>NC_136476.1:79111928-80311928 GCF_902686455.1 Sciurus vulgaris
AAAGAATTCATTTAATGAAAATAGACTTGGGTTTGGCTTCAGTAGATAATACATGCCATTTTGGCAGGGGTTGTGGCTCAGTGGTAGAGTGCTTGCCGAGCATATGTGAAGCACTGGGTTTGATCCTGAGCACCACATAAAAATAAATAAAATAAATAAATAAATAAAGGTGTGCCATCTACAACTAATAAAAGAGAGATTACATATGATTAAAACAATGACTGCCGAATATACTGGATTTGTTTTTTAAAATTTTACAAGCTGACAAGCTAGAATAACCCTAAAGGTAATGATTGAAATTCATGGTTAATACATTGAAAAGCCAAAGATCCATAGATCTCTCTCCTCCTTCAACAGTGAACGATGAAGGTAGATACTACTGTCCTTTCCTCACACTAGTTTTGTTGTTCCTGTTGCTCATATTCTGTAAGACAGCATAAATTCTAAAAGACAATTTTGGATGAATACATCATTAAATATTGATGTATAAAAACACTATATTTATGCAAACGTGCGTGGTGTCACGCACACGTGTAACGTACATGAGTGTGCATAATTTTTCAGGTCATAAATCACATATATGACTTCAAATTAAATTTCACTTCTCAAAATTATTTCCATGCTCATCTTTACTTCTACTGGAATTTTACACCATCAGGGATTTTTCAGAATTAACTTTTACTGACACAGTATATTTATATTTACTAGTGAGATTCATTATGCCATATTCATACATGCACATAACATAATTTATTCTCTTTCTAATCAGAGACTTTTGACAAGAGAAGTGACCCTGATATTTACATTCTAATTTTATTTTAGCTCTTTGAGTTCCTGATTTTATGGGATTCAGGAAGTCCTATTAATCATTAGTTATGAGCAAAAGTTGGTGTTAAATCTCTTGTACTTATCCTTCTCTGTCCTCATTCATTAAATCAACTCTCTATACTTTATTATAAATGCTAATTATACTGTACCCCCACTTTCTAAACTGGAATAAACCAGAAAGATGCCAGTCACAAGGTAATATTTATCTTATCCTTGTCTTAGTGCCAGCTATGGAAGTTATATACTTAAATGTCCCTTAAAAAAACTTATCATTCCATGAATGGTGTGGCATACCCATAATCCCAATGATTTAGAAGACTGGGGCAGAAGATCAAAATATCAAGGCCAGCCTAAGCAACTTAGCAAAACCCTGTCTCAGAATAAAAAATATAAAAGGGTGGGCATGTAGCTTAGTGTGCTCATGAATGTAAAACCCCAGTACCACCCACACACCCAAAAACAAAAAAAAAAAAAAGAAGAAGAAAGAGAAATTAAAACAAACAAACAAAAAAAAACTTGCCACTTATCTTCAAACAGTATATAAACCATACAGTCTTCAAGTACTATTTTGGGGATCTGCACACAATGTCTGAGTAAAGGCAATTTTCTTACCAGTTTTCTCATAGCCAAAAATTGAATACTACAAAAGCACTAGGCTCAGCCATTTCTGCCCAACATTGGACTCCTCTGAGTTGCCTATCCTGTGGAGATCCTGTGTAGTTAGTTGGCTAAGCTGGTGCCAGATCCACATGGTATATGAGGTGGTGCTGCTCAAATCTTCTTCGACCTCTTCATTACTCCTCTGAGAACTTTACTGTCCTCAGTCTGTTGGTATCTGCTTATTCAAAAAGGATACCGGCATAAAGAGTAAAACTTCTACCTAAGGAGAACCCCAGATTTGAAAAAAAAAGAAAAAAGAAAAAGAAAATCTTCAAATAAATTATTTAATATATTTATAAGAGCACTAGCTCCCCCTAAACCCTTTGACTGCTTTCCTTTGGTTGCATATTCTGTCTTGAAACAGCATATCTGGTAGAAGAGCAATTCAATATCAAAGAGATTATTTCCAAGTGGCAACCACAGTATTTTTATAGTAGATTTTTGTAAGACTGGAGTCTTTTGGTTGAAGGATTCATTTTAAGTCAGAGGCAATTCTTTGCAGATAACATGTCTATGTATGGACATGCTGTTGAAGACTGACAGAGGAAGGGCAGCAAAAGCAAATCCATACGCATCATTGTGTTAGTCACATTGACAAGGCTCTGGGCCTGCCAAGCCACCCAGTCAGCCAGCTGGTTCCTGCCAAGAAGCAGCAGCAGAGCTATGGAGCTGCAAAGTGGCATCCCTAGTAGTGGGAGGGCCCTGCCAAGTGGAGCCCGCCATACAGGCAAGGTGCAGCGAGTCAGCCCCAAGACCAGCCAAGGTTATGCGGATTCCTCACCCTGTGGCAGCCTGGGGGGCCAGTCACAGAAGCACACTCTGAGGACCTCAACCTCCTACTTCCTGACCTGCCATGGGAAAATTGAAGTGGGACAGATTTGAATGAAAGTTGAAAAATCGGCCAATAGTTTTAGTACATTTCCAAGGCCTAATTAGCCTATATTTAACCAACAGCAACTTAGAAGTTTCCAAACCCTAATTAGTATAAGTATGGACCAAAGGCAGGGAACATAGTATTATGTAAACCCCTAGATTAGCACAATCAGTAGGCGAAAACCTGCTTTTGGGTCCCCTCTTGTGGTGCAAGAATTCTGTCCCTGTTCTTCAATATTTCCTACCCACATACTCATCATCTTCCGTGGATTTCATTCTTCTGATTTGGGAGACAGGAACACAGAAATAAGGAGAAATGAAGATGAGCTGCTGGGTTCTGCTACAACACTGGAGGGCATGGCCTCCTACCATTAAAAGCTGCAACACTTCCCCAATACAGAGGCCTGCACCTTGTGCAGACTCCACCTGCCAGCCAAAGAGGTGAATTCAGTTTTATCTCAAAACTCTAATTTCAAAATGGATGCTGGCTAGATTCTTTACGGTGTGTAAAATATTAGAATTCCAGAATGGTTTTTTGTGGTAGTTTAATTGGATATTCAGGTGGTATTGCACAGGTCAGATGTGAACAAGAGAAATACATGGCAACTGGGTTGATGAAAGTACACATTTCTTCCTCATATCCAAGAGGAGACAGAGAAAGTCACCCAGTTTCAGTGACTTAATGGTCTGCATGTTTATTTAGTGAATTCAGAGAAAGTGAATCACAAAACTGATCTTGAACTTCCAATTCATCTTATTTTAATTTTGACTTATTTTTCTAATTCAATAAGCACCCAGGAATACATTTAATGTTTGATTGTGAATTGTGTTGATTATGGCCTCAGAAAATTTTCTTTCCAGCAGTGTGAATAAGGCCTACAACTCAGACTGGTGATCCTGCAGTTCAGGTTTTGTTGCCTTACCATGTGCATCCCTCCTTAAGGAAAAATGTGTATTTTTCATGTTTGCCTAATTGTGCATTGCAAATTTCACACTGTTTGAGATAAGGATTGAAGGCTGACCATAATTATGGTCCCACATGTGCACATTTTATTTTAATTTGGAACTTGCTTGGCATTAATGTCTTATAAATACCATACATTATAAAATTCCCTGAAGTTTTCATAAGGGTGAGTTCTGAAATCAGAGTATCTAGGAACAAACCACAGATTTACTCACATATTGACCAGGGCATGTTGCTAAATTTTTCTCCAACATAATTTCCTCAACTTTAGAATGTGTACACGAATGATGCTTATCTTACAGAGATGAGGTATTATGTAATAAAATATATAAAATGTAATAGTGGCCATAGAAATGGTATTCTTTACAAACAAGTGTATACCCAGTGGACATTAACTTCTTTTTTTTGGCACCAGGGATTGAACCCAGAATTACATAATCAATGAGCCACATATCCAGCCCTTTTAATTTTTTATTTTCAACTGTGGAAGAATATACCTGAGATTATTATTTACCACTATCATCCATGCCTTCATCAGTGCTTCTCAAACTTGAATGTTCAAATGCCTCCCAAGGGATCTTGTTAAAGCACAGATTCTGATTCATTCCCTAGGTGGGGTGGGGGATTTTGAGTGTCTAAATATCTAACAGGTTCCCAGGAGATGAAGTTATTGATACTGACTA
The DNA here is from genome assembly GCF_902686455.1 of Sciurus vulgaris. Classification (NCBI taxonomy): domain Eukaryota; kingdom Metazoa; phylum Chordata; class Mammalia; order Rodentia; family Sciuridae; genus Sciurus; species Sciurus vulgaris. The sequence goes on from NC_136476.1 coordinate 79,115,937, forward strand.
GAAAGGAGTACTGGTGTGCCTTGCTGTAAAGGAAACCACATGAAGTCACTTACAGAATAGGTTAATACTAGTTAAGAAAAAAAAAAAAAAAAAAAAAGAAGTTGAGTTCGTAGTTCCATGTCCTGACTCAGTGAAATAGAATGGAATGATGCTCTGGAGTGCTTGACCCCAAGTTATGTAACTGAAATTTTGAAGCAAATGCTATAGAAGGAAGGAGTTGACATTTGGACTCTATCTAGATGACACATGTGTGTCTTGTGAAGATAATGAAATAATGTCACTAAGACATCTGGACTTTTAAGAGAAAGTTCTAGAATTCATCAGGTATGGTAAATGCACTAAATTACATATCTAGATTCCCTAGATAAAGAAAGTAGATTAGTGCATTTTTTATGACTAATCATTTTACAGTTTGGAATAATTACTTTTATTAATTGTTGGACTTTAAAAAAGTCTTGGGTCTACTTAGTAGCAGGATGGTTTAGATTCATGGTTTGAGGAACTGTTGGGAAATTCTGACATCAGTAGTCAGTTCTATTTGTGTCTTGTCAGAGAATGCAGTGATTATGTGTGAGGAAGTCAGGAATGGGCACCTGTAGTAAATAGGGTGTGTGCACCATGGATGGTGAAGGTTGAAGTCATCACACTATTGTGAAAATTCAGTGACTTATGGGATCACCTTCCTTGTCCAAGCTCCCAAACTCATTTGTTTGTTGTCTCGAGGGATTTTCATAAAAAATTAATGGTAAATAATACATCCAGGAGATAGACTGTTGATAGGTGGTGATGGATAGAAAAAGGGAAAATAGGAAATAAAAAATGTCTACATGTAGGCTGGGGAAAATCAGTACTTTTGGGGTGCGATCATCTATTATGATCAGTAGAGTGCTGGGGCAGAGATATCTAGAAGTTATCATTCCATTTGTTCAGGAGAAAAATCACAGTCTCTTCATAGGACTTTAGTATAGTTCATCTAGCTCTTTAATACTTTAGAGTTAAAATAGTTTTTATTCATATTATAACTAGGACACTATGGTACTTAAATGAGGCATAATACAGTATACTTTTCTTAATTTTTAAAATACATCTTTATATATTTTAAATTTAATATGTGTACTATTTAGTCACTGAGTAGCTCTTGCAGTTTAATATTTTCCCCAAGCTCTGACAGCTTTATGTCATAGATTTTATATATATATATGAGTCCAGGGTGCTTGTGTCATAAGTTCAGAAAATTGGGATTCTTCTTAAATCTTGAGACCCTTCATACTGATGAATTCATGGTGTCATTTCCATCAGAGGTAAATACTTATAACTGATATAAAAAACATCATGGAATTTAAAAGTTGATGCTCATTTTGTAATACGTAGAAATAGTAAATATTTTGTTTCACAATGGACATGTCTATAGATAACATAATATAACCAATTCACAATTGCTCTAAGGAATATAGACATAACATGTAGAAAATGATCTATATGTAGAATACACACAGAAAAGAAGCAAAAATAATTTTGAATTTAACATACACATTCAAAACAAATATTAAATCTTGATAATGAGAGAAAAAAGAAACATTTGGGACAAGGTAGAACACATGCATGCAAGTACTCAAAATATCTGAATAAGAAACAGCTAGAAAGTAAATCATTACTAAATTTTTCTCTCTAGAAAAAACTTGAACAGAGATTATAAAAATATTTAAAGGAAATTTATCTCAGTAATTCCTAGAATTTCTAAGGAGTTATTGCCTGCCCCATCCCCACTTCCTTTCACTTTTCACTCTGCCTTCTCTGTTTCTTCCCCACACTTCTTCATGACCTTTTTCCCAGAGGCCTTGCAGAAATCACATGAGGTGAGAGGCCTCAGAATCCCACTGCCTAAAATTCAGGACATAGCTGCTCATCCTGCTTGAGTCTCAAGATGAAAATAGAGCCTGGTACACAATAAATAATCAAGAAATACTTGTTGGAAGAATAAACAGATGGTATAATTTTTTTTCAGCATGATTTTGCTCTTGAGTATTCTGTTTCCAATTAGACTCTGATGCCCTGAAAATAAGTTCTAGCTATTATTTTGCTTCCAAATCAAATTTATCCTCTTGCCTGACTTGGCCTTGGTGTAAAAATTACAGTCAAAACAGTCAATGTGACCAACAGCTGAGAAAGTGTGAAGAATTCTGTGTAAAGTAAATAAAGGTGAACTTGAAAAACGATTAAAGATTAATCATCTTTAATTAATTAAAGATGTAATTAAATCATTAACCAAATTTTAAGAACCTTATCCAGAATAGAAATGGTTGTCCAAACTCCTTTATTAAGATAAAAGTTAAATGTGCCATCAGGAAAATATCTTAATAGAAGATACTAACAGTTCCTCACCTCTAATTATATAATAAATTATTTTCAAGTGTATTCAAGTGCTAAGTATTTGTGGAGGTATATATGTGGAGTTGAGGCTTTTTTAGGTGAAGGAAATTAGCAAATAAAAATCATAAATGTAAATAAAAATATAAATGCACATAAAAGTAACATGGAGAATCACAATTAAATATATTAACTCCTGAAAATTTTATTAAATGTTTTAAGCATAAAGAGTCTTCCTAAACAAGGGAGACAAATGAAAATCTAGGAAAAGTGCATACTTCTTTGTTGCTTGTTTTTGGGGAGGCTGCCCAGTTATTTTCTGGAATATTTAAACTCTTTGGGTTGGCACTTTACTGAATCTCCTACAGAAAACAAGGCAAGGTTCCAATCATTGCCATTATTCAATGATCGTTTATTTTCTAGCTTGTCCACCTTCTCCATTTTAATGTGGTAACTGTTGAGTAGATTGTCCTAGACAGCAATCTATCATTCACCAAAGATAACTCAAATCCTCTCAGACCTTTACAGAGAATAGCTGTAGCACTCAAGAATGTAATTTTCAAAATGGCATCCTGGGATCCTGAAATCTTTCATTTACTTCATAGGAGAAGTCATTTCTCTGAAAGTGGTTATGTGATCATTGACTCATGGCAGGGGACCAAGAGAGGTTGCTTCAGCTAGTTGAAGGAGAACTTGAAAAGGGATCAATTAAGGATTAATTATCTTTAATTAATTAAAGATGTAATTAAACCATTAACCAAATTTTGTGAAAACCAAAATTTCACTTGGCAAGCCTGCTCATAGTTCCTCACCATGGTGGGAATCATCCCAGAGACCAAGTACATCTTCATTTGGTAAAGTGAAGACAGCAAAGTCTGCTGACTATGATTTATTAAAAAAATTTTCTATCTTGAGGTAACCAGTAAGACCAAAATTTGATTTTTTCAATATCCAGATAAACTACAATGGAATATCATATAAATGTTGAATGAGTAATTGATTCATTAAAATATTTACGCCTTAAACCAAACTAACAAAGTGGCATAGCATTGCATTCAGATAAAGGGCGAAGGTTAATAAATTAGTAGTAAGTTTCTTACTTCTGAGGAATTGAGATGTGTAAAGTATTTAGAAATAAATAGAAAACAGTTTCTATTAAACTATTAGCTCTCAGTTGGGGAGGATATGTAGTACAGAACTTTCAAAATATATTACTTCAAGAGAAATTTGGGAGAATCAAGTTATAAGAAAGGAAATAGTGAGGAAGACCAACTGAGAGGGAAAGAAATGGTAATGGCTTATAAACCTGTTGGCAGAGTTAGAAGATGAGGGACAGAGAGGATAAAATAAAATCACTGCTGGTCTAGCAACACATCTTCAATTCCAACCACTGAAAATTATGGACAATCTACACAAAGGTGGTAGAGACAATGTCACACTTTTGAAGCTGAACAGATCTTGATAAATCTATGTCACTGATCAATATAAAAAGCTACTTCACCTCCATGAACTTCAGTTTCTCCCTGCCATCCCAGGGGATTGAACTCAGGGGCACTCAACCACTGAGCCACATCCTTAGCCCTATTTTGTATTTTATTTAGACACAGTGTCTCACGGAATTGCTTAGCTCCTTGCTTTTGCTGAGGTTGGCTTTGGACTTGTGATCCTCCTGTCTCAGCCTCCTGAGCTGCTGGGATTACAGGCACATGCCACCTTTCTTAGCTAACTTCAGTTTCAACATGTATAAAATTGGTAAGTTGTTATGAGGAATATATATGATCATATATGTTGAACTCTATGTTCACAATAGGTTCCAGTAAAACATTAGAACCTGTTCAATTCCTCTTAATGCACAAGGGTCATTACTTCTAATCCTGAGACAATAGTAACTACAGCCTGCCAAAAGATTCCTATTGTTTTTGCTTTTCAAAATTAAATACTATGCAGAATCCTGAACTGAACTCACCATGAGGATACTTTGTCTCTCTCTACCTTAATAACAACCTCTAAACATATTTCTTTGAATGGAGACTCTTACATTCCCTGTGTTTGTATTGGGAGATCAGTAATGTGTGGAGACATATTGGAGTGTAGGCAAAAGAAAAAAATCAATAATGCAGATGATGTCTCTACTTTAAAACCTGATTTATTGCTCATCATAATTTTTGTCATAATTTTGATTTTCAAAAATTTCTGTTCAATCTAATTAATCTGATTACTGATTCTTTTCATATCTCCTTTAATTGTTTGCCTGAAGCAGGTAGTTCACTTGCCTAACCCTAGCTCTGTCTCTGTGGGTCATGTTTTTAGTAAGAGGTTCAGAAATTTGTTTCTGTGTCACTTTGCCACAAATTTCAGGATGGACTTAATCATAGTATATTCTGTCAAACCAGAAATAAGTTTTGAGGTGAGAACTATCACCTGCACAGAAGGCCGGGGAATAGTTTACCCTAACTGGGCACATGAGATCTCCTGCGGGCTTCTACTCTGCTCTTATTAAACATGGCTGTACCCAGGGCTTGATCACTGACCCTTTGTATGTAGCACAAGTCTGCATCACTGGAAAACTTGGCATTTCTCTTTTCATTAATAACACCCCTGCTGTTTTATATTTGTCTAATGGTAAATGATGATTCATTAAACACTTATAGCACACAGGGCATTGGAATATCTTTTCATTTTTTCTACCTTGTTTAATTTTATTAGAGGAGAAAAGAGAAACTTAATACTAAGGTTTTACTGATGAGAAATCTGACACTGACATCAATCAACCTATTAAAAAGCTGTTCTTTGACTTAAGTCTCAAATATGATGGATATGCTCAACAAAAAAAGAAAAGGCAAGAAATCAGAGAAATCAGAGTGAGAGATCCAAACCCTGTAAATGCACAGGAATTAGACAACAAACCACCATGTCTATAGTTGAAAGATCTTTATGATCCACACAATACTAGAGGCATCATGCTGCTTGGAGTCATAAAGTACTGGAAATAAAGCTTCAGAAACAACCCATTTAAAAAATCAGCATACTCTTGGGAATAGAGAAAATATATGAAGCTAAGTTATCATGGAAAAGGAAAAAATGACCAGAGTCTGGGGAAATGTTGGCAGTTCATACTGCCAGAGTTTAGAGAACAGAACTCTATGATTATTCCAGAAAAGTAAGGAATAGGCTATGAATCAGATGGAATTAGGTAACCACTCTGCTGATTGCAGACATGGAGAAGGGCATAATTATCAGGGAGTAAATCATCACCAACCATCACGGTTCACCTGGAACTGAGAAGGTTTCTTTCAATTTGTTGATGCAGGGCTAAAACCAGGACAATCCCAGGGAAACTGGAAGAGCACCAAGGAAATTGGGATGGCTAATTATTGTTGCATGAATCAGAGGTTCAAACTCAGCAATCAACTGTCAGAATGACAAAACTGGAGCAGTTAAGCCAAGTCAAGTTATGCACTTACAAATGGAAGGTAAACAAGTCAGGCAATGGGATGGGCTAAATTCAGACAAGGGAATATAGCCAAGACAGTTGAAATTCTCAATTATTTAAAAAAATTTGTAAGGCTAATGGAATAGATAATACATGTGCACAGTGTCATAAAATAAATAGTAATAAATCCCATAACTGAGAAGAAATAGGATGGCTGTTATGGAGATTCTCAGAGGTTTGAGAATTACCAAATACAGTGAAAGGAGAGAGAGGACATTTAAACTAAGATATTAAGCATGACTGGTTTGTAATTAGGCAGATTTGGAAGAAAGCAGAAGACCATACAGGGCATACTGCATATATACACCAGATATGCCCTTCAGTAAATCTGAACTGAAGGTGAAACAGAGATGTAGAAGACAGTATTGGAATTAAAATCAAGACTGTTCTTCAAGGTCAAAATAAACACTTCAGGCCATGTGTGCACCTGTAATCCCAGCAGCTCGGGAGGCTGAGGCAGAGGATCTCAAGTTCAAAGCCAGTCTCAGCAAAGGCAAGGCACTGAGCGACTCAGGAGATAGTGTCTATAAATAAAATACAAAAAAGGGCTGGGGATGTGGCTCAGTGATCAAGTGCCCCTGAGTTCAATCCCTGGTAGCAAAAATAACTAACTAAATAAATAATTACTTCAGTTTTGATTTATCAAATATCAGGGTAACAGCTACTTAAAAGATTTCAATCAGGGAAATGGGTGAGGAAAATGAACTATGCTCTAGAGGAATTGTGCAGACTCTGGGAATTGTGATCTTTGGAGTGGGAAGGGTGGGAGGGAAGGGAAAAATTACAGAATGAATCAAACAACATTGTCCTATGTATTTATGATTTTTAATTAAAAAAAGTAAAGTAAAAAAGAAAATAAGTTCCATGAGGCATAATGACATCTGCACGGGAAAAAAAAAAAAAAAAATGAAGAGAGAAAGCTTGAGGGGATGGACATAGAATGGGAAGAATGAGAGAGTGGAAAGCTTAGAATTTGAGGCAGTATGGCAAAATGGGATAAGCTCAATTTTCAGAGAAGCCAACCTCAGTTTACTAGATGCGTGGCCCCAGTAAGATACTTCAATCTTCCCAAGACTCTGATTCTCAGCTATGAACTGAGGACTGTACTACACATATCAGAGGCCTGCTGTCAATTATCAAATATGACAACAGATGTAAAATACATGTTATAAGGCCCAGCATTTGACCTTCAGTGAATAATGACCATGATTCTATAAATTAGCAGAAATTGACTACTGATTGCAGAGATGGTAAAGCATTAAAAATGGCACAATTTTCATTAGAATTTTACAGGGGTTCTGTAAAATTTCATTATATAGCTACTGAGGTTCTACCTCTGACTTTACAAATCATTAATTTGATTGGATTCAAATTCTATCTTTTTCCAGATCATAACCTATACACTTGAAAATTTACCTCATTTTGTTGATAAGTAGTATATTTGGGAGGCGGACATTATATAAATATAAACATACATTTCATTTACTAGTTGATAAATAGGTTACCAAATGCTCTTATTTCTAAACAGTTCCTGAGAACTATATTTAATGTTGGATATGCCAAAGAAACAAAAGAATTACCTTCCAAAGAAAACTCTCAATGACTTTCAATTGAAATAATAATTTTGTGATATAGTGTCTGACTAGCTGGTAAAAATAAACACAAAATCTAGGATAAGAAAGATTGTGTTGCAGGATGGATGTTCCTATGGCCAGGTTGATGGATGATACATGACTTGAGCAGAAACCCTAGGACTTCTTTGAAAAGAGTCTTTTAAAAGATACTGGAACAATTTTTGAAATGCACCAGCCTCTTCCATTAGAGTGCAAGTGGTGCTTTGGTCTATAGTGAATCCCCCAGAACCCCTTCTTCTTCCAGGTTTATGAGCAGATTCTTATTGCTACTTGGAGATCCTCATGATGGATATTTACATGTTAAGATGTAAAGTGGGACCACAAGTTTTCTAGGAGCAGCCACCTGGCACCCAAGTTGTAAAGATATCTGGAATGATGGCAACTTAAAGATGGAATGATCCAGATGAAGTGGAAAATAAATCTAAAAGTAGCACTGAACCATTCCCAAGAAAAGAATTCATTTGCAAGCCACATGGTCCTCTCTGAAAATGATTAAAAAGAAAAAAGGCAAACAGAATATTCTGTGTTCCCCTTGCCAGCCCATAGAAAGATTTGAGAATACCAATGCTCATATTGGAATTTCCACAATGACTAGAGAATATATATGTCCATATGGCTTGGGAAAGTCCCTTAGTCAATAACTCTTATAAGGAAATTATAAGTGCACTAAGGGGAATCATTAACAATGATATTCTATTAACATTACAGCAATGTATTTCAGTTTATGGAACATACACTGACATTTACAGACCTTTGGGGAAAGTACTGAACATGGGTTTAATCATCAAGTGAATGTCAAGGCTGGCAAAACTGTCTTTGAAAACATGTACCTTTTCCCAGTTTAAATGGGTATTGGACAAGTAGATCTGTCTGGAATATTCATGTGCTTGTATACATGTATCTATCTACAGAAGAAAATGAAACATGCTGCTATAGGAATTTACTATCAGTATGAGTGTATTAAGAAAACCAAATTATTGGTTGCTAGCATAAAATCAATTGCACTTTGTTAGGGAATGTTGAATTCACTAAACAACCATGAAGACATTCACAGGACTGTAGGCACTTATTGACTTGAATAGCTTGAGCTAACACATTTTTATTAGAGGTAGATATGATTCCATCATATGCTGTAAGTAACATTGCCTTCCCTCCCTCTGTGTATGAAGCAGTTGCCTTAACATCACAGGTTCCCAGATGACTGACTCATCTTGCATATTGTTTGTCTTCTCTTCTGTTTGATTTGCTCTCCAATATGTGAGGTTAAAAAAAAAATGTGATTTAAAAAATGCTTTGAGTACAATAACCCAGAAAAGACTCTACAAAAAGAGAGTTTTTGACACATTTCTCCCTCACTACCATGTATTTGATCATGGTGTTCATGCAGTTGTGTGTATCCTCCTTGATTCATCTCCTATCCATTCCTTGATGCTTTGTTTAACTAGCTCCTGGGTGAGCTTGCCCTGACACCATATTTACTTAAATTACTTCAACCCCTGAAGTTTCTGTAACCATTTATATATTCACCATTTGTTTGTCTGTCTTCTCCTGTGGTTATTGTTGTTTGTGGCATGAAGTCAAATCATTAGAGCTGTGATAGAAATAAGCACTGTATAATGATAGCACGAGAGGAAAACCTGACTCAATAGTCTCAAACTTGTACTGTACCTAGAGGAAAAGGAAGAGTTAGCCTCAGCAAAAAGTAAGCCATTATTTTTGTGCTCACATTTGTGAACACAAGGTGACATTTTCACAACTTTCCTTGCTAAGTGACAGAGATTAGGTTATTAATAGAAGGGTCATTAGGACTGACTTTTATACATACTCACCACTATACATTTGGAATTAACTAACTTACAGCCTGACTATACACTATATAGAACCTACCCTTAACAAGGACATGTGAGGGATAGATATGGGTTTTCTTTAGTACACCTCTGTCTCCATTTCTGTTATATTCCCCCTGCAAAACAGAACAAAACAAATGATGTAGTACTTTCAAGGGATTTTCAACATCTTGGTATCCTGTGAATTTTCTCATGGTAATACCTCATGCGAACCATGCCTCCCACTTCCAATGATTTGTCCAATGACTGTGCTATATATACCTCCAGAGTCATTGATTTTCATCAGATAGGATGCCATTTGCTGCTAATGCTTAGTGCATTCTATTTCAGACATTGCTTTTTTTAAATTTAATTGATGTTTAATTGCACAACCTTCAAGTATCATGTAGGAAAAGGACATTTTGGTGCACATCAAATTGCACAAGGGAAGCACCCTTGTTTGTCACCAAGGCCTATTTATGGTTAGCCTTCTTGTCAAAGTAAAGAAATATCAGTTGTTTAAAACAAGAGAAATTTGTGTTTTTCTTCCCTGCATCCAAAAGGACTCCTTTTCTCACTTCAACTGTATGAGGTACTTCTCTCTGCTCCTGGTGACTGCAGCAGCACTCAGGGCATTGTGATTCAAACTGTGGTGCAGTTATTAGAATAGAGGGACACAGTGAGGTCTTTAAAAGCTCTCCCTTTTCATAAATCTAATTATATGGTATTGAGTAGAAGTAATAATATTAATCTAGATCACACAACTTTGCAAATCAGGACTCTTAGGATTCCTAAGAATTATATGAGCAAGTCTAGTAATACCCATAGAGAAATATAAGCATTTTGCATACATCTGCATATGAGTCAGAAACTGTTGTAGAAATCACTTTTTCCCTTAAAGAAACAAGGGAGCAGGGAAGCATACTACAATAAAGTCCCTCTGAATGCCTGAGCTTAAACTACTTGTTTAATTTGTCCAACTACCTCTCCAGCGGTCTTTTTTTTTTTTTTTTTTTTTAAATAAAACTTGGAAAACCTTGGGATTCCCCTCTATTCTGTAAGTGCCTTTATATGTTATTTTGCTTGTTTCCCCACAAGTGTGAATTGTAGATCAAGGAAAGTATAAAGTAGTGCAGCTTGTCCTTTCTAGACATAGAAATATGATGTCGCTGTCTGGCTCCCAAAAAATGTTAGAACTTTATTATTATAAACCTTTTCTTAATGTTCCAAAGCATGCAGGAGATGCCTTTGCTAAGAGGACATAACAGGTAAACTCTTGAAGCATTAACATTGGTAATCATCTGGGCATAACATGGGACCTCATAGGTGAAAGTCAGTTTTTCCCCAACCCTTTTTTGGACACCTTCCATTGTGGATCAGGAAGACTTAGATTATGACTACTCTATCATTAATATCTTTTCCACCATTACTAAATCTGCATGTTACAGTTAGGATAAAAGCTCTTACTATAAAAATTTCTTGTTAGGATCAAATAAGGCATTGGAAACAGAAGTATTTAGAAAACAGAGTGCCTCCCAAATGACGAAGGCTTAAATTCTACTAGGTATTATGAAAATTATTATTTTCCATGAAAATGATCAAAACAGCAGAGTGCAGACACAGAATCTTAAGCTGGCAGGTATTATCAGCTAGCTGGAATTCAAAAGCATATTTCGCTTTTAAGGTTTATTTTATGGCTTCCCACTATTAAAGCATTTTTTCGTGGATATGCTTTAGTGTTTTCTTCATGAATCAATTTATTCAAGTAAAAATGAGTCAATTTAAAGAAAATATGAAATCATATTTTTTCTTATTCATAGATATAAAGTCTCTAAAGGAAGTTGGTGAATGGCTTATAGTTGAGATGACTGAAGAGGCAATCTACTCTCTTAAAGGTTTTCTTTGGGGAGATATCCATCCTATAGGAATGGTTGACTTTCATTAATATTACTAAATCAGACTTGCCTCCCGCTTCTCTCACCATCCCATGTCCCCCTTGGTACCCCAGTCCTGCCTCTTCAATTCCCTTGCCTTCCCCTTCAAAATATAATATGGTTCCTTTTCCCCCCCCAAAAAAATCATCTCTAACTCTCCTAAACTGAAATCTTCTTTTTTAAAAAGTTTTTTTTTTTTTTTTTTCCTAAATGAGTTTTGTGATCAAACAGCATGGTGGTCATTTTTGCTGAATATATAACCACAGAAGAGCTCATTTATTTCACCATTTCCTCACCAATAGTATGTAGGAAATGCAGGTAATGATTATTTTCATGTTAGTGTAAGGATTGCCTTTTATAAAAATACAGAAGGCATTAGGACATCTTCTCAAACTCTATAAAAGTCCAGGGGTATGATGGCTACAGTTGCATTTAGACCTACATCTGTTTTATTCTCGCTCCTTCACTCCACTCCTCCCTCAGTATTACCTCCTCCCTTTTCCTCCTACAGCTCTTCCTTGAGCATCTTCTTGAGGACATTTCCTAATTACTTCATATTTGTAAATAAAGACTATGCTCTCTCCCCAAAACCATATTTATTCATTTAATTTTTGTTTATTGAAGTTTTAATTTTATCTCCTATAAAAGTTTGAGCTTGATTACAATAAAGAATATTTAAAATAAGATCACTTAAATTTAAATGTTACGTTCAAATATTTTATGGAGAGAATGGAATATAAATATGCCAAATGCACAGTTACCGTAATTGATCATAAATTCAGCTATGCAGTCTTGGCAGCCTGAGCAGAAGGGGAATTTTGACTGATAATAAGGGGTCTGATGAGTATTTTCAGAGTGTGGCTAGACCAGACTCCAGGTCCTGAAGGATAGAAGTTGCCTTCAACAAGTTTGATTAGGGATAGTTGATCTCTAAATCTACTCTCTTAAGTGTTTTCTGTGGGGAGATAGCTATCATATAATCATGGTTGAATTTCATTAAATATTACTAAATGAGATTAGATGTTTTATAAAATATTTCTCTAGTTTGCCACTGTTTTTGTTTTTTCTTATAAAGCATTCAATTATAAATTAGAGTTTGATTTTAAAATTGTTAATATTTGTTATGCAAAGAAGGGAATACTGGTATTCCCTTTTTTATAATAAAATTGTTTTTTATTATAAAAAAAGGTCTAAAGTATACATTATTTTTCTTAATTTATTTTCACTTTACATGTAGTCTACTACAAAAAATAATAGAGAATCATTTTATTATCTAATATTCTTTTATCACTTGCATTCCTTACATTTTATCCCACGGTATCTGACAAATGGAAAACTTCCATATAGCTTGATGCTCATTGTGCAAAACAAATGAACAAACTGTGCTCTTCTAAGAAAATACTGATGAACTTTTGTGTTAGCATTCCATTCCTGTGGCAAACACCTGATATTATTCCAATTATGAAGAGGAAAAGTTTATTTGGGCTTTCTCCTTTGGAGGTTTTAGTCTGTGATCCACTGGTCCTGTTACTTTGAGTCTGTGGTAGCATAGTACCTCATGGTACTATGGAAGAAGCACATAGCAAAGAAGGCCTATTCACCTCAGGACTAGGTGTAAAGGAAAGAGAGCGACCAAGGTCTATATTCTCCTTTGGAGGACACAGCACAGAATCACCTAAAACTTCTCAGTAGACCCCACTTCCTAAAGGTTTCATCACTTCCCTAAAAGTGCCGCACTAGGGACTACAAATGAATCTTTGAAGAATTTCCAAACTATAACACCTGTTTTCATTCAACTTCGATGTCATATTTTACTAAAATTTTCCTATTTGATTTACTGTATCACCAGTGATAATTTCCCCTCCTCCCCAAAGTTAAAGGTGGATAAACAGGAAAGGGGGAAAGATAAGTATGTGGGAATGCACTTGGAGAGAGAATCATGTTGTTTTACTGTTGTTTTGTCATCCAGATAAACTTGTAGAGTAGATTCTCCACCATTTCTCATTTCTAAAAAAATTAAAATTAATGAACTAATGAAAGGAGTCACGTATTGCCTCAGAGGAAAAATTTTTCCTGGAACTTAATTCTAAAAAGATTTTTTTTCTTTTAGAAGACAGATAAATAGAATTAATTATATGCTTCAGTACATGATATACTATGCTCGTAATAATTTTTGTAAGCTTGATGTATCCATATTTGTTTTTTACCTCCTCAAATTCCCACCTTCATTCATTCCCAAAGCTTATCTTCATAAGCATTAATTCATTCCACTGGATATTTGTAAATCATGTGAAATTAATTTTTGTTTAATTTACATAAAGAATGTTGTTCTATAAAACATTACTTCTTTATTTCTTTAACACCTTTTAAATCCTGCATTCATGCTCTTTAGTGTCTCTTAGGCTTATTTCTTTTTTACCACTCCACAAAATTCCATCCAGTGGAATTTTCTTTTTCTCTACTACACATAATAGACACCTAGATTGCCCAATCCTCCTTCTAGATGAGGTGCCACACATTTCTCTGCATTTATCCCCCATGTATTACTAGAGAGCTTCTCTTGTGGGACTTCTCTCTCTTGGAATATACATAATCTTATATCAGAAAGTATCATCTGCTATTACTGCTGCCACAGAGGTTCCTCTTAGCCAACATTCTGGCCAATATTTGGTTTCATTCAACCTTTTAATATTTGTCTCAAAAAGAAAGTGTTTTAAGTCACTTTGATTTGGTGGTGAAGTAAGTAAACATTCTACCTTCCTCACCCTGGGGTAAATTTTTAATCAAGATAACAGTGTGAGAGCTCTTTTTATTTTCCCTTCTCTGATCCCCTATTCTTCCTCCATCCCATTTTAATAATAGGTCTTTTATTTTTTTGTTGTGGTATATTTTAATAGTTCATTGAAATTATACATATTAATTTCTTATGAGTTTACTTATTTTATATTTTATTTATTTATTTGTATTGGCAATTGAACCAAGGGACACTTTAACATTGAGCTATCCCCAGCCCTTCTTTAATGTTTTCTTTTTAGACAGGTCTCACTAAGTTTCTTAGGGCCTTGCTAAGTTAATGAGACAGGCCTGAAAATTTCAATGTTCCTGCCTCAGTCTCCTTAGTTGCTGGAATTATGGTATATGCCACTGCACCTGGTTCCTAGTTCCTTTATTTTTAATTGACACATAATAATTGTACAAATTAACGGGTGCGATATTTGATATAAACATATGACAATGAGTAATAACAAAATCAAGGTAATTAGCATTTACAAACTCCTCTCTTTTAGTTATTTTGAAATATATAATAAGTTGTTGCAAACTAGAGTCATTCTATGTCCTGTACAACAAGTTAACTTATTATTTATTTCCAACTATATTTTGGTTCATATTATCTAACTTCCTTCTGTCCTCCTCCCTGTTATCATTCCTAGAATCTATTGATCACTTTCTATTCTTGGCTTCTATGAGTTCAATAGTTTGATTCCACTTATGGGTGGAAACAGACATGAGGTATTTAACTTTCTGTAACTGAAAATAATTTATTTGAGAAGCCACCTGATTGCACAATGTCTTCCAGTTCTGTCCATGTTTCTGCTATCAATTTTAGATGTTGCAAGTTATAGACTTCTATTCTGTTAGTTGCATGATTTTTCCGTTTGTCATGTAGTGAAGAGAAATCTCAATTTTTGTATGTGTTAACATATGAACTATTAACAAAATGATAGGTAATACTTTCAGTTAATTTGGCAAACTAATGTAAAAACAATCTCTATCTGTCTGACTCAAACATGAAACTCAAACACTGACAGCCTAACATTAAATCTCTGATTAGAACAGGTTTTTTGTTTTGAGGGTTGTTTGCTTGAATTACTGGCATTTGTCTGTCCCACAAAATCAATTTTGTTGTTTTACTCTTGGTCTAATAATTGTTATAATTTCTACTTTATTAACTGTGCTATGGATAATATAAAATTCCACAGAAATAGAGCTATAACCTAATCAAAAATATAAAATTCAGTATGAAAAAAATTTTAAGATACCAAAAGATAATATAAGGTAAAATAAAGTCTTTTTTTAAAAAATGTATTAATACTCTTTTTTTCTTAAAACTTATTTTTCTAAAAAATTTTAAAAAACGGCAACGGGGGCGGGGGGTAGGGGGGTCTGCGGTATCAGCGAGCACGAGGCTCCTTGAGCATTGCGGCCAGGGGAACACAAGGTCCCCGTTCCTCTCGGGACCCCATCCCACCGGGTGGCAACGGCAGAGCAGCCGTCCTCACAGGGGCACCACACCGGGCGACACCGCGTCGCCGGGCCCAGCCCGCCACGGTCGCTCCCGCGCCCGCACACATCTCCCCGACCGAGGGGGAGAGCATGCAGGCGCGCACTCGCCTCCTTAGCCTTCTGCCCCCACCGGCGCCATGCGACACCAGGGGTGGCAGCAGAACGAACGGCCCCCACGAGGGAGACCGGCGCCTTGCCTGGGCTCACCGCCTCGACCCCCCAGAGGAAACACACTTTTTCTTTCTAGCCACTCACCTCGGAAACCCCCACGGGCTGGGGGAGACCAAACGTGAGGCAGCGACCTCAGCAGCAGTGCCAGGAAGAGGAGCGGCAACACGCCGGCTCAGCCTCGGGCACCTCAAGCGACAACCCGGACCGCGCCAGGAGCACCACGGAGGACCAAGGCAGAGGCGCACTCACGCGCCACGGGGCGCGGCGGCAGCCCTCCCCCAAGGCGGAGGGAGGGCCACAGGCACGCGGCCTGGCCACCACAGAGGGTGGCAAGCGAGAAGCGTCCGCTGCCTCAGCAGACCCCAGGCGGGGGCGGGGCCGGTTCCGCACCCCTGCCTTCCACATGGCCGCCAAGAGACGGGGAGGAGAGGCGAGAGGCCTGCGGGCGGGACGAGAAGAGCGTCCCGTTCGCCATGAACGTCCGTCCCTCGCCTGGCGCGGCCTTGGCCCGGCCCAGGAGAGCAAAGTCACCACATCGATAATGAAGTCCTTTTATAACTAAGAAAATGTGTTGTCTTAGAAAATATGGTTAATGTATTCCTAGAATGCAGAACAAGAGTTAGGGGGTCTTGATTTTTATTGTTGAAATGTGATTTCCAGTGCCCAGTAATCAAAGTTATACCTTTAGACTCTCTGAACAGATATAATATTTTTCAACTCTAAAAACTCCAATGCTTGAAAAACTGAATTTGTCTCTTCCCTTAATGATACCAAGACATGAAACACTAACGATTTAAAAGTCTTCTCAACCTGTGATATTTTATTTCAGGCAGGAGTTCTGAGGAGGAAAATTACTCATCTCAAGGACCAATGGATTATAGCCACATGATTTCAAAGCAGATTGATTTTTATCAGAATAGTAAGAGTCTAACAACTTGGATTTTAGTGTCATATTAAATCTAAGAAAATATTGATAGTAAATATATAAATGGAAAGACTTAGGGGGAAAAATAGCGGCTGCTTCAAAGCATTTGAAACATTCTCAAGTACAATGATTTAACTTGTATGGAATTTACCCAGAGAAAAGTAGCAGAGGAGAGAGAAAATTTTAGTTCAATGAAAAAAAAAAAAAAAAAAAAAATCCAAAGCAGAAATAGTTCAACATTTAAAGTGAACTGACTCAAAATACATGGAGTTGATTGTGAATGTCAGTCTGACCTTGAAATTTTAGTATTAGGATATAGAAAGAATGAGGGCAAATTGGTGAATGAAAAGAACTTAGGAAAAATATTTGGTAATATTTTCTCAAAAGCAGGTTATCTTTGGGAGAAGTCAAGAGGGAGGAGGAGTTAGGATCTAGTTATCCTATGAACTAGTTTTTCTGTATCTTTCCTCTTTCTGTTTTATCTCCAAAATATTATGATACTGAGTTCCCATTGACTTATTCTTCTCTTTTCTTACTTTCATTGAGTTCCAAGTAAAATCAGGAATCAGTAAATGAAATGGATTAAAACTAAAAAGCTTCTTCTCAGCAAAGGAAATAATAACAGAATGGGAGAAAATCTTTGCCACACGCACCTCAAATAGAACACTAATCTTCAGGATATACAAAGAACTCAAAACACACACACACACACACACACACACACACAAAATATCACACAGAACCCAATCAATAAATGGTCTAAGGAACTAAGCAGATACTTCACAGAAGATAGACAACCAATCAACAAACATATGACAAAATGTTCATTATCTCTAGCAATTAGAGAAATGCAAATCAAAACTAGTCTAAGATTTCATCTCACTCCAAGGCAAAATGACAATTATCAAGAATACAAGCAACAATCAATGTTGGTGAAGATGTGGGGGAAAAGGTACTCTCATACTTTGCTAGTGGGACTGCAAATAGTTGCAACCTCTCTGGAATGCAGTATGGAGATTCCTCAGAAAACTTGACCCAGTTTTCCCACTCCTTGGCCTATAGCCAAAGGACTTAAAGTCAGCACACTATAGTGATGCAGCCACCTCAATGTTTATAGCAGCTCAATTCACAATAGGTAGATTGTGGAACCAACCTAAATGCCCTTCAATAGATGAATGGATAAAGAAAATATGGTCTACATACACAAGGGAATATTACTCAGCCATAAAGAATAATGAAATTATGGCATTTACAGGTAAATGGATGGAACTGAAGAATACTATGCTAAGTGAAATAAACTGAACTCCCAAATCAAAGGCTGAATGTTTTCTCTGGTAAGCAGATGCAGATCCATAATGGGGTGAGGGAAGAGATGAATGAAGGAACTTTGGATTGTGCAGAGGGAAGTGAGGGGAGGAGGAAGTGTGGGGATGGGAAGGACGGTGGAAGGAGATGGATATTATTACCCTACTTACATGTATATCTTACTCTACTGATGTGATTCTGCACCATGTATAACCAGAGGAAGGAGAAGTTGTGTTCCACTGTGTACATTGTGTCAAAATTCATTTTACTATCATGTATAACTAATGAGAACAAATTAAAAAATAATCGGGAGTTAAATACACTAACAAAGCTCTTTAAAATATTTGTATTTTAACAAAGATGAAGCATGTCATATAAAATTAAGATAATGCAATGTTGAACTTTGTGGCTTTGTTATTTCAGATTGGAACTGTTAATACCAAATGCCCAGAACTAAAGCTTAGGTCATACCAGTAATGGACACAGAGTTCTGATTTTAAGAAATTTATCCACAATGAAATCCTGTCTACCTATATGAGGGCACGTTTACACATGTAGTCACTAACATACACATACCCTTCTCCTACTCACAAAAACTCTGTTCTTCATACCTAATGCATAATCACCAAATAATTAAATGATAATTGGTCTAGAACTGACTGATTAAACTCCTAATTTTTAGCTGTTCCTTAGGTGTCAATATATACCATCATTCCAGAATGCTTGAGTAGAAAGACTTGAGTCACATAGAATGCTCACTATGTGCAAATTGAAGTTTTACAATGTATTATCAAATATCATTGTTTCTACAAAGCCTTATATCTAATCATTTGGTTCCTTTGGCTTCATGTTGACTGCTACTTAGTGGGATTTTGTTTCCAGAAAACTTAGTATCAGAGCAGTAGTGTAGAAAACCATTCATTTATGTGTAGAAGTTTTGAAACTTCTTTAACTCCTTTTCTCATATTAAATGATGACAATATACTTTTGCTCAATGGGCCTCAGAAGAACCACCTAAATGTAATAGGAATCAAATTGAAGAAGAGAAGGAGTAATGCCAGATAATGTGAAGAGGAGCAAGGACTGAGTAAAGTAACTCTAAAATACAGTTGGGCAGTGTATCCATGGACCCCACCAACCTTGGATAGAAAATATTCAGAAAAATCTGCACTTATATTGAACACCTATTGACTTTCTTTTTTATTACTATTCCCTGAATAAAATCATATAACAACTGTTTACATCACATTTACCACTTGCATTAGGTATTTAAAGTAATCTAGAGATGATTCAAGGAACACAGAGAAATATAGGCAAATGTTATGCTGTTTTAGGTAATGGCCATGAGCACCCACAGGTCTT
Source organism: Sciurus vulgaris (assembly GCF_902686455.1). NCBI lineage: Eukaryota > Metazoa > Chordata > Mammalia > Rodentia > Sciuridae > Sciurus > Sciurus vulgaris. The sequence goes on from NC_136476.1 coordinate 79,135,238, forward strand.
AGGCAGAAGGATTTGCAGGGCATGTGTGGATACTGCAGATAATCCTCCATGGATTCTGAGGGAGAATATACTTACACATTTTCCCATATCCAAATAGGTTCCTCAACTACTTAACCCTGGTGAAAGATCCAAATTTAATAAGTATGCTATCTAAGGGAAAATGAAAATTCAACTTTTGGAATGTCAGAAGTCAAAGGAAATATCAAGGTCCAACTCTGGAAAATGCTTAGAAAAACAAAGCAATGATTAATAATAATAATAATAATAATGAATAATAATAATGAAATTGAAGACCCACTCAAAGCAAGGCATCTGATGGGATAAGGCAAGAGAAAAGCAAATCACCATTTGGCTGTGTATAGAGGAGGCACCTCTGTAATCCTGAGTTACAGAATGGAGAAAACAGACCAAAGAATGGAGATATGAGACCCAGGTATAAAAAGAGCAAGTGTTGAGATCAGGCTTCAGCATGTAATGGATACTCAGGGGAAAACTCTAGCAGACATCTCTTGAAATGTTCAGTGCAGCTGTTCAGTAGGATATTCTAATGAAATAGTATCAGTGTGTGGGTTAATTATTACCCCTGGTTCCTGGAGTGGCAAGGTAGTCTGCAGGTGCCTGGGTGCTCATTAGACAAGGACAGATGGCTGGAAGCCAACCCAGGAATTTATATTTTCTCCGTGCTATTTTACAAAAACTTTAAAAATAAATTTTAAGTTGTAGATGGACACAATACCTTTATTTTATTTATTTATGTGATGCTGAGAATCAAACCCAGTGCCTCATGCATTAGAGGCAAGTGCTCTACTATTGAGCTACAACTCCAATTCGAACACAGACTTCTTTTAACTCTCCCTAAAAAATCATTTTCTTGGGGCTGGGGAGATAGTTCAGTCGGTAGAGTGCTTGCCTTATAAGCACAAGGCCCTGGGTTCGATCCCAGCACCAAAAAAAAAAAAAAAAAAAAAAAATTTCTTTACATAACTGTTATTATAAAGCACAGTTTTGCTCTGTGTGATGAAAGTAATTGTGTCTTTTATTGATCCGTTCATTTGTAGCTTTTGCAATCAATTAAAAAATTTCATGTGGGAGAAAACTGAAGATTTGTCAGTAAGTCTCTTTATGTGTGCAACAGCTTAATGAACTGGATAGAAGCAAACTGCATTGTTGGCTGACACTGCTTCCATTCTTTTCGTTCACTCACTATTCAAACAATCATTTGATTTTTAATTTGTCACAAAATCATAGAAATAGATTTTTATATTTTTTCTTCAAGACTGCCATGGTAATTATGCATTTTTTGAAGTATTGTCTAAATTATCATCTACTCAAAATAATTTGGGGACAGAAGTCCATAATCTTTAATTTTCCAGTATATATTAACCAACACAAGACCTTGAGGAAGGAATAGTTTGAGTTTGAAATTGCAAAGTGTGGGGCTATAACCGACTAGAAGTGGATAATAAGAAACAAGAATAACAACGATAAAGAATTATGGGTAAAATAATTTCCAAAATATAAAAATAAAATGGATTTTGTTGGTTTCCTTAGTGGATATAACTTTGAGACTCCAAAGCAGAGTCACTCAGCATAATTTGGTAAGTTTGCTGTCACTCTGTGTTCATAAGTCAAGTGCACTCAGAGTCCCTGCTGGCGATAAGGCTTGAAAAGGATGCGATGAAGACTGAACCCACATAATATTTTCTGCATTTTGTTATTGTTATTTCTGTTGCCAGGATAGCTTAGGAGCAGGAATCATTGTGGAACTCATGCCTATTAATGATGTCTTTTTCCCTTCACCTAGAGTTAATACTTTAAAGTCACCTTGACACCTCTTTATTGGTCCTCCCTCCACATCCCAGGCAAGTTTTATTTTTTTATTGTACTTCTATAATATCTCTTATATGCATACCTTTCTTCTCTCTACAGTAAAAAATAGAATATTAATGTGATCGTCATAATAACTAACAGCTATGAAAGACCTGTTAGGTACCAAGTACCTTAAGCAATTCACATACATTTCTCAGCTGAATCATCACAGCAGTATTTGAAGGAAATAATGGTATCTTCTCCACCCTACCAGTGAGAAAAGTCAGTCTCAGGGAAGTTACATAAATTGCTCCAATCATGCCACAAGAAAGTAGGTTAGGACTTGAAGGAAGATACTGCTGAGGGGTTTTGTTGTTGTTTGGTTGGTTTTTGTTTTTGTTGTTTTAATTTTGTTTTGGTACAAGGAATTGAACCCAGGGGTACTTAACAACTGAGCCACATCCCCAGGATTTTTTTTATATTTTATTTAGTGACTGAGACTTGCTGAGTTGGCTAGGCAAGTCTGAGTTTTGAGCACTGCTCCTCCTATTCCTAGGTCACAACTCCAGCAGGGTTCTCCTTGTCTATATTTTTTTCAATACTGGTGCTTGATTACTCTTTCTGCTCTGCAAGCTCAGCCTTGTCAGTCTGCTTCTGCAGGATCATTCCTACTTACTGAAGAAGGTAGCATAGTGAGCAGGCCTCTGGGTTCTAGCAACTGCCTGCATTTGAAACTTGTTGAAGTATATCAACTTCACCATTACTTTCTTTGTAAGTTTGCAAGTTCCTTAAGAGCATAACTAAGTCTCATTGATATGCATATCTGTGATGTTATTGGTCCATAAATTTACAGATAATACTTATGTAAATATTTATATTTATATGAGCATGAATGAACAGATGTGAAAATTTTTAAATATATAAAAATTTAAGTACATAATTAAAAGAGGTTAATGGTGCCATTTTTCTCAATACTCAGAATTTATGAAATGGGAGAATTAAGACTTCTGTTAAGAGATAGAAGAGAATACAAATAATGAATGTACAATCATTCCACAAAATAATCAAATTTAATGTCAACCTCTTATTTTATCATGAAAAAAAACCCTTTTTTTGATAAATCAGCCTCTAAATCAATTCTAGCACAATATTCTCTATTTGAATGTCCTATATTCCAGAATCCTGTACCTCTATTCTATGTCCCATTTCATCCCTTCCATCTAGTTTATGACTTCTAGTATTCTCTAAATCATAAAACCAATTTAAAGTCTTCCAAGACCTCCACCACCTGTTTCCAGATTCTGGTAGAATAAAAGGAGCTGTACTTTCCCAGTGCTCCAATAAAATTGGAAATTCTACTCAGAAACAGGAATCACGGACATAGACTTGCCATATAGGTGTTTCACACTGGACCACCACTCAAATTTCTTGAGGCTGAGGAGCCCCACGGTGTACATTTTGGATAACTTATCCCTCTCATGTAAGGAATAGTAAAAATTATTTCTTGAAAAAAATCTACAATTTTTTCACAAGAATACATGATTATCCTGGGAACCGAGCAAATATTGAAATAATATTAATCTACAAGGGAAGGGGATGAACATAAGAGATAATATTACTTCATCCAGGGTGCTAATATTAGACTGTTGGCTAAAATCACTCACCACAATTTATAATCTGTACAATATTGAAAAACTTATTTTTTCTGTTTTTCCATTTGTAATATGGAATTAAAAGTAGTACTCAAGAGATACAATTGTTTTGGCAGTACATGACATTCAAACTGTGAGCAGTATCTCCAAACTCATAAAAAGTACCAAATAGAATAAATATTTATTCTTTGTTTGTTATTCTTCCTATTATGAACTATAACCATATCACTATATTAAGCTTTGGCTCTACACAGGGTACAGCTAAGGTACTGCTTCTAACAGAGTTCTTAAAGATATGAAAAGACCATTTGATGCCTACAACAAATGCTTTCATAATGCTATGGTTAAAGTTTTTGGGGGAAGCATTCACAAGAAAGAAAACATCTTACTCACAAAGCCAGCCTGGGGTCAAGTGTCATAAGGAAGGACAACAGAATACCTAAAAAACCAGAATACCTAAATTGCACCACATAGAAACTGACTGTGCATTGACAGTTAATCATCCATGGCAGTACAATAAAGGAACATGTATTCTCTGGCTACAGAAAGACAAGCAAGAAAGTGATTGCAGCACAATGAACTACATTCTGTAACATGAGTAAGTACAAGTACTCCAGAGAATAAAGTGCCTAATACTTTCAGGGAAAATAAGAATGCTTTACACGAAAGGCGACACTGCCTATGTAAACCAATACTTCAGGGTCAGTTTGTCAGGCAGACAAAAGGAATCGGCATGTGCAGAGACAGTAGCAGTAAGAAAAGGCAAGGAGTCTCTAGAGATTTGAAAGTACTTTGGTGTAACTAATTTATAATATGCGGTGGATGGAGCCAAAAGCTGTTAGCAGTAGATGAGTCCAGAACTAGATTGTGGAATTTATTATTAGAGATCTTACATGGGAATCATTCTGTTATTAATTCTGCCTGAGGAGTGCAATCAGAGGTCTGATATAATCAGACTGCAGAAGTTATTTCTGACAGCAAAGTCAAGGAGTACAGGAGAGAGCAAAGTATGCAGCATGGAGGCCTGCAGAGGCCACCTCCATCAGTTACCCAAACTACTTACAAATCTCTGGAGACTCCTTGCCTTTTCTTACCACTGTCTCTGCACATGCTGATTTCTTTTGCTGGGGAACCCAGTATTAGCAGAACCTCAGAACTTGTTAGAAATGCAAATTCTCTTCTTCTGTACCAGAAATTCTCAATCAGATACTCTGAGATGGGACCCAGACATTGGTGATTGAACAAGTTCTTTGGATAATTCACTTTCCTTATTATTTAAGGCTTATGATCCTAGATAAATCTGTTGCCTTTGTGTAGGTAGAGTTATCTGATATTTTCTTCTGACAGAGACGGTCCTGAGATTAAAATGGACCATAACAGCAGTTTCCAGTTAGGGGCCTTTGGTAAGAAGGAGAAACTGAGAATAACTTTGACTCATCAATCAAGTCTGTTATGCCTAAAAAGCAGATAAGGTAATGCAATGGGTAACTTGTGTGTGGGTAGGGGGTGAGAGTTTTAGAGACCTGTAGTAGCAAATATTACTATTAAAACAAAGCATTTGGCATGAGGAAATAGCTAAGTGGAAGTAAGGAGAACAAAGCAAAAAATAGCATTATTCACATTACTTACATCTAAAGCTTCAGGACCAACGATATTCAAAACCGAAGCCCCAGTTCTACCTATATGCGACCCAAGGGAACTAGGCTAGGGGTCCCCTATGTCCTATACCTCCAGGAGCATTGAATACCAGCACCACAAGCTTAAATATTATCTATTTATGCCTCCAGGGAGCTAAAGAAAATCTCTTTCACAGTCCATGGAGTTGAGATCACAGATGCTGGTTCCAAATACCATGGCATGACTTGCACTTGTCCTTGAGACCTGAGGAAGGGATCGTTTGGATTCCATAGCTCCTAAAGCAGCTATAAATGGTACCAACTTCAGCACTACCTGAATTTTCCCCAAGGGAATGAAGGAAGGCCCCCTTTGCACCCACAACCTCAAGTCTGCAGTGCTGGATGCCATACACCCCAAAATCACCTGCACTCAGCCCTTAGTACCTGAAGAAGGTTATCGCCCAATTTTGAATCTCTAGAACTGTTATTCCTATGCCATAGACCAAGCCCTCTCATATATTCATACTGAGGAACCTGGGGAAGATTTTCACATTCTCTGGAATAAGGACCAGGTTACTGATGCCACAATCCTTGATGTCACCAGTGCTTGCCTTTAGGAATGTGGCAATCATCCTTTCCACATCATGCATAACCAATGTTATGGAATCTGCTACCACAAGTCCCAATGCCATCAATGCTTTCCTATCTGAGGCCTTAGGACACCACACCTTTGGAAGCCTATGGCCCCTGCAATGTCATACAACTGCCATCAAAAATTGCTGCAGTGTAAACTAATGAGGTGCTCATGGACAGTGTGGACATCAACCAGAGCTAAAGAAATTAGACAAAGCATACACTTTGAGGTTGCCTAAAACCAAAGCCCAGCTGATACCCCATATGCCATGTATTTTCATAGAAAAAACTACATCAACTTGGCTGAGGCCACTGTTACATCAAATATTCACATAGCAATGTAGGAACACAAGAAATGTGATACCTTCAAAGAAAAGCAACAATTTTCCAGAAATAGAATCTGAGGGAAATCTATGAACACCTGAAAAGGATTTCAAAATAATGATCTTAAGAAAAATAGAGAGATAAGATATACAGACAGAACAAAAAAGAACAATTCAGGAATGAATGAGAAATTCAACAAAGAAAAAAATTAAAATGAAATAATTCAGAATTACTGATACTAAAAATTCCATCAATGAAATAAATTCACATTTAAGATCTTCCACAATAAATTACAACAACCTGAAGGAAGAATTTCTGAACTTGAGAAAAGGTCTTTTGAATCAACCCAGTAAGAAAAATAAAATAAAACCAAAGAAGATAAAAGGAAATAAAGAATGAATGAATAAATCCTACAAAACTTATGGGCACTACTAACAGAAAACCTGCTCAGCTTGGTGGAAATTCAAGGGAGAAGAAAAAGGAAAAACTTTGAAATCCCTTTTAATAAAATAAGACCTGAAAAATTCCCAAATCTTCAGTGGTATGAACATCTAGATACAGGAAGCTCAAAGGACCTCTACTACATTCAACCAAAAAAATCTTCAAACACCGCATATTAAGTCAAACTATCAAATGTACAAGATGAAGAAAGAATCCTAAAAATAGCAAGAAAAAAAGCATAAGTCAAAATAAAACAATTTTTCTCTAGATTTCAAGTAGATTGCTTCATAGAAAGCTTATAGGCCACAAAGAATGTGAAGGTATAAAAATGACCTGAAAAAGAAAAACAAGGGGAAAAAAAATGCAAACTATAATAAACAAATAAACAAAAAGCCCGCCAAGAATACTACACCCAACTATACCCAGCAAAACTGTCCTTCAGAAATAGTCTTTCCCAAAGCAGAAACAGAAAATTCACCTCTACCAAACCAGCCCTACAGGACATGCTCAATGAAGTCCTGCAATATAGACGAAAGAGTAATAACCATCTTCATGAAAACACAAGTGTACATGTGTTTCTACTAGTCTTTTCACTAGAAGAACTGACACACAAAAAAGGTAGAGAAGAGAATTAGTCTTTAGCATGACAGAAAACACTAAATCGTAAAAATTAATGAGAGGTGAAAATGAACATGTGATACAGAGAACAAACAGAAAACAATTAACAAAATGACAAAATGAAATTCATCCCTGTCAATTATAACCTCAAATAAAAATGGATCAAACTTACCAAATGACACAGACTCACTGAATAGATTCTAAAAACAAAAATATAAAACCAGACCCAACTGTATGCTACCTTTAAGAAACTTGCAGATACTGTTAAAGATACACAGAAACTGGGAGTTAAGGGTTGCTCAAGATACACCACACAAATAAAAGCCAAAAGTTGGCAGAAGTAGATCATTTCCCTAATTCCTATCAGATAAAGCAGAATTTAAATAAACAAAATTTTAAAATGACAAAAGAGTCAGTAAATGTTTGAAAAAGTCTAAACTCAGGAAGAAGATAAAATTGTAAATATGCATGTATCCAACACGGAACCACCAAAAAATATAAACCAGATATTCCCATCTCTAAAGGAAAAGATAGACTTGAATACAATAGTAGCATGAGATTTCACCACCCCAAAATGTGGACAAAAAAATTAAAAGAAACATCTGACTTGAAACATACTGGAGAGGAAATGGACTAATGGAGTTTTAAAGAAAATTTTATCCTACAGTGGTAGAATAGTCATTCTTATCATCAGGACATGGAATATTTTCTAAGACTTATCATATGTAGGCCATAAATCAAGTATTGATAAATGGTTAAAAAAAATCTGAGGCCACAACATCATAAAACTGGATATGAGCAAGAAGAAAAATGAAAAGAATACAAAGACCTGGAAATTAAATAACATGCTTCTGAGTGACCACAGGTCAATGGAGGAAATTAAAAGAGAAATGAAAAATTATTAAAACATATGAAAATGATAGTATAACATATTAAAATCTGTGGGATACAGCAGAAGAAGAACTTGGAAGTTTATGGCAATAATTGTATGTATCAAAATCCTAAAATGATCTCAAACAACTAAATAAAATAAAAAGACTATACTCAAAATTAGGACAAAAATAAAAAAAACCATCATGAAGAGGTCAAAAATTTTAAAACTGCAAGAAAATTAAACAAAGAATTGTTTTTTAAAAGAATAAACAACTAGTCTAGTCTCACCAAGAAAAAAAAGATAACAGTCAAATTAATAAAATCAAATATGAAAAAGAAGACATTAAGCTTATAGCACAGAAATACGTGAGTTCATAAGAAACTACTCCAAACAATTGTATTCTAAAAACTGGAGTATCTGAAAGAAATAGATCAATACCTGAATACATACAACCTATCACAATGGGATTGAAAAGAACTAGAACATCTAAACAGACAAATAATGAGTAAATGAGTAATTAAAATCTGTAGCAATTAGAGCTAGGCAAATAAAAACTACACTGAGTTTTAATCTCACTCCAATCAGAATAGCAATTATCAAGAATACAAGTAACAATAAATATTGGCAAAGATGTGGGGAAAATTGTTGGTAGGACTACAATTTGATGCAAACATTCCAGAAAGCACTGTAGAGATTCCGCAAAAAACTAGCAATGGAATCACCATTTGTCCTTGATATCCCACTCTGTGGTATATATCCGAAGGATTTTAAATCAGCATACTAGAGTGATGCTGTCACATCAATGTTTATAGCAGCTCAATTCACAATAGCAAAGTTATGGACCCAACCTAGATGTCCTTCAACAGATGAATGGATAAATAAATCATGGTATATACACACAGTAAAATACTACTCAGCCACAAAGAAGACTGACTTTATGACATTTGCTGACAGATGGAAGGATCTTAGACTATCATGGTAAGAGAAATAAGCAAATCCCCAAAAACCAAAAGTCAAATGTTCTCTCTGTTATGTGGATGCTAATACACAACAAGTGGGGAGGGACAGAGAAGAGAAGTTCAGTGGGTTAGACAAATGTTAATAAGGGGAAGTAGGGAATAGGAAAGACAGTGGAATTAATCTGACATAACTTTCCTATGTACCTATATGAATGTACCCCAGTGAATTGCAAGATCATGTACATCCACAGTCTGGAATCCTAATTAGAATAAGATATACTCCATGTTTGTATAAATATGTCAAAATAGACTGTACTATCAGATATAACCAAAAAGAATAAATTTTTAAAAATCTCCTACTGTAAAAGTTCCAGAACTCATTGGCATTACTGCTGAACTCTATAAAACATTTAACAAAGGATGCGAATTCTTTTTAAATTATTCCAAATAATTGCAATGAAAGAAACTGCATCAAAACTGTATCATGTGGCCAGATTACTCTGATACCAAAACCAGATAAAGACACAATGACAACATAAAACTAAAAAAAATCTGATGATCATAGATTCAACATTTTCAATAAAATTCCAAGAAACCAAATTTAACAACATGTCAGCACAATCATGCACAAAAATCAAGTTGGATTCATACCAGAGAAGCAAGAATGGTCAAAGTATGCAAATCATGGAACACAATGATTTCCAACAGAATGAAGAACAAAAATCATATGATCATCTTGGTAGATGTGAAAAACAAACATTCAGTAAAATTCAGCATGCCTTCATGATAAACTTTCAGCAAATTATGTATGGATGAAACTTAACTCAAAATACTAAAGGCTATGTCAGAAAACCTGACAGCTAATATCATACAGAATGGGGAAACACTGGAAACATTTTTCTGTCTAAGATTGTGGAAAAAGTTTTCCACATATTACTGGAAATTTTATCAAGAAAAATTAGCTAAGAAAATAAAGGGAATCAATCAGAAGGTAGAAAATTATCCATGCTTCCAGGTGACATGATTTCACACATAAACATCTATGTACTGCTTCAAAAAGGTGTTTGAACTTATAAACAAATCAGAAAAGTTATAGGATACAAAGTCAACATATGAGAAATAGAAATATTTTTATTATAATTGACTTGCCAAAAAAGATATTAAGAAATTAATCCTGAGCCATGTACACTGGCACACTACTGTAATCCCAGGGGTTTGGAAGGCTGAGGCAGGAGGATTGCAAGTTCAAAGCAAGCCTCAGCAGCTTAGTGAGGCTCTTAGCAATTCAGTGAGACCCTGTCCCTAAATAAAATAAAAAAAAGGACTGGGGATGTGGCTCATTGGACAAGTGCCTCTGGGTTTAATTCCTGGTTAAAAAAAAAAAAAAAAAAAAGTCAATTCTATTCAGAACAATTATAAAATATTTAGGAATAAATTTAACAAAGGAAATGAAAAACCTCTACAATGAATAACTATAAAAAACCTGACAAAAGACATTTTAAAGGACACCAAATATGGAAAGGTATTTCTTGTTCATAAATTGGAAGAATTAATTTGTTAAAATTATCATATTACCTAACGTGATCTACACATTCAGTGCAATGACCATGAAAATGCCAAAGACTTTCTTCACTGAAATAGATTTTAAAAAATTCTAAAATTCATATGGAACCCAAAATGATCCAGAATAGTCAAAGCAATACTCAGAAAAACTCAGAAAAAGAAAAAAAAAAAAAAAACTAGTACAAATAAAGAAGCAAAACAACACACAAAACTGGATGCATCATGATACCTGAGTTCAAAACATACTAAAAAGCTCACCAAGGTATAGTGACAAAAACCGTGTGATTCCAGCATAAAAACAGACACATAGAATTGTAGTCAGCTTTTTCGCTGCTGTGACTAATCTGACCAGAACAATTTTAAAGGAGGAAAAGTTTATTAGGGGCTCACAATTTCAGAGGTCACATTCTGTAGACAGCAGACTCCATTCCTCAGGGCTGAGATGAGGCAGGATATCATGGCAGAAGAGTGGAGCAGAGGGAAACAGCTTATGTGGTGATCAGGGAGCATAGAGAGAGAATCCACTCTCCAGATACAAAATATATACCCCTTAACCATGCCCCAATGAACCACTTCCTCTCGACACACTCCACCTGTCTCCAGTTACCACTCACTTAATACCATCAGGGATCAATTTACTGATTAGATTAAGGCTGCAACCCAATCATTTCTCCTCCAAACCTTCTTGTATTGTCCACATGTGAGCTTCTGGGGGGCACATCACATCCAAACCATAACACATAGTCCAATAAAACAAAATAAGGTGTCCATAAATTAACCCATGTACATAAAGCTGAGTTTTTGACAGAAGTGCAAGGAGGATACAGTGGGGAAAGGATACTCTCATCAATAAGTGGTGCTAGTAAAATTGGATACATATGCAAAATAATGAATCTCAGTCCCTTTTTACTATGCACAAAAATCAACTCAAAATTGCCGGCATAATATGAAATTACTAAAAGAAGCCATAGGGGAAACACTTCAAGTCATTGTATGAGCAGTGAAGATCCCAAACTCACAAGCAACAAAAGAAAACATTGACAAGTGGAACTACATCAAACTAAGAAACATCTATGCAGCAGAGAAAATAATCAACAGGGCGAACAGACGACCTACAAAATGGGAGAAAGTAGTTGCATACTATTCATCTGATAAGGGATTAATATCCCATATATACAAGAAACTTCAAAGCCAAAAAACAATAACAAACCAATTAAAATGTGGGCTAAATATGTATGCTACCAGAGATCATTATGTTAAGTGAAATAAGTCAGACAAAGAATGACATACCCTAAGTGTTCTCACACATTTGTATTCATTAAATGGTCACTTTCATATAATGAAGGGGAATATTGACCACTAAAGAGTGGGAAGGGCAGGGAATAGCTAGTAAAAGGAGATCAACAAGGGAATAAAATAGAGAGGAGGAATTTGTTCTGGACTTCAGTAATGTAGTAGGGAACTGCTGATCAAAACAGTGTATCATACACTTCAAAGTGAGTATTAAATTTCCAACACATAAGGTTGATGGAGAAGATAGAAATTCTTATTACCCTGATTCAACATTTACCCATCACATACATGCATTTAATTACCATAATATGCCTCGATAAAGATATCAAATACGATATTTCAATAATAAAATATAAAACATGACAGTGATTGGCACACAGTAAGAAATCAAGGAAAGGAGTGCTGGTATTGGCTGAAGATCAAGACCAGGTAATTTTTTCAAATTTCATCAGTCTTAGATGTTGTTCTATACCTATCCTAAACCTTTTCTTTTTTTTTTTTTTTAAATAAAAAAATTTAAAACATCAGGAAATTAACATAGACATCGCAACCGTGGAATCCGAGACCTCATTCAAACTTTTCCAGTTATTCCAACAACTTCCTCGACAGCATCAGGCTCCACTGCAGAACCGCATGTTGTGTTTACTTGTCATGTCTCTGTCTTCAGAGTGCAGCAATTCCAGGTATTTGGGCGACTTTCGTGGTATTTTCTAAGGTTACAGGCTAGCTCTTTTGTAGACTGTCCCTTTACTTGGCTTTGTCTGATCTGTCTTCCCGATTAGATTATGAGTCCTTGGCAGGACTAAGACAGGAGCAATGCTGGGACTTTGGGCACTTTAACAAGTGGTGCATGACTTCACTTGTCCGCCCCCTGACCGTGCACACTCTGGTCACTTGATCAAAGTCTGCACTCTTCACCGTCCCACAACAGTCCATAAAGTCCCCTTCTCCAAAACCACACGCTGAGGTGCATTTGATGAAGCAAATCCACTGGCATCGGCTGCCCCTGTGATCAAACTCACTGCAGCTCTGAAGTCCTAGAGCCATAAACACGGAGAAGCCAAACTTCCTTTTATTGTTGGCTCTAAGACATACACCTGTGCATAGTTTCAGGTCTAGACTCAAAGCACTATCTTTTCTCCTTGTCTCCCTCAATCTGCTCCTTGTGGAGTTTGCTGTGTTAGACTCTCCCTTTCACCTTCTCCTGAGCTACCTATGACCCCAGTATCCAGCTTCTTTCCAGAGTACATGCCATGTGTCAGGCACAGCGCCTCCACGTATTGCTGTGGACACCAAGACCATTAAGTCCCAGTCCCCGTTCCTGAGATACCCATTTGTAACTGGCTTCAGGTAGGTTTTTGTTGAATTCGTAGCAACCGTGGAAAGTACACCAGGTCTAGTGCTTTTTGGACACATATATGAGAGGTGAGCGAGAACAACCAACATATCCTATCACCTACGTGTGCCAGCTACAGTCTTCATTGCCTACACGTTTCATCTTACTGAGTCCTCAACCAGTTTTCAGGAAAGGAAAACAAAAACAAAAACAAAAAAACCCCAAAACGCTGAGAGATGTAAGGCCTTGCTCCGGTCCCCAGCGTCAGAAGCAGGGTGGGAAGTCCTGCCCGGGCGCCCCCCTGGGAGGGCGGTTCCCATCCTGCTCATTTTTTCCGTTAGGCCTCGCACAGGCGGCACGTTTAGGTTGGATCAGTGGATGAAGGGCTGTATTTACCCGTCTGTCGGGAAGGAAGACGGGAAATAATCCCGGGGCGCACACCGGGGCGCCCCAGGCGTGGCCCCTTCAGTCCTTCACCACCCCAACTCCGGCACCAGGCGACTGCGGAGCCCACGCCGGGGCCCGCGCCGAGGGCCCGGGATTCCGGAGGCGCAGCTTGACTTTCGCCATTCTCGTGTGGATGCCGTGTCCCCGGCTGCGCTGTCACTCCCCTCTTGGGAGCTGACCCTACATCATCGCCGCTGTACGGAGTTAGGATCGCGGCCCGGCACAGGCGGCTCCTTAGGCCGAGGTGGCTCAGCGACCTCCTCGCCAGTCCCCCCAGGCCCGGCGGGCGCGGCGGGGAGGCAGACGCGGCGGGAACTCCTCCCCGGCCACTTGGGTCCTGCGACTCGGCCTCTCTTTTCTACCAACTCAGCCCGCTGCCGCAGGGACTGGCCCGCTGTAGCGTTCTAGAGCTGCCATGGAAACCCTATCCTAAACCTTTTCTATCATGAAATAGTGCCACCAACATTAGGCAATTGTACTCTGTAGTTTCAGAGGTCAGAGAAATGTGTTTGCCCTTCTTTTTTTTTTTAAGGTGGACAAATAATTTTATTTTGTGCATGCAAATACATGTCAAATACTGCAAACTTTTGCATCAAATTTCTCTCAAACACTGAAAATCATGATGCTCTATTTTGTGAACAGCCAAAGCTAATTATCTCTTCACTTCAGTGCTACAGCAAAACACACAGAATTCACTCTTTGCTATTCACTATCATCACAACCCTCATTGTTCCATCTCTGTCCTCCCCACATATACAGGCCTTATAAATCCTAGCCTTCCTCCATTTAATCCTATTCCTATAGCACAAAGGGAAATATTACAATTTGGAAATTCAAATTGAAATAAATGGAATAGAATTTATTCCCATATATATTCCCCATTTCATTGTACAGAATTATTTTAAATTATAGTTTTAAATAGAAGCTGAGTATATGCCTTAAAAATGAGCATTAAATCCATCTTAGAGATGGTGCCTGCTTTTTACATGATGGGTGTACACCATCTTTAATTTCATTTACATTTCAATCGAACATAGATTTGCAAAGAAAATGTCTAATACAGACGTAAAAATATTCACACTAGAGCTTCACAATCGGTTGTACAATTGACAAACAGGCCTCTTTTCCCAAACTTTCCGGCTAAGCAAATTTATAAAGTGTAATCAATGCAACAAGAAAAACATTTCTCTTTCACTTCCAGGAAAAGAATATGCAATAAACAGTATAAATGCAGACAGCAGTTGCTGCAAGCTAACCACGATACTCCCAAGTGGCTGTACAGTGGATATGTGCAGTACAAATAAAAGCCACATGTGTTGTATCACAACTACAGTATTATTGTTTGCCCAGCTAAGAGAATGCATGCACTTCCATGCCTTGGGTTATAAAATGAGGCCTAATTCTTGACAGGTTGATGGAATATGTGCAAATGACCTTGGCTTTTGGCAGTACTAAGTGCAGCCAGTGTCTGTTTTCCACTGGTTTGGGGATATTTTAAAATTTTATGTTAAAAACAAAACAAAAGAAAAGAAAAAAACCCAAACACCACACACACACACACACACACACACACTCACACTGCTAGTTTTGGACTTGGGGGAATAACTGCTCTGGAGTAAACTATTCTCATCTCAAATGTGGGGTGTTCTAATCTGTGGTCTCGACTCCTTATATTCCCTTGCCAGCAAAGGGATACAAAGAAACTGCTAGTATAAAGGAGTTACCAGCAAACTTATTTATCCAGAAAATGGAATACTCCATGAGCATGTTCATTTGTGTTCTGCTTGCAGAAGGGTCCTTGTGTAGAGTTACAGTAAGTGATCCCATCAACATTCTTCATTCACTAAAACACAAAGGAAGTTCTTCCAGGAAACTAATACATAGTTCAATCCAACTTTTCCCTTTAATGATCAGTTACCAATACTGGTGACAGCCTGCTCAGAAAATGACTCAAAAGCTAGGGAAGAATATTCAGATTCAAAATTTAAATCACTTACTGAATCTGTTACAAATTCCACCCCTGCTAAGAAGACAACATGGGCTTTAACATCCAAATGCAAAAGCAAGGTAGATGGTTTTTAGAATATTTTTTTCAAACATTTAAATGATCCAATTTAAAATTCCTATGAACTGCTGTGCATTCTTATAATTTTCTCAAGGCAGTAGGTAAAATTGGAATGTGATTTATATACTTAACACCGATTTGAAATCTTGGTGACAATTTCAGTTTTAGTATGTGAGGTTTCATTTTCTATTCTCTTATTAAAGGCCAACAGAGGGGGAAAATCAGTGTCACTGGTCTAATGAACTACTTTCTCTTGAAAATTACAATGTACAACTTTACATATGACACTAGCTCATCACATGGCATTGAAAGTAAGTCACTGCAGCAAAGGCAAGGGAATCTGATTTGTTTGGGTACCAACTGGGAAGAAATACATATATAACTTTCTCAGAATTCATAAAATGAAATGAGACCACAAAAAAAAAAAAAAAATTACTGATACTACATCCATGGCATCTAAATGAGGCACATGGATTTTGGAATGAGACTTAAAAATTCAAAAGGAAATCACAAAAAAGAAAGAACCACCAATTTCCTGATTTCCAGACCTCAGACTGCTTTTTTCCTGAATGGCAACACTTTAGTTACCAGCATTACAAATTTCCTCTCCTGTTGCGCTGTAGTCTTTGATTCCAAATACGGGTACATTACAACATGTTGGTAAAAGGGTCAAATGACCCTGGTCCTCAATGTTAAAGTCACATTCTAGGTCTGATTGTACTATTTTCCTCTATGACATCAGTAGGTACCATTTTGAAGAAAGATCAGATGCGCTGTTTTCTTCTAAAGTGGTAGAGAACCAATGGCTTTACTCACATTAAAATCCACCATGACAGGCAAAAGGTGGCCACCATACAGAAAGATGCAATGCAGAATAATCACAACACAGAAACAAGTCCTATGTTGTTAGTGAGAGAGTAACATTTTAAGAATAGGGAGTTATGTTTTATGGGATCACCTGCTGCAAGACAAGCATTATTTTAATATAATGTTCTGGAACATACCGGTAAGGTGCAGGTATACATACACTGATGCAAATGTAATTTACTGGACAAGTAGGCAAACACCTAAGCAGTTTATCCCAACCCCCTCCAGCAGAGCACAACCAAGTTTTAAAATTTCAATTTTAAAATTAAAAAGATAAGGTTAAATACACAAGATCAATTTATGTAGTATATTTCACCCTCAGAACGTGCTGAAGATGTTTTGTGTAGTTCTGTTGCACAGAAGTTCTTTCCCTGAGGGCACATAAGGAGCTCTTGAACTGTTAATAGGTCTCTATTTTGTAACAAAATAGCAATTTTAAAATCTTAAAAAAAATACATTACCTTCAACATGGAAGATCTCACTATTAAATATCCATGAAATAGACAGACTGGTTGCATATCCTTTTTGGAATTACAAACAGCAAATAAAGTACATTGGAAGCATTTAAAATGTAATAGCACATATTTATAGAAAGGTTCTGATATAATTATATAACAATCATGTTCCTGTAATATCCTAGGCTAATTTATAATGTCAAATAAGTTAATGTAACATGGTTAAAACTCTTGTTCCTATTCATTTCAGATTACAGAGTGAATAAATAAAATGTCTTTGTAGGGATGGGGAGCACTGGCCATGGCAAAAAGGTACAGTACTAAACAAAGGAAATTAAGTCAAGGCTACTGTGCTGTTATGCTACAAACATCTTCATACATTTGAGTATTAAATAAATGTGTAAGATCTTCCATACTGACACCAGAATATCAAAACTACCCCTTTGTTTCTCAGGTATATTTACAACTTATCAGTCACCTTATGAGCATGTTCATTAAGACAGGTATCAACACCAGTATTTACTCATTCTTCAGAAATTTCAGGGAAAGTCACCCTCCCGCTCCTGGAAATGTGCACAAAACTTTTATCAAAATCTTATCTGATACAATGCTGTGGTTTTGTAAAATAACTAAATAGCTCAGACGACAATAACATGATCCTGTTTAAAGCATCTTGCTAGCAGGAAAAGCCCTTACATACGTACACCTGGTGAAAGATCAGCTTGGCTTAAAATATTCCAGTACAATTTTCAGAGTAAACAACTTCACAGAAGTTAATTTAAAAATATAATATAAAAGTCAAACTAATCTTAAAAATGGAGGAAAAACAAAAAGACAAACTATAGCAAGATCACCAGGAAGGAATGCCCAGCTTTGTTTTCAAATGTTGACTGAAATTTAGGTTCAATAAATACCTCCCACAAATCTGAGGCACGGCTGGTTGAACATACTGCATACTTCAGATGCCAAGTCAAAACAATTTCAGTCACATTATGGCAGGGCAGATATTATTCATGTTTTTAAGTATGAGTAAATGTTAGCCAATGTTCTACTATTCATGGTTCATAGTCTTATCAACCTAACAGAAACAAGGAAATTAAAACCCCAACATAAAGTAACAATAAACAATATTAACCAAGATAATGCAATGACATCCAAATTAATTATTTGAAATTAAACCCAGCAATACCATCTTGTTAGTCAGTGCAAACACTACATACACGGTTTTCTCAAGAAAGCTGAAAGCACCTGATTCTTTGCCAGTCATCAGATTCAATAATGTACAGGCTTAAATCTACATTTTAAAAAACTGCCATTACATTAGTGCATAATTTATCAAATTGGAAAAATGATTCTGCATAACTTAGGAGAATTTAATATCTAGTACATCAGCTGAAAGACTTAGGCACTTGGTTTATATTTTAATTAATACTTCAACAAGTAGCCTGTGTGTAAATATTAATAAAGCAGAAACTATTCTTGAAAAATGGAAATCAAAAAAAATTAAATGCTACAGATAAAAGCACTGCACCACACTCCTACATATAATGCAGTAAAGAAAGCTAGTATATAACCCTGTAAAATTCTATGGTAAGAACGTCTAACTCCACTCTTCAAAATTAAAAAAGGGAAAAAAAAAAAGGAAAAAAAAATTCTGCAATCCCTGAAAAGATAATAAAGCAGCTGGAATGAGATGGAAATTTCTCTCAGTGAAACATCAAATAGAAATAATAAGTTAATTAAGTCTACTTTCACTAGTGTATCATTGGGGATCCCTGTAGTTTAATAACTGAGTTGTTAATTTTCTATAGAAGCCATTTAAAATAGGAATGGCTCAGTTACTGCCCGGATTGCTACAAACTCATAATAAGCTGCTTGAAGCTTAAGTTAAATGTTGTCCAATTCCAATCACTTCTGGAAAGTGAACATATACCCTAGTAAAGTAAATTTTCTTTTTTTTTTTTTTTCATAATGCTAATAATGCAAGAGGGCTTGAAGTATCAGAGTCCACAGGAAATGGATGCCCCCAGTAATATCTTTTTTTAAAAAAATATACATTACATAATATATATTATATATATATAAAAAGCCAGTGTAAATGCTTCCATGGTGTGGTCACAAATTTGAAAGATGAACCTCCTTTCAGCTGTTAACCATCTTCCCATTTGCAACAGGTTTTAAAAAGTCGTTTTTATCTTCGGACATAACATGAGTTTTCAGAATGAGGTTGCCAACACTGACAGATGTGGTGATGGGGAGGCAACTTGCATTGCTAATAGACACTGGAAGTGGCTGGTTAAAGCAAGAAGTTACCGGCAGAATTGTTTTTTTGCTCCTCCCTGAGAGAAAATAAATGACAATGAAAACAAATTAGCTTTAAGTGAAAAAATTTTAAGAATAACCATACAGGCTTAATGAAAGTTGAATTAAACTTTCAAGAGTCCCCAGGAATAAAAAAGTCTTCTTATCAATAAAAAGTACCAGAACTCAATAAAAAAGTTCCATTTTCCAAAAATTACAATAAAAAATTAAAATATTGGTTAGTATAGAGCCATACAGTTATATTCAAGATTAAACCAATATTTGGGGCAGAAATTATACAAAATGGCAATATGATATCAAATAAAATCAACATGATTTTAAAAACAAGAAACGCTTCATCTAAGTTTTAATTCTCCAGTCTGTAGCTTAGAAGTATGGTCAAACTAATGCTGGCACACAAACTAACTTTTATGCCAAAAAAAGTAAGTTTCATGTTACTACAATGGACCACTATGTTAGTCCAAATTTACCTTTCTCCCTAAAAATCCAGACTGATCGAATCACTGCCCTATTATATAAAGTTTTCCTCTCATAAAGCAAAAATGAAACTAATACAGTAGCTACTTCTCTTTATATTCATGCCCTGTGCCCACTGTTTATGAATTTTCTGTCTAACACTCACAGAATCACATGATCTTCACCTAAACTCTGTCTCTTCTGCTTAAGTGGCTCCTTCTGGTGCTGTTGGACTGGATGCCCATTTTCCACTGTAGTTCCATTCAGCAACTGATCATTTTGAGAACTGATACCAAGTTGCATGTCCAGGATTTCCTAGGAAAACAAAGTGTTAATCCTTTGGAATCAAAGTTTCTTAGGCTTTTCAATTTCCAATGGAACAAAGCCTTCTAAGTAACTGGCACTTACTTCAATTTGTTCACTTTGTCCATCAGGTTCATCAGTATCAAGTGCTGAAAGCTCTAACTCAATATCTCTATCAGGCTTAGTATCTGCTGCATCTTCAGTATAATCACTCTGTAACATAAGAAAAATACTAATTTTATAACTGCAGGGTCTCCCTTTAAATTAAATTAAAATAATTTAACTAAAGAATGAGTCAGGATATCTAGGACTAGAATCTCATTTTTACATAAGTTTTAAATGTAATCAATAGTCCACCAGAAAAAGGAACACTAAAATGCATTAAGTAATGGTATAAGCCAATGGGCAGCAGGAGAGAGCAAATAGCATGAAGCTAAGAGGTACAGTTTCTTTACCTCTCCATTTCTCAGTTCAATCTCCTTGCTTAGAAGATTTAAGGTAAGGTGACGGCCTTCATCCAGGGAATTCCATTTCTGTTGCATGGCTAGAGCATTAGCCTCCCTCTGAAGAAGTAATGAGTTACTCTTGGCCTACATGAGAAGAGAGGAATACAAACTTAGTTGCCAACCATAGCTTTCAATCATCATTCTATTTCTTAAAAATCAAAGCTGAGTTACACAGAGCCTACCTGCTGAAGTTCAATGCTCAAAAGGTCTCCAGTACTGGAATGCTTTCTATGACCAGATAAATCAGTAACAATGAATCTATCCCTTTAAAGAGAAATATGTTTATTGTAATAAAAGTGAAATAAATGAAGCAATCAAAGCAACAGTTACCACAATATGTCTTAATGTAACCGACCAACTCTCAAACTTTCAGTCAAAATTCCCAATGTAGGGGCTGGAGTTGTGGCTCAGTGGTAGAGCACTTGCTGAGTATGTGTGAGGCTCTAGGTTTGATCCTCAGTACCACATATAAATAAATGAATAAAATAAAAGGTCCATCAACCAAAAAAAAAAAAAAAAAATTCCCCATGTAAACTTTCTTTCAGACATTTGTTATATTATTTTATGAACAACTGGGGGTAGGTTTTATATTCTGAGGATGCACACAAGCCCGACAATAGAGAACCCTAAAGAATTAAGAGTAATGTTACCGTTCAATATAGTGTGCTGATGATGTGGCCTCATTGCCATATGAACTCCACCTTGAATCCACGGCATTGACATAAGGGACATAATCTATAGAAAGGAAGAAAGAAACAATGATTAGAAAAATGAAAAGTGCACAGATGTGAATTATACTTTTCAAAAATGATGTGTATTTTATCCTACTAGCCACAGGATCCTGGTTAAACCATTTAAATCTGAGGGTACTATGATTGTTAAATGGAGGAAACTAATACTATGGTATTAGTCTCATAGACCGGGGAATAAAAGCACAGAGATTAAACTATGTAAGGCTAACTATTAGTTAAATGAATTACCTGATACACTTATGGGCTTAGTTGCACTTCCTTGGGAAGCAGTAGCCTGGACAGGATCTGTAGTATGGTAACCTGTGCGGGAAGATCGGGAAATTGCACCCCATTTTGAGATAATAGGTCCATCACTAAAGGGAATTATTGGATCTTCTTCTTTTGTCCTTCTCTGAGTTTCAAATAAATGCACTCTTCTCTTAACATCTCCACTGTCCAGGTCCTGCATAAATCAAAGAATATCAATAAAGAACTGCTGGCAATTACTTGAATTAGTAGTACAAGTAGATATTATCAAAAGATCTGTAATCAGTTTTTTCTGGTGAATTTAACACTGGCTCTAGATCTCAATGATAATCCAACAACTATATCAAACCAGAGAACTATGTTCACATAATTTAAACATTAAATGCAATTTATTTCAGACTTACCTAAATATAACCCTGATGCTTATAGAACTATATAGCAACAGGAAGATGAAACCATTCATTCTAAAACTAGAGTCAACATGCTTTATCTTCCCCACCCCCAAATGCCCCACCTCAGCAAAATCATACCATTAACACAGCATTTGAATTAGCAATTACATCTTTCGGCTCTGAATCGATGGCATTTATACAGGAGCCTATGGTACCACAAGACCAGGGAGAATAATGGGAAAGATGATCTTCTTCAAATTTTGTACCACTCACAGGCTCAGGGAACTGATTGGGGAGGCGGGGTGAGAAAAAAGGAAGATAATTAGTATGAAACTTAAATTTACAAAGTTGTAACTAATATAAAATAACTATTAAATGAACAATTGTACTTTTCAATAACCAATATAAAAACCAGCTGTAAGCAACAAATAGTATTTATGCAACAAAAAACAGCAGTTTCTCTTTTTACTTTGTCTTTTAAGTGCCAAGAAGGAATTCCTGACTGATATTAAAAAAATGAATCAACAAACATTTATTTAAAAATATATATTTTTTGGACCTTTATTTATTTATATGAGGTGCTGAGAACTGAACCCAGTACCTTGCACATGCCAAGCAAGTGCTCTATTACTGAGTTATAACTGCAGCCCCCAAATATTTATTATATGTTGCTAACATGGTATAGGGTGTGCTAAAAAAATTTAAAAAGAAAAAGAAAACAAATAAATAGGCACAGAGATCACAGTCCATATCCTAAAGAGTTTATAATTTTCTTGAGAAAAAAAACAACATGTGTGAATAAGGGAACATAACTGATAAACCACACAGTACTAAATAAAGAACAGAAGGAATTCAAATGTGGCTCCAGACCTAGAAAAGTTAGAGAATAAATTTTAAAGGGACTGTAAGGAATATTAAGGGAGCCAGAATACTGAAGTTGTAAGAGTCATTAAAGTAACTTTTCCACATCATATTGCTAGCTGATAGCAGATCTGAATCTCAAAAAAAACCCTTATCTCCTAAATCAGTACATAAAAAATGAAAACATATTTTTCTTTTTTATTTTGGTACTGGGGATTAAACCCAGTTGCTCTTAACCACTGAGCCACATCCTCAGTCTCCCCACTCCTTTTTAAAAATTTTGAGACAGAGTCTAGCTAAGTTGCTTAGGGCCTTGCTAAATTGCTGAGGCTGACTTTGAACTTGTGATCCTCCTGCGTCAGCCTCCCAAACCACTGGGATTATAGGGATGTGCCACAGAGCCCAGCAAAAACATATTTTTGTATCAGACAAGGGGCAGCTCTCTTGCTCTGTTCCCAAGATGTTTTATCTGCTTTGAGGAAGTATAAATTTGGTGAGACAAATTTGAGTCTAGTTTAAAAGCTGCATGCTTTATTGAAATATTTATGGGTGAAAAAAATGTCTAGGATAACTTCAGAATAATCCAGCTGGAACAAGTGTGGCTAAGTTGACAGTTGTGGAAGTTGGATGATGGGTAGTGATGGGTACATGGAGTTCATTACACTATCTCTAAATTTGCATGTTTAAAATTTTTCATAATGAGAAGATTTTGAAAATAATTTTATATCAGAATCTCTGGGAGTAGGGAGTAAACTCTTGAAATGTTAAAAAAAAAAAAAAAAAAAAAAAGAATCTTTCTCTAAATATAACAGTACTAAAAACAGCAGTTTAAACTGAAGTCATCCTGGCACAAAAACTTGTTTTATATTGCCAAGAACAATAATTAACAATGATGTAAATGGCAGAAATAATAAGCAATTCTGGACTTCTTGTGAAGGAGAGAAAAATAATGCCTCAGATAAGACTAAGATTCAAATCCTAGCTACTTACAGGCTGAAAGATCATTCCCTGAGTAGGATTCCTATTTATAAAATAAGGATAATACCTGCCCCTTAAGTTTTTTTGTGAGAATTAAATAAAATAGCATTGTGATAATGCTTTTGTACAGTGCCTGGAACAAGTAGGTGTTCAATGAATGTCAGATACAAATCTTAATTTTGGGGGAGTACTGAGGTCAAAACCAGAGCCTTGAGCAAGCTAAGCAACCACCAACTGGGGGTTGGTGTACACCTCAGTGGTAAGGTGTATATAAGGCTTTGGGTTTGATTAACATCACCAAACAAACAAACAAACAAACAAAACCAAAAACCACAGCATAAAAATAAAAACTATACTGTTGAAAAGATCCTGAATTCTTGATAAAGAACTGTACCTCACTGATCTTCAGAATCTCACAACATTTAACTAACCATGGTACGTTAGTTATATGTTGATGCTAATTCTGTTCATATACTTAGTTTATTGAACTAAATTCAACTGCACACCAAACCATTGCAAGATATTCAAAATAGCAAGCCCTGATTTAAATAATTTGAAGTTAGCTACTTAACCTATCCCCATAAGAGCAAGTGATTAAAACCTTTCTTACATCGGTGCGGAAGTCTACACTGAATAGAGGAGAAGGTGGTGTTGGTGACTGTGTTGCCACAGGAAGAGTTGAAGACACAGGTGCTTTCTGAGTGTGGTACTGTGCCCACTGATCTGGTTTTCTTCGTATCTGCTCCTCGCAACTGGTCTTCAAATGACCACAAGGTTCCTAAGTGGGGGATAAAAGAAACAATCTTGGTCATCTAGGGAATAGTGAATAAATTTAACTATGCCTATGAAAATAACGTAAACAGTTTATATGATATTGTTGGGATAAGAGAAAAAAAAAAAAAAAAAACAGCAGTGAAGTCCCCTAGTCTATTCTCCACACTTAACAGAAAGTTTAATATTTATTCAACTGATATTAAGTAAAATCTGAACACTCAATTTTCTAGTATATAAGTCATTTGTATATGTATGAAGATACTGAAAAAAAGGCTCTGTATTTGTATTTTTGAGATTACTTTTTATCTCCCCATCAGTTTTCTATTGGAATATATTTATTGGGCCAGTTCCAAGAGTTTTTTCTAATTTAATTCTCACAATAGCCTTATGAGGTAGGTACTATTATTTTCATCAAACAGATTAAAAAATTGAGGCACAGGGAGGTTAAGTAACTTCTGTAAGTCAAGCAATTAGTAAGGAGAAGTGAGGCATCTGGGTGGTTTGACTCCATACACTGGGCTTTTACTACACTATAATAGCATTTCTATTTCCATCATTACTTACCCTTGGTAAAGGCACCGTTGTCCTTGGCTCACTTGGTGGCTGACAAGCCACTGAATAATATCCATCTAATGAGTTATATCTTTCCCGCAAAGATGTCTGATAGACAGATGAGTGCATCACATCCATTGGAGGTAAAGAATTGCTTCTAATAATGTCATCTCGTTGGTACATGGGTGGACGCCAGATGCGCCTGCTGTCGTACACAGGAGCATACATTCCAGAAGGTACTGGAGGAACTGGTCCATACTGCTGCGGAGGAGGAGGTTGGTAAGGAGAAGAATTCATTCGATCTCGAGGGGAAAATGTACTGTAATGATCGGCATATGGCATGGAAGCAGGTGGGAGGGAGGACTCTGGAACATTATTGGGTCTCACAAAGCGAGGAACACAGGGAGCCACACCAGCTGGTACCGTTGGAGGTGGTGGGTAGTATCCTTGAAAATTGGAAAGAGGAATATTTAATGTCATCTTAGTAAAATTCAACATTTTATAATGGTTTAAACTAAAGTAGCCTTTAATGAGAGGAAATAAAATAGTAAGCACTGATATATACCTGTAAAGAAGCTACTTTCAAGATACCATCATATGAAAATCATTAACAGTTAATACTTTGTTAAACTGCTCCTTAAAAACACTTGACAGATATTAACAGATGGTTGGTAAATTTTCTTTAGGGTAGCTACTGCTACAGATTTTCAATTGTTAAGTTATTGATTCTTATTAACCATTTTGGAAGCAGAGGTTAAAGACCTCTTTTAAAATCCATACGAGTTGTTCATGTTTTTTCCAAAAGTGTACATAAGCATATATAACCAATACATTTTGCATATCATTCCAGGGAATTCACGGAATGCCCTGAAAAGTTATTCACAGACTCTATTTGGTATCTTGGTATTCACAAGCAGAAGAATGAAACAGAACCCTATTGCTAACTAGTCTAAAAAATCAACTCAAAATGTACGAAAGACTTAAATATAAGATCCCAAACTATGAAAGTGTCAAAAGAAACAAAGGGAAAATGCTTTAGGACATTGGAAGGTATTTTTTTGGACAAGATTTTAGGGCACAGAAACAAAGACAAAAACAGACAACTAGAATTGTATCAATAAAGCTTTTCCTCATCAATGAAAACAATCATTAGAGTGCAGAGGTAACCTAAAGAATGAGAGAAAATATTTGTAAGATTTATATCTGAGAGGGAGTTAATATCCAGAATATAAAAGGTACTAAGAAGTTTTTATAATAAAACAAATTACCCTGAAAAATATAAGCAATAGATGGAAATAAACATTTCTCAGGAGACACACAAATGGACAACAGGTATATGCGGATTTATAAATGCTCAATGTCACTAAAAATCAGGAAAATACAAACTCACTGCAGTGAGAATAGCTCTGTGTGTGTGTGTGAAGTCACTCAGATTCCGAATTTTTATTTTCTCCTATGTAAAACGAAGATAAACACCTCATGTAGTAATCTTAAAGATTAAATGCAAAAGTAAAAGTAAAGTTTAGTTATACTGGGTCTTTCAATCCACTAAACTGAACCCCATGAAGGCAGAGCTCATGGCTCTCTTGTCCAGGATCAGGACATATGCTCGAGTTGACTATCACGCTTTGCCATACCTGAGATGAGAAAGTCTTTATTTGTTAGACATGATAATCACTTAGTGAATCCTTGTTGGGAGATGAAAAAGAGAATGGCTATTATCAAAAAGACTAACCATAAGCAAGCACTAGAGAGGATGTGGAGAACAGGAAACCCTTGTACACTGTTAGTGAGAAAGTAAATTAGTACAGTCATTATTGAAAACAGTGTAACAGTTCCTTAAATAATTAAAAATAGAAGTATTATATGATCCAGAATTCCCACTACTGGGTACATATTCAAGAAAAGAAATTAGCATGTGGAAAGGACATCTACACTCCCCTATTTATTGCAGCAATATATTCACAATAGTCAAGAAATGGAAATAACCTAAGTCACATAACCTAGGCACAGAAAATAAAGTATTGCAAGATCTCACTCACACATGGAATCTAAAAAGGTTGGTCTCATATATAGTGGCTACCATACTCTCCCCCAGAAGTGAGAGTAGGGGGAAGGGAGAGATGGGATTATAGTTAGTTAGGAGTACAAAGTTCTGGTGTGTTACTGCACAGTTGGGCAACTATAGATACCAATTATGTACTAGACATATTTCAAGAGCCAGAAGAAAGAATTTTAAGTGTTTTCACATCACAAAGAAATGATAAATATTTGAGGAGATGGGTATGTTTACCTGATTTAACCTTAATACAATGTAAACATGTCATCAATATATCACATGGTACTCCATTAATACATACAATTTTTATGTTTTTATATCACTTATTAAAAAGGAAGGAAATGAAAGTCATGAATAGACTAAAGGGTGGCAGAATATCAGAATGTATCACTTTTGCACAGGGATTACTTTGAGCTGAAGACAAATGAAAAGTAGCAAATCCAAGAAAAAAGGTCTCTGTTCACTTCCTATATGCCTAGATGCAGGATGTAACATTTGTAATTCTAATCACCAGAGACAATTTTAGACTCTTATTGGCCTGAAGGTAGTACCACAGGAACCACACAAACCTTACTGACTAGGCCTTATCTTCCAGTAGTTCCCCCATTTATCTAGAGACCCACAATTTGCCACACTAGAAATTCGAAGTCCTTTTCCTTTTTATTTTGGTGGTACTGGGGAGTGAAGCCAGAGACCCTCTACCACTGAGCCACTCCAGCAGCCTTTTTTATTTTGAGACAGTGTCTTGCTAAGTTGCTGAGGCTGGCCTGAGTTGCTGATTACAGGCATGCACCTGGCTACTGCGCTCCTTTTCTTCTTGTCACTTTTTCTACAGTTTTATTGTTCTTTTGTTAAGATGACATATAAGCTCATGTTTTAACTACTCCTTTGAGTTAGTTATGATTTGGATGTGAGGTATCCCCCAAAAGCTAACATGTAAGACAATGCAGGAAAGTTCAGAGCAGAAATGATTGGGTTTTAAGAGTTTTAACCCAATCAGTGAATTAATTCCTAATGAGATTAACTGAAGTGGTAGGGTGTGGCTGGAGATTAGAATTGAGGTGTAGCTTTGCGGCATATATTTTGTATCCGGAGAGTGTAGACTATCTGTTTCCTGATCACTATGATATAAGCTGCTTCCCTCTACTACCCTCTTCTGCCACGATGTTCAGTCTCGCCTTGAGCCCCAAGGAAATGGAGCCAGCCTTCTATGAACTAAGACCTCTGAAACCATAAACCCTCAAATAAACTTTTTCTCCTCTACAGTTGTGCTGGTCAGATCATTCAGTTACAGCAGTGAAAAAGCTAAAACAGAAACTGGTACCAGGAGTGGGATCGCTGCTGTGATTCACCTGACCATGTGTTTCAGAAGATTTTGGAGCTTTCTGGAATTGGTGGGAGGAATTTTGAGATGTATAGCAGTGCAATCTGGAAATGCCTTAGACTTTTATAAGCAGAGATTAATAGCCGATTCTGGTGGGAGCTCAGAAGATCAGAATGGTGATAGGACCACGATCAGTGAAGACCCGGCTCAAGAGGGTTCAGAAAAGGAGGACTCTATTGGAATTTGGAATAGAGACCATATGTGTTGTTCTGGCTAAGAAGTTGTCTGCATTTTGCCCATGTCCAGAGACCATCTATGAAGCTGATTTTAGAAGCAACGGCGTTCTTAATCTGGCGGAAGAAATGTCTAGGCAGCATAGCATTCGGGAAGTGGCATGAATATTGCTGGTGGCTTTTAGCCAAATTTATTGTGATAATCAGGAGCAGAGAGAAGAGCAAAAAGATTTTAAAGTGGTGGACTTGAAAGGCAGGAGTAAAACTAGGGCTAAGGATGTTGCAGCTGTTAAAGACATTACCACAGCTAAAGGAATACTCAAGATTATGCCTAGAGACAATGAGAAAGATGGCTAGAGGGCATCTCAGGAGCTGGTGAGACCACATCCATCTCAAGCTCAAGGGAGTAAAAGTGAAAATTCTCTTGAGAAGAAACCAGTGGGTCACCCCTTCTTCCACAAGGGGGCCTAGGAAGTTTTCAACATGCTCAGCCACCCAGATCCTCAGAGGCTGCTGCAGTAAGGGCCTCTGGAGATGGCAGCAGATTTTGGCATCAACCACGTGGTGCTGGTTCTGCAGGAATGCAGGATGCTAGAGTTAGGGGATCATGGAGGTTTCCACCAAGACTTCAAAGGAAGGCCTGGGAGGCCAGGCAAAGTGCAGCAGGGTTGGAGTCCCTGTGGGCACCCCCTAAGAAGTCAAAGTGTGGAGATGTGAGGAGGCTGAATAGATTAAGAAATGAAAGTAATGTGGGACATAGTCCTAGGAAAGCTGCAGGAAATGAGCAGAGACAAACCAACAGAAAGGCCACTTGAGCCACAATGAACAAGGCCACAGGGACGGAGCTATACATGCCATTTGGAGAGAATATCAAGATATTGTGTGCCCCAGGTGCTGGACATGCAGCTACAGGATTTGTTGCCCTGTTGGATTTTGGTCTTGCTTTGGTCCTATTCCTTCTTTCTATGCCCCTATTTTTATAAATCGAAATGTTTACTCAGTACCTTTATATGTTGGAAATTTGTAAATTGCTTTTAATTTTACAGGAGCTCACAATGCGAGATTGCCTGAGAGAAGACTGTGGACTTGAACTTTGAGCAATCTCAGAACTATTGAGACTATAGGGACTCTTGAAAATGGACTAAATATATTTTGCATTGTCATATGAGTGTGAGCTTTTGGGGGCAAGGGGCAGAATGTTACGTTTGGGTGTGAGGTGTCCCCCAAAAGCTAACATGTGAGACAATGCAGGAAGGTTCAGAGGATAAATGATTGGGTTGTAAGAGTCTTAACCCAATCAGAAAATTAATCCCTGATGGGATTAATTGAAGTGGTAGGGTACGGATGGAGGAAACTGGAATTGAGGTGTGGCTGTGGGGCATATATTTTGTATCTGAAGAGTGTAGACTCTCTCTCTTTCTCTCTGCTTTCTGATCACTGTAAGCTACTTCCCTCCACCACCCTCTTCCACCATGATGTTCAGCCTTACCCTCAACCCTGAGGAATGGAGCTGGCCTTCTATAAAGCAAGACCTCTGAAATTGTGAGCCCACAAATAAACCCTTCCTCCTCTACAATTGTGCTGGTCAGATCATTTAGTCAGCAGTGAAAAAGCTGACTAAAACAGTTACCTATCAGAGTCTCTTCCTGTGTATTCGCAATGCATATGTTGATGAAAAACTATATACTGGCATCTAGAATCACAGATTTTTACAGCAGGAAGAAAACTTATGAGTCCAAGGGATTAATTATTTAATGCAGACATTCTTGATAAACATAAATATTGACTCATTTATTTATAACAAACATTAGATGAGTTTCTTTTTTTCTTAGAATTACCTAAAATTACTTACCTGTTTGTGGGTACTGTGGGACTTCAAAGGGTATCTGAGTCCTTGGATCTTGAAAATACTGAATGTTTTCAGAATGCTGAGGGTATACTGGTACTCTAGTGAGAAATGGGCTGGATTTTGGAGGCACAGAATTCAGTTCTGCTCCAACATTAGAGGGCCCAGCTGAGGTAGCAGTTATGTTACTTACAGGAGTCTTGGGTGGAGAACCAATTTTACTGGAGAGAAAATATAACAAGGGCAGAGTATAAATCACTATTATGATTGTTGTCTTCCTCAGTAGAAATTTTTCATAAACAGTGAAGCTATTATCAGAAAACACTTCAGAAGGCTAGGGTTGTGGCTCAGTGGTAGAGCACTTGCCTAGCATGTATGAGGCACTGGGTTGGATCCTCAGCATAACACAAAAATAAATAAATAAAATAAAGGTATTGTGTCCATCTACAACTAAAAAATAAAATAAAATAAAAACACTTCAGATATTTTCAGTGACAAATAAGGCAAATATTTTCACTATTACCTTATACTGTTAATTCACAAGATTATAGTAACATCTCATATTCTGGTGGGGGAATAAAGAAATGAAAACAAATCCTAGGTAATATGGTGACTCATCAGTCCCTTTTATCCCTCTTGAAACAAAGATTTTTTTCCTACTGGAAAAAAAAATCCTGTTTAAAGGGTTCCCAAGTAAAACAAGAGTCCACCAGAATTCTTTGGGAAAAAAAAAAAAAAAAAAAAAAAACCAAAGTAAGAAAGAGTTGTTCTCTATTAAGGCTTAGATTTGATGAAATGTAATTTAAGATAATTTTTTGTCTGTTTTGTTAATCCTCATATCCCTAGCACCTAGAACAGTTCCTGAGACACATTAAACATTTGTTGGACAGATAAAATAATTCCTGACACACAGTAGGTACTCAGTAAGTGATCTGTTGAACGAATGAAATAACTCATTAAACCAATGCAAAATACTCAAGCCTTTGACCTTGTTTTATACAAAAAAGAATTTTCTGGGTTGAGTACCAAGTAACCAGCTCCAAACCATCTTATCATGACTTTTTTATCCCCCTTAAAGAAGACAAACTTTGATAAAGCTTTAATATGCGGTGACTCAAGAAAATGATCTTGTTATTATGGAGGAATTCAACATATTGCATCCCACCAGATTTAAGAGGATTTTTCCTTAAACTAGAAAAGTCCCTTTTAATGCTAGAATATAAGCAAAAAAGTATATAAACTGCCTTTAAGTCTAGCATGGTAGACTAGTCTAACAGATGTTTCCTTCTATGTATAATTATATATTAAAATTTAGAAAACAGGTCAGGAGTGGTGGCACACACCTGTAATCTCAGCAGCTGGGGAGGCCAAGACAGGATTGCGAATTCAAAGCCAGCCTCAGAAACTTAGGGAAGCCCTAAGCAACTCAGAAAGCCTGTGTCTCTAAATAAAATATAAAAAAGGGCTGGGGATATGGCTCAGTGGTTAAGTGCCCCGGGGGTTCAATACCAGGTACCAAACAAACAAACAAACAAAAAAATGGCAGAAAACAGGGCTGGGGTAAAAAGCACTTGACTAACATGCTCAAGGCCCTGGGTTCAGACCCCAGCACCACAAAAAAAAAAAAAAAAAAAAAAAAAAAAGTAGAAGATAAATAAGGAGATGTAGGTAATAAAGTAAATACAAATGTCTTGGTTGTGTTTATTCTTAAAGTTGAACACAGGTAATAGGAATATGATTAGAATTTCCTTTTAGTAATAACAACATTTATAGAGCAGTTACTGAATACATTTTAGGCACTACATTAAGTCCTCTAATCATCTGGTCCTTCTATGTCAAAATGTTATATACTATAAAATTTGGATTACTACTTTGAAATGGCAAGTAAGATTTATCAATAAAAATTCATGAAAAGGTAATTGTAACTTCAGAAAGCATGCAAGCTATCCCCAAAATTCAGACTTAAGGACAAAGCTAAATCTTCAGCTACATCCTAGTTAGGGAGCTAGATGACTACAGTTTTATCCTAGATCATTTCCAGGATTCTAGGTTCTTGTTCCAAGCAATTCCCCTTGTAACTCCATTTTTTGCTTGTGTTGCTTCCTCTATCCACAAAGATCTTCCTGCCTTGCTATGCATACTTTTAGAACTAGTTCAGGTGTCACCACTTCACCTCTAAGAAGACTTCCACAATATCTCCCTGTAGAATTAGTTATCCTTAGGTAGAGGGGAGTGAAGGGAGGGGAGGGGGTTATGGGGGTAGGAAAGATAGTAGATAGTACATCACTATCCTATGTACATATATATCTATATGACGAGTAGGATTCTACATCATATACAACCAGAAGAATGAGAAATTATACTCCATCTAGGTATGATGTATCAAAGTACATTCTACTGTCATGTATAACTAATTAGAATGAATAAAAAGAATTAGTTATCCTTTTTTCTGTGTTCCAATAACATCTGGAACACAAATTTCATCAGAACCTTTCAAAGTATATTATATGATATCTGTTTACATGTCTATCTCCCAACTACACCAGAAGACCTTTGGAGGCACAAGTATATCCACAGCTCATTTTCATTAGCTGTACCAGTTGGCCTGATGTTTGGCACTTACTAATAACTGAAGGAAAAACAGGGGATTTACTCACTTATATTTATTTATTATCAGCAGCCTTTTCACTAGCTTATATATATATGAATATATATATATATAATTTTTTTCTTTTTAAATTGAGATATAGGGGATATAGCTCAGTGGTAGAGTATGCACAAAGCTAGTGGTTTGACTTATCACAAAGAAATATAAACTCAAAATTAACCTACAATTCATCCTTCTAAGGCCTGCAATTCATTGGTTTTGGTATATTCACAAGATTTTCCAACTATCATTGCTACTTAATTCTGAAATATTTTCATCATTCTCTAGAGAAACTTGTACTCAATAGCATTCAATCCCCATTCACAGTCACCCTATGCCCAAGCCACCACTAATCTATTTTCTGTTTCTATGGATTTGCCTGTTTAGGACATTTCACAAAAATGAAATTATAAGTGGTGTTTTATATCTGACTTATTTCACTTAGCAAAATGTGGATTCACCTATATTGTAGCACACAATAGTAGTTTTTCTTCATTACTACTTAATGGCGGTATGATATTCCATTCTATGGATATAAAACATTTTACATTACCTTGCCAAAACTCCTTAAAAGTTCATTTCCTAAACATGTGTAACATAAGAGTCCCATAATTTGGTATCAATCTAGCTAACTCATCTTATTTTACACCAATCCCTAATATAAACTTTTATTTTTAAAAGTCTGGTCTCCTCAATATTCCATATAATTGCCAAGAAACTTAACCCATTTTATTGTTTCTTTGTCTGAAATCTGCTCCCACATTTTTCCCAGCAATATACAACTTCCCTATCCTTTAATCCCACTCCAGTGTGCTTCATTTATGTAAATGCTATCTCTACAACTACAGCATCATAAATCCCTGAAAGGCATAGATTATCTTATGTCTCATGAATTTCCAAATGTGCCAAAAACAGTGCATAGTAAGTACACAAATACTTACTAGACAATATTTTTGATACATATCTTTGTAAAATCTCTCTCAGTGAAGTTCAGAACGGTCCTTTAAACAATTTCCCTATCATATACAAAAGTACAGAATTATTACTGCTTACCTATTTATCCTTTGTTACATTAAGCGAGTAGCAGTCTACTGCATGCACAGCATAGTAGTCATGTAATAGATGCTACTAACAGACTTTATGGGCAAAAAAATCTGAACATGCTTCAGATTATAAACCTCAAAAGAATACCAAAGTATGAAATTTTAGAATTGGAAAGAACTTCAGATCATTTGAAGTTTTAAAACTTTTTTTCCCTTTGTCGTACTGGGGATTGAACCCAGAGTCTAGGCAAGTACTCTACCACTGAGCAACTTTATCCAGCCTTAAAATTTCTCTTTCTCTTTCTCTCTCTCATATGGGGGACTGAAACCAGGGGCTACATCTGCAATACTTTTTATTTTTACCTTGAGACAGAGTCTCATTAAATTGTTGAAAGTAGTTTGAACTTGTGATCCTCCCCAGTTGCTAGAATTACAGGGGTGCACCACTGTACCTGGCGACAAACATTTTTCTTAAAGCAACAAAATCTTTTGCCAATCAAATCTCACGCTGATACCTAACAACAATAATGCTAGTAAAAACAGTAATAATGAAGCAGATATTCACTGAGTGTTTACTAACTGGCAGGAATAGTTTAAAGTACACAATGTAGTAAACTCACCTAATTCTCATTACCACTATATGAAGTAGGTATTCTTTTATGTATGTGTGTGTGTGGAAAGCTGGGAATTGAGTTCAGGGCCTTGTAAATGCTGAGCACCTGCTCCACCCCAGTCCATCAAATAGGTATTCTAATTTTACAAATGGGTAAACTAAGGAAGACAAATTAACTGGCTTAACATCAAAGGCTGAGAAACAGTGAGCTATAATTTGAGCCCAAAGAGTTTGGCTCCAAAGATTCCCCTCTTTATTACTATGCATCATTGTAGAGTACAAAATAGAAGTGCTTTGATTTACATAGGGCTAGAGGCTGAGCCTCTTACCTGTTTAGGTTTCTACTTAGTTCCTTTCTGGCACCTCTATGGCATCATTCCCGAAGGTCAAGAAAACATGGTATGAAAAACCCAATTCTGGTCCAACCTCCTTTAGTGTACAGTTGAGAAAACAAAACTCAGAGTTGAAGTGACTTTCCAAGTTTACAGAGCTACTCAGTTGTACATCCAGAATTAAATGCTTTTAATGCTTTTTCTACTATATGAAATCATTCTATATAAAAATTCTAGTTAACTGTTGTTCTTCAGGATTAAAAAAAAGTACTCAGGCATTTCTACAAAAAATAAAGAACTCTTATTAAGCCTTTTTACCTAATACCTACTTTTCAGTTACAGACTCTGCAGAGGGCCCAGCAGCATTCTGACCATTAGTGCCAACCTTCCCCACTTTCTTCACAGACTCCAGAGCTCTTAAAGTACTGTCAGTACTACGTGGGATTAGCTGGGAAACACTGTTTTCTGCATTTGATATTCCATTTGTACTTGGAACAATTTTCCCGGTTGTTTCAGTACTTCCTATGACAGAAATGACATTTCCGGCTGTGGTTGTGACAGTGTTGTTTACACCAACTTTATTTAGAAGAGGAAACGTTCTTACAGTCGCATTGATCTTTTTGTTCCTTAATCGATACCTGTTTAAAAACAATCAACAGATTGGTGAATATTGTTCTAAGTCTTATTCTAAAGAAGAAAAGACAATGGGAAAATATTTTTAAAAAAGAAAACTGTTTTGAAAAGAGTTTCTGCAGCTAAATATTAAATACAGTCTATACCAAATTGTACTGTGACAAATGACACATGAAAATATATGCTATTCACATATGTATATAATGTACATGTATACAGACACATAATTAATATAGCAAGCAAAGTACACATGTATTCAAAGAGCAATTTTTATGGAGTGGGAAGAAAATGCTTGAAGATCTTACATAATTGGAATATAAAGTAAACTATGCAAAAACGACAAGAGCCAGCACCAAATTTAGTTGGGAAACACAGAATGAAGAGGAAAGGTATACAAAAGTTGAAAGCATCCTTCAGCTTCTTGGGAGGCTAAGTCAGGAGGATCCCAAGTTTGAGGCCAGCCTGAGCAACTTCGCCAGACCCTGTCTCAAAAAAAACAAAAACAACAACACTCTTTTTTTTTTTTTTTTTTGAGATAGGTTTCACTAAATTTGCACAGGCTTGCTCTGAACTTGCGATCCTCCTGCCTCAGACTCTCGAGTCACTGGGATTGCAGGTTTGTGACATTGCACTCAGCCCCAAAACTCATTTTTGGGGGGCAGGTACCAGGGATTAAACCCAGGGATGCTTAACAACAGAGCCACAACCCCAGCCCTTTTTGTATCTTATTTAGACACAGGGTCTCACTGAGTTGCTTAGGGCCTTGCTAAACTGCTGAGGCTGGCTTTGAACCTAAGACCCTCCTGCCTCAGTCTCCCACCAAGCCACTGGGATTACAGGCTTGTGGTACAGTTCCTAGCCCAAAACTCATTTTTTAAAAAAAAATATTTTTAGTTATAGATGGACATGATACCTTTATTTCATTTATCATTATTATTATTTTATTTTTAATTTTTTTGTGGTGCTGGGGATTGAACTCAGGGCTTTGTGCTTTGCAAGACAAGCAACTGAGCTATATCCCTGGCACTTTATTTATTATTTTTATGTGGTGTTGAGGATTGAACCCAGTACCTTACATGTGTGAGGCAAGTGCTCTACCAATGAACCACAACCCCAGTCCCCAAAACTCATTCTTAAACATAGAATTTTATATTATATTCTTCATATTAGTTTATTAGTTTTTTACCTAAAGTAAAAAATATTAGGATTAAATACTTTTCTGATACTAAATTTTGAGTTTTATTTATGATGACTGGACATGATACCGTAATACATAAAGTAATGTGACCTTGGATTCCATTTAAGAAAATGTCTAAATTTCATTATAATATAGTGCTAGTCCTATAATGTTCCCTCCAATATTTTTAACTGGTGAGAAATTAAGTTTTACATGACTGAAAAGAAGACTACATATACTTAGGGGTCATCATTATGTCTAAATGTGATATTAATGTTATGTATAAACAAATTTAATATAGTTTTAGTGATGAGCAATGCTT
This sequence comes from Sciurus vulgaris, assembly GCF_902686455.1. NCBI lineage: Eukaryota > Metazoa > Chordata > Mammalia > Rodentia > Sciuridae > Sciurus > Sciurus vulgaris. Next base: position 79,172,561 of record NC_136476.1, read on the forward strand.
TCATAATAGTTTCCCTTTTAGTCCTTCAGTATCTATCAACAGCTTCATTATTCAATCCTTTCTCTTTCGATCTTACCACATACATATATTGATAGGGGAAAATGAAGCTTAATAAAAGACAAGGGCTCCCAGACCAGACTGGCTAAAGGTAGAATAATGAAACATGAAATTTATAACAAAAGAAAACAAAAAAGATGAAACACAACAAAAACAACTGGTGGCCAGGTACAGTGGTGCATGCCTGTAATCTCAGCAACTCAGGAGCAGAGGCAGGAAGATTGCAAGTTCAAAGTCAGTTTCAGTAATTTAGTGAGATCCTTAGCAACTTAGGGAGACCCTGTCCCCTACAAAAGGGGATGGGAGTCAGGTGGGGAGGTTTTAAAAAAAAAAAAAAAAAAAAAAAAAAAAAAAAACTGGTGATGTCCAATTTATATGTCATTAAGTATACATTGGGGAAACCCATGATTACTTCTTAGAGGAGGAGAAGCATGAGCAGACCTGTATTTCAGAATGGCAATTTGATGGCATTAAAGGCCAGAAACCCCTGTGTTTTCCAACATGCTTTTTGAAACATTCTCATTCTTCTCTTAAAAGTTCTTATAGAAAATGCCCAGTTGCTCCTTGCTTTCCATCCTCAAATGACAATTTCAGATATTCATAAGGTAGTCAAGCAAGCAAAAAATAAAATTTTGTATGTGAGCCTCTCAAAAGACAGGAATCAGAAGTCAAAACTTAAGTGTGGAAAACTGAGTGAGGAGTCAGGGTTCATAATGAACTTTTAGCATTTGGGCAGCTAAAGGCTGAAACAGAATCTGCAATTCTACTTGCGAAACCAATTGCTTCCTATTTTTAAATCATCCCTAAGTTCCCTCAAGTAATTATAAGAATTCCCATCTTAGAATCCAATATCTACCATTAATCCTTCTCTTTCCTGTTCCCAAGCACAGCAGTTAAATGTTGGTGGAGAAAAAAGGTGCAATTATGCTATATAGATTCTATTCAAAACTATAAACTATTTAAGATGGCCAAGCAATTTGTTAATACATTTCTTTACTAAATTTACTTTCCTACATCTAATATTCTTTTCCATTCCACTCTCCACAGGTGATATTGTATCCCTCTTAACAAAGAAAATAGATGAATTGAGAATCATCTTACCACAACCAATTCTAGTAACTTCCTTGCACCTATAATCATACACTCCTCCTAAGAAAAGGAAGAATTCCTGTTCCTAAAGCCAATTTCTTCACTTTGTGCACCACTTGTGTGTCTCAAGATGATCTATCTTCTCATAGACTTCAATTCTGTAACTGTCTTTCTACTGTGCAACATTACTTCATTACGATGTCTGCTTAAATGTCATATCCTCTAATGGCCCTTCCAGGATAATCCTATCTAAACTATCTCCCATTCAATCATTTCTTTTTCTTACCTTGTGTAATTTTCTTCTTAGCACGAATCACTAACACATTACACTTTCTATTTATTTGCTTTATATTAGTCCCTTCTACATCAATGTAAGCCCTAAGAGGACAAGAATTTTCCTTTCTTATTTATGCACTCTTCGTATTTAGCCCAAAATATAGTATCTCATGCATACTAAGTGTTCAGTAAGTATTGGGTGCATTAATGTGAAGTAAGCCTCAAACTTTGTATGACCAAAAGAACTACTGATTTTCTATCCCACAGCATTTCATAGCTCAGTAAAGGATATCTCTCAATTATGAAGGCTTCAACTTTGAAGTTATCCTTGATTCCTCTTTTTTTTATATCCCACATTCAATCTGTCCATCTTGCAAACTCTATTTTCAAAATATATCTCAAATATGAATACTTTTCATCATTTCCAATGCTACAGTACTAGGATTACGCTACTGAGCTTGCACCAAGCCCACTGCAGAGGCTTAACTGGTCACCATCCTTAGAAACATCAAAGTGACATTTCTAAGACAAAATTAAAATCTCATCATTCTATTTGAATAAAATCCTATAGTGGCTTCCTGTTGCAATCAGAATAAAACCCATTCTTTGATGTAGCTTACCAAACTGCTGAAATTGATTATTTACATGTTACTGTTCCTGTTTCCCCACTTAGAAGCATTTCAGACAGTACCAAGCCCAAAACAATCTCTTAAAAATGAGTTGAGTTAGTTGGTTCCAGGTTTCTGATACTTCTCATAATGCAACAATTCTTGGGAATAGGTTTCTAATACCCTTTAACTAAAATATATACATTTAAATATTTTATTCTAAAGAAAGATTGTTGGGTATTTACATTCTGTATGGCTAGAGGGGTGTACAGTAGAGAAAGCAAGCAAGGGTAAAATTAATTTAAGTTGAATACACATTTGTTGAGCTTTTGGTGTGTTATGTGAACTAAGACAAAAGGACTCATTAAAAATCTCAGCAAGGTTAGCAACATTTATTTTTTAAACCAAGATGATATAGTGAAATCACCTCCTCTAATTCTTTGTATGATTCCTATTTATTTGTTTTAAAAGCGTAGAAAGTATGAAGCTGGCTGGAAATAAGAAATAGAAACTGTAGATTATTTTATTTTTGACATGAACATATTGACTTTATTCAGGTATATGCTAGGTTCAGGAAACATAAAGGTAGATAAATGAAGCAATTGCAATACAGACATTTTATAAACACTAGTTAGAATTGCTACATATGGAGTGTTGCTATGGTCTGAACATGTCTCTCAAAGTTCATGTGTTGGTAACTTAATACCCAATGCAAGAATGTTGAGAGGAGAGACCTTTAAGATATGATTAGGTCATGAGGGCTCTGCCCTTAAAAATAGGTTTGTGCCTCTGGGTGTGGTAGAGCACTCCTATAATCCCAGTGGTTGAGGCAGGAGGATCCCAAATTCAAGGGTAGTCTCAGCAACTTAGTAAGGGCTTGGGGAACTTGATGAGACCCTGTCTCCCAAAAACAAAAAAGACTGGGGATGATGTGGCTCAGGGGTTAAACCCCCCTGGGTTCAATCCTGGTACCATTAAAAAAAAAAAAAAAAAAAAAAAAAATTTAATGCCATTACCACAGGAGTGAGTTCCTGATAAAGGAGTGAGTTCAATCTCCAATCTATTTCCTCTCCCTCTCTTTCCCACACAGAAGGCCCTTTTGCCTTCTGCCATTGGATGATGCAAGAGGCCCTTACCAGTTGTGACCCCCTTAATCTTAAGACTCCCCAGCCTTCAGAACAGTGAACTAAATAAATTTTTGTTCATATAAATTACCCAGTCTATGGAAATAATAGAACACTGAAGAAAGAAACTGAAGAAGAAACTGAAGAAAACACTGAAAGAGGGAAAGACCTCCTGAGTTCTTAGATAGGCAAAATTAATATTGTTAAAATGGCCATATCACCAAAAGTGATCTAGAGTGTCAATGCAATACCCATCAAAATACTAATGACATTATTCACAGAACTAGAAAAAATAGTTCTAAACAGTCCATTCATATGGAAAGGTAAAAGCTCAGAATAATCAAAGTAATTCTAAGCAAAAAAAACAAACGAAACAATGCTGGAGGCATCCCAACAATACTGACTTGAAATAATACTACAGAGCTATAGTAATAAACTACACAGTACTAGCACAGAAACAGACATATAAACCAATGAAACAATAGAAGACACAGAGACAAATTCACACAGATACAATCATTTGATCCTTAACAAAGATAGCAAAAACGTAGGGAGAAAAAGCCTTTTTAACAAACAGTGCTGCAAAAACCAGTTAACCATATGTAGAAAAATGTGATTAGACCCTTATCGCTCACCCTGCACAAAAATCTACTCAAAATGGATCGGACCTAGGAATTAGACCAAAAACTTTGCAAATGCTCAAAGAAACATAGTGTCAACACTCCAACATATCAGTGCAGGCAACAACTTCCTCAACAGGACGCCTAAAGCTCAGGAAACAATACCAAGAATCACTAAACCAGTGTCTGTCAAAAGATGAATGGATTAAGAAAATGTGTTACATATACATAATGTTGTTTTTTTGGCCATAGGAACAAAATTATATCATCTGCACGAAAATACATGAAACTCAAGGGCATTATGTTAAGCAAAATAAGCCAACTGTTTGAAATCAAGGGTCCTATGTTTTCTCTCATATGTGGGAGCTAGAGGGAAAAAAAACCAGTGGGGGGCAGTCTCATGAAAATAGAAGAGAGACCAGTAGAGTATAGAAAGGGGACCCAGGGACCAAGGAGAGAAAAGATAGGGGAGGTATTGGGGCATGAAAACAACCAAATATCCAGTCTGTGGTATTCTGTTATAGAAGTGTGAAACCGCTAAGACAAGTGCTATAGCAGCATAGTAGAGAGCAACCAAAACTAACTAGGCAAGTCAGGGAAGTTTGTGGAGGGAAGATGATAACTGAATATGATAAGAAACGGTTCTCCAGAGAGAAGAGAGGAAAACACACAATACAGAGGGAACAACATGTGTAAGATGAAAGAGTGAAAGAAATCATATGGTAGTTAGTAGTGATTAAGTAGAAGTACCTTATAAAAATTATCCATCATGTACCCATCATGTTCCCAGCATGTCTGAGCCCTGGGTTCAATCCCAGCACTACAAAAAACAAAACAACTCTCCACTACCACCAAATAAAAGCCCCCAAAACAATCTATACCTATCTATTTCTAAAAGGCATCTATCTATTTCTGAGAGTCAGGTTGGACCAAATTCTGAGGAACCAACCCAGTACTTCTTTTGTGACAGATCTTCTGAGGCTGCACTACCCTTGCATTCCTGGGAAAATGCTTGGTGTACACCATCAGCATGGTGCACTTTTTAAACATGCTCCTGGATTTAACAAATCTTTTGTTCCAGGGTTTTGAAACTGTATTCATAAATGCAGTGAAACTAAACTTGTCCTGAATGATCCTCATCTAGTTTTAGAAAATTATTCTAGACTTATCAGATGGACTGGCCAGGTTTTGCTCTTGTTCTATAATCTGGGTGGGGGTGGGGGAAATCAGTAAGGTAGGAATTAAGTTTCTGGAAAATTTGGTAGAACCCAGTTGGGTTTTGGCCTTTGCTTGGATAGTTTATTGATGTGTTAGTGTCATTAACCATCATATATCTGTATGTTATTTTTCATAGTTAGAAATGTGTACATAGCCAGTTATTCAGGTTTCATCAAATTGGATTTTTTTCCATTTTATCTCTAGATAGTTCTACAACTGGCCATTTTTGTAGTTAATAAAAGATAAAGGGCATCCTACATGGTCAAAAAAAAGTAAAGTAGATAAACATGATTAGACAATAAGATCTTGGTAGAAATAGAAAAGCACACAATACAGAGGGAAGAAGTCTAAGTTGAGACGTAGGGAAATGTTAGTAAAAAACTACTGAAGTAGGAAAATGGATAAGTTGGGTTAACATGTGAAACATGAAAAAATGCTGCCTGGCACAAAATATAACCAGTTCATCTGTTTTTTTTTTTTTTTAACTGGGGATTGAATCCAGGGGTACTTAACCCTGAGCTACACCCCCAGTTCTTTTTGCTTTTAATTTTGAAACAGGGTCTCCCTAAATTGCAGAGTTTGGCTTTAAATTTGGGATCTTTCTGCCTCAGCATTCAGTGTCATAGGGATACCAGAAGTCCACAACTGCACCTCGTGTAATTTGGGTATTACTATTATTATATTTATTACTACATCCTAAGTTTTGTAAGTGACAATAAAGTTCTGAACTAGGTCCTTGGGACAGAGTAGGAAGCCAACTTCAAGATATGAGAGGTAAATAGATTTTCAGATGGGGCACTGAGTGAGGGTAGAATGGCAATAAAATGACAGTTTCCTCTCAGACTTTTTAGGACCAAGCAAGGTCCTCTCAAAAGACCTATTTTAGCTAAAGAGCTTTATTTCAGGTATGGATAAGGTGAATTTTATCTCCCAGAATCTGAGAAGTTATCAATGTGCAATTCTCCATACAGAGTTAGACTAGGTGCACACAGTTTCTTTTTTTTCTTAAGATTCTTACAGCCTCTTTGGCTCTTTAAGCAAGGGGAAAAATTTTCTTTTTTTTCTTAGGATTCTTATAGCCTCTTTGGCTCCTTAAGCAAGGGGAAAAAATTAAGAGAAGTATGTTTTTACTTTTCTTTTTATTTTACACACAAATAATCTTTGTCATGCTACTACTGGAGAGTTCATTACGTACAGGGCTTAGTGATAGCCAAGGAGGAAAGGAGACAACAAAAAATAAGATACATAGTCCATGGAGCTTACACTTAAGTAAGATAAACAAAGACTGAACAAATGGATCAAGGGTTGGATAATTACAGCATGTGGGCCAAAATTGCTTGTTTTTAATAAACAAGGCTTATAACTATTTTTTTTTTTTTTTTTTTTAATGAATTATGGTACTGGGGATTGAACCCAGGGCAGCACTACCACGGATCTATGTCTCTAGCCCTTTCTATTTTGAGACACGATCTTGCTAAGTTACCCAGACTGGCCTCAAACTCACGATCCTCCTGCCTTAGCCTCCCAAGTAGCTGGGACTACAGGTATATGCCACCATACCCAGAGAGCCAAGCCAACTGTACACATTGTATATGGAGGCTTTTTTCTTGTAATTCGTAGTTGAATGGTTATAACAGAAGTTACATGACTCTGCTGGGTGCAGATACACATGCCTGCAACACCAGCTACTCAGAATGCTGAGGCAGGAGGACTTATTGCTAAGTTCAAGGACAGCCAGGGAAACTCAGTGAGACCTTGTCTCAAAATAAAAAATAAAAAGCTGGAGATAGAGCTCAGAGGTAGAGCACCCCTGGGTTCAATTCCCAGCATCACCTCACTGGAAAATAAAAAACTGTATGGCCCTCAAAGACAAAAATATTTACTATCTGGACTCTATAGAAAAGTGTATCAATCCCTAAAATAGACCATTAATTAATTATAATTGTGAAAAATATGACAAAAAGAATCTGGTTCTTATGAAGCAGTAAAGGGATCCCCCTGGAAAAGTGAAGGATAATTAGGAAAAAAGGAAAAGACCCAAAGCCAAGGCTGGAAGGACTGGCATTATATAAAAAACCCAAGGGGTGAAGGAACATAGTGTATTTCAGGAACTGATAGAAGGTAAGTGTGGCTTGAGTACAGGGTATAATTACAGTGTTGCAAGATGAGATCAGAAAGGCTAGCACAGATTACATGATATAGGGTATTACAAGCCACAACCCAGACTTCATATCTTTATCTGTAAGGCAATGAGAAACTATCAAAGACAGTTGCAGAGGAATAATATGAGTAGATCTATGCTTCTAGAAGATTTCTGTTTTGTGGGACATAATGGGAAAGGAGGCAGGCAGTGGCAGATCTAACTTGTGGATTAAGGATGGACTACAAGGATATAAAGAACACAGTTGAGGAATGTATAGGAGGTGGAACTGGCAGAGCTTAGGGAATGATTAAGCAGAAAAAGATGAAGGAAAGATAGCTGACCACGGTTTCTACAACATGGCACATATGACTGCTGGACAGGATACACAAGGGGAGGGCAGACTGGAAGGAAAAGGAGGTACAGGAGGAGAAAATCAACAAATTAAGTGTGAAGTATGGAAAAACAAAATGGAGATGTCCACTTAAAGAGTTGATACATGTGCCAGTTGTTTAGTTGAAACAAAGAGATCCATTTTTTGGTTAGGTTTTCATGAAGAAAGTTTTGGCTAATTGAATGTAACATAGTTTATATCTATTACTTCTTTTATAAGGAGTAAACAAACATACAAAAAAAGATTATCCCTAGGAGAAGAAAGAAGACAAGGAGCGGTAAAAATTAAAAAGACCTAAAGCCAGAAAAAGAAAATGTACCTGCTTTACCATTTTGCCTGAGGCTCAAATGAATTTGAAAATTCAGTTTAAAGGCAAATAGGGGTATCTTCATTTTATACAGTTAAAAGAAATACGAATTTCAACTACAAAATGGTCTCAAAATATGATCCTTAAATAAGACTCTATGTCATTTTATCACATTAATCTTGCACCCAGATTAATCTAGAGAACTCAGAACGTCAATTTTTTCTTTGGCAGTACGAGAGATTAAAGACAAGTGTGCTCTACACCACTGAACTACATCCCCTTTTTAAAATTTTATTTTGAGACAGAATCTTGCTAAATTGAACACACTGGTCCTGAACTTCCCTCAGCCTTCTGAGCAGTTGGGATTACAGGTGTGTACGACGACATCCAGCTGTGAACTTTTATCTTTGAAACACCACAAAGTTGAAGACTATGGATGACACTGTCATTATAATAACCAAAAATTAAACCCAGATGAAAAAGAATTCTCAAAACTTACTTTTCAAGCTCTTCCTGAGAATGGGCAAACGTACAATTTGTTCCTCGTGGACACCCCCCTTGCTGTCGCAAATCTCGGCACATGCTAGTCTTGTATTTGCTGTTCGGCTGAGGCTACAAAAAAGAAAACATTCAATGTGTGAAAAATGATGATTCCAGTTGTAATTCACTCTTGGGACTTCAGATCTTTATGATCATAAACTTAATTTTTTTTCACATTAGACGAGTAGTAATTCTTGTGCTGAAACAACTACCATTCCATTAAGTTATGTGACATAACCCTGAATTAGCATTTTAGACATTCTTTCTGAAGATCACCTGAAATGGTTCAATGCAATGACCATGAATAGAAAGATTCTCACTTATTGCTGTCTTAAAATTGTGATACCAGAATTAAGTAATTTTACAAAGACTTTTTTAAAAAGTCCTAAGCTTTGTCCACTTAAAATTTCCCAGGAAAGGCAGAACACCATTTCCCTGAAAGTGAAAAATTACCATTGTAAACTTGGATGTATAACTCCATTTGTAGGCTTAAGCTGTTTATGTTTACACAAATAATGAGGAAGAATCTAAAAACCTCATAATTGTTACAATCTGCATCAAAATCTAAGAGGTCATTCTTATTTTACCATTCCAACAATATGTAAACATCTATCATTCAGTTGGTATTTGAATATACTATCTTCAAATAAGGATACAAGAGTGAAAAGAGACTCTGGGATAAGGTTTGATCCAAGTTGTCACTTACTGACATCACCACCTTAGATGTTCTTTAACCTCTTTAAATTTCAGCTTAGGAACAGAAATTACCTTGTAGGTAGCTGTGAGGATTAGAAATAACATGTAAAATATTATACATAGGGACTGGCCCATATTAACAAAGGAAGTTATTATCAAAATAATGATTGTAATTTAACTTTCTCTACAATATATTGAAGATAATATTTTATAAATTCAAATTTCATACATTTTACAAACAGAAATTCATTTGAGAGATAGGAATGGAAAAAAAGTGATAACTTCCAACTCCAGAAAAGAACTGGACAAAATGTCTGAAAGGAATCAATGAGCTATACTTGGTCAAAACCATCCTGTTATTCAGTGAACTCATATCCAAGATACCCACTGAACTCTTGCTATACTATGAATACTTATCAAGTACATTTAAAACTGAGTTCTCTCAAAAGAACAGAGATAATAAAAACATGAGAGGGATGGGGATGTAGCTCAGTGGCAGAGCACTTGTTTAGCATGCACAAGGTCCTGGGTTTTGATTTCCAGCACAACAAAAACAAACAAAAAACAAGTTATAAGAGAAGAGTCAATCAAACAGGTTAAGAAGTTCAGGACGAAATTGTGTTAGTGATAACAGCAGTCAGAAGTGCAATAAATTTACTTACTTGAGGTGTCTCATGGCCTTTTCTGCTGTAATTTTGTATGAAGTCCACAAGGCCATGAACCACTGTTTTAACAGCTACCATTGCATTTTCTAGCTGCTCCCAAGTAGGTGAAACAGCATCTAAAGTAAGAACCAAGGGGATGGGGTACAGGGAAAATGTGTTAGCAGTTAATTCTTTTGTGTTCTTTACCTCAAAGACAGACAAAGTACAAGCATTTTTTTCACATACCTGGATTAGGGTCTATGTTCGCAAGAAGCTCTAAATGAGGCCTCAGTCTATTCAAGTTAGCTGGGTCGCCCGTTCGTTGCAAAACAATTGTCAATTCCTGGACACTCTTTGCAAATGATTCTGGGGACTGCAGCTAACAAACAGACAAAAGAATGGTTTTTACTCTTTGACACATAATATATTCCAATTATTTCAACTGATCAGTTAATAGATTTTCAAGTGTCTTCAGATTCCATAGTAGGAGTTTCAATGATGAAGTAAATTTTCATCTCAGAATCTGCCCTATGAAACTCATCATTAGACACTTAGAAAACATATTTATAAGCTCTTTGAGGTCAGAATACAGATACACTTGAGACCTTCTAAGCCTAACTGCTTTTATGCTAGCATCCTATATTTGTTTCCCTAATACATTTGCTAGTTTATTTATTTATTTGGTACCAAGGATTGAACCTTTATGGCAGTTAATCACTGAGTCACATTCCTAGGCCTTTTTATTTTGAGACAGGGTATCACTAAGTTGCTTAGGGCCTCTGTAAATTGCCGAGCCTGGCTTTGAACTTGTGATCCTCCTGTTTCAGCTTCCTGAGTTGCTGGGATTACAGGTGTGCACCACCACCTCCAGCTGCCCCTACTTTATTTTGAAAGTTAAAAAAACTATTTTATTAAACATTAATTTGGAAGAGTTTGATATTTAAAAACATGGAAATTTCCACTGTCTCTTTAGTCCCTTTAGAATAGAGATAGTCTTAAGACTTATAATGATTTGAATCATGATTTTTCAACTTTACAATGGTGTGTAAGAAAACACACATTCAGTAGAAATATATTTCCATTCTCAATTTGATCATTTCTCTGGCTAGTGATAAGAAGTACAACACTCTAACAATCTGGGCGTTGGCAGTGAGGCTGCATGACCATTGAGGATAAACAGCTGATATTCTATTTAACTGTTTATTGCTAAGATAAGATGTTCATTCAGTTAGATATATGAAATGCGTTTTCAACTTAGATGGGTTTATCAGGATATGAGTAGAGAAGCATCTGTATTCTAATACTCTTCAGTATAACAACAATGGTATAAAACTAGCATCTCTAATTTTACAAACCTTGTCAATGATAGATTGCATGTGTGATTTATGAGCCAAGTCACCATATAAAAGTGAGGACCACTGCTCAGGTGAAATACGGAGTCCTGCTTCCATAGCAATATGAACAATTTGGGCGTCATGTTCTCTGCGTAGTGCCTCATAACTACGGAATTCCTCCTTTAGCTGCATCAGGGAAGAATCTTCATCTCTTTTAGTAACCTAAAAAATAGAAAAAAGAAAAAAAAGAACTCATGAAAACTCACCTGCTCTTTTACCCTCAACCACTTAATTTACTTTTTGGGAGGAGCTAGAGGTGTCTCATATATGAGACACCACACAAAGTAGAAAAAAGTTAAGATAATGTTCACACCACAATCCTTTTTGGGACAAAAAAGAATATGTGTAACTAAATATACAGTCCTTATTTTCAATGAGTTCAGCAATTGGCAGGCAAGAGGGACTTATAAACAAAAAATTATAGTAAGAGTGCTATTATAACACTCTATGGCAACACAGAAGGCAATTAAATCTGACTGTTAAGGAGAGGAAAGTGATCTCTGAAAAAATCCTTCTTCCAGCTAAAGACTACAAGAATTACATCCTGAAGAATGAACAGGAGTTTTCTAGGCAAAGAAAGGTGAGGAATAGAATTCTCAAAAGAGCAGCAGTGATGAAACAGAAACATGAAAAGGCAAAGGACATACAGTTAAAAGGTAAGCTACAGGCCAGAGATCAGATGGCCTTGTATACTATGGTAAAAAAAATTTGGATATTATTCTAAAGGGAATGAAAAGTCACTGAGAACTTTAAAGCAAAAGAGTGACAATCAAATTTATGTTTTAAGAACTATAACTTTTGTAGTAGCAGAGGACAGATACAGATAAGTAAAAAATCGAGACAATGAGGGCTGGGGTATAGCTCAGTGGAAGAGTACCAGCCTGGCATGTACTGTACAGTGTTCCATTCCTAGTACTTTAAAAACAAAACAAAACAAAACAAAACAAAACAAAAACGAGAGAGAGAAGAACCAGTCTATGGTCAATGAATATATATGAGTTAGTTTCAGGGTTGGGGTTGTGGTTCAGTGGTAGAGCACTTGCCTAGTATGTATGAGGTTCAATTCTCAGCACCACTTATAAATAAATGAATAAAATAAAGTTCTATCAACATCTTCAAAGAATATTAAAGAAAAAGAGTTAGTTATCAAAGAGTTTCACATGAACTAGGGAAATTATCTAATAATCTAAACATGTAGGTATATGGCTGGATAATTTCCATAACAAATGAAATATTATTATTCCCGAACCGCTAAAACTTCAGATAAACCATTTAAACTACTAATAAGTAGTGACAACCAAAACTTGGTTAGAATTCAGACTAGTTCAGGTTCTGAAACAGATGGGACAAATCATTCAAATTACTCAAAACTTAGGTTCCTTATTGGTAGCAGAAAATAGTCCCATGCTGAGCACTGAGCTGAGGCAGGAAGATTTCAAGCCTCAGATGTTATCCCCAGTACCCAAAACAAACAACAGTAAAACAACTGCAGACCACCTCAGTGGTTGTTTTATTGCTGTTGTTGGCAGTAATGATAGGCCACCAAGAACATGAATGAGGAAATCAGGTCATAATAAGATCACAATTCTCTTTGGGAACCCATAAATAATTAGAGAAGAATTTGTGACATTTAGAATTTTAATTAATACCATCTTAGGTAGTTAAGAAAGAACAGAATATGAGTGTACCTAGGAAGTAACAAAAATCTATATTCCATCATAACCTACCTAAAGGGATAATGAGGAAACAAAAGGAGGAATTATCATCCTAAATACTAGAAAAAACAAAGTTAAAGACCTAGAGGATGGTCTCACTCATCTAAGCACTATGTATGACACAGTGTGTACCAGGAGCAGCTTAAGAATTTAAGTAGTGAAGTCAAACATAGGTAGTTAACGGAGTCTGATCCTATATATATATATTTTTTTTGCAGTGTTAGGGATCGAACCCAGGGCCTTGTGCTTGCAAGGCAAGCACTCTACCGACTAAGCTATCTCCCCAGCCCCGACTGGTCCTATTAAAGGGCTAACACACATTAAAATCATCTGTGAAGTTTGAAAGACAGTTCAGATCTACTTGATCAGAATCCGTGGATTCAAAAACTACACAATTAAAAAGTATATAGGAAATCTCAAGTCCCACTTCAGATAAACTCAATTAGAATCCCTGGGGACAGAGCTCAGGAACGAATACTTTCAAAAGCTCTGTAGGTGATTCCGGTATGTACCTTCAATTAAGAATCACTGGACCAAAACTCAGTATCATTAATTCTCCTTGTTCTCATTTCACGTTTGGCAAGCAAAGGTTTGATACTTTTTACAAGAAAATAACTACCAACATAAGAATTCATGGCATTCAAGAACTGCATTTCTCATCACAAAATTTAGGTCTCTAAGATGAGTAACAAACCTTGGACAATGATAAATCTACAAAAGTAAATTTCACTCAAGTGAGGCCTTCTGGCAGTATGTCAGCATAATATTCTTTTATTCATACAAACACTGCACTTTAACATTTTAAACCAAGTGGCAGTAAGGATGAAATGAGAAGATAAAACTGAAATAACTTTCTAAACTAGTGTTACTCAAGTATCAGTTATCAGGAGCAGCTATAGATGTAGGACAATCATAAACTACAAATGAAGAAAAACATATCAGTGATACGTAGTGTGAAAACTTAAAGTCACTTCAGAATGGCAAATGATTTCTATAATTTGGCTGCTTAGCAAAAAACGTAGTATTTGAGGAACGAAAGATTCATTTCAATTGTTGCTGCCCTAGGGACATGAAGTCAAGCACTACAAATATGCAGATTAGAGCCCAAACCTCATTAGGTTAAATGAATCCAATTGAACTCATATCTATTATCAATTACCTGTTACCTAAAATTGAGCAGTCTGCTAAGGAAATCTTTTTCTGTCTGTACTATTTTCATTCTTGGGGCTTTAAAACCAGCGCATTTAGATGCCTTATTTTCATAGAAGCCTACGGTCTATTTCCAAATCCTTGATCTTTCTCAAAATATTGCACTCCTGTAATATAGAGAAACTTCAAGGAATTAGCCTGTTTTCTACTTTTCTGAGTACCTTTCACTATCCACCGGCCTTTTAAACAATGAAACATTTTAAAATATCTTGCCCTTTCTACAAAACAAAAAACCACAAAGAAAGCAAAGTAGGGCAATCTCCTCAATTTTTCAATTCCTTGTCATCCTTAACGTTTCCAAATTAAAGACTTTAATATTACAGAAAATGAAGTTTAAAAAAAAATTAAGTTTTTAACTCCCTTTTAAGATGATAAATGTAAATAAATTAGGCTTCTTTATTCCACTTTTAGATTTTTTTTTCCTAATAAGACTCAAAAGTTCACCAAATTATCCTTCTGTTCTGTTCTGTGTAACTGAAACCAATAGGTAATAAATGGTATCTAGTATCACAGATGTAGTCAATGTAGAAGGAAAAAAATTTTTCTCAACTTTTGTAAGCATTCTGCATTGGCTACCAGACTAGGTAATACAAATTACCTAGGAAGCCTCTGACTTAGGAAGCCTCTGACTCACATAGAAACATGTAATATTTAGATAATTCCTCAATGCTTACCTTAAAACAAGAAGCTCGATACAGTAGTTGCACAACATGACCAATACTTGTTTTTGATGCCTGAGGAAATCTTGGTTCTAGTCTTTGCACAACAAAAAGTACCAGAACTTTCCTTGAGAGAGCAGAACCATCTTCTAATGCCAGCAACACTAGCTTCAAGGCCTCTTCTTGCATAGCTAGAAATTATTACAGGAACATTAAATGTTCATTATCCTGCAGACCACATTTGTGAAAGGCATCTTTGAGTATTAGTTTATGGTGGTCCATTACCCACAATCTGTATTTAATTAGCACAAAAAAAAGGAAATCACATATAGATGAATACAGTTCATTTTAAAAATAATCATGCAAATGAAAACATATTTCCTACTAAATAACCAATTAGAACACAAGTCAAAATAACTTAGGTATGGAATAATCTATTAGACAATAATAATGTTAGGGTGAAAAAGTAATTTTAAAATACACAGAACTACTGACAATAACATGCAAAGAACATAAAAGATGGCATATGCATGAGAATGTTATTCTGCCTGCCTGGAACTATTCTGCATAAAATTTATAAATAATTATTAGCCTCCGGATGCAATACCTAAAGAGGGTATTTTTGCTTTTTACAACCAGGGATATATAGTATATCCTGAATCAAATCATAAGGGAACATGAGGCAAACCTAGATTAAGAAATATTCTATAGCCATGTGCAGTGGCACGTGCCTGCAATCCCAGTGATTTGGGAGGCTGAGCAGAGAATCACAAGTTTAAGGCAGGCCTCAGCAATTTAACAAGGTCCTAACCAACTTGAGACCCTGTTAAAATTTTTAAAAAAGGGGGATGGGGACTAGGAATATAGCTCATTGGTAAAGTGCCCCAGGTACAATGCCCAGTACCCACTCCCTACCAAAATCTATAAAGTAAACGGCATGCATTCCTCAACACAAACATCATGAAAGATAAAGGCTGAGAAATGGTTCCAGGTTAAAGAAAACTAAGAGGATAAATGACAAATATAGAGTGTGAACAACATCTCAACTAGAAGAAAATAAATGTTATAAAAGAAATTTTTGGAATAACTGACAAAATTAGAATGTAAACTATAAATTGTACTGTATCAAAGTAAAATTTTTTAAATTCGATGAATATATTGTTATTACATAGAGAATATCCCTGTTTTTAAAAGTATTTTGGGGCTAGGGAGATAGCTCAGTTGGTAGAGTGTTTGCCTTGCAAGCACAGGGCCTTGGGTTCAATCCCCAGCACCACAAAAAAAAAAAAAAAAAAAAAAAAAAGTATTTTGGTCAATGTGGGTAAAGAGTATGCAGGAAATTTTCTGCATTATTTTTGCAATGTTTCAGTAAATTTAAAATTATTTCAAAATTAAGCCAGATGTGGTGGTGCAAACCTGTAATCCCAGCAACCTAGGAGGCTGAGGCAGGAGAACTGCAAGTTCAAAGACAGCCTTAGTAACTCAGTGAGGCCCTAAACAACTTAGCAAGACCCTTTCAAAAAATAAAATATAAAAAGAGCTGGAGATATGGCTCCATGGTTAAGTGCCTGTGGGTTCAATCCCTGGAACCAAAAATATAAAATAAAAATTTAAAGTACATGGTTATCAATTAAAACAATAAAACTTTAGAGCTAAGAAATCATTTAGAATCTATTGTCAAAATCAAACTCCATTTTCCAAAGTGAGGCTATTCAGACCCAGAGAAATTAAGTGACTAAACCAATGTAACCATAATTAGTCAGCAGCAAAACTAGAGCTTGAAACAATGACTTAAAAAAAAAAAAAAAAAAAAACAACCTTGAGGTAAAATTCACAAAATATTACCCATTGAAAACTGTACAGGACTGGGGATGCAGCACTCACACACACACAACAAATGTACAATTTCTGTGTAATACACATTTAATAATACAAATTTAATACATTCATAATGTTGTATAGCCATCAACTCTATCGAGTTCTAAGACATTTTCATTACTTCAAAGGAAATCCCATACTATTAAGGAGTCACTTCTCATACCCTCTATCCATAGGTACTTGGCAGCCACTTAACTGGCTATCAGGTTTCTTTCCCTTAACATAGTATTTTCAAAGTTCATCCACATGCAGCATGTATTAGTACTGCAATCCTTTTTATGGCTGAATAACATTCTATTTATGGATATATCACGTTTTGTTTATTTATCACCTAACAACTAGACTGTTTCTACCTTTTAACTATTATAAATAAAACTACTATAAACATTTGTGTACAAGTATATTTGAGGACCTATTTTCTATACTTTTGGGAATATACCTATGAGTGAAACTGTTGCGCCACGTTTAACTTTGGGGAAAGTGACAAACTGGTTTCCCCAAAACAGTGCAGTTTGAATGCCCAAATTCTCTACACCCTCACCACACAGTTATTTTCAATTTTTTAAAATTGTGGCTAACTGAATAGGTGTGAAGTGGTACCCATTGTGGTTTGTTTATTTTTCAGTGATGGGAATCAAATAAAGCTCATGCTTCGTGCATGCTAGGCTGTACCACTGAGAGCTATGCCCCCTACCCCTCATTACAATTTTGACTTGTATTTCCCTAGTAACTAAAGATGCTCGTGTGTTTCTTGGCCATTTGTGTCTCTTTGGAGGTTCAGTCTTTCATCCACTTTTACATTGGGCCTTTTGTTGTTGAGTTACAGAATAAAAATCTGATATTTAATCTGGTGCTTCTTAGGTTAAGTAAACATGAGGAAATATCCAAGTTATATAAAAATGTGGATTTAAAAAATATTTTTAAATTTAATTTTGTATTATGGAAAATTTTAAACACACACAAAAGTAGAGCTAACAAGTACCCATCCAGCTGTTGTCGAGTTTCATCTACTTCTTGTTCTAGTTTGTGTGGCTGGAGTATTTGGAAGTGCCAGTAAGTTTATTATTTTACCCTTAAATACTTTAGTATGTATTTCTAGTAGGTAAGGCTTCTAAAAATATTAATATAAGACCATTATCACACCTAACAAAATGAACATATTTCCTTGAGATAATTAATACTCAATCCATGTTATATTTTTCCCATTGTCTCAAAATGTCTTATTACAGTTGGCTTAAGTATCCAAATAAATCCATACAATTCCTTTTAGTTGATGTGTCTTTAGGCTTTAAAAACAAAATGAAACAAAACAAAATCTATACCATTTACTTGCCAACTCTATCCTTCTATTTAAAAAAAAGTTCATTTATTTGTTGAAGAAACACTTTTTCTAAAGAATTTTCTTAGATCAGCATGATGTTGCATACGAGTAATCTCAGTGACTCAGAAGGCAGGGGCAAGAGCATCAGCTGAGGTCAACCTGGGCAACTTAGCAAGATCCTTCTGTTTCAAAATAAAATAAAAAGGTCGAGGCATGTAGCTCAGTGCTACAGTACTACTGGGTTCAATCTCCAATACTGGAGAGAGAGAAAAAAAAAATTTCTTTATTCTATATTGCATTAATTATGCTTATAGTATTTTAAAATATGTTCCTCTAGCTCCCTTATATCAGGTAAACCAAAGGCTTGATTAAATTCACACTCGGGTTTTTCTGTTTTTGCCAACCACACATATATTACATGACAAGACAAATAAGCATCAGGCTTAGTTGTCTTGCTTTTAGGAATTGTAGGGGGTGGGGATGATGGTTGGGGTTTGAAATTGGGGTACACCACTGAGCTACGTCCCCAGTTTTTTTTATTTCATGACACAGTCTTGCAAAGTTGCTGAGGCTGGCCTTGAACTTGCAATCCTCTTGTCAACACACCCCTCAGCCCTGCCTGAGGCATAGGGATTATAGGCATGTACCACCACACCTGGCAATGTTGACATTCATCAGTGGCTTCAGACCTTATCCATCTATTGTTAATTTCCCCAGTAACATTTCGTCTAAAGGTTTTAAGGCTGGAGATATAGCTCAATGATAGAGTGTTTGCCTAGGATGCACAAGGTCATAGGTTCAATCCACAGAACCACAAAAAGAAAAACAAAAACAAAGAAACCCCAAACCTACCTAATGGTTTTAACAACAATAGTAATTCTTGCCTAAGTCCATTAATTAATTTAGGGGAACAAAATTATGGTTTTATCATTTTTCTTCTAAATATATTAGCTGGAATTCTGCTAAAAGAGGACACTTTCCTCAACATAGAAGAGCTATCCCTAAAATAATTTGCATAAGAAAGGCAGGAAAAAAATGCTTGGCTTTTTTCTACCTCTTTTTCAATTTTCAGAAAATTCTGTTACTGCTCTAGCAACTGTCAAAGACAACCAATTAATATTTTTTGTACTACCATTATGAACTCATAGATTTTTATGTTTTGTAGTTTCAACCCATTGTAATCATCGCTCACTTTTATAACTGAATTGCCCATTTACGTTCAATGCCAGCTTCTTCAAGTTCAAGTATGACTTTTTGACAAGATTCTGTAAGTTTCTAATACCTTTTTTGCTTTCTAGCACAAGATTTCCCAGGTTTACCTTTTACTTTCCTACCTTACAACTGGAATAAGACATTTATTCAAAGAGTTCTGCCTCTTTTTAAGGGTAATTGCTATTTATTAAAGCTTACAATATTTGTGCTTTGTTAATTGCTTCTAAGTCTTTTCAGCAGATAGACCAAGGATATTAACATTTTTTTAGGAAGAGAAAAACAAGTGAATCTGAATCAATTTTGCCAATTCTAATTTAAGACTACAGGGCTTTTACTTAAATTTCCCTGATTTCATATTCATATCTTTTTTTAATTGCTGAAAATATTGGTTTCTGATGGTATTAAATAATAATGCAATTGACTGGTCTGTGTCTAATAGTTTCAAAATAACAATAGCAGAATTATGAATAATAGGCACGCTGAATATAATTAAGGATTTATATATCCCACTAGAGATAGAGAAATCAAAATACTATGCTCTAAAGTCACCTAAAATAATTTATTCCTATATGGATATACAACTATCTTCAAAAATTTTAGTCTTATTTATTTTTGTAGCACTGAGGCTCAAACCCATGGTCTTGTGCATGCTAGGCAAGCACTCTATCACTAAGCTACATCTCCAGTCCCTTAGCTATATTTTTATATATTATTTTGTTTTAATCACTTTTACTTAAAATTTTTAAAATTTTATTTAATTTTTATAATTACAAGACATTTATGTAGTTCCTAAATATAAAAAAAAGAGATAATCAGCATTCTCTATTCCTTTCTGCTTTCCCTTTCTTCTCTTTCATATAATCTTATTATTTTTATTTTTCCTGTCATTGTTTCTTTTGAAAAATTTGAATGAAACAAGTAGGTAATGATTGTGTCACCCTCTTTTTCTTACATAGAAGGTATTATAGTAAGTACACTATTCTGTACCTTGCTTTTATTTTTTAACTTAATACATCTGGAGATCATGCCTTAGCAGAAATATATATCTTCCTCACTGCTCTCAAAGGCTGCATAGCACTGTACTGGAAAGATTAAACCACAGTTTATTAAACCAGAAGTTTATTATAGATGTTCAGGTTACTTCCAGATATTTGCTCTTACAAATAGTGCTTTAGAACTTTATGCATTTGTACTTTTTGCTATATCTTTGAAATGACTCTTGAAGTGGGATGGCTGAGCTGAAGAGTAAACACAAAGGTGATTTTGCTTGATGTTGCCAAATTCCTGTCTTTAAATTTATACCATTTGCTGCACTCCCACCAATACTGGATAAAGGTAATTGTTCTCCACAGGTCGGTCAACAGAATACACTGTCAAACTTTTGATTCTGCCAATCTGATGGGTAAGCAATGGCATTCCAGCATGATTTTAATGTACATTTTTCTTTTTATGAGAAAGACTGGGTATCTTTTTATATGTTGGAGACCATTTGTATTTATTTTTTATATTACATCTTTTGTCTATTTACATTGTGAATCTTTCCAATTTGATTACCAGTCTTCGTCTTTTCAAAAAAGTTAATTTTAATTCTTTCAGTTGTTGTTGTTCATACTAGGAATTGAATCTCATCCCCAGATGTTTTTATTTTTCATTTTGAGACAGAGTTTGGCTAAACTGCTCAGGCTAGTACTGAGCTTATGATCATTCTGTTTAAGCATCCTGAGTCACTGAGATTACCTTCTGAATATTTTGAAGAACCTCATATATTAGTTATATTTATCTATGTATGGGATATAATTTATATATATTTCCCCCAGCTTGTTATCTTTTAATTTTCTACACGTCCATCCAGTTCTCCCAGTGCTGCTTACTAAAAATGTTTCCTGCATGCCAGGCTCAGTGGTGCACCCTTATAATCCCTACTACTCAGGACTGAGGCAGAAGGATCAAAGTTTAAGCCCAGCCTGGGCAACTCGGTGAGAACTGTCTCAAAATCAAAAAGGGCTGGAGATGTATCCCAGTGTGTGTAGAGTACCCCTGGATTTAATACCCTGTACTACAAAAAAGGTTTCCTTTACAAAACTAAATTCTACTCATACTACATTTCTAAATAAATAAGAAAGGTAAAACAATAAAACTTCTAGAAGATACAGGGAAGTACTTCATAACTTTGGCACAAAGTTTTTCTTAAACAGAATATGAATAGAATAACCATACAGGAATTAACCCCTGGTGACTTTTAATTTTTATATACTTTTCCTATTTTCCAAATTTTAAAAATAATCAAGCGACTTTGATATTTTTTTTTTCCTGCACACACATACTAGAAAAGAATTATCTTTCCTTTACTTATAATGTACAATCTTAGACTCCTTCTGGCTCAATTTTCTAATTTATAGATGGTCACCCATCTGTCTATAACATAGATTATAATACATAAGTCATGTAGGGCATTATGTTATATTGTCTATAATATAAATTATGATTAACAGCTTTAGCTATGTCAAGATATACATATATATAAATAAAAAATAAATATGGGTTGAGTCCCAGGATTTTAACTTTGCCTTAGAAATCAGCATCCTCAAGTCCTAATAACCAATAAAAAAGTTAAGGTAGTCAGCTATCTTACCTGGCCCTAGGAACTGGCATCCTCGAGCCCTGACAGCGGCCCACAAATTGGCAGACAATTGCTGAGGATTCTGGTGCTGTAATATCAGTTCTGTTACAGTTCTTTCTCCAAGTGAACGGGCTGCTCGCATGGCTCTGACACGACCTTCTTCCTCCACCAGTTGACAGTTCACAAGTGTCACCAGTTTCCTTTGCATTGGACGGCTCAGTGCACTCTGGTTCAAGCTAGCTACACCTTTAAGAAAACGGAAACAAAGAAAACTAAAGGTTTTTCAATAAAATAGACAATTACATTACCTATATTTATATTTAACCACAAATCCTAATGAGTCCCCTGTAAGGTACTTTTAATTTTGTAATAGTGAGTATTCTGTCTCTGTTTATTACCATTTTGTAGTAATAAGAAAGCTCACTTTTAATTAGTTATTTCAAATTTTATTTAGGTATCATGTTTTCTGAATTGTCTGTGCCCAGATGTGGTACTTTGAATCAAGTTTGCTCTCCATCTTTACTAAAGCAATGGAGGATAAATTTAATGATGTCTGATTGAAAATTCTAACCTGTAAGAAATGATTAATCATGGTGTTAATTTTTTTTAAAAATTGTATATGAGACCCTTAGTTCATGTTCAATGATAATCCTGTACATCTTACTCCTTTGAGTTTACTCAAGGACACTGCTCTAGCAATCTCTCTACTCCCATATCAACAATTTTTCCCTCTCTGCTTGATCATTTCCATCAGCTTACAATAAGAATAAGTATGCTATTATTTCATCCATCTTAAAAATAAGTAAGGGCTGATGGTATAGCTTAGTAGTATAGTAATACCCTAGTATGCACAAAGCCCTAGGTTTGATCCCCAGCACCACAAGAAAAAAAAAAGAAATAGATCCTTCCAGATGCTTCCTTTCCCACCAGAGGTGCCCCATTTCTTTCATCCCATTTGTAGCAAATCCTCTAGATTTTCTAACTATTTCCAATTTCTTACTTTACAATCTCTAAAACCTACTCCAACTTTACCATTAACTCTTGATCAGAATTGAGCATAAGACAATTATCTGTTTTTTTTTTCTAATTGTCTCTAATTTGCAAATCCATGGTTAATTCTCAGTCCTTATCATATTTGACCTTCCAATAATATTCAACACAGATGATTACTCTTTCCTGCTTTAAATACTGTTTCCTTGGTTTCCAGAATACTTCATTTTTTTGGTTTTCTTTCTTCTTCTTCCTTTCCTTCTAATCTTCCTTGCTGATTTCATCTCTGTTCCCTCAGCACCCAGCCTATTTTTTCTATCTCAATTCACTACTAAACTGACCTCATCCAGTCTCATTACTTTAAATACCATCTATATGCCAGTGACTCCCAAAGTTACAGTTAGCATCCAAGTGAATATTACAAATCTCAAATGTACTATCTATGACCAAAACTAAACTTGACTTTCCTACCTAATACATTCACTATTCCCTGTATCAGCTGATGGCAACCAACTTTTCAGTTCTCAGGTCAAAAGATCCAGGAGTCATACTTAACTCTGCGCTGCTTCTCAAATTCCAATTCAGATATACTAATGCCTCTATTTTAAAAATGTATCCAGTTTGACCACTTCTCACCAACTCACAACCTTACCCCTAAAGACTCTTAACTGATCATCTTGCTTCTGTTCTTGTCCTTTTATACTGAGTTCTCAACAGAGCATCCAGATGTCTCTGAGCTGTTCAAAACTCTGCAATGATTCCCTAACTGTATTCATAGTAAGTCTGTCTTTAAATTGACTGTAAGTCTGTATATTACCTGACTTCACCACTTAGTCTCATGTCATATTGCTCTGCTCTTCACTCACATGCCTCCGGGCACACAACTCCTATTGCTTTTCTTTAAAGACATGAGGATGCTGCTGCACAGTAGTCCCTCTGCCTGAAACTCTTTTTTTTTTTTTTTCCTGGTACTGGGATTGAACCCAGGGTTTCACACATGTGAGGCAAGTGCTCTACCTCTAAGCTATATCCTCTTTATCCACAAACCACATGGTTAACAATTTCACCTCTTTCACTTCAAGTTCAAAAGCCACCTAACTGCTTTCTTTTAGAGCAATTTTCACCTATACTATACAGTCTGCTTTTTTTATTACAGTCTTTTGTTTTACTAAAATGTAAGAGCTAAGTATAAAGGCAGGTGTATTTTTCTGTTTCATTTACTAAAGTATGCCAAGCACCAGAATAATGCCTGACACTTAGTCCACAATCTTCTCACCAGTACAAAAGAAATACTTGATAAATTCATTCACTATTATACCTATAGCATGCCACTCACTGGCTATGTAGTGATAAAACATTCTACTTTTGTCACAGCACTTAAAATAATCTATCACACTTGTATAGCTATCTCCCTCAGTACTCTGTAGGCTCCATGAAGGCAGTGAATCTAACTACACTACACGTTCTCAACACTTATACTTTCCAAGTCCTACTAACCAGTAAAAATGTTTTTTATAAACTTACCTTTTCCTCCACTTAGTGGTTTTAAGTAGAGTGCCAAATCCTCAACACATTTCTTTGCAACCTCATAGTGTTTATTCTCACCTAGATTACTTAACTTTATTGACTGATGATCTGGTACCTTAAAGAAAGAAAAATTACAGAAATACATTCATTCAGCTCATGCAATTGTTATTTATATACTTGATAATCATCTTGGTGAGTATAAAATTATAAAAAGAGATAATATATCAAAGTCATTAAGAAAAATTTAAGCTAAACACTTAGTCAAACTGCTTTCCAAAAACCAAGTATATCACATTTAATAGTAGAGGCTAAGTGGATTAATGAAGGGAGAGGGGAGAAGAAGTTAAAAATTAATGCTAATTTCATAAGGCTGACTGATAATTGGGTCATAATTATGAAAGATGTTAACACTGGGGGAAGCTGTGGAAAGTTACGCAGGTCCCCCGTACACCATTTTTTATAACATTTTTAGTAAGTCTAAAATATTTCAAAATAAAAAATAAGAAAGAATGTATGAATTTTCTCCCCATAGCAATTTGTTAAGCACCACTCTGCTATATTATTTACTTGTTAGGTTTTAAAATTTATAATCTGTTCCCTTTGCTAGAATATAAGAATCAGAAGACAGTGTTCTGAAAGGTCAAACTCGGGGACTGGGGAGGTAGCTCAGTGGTAGTGCCTGCCTGGCATGTATGAGACTATGGGTTTGATCCCCAGCACTGCAGTGCAAGAATTAAAAAGGTTCGAAGACTTGGGTAAAAATTGCTACCTCTCTGAGTGATCTTGAGAAGATTATTTAACTGTTCCTTGTCATAAATTCTGTATCTGTAAAATGAAGGTGAATATCCATATTTTATGGTACCTTTATGAAAGTTCAATTTAATCCAACAAATATTTATATTTAAGGAGTACTTATGTTCCAGGCACAGTTTTAGACACTAGGGATCTTTTGGTGAGCAAAACAGAAAATATCTTGCTCTGTGGAGCTTACATTCCAGTGAAAAGGAGAGTCAATAAATAAAAAACATAAAATACACAGGGCATTAGAAGGTAGTAAAAATTACAGAGCAATGATAAGAGAGGAATGGAAATGTTAGAAAAGGGTCTCAATTTTAACTGGAGTGGAGTGGTCAGGATAGACTTCCTTGAGAATTGTAACATTTGTACAAAGATGTGAAAAGATGGAATGAACATTTTAAGCCAAAATAAAGTCACTACAAAATCCCTAGGTGGTGATATGCTTGGCATATTTGAGAAATGGCCAGAAGGCCAATGTAAAATATAGTGGTAGATGAGGTTGCAGAGAGAGAGGTCACACTGCACAGACTTGTAATAAGCTATTTAAGGATCAACTGAGATAACATTTATAAGGAATATTAACATAATACTTGACCTATAGCAGACTCTAAATAAATGGTAGCTACTGTTACAAAAAGTCCATGTATTTTACTGAATCTAAAATGCCACTGTTTGCATGAAGCAATAATAGCTTATGCTCCTTTAAGAAAAATATACTACCAATTAAATTATAGCATCATCACTTATAGAGCCACCTTGATTTCAGTGTGTCAAACTTGATTATCAATACTGAAAACAGATTTTGTGCTTTAAAAGGAAAAGTTCAAACATCAAGATACTAAGGGAAACAAATGAAGTATTTCAGTTAATTGAATTTTCTAATAAATTTTCTAATAAATAAGAAAAATCCTTACTTTCTTGCTTTATTATATAAGGTATGATATACAAAATTTTATCTTCTTTTCATCTGTAAAATGGGGATAATAACTACCTAAAGAGCTATGATAAGAATGAGTAAAAAAAGATAGTAAATATTTACCATCATATGTAAGGAGTCCCTCATTAAATGAAAGTAGTTATAATAAATCTAGGTTCTTGTTCTGATGCAGTAATATGATTATAACACAAAATATTTACTCCATAGTACATATGCCTAAGACATTGTATATAATTTGTTATTGACACTCTATTACAGGTGTTTCAGTCATGGACATGGACACACACACACACACACACACACACACACACTTAAGTAGAACTTATTTTCTCATTTATATTACTATAAATCAACTGAACTTAAAAAAAAAAAAAGAGATCTCCATCTGAGTGTTCTAGTTGATTGGTTTATGGCCAGAACTTTGATTATATTTTCCTTTAATACCACCTAATGAATAAATACTATGTATATATATTATGTATGCATATGTAAACTGTTTCTCATTGCCCAAACCACTTACATAATTTTTTTTTTTGGTACTGGGGATTGAACTCAGGGGCACTCAACCACTGAGCCACATACCCAGCCCATTTTTGTATTTTATTTAGTAACAGGGTCTCACTGAGTTGGTTAGGGCCTCACTAATTTGTTAAGGCTGGCTTTGATCTCATGATCCTCCTGCCTCAGCCTCCCGAGCTGCTGGGATTACAGGCGTGCGCCACCACACCCTGCACCACTTATATAAATTTTGACCAGAGCATTGAAGGAAATAAATTACAAACAATGAATTCATGGTTTTGCATAAGAGTTTATATTACCTAAAGGAAATCATTTTTTTAAAGATTAAAATCATGAAAAGCAGATACATCAAAAACATTAATGTCAAAAAAAAATTAATGTCTTGAGTATCACTAAACACATACTCAATAATGAACAATGTTGGATAATTATTATAGATACTAAATTAGTGAAGTCTTGAAGGTTACCTGGGCTCCAACTAATTGGAGAAGCGCGAAGTTGACAGGAAGTACATCAATGTCTGTGTTGATGGCAGTCTGGTCAAAAGGACAAGCTTTTCGGTGAAGTTTATTCAAGCAGGTCTTGCAAACAGTGTGTGAACAACCTAAACTGATGGGTTTGTGCACATTCTCATCAAATTCATTATAGCAGATTGGACAGGACAGAAATTCTGTCCATTGAGCTGCCTGCACAGGCATTGTGGAAGCTGGATGCTCGGGTTAGCAGTCTAGCAGATCATTATTTTGCTGTGTAGTGTTTTGTAAGCTGGAAGTGGACAAAAGTAAGAATTCACTACATATTCATCATTCAACTTTCAAGAGTTAACTGCTAAAGTCAACTGTCACACTTCAGAACCTGAAATTCTTCTTAATAGTTTTATATGCTTTGGATGCCTTTTAAAAAACAAAAAACAAAACAAAAACTGTGTGTTAATTTTGTCCCCAAACAATACACTGTTAGCATTCCTTTCAACTACACTCTCTATTGGTTGCTCACATAGTAGCCATCAAAAGTTTTATGTATTTTTCTTAATGATCATAAAAAAATTAAGATTAATTTTCCACATTTCATTTTTAGGAACACAAATTATTTCGGACTGCTAGTTTGTTTTTCTTAAATGTTTTTCTTGGATAACCACTACCCCAAAATATATTGAGATTTAAGAGTAAGTTTTGAAAACTATTGATAGGAACAATATTGTAGTCAAGTCAGATGTAAAGGAGGCAGCCTGGTCACCTGAAAGAGGAAATCCCTGGTCAGGACTTGACTCAGAGGCTAACTGAGGTAAAGAAAATCTACGCGTAAGAAAAGATTGTGATGACAGAGCTGTCTGTCCATAAATGAAAGAATCGTGACTAAAAAGTACGGTGCCAAAGAAACACACAGAAAATCCTTAAAATCTTGTAGTAATTCACTATAACACTTCTGACAAAACTATATTATTTAGTGGCTTATGAGTAGAACCGAAATCTGTCAGATTCAGTAAGGAAGATACAGAAAAACAAAACACTATTCTTATCTAATAATTCTAAGCAGAAAATATGCAAAACAAATTTTTATCTTTGCTAAGATTATAAATTCAGGAAAAGCGACATGCATATGATTTAAAACTGGAAAGGAACTAGAAAAATAACAATTTTATTTCTAAGATTAAAATCTACTTATAATTTTTAGTAAAGTAAGACAGTATACTAACTTTAAATTTCACAAATTTTCTGTATTTTTCAATTCAAAACTTATGTAAGTATGACAAAGGCTCTCTGGTGAACAAGAAATCTAGGTATTTAGGGCAATTAAAGAGCTAATATTTTATTTCACAGGAATGTTTACCACCTACATATATTAGTTACAGAAATTAGATGTTTTAAAATGTAACCAGACTCAGGATAGAAAAGTAGATAACTGAAAGCATTTCCTACTATTCCAAAATAAAAATGAATTCTATTAGACTTTGTTATGTTTTTATGTTCACAAAAACTGAGATTCTAAAAATATCTTGGTAAAACCATCTTGCTATGTAAAAAGCACCCTATACAAACTTTTTCTCAAAATTCTAATGCAAATCTTATGAATTACAATTTATTTTTACACCATTCACCTTTTCATTGCCACACTGATTAAAGCCAGCAATCTAAAAATCAGTTACTTTGCTTCCAACTTTAAAAATGAGCACTAAGCAGGTGAACCAATAACTTCCTAAAACTAATGTATTTAATGTCGTTTCCTATGTTGCAAAATTATACAGGGAAAATTTACAAATCTAAGCAAGAATTAATTTTGTCTTAAATCTACTATTGAGAGCCCTAAGTTAGTTAATAACTTCAATTGACAAAAACTTTCCACAATGGTTTCTTATTTGGAAATGTTAATTCTGTGGATTAGGGGGTCTCAGTCCACTGGGTAACCGGAAGCACAGCAAAAACTCTTTCTTCATTTTTCTAACTACTGTATTCCAGAATACACTTGATAGTTCTTTCTTTTAATAGCCCTAATATGTCTTTTTAGATATAAGAAAATCAGAACTTTTAGTAAAATTAATGCTGAGAAGTTTAATTTCTACCAAAAACTGAATTAACATCTTTAAAAGATAAACAAAAAAAGTTGGGGACATAGCTCAGTGGTAGAGCACTTGCCTAGCATGTGGGAGACCCTGGGTTGAACCTCCAGAACTGGAAACAAACAAACAAAAACTAACAAAGTTTGGTAATAATTCTGTAAAATTTTCCTCCTGCTATATGCCAGATTCTAACTTTCTGACAACAAAATTACGAACTAAATTTTCCTTATATAATCTGATATTATGAATTTTTTAAAAAGAATTTTTGTTCAGTACCATTACGAATAAATTAGATTCCATAAGACAAAAATAAACCTTTATCTAAAACACACAAAAAACCTTACATAGTCCATTAAAATGTTTAATTAGGACAAAATTGAGTTTTAAAAATGGTAAGTATACATCTGCCTAGAAAATATTTTTATAACTACCCCAAATGATGGACATCCTATTGTCCTAATAGTTCTTTTAAAGAAGTTTATAAATGAACCATAGAGAGTTAAGAATATGTTAATTTGTAAACAGTCCAGGCTTATATAAGTACATTTCATGGTGACTTGTTTTTTTTTTTAATTTTCATTTTTTAGTTGTAGATGGACACAATACCTTTATTTTATTTATTTATTTTTATGTGGTGCTGAGGATTAAACCCAGGGTCTCACATCTGCTAGGCAAGTGCTCTACTGAGCTACAACCCCAGTACTGTATTGTATCATTTGACTGTATGGAAGTCTAAACTGCTATTAACATTTATAGTTAACACTGAAGTATTCATCTTAAAATATATTCCTAAAACATTTCAAGTGGGGGAAAAAATGGATAAAAGTCCATGACCCTAAATACTATAGAGATTATTTAAGAAAAACATTCCAATTTTTATAATAATTAATTTTAGTTACTAGTTTCTAACAAAAGACAATAAAACAAAACAAAGAAACACTAAAGTAGGGGTGAAACCTTAAATAAATTTTCCCTCACATAATTTTTGAAGCCATAAGTTCCATGCTAAGGGGACTAACTCATAAAATAAGAAGACAAATACACATCTGTCAAATGATGCAAATTACAAACCACTTTATTAAGAGCAAACTGCATACCAGCCAAGCACTTTCATTTTCTGTTATTAGTTCACCATATTATGCAGCCAATTCAGGACCATGGCATTTGATTTCAAAATGTCAGAGTGAAGTTTATGCCTTTTTTACTGTGTGTGTGTGTGTGTATACATATATACACATATTTTTTATGTATATGCAGACACATATATGCATATTATTTTATAATTCTGTTTAAAAATATAAATATTAGAGCTCAGGTATGTAAATTAAAAGTTTTCATTCTAGTTAACACCAGGTGAGGATTATAAGCTATTGAAATGGATAACAGTATGTGTCAATTCAGAAAACTTTAAAATAATTACCTTGGACTTAAGTACAAATTAGGTCTTAACCTAAAAAAAAAAAGCAAACAAAAATAATCGAAATAATCTGTAAATGCTAAAACTCAGTATCCAAACATTTCAGAAGGATTGAAGAAAAACTGAATTATAATATTAAAGACTGTGAATACATGTGACTTTAAGTTATAGACTATGTAAGACTTTTATTTCTTAAATCAGTTATGGGGTTGAAACTCAGTTCTTTAAATATGAAATATAACTTTCAATGCCTACTCACAGGGAAATAAGGTAAATTTCTACTCCAACTAGACTTCAAAGATAAATTATTTTTGAACAGGAACTTGGGTATTTGTTTCTGCCTATCAAATAATGGCTACTTGATAACCTTCTCTTTCTTATTACCAAAGTCTTTAGCTCTTTGATTTTTCTAATTATAAGATTATACTGTCAGGTTTTCATGTATCTACTTCTGGTTTTCATCTATCTACATTTATTGATTAACTGACTGTGGTTCTAGGGATCAAATCCAGGGTTTCACGAATGCAAAGTGATCAACCACTCAGCTACCTTCCCAAACTCATATGCCTACTTTTATTCAGTTAACTCATTTCTTGAAATAGTAGTACTGCTCTACAAAAGCAATGTTCGATAAATACATAATGCAAGGGGTTGGAGGTGTAGCTCAGTGATAAGAGTAAATGTTTAGCATGTGCGAGACTATTCAATCCCCAACACCAAAAATACAGGAAAGCAAATAATTTAAAATTTTCTCAGTCACAATAAAAAAAAGTGAAATTAATTTGTTTTATTTAGCCCAATTTATCTAAAATATGATTTTAATATGTACTCAATATAAAAAAATTATTGAACAGGGCATGGTGGCACACCCATATAATACCAGCTACCCATAAGGCTGAGACTTGGATGGATCCCAAGTTCCAGACCGGCCTGGGCAACTTAGTGAGACCTTATCTTAAAATAAAAATAAAAAGGTTGGGGACGTAGCTCAGAGATTTGTAGAAAATTCCTGCGTTCAATACCAACTACCATATAAAAGATGAAAAAAAATTGAAATATTAATAGAGCACTTAGTATTAAGTCTTCAAAATCTGGTGTGTTTTTTTACACTTATTGCACACTATAATTTGCACTAGTTTCAAGTCCTCTACTGCCACATATAGCTACTGGTTAGTAATGGACAGAGGAACTCTAGATTAGCAAGGATTATAAAGGAATACTCAAAACTCCTCTTTATGACATGTGACTGGATGCCAAACATCAATTTAAAAATTTTTTTCAGCTAGCTTTATTTACCATGCTTCCTTTTTCCAACATTAGGAAGTGAAACTTCAGTGACCAAACCAAAATGATAAGCAAGTTCTTAATACAACTTGTTTTAAGTTTATTTAACATTTCAAACTATCACAGTTTATGTTCTATCTTTGAATATAAAATCCTGTGCAAAGAAAAATGCTTTGTCAAGTGGAAGACTGCAAATTACAAAAGCAGAATGTGAATTAATGAAAATATGAACAAAGGACATAAGTCTTCTTACATGTCAGGTTAAACAACAGTAATAACAGATCAGGAGTAACTCAAAGGATCCCCTATTGAACACAACTGCAATTAGATCATCGGAGAATAAAAGCCTGCTTGAATGATAACATCCGCTTTTTCTAAACATGACTGGAATATATGTTAAACATTTTGCCCTTCTAGCAATTTTCCAAACTCTAGAATTTAGAAAACATAAATCTCCAAATCAACAAAAATGGCAATAGTGTAGAACAGTATTTAACAAGATGTGAAAGTAAACAAGAAGACGGGGATGTTTGATTAGCTCTAAACCAGATAAAAAGAAGCTCAAAACAAGAGAATCCACGCACTACACTTACTGATTCAAAAGCTTTAACTTAGTCTGTACATATTTAACTATAAAAAGATTGCACTGGCTAACTAAAACATATTTCTTTGCTTTTGGATGAAATTATATCGCTTCAGTTTAGCAATATTAGCTTCCTCAGGTTAATCAAAAGTTCTATTGGAACTTAAAAGTTTTGACTAAAACAAAAATGGAAATGACTTAAGCACTTTATTTAAGATACAAAGTCATTCTGATCACGGTGCGTGGGGAAAGAGTAGAAATGACAAAGAATGGACCTAGTAAGAGGCCAGTAGGAGTTAAAATGAGAACCCAGGTGGGTTTTATGAAAATATAAAACAGGCTGAGAATCACTGGATTAGATCTACTTTATGTCAGGGATTACTTGAGACTATTTTGGTGTGAAGGTTCTATGCCGATATCTTAAACTGGTGATTTGAAGGATGGAAATGACAGCTACCCTCATCTCCTCCCTTCCTGAAAGCTAAGGCTAGAGAAAAGTAAAGCTGCTTCTAAGAGAAACAAAGATGCTCTCTACCATTCTTCTAAGATGGTGGAAGAGTCTTCTCAAGAGGCTTCCCCAAGGAAAAAAATACACGAAAGGGGGGAAGAAGAAAGCCATAGCAGAATCCCCTGGCTGTGTTTCATGCCATTGCTTCCAGTCAGATCCTCTGTGCAACCCCTCGGGTCGGCCCATCTCCCTCCAGGGAGGTTAAGCCCTCCCAGGGCATTGTTTGGCTAGGGTCCCTATTTACACCACTCACATCGCCTCCACCATCCCTGCGCGAGGGTCTCGGGGAGCCCCAGGGCAGAAACACGAAAAGCCCGAAGAGGAGCAGATTTCGAGGACCTCTTCCAAAGTCCCCTCTAACTGGGGGAGGAACTGGAGAGGGAAACCTGGCCTTCGTTTGGGTGGGTTCCTTAGTGGTCAGAGCGTCCTCTTGGCCAGTATTGGAGGAAGGTGGCCATTTGAGCCGGTCGCTCCGCATCGAAAAAGCCCTACCCGAGACAGGGGCCTCCTCAGGCCCCGGGTTCCGTCCGAGTGTCAGGTGCGGCCCTCAGTTCCCAACCCTCGGGGTTCCGGCAGCAGCAGTGCACAGGCCCCCGGGCTGACACAGGTCTCCCGCCCGACCGCTGGGGACCGGGCACCCGGGCTGGGGCCCGAGCCGCATCGTGCCGCCCCCGCCCTACCTGAGGGGGCCCGGGCGGGGTCGCTAAGGGCCGCTCCCGGGAGCCCCGCGACGGCGCGGCTCGGCGACGGAGGCGCCTCGTCTCGCCGGGGCAGAGCTCGGCGGCGGTTTCACGGCCTCAAACTCCATCGGGAGCTACAGGGACAGCCCCGTTGGCGGCGGCGAAGGCCGCGGCGGGGCCTCCTCCTCCTCCTCCCTCCTCCTCCTCCTCCTCCTTCTCCTCCTCCTCCTCCTCACCACGGAGGCGGACCTGGAGGGATCCCGACTTAGATCTCGCGAGAAGATTCTCTCCAGTCCACGCGAGATTACGCAAGCCCGGGAGTTGGTGAGGTGAAAGAGAAGCGTAGTAGTCCCTGCCACCTGAACTGCGCATTGGCTTCGCTCTGGGCGAGCCAATCCACCCTCATCACGTGATGAAGAGGCCCCAGAGCACTGTGGGACTGCTGTGAGGAATTCTAGGCAAGGCGAAGGGATTGATGGGAAACTCCCTGTGCATTCATCTGCGCCTGCTAGACACTGACTTGAGGTACTGTCAGTCTCCCATCGTGAAAAGCGTGTTCTTTGAGCAGAATCTGTGATACATCTTTGTTACTTCCTACTTCACTCTCCTGTAACGAAATGCTGACTGGATCCCTCAATCCTTTCACATCGTTACCAAGTAATCTGCCAATCACAAAACAAAAACACCAAAATGCAAGTGTTTAATTGGCAGCTATCCACACCTCCCTGATCTCGTTATTAAAGAGAAAACCCTGAGCTCCTTCAATGTGGAACCAGATGTCCAACAAAAAGATCTCTGGAAGTAAACCAAACATTAACTATAATATGGAAAAGGTTATATAATGAACTTTAAAAATATAAGGCTATACCTCCTGTATGACAAGGAAAGATAAGTGCTTTTGGAAAAATTCATTGGCCCCTATCGGACTTTTCTTATATGTATGTATTGTTATCCTTTTCATTGTCTTCGCTACATGAAATACATAACAATCAACAGTACATTTTTATATTTTCGACTGGAGAGGGCTGGGCGATTTTAAATACAGTTGCTTTCTAACCTATTGTATTTTTCAATTCTATTGAAGACCTATATATATGTGAAGACATATGTAAGTGAAGACATACATTAAGTATATCAACACATAAATTATATTATGTATATACACATATATATACATGTATATACATATATATACACACACAATTATTTCTATTCCACAAGACAATGGAATATACCCGATTTTCAAAAGCAGACTGATTACTACATGTAAAATTACAAGCCCAACCCACCTTCCTTGGACTCCCTATCTCTATCTTCAAATTTGTTTTCAAAATGTGACATACTTTAATTCTACTTCTTTACTGTTTGTCTCTCTCCACTAGAATAAAAGTCTCATAAGAGCAGGGATTTTTGTTTTTAAAATGTTTTTTAGTGGTAGATGGACATGATATCTTTATTTTTACATGGTGCTGAGGATTGAACCCACTGCCTCACATGTGCAAGGCAAGCTACCACTGAACTACAGCCCCAGCCTAGGATTCTTGTTTTATACATAGATTCAAGTACAGGTAATCAAAGACTCAACAAGTATTTCTGGAGTGAATGCTTAGATAAATAGGAGAAATTGTGTCCCAAAATTCATAGATATAGGCAAAACACAAAGTTCTCTATTCCCACTTCCACTTTATTATTTTTTATGTAAACATAAAAAGCTAGTTACATCCAAGAAAAAAAGGCAAGGATTTTCTCTTACAATAAAGTAACAACTACCTTTCAAGGTCTTTTACATATATAAAAGCAGTAAATAAAAAGATTGAACACATAATTTTCTTACCAAAAACAGAAACAACTAAAAGTGAGTATTTTAAATGAATAAATTCTACGCTTCACTTTGTCATACCTATTAAAAATGATTCCATTTGCCTGCAACTTTTAAGACACATCATGCAAACATACTCTCCTAGGAATGTTTTAAGATCACTGTTCTACTTAACAGGAATAAATAATATAAATAACCACCACCACTTTTACATAACACCCTTCCCCTGAAGCAAAAATCTCAAAGTGCACACAAAAAAATTTACAACAATCTTACAAGGCACACATGAAACCTATTTTCAACCAAATTTGTCTCAAACAGCCAAGATAGTAGATGCCAATTCCTAAAAAAAATCAGTTTACTTTATTTCACCCTCTTCTCCTATCCCTAGCCCTTCCCTTCAAAATTTCATCCTAGTAAGGAAAAATAAGTACTTCAATCACAAACTATTCCTGAAAGGGAAATATCTTCACAACTATAAATGGCCACTCTTAGTCAAATGGGAAAAAAAATGAAGCACTGAACTATTATATTATCCAGTGGAAGAAAAACACTACTTTAGAAAAATTCTGTTTCCAATGGCATACTTATATACCAACATTCATAGATACAAAACTCTTCTCTCTTGCTTTCTACTTTTCTGTTCCCCAAAAGAATTAAATATAATATCATAGAACTTTAGACCTGGAAAAGATCTTACAAATTATCAAGACCAAAGTTATTACACATAAAATTAAGAAAAGCTGAAAGGACAGGTGACCTGCCCATGTCATTAATTAGTGACCTGGATTATAAAGTCAGTTTTCTCATCAAATATGAGACCTAGATTCTTTAAAGTCTCTCCCCAGAGTAAAATTCTATGG
The DNA here is from genome assembly GCF_902686455.1 of Sciurus vulgaris. Classification (NCBI taxonomy): domain Eukaryota; kingdom Metazoa; phylum Chordata; class Mammalia; order Rodentia; family Sciuridae; genus Sciurus; species Sciurus vulgaris. The sequence continues at coordinate 79,208,764 of NC_136476.1, forward strand.
AGAAGATCTTTCCCACGAAAGTATCACAAGAACAATATTTTATACTTATAATAATCAATATGATTCTTCGTAAAATTCTTATAAGTGGTACAAAGTATATTATGTTTTAAAATATAGTAGGACAGGACATCAATAGAAATTAAGTACAGCAGAAATTCTACATAAAGCTGAGGTAAGTAGAGAAAGCAGAGAAGTTTGAAAGTTAAAATATATGCAGTCAGGCTTCTTTACTAAAAGTAGTCCCTGCATTTTAGAGGAGGTGATTTGCCTTGTGATATATTTTCATCTTTGTTATGACAACATAAACAAGTTTTGTTTTATATGTAGGCAGGGATATTAACAGAGCTGACTCAGAATATTACTCCTACTAAAGTAATCATGTGGTTTTGCTTTTGGTGCTTTTCTGGAAATATCAAACTCTAGGGATGGGTAATACTTTTGTTTAACAGAGCATCAAAGTAAATGAAAATATTATAACTAATAACTAACACTAGCAGCTATTCACATTTAAAACGTTCATCTGGTGACAACTAAAACTAACATATTGGCAAAAAGGAAAATGGAAATGAAAATTGATACATGCATGAATTAACCTCAAAGGCAATGTGCTGGTTGGAAAAAAATCTCAAGAGGGAATATACTAAGATTCCATTTATATGACATTCCAGAAAAGGCAAAGTTATAGTGATGAAGAACTACTGCCAGGGTTTAGAGCTAGGAGGAACTGACCACAAAGAGGCAGCATCAAGGAGATTAGGGAGGTGATAGAACTGTTCTACATCCCAATTGTAGTGGTGGTACACAAACTTATGTGTTCAAATTCATAAAACTATACAGCAAAAAGGGAAAAAAAAAAAATTAACATTAACCAAAAAAAAAAAAAAAAGAAAAAAGAAAAAAAGAAAAAGGGGGGGACTTAAGAACAGTTTAAAAAGAGAAGACCAAATATCTTTGATAAAGTCAGAATTTCAAAGATAAGTATTTTTCATACCTTCATGCCAATCTTTTAATTTTTTGGTCACAAAATTAATTCAACCGTATTAAGTAAATTCAAGAGTCTAGTTAGTAATTCTAAAATACATATAATGAAAACTAATAAAAAGGAAAGCATTTTAAGTAATTTAACATTTTCTAAGAGAATTCTATTCCAAAGTAAATCTGAATTGTGTTCCTTTATAATTTAAAATAATAGGTATTTTGGTGTTTGTTTAGCTTAGATCCAGGAGCATTGGCTAGAAAAGAAAAAAATTTTCCTGGTCATACCTGTTCTTAAAATGACTAGTGGGGCTGGGGAGATAGCTCAGTCGGTAGAGTGCTTGGCTTGTAAGCACAAGGCCCTGGGTTCGATCCCCAGGGAATTAATTAATTAATCCCCAGACTATTAATGAATGAATAATAGTGCATCTTAAAATTTATTTCCTCATCATTCTAATTCATTAAAGTTATGATATAGTTGGGTTTAACACTTAAATCAATTATCTAGAGACTACAAATCAGAATCTGCAAATACTGCAAATACCTCTGTCGTCAGAATCAAGAATATTTGAATAGAATACTTTTTCTCAAAGTGTACCACTGGAACGTATATATATAATGTACAAGATAAGGCAGAGTCCTATAGCTTTATATATTTAAAACGTGCCTCTCACAATTTTCTGGAACTTTGAAAAGTTCAGAAAGAATAACATGTGTAGGCAGACCTAAAAAATAAAACCTAGAAAGGCAGGGGGTAGGGATGACAAAACATTACAAATACTGCATTTCTAAAGTCTATGAGAATGATACAAAGTTTATCAAGGAAGTCCATGATTCCAATTATAGTAGACTTTGCCTTTTAAGATCAGGCCTAGGTAATTTTTCACCACTGCTTCTGCCATGAACAGAGGTTAAATGCTTTTTGAGAGCAGATTTGTGCTTGAAATCCATATCACAACAATGGCATTTGTATGGCCGATCCCCACTGTGTATGTTCAAGTGGTCCTGAAGTGTGCTTTTAGCAGTAAAGGTCTTCAAGCACACGGTACACTGAAAGGGCCGAATGCCCATGTGCCCTCGTATGTGCCGGTTAAGATTTTTCTTCTGTGTAAACGTTTTCCCACATTGTAAGCACAAGAACAGTTTATGCATCTTAAGGTGGCGTAGATAGTTTTCAACGTGAAGAAACCCTCGAGGACACCTGGGACACTGGTGCCTCAGTGAGTAACTTTCCTCCAGGTTCTGAATCTCATTTGCTGTACCATGACTTTCATCAGTATTCTCACAAAATAAACCCTGGCCTTGATTCCCAGGAACTTCTGCTACTCTGCTCTCCACAGTAGAATTGATCAATGAATGCTGTGTTTCAGAGAAATACATGCTTCCTTTTGATGAGGTACAAGGCTGTGAAAACTGCTCATTTTCTCCACCAGCTGTACTGATAGATTCTACATGGAGGATACAAATTTCATTGTCTTTAAAACCTATATCTACTGGGGACAGCTCTGGTGACTTCATTTCCTTGCTCTCAGATGTCAAGCTCTCTACTGTGGCCTGTAACACATTGTTTTCCTCTTCCTTAACATGGAAATCTATGTTTATGGGGCTATCTTCTGAAATTTCAATTATCTCACAGTCTTTCTCAGAATTTTCTTCTTCATTCTTAACATCTGGATCAGAAGACTGACATAGGTCAGTGTGTTGGTTGTTTTTCATAGCTAGATCAATTTCCAGATACTTTGACAAAGCTTCTGTGCACTTTTCCACAATGTGAACCATCTGAAGGTAACTGGCAGCAGTCAAGTATTTCAAAAGCTCTTTCCTTTTTACTTCAAGTGCTCCAGTGTAGCAAGAGAGCAACAATTTTCTGCCAACTTCTGCACTCTGCAGAATGGTGATTCTGACATGTTTTGATTGTGTGAGTAAAAACTGATCTCTCATGAAAGTGGAACAAGCAGCCAATATCACCTTGTGACCCTGGAACTCAGTGTCATTAATATAAATTGATACATCACAAAATAAATTCTGCTGCCTCAAAAGATTCATTTTCTGCAAGACCACATCTCCTTGTTGTTCAAACTGGAAGTGGAGAACATCAGACTCAGCAGCCATGGTCAAAATCTAAGCAGAATAAAACACAAACATTGATGTAAGGGAACGCATTGATGACAGGGAACCGCTGCTTCTAGCTGTGATAGTAAGAACAATTTCCTTCCTCACAAAACCCAAACGTGAAATGGAAAAAAGACCCAAATTCTACTCTGGGTGCTAAGAGTGAACCCCTCTATCACCATCTCAAAATCCAGAGAATTATAATGGTCTCTGATCTCAAGACACATTTCTCATATTTTGCTACAACACCTATTGCACTGAATTGTAGGGAGCAGTTTCTAGATTTGTCTCCTTGGCTAAATTTTATACGCCTTAAGATCAAGAACACGTAATTTTAATATCCAGGAACAGGTGTAGTGATCACCAAAAAGTAAACTTAGCATAATATCCCAAATTAGAAACCTTAATGTACAGACCTTCTGTTCCCCACCTCTACTACAGGTTCTCAGGCCTGTTCACATGGATCACTACCATGTTTTCCCCCAGACCTCCTCGACATTAACACTCTCCTATATTACAAAATACCCTCCTGATTTCCACCCGAATTAACGTCATTATTTTTTTTTCTTTTTATAAGTCTCTCTTCTGATTTAAGTTCTCCATTGCTCTCCTTCACCTCAGGATGGCCATTAGTTCTTAAAAAGAATGCACGATCCTTCAGTATTTGAGCTTGATTCATTTTTACATCTTTATCTCCTATTTGTCATACTCTAAGTTCCTTAGAGACTAAATTTTTCATCATCGCTCGGACAGAAACACCTAAATACACCTCTGCATTGCTATTATATTCGCTCTTCCAGCTCTTTTTTGCAGCTCGTGATTAGGCTCCTTTAACCTAAAACAAATGAGACCAAAGGGCCTTCTCCCACAGGGTCAGTCGCCTGAGTCCTCCAAGTTTCTCCGTGAGCCGGGGGGGCCCACGCGCAGCAGGAAGAGCGCGGGCAACACTGTAGACCTAGCGCTGCATCACAGGTAGCCGGGGCGACCCTGCAGCTCCGCGTACGCCACGAGCCGAGGGCCAAAGCCCTGTCGGCTGAGGGACTACAGCACCCGATTAACCTCTCGGCGGCCGCGCCCTGCCGCCCTCCTCCTCCTCCTCTTCAGGTCTCGCCACCTGGCGAATCGCCTAGTAGTTCACTTACCGACCCAGAAAACCGGGGCTGAGGCTTCCGCGGTAGCGGCGGCCGGGCCGGAAGGTGGACTTAGCCTGGGAGGAAACACATCCGGTGTCAACCAGCGTTATTCTTCACGGGGGCCTTGGCGCCCCGGAAGGACATTTGAGACGGTTTCTCCTCAGTCCCCTCGCTCCTGGAACGACAGAAAAGCGCCCGAATGCCAGCGAGCCTTTCTTCTTCCCAGTTTCGGCACGCGAGTCACTCCCCTTCGTGAGTCCTCCCCAACATCCGAATTGGAGACGGGTGTGAAGTTGGGTTGTGGCACGTTGCCGCAGTACCCAACGCCGGAACCCGTGATGGGTCCTTACGGACTACTACGGGGCGGGGCTTCCCTTTACAGGGCCATTTACATCCCGAAAAGTGGCGGAGGAAAGGAAAAACCACCACAGGGCTCAGTGTTCAAGATTGCCTAGCTGTGCCATCAGGATCTGGGTCCAATCTGAATACAGCAACATAGCGTCAAGTCCGCTCCCCACCCTCTTTGGTCCTGCGTTTACCTGTTTCTCGCTGGATTAAATCCAGAGCCTCGCTCGTGAAAGGCAAGACTCCACGGTTGAGCTACATTCCCAGCTCAAAAAGAATTGAGGGTGAGAGCAGCGGGTTTAGACGCACCAAGCACTTCTTCCCACTTATCCTTCAACACACCATCCCTCCAGCCATCCTGTTAATTGGTTCCCAGCCCCGTAATCCTTTTGCCTGCTGTCAGTACTGCACTTATCATACCTGTATTGTGCATTGATATTTGTGTCCCATACAGGAGGAGGTATTTAAGACATTGCTTCCTGATTTTGCTTTCCTAGAGTTTGGTACTTAGTAGCATAAAATATTTGTGGAATGAAGGAATGTCTCAACCAATTTTTGAAACAGCTGCTTTATCTACTCAGCAAATTTTCATGGAAATAACAAGACTCCAGTAATAACTCATTTTGGTTTGCCCATATTTCCTTCTGAAAGTATACTCAGCATAATTAATATGTATTTTAAATAATAGAAACATTCTGGATTCAAATTCAAGCAACTGAAAAAGCAGGAGGGGAGAGAATAAGAAAGTAAATCACTGACACCAGAGTTTTAATTGTCACACTTTTATTAAGGAAACTTCCCCATAATAAGTGAAGAGGTAGTTCATAGTATGTCTAACATACAACAGATTTAGAACAGCTATTCATGAGCTGAAATAAAATGTTCTGGGTGGTTTGTTTAGGACAAGATTTTAGAAGTGGTGACACTGGTCACCTTCCATCGTAGATCTAATGAAGAAACTAAGACAAATTAAAACCACATCCGATTTACCTCAGAACCACTTCAGTGTGGAGTTTGTCTTTAAAATTAAATAATAAATAAATAACTGAGACACAGTAATTTTTTTAAAAACCAAGCTGGAAAAGAGTCCTTTCTCCTTTTTAATTATCCTGGGGATGGATAAAATACAAATGCTGAAAAACTAACATTTTTAAATTCTTCAATATAGGAACACGACTATGTTTGAAAGTCATCTTCCCCTGTAAAACTTACTTCATATCAGTAACTTGAACTCTTTGCAGCATAATCTAAGAAACATGTATAAGCAAAGAAGGAGAAAAGGAAAGACTCACCAAAATTAGAAAATGTCTCACAGAAACAAAACACCTCTCCAGCCAAGAAATGGAGGAGACTGCAGATTAGTTCAGTGGTTTGCACTAGCAAAAAGTGAGAACTAAAAGTTTTACTAACAGAAAAATCACAAAAATGCTTTAAGTGATCAAAGAAAACAAGGCAGTTTTTCTTACTAGAAAATCAAATTGAGACCTTGTCTCCCTTAGACCACATAAGACTATAAGGTCCGTGAGGGCAGGGACCTTATCAAATCTTACCTTCATATCCTCATTATCTATATAGTGCCTGGCAACAGTAGGTGCTTAATGTTTCTTGAGGCTGAAGGTGTAGTTCAGTGGTAGAGCATGTGCTCAGCATACACAAGGCCTTTGGTTCAATCCCCAGCATTTAAAAAAAAAAAAAAAAGTTTGAACTCCAACCAAATAGTCTCCAACCAAAGAGACCAATCATATTTGAACCCATGCCTTTCAGTCTTCACACTAGTACAAAAACAGGACATGCATATGACCAAAGGAAGTATTCCATATTGAAATTTTCCTGTGAAGAAATGATGTTCAGAGAAAATAACAACACTGGTTGATACTGTAGGCTCACTGTTGCATAGAATTGATAGTCTTTGGATCATATACCAATTAGAATGCTAGGAAGCAGCATTAGAACATAATAATGAGTAATGCTGGACATATAAGGTACCTAGTGGTCTCATCACTCAACTGTATTCTCATTTTAAATTTTTAAATGAGAAATATACTTCAAATTTGACTCACATGTAACTGTATCAAATTATAACCCATCAGACTATATGAATTAGCCTAACTTTTGATTATCTTTGCATGCATTCTCATTGCTCAAAAATAAAAACAAAATCCTGAAGAAACAAAATAAATATTTTTCCAAACAAATCAATTTCACATTGGGAGCCTTCTCACATTCTTACTTGCTTTTTCCCTCCCTAACCAACATTCAACTTATCAGTCACTTGCTTGGGAAGAATGTAATACTTAACAAACTAAAAAATAATTAATAGGCTGGTGATGTAGCTTAGTGGTAGAGTGCTTGCCAAGCATGCACAAGATGCTCTGGGTTTGATCCCCAGCAAAAAATTAAATAAATCTTAAAAAATAATAACTAACATAAGTCAGTCCTTCTGTGATATTGTGTTGGCAAAATCCAGGCTGTCTCAGAAAGCCAACAGGTAAACACGAAGGTGAAATACAAACTGGGAGCTTTTCGCTAATGCATTATTCTCCATCATGTACTAATTTAAGTCAAGGTATAATGAAGTAAGGAGATATTAGTTCATATTTATCACTTATCTACTTTGGCCAGTCTTGGCCAAGTCACCTCCTAAGCTTTCAATGCCCCAACCTAAATTGAAAGAGGTGGAATAAATGATCTCCTAAGATTCTCTAAGTACTCTTCATGCTCCTATTACCTAAATCCAACTCAGGGTGTCTTAAACAAATAAAAGACTTAAAATTTATGTCTGAAATGTGCTGTGGGAGAAACAGTTGTTTTGTTTTTCCATACTGGAAGATCAACTTTGTATTATCAATCCATTGAAGGTGGGAAAGTGGGATGGAGTACCTTTAGGAGGGGTATTTGAATACAACATTGTTCTGAATGCAGATTGTTCCTCTGTGTTCCAGTTAACTTTTTCCATATATTTTAGGAATAAAGATATGATGAAAGGAAAATTGAGATACTTATAGTGTACTGGACAAAACTCTAATAGCCAAACTCACCTTTCTGATGGCTAAACTCTGATGCAAAGTTCAGAGCCTCCTCAACAGCCCCCTTTCTAGAGAAACCATTATTCTTTAGCACATTTCAAATGTGCCTGAAGCAATCACAATTTCAAAAGCATCAGGAAGTTACACTTTAAGAATCTGGTCTCTTGGTGGGATGTGCTACCTGGAAGACTTTCCATATGAGTACTGTTGTATTAACTGCATTTCTGTCCTTTGTTAATTACACTGCTGATGGTGATCTGTCTCCAGGTGTTGCTGAAAAGATTGTACTCTGGTCTATGTGAACAGTGAGATGAAGCTGGGCTACAATAGTGTTGAAAAGGGCATAGAACAAACCAACATACTTCTTGATAGCCAGCTGCAGGCAAGTACAAATGGTAGGAAGCAGATTCATTAATTTATCAGACGTGGATGAATTATCAGTAGGCAACCAGAGGGTTCTATCACACTCAGATCAACAGCAGTATTACCATATTATCTCAACCTATTTTTTTGCCAAAGAAAAATTATTCACCTAGCATAGCATCTATTAATGGAGAATAGGATGATATTATTAATTTGTTGGTGACCTTCAGACTGGGCCTGATAAAAGCTTAAAACAGTGTCAGTCTAAGACAAGTCAACATTAGGTAGACAAATGGAAGTATTCCTTGGGAAAGGAAAACAGACATCACAGGATAAATAAAACATAAAATGGGAGAGATCAGAAGGAAGGCAAAACCACTCCAAGTGGTTTAAGTTGCCTGGTCTATTAGTGCTTTCACTCACCCCATACCACCTGCATAGAGGCTTCAGAGAAGTCAAACTAGCAAAACCACTCCTAAAAAGACTCAGACTATTGCCACATTCTCAGTCACTGCTAGTTGTGAGCATTAAGTCCCTACTCAATTCACACAAGTACTATCACTCCTTAAGTTCAGGACAGCTTGGGCCAGTTTACCTGCATCCAGGACCTGTGTTGCGTCAGGCTGTGGCTGACACCCTTTAGAGTCTGTTACTGTTGTACAAGCAAAAGAATCAAAATCCACTGTGAGGTCTTGCACATTTCTCTCATTGGCATTATCAAAGCTGTTTTTGCCATGCAGCTGTTTAAGGTGTTTCCTCAAAACTGGCTTATGTGCAAAAACCATGTCACAATAGTTACACTTATGGGGCTTATCTCCACTGTGAAGGTTAAGATGATCCTGTAAGGAACACTTCTGAGAAAAGGTTTTCCCACAGATTTTACACTGGAAAGGTTTAATTCCGGCATGTACGCGCATGTGTCGATGAAGGTTGCCTTTCTGAGTAAAAGTCTTGCCGCAGAGTAGACACATAAAGAGTTTGTGCATTTTTAAATGGTTGGCGTAGTTCTCCAGGTGACGAAACACCCTGGTACACTTTGGGCACTGGTGATGCCACTGTAAGCCTTTGTCTACACCTCGAATATTAGGCCCAAAAACATCTTTTGAGGTCATGATGATGTTATCACTGCCTGTATAAGAAAGGGCATAATTGTGGAGATGGTTTTGTTCTATTTCACTTACTCTGTTTTCCACAGTTGAATTAATCAGGGAGTGCTGGGGCTCTGATGAGTGTAAAGCAGTGGGTTCAGAAGAAATAAACTGGTTCTGATCTTTTTTACTTCTAACCTCAGATACATCCCCAATAGATTCTACCTTAACAATCTGAATATCACTGTCCTCCATATCCATACTGTCTTCAGATGGATGAATACAAGGTGAGTCCTGCTTTGGGGAGCCTCTGGCATCTCCCTGCTGTTCTTTTGACTGGGGAGAAGCACTCTGTGGTTCACATCCCTCTTTACTATCCATTGGTTGTTTTGGCTTTATAAACTTCCACAGGGCCTGTGTGCACCGTTCTACAATGTGGCTCATCTGAAGAAAACTCGCAGCAGTCAAGTAATTTACCAGTTCCATCTCAGGGAATTCCAGCACACCACTATAACAGGATAAGAGCAATTGTCTCCCCACTTCAGAACTCTGTAATATTGAGATTTTCACCTCTCTGGAATCATTCAGTAAAAACTGGTCTCTTAAGAAGGGGGAACCTGCAGCAAACACAATTTTATGCCCCTGTACCTCAATATCATCTATGAGAACTGTAACATCACAAAATTTATTCTCTTCTCTTAATTTGTTCATTTTTTGTAACATTGAATCTCCATAATTTTCAAACTTGAAGTGAAGGAGATCTGATCTTTCAGACATTTTGGCAGACCTAAAGGACAGAAATGTAAAAAGGTTGAATTGAAGGAAATTCAAACAATCAAGAAACCTGGATTTACCTTCCAAAACCAAATTTGTTGTCATTTTTTGTATGTATCCAAATGAAATTTTCTTTGAAAGAGGAAGCTACTTTAATTGTTTTAATGGCTATTAAAATTGCTCCTTACCAATATCAAGTGTCAATTGCACCTAAAGAGTAGACATGTATAAGTATAAACAGCTGGACATTTACTCAACTTCAAGATACTAAGAATATATACTCCACGTTACTCCAAGAATATCTATTCACTTCTCAAATGAGAATTGTCAGGTTTCCCAACCAATGTAAGGATAAAGTAATTGGTCTATTTTTATGAAACCATGGACCTGCTTCTTCTAAGACAAAATACTCTTCCTTTGTTTTGCATTTTAAAGAACCACAGCAACACTGTTTGCCACACACATTCCTGGGCAACCCCTTTTCTGTCTAAACCAATGTGAATTTATGTAAATGTTTCTGTGATAAGGTGAAAAAGTCACAGATGTAGAGGGACAATGTTTGCATAAATATCAAAATCATATTTCTTTATCCTGTGCACTGTGGAGAAATCTAAACTCTGTTTTAAGAACATTTCTTCAGCTGGGCACCTTGGCACATGCCTGTAATCCCTCTGACTCAGGAGGCTAAGGCAGGAGGATCACAAATTCAAAGCCAGCCTCAGCAACTCAGCGAATGCCTAAGCAATTTAGTGAGATCTCATCTCAAAGTAAAAAGGGTTGGGGATGTGGTTAAGCACTCCTGGGTAGATTCAACCCTTGGTACCAAAACAAACAAACAAAAAACCAAAAAAAATTTGATAGAGAAAATAAAGAAAATACTTGATACAGAAAAGCCAGTCAAGTCACTTGGTAGGAACATGAGTAGGAGTAATGTAGATCTAATCAATCCCCTGCTAGATTCTGTTCTTTCCTCTTTTTCCCTATTTACCCATCATATACTTTCACATGGACGACTAGAACTGATTCATATATATTTTTCTTGGCTTCTAGTTTCTATTTCCTCTTATACATCACATGCCATCTTTTAAAAACACATGGTTATATCCTACCCCTGCATGAAATCCTTGAGTGACTTCCCTGTTGTCTCCTGAATGAAGACTAACCTCTTGAATAAACCTGTTAACTAAACCTAATAATAATTAAGGCAAACAGGCATAATCTCTTCAACAACAGACACAGTATCTTTGCCAAAACACTTTGCACAGGTCTGGGGGATGTAGCTCAGTGGTAGGGCACTTGCCTAGAATGCATAGGGTCCTGGCTCTGATCCTCAGCACTGTTAAAAAAACAAAAACTCTGCATATTGGTCTGTTTTCATAGCAGTTCTTTTGGATAGTCTCCATGATCAGATTCCACACTCCAGATTGTCTCATAACCTGGCTTCCCATGTGTCTCTCTAAAGGGGAAAGATGAATTAACCATACTAACACTCTAATAGTCATTGTAAAGATAATAAACTGACAGTCTCTTTATATCTTATAGTTCTACAATCCCAGTATGTCTGGAAATTCACCTTGAATTTTTTGCATTCATCAGTCTTTTAGTTCAGTTAAATGACAAAACTAGTTTTCCTGGCCATATCTGTACCAAAGGCCAATCTCTGTCATTTTAACTTCAAGAACATTGACTTTCAGAGGCTCACAGAATATCAGTTCATAATAGAGTCCAGGTTTTGTTCCTATTCCTCCATACCTGAATGGTAATTCTACTGACACCAGATCTTACCACAATTGTATCCTTAGTCTAGAACACTAACTTCTAGCCAATTTTTATTTCCTATGAGAGCCCCTTCCCTGATCCCTTAGAGTACAAGTGTTGTCTCTAGGGCCTATAACATGGTACTTCTATCATAACCCTAGAACACTTCATTAAATACTTCCTTCCTCTCCAAACTCTTGTTACATGGCATGAGAGCAACCTCTTCATCCTATTCAATGGGACTAATGCTGGAACCCACATCTTGTAGGGTGAAGTATTCTTTTGCTGTAAATTCTGCTTATTGCAGCTACACTGCTTGCCTCATTAACAGCTAAACTCTCTTCTATTCAAACTGGTGTGTCCTCCCATTACCTACTATTATATAAACATACAGCAGGTAATAGTTTGCATTGGCTGAACCTATAGGACGAATCTGAAAGTAGTAAGAAGGTAGAATTGTTATGAAGACTATCTTATTGCCTGCAGAGGCATTACAAATCAGAAGCCACAAGGGCCTAGAAAGAAATAAAAATGGGAATAAGGAGCAAGGAGAAATAAAAGATCACACGGAGAACTTGGTAACTCACTGGATGTAGAGAATGAAAACCACAAATGTGTAAAGATTCTAAATCAGGGAGGTCAGCCGGATGTGGATGAAAAATGGGAACTGGTATGGCACAGGTGTGTTTTTTTTTTTTTTGGGTTGTTTGTTTTTTCTTTGGGGGGGGGGGGTGCTGGGGATCGAACCCAGGGCCTTGTGCTTACAAGGCAAGCACTCTACCAGCTGAGCTATCGCCCCAGCCCCGGCACAGGTGTTTTAACAATAAACAAAGTACATGCTTTCCCTCTGTATTGCATTCTGAATATATGGATAATAAATAATCACAGTAAGTTAAAAACTGCACTGACAAAGAAGGGATGTAGAGAAGCAAGTGTAACCAAGGAAAGGCAGTTTCAAATACAAAGGAAAAATCTAGAAGATATAAGGACTTATATCAGTAATATAAAGCAGCAAACTGTATCACTGGTAAGTGGTAGCAAATGCAGTAGCTTAAAATGTTTGCTCTCAATTTGGAACAGTGACTGTTTCAGTTGATAACAACCAGAAATTATAAAAATGATAAGTGGCTAAACAAATGTGGCATTGTTTTTTAAGACTTCAGCTGGTCTTGTCTGCATTATAGCTGACCATGTTACCCTCAAGTCAGAATTTCCACCTACAGTGTGACAGCACTCACAGTTTTAGATGACTATCCTGAGGGAAAACTGTTCCTGGATACTCTGAAGCTGAGGAACGGGAATGCAATCTCGTTTACGTTTTAAGTCATGAGTTCTCGAGAAACTTAACATCAGGAACAGCCAAATGGATATCTTAGGAAAGTGCTTGCTTTGATCTGCCTGCTACAGTCCAAGAATGTGAGGGAAAGTTACTGTTTATTTTAGGAAGTTTTTCTAAATACGTGTCATTTAGCTGTATTGTCTCCCTATGATAAACTCTTATTTCCAGGCCACATAGTTTTTCCCTTAATTGTTTCCTGCCATGAGTTCTCTTTTCAATAGATTGTTAGTTATTTGCTGGAAAGGACCAACTATTTGTTACACTTTACCTTTTATTAAAAAAAAAAGACCAGCAGAATAACATATTCTTAATGTTCCCTAAGGAATTATTATTGAGCTATAAAAGGATGCTCTTTAATATCATGATACTCTGTTGAGTACGTGGGGGAAACTGTCTTTCAAGGGTTTCTTTCAAAAATAGTTTTGATCATATAAAACCAAAATTTAAACACTTTGTTTTGATGTTTTAAAAACAGGTAATAGGGGAAAAAACAAAACATATTAAAGGGTTGGGGTGTAGCTCATTGGTAAAGTGCTTGCTTAGCATATGCCCTAGGTTCTACTGATCCCTAGGATCACATATACACACATACCCACAAAATATGTAATACAAAAATAATTACATTTCTAATAAACTAGCTTAATTTTTAAAATAAGAAATGATAGCTACCCTTTTCTGCATTCTTGTTACATGCCAAGTACTAAATGTTTTACCTAAATTGACTCTAATCCAGAAAATCTCTCTAGGCAGGTATTATTATCATCCACAACTTGCTGAAACTAATAGAAGTAGGGAGTGTTACATCTAAAACTTGTGCCCAAGCTGCATAATGCCAAATTCCATGTATGAAACAACTAGGCTAGATGCAGTTTTATAAGGATAATATTTTAATTATATAATAGTTCAGATTTCTCTCCTCATATTGGGGATCTCAAGAGTAGGCCAAGAAAATCTATTGAGCTATACACTTATGATTTATATACTTCTATATGTTTTATTAATGCTTCAATACAAAGCTATGTTTAGAAATAAAAGTTATCACTAAAAGCCAAACTTGCATCAAGTATAAAGAATTTAATGGTACAAGTCATTTATGTATTAGTCATATTCCTGATTGCATTTAATGTCTTTATCCTTGTTATACCTTCCTTTCTCATCTAACTTTATTATAACTTTTCCATATTTGTATATTTACCTTTGTAGACTGAAACTCAATACCATTTGCAAATAATACAAAATAAACATGAATATATTTGATTTCAGAATCCTCAGCTGTAGGTATCCTCTAAGTATAATAGTAATTATTCATTAATAGTCATAAAAATTACTTATTTAATTCAGGATTATAGTAGAGCTCTTTGTAACTCAAAGAAAGCAAAGAACTTATCACACAGAATGAAGACATAGTCACAGTCTATTGATTCTTTCCTTAGAATGATTCCCAAATTCTCTCACTCCATTCTTAATGTTATTGCCACAGCAGGCCCTCATCTATCGTCCAGGTTCCTGAGATTAAATCTAAATATTGCTGATAACCATTTCTCAAACGTCAATGTAAACAGAGATATTCTCACTTAAGATTACATTCTTTGTTTATATTTATACAATTCTTCCATTATTATTTTAGAACAACAAAATTAAAATTTTCCCTTTTTTTGTTCAAACAGGAATAATTAAAAAGGGCTAATGAATATCCTAGATGGGTCAGTATTCATTATTATAGAATAGGCAGTGAGAAAGTACCCAAGTTTCTTATCTCAGATACCCATAATAACTGCTGCTAAGAGAAACTTTCTTTCTCGATAATAAACTCCTAAAATCATGCTAATCTGTTTGCTCATCTACCTCAGATTGCCCTTATCCTTCAACTTAGCACTCACAGCAACCTGGGATCTTGTCTCACAAACAGGCTGTATTATGCTACAGCCTTCCTATCTGTAAACCTCATTAGTTTTCTTCTTTTTGTTGACTTTCATGAAACTACATTCTCTAAGTTCTCACTCTCTTGTTTTGTTTGGACTTTTAAATGTAATTAATATATATAGAAATATATTATTTCCAGAAAAATTTTAATCATTGTAGATAAAATTCCTTTTCCCAAGTGCCTACCACTCAATACTGAAGTTTGTTTGATCTTTACTGATGCTCATTCTCCCCGTGAGAAGTAAAAACAATACTACATACCTACCAGAGAATACACAAATGTGTTTCTTAACATGTAAATTTTGTAACTTTTTTCACTTTTTTCTTTTTGAGAACTAATTAGGTTGACAAATATAGAGCTAGCTCATTCTTATTTATATTATTTCATTTTTTGTGGTGCTGGGATTGAACCCAGGGCCTTGCACAAGCTACATGCATTATACCACTGAGCTATATCCTAGCATTAATTCATTTTTCTTAAACTAATGATCAGAAGTAAACAAGTTTCTTACCTACTGACCTCAGTTTTCTACCATTGTTTTTGCTAGTTAGTTCCTTGAGGCTTCACTAAATTAAGTAAAGGAGTATATCCTTCAAAGCTCAGTTTTGGATTTTTTGCTATGCTTTTTAAATACCTACTTCTTCAGAAAGCCTGTATGGTTTCTCAGAGTTTTATTATTCTCTTTATGTTAAGAATTCCTAAACACACACCCTCATTACTAACCTTAACCTCATTTAAGCTACTCAAAAGTGCCTGCTGTAAGCTATTTCTCTATTACTTAAAATGCATGTTGCCCAGATTCTTTACACTAATCAAAACTCTGCAAGTAAAAATAAATAAATAAATAAATTAATTAATTAATTAATTAATTATGGAGATGGCTTACAGAACAGTGGCTGCACAGGCAAGGAAACCTTTTCATATGATGTTATTTTAACAGATCGAGACAGAAAAGATGAGGGCCTGAATAGAAATAATGATAATATGGATGGAGAGGAAATAGATTTAAGGGGTGGTGAATCGATAAACTAAGGCAGAATGGTAAATTTGAAGACAGCTTCAACCACTTAGTGAGATCCTATTTCAAAAAGAAAAAAAAGGGGGGGGCGGTGGCTGGGATATAGATCAGTGGTAAAAAAAAAATTGACCATCTTGATTACCAAAGTGGAGAAGAAGAAAGGAAATAAAAATGTCAAGATGACTCCAAGCTATTTGGTTTGCATAACTGAATATCTTTAGTTGTCATTCAGTAAGCTAGACAATATTGAAGGGGAAGACCATGAATCTGGTATTAAAAATATTGAGTCAGAAGAGCCTACATGATATCAAGGTACAGATTTATTAGCTAATTGAATTTGGGTCTTAGGCTGCAGAGGAAACCTGATTTTTCATGGCAAGTGATAAATTAAAGCATGAGAGTGGAAAAAAAGACCTAAGTTGGCACTGAAGAGGACTTAAGACAGGAAAAAAAATAAAATCTATATAACACAAACATAAATTCATTAATTATCTTTTCAACTTGTGTCTCCTTCCAAGCCTCTTCATTTTTTAAAAATCAAGATTATCTTTTTTTAAAGTTTTCCTATTCTTTTGTCTCCAAAAATATTGTCACTGCATAGTAGTGGAGGCAAAACATGGACTCTTGAGCCATATTTTCTACAACTGAAACCCTGCTCAACTACCTCTATGTGACTTTGTGCAGGTTACTTAACAATTCTGGTTCAGTTTTCCTGTTTATCAATAGTAAATTACTTCATAGAGTGGTTAATGAAAATTAAATCAGTTAATTTAGTGGGGGGTTGTACTGGGGATTGAACTCAGGGGTGCTTAACCACTGAGGCACATACCAGCCCTTTTTAATATTTTATTTTGAGACAGAGTTTCACTGAGTTGCTGAGACTGACTTTGAACTCTGGATCTTCCTGCCTTAGCCTCCCAAGCTGTTGGGATTATAGGCGTGAGCCACAGTGCCTGGCTAAATCACTTAATTTTTAAAAGAGCTTCAAATGTGGTATGTAATCTACAAGCATGTATTAAGTAAATAGACAAAAACTGTCAGTTTTTGTTATGAACTCCTTCACGTGCATTCTTTTCTGATTCTCATTTAACCAATGCTCCACATATCATTAGCTCACCACTTTACTTAAAATTATTATTATTATTATTATTATTATTATTATTATTTTGGTGGTATTGGGAATTGAAACCACTGTACCACTGAACTACATCCTCAGTCCTTTTTCAAAAATTTTTAAATTTGAGCTAGGGTTTCTGAGGCTTGAACTTGTGATCCTGCCTCAGCCTACCAAGTTGCTGTGATTACAGGCATGTGGCACTGTGCCCAGTTTAAAAGGTCACTTTTAAAAGGTCACTAATGATCTCTTAATAATGAAATTAATTACTTTTTTCCTTCTCATCCTTCAGATGCTTTGCATGAATTAATCCAGTGGAGTCTTCAATTCTCTTGATATCTGGGTCTTCTTGGTGGCTAAAACCTTCTGTTTCTGCTACTACAACTACTTCTAGTTATAGTATTTTTTTTTAAGCTTTATAAAATGCATTCACTAACCTCCCTGCCAAAATGTCCTTCCTCAGTACTCCCTTTTTGATGCCAGCTCTTCTTACAGCTTCCACCTCTATGCCACCATGCTTAGGCTGATCTCCAGATTTACACTTCCAAATCTATGCTGCGCATTTCTATGTGGCTATCCCATTAGACTTCAACATATACAAAAAGTGAATTTGTAATCTACACTAACCTTATCATTCTATTTCTAATTATGGCATCATATTCTTCAAAGGTCTAAAATCTATGAATTAGATTTGATATCTTTTTCTCCCTCAACAGATTACCTATGGAGTCTTGACACTTTTATGTCAAGCAACCAACAATACTGTCATAACTCTAATTCAGGACTTTACTGCCATGCCCCAAACTTATCCCATTATCCCTTCAAAATTAATTACAGTAAGTATCTAACCTTAGCTTTAAAAGTCCAGATTCAGCTATAAAAATTTCTTCCTTATAGGCTTTTTATAGGACAAAATGACTTTCTGTAATGAAAATCAGACTCATCAAAAAGTATCTGTGTCCATTAGAATTAAATCACTCATTATCTGGACCCCGTCTACTTTCTTATGCACAGAAGCTCCCCCAGCCCCATTTCCTCTTTTACACATATATTATATTCAGTCATTACTTAGTAGCATTCCAACTGTTCCTTTTTCCTGAAAGCCTCTTCCACACTTTATCCTCGCCAAGAAGTATAATTCAGATCTCTTTCTAAAGGCTTTCCAGCAACTGCTCCTTGAACAGTTAGTACATAAAAAACAAACTATATTTCACTCACTCTCTCAAGGGCACTTGTTTATATATGGCTCCCACACTTGACCCTGAAAATTTTAACGACATTTAACGAATTCCCAGTGCCTGGCATAACACCAGTAAATGTATAAGTGTATGGCCACTGGCTGAACTGGTGGAAATCCCATCAAAAGAGTAACTCGTATTCTCAAGGGTTAGCGCTAAAGGCCTTGCCTACAGCTGGCTCCCGCAGATAGTCTCCCGGGCCTCACCTCTGGCACTTTCTACAGGGCGCCAGGGTCCAGCACCGGGGCCAAATGCTGGGTCCTGGGTTGGGGTGCCAGGATGCGGTCCCTGGGGTATCCTCGGGCTCCCCACTCCAGAAGCTGGGAAAGGGGTGGGGCGCAACGTGGGCCGGACGAAGGGTTTAATTAAGTTCCCCAGGGCCTAGGCTAGCCTCTTGGCCCTCTTTCCAGTGCAGGTCCCAGGCGATCCAGGGCCCCAAGGGGTTCTATTTTGAGAGATCCCGCACCCCAACCCGGCGCTCCGGCCGCGTCCAACTTACAGACCCGGGGGAAGACCGCCGTAAGGATCCGGCACCGCCAGGAGCTCCGGCCCCTCGGGGCTCCGGGAAGGGGGAGGGGCAGGGAACCGGAGCCAAAGGGGGACCCAACGGAACCGGAAGGGCAGCCCTGGCCGGACAAAGACAACTTCCAGGTCCCATGGTCATCTCCACCAATCGGAATGCTCGGAGGACGACGGGGCCTCGAGAGGGACTTTCCGCGTTGTGGGCGGGGCGTGGACTGAGTGCCCAGTACTCTTGCCACTTCCTTAGCTTCCTGCAGGTGTGGTGGTTCGTGAAGCGTGGGTACCTTCGGCACTGTGTGCTTCGCGGGGACCAGTTGACCCAAGCTCCCTTCTCGGCGGCTCTTCTCGAGCTGGTCCTCCACCGTCTGCTTCATGCTTGGGCCTGAAGGGCGCCTCTGCTCTTAAGCCTTGGTAAGTCCCTCCCGCTTAGGGATGTGGACTCGCCGCGCGGGAGCCAGAAATGCAGAAAGCAGTTTATTCCCATCGCTCTAAGAATTTGGTGTTCGTTAGAGTCTTGCCTCGGGGTTTTTCCTCCTCCCGCCTCAATCCTAGGGTAATCTCTTGCATTCCCATAGCTTCCGTTACCTTCGGTGTCCTGACCCTTTACAGTTCTCTCTCGACAGCCCAGATACCTGTCCTGAGCTTCCGAAGCCAGCCTTTGAGAAGAGATCTCCAGTTGCTTATCCCAGTGTTAATACACCTTTTGATTATCTCAAATTCATTTCCAGACTCACATCCACTCATCTCCTGTAGTTCATGTGTTGGTGAACTGCATCATCCACGAATTCCTCCCTAACCAGAAAATTTTAGTATCGTTCTAGAACCATTTTTATTGCCTTTTCAATGCCATTGTTTATAGAAATCTCCCAATTTCTTTTCTTCTTTTTTTCTTGGGGCGGTATTGTGATTAAATGTAATCATTTTAATCTTTTGTGTTAAACTCTGTAACTACATTCAGTGTTGTGTAACCATCACCATTTGTTCTGTTCAACTTCATTCTTCTATATGTGGATATACAGTTTTGTTGAAAAGACTCTTTCCCATTGAATGGTCTTGGCATTCTTGTTGAGAATCAACTGACTACATATACATATGTGTATTTCTGGACTATTTATAGTACAATGGTCTAGATATTCTTTTGTTAGTACACTATTAGGATTGAACTCGGGGTACTTAACCATTGAGTCAAATCCCCAGTTAAGTCACTGAGGCTGACCTCAGACTTGTGATCTTCCTGCCTCAGCCTCCTCAGTCAATACTATTTTGATTACTTTAGATACAGGTGTTTGAAGGTTGCACGTTTTGAACTCTTCAACTTTATTCTTTTTTTTTTTTTTTCAAGATGGTTTGTTTATGTGAGAGTTTTTTGCATTTCCAGTTCTTCAAAAAAGGGTTTAGGAATAGGAATTGTATTGAATCTGTACCTTGCTGTGTATATCATTGACAACTGTGCATCATCATCATTATTATTATTGTTTTAGTTTTGGACACAACACCTTTATTTATTTTTATGTGGGCTGAGGATCAAACCTAATGCCTCACACGTGCTAGGTGAACACTCTACCACTGAGCCACAACCCCAGCCCAGCAACAGTTTTGTCTACCCAATCCATGAATATGGGATGTCTTTCCATTCATTTAGTTGTTAATTTCGTTCAGCATGTGTAATTCATTTAGATGCTATTTTAATTGAACTATTTCCTCAACTTCCTTTTCATATTGTTTATTGCTAATGTATAAAACAACTTTATGTGTTGTTATTGTATACTTTCAACTTTACTGAATTTGTTTATTAGCTGTAGTTGCTATACTGTAAATTCTTTGGGATTTTCTACATACTGGATAGTGTAGTCTTTAGTCTGTGAATAGAGATTGTTTTCTCTCTTTTCCAGTGTAGTTTTTTAAAAAAAATTTCTTTGGTTTTTTTCAATCTTCTTTTTTAATGTAGTAGCTCTGGATACTGGCACAGTGTTGAACAGCAGCAGTGAGAGTGGGCATCTATGTCTTATTCATGATGTTAAGGGGAAAGCTTTTCATCTGAAGCCATTAAGTATGAAGTTTCTCATACTGTGGATTTTTCATTAATATTTTTATCACCTTGAGGAATTTCTCCTCTACTCAAGTTTTCTGAGATGTTATGAAAGTGTTGGATTTGATTAAATCTCTTTTCTCCATCAATTGGGATGCTTGTATATCTCCTGTCTTCATTCTATTTTGTGATGTATTACATTGATTGATTTCACGTTGAAATAATTAGGATGAATCTCATTTGATCCTGATAATTCTTCTGATATGCTTTTGGATTTGATTTATTTGTATTTTGTTGATTATTTTTGCATTTGTATTCATAAGTGATATTGATCTACAATTTTCTTGTGATACATTTGTCTGGCTTTGTACCAGTGTAATGCTGGCCTCAAAGAATATATTAGGAAGCATTCCTCCTTCTTCAGTTTTTTGCAAGAGTTTGAGAAGCATTGTTAGAAATAGCTCCTTAAAAGTTCAATAAAATTCACAGGTAAAGCTAGCTGTGTCCTCCAGGACTTTTTTTTTGGGGGGGGGGGGGGGGGAGTTTCAATTGCTGATTCAATCTCTGCTTGTTACAGGTCTGTTAGATTTTCTATTTCTTGAATCATTTTAGGTAAATTTTGTGTTTTAAGGAATTGGCCCATTTTCTCTCTTATTTGATTTGTTGGCAAGTAATTGTTAATACTAATCTCTTACAATCCTTTTTATCTGTAATATTAAGATTAAAGATCTCACTTTGAAGTCTCATTTTAGTCATTTGTGTATTATATTTTTTATTCTTCAAAAGTCTAGCTGAAGGGTTGACAATTTTGTTGTACTTTTTTATTTTGTTTTGTTTTTTTATAGAAACCTTGCTATGTTGCCCAGTCTGGTCTCAAATTCCTGTGCTAAAGTGAGCCTCCTATCTCAGCACTTAGCCTCCCAAGTAGCTGGGACTACAGGCAGTTACCACCTTGCCTGGTTTCACTGATTTTTTTTTTTTTCCTCTTGTTTTTCTGTTTTCTGTTTTGTTGATCTCTGTTCTAATTTGTCTTATTCCTTTCCTTCTATTACTTTTGGGTTTAGTATGCTTTTTAAAATAGTTCCTTAAGGTGTAAAGTTTAGGTTATTAATTTGAGAACTTTCTTCTTTTTTTTTTTTTGTGGGGGAGTACTGGGGATTGAACTCAGGTGCACTCAACCACTGAGCCACATCCCCAGTTCTATTTTGTATTTCATTTAGAGACAGTATCTCAATGAGTTGCTTAGTGCCCTGCTTTTGCTGAGGCTGGCTTTGAACTTGTGATCCTCCTACCTCAGCCTTCCAAGCCACTGGCATTACAGGCATGTGCCATTGCATGCAGCTTCTTCTTTTTTAATATGGATATTTACAAATGTGAACTTCCCCACCGATCACTGCTTTTACTAGCCCATAAATTTTGGTATTCTGTTTTTATTTTGAATTTTCCAGTTTAAGTTCAGCTACTGTTTTCTAACTTCATCCCATCATGTTTAGAAGATACTTTAGTTGTCTCTTATGTTAAAAAAAAAAAAGACTTCTTTTGTAGCCTAATGTATGGTCTGTCCTGGTGAATGTTCCACATGCACTTGAGAAGAATGTGTATTCTGCAGTTATTGGATGGGATGATCTGTGTGTTAGGTCTAGTTGGTTTTAGGATGTTCAAGTTCTCAATTTATCTACTTGCCTTCTGTTTATTCTATCCCTTATGGAATATAAGATATTGTAGTCTCCAACTATTATTGTAGAACTGTTTTCTACTTCTTTTAATTGTGTCAGTTTTTGCATCGTATATTTTGAAAGAGTTACTGATTACATTTTATGTAATCTTACTGTATTGAAATTTTTATTAGTATATAATAGTCTTTTTAGCACTTTTTAAATTTTAAGGTCTGTTTGGTCTAATTTTAGTATAACCAGCAAGCTAACTAAGTAACTTTCTTAGTTACTATCTACATGAAATATCTTATTCCACTAATTTCAACCTAATTGTGTATCAAGGTCTAAATGAGTTTGTAGACAGCATGTACTTGGACCATGGGTTATTTGTTGTTGCGGTTATTTTATTTATTTATCAGGGATTGAACCCAGGGTGCTTAACCACTGAGCAACATCTCCAGCCCATTTTTTGAGACAGAGTCTCACTAAGTTGCTGAGGCTGGCTTTGAACTTGGAATTGTTCTGCCTCAGTCTTCCAAGTTGCTGGGATTATACATGCATGTAACTGCACCCAGTTGGACCAGGTTTTTTAAAAACTATCTGCTTATCTCTTTTGATTGGAGAGTTTAAGCCATTTACATTTAAAATATTAAGGAGGAACTTACGTCAGTTCTTTTAAGTTCTCATTTCCTCCATTACGACTGTCTTTTGTGTTTAGCTTGTTTTTGCTTAATCATGAAGCTTTGATTTCTGCATTATTTCCTTTTGTGTATATTCTACAGATATTTTCTTTGTGGTTACAATAGGATTTAACTTCTGTATTAGTCTGTTTTCTGCTACTAACAATACCACAGACTGGGTAAATTACAAAGAAAAGAGGTTTATTTTGGCTCACAGGTCTGGTACAAAGTTGAGGAGTCAATCTGGTGATAGCCTTGTCTTCTGTAGGGTTCCAAAGTGGCAGGGGACATCATTGAAAAGGGGGAGGGGGGAGAATGTGTACGTACCTCTTCTGGTCTCTCTCCCTTTTCATATAAAACCACCAGTATTCCATCATGGAGGCTCCTCCTGATAACCTTATCTAGTCCTAATCATATCACAACGGCCCATTTCTCAATACAATAATTGGATTAAGTTTCCACCCTCTTAATGCCACACAGGAGGGATTGAAATCCATTAATTTAATCATCTAATTTGAATTGATACCATTTTAACTTTTGTACCATACAAAAGCTCTGCTCCTATATAGCTCTGTACATTTTTGTTAATTGAGGTAAAAGATGACATAAGTATTTTATACATTTGACTTTTAGATCATTTAGAAAATAAAAAGTGGAGTTAGAAATCAGAATTAATCTTATTGAGGATCTTTTTTGTGTCACAGTTTGCTTCTTTTTTACTGCCTTGGAGATTGTCTTTGGCTTGTGACAGTTTGGTTCTAATGTGTTTGATGTAGCTCAGAGTATTTCCTAATAGGAATTTTTTGGACTTTGTGAATTCATAGATCATAAAATGTGGGGAGTTTTTGACCTTTATTTCCTCAAATACTCTTTCTCCCTGTCTCTTTGAAACTTACACTTTCTGACTCAGCTTCAAGAAAGAAAGAAACAACATTTGTTTTCTTTGTATGTTTCCCTATTATTTTATTTGGGAACCAGGCATGTAAGGATTAGGATATTCAAAGCAACCACTTATATGGAGGAAAATAGAAAGCTTTAATCAGGGACAGATGAAAGCTCAGAAAAGACCTAAGAAGACTATAAGCTTTTCCCTTAGGCTGATCCCTTGGAACAGAGAGAATTTAAATACCAACCAACCAAACAAAAACAGCAAGCCTGAGGGAAGTTGGAGTTTCTGATTTCAAGTCACCATGTTATAAGACTCCTACGTCCAATTTTCAGCAAAAAATCACAAGGCATACATGGATACAGCCAAGTATGAACTATTCAAAAGAATAAAGCAACATAAACTGTCTCTGAGGAAGCTCAGGTGTCCAGCTTAATAGACAAAGGTTTTAAAACAACTGCTTTTTATTTTATTTATTTGAGAGAGGGTTTTGCTAAGTTGTTGAAGCTGGCCTCAAACTTGTGATCCTCCTGTGTCATCCTCCTGCATTGGGTCGCTGGACATTCTTACCAAAATGATCCTTTAATTCTGATCACAGTGTCATTGTCTTTAAAAAATATCCAAGGGAACCCCTGTAACTTTAGGTTGAACTTCAGTTTCCTTATTTTACTATTCAAGGATTTTCCCATTCTGGCTTTTGACTACCACATTGCTTTGTTTCATACCAGACCCATATTATATTCTTACACTAATGATATTGTTCTACAGTACAAAGCCACATGCTGAAAAAAGTTGAGCACATTTGAAAACCAAAATTAGTTTTCTGTGAATGGCATAAGATATTATAACATATTGCAATGGTAGGCATTGAAAAGAGTTTCTGTTTTGAAATTGGACTCAAAGATAAAAACAGCATGAACATCATCACTGATTCAATGGCCAACATCAGCATTGCTATATTAGATAAAATACATAATATTGTACAATACATAGTATGTGTTCTAATATTGGGAAACAACATTAAGTATAATATGACATCATATATGATGTGCACTAATTCAAATATTTAGTTTGAATCTATTGGGCATTCAGATTTACGTCTAATTTGCAGGAAGTACCAGGCATAGAAGAGCAAATTAAGTAACTCCTTGAGGAAGCAACCATTCAATTTCAGGATTTTTGCACTTCAATTGACCTCATTTTTGCAGTGAGACAATGTCTTTAATTAATTATTTTGGTTCCAGGGATTGAACCCAGGGGTGCTTAACGACTGAGCCACATCCACAACCCTTTTTAAAAAATAATTTATTTCGAAATAGGGTCTCACTCTTCTTAAGTTGTTTAGGGCCTTGCTAAGTTGTGGAGGCTTGCTTTGAACTTGCCACTCTCCTGCCTCAGCCTTCCAAGTGGCTGGGATTACAGGAATGTGCCACGCCCAGTGTCTTAATTTTTTTAAGTGTCATATTTTAAAAAGCTTAAGGACTATAAGCAGATGCAATGTGTGGACTGGAAACTGGGAATGGTCAATAGAATATTTAATTGTAGTTAGGTATTACATGAAGGGAAATTTCCCTGAAATATTACTGATTTGAAAGAGCAAGCTCTAAAAATAAGTGTAAGTTAACAAAATGTGAATGTGATCCACAAATTAGAGACAAACTTACTCAAATTGGTAGATACTGTGAATCAAATAAAGCAGATTACTAAACTGGTTCATTTAATCTTAAAATAACATACAAAACAGGATATGCACCGAAAATATCTTGTCTCTATTTTCTATTTCTTTACAAGGCTTTTATACTGATTATGTAATAAAATTTTATTTAAAACAATTATGTTAAGATTTACTTGTATGTTTGCAGTATACATATGAATTAAATACATAAAAGTTGGTAACCAAAATATTAACCATTGTTTTGTCAGTTCAGGTTTATAACTTTTTTTCTAATATTATTTGAATACCTTAAAATGAGTATTACATAACTATTTAAGGAGAAATGAAACGGGTGCAGCCATGTCTACTGTAATAGACAAGACACAGAGAGGGGATGTAACAGCCTGATATTTTTTTTTTTTATTCATTCTGTTATTTTTTCCCTTCCCCCCCACCCCTCCAACCCCTTTTCCCTCTCCTTCCTTCCTCCATTCTTACCACCCTCCTTAACCCTAACCCTAAACCTAACCCTAACGCTAACCCCCCCACCCCCATTATATGTCCTCATCCGCTTATCAGCGAGATCATTCGTCCTTTAGTTTTTTGAGATTAACAGCCTGATTTTTTTTAACTGCTTTTCTGATTGATTTGCACGCACTATCAACACGGAAACACTGCAAAAGACTCACCAGGAAAAGAGCATAGTCTTTTTGAAGAGTAAGAGAGACCAGAATTATTTTATACACCAAGACTTGTGTAACACCTTTAATAATGTTTTGTTCCCCAATACATTATAAATTCACTCAGGACAAGGACTTTAAACTTCATTATGCTGTTGCTCTATATTTCATCATTGAATGCTTTTTAAATAAAATTCCTATCCTCCAGTCACAGTCTGAAACTTGTTTATTCCTGTCCTCTTCATTGCCTGAAATACAAAGCAGCTGTGTTGCAGTAGTGGCTTTTGGACTTGGGAGTCAGAAGTTTTGACTTAGAGACTTAATTCTATAACTTAGGCTGCAACTCCCTTCATCTTACCCTCCTCACACCATAAAGCTTAAATGAGATGTGGTAAAACGTAAAGGAGATGCCCGTGAAATTCACAATCCCTGGCGCACTGCTCTCTCAATAAATTGCAGGAAGTTGAGTCACAAATGTTAAGTGCTGCTTTTCAAACAGAACTTACACATGAAAGGTAAGCAAAGGATTCCTTGCTCTAGCACGCGTTCTCCGCCTTAGGCTCCACAGATGCTACTTATCCCGCTCCTGCAGACGTGCTCCCAGTGGGTGCTGCCATCACATACTGCTGTCTGTCCAAATCCAGACTCTAGCCTAGCACCGCACAGGTGCAGCCTAAGCTTGCACGCCTTGCGCAGGCGCAGGTTCAGAGTCGGGCTAAAAGCCCAGGTGGGGCTCGGTGGAAAGGAAGCCCCGCCTTGCTTCCCGGTGTTCGGCCAATGGAGTTTCTTGCCTCCCCCCGGGCCTATGAGAGAGGGCAGGGGGCGGGGCGGACGGCGGAAGGAGCCGCTTTCACGTGAGTAGGGGGCGGGGGTCGGGGGCAGGGCGGCTGGGGAGGCCCAGGCGGCGGAGCCTCCGGGACCGTGGACGGCAGGCGGTGGAGGAGGAGACGGCGGGTCGGGTAGGGCCGCGTTTCCCCTCCTTCCACCAGCCCCGGGGGCATTTTCCAGTGGGCCTTGCGGCCCACAGCCAAGCTCTGTTCTCGCCCCGCGGGTCTAGCTGGGGGGCTGCGCTCAGGTCCCTCGACGGGCCGAGTTTTGAGGGCAGCGGTGATTGGGGGTGGGGGGGGAGCCGTGCCTGGGGGAGAGGGCGCATGCGCAGCCTGGGACGCTCCTGGAGCCCCTGCCCAAACCGGTTCCCCCTGTCTGGGTGGGTGTCTTGTCTTCTGAGCTCTGCGTTTGCTGCTCTGGTTCACTCCCCCGCCTCCAGCAAAGCCGGTTTGTGTCTCGACTTTCATGTTTCCTTTTCGCTCCTTTTTGGGAATCCGACCGTTCACCCTCGCCTCAGTTTCTCTCTATTGCCCACTAGGCCTGTGTGTGTGACTTAGACTGACTTGGGCCTCAGGCTGGCTTCCTGGGCTGCGCGGAGTTTCAAAGCCTTGCTCTTATAGTGTCGCTCTGTCATCTCTTGTTTGTCTTTCATTTCCCCCGCCTGCAATTAAAGTGTCCCTGACACCCCACTCTTCCTATCTGCTAGAAGCATCTGCCTCAACCAACACCTCTTTGCTGTGTCTTGATTTTCAGCAACCTTCAGGGTTTTGTGCGTTAAGCCAAAGGGTAACCCCGGCCCTCCAGGAGTTCGCTGTCCATTGCTTGGTAGTACTTTGGTCCACGGGCATCTAACATTCAAACTGTTACAAGCATCTGCATACCTATGGTTACTGAGGATTCCTTTGCATTTATCTTGGAAGTTCATGTTTAGGAAGCTGTTAAGTGATCATGCTACTAGTGTTCTCTTTGCTAGTGCTCTGTGAGTTTAAAATCACGTTCCGACTTGAATTTGAGTTCTTTTGGCTTTCGTCAGTTGGAGGGGGTGGCAGGGGGAGACTGTCGGGGACAAGGTTTCATAATTCATTTGATAGTCTTATTTAGACCAACACCTGTATTTGCTTTTGTATGAGTAGAAGTAACAAGTGTATGCGTTTCCAGCTGCTTTATTTAGTCAGAAAAAAGGAAAAAACCCAACAGAGGGCGGGGAATGAGATTTTATCACATTAAACTGTTGTTTGAGAAGTAATTAGGAATAAAGTGTAGATGCCAATAAAGGATACTTTTTTTTTTTTTTTTTTTTTAATGGCGGACCTATTGCCTTAATTCAGGTCTGTGTAAGGTGCTATAAATTATACTGGGAACTTTTTTTTTTTTTTTTTGCGGTGCTGGGGATTGAACCCAGGGCCTTGTGCTTGTGAGGCAAGCACTCTACCAACTGAGCTATATCCCCAGCCCTATACTGGAAACTTTAGAGCTTACAAAAACTGAAAACGAATAGGGGAGAGATTGATGAGCTTCCTTGTAGACCTCAGTTTGTATTAGTAAAATTTGAACCCATGATTGATTTTTATGTATTGGTGACATTTAAAATTCACATGTAGCTCTAATACAAAATATTAACACGGTCTCATACTAAAGTTGCAATATTGCTAAAGCGTCCTATACTTCCTTTCATTGTTTTAGATTTGTAAGCTTGTAGTTAACTCATAGGTTAACTTCCCAAACATCCCTTATTAAGACCAATCAGGTGTATGCATTTTGGCATATTTGGTATAGTATTTTGTTAGCAGTATGCAAATTATTAACATATGACAGTATTCTAATACATGTTTTCTATCTTTTCTGCATATTGAAAGAAGTGTATTGTACACATTACCTATCCTACCTTCATGAGGGGACATGATTTTCCACATAATATAACCAAACTTTACATCTTGGACTCTTTTAAAGCAGTCATTGTCTTTTATTCAGTAAAATTTCAGTTACAGGAAAGCCTAATTGTTTTGATAGGTGGATTTTGAGTACCGACATTAGAAAATAATAGTTTAAATTAGTGCTACCTTTCAGTATCTTTATAAAAACACTGGTATGCTTAGGATCTGTATACGCTGCACATAATTATCTTTGCAATTTTCAATATTATCATATTTTTAGACTTCTCAAGAATGTGGAATAAGTGAATACAACACTCAAATCATTCTTGTCTATAGAACTCAAATATTATTTTAAAAGTGCCAATTTAACTAATACAGAATTAGGCATTGTCAGTTTGTAACTGCTTTGTTTTTACTGGCTTTGCATAGTTTAAATTCAGAGGAAAGAAATTGCAGAGCTAAGAAATTGATGCCCATAGCTGTACCTGGAAAGACAACAGTCTGGGTCTTGTGAGGCATGACTGTGATCCCAGTGACTAAGGATGCTGAGGCAGGAGAGTTGAAAGTTCAAGGCCAGCCTCAGCAACTTAGGGTAGACCTAGTCTCAGAATAAAAATTAAAAAGGACTGGAATGTAGCACAATAACATAGTGCCCCTGGGTTCAGCCCTCCAGTACCAAAAAAACAAATAAAAATCACTAGAGCAACTTAACATGTTTGTTTTTTATTTTTGCATAAAATGGTTATTTGGTCATCCTCTTCCACCTTCATCTCTTCTGGTATTGTTATTCTTTAGAAAACATTTTAAGTCAAAACAATATTGGAACCAGGTGCAGTAGTACAGGCCTGTATTCCTAGCGGTTTGGGAGGCCGAGGCAGGAGGATTGAGAGTTCAAAGCCAGCTTCAGCAACCAGGAGTTACTAAGCAATTCATCAAGACCCTGCCTCTAAACATTACAGGGCTGGAGGTATGAGTCAGTCCTGAGTTCAATCCCCAGTACCCACCCCCAAATATATATATTACACACACACGCACACATATATTATGGGGGAGTGGACATTTACACTTATATTGTAACCACTTATTTGGCTCTGTCAGCCTTATTTCTCTTCCAAGAATGGAGTGTGTAAGTCATGAACATGTTTATAGAATTTGGCCTAGAAGTGTCCCTTCTCTTTTCAAGTCAGCCATAATACTTTGAGATAGTCATCAGTGAGAATTTCTTGAAGATCGTTCTTCTCTCAGAGTTCTGTAAGACCTGATTCCCACTGTATCCTATTTTCTGATCACTGTAGGGTAAAATAAAGCCGTAAGCCTGTATTTAAGTTTGTGTGTGGCATTAAATAATATGTATTATGTGGCTTTAAGACTTGTGTGTGTTGCTGTGGTTGAACCCAGGGCTTCGTACATGCTAGGCAAATGCTCTACCACTGTGCTACATTCCTAGCCCAAGAAATATTAATTCTGTGGCTGTGCTGCCAGATTTAGGGGTTTGTACCTGTCCAAGAGATAATGCATAATTGTTATATGTTTTCAGTTAGGATCATGTTAGCGCTGTGTTACAAACCACTGGTCCTTGGGATCTGTAAAACTTTGTGGCAACACATTTTTTTCTCCATACTAAAGTCTTACAGTTATTAAGATATATTAACAAATGAGTTTCTGTGGTAACTTTAATTTTGTTAATGTTATTAACTCAGCTTAACAATACTATTTAAGACTTTCCCATTTTTATTTATACATTTTGATAACCACTTAATCTATGATTATAAACTTGTTTTCCCTTTTCTGAAGATGATTCTTGTATCAGTTTAAAAAGGAATTAATATACAGAATATATTTTAAATATAGTCAAGGGTAATAAGAACATTCAAATCTAAATTGGGTATTTCTGTAATATTAATGGAGAGAACCATGAGTTAATCATTTTAATATCTTTATCATAGAGGTAATAAATCTTCTTGTTTCCTTCAGGGCATCTTGATAAACTGATTCTGGCAGAGATAGACTAGGAATATGCCATAAAAATCTCTTTTGTGCTGTGATACATGATTTTCTATCTAGACCTCTAAGAGCACCTGCAGAAGAGAAATGGTTCCTTCCTTATTATAGTTACCTATTGAATCTCTGAATTCAGAAAAAAGCTGATTTCTGTCTAACCTCAGAAAATAATACTTACGTTAAAAATTGTCCTCCAGCAGATAGTTGTATTTTTTTTTAACTAAATGTAAGAAAAGATCTTTCAAATAGCTTTAAAATATCTGTGAAACATAATATTTGTGAATTTTGTATCTTTTTAGTGGCTGCTGTAGTGGTGTGAATGAGGGGCTCAGGAAAGTGCTAATGGATTGCTCACATACAAATGTTCCTCCCTTTTTTTTAAAAAAAAAAAAAAAAACTATGGATCAGGGCCTTCTCAGATCAGAAGGTGCAGAAAACGCATGTCTTCTGCCAAACAATTTTGGTTTCCCCATATGATTTCCCTGGAATATAAACAGAAATCACACAGAAGAGAAACTGTTTTACTCCATTATCTTAGATTTTGGTCAACATTGGTTTCTTACTTGCTTGACATTAAATTCACATAGATTACAAAGAAGTAATACAAAACATTTCAGATCTAAGTGCAACAGACAGGTGAATATTCTAAATGAAATAGGTTCATTTCCTTAACGAGTGAAGAAGGAACTATATTGACTAATTTCATAAGAAGAAAAGTTTTTAGAAAACCCTGCATTGCTTAAGGTAGTCATATTTTTATATTTATAAAATGTTATGTAAATTCTTCAGAAATCTCTTCAGGAAAAGAAGATACTTAAAAGTATGCTAGCAAGATCAGAAATGCAATATAACCTTGTGAATGAGTAGTAGTACATTAATACTTAGCTTGTGGGTTTTTTTTTTTTTTTGGATGCTGGGGATCGAACCCAGGGCCTTGTGCTTGCAAGGCAAGCACTCTACCGACTGAGCTATCTCCCCAGCCCCTTAATACTTAGCTTGTTTTCTTTGTATTCTCAGAGGTAGGTTTTATTGTGGAAATGGCATCCAAATAACAATATAAATATTTAGTTTTAGTGATACTGTGTAGAAGTGACATAAAGCCAGCATACTTAGAGTACTAGAAAAAAATCAAAGTCCTATTTCCTGAAATAGCTAGAGGAACATGGGAAAACCATTTACAGGGTTTTGTTTTTTTCAGGTGTCAATTGTATTGTGCTCTCCTAATCAGGCAGAGTTAAATTAATTGCTTTATGTACCTTTTATCCCTTCTTTTTACTGCTCTTTTCTTTCACATGAGGTTATCATCTTAGGGATCAAAAAGACATGGACATTCCAAAGTCTTGAATTTAGCATATACTTAAAGGTAAGCTACTTAATGGCTCTGAGACTCAGTTTTTTCATTTTTAAATTTGATCTACTTACAACTGTCTCAGGGAATTGTACTGAAAAAAAAAAAAAAAAACTGTTATTTCCCCCCATTTTCCTAGATACTTACATTCACAAAAGTATAGAAAGGATTGGTCCCCTCCTATTATGTAACTGAAATCACAAGCATTGCCCAAGTGAAAAAAAGGATCCAAGAATTCAACCCCTAAGTCTGTATTTTTTCCTATTATGATACATTAACTTAAAAATCCTAGTAGACTTGATTACTCATGAAAAAGTGAGAAATAACTAAAAACATTGGTTCTCTTTAGGTATTTTATTGTATTTTGTG
Source organism: Sciurus vulgaris (assembly GCF_902686455.1). Lineage (NCBI taxonomy): Eukaryota > Metazoa > Chordata > Mammalia > Rodentia > Sciuridae > Sciurus > Sciurus vulgaris. Next base: position 79,241,497 of record NC_136476.1, read on the forward strand.
GGTTTTATCCAAAATATTCCATAAAACTACAGTCTTTAAAAATGAATGAAATGTGGCATACATACTAATGAAATGTTAGCCTTAAAAAGGAAGGAAATTACATGCTACAATATAAATAAACCTTGAAGACATGCTAACTGAACTAAGCCACTTACATAAGAACAAATACTCTATAATTCCATTGCTTATGAGGTACCTGAAGTAGTCAGATTCATAGGGACAAATACAGTGTTGGCTTCCAGAGGCTGTGGGGAGAGGGAAAGAGGGAGTTAGTGTTAATGGATGCAGTTTCAGTTGGGGAATATGAAAAAATTCTAGAAATGGATGGTGATGAGGATTGCCCAATGGCGTGAGTGTACTTACTGCCACAGAACTGTATACTTACTTATGACTAAAACGATGACGTTTATGTTATGTATATTTAACTATCAATGTAAAAAGATTGCAACTTGTAAAACATTAAAAAAAACTTTTGTTTTATGAATTCCTATATTTTATTGCAGATACCCTTATTTGGGGCGCTGAGGTACTGGAGAGTGAACCCAGGGGCACTTACTTATCCACTGAGCTACATTCCCAGCCCTTTTTATTTTGCGACAGGGTCTTGCCAAGTTGCTGAGGCTGGATTTGAATTTTCAGTCCTCCTTGCTCAGCTTCCTGAATTGGTGGGATTACAGGTGTGTGCCACCATGTCGCATTCAGGTATCTTCTTTTAGTTCATCTAGAATTGTAAAAGTCATTTGGTAGTTAAAAGAAGTAAACTATCAAAGGCATCATAGGTTAAAATTTGCCTAAGGGCTTTTTAGATAAGCAGGATTTTCTTACCTTTAATGGTGAGTTCATTAGAGATAGTTAAGTTTTTTTTTTTTTTTTTTAAATTTCTGTTTTTTGTTTTGTTTTGTTTGTTTTTTGTGGTGCTGGGGATTGAACCCAGGGCTTTGTGTGTGTGAGGCAAGCACTCCAGCAACTGAGCTGTATCCCCAGACCCTTATGTCTATTTTTAAAGCTAACCTGGAATCAGTCAGAAGGCATAAATTAATATGGTTGTCTTAGTTCACTAGTATCAGAGAAACAGCCTCCAAATTTAGTCAGATTTCAAAGACATATTGATTATTTAGCAATTAGTAGTGGTGGAAAAAAAAAATTTTTTTAAGATGGGATGGGTTTTCCATTCCTTTTTGTTTGATTTGTCTTGCCCTCTTGTGGGATAGTCTATGAGGAAAAATATGAAAACTAGTGCAGGGAAACAAAATTCAGAAAAAAAGTTAATGCTACTATAGTATTGTTTTTATGACTTTTTTGTACCCTGCTTGTTTGATTTAGTTTTATTTTACCCTAGTGCTGAGGAAACATGTACTCTACCAGTGAGCTACACCCCAACTCCTAATTTAATTTTAAAGGACCATAAACTCCACAAGAATTGTCCTGCTATAGCATCTTTGAGATGTGATTATTTTGCTACTTCCTCTTTTGTTCTTTTTTTTTTTTTTTTTTTTTTTTTTAACAGAGAGTAATCTTGCCAGGTCTATGTTATAATGTTATAGAAAGATAACATCTGTGAGCAGCATAAAGAATGGATTGGAATGAGGAAAGCATGGAGATAGGAACTCCAAGGAAGAAAGATACAGTCCAGAAATGAACAGAGGCTTCTAGATACCTGGGTTTGGACCATGTTTCATAATTTTCTCTGTGAACTTAAGCAAGTTACCCAACCTATCTAAATCTCAGTTTGTCTGTCTTGAAGTTTAATACCCATTGGGCAAGGTTAGTGTGAAGATTAGTAATAATGCATGTAAAACTTTTTAGTATAATTCGTACTTGATAATTATTGTTTTCCTTTTTAGATTCAGCAAGGTGATTTAAGCATCCCCCTAAAGATTCCATAAAGCTATACTAATTTACTGGTAGAGCAACATAAATGATGGGATTTGGGAAGGAAGTGTTTGGTTAAGAGTGTTTGGTTGTCTTTACTCTTTTTTTATTGTTTCATTATTGCGGTACTAGCAATCAAACCCAAGTCCCTTCACAGGGTAGGCAGGTGCTTTACACTGAACCACATCCCTACCTCTGCAATGAAGTTGTTTGGTCCAAAGGAAATCCAAGGTTTGTTTTGGACTGAGTGTTATTTAACTGTTTTTTGACCATGACAATTGAAGTCTTGACAAAAAGTCAACCAGGCATCCTCAAGAGTGGTTCTCTTTGAATCTCTTCATTCTAATCATGATCCTAATCCATATACCCAATCACTTGCATGTTGTATAACATATTTGTCATTTGTCTTAGATTACTTAGATCCTACTAGCATACTGATGTGGTCTTCCCTTAGTATCTATGGGGATTGGTTCCTCTATACAAGAGTGGCATATTATTTGCATATAACTTATGGACATCCTTGCACATCCTTCCATGCACTGCTAGATTACTTAGAATACCTAATATAATATAGGTGCTTTTTTTTTTTTTTCCCCCTTCTTTTTGGTACTGGGGATTGAACCAAGAGGTGCTTTACCACTGCACTACATCCCCAAACATATATATTTTTTTTATTTTGAGATAGGTCCTCGCTAAACTGCTGAGGCTGTCTTCCAATTTGAGATCCTCCTGCCTCAGACTCCTGGGTTGCTGGAATTACAGGCATGTGCCATGACACCTGACGTCTATGAATGCTGACTCAATAGTTATACTGTGTTGTATGGGGGACAAAAGACAAGAAAAATCCTGCATACGATTGGTATGGATGCCACTTTTTTTCCTAAATATTTTTGGTCCTCAGCTGTGTATCAACCAACCAAATTTATTGAGCATTACCAGTAAGTAAGGATATGAAGATAATCCACAATTAATTCTGGTGTACTGTGTGCCCGTGTTCCCAGCATTTGTATGGTGGTTTATACTTGGCAGTTTTTCTGGAATTAATGGATCATTCAGTATAGTAGAGTGAAAGAGAGATGTAACCGTGCTTTACTGTGTGGTGAATGCTGCAGTTCTTGTGATAGAACTTGAAATAAAAAAACCGTTAAGAGCATATGCAAGAAATAATGAACACTGCAGAAGAGGAAGAAGAAAGGTGACTACTTGATTGTATTGCTGTTGGGGGAGCAAAAAACTAATTGGGGAAACAAAGATACATTCCTCAATTAGAAAGCAAACCATTCAAAGGCTTGAAAGCATAAAAATGAATGAAATATTTGGTGGTTTGTCTAGTAAGTTTCGATGGAGAAGATAAAACTAGAATGATAGGTTGACTCCAGATTTTGAAAACTAAATGATGAAAGTTTGGATTTAGTTCTGTTTTCAGTCAGGAATAGTAAAAGGTTTTGAGGACAGTAGGGAGGGTTAGGATGTAGGCTCATAGTTTAAGTTTTAGAAATTATGTAATGATGGAAACTAGATAAATCAATGACTAAGATTCTAGAAAGGGAGATTCTTGTCATAACTAAAAGAAGGAAGAAGTCAGTGACATGAGGGATGGCAAAAAGTGAAAGATTGGGGTCTGTTTTAGAAAAAAATCCATTAGAATTCTAAGGGAGATTAAGAAGAGGAGTCAAAAGTTTGTTTTGGATCTGTGGTTAATCAGGATAGAAAGGAATAATATGCTTCTGTGACACGTAATGTTTACATGGTTTGGTTTTGGGTATGTGACATTGGTTTTCATGTTTTTTTGCTTTTTTTGTACTGGGTATTGAAGAGGTGTCCTGCTATTGAGCTACATTCCAGGTCCCCTGTTTTTTTGTTTTTTTTTTTTTTTTGAGACAGTTTTGTTAAGTTGCCCAGACTGACTTTGAACCTGTCATCCTTCTGCCTTAGCCTCAGGAGCCTTTGGGATTATAGGTGTGTGCCACAGTCCAGCTCTGAAATTGGTTTTGAGATGACAGTGGGGCACATACAATGGAGCCCTGCTGTGTGTTCTCATGATACCCTTCTGGTGTCTCTGCTGTACTAAGCTCTGTACGTTATTATAACTACTTGTCACTATTTTCTCTACCACTGTAAACCTAGCAAAGGTAAGTAGTACTTTTTATTTCTCACCTTGAGACCACTCCTAATGTCTGGCATATATGAGACACTTGATTGTGCATAGAAACAAAAATACTCATGTGGGGCTGGGGATATATCTCAGTTGGTAGAGTGCTTGCCTTGCATGCATCAAGGCCCTGAGTTCAACCCCCAGCACCACAAAAAAAAAAAAAAAAAAAAAAAAAAGGCACAATTGAACTTTAGGTATGATTCAGGAGGCTGCACAAGTGAACAAAATTACTTGTCATCTCAAGTGACTCTATTAAAGGAATTGTAGAGAAGGAAACATCTTTGAACTTACACTTGCCAACATGACCCTCTTAGAAACAACATGAGGAGACAAACCATGAGCGCCTGCCAGACATTCGTATGTGTTTCATCTTACCTAAAACAATAATACTGCTATGCCACTCCTTGGCCTATACCCAAAGGACTTAAAATCAGCATACTACAGAGATACAGCCACAACAATGTTCATAGCTGCTCAATTCACAATAGCCAGACTGTGGAACCAACCTAGATGTCCTTCAGTTGATGAATGGATAAAGCAACTGTGGTATATATATAAAATGGAATATTAATCAGCTATAAAGAATAATAAAATTATGACATTTGCAGGCAAATGGATGAAATTGGAGAATATCATGCTAAGTGAGATAAGCCAGTCTCAAAAATCCAAAAGACGAATGATCTCACTTATAAGTGGATGATGACACATAATGGGGGGTGGAGAGGGGCAAGAATGGAGGAAGGAGGGACTGTATAGAGGAAAAAGAGGGGTGGGGGGGAAGGAAGAAATAACAGAATGAATCAAACCTCATTACCCTATGTGAATGTATGATTATACAAATGGTATGCTGTTACTCCATGTACAAACAGAAACAACATGTATCCCATTTGTTTACAATAAAAATAAATTAAAAAAATACTTTTTCAGCTTTACGGAATTGTTGGGATGCGAAAGTGAGGTGATGTGCACATCTTATTCTTTTGTATTATAGAAAAATAAGGCATTTTTATGTTGCATATTCCTTTACGTTTATTTAGATGAAAACTAGATTATGAAATTAGGAAATCCAGATGTTTGCCCCAGTAATGTTACTAAAGTGGATTCCTTAAATCAGTTAATGGCTTATATTTTTGAATTGGAAGTCAGTTTTTGAAAAGCTGTAACTATTAAATGCTTACAATGTTCTCTATTGTTTTCATACGTATAGTCCTTAGTAATTTTTATAATAGCTTTATGAGATAGTAAAACATTTTCTTTTACGGAAACTGAGACTCAGGGTGACCCTACTAATGGTATTAGTAGTGGAACCAGTAATCTTTCTTTCTTTCTTTTTTTTTTTTTTTTCTTTTTCTTTTTTGGCCGGATTGGGGGGGGGGGGGCGAGTAGGGAGGTGCTGGGGCTCTCATGCTATTAGCATGTGCTTTACTACTGAGATACATCCCCAGACCCTAGAACCAGTATTCTAACTTGTGTTTTTCCTAACTCCTAATTGTTTGCTTCATCACTACACTTAAAACTGCTATTTTTATTGTCAGTTTATGAAAGTTGTTCTTACCTTTTCATTGGGTGGCTCTTTCTGTTTCCATCTTTATTTGCAATTCAATTTTTTTAATAAATACTTGAGCACCTACTATGTACCAGGCATTGTTGCAGGTGCTAAATATACAGAGGGTAATGAAACATGAAAATGGAGCTTAGGTTCTAGCTTACATGCTGTGTCAGTGATTAAAATGTTCAAATGTGATTACAGTGTGTCAAATGGTGAGAGATTCTATGGAGAATGGTAGCAAGGGGGGTATCAGTGCAGTGTTTGGAGTAGGAAGTTTATATTTTTTTGTCTGTGGGAATTGGAATTATAGACTGAAGGATAAAAAAAGTCAAAAGTAGGAGACTTCTTGTGGTAACTGATGTAAGTAGATATTAAAAACAAAACGAAATTAGTCCTCAGCATCTTACTACAGAGTTGTGAATCTGTAGACTATTACCCATCAAGTTCTGGGGTACCTCTTGGTGCTAGGGAAGGGGTGATCTTATCCAGAGCTTGTGACGCTCATGTATTCCTGCTTCTGTTCATGGAAGCCAGAGAAAAGGAGTCTTATTGTGTGATTCCCCACCCCCACCCCATTACTTAGTGTTTTGATAAACCTCGTTCCTACTGAGTGATCCAGTTACTTTCAGCTGCCAAAACAAACATTTATCTTATGAAGTATATTTTCCTATCACCTCCTCAAAGAAAATAGGTGAAACTTTGAGCCTGCCAAATTGTTATTTCCATATCCTAAAAATTGAAATGTATTCTTTTTTTTCCTTTCTCCTTTTTTTTTTAGAAAAAGGAAAAAAAGGGTTTACTGCTTTGTTAGCAAGAGAGAAACACAGGGTACTCCTATCATAGAGGCTGTGATTCTGCCCATGAGCAGGAACAGGGAGCTTTTAAAGGGGTGATTTAAAGGCAGTACATTGAAATGTATTCTTTTTAAGTTCATAATATTGTGGAAACTTAGTGTCTCTGAGAGCATGGCTTTATAGACAGTTTCCCTAGGCTTTCTGCTGTTCTGTTAATTACAGTTTAAAAGAGAATAAAAGATTGATTAAATATGAAAACCTAATTTAAAATACAAATTCTAAAAATAGAAAAAGACAATACTGATTGGGGAGAGGTTCAAATTTGTGGCATTAAAAAGCATTGTTATTTAACAAAAAGAGCACAGGTTTTGGAGTAATAAACTGGGTTCAATATTTGTCTTGCCTCTAACCAGTTACATTGCCTTGAACAAATTATACCATCTCTGTAAGCCTTAATTCCCACCTGTGCAACATCTTCCCCACAAAACCCTGCACTTATATTTTCCATACCTTCTCTCATCCTTTGATACAGTGATCAGTCATTTAAATATCATGAAAGATAGAACCATAAGCTCCATATTTAGAGATGTGAAGATTAAATTGAGACACTCATTAAATTATAAAACAACATAATAGGTCCTGTAAAAATCAAACGTTAGATGGTGTGGGAACAGAAACAAGGGAAAAAATTCATTTAATTCTGAAATAAGACTGGGCAAGTGGGATGAGAAGACAACTAAGAGAAGGAGGTTTAGATCAAGTTGAAGTTGATCAAATACAGAAGCAAGGAAATCACTAGGAAGAAGATCCTATGAGGGCAAATACCTAGAGGTATCAAAGTGTATATCTTTAACAGAGGTCTGAATTATTTTCTCTCTGGTATGCTCCCATAATTTTCTTACTGTAAGTCAGGACCCATTAACCTTTACAGTTTACTTTGATTCTCTACTAAACTATAAACTCCTTTTGTGCAATTTGTTTACCATAGCTTACCCTTTGTGCGCTAGATGCTCAATAAATATTCATTGAATGGCTGAATTAAAATAACGTTTTTCTTTTTATTTTTCAGAAGACCATTTTTAGTGTTGAGTGCCACACTGTGTATTTAGATTTGATCCTATAGACCTGTTGTACCCTTTGAGTAGGGAAATTTGTTTAAATGAAAAGAACAAGAGTCCAGGATTCTAGTTTTAGCTGTGCCATTAACTAGTTAAATGACCTTACTTCTTCACTTGGGCCATTTCCTTATCTGTTTTAAAGTATTGATAATGCCTAAGTTTTCTTCCAACTATAATACTCCGAAATTGTATAATTCCTGTTGCCAGGTGTTATATGTGAGCCTTAAAGGGAGATGTAGTGTTTGTCACATGGCATGTACTCAGTAAATACATATTCAGTTAAAAGTCCAAACATAACCAGAACTGCTCAGTTGGAAAGATTAAACAGATTTTTAGAACCTTATAAATGTAATGAACATGTAGCTATAGCTACTTTTCTTAATTGGTTAAGACTCTCAGTATAATGTTGTATTGTTCTCTTGATGTTTTGGCAACCAAATGGAAATGGAGAACCGGGTTTTAAAATGGTAGTTGTATTTAAGTTTTATTCTAGGGGTCAATAAATAATTGAATGACCCTTTTAAGTGACACATCTCTATTTTCTCCTGAGATTTTTAACATGAAACTTATGTACTTGATAATGTTCATATCAAGTTTAGTTTTAAGAAACTGGTGTGCTAAGATTGAGTTTTCAGTGGATTTCTGATTTCTTGTTATGTAAGATGTTTCTTAGCTATAATATTCATGCTTGTCCTGTGAATTTCTCCCTCGAGTGTTAATGTGAAATTTTTTTTAAAAAATCATGGTAGTATTTCAAATTTAAGTATTGATAATGCAAGGGAAGCCTTAGTTAATATGCTTTTACAGTAACCAAGTGCATTTATTTCATTTGTTTATAGCTTTACAAATTAAAAAATGGAAAACAGAACTTTAGTATTTCATTCATTTTGGAGACTAAAACTAGACTTCCACCATAGGCCAGAGAAATCACTGTCAGTAGGCAGGGTTATTCCAAAGGAAAAATGTTTTATTTATTTGAACTCTGAAATATTTTGATCCTAAATAGTATAAAGTTCCTTTATTATCAGAATAAAAAGCCAAAATAGTAAGTAGTGAATATCCTGGGAAATTTTTTTTTTTTTTTTTTGCGGTACTGGGGAGGAAAAATATTTTTGAAGTGTGTTTTTAAAGTTTTCTATGTGTTCTGTAATAATTAAAGCATAATTGACTATCTGGCAGACATTCTATATGAATATCTTTATGGTTTTTGTTTTTCAGGCATTTAAAAAATATTTAATCATTCATGAGTTGAGCCTCATTCTTGAGTTATGGATGACAAAGCTTCTGTTGGAAAAATCAGTGTCTCTTCAGACTCAGTGTCTACTCTTAATAGTGAAGATTTTGTCTTGGTTTCCAGGCAAGGAGATGAGACACCATCTACAAATAATGGAAGTGATGACGAGAAAACAGGACTCAAGGTAAAACTTCATAACTTAAGTTGATTTCACTTAGCTTTGCTAAACCCTTTGCAAAACTTGGCCTTAATAAAAAAGGGACGTGAAGGGAAAGTGAGAAAATGGAATTAATGTACTTATTTCTTATAGTGTTAAAGCAGTTTATATACACTTAGTGAGAAATTTATATTTGGTTAAGAATATCACTTAGAAAATTTAGAAAAAGCTAATCAAATATCCCTGTCAAAATTCTAGTGGTTACAGTATAAACATTTGTAATTTTAGTATTGCTTTCACCTTTCCATAGAATTAGAGGTGCTTATTTTTTGGGGAGATCCTGTTAAATGTAAGGGTTCTGACAGGTCAGCAGTGTTTATGGGGATTGATACAGGGCCTCACACATACTAGACAAGTGCTCTACCACTGAGCCATATCCCACACCTATGAAATAACTTTAAATACCTGTCTTCGACCACTTTGGTCTTTTCTCCACCAAATATTATTTATTTTATTACTGTTCTGCTCTTCATGGATAATAATGAAAACAGATTATCTATTAATGGTGGTCATTTAACTTATTTAATTTTTAAAATATTCCAATTCCTTTTTAAATCTATTCATTCAGTAAGTGTTTATTGAATAATGACTATGTGCCAGGTTCTGTTCTAGGTCCTGGGGATTTAGTGGTAAACAACACAGGCAAAACCCCCTTTCTTCTTAGAGCTTGTATTCTAGTGGGGGAAATAGACTTTAAGCAAATAAAAAATAAATATATGAAGTAAATTTAGGTGCTGCAGAGAGGAAGGATACAGTAGATGAGGAATGAATGACTTGGTGGTTGTCTCTTGACCTTTAAAATTTGTTTGCAGTATTTTGGAAACACTTATCACTCACAAACATACAGGGGAATAATTTTTTTTAAAGAAGACAGTAAAAATACTGCATGACAGGTACTGTTTTAGAAACCATCTTGAGGTGATGTTTGAGGTGAGACTAGAATGAAATGAGGAAGAAAGCCGTGAGAAAACTGGGGAAAGAGCTTTTCAGAGGAAGCGGCAAATACAAAGACCCTTGGAGAGAGGTTAGAGCACAGTGAATTAAGTAAAAAGCATTAAGGGATAAGATCCCAGTGATGGGCAGGGACTGGATCATGTAGAACCTTGTGGTACTTGGTAGGAAATTTAGACTTTTTTATAAACGTGAAGAGAATTTTTGGAGAACTTGGGAACGTGATCTAGTTTACTTTTTGGGGGGTGGGGGAATAGGCTTGAACCCAGGGGTGCTCTATCACTTAGCTCTTTTTAAATTTTTTATTTTGAGATTTTTAATTTTATCTCAAAATAGTTGAGACTGAGTTACTGAAGCTGGCCTTGAACTTGTGATCTTCCTTCCTTAGTCTCCTAAATCTCTGGTGTCACAGGCATCTTCTTCTATTACACCTAGTGTTTTAGTCAGCTTTTTCACTGCTGTGACTATAAGGACCTAACCAGAACAACTGTAAAGATAAAGGTTTATTTAGGACTCACAGTTTCAGGTCTTAGTTCATAAAAGGCTGGCTATATTCCTCAGAACTCAAGGTGAGACAGGACATCATGGCAGAAGAGTGTGGTGGAGGGACACAGCTCACATGGTGATCAGGAAGCAGAGAAAGAGAAAAATTCCACTCTCCAGATACAAAATACATACTCCACAACCACGCCCCCAGTGAACCACTTCCTCCATTCACAACCTACCACTTTAATTACACTGATTGGGTTAAGAGCCTTACAACCCAATCATTTCTTCTCTGAACCTTCTTGCATTGTCTCACTTGTGAACTTTTGTGGGACACCCCACATCCAAACCATAACACCTGGCTCTGATTTACATTTTTAAATGCTCACTGGCTGAGGGGGACTTCTGGCCTTACAACTTATCAGGAAAGCAAAACTGGTGAAAATTACTGGAAACAAAACAAAAGTTTAGTCTCTGGAAGTGTTCCAAAAGAAGTCAAGCAAATAAAGATTTATCCAAGAAATTTTATTAAAATTTGATTAGAGCAACAAGAATGTGTGTTATTTCATCCAGAACTCACTCCTTCCTTCCCCTATCCCAGCTGAGATAACTCTGCTCCAGGCTGATGCAGTCAGGAAGAGGAGGCTCCCTGTCCCCCATTTCCAGTCCAAGAGCTGTCTTCTGGGGAGGAGCATACCCAACATGCCTCTTTCTGCCACCAGCTGCCTTTTGCTGGCCAAGTGTGACTAAGAGATGGGCTCACACCCATTTTCTACTCAGTCTCTGCTCCTGAGACAGAGGTTCTGTTTGGGGTGATTAAAACTGGGATGTCACTCAGTGAGAAGTGTGCTATTGTCCCCACTCCTAGCTCCAGAGCTTTGACTCAGAGATTTTTGCCTGTAAAGAAAGAGGACCATAAATCAGCCTAAGGTTAGTCTCGAAAACAGTGGAGGTTGCAGTGGAAGGTAATTGGGAGAAAATTGTTAGATTGATTGGACATTTAGGCTTAGATATAGAACTATGTGGCTTGCTTGAGAGTATCAGGGGAAGACAGAGCTGGGAGGAGACCACCATGGGTCAAAATCTCAAAGATTGATTTCTGAAAATCTTCCTCAGAAGGAACTCAAATTTAATTGGTTTAGTCTGTGGGTCAGTTTTACTCCAGTGTACTGTTGAAATCAGTAAAGCAGTCAGCTAGCAATTAAAGGAGCTTTAATAGCTAGGTGTGACCAGAAATCCCAAATCTGAGCTCTCTGAGGAGCAGCATTAGAAGTATAACATTCTGGAGGAGTATAGAATCTACCCAAAACAAGAATACCCAAAACAAGTCCTAAAGTGGGGCAACAGAATTCAGAGTTAGAATAACATACCATCTCAAATGTCCGTTTTTCAACAACAACAACAACAAATTAGACATGGAAAGAAACAAAATGTGACCCATACACTTAAAAAAAACAAACAACAAAAAAAAAAACAGGTGGCAGAAATTGCTGGTGTGACAGTGACAAGTTGAATTTAACATAGAATGCTTTCAAAGTAACCTTTATAAATTGCATGAAATCGTGCTTAAAAAAGGAAGACATCAGATAGAGAATATCAATAATGAGATAAAATTATTTCAAAAAAAGCTGGTGCGGTGGCACATGCCTATAATCCCAGTAGCTCAGGAGGCTGAGGCAGGAGGATTACGAAATCAAGCCTCAGCAAGGTAAGGTGCTGAGCAACTCAGTGAAACCCCATCTCTAAATAAAATACACCTGGGGATTTGGCTAAGGGGCCGAGTGCCGCTGAGTTTAATCCCTGGTACCCAGAATTATTTAGAAACAACCAAATGGAAATATAGAGTTTTTGAAAAGCACTGTAAGTGAAATGAAAAACTCATTAGAGGGGTTTAAGAGTAGGTTTAATGTAGCAATAAAATAAAATAAAAGTAATTAACTTAAAGATCAATAGAAATTGCTCCAAAAAATGGATTAAAACAGAACCTCAGAAATGTGTTCTGCTGTTAATTATATCAACATACTAAAGGAAGTTTTTCAGGCAAGTAACTTGAAATGGTAATTTTAATCTGCACAAAATATGTATTTAGGTGTATGTATACTATCTTATGTCATAATAAAAGACATTATGCCTACAGTTCTTTCCTACCTTTTTCATTATATATGTGTGTGGGGGTATAACATGCTTAGATACATTGTTGCAATATATTTGCCAATAACAGGAAAAAGGAGTTAGGAATGAAGCTGCACTGGGATTAAGAAATGACTGTATGGTAACTCAGATTAAATAAGAAGTTTAATATCACAAAATCCATAAATATGTATTTGTTCTTTCTCTCAACTTCTTTTTAAAAAAAGTGTTTATATAATTAAAGTGATAATTGTAGTTTGATGATGGATATGTAACATTTATAGGTCTGATGCGTCTAACAGTACTACATAAAGGGAGAAAAGAAAATAGTTACATGTGATTAATGTCCTGTATTTCAGTGAGATTTACGTTATTACAAATCAAGAGACTCATATATACATGATAAGTTCCTAAAGCAGTTTCTAAGAATATAATTATAAAACTTCATATGAAAAAAAGGAAATGCTATCTTAGAAAAATTCACAGAATGCAAAGGAAAGTAGTAAAAAAATAAAAAACAAGAGACATGTAAAAAAGCGAGTAAAATAGTAAACCCAAGTCCAACTCTTATTTAAAATATTTAGGGTGAATTGTTAAGCAATGGAATCAAAAGTCAGAAATTGTCAGACTGAATAAAAAAATGTGATTGAAATATGTGCTGTATCTACAAGAGACATTTTAGATTTAAAGACACAAACGGACTTACAGTAAAAGAATATGAAAAGATATATCATGAAAACAACAACCACAGATAGTTGGAGAGGTTATTGTTTTTAGACATGATACTTTAAAACAAAAACTGTTACTAGAGATGAGAAGGAATATTGTGTAATCTTACAAGCATCAGTCCATCAGATATTTAACAGTTATATAACTAATGATTTCAGAGAACCACAATACACAACATAAATACTGACAGAAATGAATGGTGAATAAACAGTTCAATAGTAGTCATTGAAGAATACAACACCCTGTTTTCAGTAATTGATACAAAGTCTAGGCAAATCCACAAAGAAATAGAAAGTTTGAGCAACACTGTTATCAGTAGATATCTAACAGATATCTGTAGGTGTCTATGCCTCACAGATGTCTATATAACATTTAACCCAATAATAGCAGAATATACAATCTGCTCAAATGCACCCACATATTTCTATTACAAGGGAATGAAACCAGAAATTGATAACAGAAGTAAAACTGGAAATTCATAAATATGAGGAAATTGAATACCATATACCTAAATAAGAAAGACATAAAGGAAGTTATAAAATATTTCCGAGATGAGTGAATATGAACATATAGTATGCTAAAATTTAATGGGCTAGAGCTTAAGTAGTCCTTAGAAGAAAATTTGTAGCTATAAGTACCTATATTCTGAAATCTACTTACCTGTCTGCCTTAAGGCACTGGGAAAGGACACACTAAACCTAAAACAATCTGAAGAAAAAGATTAGAGCAAAAATTAACTGTTTTTTGAAAAATATAACACTGGTTCTTTGAAAAATATAACAGTGCACACATTTAACTAGATTGATGAGAAAAAGAAGACACAAATTACTAGAATCAAAAATGAAAAGGGACATTACTCCTGTTACTGAGTTATTTAATTCTTTATATACCTTCTATACCTTTATATACCTTAGATATATGGTTTACCAATTATTTCTTTCATTTCATTGGTTCTTTTTTTTTCTCTTTTTCTTGGAGGGGTGGTGGTACTGGGAATTAAACCCAGGGCCTAGTATGTAGTAGGCAAGTGCTCTACCACTGAGCTACAACCCCAGCATTTTTTATTTTATTTCTGAGAGAGTTTTGCCAAGTTACTCAGACTGACTATTCACTTCAGTCTTCTTACTTTAGCCTCCCAAGTGTCAGGGATCACAGGATTGTACCACTATGCCCCCTCTGTGGGTTTGTTTGTTTTTAATTTTTTGATAGTATATTTTAAAACACAAAAAAGACTTCAGTGCCCACGCTGTCCAATTTTTTTACTTCGTTGTTTGTGGCCTTACATATATTAAAAGAATCATAAATGAATACAAACGCTGTATTCTAATAAATTAGATAATTGGGTAGATTTTTAGAAAGACATAAAACTAATAGTCTGAATAAGCCCAACAATTTAAGAGATTGAATTGATTATCAAAAAAGTACCCCAGTAAAAAGCCAAAACTTAAATGATTTCTTCCCTGATTTCTATTAAATTTGTAAATAAGAATCAATTCATCATAAACTTGGACCAAAAATAGAAAAGTAGGAAGTACTTACCAACTCATTCTTGGAGAACAGTATTATCCTGACACAAATAGGACAAAAACATCACAACGGAGTTCCATACCAGTATCTTTTATCAACATGGACACAGAATCCTTTACCAAATACTTTCAAGTTTAATTACCAACATATAAAAAGGATTATTATACACCATGACCAAATGGGATTTATCCCAGAAATGTAAGATTGGATTTAACACTTGAAAATCTGTTAATGTGATATAGCATATCACTAAAACAAAGTCCCCAAACCACATGATTATCTCAGTAAATATAGAAAACCCCTTTGGAAAAAAAAAACAAAAAAACAAAACTTTTTCATGAAAAAATGAAAGAAACAACTCAAAATAGGAATAGAATGAAACTTATCAATTCAACAAAAAGCACCTATAAAAATCCCATACCTAAGGTCATACTTAACAATGAAAAGAGTAGAAGATGCTTTCCCCCTTAGTTCAGGAACAAATTATAATGTCAGTACTTTTCACATCTGTTCAGCATTGTGCTGGAGGTTATGGCTAGAGTAGTTTGGATGAAAAAAAGCTTTAAAAAGGTGTCCTGATTGAAAAATGAGGGAATAAAAACTATTTGCAAATGACATGATCTTTTTATATAGGAAATCCTAAGGAACCTAACAAGGTTGCAATATACAGATATCAATATGAAAATAATTATATTTCTGTACACTTGAGTTACATATCATAAAATGACAAGAAAATAATTATAATAGCATCAGAAAGAACAACATGTTGTTGAAGAGTACAGTTTATACTCTGAAACTGGAAAATATTGGAAGATACTAGAGAAGATCTAAATAAGTGGAAAGATAACCAGTGTTCTGGATCAAAAGATTTAATATTAAGATGGCAGTACTCCCCAAATTTACCTACATATTCAATAAAATCCTTATCAGAGTTCCAGAAACATTTTTGAAGAAATCGATAAGGTGATTCTAAAATTTATATGGAATTGCAAAAAACCCTGAATAGCCAAATGCAGAGCAATGTTTGACAGTTTTTACTTATGAATTCAAAACTTACTTTACCAAAAGTGATTATTATCAAGACAGTGTGGTACTGATCAGATCATTTGAGTATGAAGACCATGCAGTGAGGAAAGAATAGTTTTGTTTTATTTTTTTAAACAGTTTTTTCATTATTTTGCTAGATATTCACCTGCAAAAGAATGAGGTTGAACCCTTACCCGACACCATATGTAAAAATTAGTTCAGAGTGGATCATGGACCTAAGAGCAAGAGCTAAAACTATACAGCTTTTATAAGAAAATACAGAGGTAAACATGCGTGACTTGAATTTGGCAGTGGATTCTTAGCGTATCAGAAACAAAAAGAGCTAAGAAAAATAGTAAATTGAACTCCTTAGGAATTAAAGTCATTTATGTTTCAAAATATACTATCAAGAAAGTGGCAGCATTCCTGTAATCCCAGCTATTCTCATCCCAACTGTGTGGGAGTCTGAGGCAAGAGAATTGAAGCCAGCCTGCGCAACTTGGCAAGCAAGTCCCTGGCTCAAAATAAAACTTAAAAAAAAAAAAAAAGTGGGTGGTGGGCCAGTGATAGAGCTCAGTGGTAGAGCACTTGCCTTGTTTGTGCAAGGCCTTGTAGTCTATCAGCTGTTCAAAAACAGAAAAAAAAAAAAAAAGCGGGGAGAGAACCCACAGAATGGAATGGAAGAAAGTAGTTGTAAATAATATCTAAAAACATGCTAGGGTATATGAAGAACTTAAGGGTCTGTCACTTGCTGAATGGGTAAACAAAATGTGGTATGCAATTGAATATTATTCAGCCATAAAAAGGAGTGAAATACTGATACTTGTTACAACATAGACAACATGCTAAACAACATGTCAGCCACAGATTATGTAATTCTGTTAATATGAAATATTTAGAATAGACATATCTTCAGAGACAGAAAGTAGATTAGTGATTGTTTAAGTCTGGGATTCTGGGAGATGATATCCAAGGCTATATGGTAGTGCTTTTTTTTTTTTTTTTTTTCCTCTTTGTCGTACTGGGGATTGAACCCAGGGTTGTTCTACCACATGACTATACTGCTAGCCCTTTTTATTTTATTTTTTTATTTGTGTGCTAGGGATCAAATGCAGGGTCTCACACATGCCAGGCAAGTACCCTTCCACTGAGCCACATCCTGGTAGGGTTTTTTTGTGATGTAAATGTCTTAAAATTGACTTTGGTAGTGGCTGCACACATATGCAAATGTACTTAAAACCATTTAACATATACTTTTAAGTAGGTGGATTGTATGGTAAGTGAACTATATCTTAATAAATGTGTGTGTGTATATATATTGACAAAGCTCCCTGGGTACTATTGGATAATTGGCAGGGAAGTGGTAAAAGCAGCAGTGAAGAGGGAAGAGCTCTGTTTCAGGGCATGTTTTGAAGGTAACCTTTTTTTCTCCACCCCTTTTCAGAGCTGGGGATTGAACTCAGGTTCTCATGCATGCTAGGCAAGCACTCTACCAATAAGCTACCTAAAGAGGTACATTACTATAACCATAAAAGAAATGGTTATAGTAATGTAGGTAAATGTGATGGGGTGTTTGAGGCAAAGAGAGAAGTAAACAATTTTAAGATTTGATCTGAGGTTTTTAGTTAGTACTGTTTTCTGAAATGGGAAAGAGAAAGGAAAGACTAGGTTTGGGAATGGGGAACATATTAAATTTGAGATGATTATTAGATACCACTTGGAGATGTTATATAGATAGTTGGATGCATGAGTCCACCGATATGAAAGGTTGTGACTGGCATTAACAACATGAAGATATTACTCAAAACTATGGGATGAGATTAAATCATCCATAGTATTACCAAAGCTCAGTCCTTGTCCTGATGCAATCCAATAACAAGGACATAGTTTTGAGAAAAAGGAGAAAGTTTTTACTGTTTTTCTAACAAAGGAGAAACACAGGTTGGGAACTTCCGTCCCAGAGACTAGGATCTGCCCATCAGGGGAAACAGAGGTTTTAAAAGAGGTGATTTTAAAGGCTATATTCCAGGTGTGCCCTGATTTGGGGGAGGGGGTTGTCAAAATTCACTTGCTAATTTGGGAGATGGAAAAGAGGGAAAAACACGTTCATTTTTAAAATAAGCCTCAGTGGCAGAACAGCAAGAACTGTATTCAAAGCACAAGGCAGACCACTGTTACAATAATGTGACTAGATACTGAAGAGAAGAGTTATGAGGTGGTTCTTGGGGCACTTCAGCATTTAGAGATTGAGCTGAAGAGAAAGTAATAGAGAACACTATGAAGAAAAACTAGTGAGGTTTATGGAAAACAACAGAATGCCTTGGAATATAGGTAAAGAAAATATTCCAAGAAAGCAAGAGTAACATTTCTGATTCTGCTAAGAGGTTCATATAAATGGTGACTAAAAAATGACAAGATGGAGACCTCCTTGACCCTCAAAAAGAGTGTCTTTGTGGAAAGATGAGAGCATTAGTGAGTTGGGTAGTAAACAGGAGGTGAGAAAGAGGTGGCAAAAGATAAGAACAATTCTTTCAAAGATTTGTTACTATGAAAGGGGGCAGGCAGGAAAATTCAGTGATGGCTAAGGGGGATTTGGTTCCAGTGATGAATTTTAGGATATTTCTGTATCAATGGGAATTATTCAGTAAAAATGACACATTACTAATATAAAAGAAGAGTTAAATCTTTGAGTAGGGAAAAGGGCTTCCTGTGCAAAAATGAAAGAGTTAGCCTAGGAACAGTTACTGAAAGAATATAGCAGTGCAGGTTCAAATAAATCAATCTTTGATTTGAAAATTTTCTTGTAAAAATTCCAATTACTGTTTTGTTTGACTGTTCTCGTTTTGGATTTGTTGAACTCACATTTATAGTCCATGTGAAGGACCCTTAGGGCTCTTGCAGAGAACCTGTTTTTGCTCTCATATCTTGTTTTTTTTTTTTCCCCCTCAGAAAAAGGTAACTTCTGATTTTGTAGAGATGGAAACTGAGGAATGTTTTCCAAATTTAAAACATTTTCTGTATGTATTTCCATGTAATTTCAGTGCATCTGTATATTATGTAGGTTTATTATATGTAGAACTGGTAAGTAAAGAAGTAATAAGTTCATTGTTAAATTTGTAAAAATCAAAAGAAGGATAATAGGATTAAATAGAAGTACTGAAGATGTTTTGCTCAGTGATACTTTGTTTTGTAACTATTTACTCAGCACCTTAGAGTAACAAAATAATAATAATGAAAACTTGTACACTATCTTTACCTAACTGTTTTGTCATCTAATTGAGGTACAGTACCAAACAGTAAATTCCAAGGATTTCAGGGTTTTTTTCTTCATTTTTTTGGTTTTGTTAAAATACATGCTTTAGAACATAAACAGTTAAAGTAGAAACATGTTGGATTTTAGAAAACATTTTAAAAGTTCTAGAAAGTCTGTCACTCTTCAACCACAAAGTTCTAATTGAGTATTTTGTTGAAAGTTCATTTGTCAACTGGTAACCTACCATTGCTGTTTTAGGGACTAAGAATAAGAACATATTTTTGGAAATATGTGATGATCTAGAAACTATAAAAATGTCCAAATATAAACTAATTAGGAAAGCTGAAAGAAATATAAATATATAAAAATATAACCTTTTAGTTAGATAGTGGTAAGGAATGAAAACATTCAAGGGACAGAAACAGGGAACTGAGAGTTAGAGGTATTCATTTGAATTGACATTGGAACTGTTCTTTGTAACCAAGGTGCTTGGGTTTTGATAACTAAATGGGACAAGAAATAGGCCTTGTGTTCAAAAGAGAGGTGTTGGAGCCACAATCTCATAAACAATCCTCAGGGGCTACATCTTTCTGAAAGGATGGGAGAAGATATCTACTTATATTATGGGAAGAAAATAAGGAAACTTACGTGTCTTAGCTTGGATTGCTTTGGACGGGGGTCTTGTTAAGAATTTGTGCCAATAGGCTTATGTGTTACTCAGTTTTTTGTTGCCGGGATTAAAATACCTAACAAGAGGAGAAAAGATGTATTTTGATGTTTCAGCCCACCATTAGCTGGTTCCATTGCTTTGGGCCTAAGATAAGACAGAATATCCTGGTGGAAGGGTGTGGTGGAGGAAAACTGCTCAGCTCCTGGTAGCTGAGAAACAGAGAGAAGAATGGGCCAGAGACAAAATATAGTCCCCAAGGGCATACTCCCAGAGACCTCCTTACTCCAACAATCCTACCTACTTATAGATTCTACCACTTCCTGGGAGTCCATTCAAATTATTAAGTCCTACCTCTGGATATTGCTGCATAGGAAACCAACTCTTCAACACATGAACTTTGGGGGACATTCCATATCCAAACCATAACGGCTTGCTTTCATGTATGCTTGGGGTTTGAATTTATACTACCTGAATATTCTTGGGTTGATAATATTCTTGAGACATTTGAGAGAAGCAGTTACAAAGCTATTCTGGAGGAATCTTCTTGCCATCAAGGCTATATGGTATTCCCATAAATAGTATAACTCTGATAAAGCAGAACACGCTACAAAATTTATAAATGTATACAAAAGACATTTCACTATGAGCAAGTCAACAAACTCCAGCAGTATTGAATTCCATCAGAACTCAAGCATTAGAATTATAAGGTGTAACCTTTAAGGCAAATATAGTTAAAATAATTAAGAACTTGAAGAAAAATTGAAAACATTAGAAAGAACAAAATTATCAAAATTTTTTAAATGATTAAGCAAACTAAAATTAGAATTTCTACAAATGAAATTTAGAAGCCAGCAAAGTAAACATGACTGAAGAGAGAATCAGATGCCTGGAAAATGGATGAGGAAGTTATCAAGAAGATAACATTGAAAGATGATAAAATATGAAGAGCAGTTACAAGACCTGGAGACTGAAGATGAGAAGTAACAACATATATCTGAGTGTTCCATGAGGCAAGAATGGGGAAAAGGAAATACTTGAGATAATGAATTGTTTTCTAAAAGCGATAAAAGGCATAAAGCTCCAACTTCAGAGAATGCAGTGAGTCTCAAGAGGTAAGATAGGGAAACTGGAGAACATCACAGTCAAAGAGAAGATATTGAAAGGTTGAACAGACATGGTGCCAGTCTTCAATATGCTTATAGTTCAAGGTGGATGAGAATTTTTAAAAATCATGTTATGGTGTGTGTTCTAATTTGTGTATTGTAACAAACTGCTTCCCTTGGTGGTTTAAAATGATTTATTTCTCATGATTTTGTGAGTTGAGTAGATGATTTTACTGCTGTTATTTGTGTTCACGCAGCTGCATTTTTCTGATAGGTTGGTTGGAGGCTGTGCTTGACTGGATAGCTGGGTTTTGCTCTCCATGTGGTCTTTCATCTTGGACTTCACAGCCTAGTGGTCTTGGGGTAGGAGTGGAAGCTGTAAGGCTCTTAAGGCTAAAGCTTAGAAATTATATTGTGTCATTTTCTACTTGATTCTGTTGTTCAAAGTCTCAATTCAGAATTTGGGGAAATAGACTCTGACTCTTGTTTAAAGTGGTGTAGAGATTTTGTAGCCATATATATTTTGAACATCAATGTAGTTAGATGAGTGCTGTAGTACAGGTAAATATAGGATGCTATAGAGTAAATGGAAGCCTAACTCAGCTTGAGGGAAGAGTCAGATCATTGGAGTGGGTAATGTTTTATAGGTAGCCCTTCAAAGAAGAATGTTATATGATGATATAGTTATAAAAAACAAAGACATTTTTCTTTATAAAATGATTAGACAGCTCAAAATCAGAGAACTTGGCCATAAAATCAGAACATTTTGTATTTTTTTTTATCTTACCATAAACTTTCTTTTGAAGTAGCAATCTTTGACTCTTAGCCAAGGATACTCTATGACTGTTGTTTGGGGTATGTTAATGAGCTAATATTCATTAGGCAGAATGATCTGGTAGAGAATTTAAGACATTTAATCCTCATAATTTTCTTCTTAAAATCAAATTGACATTATTTAGTTGGAATAAAGTTGCCAACTTTTATTAAAATTGTTAGATACAATAGTCACTCTATCTTAATAATGCTTAAGTAAATCTTCTGACCTCAATTTGTGATATTATTTGTTGCATAATCTGGTAATCTTGTAATACAGACGTGAAAGCGAGCAAATTTACTGAACTATGAATACCAATTAAGAGATCAGAATGGTAGTGGTGAAGACTACATCTGTAAATATGATACAGTTCATCAGAAATATAGGTAGAGCAGATTTGTGTAAGAACATAATTATTGACTGAAAAAAAAAAAAAAAAAAGCCAGGTTTCATAGAGTAGGTAACAGTTGAGCAAAGCCTTGCAGAATTACTAAGAATTTCTTGTAGAAAAAAATGGGTCTGTGGCTGTTGGTAGGAACTAAAGACTTGTTAGGGCCTAGAATCAAGACCACTGCATGCAGTATAATTGTGTTTGCTTTTTTCCTCTCAAAATCCTAATAGCCTTTGTCATTTGCTTTCTCTAATTATAAAAATAATGTGTGTGTGATATGAGATCAAACAATAAAAAAAAAAATAAAAAGAACCCATCTATAATCCCATTATTTAGCAAAATAATTATAGATGTTTTGGGTCTTTCTGCCATTGACTTTTGAAAATTAATTCTGCCCCTCCTCTTTTTGTTTTACAGTAATATTAGCAATTCCTAATGGTAACTTCAGGTTGTTTTTTTTTTTTTTTTGGTCCTTTGTATGTATGATAAAGAGATAGATCATCAAAACAGCTGTAGGTTATCAAATGAAGCACAAAGCAATTTATATTTAGTGATTTATTAAAGATCACAGAATGAATGTGAGTGGATTTGAAATTAGTAACTTAACTCTTCAAATATTCAAATTGGACTTTTGGTTCATTTATGCCTTCCCTTCTGACAAAACTAAGCTTTATATACTTACTATCTAATGGCTCAGCTTTTATAGTCAAATTAAGCAAGATTATTCAGTTTGAACAATTTTTATTTATTTATGTTCTCTGCATCAGGATAAAATATTAGGAACTCTGCAGATAATTAGGATTTTTTTTTAATTTTTTGAATCATTTAGGGGTTTCTCAATCACAAACTTATTTCCTAAGCATGCTATCTTGAAATCCGTTTCCAGAAAAGGGTCCCAAAATGTCTAAAGTAGTTTTGCATATTAACTGGAACACCAAGTGAGGTCTAGTTGGTATTATAGCAGTAAAGGGAAGTAAGGGCTCTAAAGTTAGAAATAGAAGATTGAGTCCAGGAAATGACTGGCTGTTGCCTGTGGAACATTTGGCCTTTGTTTCCATAAATGCAGTTTTGCTCTCAAGGAAACAGACTTGTAGCCAATTCTACCATATAAGTTATTATTTTTACTTGATATATTTAGAAGGACATGTTATTCCAATAGGGTTTCTTTTGCACATGAAAAGTAGGTGTGTTCTTGGAGTTCTCTGAACCAGAAAAAGTAGAACTTCTTGTTCTGTGTGTTTTTTAAGTTATTGTTTTCCTTTTTCAAGTCTAGTAAGGGAATCAGTTTATTTGGAAAGAGCTGCATGGAGTAGGGGAATACTTAGATGCTTACTAATTGGCAGGTGCTGTGATATGAGATTTAAATAAGATAATCCCTGTAAGAAAGCCATGATGCAGTTGCCTGAAATACATATAATTGGTACTGTGTTCAGTTGCATTTGCTACATACAGGATAGTTCTTGAGTGTACAATTTCAATAGTCCATGCTGTGAATTGTGCCTCCTGGAGTTGTGCTACCTGGGAGGTCTCATTATTATTCCTACCATGCTTTATAAGTGGAATAATGAGTAAATCACTCACAGTCTTTGTCCTTAAAAATATTTATATTATATGCATAGCATTCATTTCTGTTAAATTGTCTATTTTAGGTTTATTGTTCTTGAAAAACTCTTCTTTTTAATGTAGATTATGTGGAGATGAAAACAAATCTAAATGTGACCTATTATCCATATATATTTATTTTGCTTTTTAAATAAAAATTTTTATTTGTGTTAACTGATAGAAGTCTCTATGGAACTTGAAAAAAAATTACTATGTATGTATTGCAGCATGCTCTTTGGCCTTCTCCAGTGGAGTTTTGTTTTTGTTTTCCTTTCTTCATCTTCTATTTTTGTGGTGCTGAGAAGTTGAACCCAGGTTCTTAAGCCCTCTAGGCAAGCACTCTATCACTGTACTCTTATTGTAAATGTTAAATCTTAATGACACTTGTTTAAAACGATGGGGAATGGTGGTGGTTTTGTTTTTAAATAAAGTTAAAATTATTCAGATTTCTTTTGCTATATATACTAAGCCAGACTTTGTAGAAAATCCAATATTCTGCTTTGGCATCTGTTCTTTACATTTTATAAAGTTTATGTAAAAATGTGTTTCAAATGTATTCTATACTAATCACTCTTCAAAGCTTTAAGGAGTCAAAGATAACTTGAGGAACAAAGTACACACATTATGGTTGAAGGTGCCCACTGACTATCTTCTAAAACAAGCAGCAATGGTAGTAAATATGTATGCTAATATTGTGGTAGCTCTGAGAAAGAAGTGATAAAACTGTCTCGAGGGGTTAAGATCTCCCAGAGGAAGTAACAGAATTTAAGGTCAATCTTAAAGAATACATAAGAGAAAGAGGGCTGTCCAGAAAAGGGAACAGTCTGTTTAAAGGTTGGATGCTTGAAAGTTGTTTCCTGGGAAAGTCTAGTAGTTTGATATGATCTGTAAATGACTGGAAAGATAGATATATTGTTATGGGAAGATTAGTAGAATAAACTTATGAATTTGCACTTTATCCTATGGGTTTCGAGGAGATAAGGAAGGATTTGAAAATAAGGCAGTGCTTCTACCTGTCAAGAAAAGCCCAGGACCAGACAGATTCTCAGCCAGTTTCTATAAGACCTTCAAAGAAGAATTAACACTAATACTCCTCAAAAGTATTCCATAAAATAGAAAAGGAGGGAACCCTTCCAAACTTATTCCATGAGACTAATATCACCCTGATACCAAAACCAGACAAACATCAAAGAAAGAAAACTTCAGACCAATATCCCTGATGAACATAGATGCAGAAATTCTCAGTAAGATTCTAGCAAAACACATACAAAAGCATATTAAAAAGATTGTGCAACATGTTCAAGTAGGGTTTATCCCAGGGAAACAAGGTTGGTTCAACATATGGAAATCAGTAACATAATTCATCACATTGGTAGACTTAAAAACAAGGATCATATGATCATCTCAACTGATGCAGAAAAAGCTTTTGACAAAATACAGCACTCCTTCATGTTCAAAACACTAGAAAAACTAGGAACATACCTCAAAATCATAAAAACTATATGCTAACAAGGCCAACATAATTCTAAACGGGAGAAAATTTGAAAGCATTCCTTCTAAAAACTGGAACAAAAGACAAGGATGCCCTCTTTCACCACATCTTTTCAACGTGGTCTTTGAAACTCTAGCCAGAGCAATTAGAAGAAGGAAATTAAAGGGATGTGAATAGGAAAAGAAGAACTCAAACTATCACTATTTGCCAATGATGTGATTGCATATTTAGAAGAGCCAAAAAATTGCACCAGAAAACTTCTAAAACTCACAGTTGAATTCAGCAAAGTAGCAGTTTATAAAATCAGCACCCATAAATCAAATACATTACTATACATCAGTGATGAACCTACTGAAAGAGAAATTAGGAAAACTACCCCATTCACAGTAGCTTCAAAAAAAAAAAAAAAAAAAAACCTTAGGAATTAATCTAACAAAAGAGGTGAAATAGTACAACGAAAACTACAGAACACTAAAGAAAGAATCGAAAAAGAACTTAAAAGATGAAAGACCTCCCATGTTCCTAGATAGGCAGAATTAATATTGTCAAAATGGCTATACTACCAAAAGCGTTATGCAGATGTAATAAAATCCCAATGACATTCTTCATAGAACTAGAAAAAACAATCATGAAATTAATTTGCAAAAATAAGAGACCCAGAATAGCCAATCCTTAGCAAGAAGAGTGAAGCAGGAGGCATCACAATACCAGACCTTAAACCACACCACAGAGCCATAGTAGCAAAACGGCATGGTATTGGCACCAAAACAGACAAGTAGACAAGTAGTACAGAATAGAAGACACAGAGACAAACCCACATAGATAGTTATCTCATACTAGACAAAGGTACCAAAAACATTCACTAGAGGAAATATATTCAATAAATGGTTGGGAAAATTGGAAATCCTCATGTGACAAAGGGAAATTAAACCCTTTTCTCTCACTGTGCGTGAAACTCAACTCAAAGTGGGTCAAAGACTTAGGCACTAGATGAGAGACCTTGCGCCTAATAGAAGAAAAAGTAAGCCCAAGACTACACCATGTGGGCTTAGTGACTTCCTTAAGACTCCTGAAGCGCAAGACATCAAGAAACAATAAATAGATGAATTCAAACTTAAAAACTGCTTCTCAGCAAAGGAAACAATAACCTGAAGAGAGAGCCTGCAGAATGGGAGAAAATCTTTACCACGTGTGCCTCAGAGCATTAATCTCCAGGATATTTAAAGAACTCAAAAAACAACACCAAGAAAATAAATAACCCAATAAAGGTAATAAGGAACTGTACAGACTTCACTGAAGAAGATATACAATCATCAACAAATATATGAAAAATGTTCAACGTCTTTAGCAATTAGAGAAATGCAAATCAAGGCTATTCTAAGATTTCATCTCACCCCAGTCAGAATGGCAACTATCAAGAATACAATAAATGTTGGCAAGGATGTGGGGGAAAAGGTACACTCATACATTGCTGGTGGAAATGCAAATTGGTGTAATCATTATGGAAAGTGGTATGAAAATTCCTTAGAAAACTTGAACCACCATTTGACCCAGCTGTCCCACTCCTCGGATTATTTCCAAAGGACTTAAAATCAGCGTACTACAGTGATGCAATCACATCAGTGTTTGTAGCAGCTCGACTCACAATAGCTAAACTATGGAACCAACCTAGATGCCCTTCAACAGATGAGTGGATAAAAAAGTGTGTGCGTGTGTGTATGATAGAATATTACTCAGCCTTAAAAAAACAAGGAAATTGTGGCATTAGCTGGTAAATTGTTGGAACTGGAGAATATCATGCTAAGAGGAATAAGCTGATCCCAAGAAATCAAAGGCCAAGTGTTTTCTCTGATATGTGGATGCTAATTCACAATAGGGGGTTTGGGGGTGGGAAGAATAGAATTATTTTAGGTAGAAGGGAGTGAAAGGAGGGGAGGGTGTATGTGGGTAGGAAAGATAGTAGAATGAAGCAGACATTACTACCCTATGACCTATATAACTTTAAACCAGTGGGATTCTAACTAAAACAGATGCAGGAAGAGGATTGGAGAGTGAGGTAAGGTTTGAACAAAATAAACTTGTAATGTTCAGCTGATGCTCTGTCCAGTACACAGTTGAGGAAGAAATTGTAGGTATAGATTTGGGACTGTTTCTATATCATTGGCTGCATGGCATCTCTAAGGTAAGGTTAATTGCAAAGCCAGAATCTTGGATGGGTACCTTTTATGGGGCAGATTATTTAAAACAAAAACAGTTATATTCTTAGCTTTCTTCTCTTTTGGAAACCATATTTTTCCTTAAATCAAGTTTTTGTATTTTTCGTTTGGGGAGGTACCAGGGATTAAACTCAGGGGTGCTCAACCACTTAACCACATCTCCAGCCCTATTTTGTATTTTATTTAGGTACAGGGTCTCACTGAATTGCTTAGCACCACACTTTTGGTGAGGCTGGCTTTGAACTTGTGCTGGAAATACAGGCATGTACCACCGTGCCTGGCTAAACCAAGTTTTGGGGATAAAACTTATACATAGTAAATGCAATCCTCTGAAGTATACAGTTATATGAGTTTTAATACATATAAACTTTTATATATACATCACCACAGTGCAGATAGAGAATAATTTCATCACTTCAAAAAGTTCCTTTGTGCCTTTTTTTAAATCCTCTGCCTCCCACTTCCCCGTCCCTGGCAACCAGTGATCTGATTTCTGTCACTGTAGTTAAGTCTTTTCCAGAATGCCATTTAAATTGAATTATGTGGTTTGTAGTCTTTTATATCTGAATGCTACTACTGTTTTTTGTTTGTTTGTTTGTTTGTTTGTTTTTACTTCTGATACTAGGGATTGAACCCAGTATCAGTGTGCTTGTGAGCTATGTCCCCAGCTCTATTCATTTAGTCAGTCAAGGTCTGGCTAAGTTGCCTCTATGGACCTTCAGTTTATAACTCTTCTGCCTCAGCCTCCAGAGTAGTTCGGCTTACAGGTGTGCACCATTGTGCTAGGCTTTGTATCTGGCTTCTTTTACATAAATTAATGCTTTTGAGATTCATCTATGTTATATTCATTCCTTTTCATTACTGAATAGTAGTTCATTTTATAACTATATGGCAACGTAGTATCCATTTACTGGTTAATAAGGTATCAGGTTGTATTCAGATTTTGACTATTAAGAATAGTGCTGGGCTGGGGTGGTGGCTCAGTGGTAGAGCGCTTGCCTGGCATGTGTGAGGCACTGGGTTCGATTCTCAGCACCGCATATAAATAAATGAATAAAATAAAGGTCTATCAACATCTAAAAAAATAAAAAAAAAAAAAAGAATAGTGCTGCTATAAACATTTGCAAACTGGTCTTTGTGTAGACATGTTTTATTTTTCTTATTTAGTTCTAATGTGCACATAGGAGGAAGTTTAGTGTTTTTTTAACTTCTTTAAAGTATAAAAAATGATGAAGTTGTAGCATTTTGCATCCCTCCAGTGGAATGTGAGTTTTCCACCACTTCCAGTCCTTATTATTGTCAAGTGTATTTTTGGGGTTTTTTGTTGTTGTTGTTTGTTTTAGCCATTTTTATGGAGGTATAGAGGCATCCTGCTGTGGTTTCCATTCCCCTGATGTGTAATGATGTTGAGTTTCTGTCCATGTTACATATCTTCGGTGAAATGCTCATTTTAAAAATCGAGCTGGTTATTTTCTTACTATTGAGTTGTGAGAATTTTCTGTATATTCTGGTGCAAGTCCTTCATCAGATAAATGATTTAGAAGTATTTTCTCCAGCTCTGTGGCTTTTTATTCTATTTTTTTTTTTTTTTTTCTTTTTTGGTTGTCCTTAAGATGGAACCCAGGCCTTGTGGTTGCTGAAAAGCCCGCTACCACGACACCATGTCAGCAGCCCTCATTCTCTTACTCTTTTGAACATAAGTTTTTAGTTCTGATAAAGTTCATTTTTTTCATTTTTTTCTTTGATGGTTCATACTTTTTGTGTCCCAAGATTACAAAGATTTGTCCTGTTTAAGTTTTAGGCTATATTTGTATGTCATCCATTTTGAGTTAATTTGTATAATATGAACTGTTGGCAGAGATATATATTCTTAAATTTGGATGTCAGGCTAAGTGTTCCAGCACTGTTTGTTTTGAGTAATTACCTTTGTCCATTGAGTTACCTTGCCAACTTTATTGAAAATCATTTGACCATATATATGTTTGTGTATTTTTCTGGATTCTGTTCCATCTGTGTGTTTGTTCTTTCTCTAATACCATACTGCCTTGATTACTTGATGGGAAACTGTATGGTGGTATATATCAGAAATGCTGTTGACAGCAGGAAAGAAAATGTCCTACTGACAAACCTGTCTTTAGTTTTTATAAACAAAGTTTATTTATGAACACTTGTTTGTGTGTTGTTTATGGCTTTTTTAATGCTATAAGGCAGAATCGAGTAATTGTAACAGACTACACACATGTAGCACCTAAAAAAAACTTGTTTTTTACAGTATTGAACTGGGTACTAAGTGAACCCAGGACCTTGTATGTGCTAGGCAAGAGTTCTACCACTCTGCTACCTCCCTAGCTTAGTTGTCCAGGCTGTCTTGGAACTTGGTATTCTGTCCCAGCCTAGAATTATTAGATGTTTGGCTGACTCTGAAATATTTATTTTCTGACCCTTTATAGGAAAACATTTTCAATTCCTGATCCATTGAAGACCAAACTTTTTTTTTTTTTTTTAACTCTATTGATTTTGGCTTTATTGACTTTGGTCTGATGTAACCTCATTGTCACAAGTCTTCTATCATGGTTCCATATACTCATATTCCAAGGCAAGTGAGTGGTACCAGTCATGGTATTTTTTCTTTTTTCCTTAGTGTTCCTGGAGCATGCTAGGCAAGTGCTCTACTCTAAGCTACGTTCACAGCCCTCATGCTTCCTCCCCAGACAACTTCTGTTTATCTCACTGTCTAAAGTTGTCTGATGTGGTAAACCAGAGTTATAAAGGAGGCTTGAAAGCTACTCAATTTTTCAGTCACACTAGCAGAGATAGGCAAATAATAAGAAAATAAATGAACTGTGTAAGTCCTACCAGTGATTCTAAATTGGAAACTCAGGTAGGGATCAGCATCGTTGTTGAGTACTGTATTTGACATTACCATCTAAGGCTTTGGATAGGTAGCTATTTTTTTTAATTGTTTGTTCTCTTTAGTTATACATGACAGCAGAATGCATTTTGATTCCTTGTACACAAATGGAGTACAAATTTTCATTTCTCTGGTTGTACACGGTGTAGAGTCACACCATTCGTATAATCATACATGTGTGTAGAATGTTGTTTGTCTCATTCTACTGTTTTCCTTCCCCCATCCCCTCCCCTCCCCTCATTAGATTGCTATCTTTAAACAACTTTTAAAAATCAAGTTTTAGCTGGGCTCTATGGCACTGGCCTGTTAATCCAAGCAATTCCATAGACCAAGGCAGGAGAATTACAAGTTTGAGTCCAACCTCAGCAATTTAGTAAGCCTCTGTTCAAAAAAATACAAAGAACTGGATGTGTAGCTCAGTGGTAAAGCAGCCCCTGGGTTCAATCCCCACTGCCAAAAATAAAAAATAAATTAAATTTGTATGTATACCTTACATTTTTCTAGTCTATGGAAGAGTTAAGGAAACATAAGACAGTACTTATGTTTATGAAATTTATCAAATAGGGAAACATTAAAGATACACATGTAAAAACACATCACAACCTATATGCATGTTTTCTTTTAGGGTAGGCATATTCTGTATTTGGTGAATATATTACAATGCAGGCAACCTATCCCACAGAGCACTTGGGTTTGCTTTTCTCATACAACAAAAAGCAAAACAACACTTTGTAGCATGTGAAATACATCATTTTTCATGTTTTACTTCTCGTTGTAATTACTAATTGCTTAAAGAGGGAGTCCAGTATCTTCTCTCCTTTTGTATTCAGGAAGTTGTAATTCCTAAATTGTTTCTCCTTACCCTTGGAAACAGTTTAGGTTCAATTAAGCCATCTTTGTTTACTCTGAGTGATACAATAGTTCTCCATCTTTAGAAAAATCAGAGGTTAATCCAGGCATGGTGGCACATACCTGTAATCCCAGCACCTCAGGAGGCTGAGGCAGGAGGATTGAGAGTTCAAAGCCAGCCTCAGTAACAGGGAGGCACTAAGCAACTCAGTGAGACCCTGTCTGTAAATAAAATACAAAATAGGGCTAGGGATGTAGCTCAGTGGTCGGGTGCTCCTGAGTTCAATCCCTGGTACAAAAAAAAAAAAAAAAAATCAGTGTTAATTGAAACTGAGTTCTAGTTTGCTTTTTAGGTACTTTAAAAAGTATTTAAAACAGAACTGGAAGAAATTCAGCTTTTTGAAGTGTAGACTCGGGTTTAAAATTATTGAACCCACTTGTAGTTCCATTAGCAATAACTTGCAACATAAAATGAAGTTCACAGAAAGAGAAGTTCTCATTGAAGCCAAAGACCTTTATTTCCATGGCAAAATTAGTTTGAAATGTTAGCATTTTCTTGGGAAAATATCAGCAAAGTAGTCTAAAAACTGTTTCTCAATTAGGATTTATAGGCCTAGAAAATTGAAGTTTATAGAATTACAAAAGCCCAAAGCAATAGAAGTCATTTGAACTGGATTCCTTGGTAGCCCAGATGTACCCAAATGTGAATTTTACTTTTTAACTTTAGTTTTGCTGAATAGACTTTTTTCTCTTTTACAATCCCACAGCCAACCCATTTTAACTTTTCAAGATTTCATCTTTAAGAAGGCTTAGGCCCCTTCTTTCTTTCCTCATGACAACTACTTCTAAATTCTTTTGTTAATTTTTCCAGTACTTCTTGAATAAGCAATTAGTGACCATACTGGATTTTGTCACATGTGGTTTTTGTTAGCATCGGGCAGTCATCTCTTGATTTTGCACTTGTTTACTTCCTGTTAAGCAACTAAATAAACCATCATGACTCCACAAAAATATTTGATGTTGTTGAAAACAGTGCTTTTATTCCTTAGAACTTTTATATACTCATCTCCTCAGCTTTATTCATGTGTCTCAGAACTTTAAGAACTTGTTCATGTCAAAGAAATATAGGAGACTATATTTTCAGAAATTAGGAGACTGACCTATAGCAGGAGTCATAAAGTTCATGTGGAAATTGGTTACCTTACAGGAATATTTCTGTTGATGACTTGGAAGAAAGCGTGTTTTTTTTTTTCTTTTTTAGGGTAAAAGAGGAGTACCTCTTAAAAATGTCACTTCTCATTGGACAAATAAAATTAGAAATATTTTAATTCCTGTTTGTTTAAGACACTGTAGAAAATATTATCAGCATTGGCAGGCTAATGTATATATTTCTGGACAGTGGGCTCAATCACTATACTTGTGCATGAAAAAAAATGTGAATTAAGAGAGCAGCTGGAGTCCTTATTTGCAGATCTTGATTAATTCTATTTTTTAAAAGCATTCACAAGATATCTTTTCATCAAAAGAAATGCTGATAATTTTCTTTAGAATGTGAAACCATTTTAATCTGTATTGACCACTCTTTCTCACTTTGCTGATTGCATATATTTTTGACCCTTAGATTGTAGGGAATGGAAGTGAGCAACAGCTGCAGAAAGAGCTAGCAGATGTGCTGATGGATCCTCCCATGGATGACCAACCAGGGGACAAGGAGCTTGTGGAAAGGTCACAACTAGATGGTGAAGGAGATGGGCCTCTTTCTAATCAGCTCTCAGCTTCATCCACCATTAACCCCGTGCCATTAGTAGGGCTCCAGAAACCAGAGATGAGCCTACCAGTGAAACCTGGACAAGGAGGTTAGGATTGCTGCATTGCTTGCGTAACTGAAGGTTATTGTTTTTAATATTTGAGTATCTGACCTGTATAAGAACTTGTCTAAGTTCTCCAGAAGCTCCAGATTCTAGATCTAGGGAGATGTCATTCACATAAATGTATATATTTTTCTCATTTCCCTTTAAATATATTTAAGTTGTACTAAAGAAAGAAAAATAGTAATTAAATAACACTGAGGAAGTCTTTTTTTTTTTTTCCAGAAAAATCTTAAAGATTTTTCCAGAAAAGGAATTTGAATAGTGTATTGAAGGGATGATGCTTGGTGAATAGATGTGTGCTCCATGCCTGTGTAACTCTCTGAGAGTAGTTACCAGGTTGGAAGAGCAAGACTAGTGCAAGAGATAGGCATAGCAAGGAAGAAGGAAAAGAACAATTACATCTTATTTGGAAAAGTGAGATGTTAAAGCGAAATGCTACTTGGAAAGAGAAGGCAAGGGGATTAAGAGAACATAATAAAGTGGGTAAGCTGATGAAAGAAAGATTTAGAATAATGTAGATAAGGAAGACAGAGCAGAGGTGTGATTTTCCAGAGTGGTAAAGTACTAATGTATATTTGACTTAAATGTAAGTTATAAAATCACAATTCAGAATAGCAAATCATAGGAATCTGGATTGACTCTTAACAACACTACATAAAAGTCTTGGTGTTATCACGAATTCTAGTGTGAGCTTTTGGTTTTCTGTGGGCTTTTCTTTAGGGGTATGGCATTTTATCTCATTAGTACTTAATTTAGAACCTAAATGTTATTTGCACATCTTTATTTGCTATTCATATCAACAAAATATCAAAATGAAAATAATCTCTTTATTCTTTTTTTTACTTCAGATTCTGAAGTGTCAAGTCCTTTTACACCAGTGGCTGATGAGGACAGTGTAGTTTTCAGTAAACTAACTTATTTAGGCTGTGCCTCAGTAAATGCTCCCAGGAGTGAAGTAGAAGCCTTGAGGATGATGTCCATCTTAAGAAGCCAGTGTCAGATTTCACTAGATGTAACCCTCTCAGTGCCTAATGTATCTGAAGGAACTGTGAGGTGAGACCAGACCTTTGAACTCTGTTTTATTTTACAAACAAGCAATAGTGAATAAAATATACTATTTTATTCATGAAATGTTTAATTTATTTGGCCCTAACATTATATTTTCCAAAGATTGTTACCTTCATAAAAAATGGGCACTCATTTGTATCAGTTTGTGTATTTTCTACACACCAATTCTGTATAGCACATTAGTGATTTAAATGCTTTTAAGAATATGTTGACCATGAGAGTCTTCTTAACAAATTAATTTATGTTTTCCTTGTCCCCCTAGGAATTTCATACTGATTTTGGAAATTACAAAACATCTATTGGTAATATTAGCTATTCCAGTACAGCCTGTTCTTTTTTTTTGCCTCTGCAGTGCTGGATTTGAACCTGGGGTGCTCTACCACTGCACCACATCCCCAGCCCTTTTTATTTTTTTTATTTTGGACAGGGTCATGCTAACTTGCCCAGGCCGGCCTCAAACTTGTGATCCTCCCGCCTCAGCTCTTTAATTTCTGGGGCTACTACACTAGGCAGTTTAGGTCTTTCAGAGAGAAAAAGCACTAATAATAATAATAACTAATAATTTATTTTGGGCACATAAATGCTTTATGATTAATTTCCTTAGTATAAATTTCTTAAATACAGACTTACTGGGCCATTTTTATTGCTTTTGATATATTACCAAATAACTATCTAGAAATATTGGTCCAGTTTATTCCTCTGTCAGCAGTGAATTTGTTTCTCAGTACTTCAGAAGCATTTTGGGGTTTCATAGTAACAGAATAGTAGCTTCATCTGGATAATAGTCAATCTGCATAATTTTTCTCTGAGTAAAGAAGAGTTTCAGAAAGATTCACAATTTCTAATTTTGTATTTGTTAAGCTACTTATAAAATATTTGTTTTACAAATGCCAATTGAAGTTTTATACTTTAATATATTTTAACATTTTAATTCTATAAAAGCAATGAGAAAATTAATCTTATCTTGTCTCACATTTTCAAAGCTTTCATGAAAGTGCCTTCAAACCTGGGTTCCATCCCCTTTCTAATTATTTCCATTGTGAATCAGGCCCTTTAGGGCCCTGCAGTGTTGAAATTGCATAGTTTCCACACACACCCCACCCCACCCCCGTGCCTTTCACAGTTGTGTCCTTAGTACCCTGAACGTAATCTGGAATGTTTTAGGTATCACATAAATATTTGTTGAATTGGGTGAATGGCATCCTTTTTATTTTATTCATGATTTTTTTGAGGAGTTAGCATTTTATGTAATCTTTCCCCTTATTTTCCATGAATCAAAACATGCTTCACTCTTGAAAAAGACCTTAGATTTTGTATTTCCTTAAATAATAATGCATACTAGATAATTCTTTTATAAATTATAATCAGAACACAACTTTATTGATATATTTTGGTAGTCTACTTTACCCATTGACCTTGTTTCTGTTTAGTTGCAGACTGTAAAAGAAACATGTGCTCATTGATATCATTTAAACCTTCCTACTTGGTTTCCCAAGACATGAAACTACAGTTTTTAGTGACATGGAATTATGTAATAAAACACTTTAATAGTTTATATACAACTTATTTCCTAAAATCTAATAGGATTAGCATACAGAAGTCCTGTATGATCATCTTGTTAGAAAGATGTCTAATCCTAATATGAATATATTGCAAATTGTTCATAATTCCTCTAACCTCTTTATATCTTTTTTTCTGAACAGACTCTTAGATCCTCAAACAAACACTGAAATAGCAAACTACCCTATCTACAAAATCCTCTTCTGTGTCAGAGGGCACGATGGAACTCCTGAGAGTGACTGTTTTGCTTTCACTGAAAGTCATTACAATGCAGAGCTCTTCAGAATACATGTCTTTCGATGTGAAATACAAGAAGCTGTAAGTCTTTAGGAGAAAACTGTGAAAATGAAACTTCACCATTTGTCTCTGTCACTGATAGTGACAAAGGCAATTGGTTAGCTGCTATTTGATTGGGTTAGATTGGCATCCTTGTGCCATCAGTGACGTATTTGTAAATCATTTTTTTAGACCTAAACTTGTTAGGACTACCGAGGGTGTAACTCAGTGGTAGAGCACTTGCATAGCATGTGCAAGGCCCTGGGTTCCATCCCTAGTACCACCAAAAACCAAAACGAAACAAAAATTGTTAGAAATGTTTTTTATGATAATATATGTATTTAGATGGCTTCTAACAGAAGGCTCTATTTTTCACTTGGCTTTCTAATGTTTAGAACTTTTTTTATTTTTAAGGGAAAAAATACTTTCTGGTGATGTTTGGTACTTGCTTTTGAGGGCTAACAAATTAGATAATTTTTCAAAAGCATCTCATTAGTAGGGGAAAGATGATTATCCCTTCAAAAGTAGATCACCTTCTAGCCTTCATAAAAACATTTTGTATCTCATGGTAATAGCACATTTCCTAACATGTCTGGTTGCAGGTAAGCCGGATACTTTACAGTTTTGCCACTGCCTTCCGCCGTTCTGCCAAGCAAACCCCACTTTCAGCCACTGCTGCACCGCAGACTCCTGACAGTGATATCTTTACCTTCTCTGTGTCTTTAGAAATAAAAGAAGATGATGGCAAAGGTTATTTTAGGTAGGGCATATTATTTTATTCATTTTATTGAGTTTGTATTAGCATGCTGTATCATCTGTTATTCAAGGGAAAATCCAGGGCAGAACACCTATACCTTTCATACCATAAAGTTATTCCTTTTATAGGGAGGGTTTTTTTCTTTTTAAATGGTAAAGGAAAAGAAAAATTTACAGAGGCAAAATTTGAAAAATTTTCTGGCAATAAAAATACCGTGTGGAGAACATGTTACCACTTTATTTTAAACTGAAAGTAGCTGCCTGACTATTCTTAAAAATTATCACTAGGGCTGGGGAATATAGCTCAGTTGGTAGAGTGCTTGCTTTGCAAGCACAAGGCCCTGGGTTCAATCCCTAGCACTACAAAAAAAAAAAAAACCAAAAATGTGTGTGTACACACACACACACACACACACATATATAAAATCACTAACCTGGACCCAGTGGCACATACCTGTAATCCCAGCAACTCAGGAGGCTGAGGCAAGAGGATCATAAGTTCACAACCACCCTCAGCAGCTTAGCAAGGACCTAAGCAACTTAGCAAGACCCTGTCTCAAAATAAAAAAATAAAAAGGGCTCAGTTGTTAAGTGCCCTTGGGTTCAATCCCTGGTAGCCAGAAAAGGAAAAAAAAAAAAAAAAAAATAGACTAAAGCTGAGTCAGCTGGATTGGTAGCTCTATTTGTTTTGCTGTTTTTGTTTGGTTAATTTGTTGGGTTTACTTGTTTTTATCTGAAGATCTTAAGACTTTTGAAAATCATGTTTTACCATTGAAGTTTATCTGAACACAGTAGAAGGAGGGCTTTGTCTGAAGTGTGACCTACCATTTAGAGAGTTGGAAATAATTGGTTTAGGTTTTTAAGTAAAATAATTTTTTGTTAGGAAAAACCCTGGAGTAAAAATCAAAACTTAGGTTTAGTTAAATTGTTACTACTGTTAACAGTGTGACTTTTTCCAAGTTCCTTCACATCTTGTGGCAGTAGTTGTCTTACCTAACAAACAAAAAGGCTGGACTCTGAAATCTTCCAGTTTTAAAATTTTGTGGTTGCAAAATGATTTTGTACCTTTATATATCACATATTACAAAATGTGTGTTTCTTAAGATCATAATCAAGACCATAGTTAGACACAAGTCCTTCTTCCTACATGACTCCCTTATAAAATGTATTCAATGAAATGATGTAAAAATATAAATAATTTTTATTAATTGCTTTTAAATTAAAAAGCACAGCGACTGAGTTGTGGGGAAAATGTTTACTTTTGGTCTCCCTTCAGACTTTGATATTGTCATGCCACCTAGTGGCCAATTTAAGATATACTGGAGCATCAACTTTTTGATTTGAGAACAGAAGTGTCAGGAATTGTGTCTGTGCTTTCTCATTAACTACGTATTCAGTCTGAAAGCCCTGGGAAAATAAAATTGCAGTTTATACTGTTTTAAATATTTTTTTCCTTTTTAGTGAAGTTTCTTTAAACTTTACTTTTTGAAAATATTTATGTAGTTCCTCTTTGTAAAATTCCATAAACATCCCTATTTTTTTCCCCTTCATACCAAGGAGATGTTCTTACCAAAAATTGCTAAATGGTCAGATATGTTTTTAGGTTTGTTAGGGCTTTGCATTTTTTTGGTGTATGATTTTACTAGAAGTTTATGGTAAATGCTAGTGTTAACCCAATCTAGTGATGAAGTCGTTGGAAAAATGCTTTGCTTTGTTAGATTTGGATTTGTCTAATACATTAGCTTTATCCAGTAATTAATATAGTGGGAATTTATTTACAGAAATAATCATTGAGGTAGGTACCCCAAAAAATTATCCACATGAATATTCTCCTTAACACTGTATATAATAATAAAACTAAAAAATGGAAATTAAATATTGACTAGACTGGAGTGATTAAAATATGATGATATATCCATATGACTTACCATATATTCCAGAGATATATGTGTATGAATTAACTACAACACAGATAATTTGATTTTGCTATAACATATAGACAATGTGCATTGGGAAGAATTAATACTTTATTCCCTCCTCATTTCTGAAAAAATAATTCTACATTATTACAATTAGAAATTATCTTCTTAATTTAGTCTTCTATTTAGAAGATGAAGCATTTTTATTTATACCATTCAGGGGGCTGGGGAGATAGCTCAGACGGTAGAGTACTTGCCTTATAAGCACAAGGCCCTGGGTTCGAACTCCAGCATCCAAAAAAAAAAATCACAATATGAAATATACCATTCAAAGCAATTCCTCTGTGTGTGTGAGTATTTAATCCACAAAGCAACCTCATAAGACATATTGGGAAGTTAGTATTATGCTTTTCTTATAGGTAAAGAAAACCATGGAAATTAAGCCTTGACCTCGATTTCATAGTTTATACCACAAGAATTAAATGTTGGATCCGTTCAGTGACACAGTTATATAATCAAGACCCCTGACATTCATTCAGGTTCACCTTCCACTCTGCTTTCTGTTGATGCAGTCCTTTTAAAGTCAGGAAACAACTTTATATATACTAGTTTAAATTGCTAAAAGATGAAATTTTATTCACTTATACTTCAGTACCCACAGAACTTAGAGACTTACTGATAGTTGAAGTTGAGACCTGTCCATCTCATTATAGGTGAGAATTTTGTCTGCCGTAAATATTTAGCAATTTGCTATGCAAAATTTTTCTTTGAACATGTTTGTCCTTTCTACACTGCGTTGTTAAGATTCTTTGCTTTTGGGGCTGGAGAGATAGCTCAGTCGATAGAGTGCTTGCCTTGTAAGCACAAGGCCCTGGGTTCGATCCTCAGCACCCAAAAAAAAAAAAGATTCTTTGCTTTTTGTAATTTGTTATAAAATGTTCTTGATTTGGTTAATATACAAATGCAGATGGGTTTCACACTAATTATTCTGCAGAACCACTTTTACTTTTTGTAGGTATATAGAGCTTTAATATAACCATATAATTCATCTACTAATTGTTTCGTTGCTATTGTGTTAAAATTCTACAGAAATTAGATACAGTTTAAACTTACTTCATACTTACTTTTGATTGCCACATGCAGATTTGTCTTTGAGAACAAAGGAACTGGAGATAATGATGTGTGGGAGACTAAGGAATTATTTTGATAAACTGTCATTGTTTTGTTTTGTTTTGTTTTGTTTGCTGGGGATCAAACCCAGGGCCTTGTGCATGCAAGGCAAGCACTCTACTGACTGAGCTATCTCCCCAGCCCCGATAAACTGTCATTTTAAGAATATTTTTAATTTTTATTAAGCTGATGCTTATTAACTTTCATCAGTATTTTAATAATTAGTTACACAGGTTTATATTAAGGTTTTCACTGTTTAAGGGATGTGTTAGCAGCTTATTGGCCATATTTTCCTCATGTCTCTTATTTTTTAAAGATAATTTGTTTTGAGGTTCAAAGGGTCTGTGATTGTCTTTTTCTTCATTATATATTTAAGTAAATGAAGCAATAATTATTTGTTAAAACAATTATGAAATATGCCAGTTGCTGTACTAGGTACTTTGCAACTATTTAATTTTCACTGCAACAAAAGAGAAAAAAATAAATCTACATTTTAGGAGACACAGGAGTGTTTTTTGTTGATGGTGATGGTGTTTAAAAACTAGTCATAGAAAAAGAATTAGAGTTTTGAGGTCTTTGTTTAAAAAAAATTGTTTTAGTATATAACAGGAAAATGATTGAAACATGTCTGTCTACAGTGCTGTTCCCAAAGACAAGGACAGACAATGCTTTAAACTACGCCAAGGAATTGACAAGAAGATTGTCATCTATGTACAACAAACAACTAATAAAGAACTTGCCATTGAAAGGTAAATAATTTTAGTAAGTTTAGTGTAAATATAAATTTTTTATTTTATAAACCTAATGAGATAATCACTCTCTCTCTTTTTTTTTAAATATATTTGCAAAGTATTTGTCCACTGGGGAATTCTTTTGCTGATTGATGTGAATACTTATTTACTTTGAAGTAGCTCCTGTAAATTATCAACTAATATGCTAATCTCAATCACATGGTAATAAAAGGCAAATAGAATTTGCTTACCTCAGTTAAAGAAGTGAAGATCGTTTGATCAACACTCATTTATTGCTAATTTTAAGAAGTGTCCTTTTTCCCCCATAAGAAGTTTTTTAAAAGTGACCCATTTAAACATTTTAGTATATTTTATCTTTTTTTTTTTTCCAAATTTATGGCAGTTCATTTTTTACAGATGTTTTGGAGTTCTCCT
The DNA here is from genome assembly GCF_902686455.1 of Sciurus vulgaris. Taxonomy (NCBI): domain Eukaryota; kingdom Metazoa; phylum Chordata; class Mammalia; order Rodentia; family Sciuridae; genus Sciurus; species Sciurus vulgaris. Next base: position 79,282,372 of record NC_136476.1, read on the forward strand.
CAGCCCGGGAAAAGATGTACGAAACAGTGATATGCATTTGTTAGATTTGGTGAGAATTTATTTTATTCTTTTAATACTGGAAGGTTAAAAACTATTTCCATAGGAAAGTTGTTTTACTGTATCTCATCAGAATCTAATATTAGAAAATGTTTATGAAGATTTTCTCTGTAAGCTATAAAACAATACACAAAGACAAGGGGATTTCCTTATTCTTGACTTTGTTTTTAGAAGTCTGACCTTGGTTAAATATCTCAGCCTTGGCTTTTTGACACTGCACTAGTGATAATAATACTTGTTTATGGGTAGGATTGATGTGAGAATGAAAGGAGAAAATTTATCAGAATTCTTTTGCAAACTGCCATGTTTTGCAAGTAGTTGGAACTATTAGGATTAAGCTTCTTAGATTGAAATCTTTATTTTCAAAACTGAAAAGTATATGGTGATTATATATTTGATAGAATAATTCAGCATTAGTTTTAGATAGTGAATTTCCCTAATGTTTATTCAATTTAGTATGATTTACAAGCATTTACTTGAAATATAACTTTTTAGGAACAGTTGTGCAAATACATGGTACATCTTTAATCTTAACTATAATTGTTTACATGCACTTCTACTTTAAAAAAAACTCATATTTTTCAACTCCTGTTTTTTAATTTTTTTTTTTTTTTTTTTTTCTTGTGGTGCTGGGGATTGAACCCAGGGCCTCGTGCATGCAAGGCAAGCATTCTACCAACTGAGCTACATCCCCACCCCTTGAGTGTTTTTTTAAAGCAACAAAATGAGGATTAGCTATTGTTCACCCATTGGAGTATTAAGATGTAATTTTCTTTTTTTTATTTTTAGGAGTCTATGGGTAAAAGTTCAGATGGAAAATCATATGTAATTACTGGTAGCTGGAATTCAAAATCCCCACATTTTCAAGCTGTAAATGAAGAAACTCCTAAAGGTGATGCAGATTGCTGACATGAATAGAAGTTTTAGTTTCAGGATGATATCCAGACCTTAGGACCACTTGCTTGACCAGTCTCCAGTATTTACCTAATTCTGGTGAAACAAATGAATAGTTCTTGTGTTTATTGTTATATTTGACCTTTAAACAAAGTATCATTTTTGTGTATTCATTTTCCCTTCCCCCTTCTCTTTATTTCTGTTTACGTGTTTAGACTTAAATTTTATTCGTTTTTGTAGAGATAATCCATGCACCTATGGTTAAAAATTAAAGGCTGTATAGAAAAAAGTGAGTCTATCATAGTCTTTATTCCCACCTGATCCAGTAAGAATCACTATTAGTTGTTTTTGTGTAACTTTTCAGATATTTTGTGCAGGAAGAACTTTTTTCAAGATACTTCATACCCTTCCTGAATGACTTTAATGGTAGCATAATATTCTGTCCTGAAAATGTAATGTTACTTGCTTAATGAGTCCCGTTGAGCATTTATTTTTCCCTTCAGATTTTCATGTTATCAGTAGCAATATAGTGGATAAAGGATAAAACAGATAGTTCTAAAGTATGAGATACCATTATTAGCCAAATTTAAAAGTTGAGAATTTCTACTGTTAGAGTGGTATATAAAAGATGCCATACATTAATAATTTTTACAAAACAATCTGACAGTATGTTTCTTTAATTGACAGTTGTTGACCTTAAGATGTCTTGAAAGTTTGTGACAAAAGTAATTACTTTCACTTTAATGGTATGACCAGGTGTATTTCGATATCTTTTGTTTTGCTCATGATTTTTTTTACTTTCTCTAGATAAAGTGCTATTTATGACCACAGCTGTTGATTTGGTGATAACAGAAGTGCAGGAACCTGTTCGATTTCTCCTAGAGACAAAAGTTCGAGTTTGCTCACCTAATGAAAGATTATTCTGGCCCTTCAGCAAACGTAGTACTACTGAAAATTTTTTTTTGAAACTAAAGCAGGTACTAAATTTTTCTACAAATATAGAGGGGGTAGAAAGGTGAATTCACTTTAGAGACTAATTTGTCATTAAACTATAAATTGGATTTTTAAATAGTTATGTGTATTTTAAGTATAGTAAGAGGAAAAAACGTCACTTGTAGATTTATCCACCTTCTTAAAATTTTTGTTGCTCTTCATTGTTTCCTCCAGATTTAGTTTTTCATTGGTCTCGTTTAACTCAGCATGAAGAACTTCTAAAATTTCTTTTAGTGTACATCTGCTGACAATGTATTCTGTTAGCACTCATTATCTGTGTCTTTATTTCACTACATTCCAGTAGAATATTTTCACTGGATCAAAGATTCTGAATTGATTGTTTTCCTCTCTCAGTTCTTTCAAATATTATCTCACAGTCTTCTGAATTCCATTGTTTTTGATTAGAGGTCAGCATTAATTTATATTATTATTTCTCTTTATATAATAAATCATTTTTCTCTGGCTTTGAAGATTCTTTATCTTTGGTTTTAAGACATTTAACTATTATATGCCTAGTCATGATTTTTTTCTGCTTATCATGCTTGGGATTTGCTGGACTTTCAAATTTCTAAAATTTTTTAAAACGAGATTTGGGGAAAATTTGACCCATTGTTTACCTTTTGCCCTGTCCAGCTCTTTTCTTTCCTTACAGGATTTCAGTTCCAGATGTTTTGAACTTAGGAGTATTATATCACTGAGCTACATTCCCAACCTTTTAAATTTTTATTTAAGTTGCCCAGTCTCTCCTCAAAATTGTAATCCTCCTACCTCAGCCTACCAAATTGCTGGGTTACATGCTTATGCCTTCACACCCAGCTGCCCTTTTTTTAAATTTTTTATTTATTTATTTTTTGGTACCAGGGATTGAACTCAGGGGCACTCAACCACTGAGCTATATCCCCAGCCCTATTTTATATTTTTATTTAGAGACAGGTTATCACTGAGTTGCTTAGCACCTTGTTTTTCTGAAGCTGGCTTTGATCTCTGTATTCCTCCTGCCTCAGCCTCCCTGCTGGGATCATAGGTGTGCACCACTGCACCTGGCAACTGCCTCATTTTTAATTAAAAAAACGAAAAAAACAATTTTTTTCTTTTCTTTCTTTTTTTTTTGGATGGGGGGTTATTGAAGATTGAACCTGGGGCCTCTTACATGCTGACCACACGGTGTACCATTGAATTACATCCCAATCCACTTTTCATTTTCCTGCCTCATGGTTGTTTTCTCTTGAGATTTACCTTTTGTTTGTGTTTTGCTGTACTAGAGATTGAACCTGGCATGTGCTGTCACTGAACTACATCCCCAGCCCTTTTTTGTTTATTTTGAGATGGGATCTCACTAAATTGCCTAGACTGACTTTGAATTTGGGCAGTGATCCTCCAAACTCCTTTGTAACCACGATTATCGGAGTGAACTGCTATGCCTGCCCATTTATTCTTTTATGAGCAAGTTTTCACTTACATCCCAGAGCATCATTGTAGTATAGCTGCTTCAGAAATCCTTGACTGTTAATTCTGAGGTACGATAAGTAACATTTTAAGTGATATATTGTAGAGACTCTGGATTTCATTATTTTCTTCTGAAAAGGATCTCATTTCCTTTTTTAAAAATCTGGCAGTTAACTTTGTCAAACAAACTTCATACTTGAGTTTCCTGTGGTGGGCAGAGCTGAAGTATCCTTTCCATTCTCTTAGTTTTCCTTGGCTTCCAGTTGTCCCACCACTTACTGCCCTCCTTTCCCCCCCTCCTTTCCTCCCGCCTTGCCAGCCCTTTTTTGTGGAGCTGCAGATGGAATTCAGGACCTTGCATATATGGTAGGCAAGTGCTCTACCACAGTTCTATACCTCCAGCCTCTCTGCCCTCATTTTACTTTGTAGCAGAACTCTTAGGAATAAATCTAGATGCCCAGTGGAGTCTTCCTCTTCTTTGCCTATCTCCAGCATTGGATATAGATGATCACTTCTTTCTTAAATATACCTTCTTTGCTTAGCTTTCAGGATATCCCAAACTTAACATGACTAGAAAGGTACTCATTATTTCTCCCACCCTCAAGTACTCTTATTTACCTGCCTTTAGTGTTTCAGTTTTAGTAGTTGTTTAGGCCAAGAATTTTATTTTTCAAACTCCATATCCAGTTTATCAGTAATCTTGTTTATTTTCAAATTCAGAATAGGACTGCTTCTCACCTGGATTACGTTACCCCACAACTGAATCATCATTTTTCACATAGGTTATTCTAATAGCCTCTTTACTCATCTCTGTATTTTTATCTAGCCCCTTATAATCTATTCTTAGCATTTTTCTGCCCAAAACCCTCAAACCCTATTTTATTCATTCAAAGCCAGTTTTTATGGTGGCTTACTTGATCCTACCTGTTCTGCTGCCTTTTAGGTCATAAACAAGTTCCTCTTATTTATTGTTCACTCTACTTAGCCATACTCTTTTGAACTTTATTAACTGTTATCTACCTGGAATACTCTTCTGTGTTGCTAATACCTGCTTCAGGTCCTGTTGTCTGTTCAGATCTGCTTCTCACAACTTGCCCTTACTACCCCCCTTAACACTGCAGTTTGCTCACTCTCCCACTGGTACTGCCAGTTCTCTGTACCCCTAAGTTATAGATGTATATATACACATTTTTTTACATTGGCATTCACCTTATCATGATATATATCATGGAATATGCTTACTTTTACATTATTAAGTTTTTTATTTTATTCTTTGCTAAGGCAAGATTCTTAATCTGTTTTGTTCACTGATTTATCCCAAACATCTAGAACATAGTAGTTCCCAGTTATGTATTCAATTCAGTTTGTTTACATGTAACATTGATTTTTTTTTTTTGCTCTAGGAAATAAAAATTATTTATTTTAATTTATATTCATAATTTTTTGCAGAGAACTGTAATAGAGGAATACCAAGGGATATTTTTATAACTTTGGAAGGAAGAGTGACGTGAAAATCTTAACTTAAATTGGAAACTAGAACAATGTAAAATTTCTGGTTATGAAAAAGTCTTTTATTTTTTTAAATAGATGATGGTGGAACATTGATTTTCCATTATACAAAATTATCATGTTGTATATCTATTTACTTGAATACATATTTACTTGGGTATATTTAGGAAAAGGAAACAAGCAAAGCAGGAATAGAGATTTCTTCCCAGTGTTGTCTTAAGAAATGGAATGTAAACCCAAGTCTTAGTAGGAGCAGAGGATTATCAGAGTCATCATCTAGAACTTGGATGTGAAATCAGAGTCCATGGATCTTACCCCTGACTGGCATTATGACTTTGAGCAAGTTCCTTCAACTCTCTGAGTTTGTTTACTCAACTCTAAATTGAGGACAATAATAGCATCTCCCTTATAATATTATTGTGACATAAAATAAACTGTATATCACACAAGAAGTTAGCAGTACATAATAAATTCTTCCTATATTTTAGTTATTATAATTGAGAGGTACTGTGGAACTCCATGGGCCACAAGGAGAATAACTCTAAGTCATGAAATCACAACAGCCTTGATTATATAGATGTAGAATCTGCCCCAGAGGAAGAATGCTTTAGATGTTAAACTAGTTCATAAGCATTAATGCAAGTTTAGGCAGTGAAAGGGAACTATCCTTAAATGTTTCTAGAGAAAGAAGCAGTAAATAGAAATTAATTGAATAAATATTAACATACTTTAAAAATTATTTGTTTAAAGATTTCTCTTTAATTAGAGTTCTGTCTCTTCAGTCTTATTTTAGTGGACGTAAAATAAAACTACCCTGATCATTAATTTCCCTTAAGGTCTAATGTTGAAGTCTTGGCTTCAAAGACTGCATGAGTTTATTTAAAGATCACTCCTGTGGTTGAGTGTGGGGTGATGTATTTTTTTTCATGGAAATAAATCAATTTCATTTCATTTCCATGCAAGATTTACAAATATTCTAATAACAGTATGTTATTCTGGTACTTTTTGCTTAGTTTTTTTTTCCAATGTAAAAAAATTTTTTTAATTGTAGATGGACACAATACCTTTATTTTATTTATTTACAATGTGGTGCTGAGGACCAAACCCAGTGCCTCACAGGTGCTGGGTGAGCACTCTACTGCTGAGCCACGAACTCTGCCTCTTTGCATAGTTTTTTTTTTAGCTATGCTAAAAAAGACTTAATAGGATAAACTAGCCAAAAACATATCTGAGATGAAGTCCAATAGACTTATTTTTCTGTTAAGATTACAAATTAAACATAAACTAGATTGTCAATAGTTTATTTGCCAAAAAATCCCAGAAGTGTATATATGTGGAAGCTGGGAGAAGGGTAGGAAATTCCTGATAGTAATCTTTCATTTTTCTCTTAATTTGGTTAAGTCTTTATGTGCATGACTGGAGAGGTGAGGGCGAAGAGAAATAGTATGTGAAGAACTTGAACAACTATGTACTGTCTTGCAGCACTTGAACCACTGTTAATCTTACATAGAGTGGGAAAAATTTGAACAACTTCTTGCCCTCTTAGAACACTGTTAATTTCACCCCCTTGCAACTTAATAAACTGTTTATTCTTTTTTATATTTATGATATTAAAAAGTAATATTTATTTGAGGACTTACTGTGGCCATCACTCTTATAACCACTTGGCTTTCTTTTTTATGTAACTTTCACAATGATCCAACAAGCTAATAAATAGTGCTCTCATTTTATGGACAAGAAAACTGATATCCAAAGATGTAAATTAGTAGATTTTATGGAAGTTGTTTGAACAAGATACCTATCTAAGCCTTCTAAGGGTCTCATGCAGGGTTCTTTCTGCAGAAACATGCTATTTTTATCTTTGTTTCTGAAAGAAGATTTTTTTTAATTTGTTCTAATTGATTATACATGACACACAATGCATTTTGACACATTGTACACAAATGGAGCATAACTTGTCATTCCTCTGGCTGTACATAGTGCTGAGTCACACCAGTAGTGCAATCAGACATGTACACAGGGTCATGATGTCTGCCTCATTCTACCGTCCTTCCCATTCCCACCTCACCCCTCCCCTCACTCCCCTCTGCACAGTTCTAAGTTCCTTCACTCTTCCCTAACTCCCCCCACCACCCACCCCACTATGGATTAGTGTCTGCTTATCAGAGAAAATATTTGGCCTTTGGTTTTTTGGGATTGGCTTATTTCACTTAGCATGATATTCTCTAGTTCCATCCATTTGCCTTCTTTCTTATTTCTTTTTTCTGGTTTATCTGTAAGACTGAGTAATATTCCATCGTGTTTATGTACACATTTTCTTTATCCATTCATCTGTTGAAGGACTTCTAGGTTGGGTCCAGAGTTTAGGTATTGTGAATTGAGCTGCTATAAACATTGATGTGGCTGCAACATTGTAGTATGCTAATTTTTAAGTCCTTTAGTTATAAACTGAGGAGTGAGATAGCTAGGTCAAATGGTGGTTCCATTTCAAATTTTCTGCAGAATCTCCCTACTGCTTTCCATACTTGCACCATTCTGTAGTCCCACCAACAACGTGTGAGTGTACCTTTTCCCCCCAAATCCTCGCCAATACTTACTTTTGCTTGTATTCTTGATAATTGCCATTCTGGCTGGAGCGAGATGAAATCTTAAAGAGAAGTTTTGATTTGCATTTCTCTGACTGCTAGACATGATGAGCATTTTGTCATATGTTTGTTGTTTGATTGTATATGTTCTTCTGTTCAATTCCTTTCCCCCTTTATTGATTGGGTTATTTGGTGGTTTTTTTTTTTTTTTTTTTTTTTCTTTTTTCTTTTTGGTGTTAAATTTTTTGAGTTTTTTATATATCCTGGAGATTAGTGCCCTATCTGAGGTGCATGTGGTAAAGATTGAAAGAAGATTTTTAGGATTTGCTTCAATTAAGCATAATTTAAAATTTTAACCCTTTTCAGTTCTTAACAGAATGAAAAGGAAACAATACTACCAAGCAAATTTTAAAATATATAATGTATGGTATTTCTGTTTTTTGCCACTAGTATGGGAAAACAGTCATACAGCTTTTTAAATATGTGTTTAAAATTTTTTTTCTTTTGCTTAAATGATATCCATTTTTTCCTGGAGGCCTTTCCATTTTGGGGATTATTACATTAATATGGCATCGTACTGGAGAAGATGCTTTTAAAAGTAGTAAGAAAACATGTTTTCTTGGTTTTAAATTTCCAGATACCATATACTGAAAGAGGAAGAAAATGATCTAAATACAGACTGAATTTTCCAATAGTGATATAAAATGAACAAAAGACTATTCTTGGAACTGTAGAATTTTCATTGCCAAAGAGACTATAGGGGACTTTTTTTTTTTTTTTTTTTTTTTTTTTCTTTTTGTGGTGCTGTGGATTGAACCCAGAGCCTTGTTCACGTGAGGCAATCACTCTAGCAACTGAGTACATTCGCACCCAAAATTCTTTATAAAATTACTGTTTTATAAATGAAGAAGCTCATGTCTGAAAGAATAAGATCATACAGACAGGTAATTAATAGTATAATCAGAACTGGAAATCTGTACCTGTTAATTCCCATTTGCGCGCTCTCTCTCTCTCTCTCTCTCTCTTTCTTTTCTGTGTGTGTGTGTGTGTGTGTGTGTGTCTGATGAATGTGATGAATATGCATTTGTACTTGTGTGCACATGCACTAAATTACTGTACCTCTTGAGATATAAATACAGTGCTCAGAAGTACACCAGACCTCTTTCACTGCTAAATCAGGAGGTGCATGATACCAAGTTGTTGTACTTTTCTGATGAAAGTGTGATGATTCGATTAAGGTGATGACCACTGAATCTTTTCTTTGTAAAAATTGGGTTTTCTCTTTGTATTTAGCAAGTAATCTTTATGATTGTACTTTGGGAAGTTTTAGTAAGGATTACTTGAACACAAACACTGCAATATTCAATCTGATAACCAAGATTGCTACAAAGTGACTAATGAAAGGGTAGCCTATACAGTGTGGATACAACCAACGGAAGGTTCACATTCTGGGTAGGTTGGAATGAGGTGGCACAAGATTTCATCACACTGCTCAGAACAGCACAGTTTAAAATTTTATCTCTTGAATTTTCCATTTAATATTTTCAGACTGCAATTGATGGTAGTTAGCTAAAACTGCCGCAGGTAGAACAAAGAGAATTTAATTGTATCCTATTCCTCAACTTTTTTTTTTTTTAATATTTAAGTCAATTTTATTTCTGCAGTGAATACTTGAATTTGAAATGTAAAGCACAATACCACTTACATAGAACCAAGAAATAATAGACAGAAAAATAATAATTGGACAAAGATCTGTATAATAACACACAGAAATTTCTGGAAAAATAGATAAATGAATAGATAAGTTAACCTATGATCATAGATAAGAAGCTTCAATATTATGTCACTTATCTTCAATTAGAAAAATACATTAAACACAATCATGAGAACAATCTTAACTTTTTTTTTTTTTTTTGTGGTGCTGGGGATTAAACCCAGGGCCTTGTGCTTGTGAGGCAGGCACTCTATCAACTGAGCTATCTCCCCAGCCCAACAATCTTAACTTTTAAACCAATGTTTTTAGTATCCATTATTGATACTTGGCCTGAATTAGTTGAATTCATTTACATATTTTCAGTAATACTTTAATATTACTTGGTCTTCTGTTTTAAACCATGTTTATGTTGAATATCTTTATTATAGAAACAGTATTAAATTTATCTTAAAAATAAATGTAAGATTTTTATGGAACTTATTTTTGTTTCTTTGAGTATGTTACAATAATACTATAAAATAGGTACTTATAATTATTTTTTTATTTTTGGTGCTGGGACTCAATCGTAGGAACTTGAGCATGCTATCAAGTGCTTCTTCCTCAGAACAATTCTTTTTAGTTGTGGTTCTGTTACTGTTTGACATATACTTAGGTTTATTTGTTTTTACTTATTTTCAATTTGGGGGCTTGGGGTTTTTGTTTTGGTGGTGAGTACTGAATGCAGGGTTGTTCTACCTCTGAGGTACATCCTCAGACCTTTTCTAATTTTTACAAATTATTTTGAGATAAGGTGTCTCTAGGTTGCCCAGGCCAACTTGAATGTGTGATCCTCCTGCTTCAGCCTCCCAAGAAGCTGGAGCTGCAGGGGTGTACCACCACACCGAGCTCCTTTCTTTTTTAATGACTGCATAGTACTATGTTATTTGGATAAACCATGCTCTTTTTAGTCAATCTTCTATTGATGGGCATGTGGTAGTGTTTTATCACCTGTTGTGTTTTCCCTAGTCATTTACTATTTCAAGTAATGTTGCAGTGTTAAATATTTGTACATTTGTTATTTTGATTTTATTAAAGTGCATCTTAGAATAGTTTCCTTTTAATAGAATCACTGGCACATAAGATGAATGTGTGTGTAATTTCAATTGCTAAATTCCTCTCCATCGAAGTTTTAACTATAAGAATTAGCAGGTTCTGAGAATACTGTATTTGTTTTTGTTTTTTCCTTCATAGACTTGTTGAAAGCGTGTTTCAATTAAGGATCTGAGTTAGGTGGATCAGGTAAATAAGAGTAGTTTTAGTTTATCATTTGATTAGTGAGGTCAAGCCATTTTTCATGTTTAAAGGTGACTTTCTGTATATTTCCTGTTCATATCTTTTATTCATTTTTCTCCTTGATTTTGGTATTGTACCTCTTAATTTTTAGAAGTTTTCTATTCAAGAGATTAACCTTTCAAGATATAGTATTTCTCTGTCACTCATCTTTTGACTTATATTTTGGCAATTTTCTTTGGGTTTGCCATGCAGGGTTTTTTTATGTACTCAAGAATTTATCAACTTTTTTCTTTAAACCTTCTGAATTTGGATCAAAATTAGAAAACATTCTTTGTCCCCAAGTTAAAAGGAATTTAGGCATCTTTCACTTGGTATTTACATGATTTCCTTTTATTACTTTTAGATCTCCAATTCATTTTATATTTTATTCTGGTAATTCTGGTGTTTAGTTTAAAAAATGACCATCCATTTATCCCAGTACTATCCTTAAAAATTGTAACTTTCAGTCAGGCGTGGTGGCAATACCTCTTAATTCCAGTGACTTAGGAGGCCAAAGCAGGAGGAGCCCAAGTTCAATGCTGACCTCAACAACTTAGTGAAACCCTGTCTCAAAATAAAATTTAAAAAGTTCTGGGGATGTGGTTCCTTGGTAGGACACCCCTGTGTTCAATCCCCAGTATTGAGAGAAAAAAAAAAAATTATAACTTTTCCTTCAGTGACTTGGAATACTTTTTTTGTCATACTTAGCTTTCATGTGTACTTGAGCCTCTTTCTGGTCTTCATATTCTGTTCCATTGGTCTTAAATCAGTATCAGTATCTTTTATTATATTGACTTTATAATGTTTTAATATTTGGTAGGGCCACCTTTCCTTCCTAAATGTTTGTGTATGTGTGTGAATTTTCTTGGATGTTTTTAATTGTTTATGTTTCACTTAAACCTGAGCCTCAACTCATCTGACCCGGGTGAATAATTACTGGTATTTTTATTGGGGCAGAAATCTTCTCATCCAGAAAAATGAATTTTCTTTACTTACTTAAGTCCACTTTTCTTCCGTCTCACCAAATTGCTTTCTGGTAGTGATTATATATATAATTATGTATTGTAAGCTACAATTTAATGTTTAAGTTATATGATAATTTTATATATGAGATTTGTATTGTAGATCTTTAAAAGCTTTTTATTATAGATAATTCAAACAAATTTTTATTAAAATAGTGTAATGAATCCCTTGCACTGTGGCACAGCTTCAGCAATGAACATTTTTTTGTAGCTGGAGTTTTTGACTTATAAGGTTGGTCTCATTCTTGACTCTGTTTAGCTTCACAAGGCATATTGCTCTGGTCAGTGTGACTCAGAAGAATTGGTTATTTTTTCTATTAGGATTTTTCTTTTTAAAAATGAAGAACTCTTGCTCATCATTGAACTTTTTCATAGAGCAATTAATGTTTCTAAGAGCAGTACATAACAAATCAATTCCTATTCTCTACCGAAGTACAATTTTTGAAAGTTAAAAATCATTATAAATTTAAAATGAGCATGTACCAAAGATTTTAATTGGATTCATTAATTAGTAAGAAAACCAGAAAGATGGTAACTGATACTAAGTGTTCGAGAAACAGATTTTATATGGTCCTTCCTTTTAAAAACACACACAAACACATTAGAATAAGATTGCTAGGTTAGAAACTAAACTAGTTAATTCCCTTTGAGTTGTTTTTTATTTGTTTTGTTCTTCAGTACTCAGAACTTAATCCAGGGGTGCTCTATCGCTGACTCACATTCCCAGCTCTTTTGTATTTTTTATTCTGAGACAGGGTCTTGCTAAGTTGCTGAGGTTAGTCCCAAAACCTGTCTGTGACCCTTCTGGCTCAGGTCCCAAGTTGTGGGATTACAGGCATTGACCACTGTGCCCAGCTTAGGTTGTCTTTACTTTTGGACAGAAATCATTTACATATTTCCTGGGCACAAACCTACAAGTTAATATGTAACTTCTTAGAGTCTGAATTCTTTATTAATAGTAAGTAGCCAAGTCAAAACTGTCATATTTATCTAGAAAATTAAGTAATCCTCAGACATGTTAAACCAAAGTAGGTAAATCATAGTGGGTCAAATCTTATCTGATGGTTGGTTTTGTAAATAAAGTTTTGTTGGAACACAGTCACACTTCCTTAATTTACATATTGTCTGTGGCTGCTTTTGCTCTCTAATGGTGGAGCTGCATAGTTACATAGAGTGCTGGCCACATACCATAAGGTCTCTGTCCTTTGACCCTTTACAGAGAAGCTTATCTATTATTGTATTTAATGCTGCTTCAGGGTGATACTGAAAGGACATGTTGCTGCAGTCAAGGCCTTACTCTCAGGATTGAGGTTTTTGTTTGTTTGTTTTATAGAATCCAAGTATACATGAGGATAAAATCTGCTCTGATAGCTGGGTGTGGTGGCCCATACCTTTAATTCCAATGACTCAGGAGGCTGAGGCAGTAGGATTGCAAGTTCAAAGCTGGCCTAAGCATTTTAGTGAGGCCCTAAGCAACTTAGCGAGACCCTGTCTCAAAATTAAAAAAAGGAAAAGGACTGGGGTATGGCTCAGTGGTTAAGCACCCCTAGATTCAATCCCTGTACAAAAAAAAAAAAAAAATCTGTTCTTGTTGCCCACTCTTCTGTGTTTTTAGATTTTCTTTGGTGTAGCCACCTTCTGGTTTTCTTTGTGCCTTTTCTTATAGAACTCTCTTTTCTTCTTGCTCTGTATTTCACTTTACTTTTTTCTCTTCCTTAGACTGACCATAATAGTAATGTTAGTGTATTTAAAATGTTTATTATACTGGTAAAATCTTATATTCCTTGACTTTAATTTAGGTCAGTTTAAAAATTGCCTCAAAATAAATCCAAAATACAAATCAGTTGGAGTTACCAGAATTTTTGTGGTTTTTAGTTGATATTGTCTGCCATTCACCAACTTCCACATCCCGTTCCCACCCTGAGTTGTAGCTTTCAATTGAAGAAGTTGTTCCCTACACTACTTTAATTGAACAAAGAAGTGGGAAAAACATGGAATAAAGAATTTTCTTATTTTTAAATGTCATGTTTCAGAATAATTTAAAACTTATATGAAGCAACTTGGAAGACAGAATAGCTATTTAGTTTACACTGAGTAAATATTAGTAGTTGTTTAGCACATAAAATCATAGAACTGGAATCCTACTCACTGTATGCTCTGTTTTCCTAAAGGGTCTTAAATCTAAACATATGCTTTTTACTATTTAGAGAACATTAGTGTAGGGATTCTGAGAAACATCATTTATTCTTACAACCTGTGTGAAATCAGAAGTGGTTCTCAATTAAAAACAAAGAATATTACTGCATAATAAATACTTTTTCATCCTCAAGATAAAGCAGAAGGAGAGAAAAAATAATACTGACACTTTATATGAAGTTGTGTGCTTGGAAAGTGAATCAGAAAGAGAAAGGAGGAAAACTACAGCCAGTCCTTCAGTTCGCTTGCCACAGTCTGGATCTCAGAGCTCAATGATCCCTTCTCCTCCAGAAGATGATGAAGAGGAAGGTAAAGGGAGTGCTAAATTTATATTTGTGGGTAGAGGACCAGGCAGAATATATTATTGTATCATGGAATGGATAATGTGAACCTTGCATTTGGAATTCATTCAGTGAATACTTATGACTGTCTCCTATGTCTGGGAGCCAAGAGAGATTAAAAAATGATTAACATTGGAAATTCTTTAAAATACTCATAATCAAATTGGGAAAAAGAGATTGTACAATTAGTGCTTTTTAAATAATCCGTTCAGTGCTAACTGGTTGGATTAGCAGTTTTGGAACAAATTTTACACAGCTCTAAGTGGACATTTCCATTTCAACTGACTCAAAAAAGACTATGAGGTCATAAAAGGCATGTATCTATGTGAGATTCACAGAAAATGTTCTGGAAGTTCATAGAATCCATTTTTCATTGTGGGGTATCGTAAAGAATAGTTTTGAGCTGGAATTTTAAAATACAGGAAGAATTCAGTAGGCATAAATGGGCTCCTCTAGACATTTCTGGCTAAGGAATTGTGTTAACAAAGATATGGAAGTGGAAAGAGTGATTGGTTTGGTTTAAAGAAGTGTGTATCCATGATTATATGTACTTTTTTCAAATATGGAGTGAGCACTGACTATCCAGTTTTCATTGATTTATTCAGTAATCCTGTTCTGGTGAGTAATCACCTTAGAGTCATATATTTGTAATATCAATGGCCACCAATTACTTGATGCTTATTATGTGGTAGGCAGATGCTTTATTTTATATAATCCTCAAAGTAACAGTAATTTTGAAAATAGAACTTATAGTTATCCTCATATGTAAAGAAATGGAATCTCAGAAATGTGAATGTCCCTATGGTTACAAAGGTAGAAGAATTTGAAGGTTATTTCTGTGAATCCAGATCTTAGTCCACAGTCTGAGTTAGAGTCAGTCACTACCTCTTGCATTTACTTCTCATAAAACATTTTGAAGTGCAAAAAAAGCATATATATTGTTTTAAAATCAAAGATGCAGTTTAGAGTTCCCTGCAGAGCCACTTTAAGTTATGTGATCTAAATGGGAATCGTGAAATAGTTCCACTGAGTATATCTGCTGTATAAATGGTAGTCTTGAGATGTACAATTTCTCTTCTAAGTTAATACTGATTAAAATGGCAGAATAGCACAGTCTTTACATAACTTTCCTTCCTTAAACTGAGCAATGAAAGCAAAAGAACCAAAATTGAGAATGATGTTCTATTTATCATGAAGTCAGAGAATGCTCAAATCTCCATACTGTAGATTTTGAGGATTATGTTGGTTACAAAAAAAATTGGGCTGAACTGAAGGCTGACACCTAGTTCTGATCTATAGCAGGCAGAGATTTTTCTTATTTTTGAGGTGATTCAGAAGGCCTTTGTTGATAGTTCTTAACTAGGGAGAGTAAGGATTAATGGCAAAAATATGCTCTGTGAGGGAAAAGGAATGTCTGCTTTTTGCCTATATTCTCCTGATGCATACCACAGTACTTGGTATGCAGTGAGTGACCAGTAAATTTGGCCGGCTAAGCAGTTCCCTAAGGACCCATTTCCATAGTTTTTCCATAGTGAAAAATTAGTGACAGTGAGCTTCAGAGGAAATTGCAGTCATGCTGTGTTGCAGTTCTCTCTAATCCAGATTACAAACCAGGGAAACTTGCCATCTTGTGATCTGTTTGCTCCTGGAAAGAAATGACTAGTTCTCTAGAGAGGCTTCTTACCCACAGGACTTGTAATAGGAAACAAGCAATTTTAAAGTGGGGTTTTTCAGGAGCAACATTCTGAAACATTACCTGCTCACTCCCCACCTCTCCTCCATTTTATGCAGATCGGACTGACTCTATACACAGATTTCAAACTAAGTATCTGGATTTGTTGGAAGCATCCAGAACAGTAAAAGAGAATTTTTGGAAGATAGGTCCTCCTAGTCTTTTTGAAGGAATTATGATTCCTTGTAAATTTTAGTCTTTTTATAACTACCTTCCCCCCAAAATTTTATGTGGTATATCAGCATTTTAATGAGTAGAAAATTATGTGAGGGATTAAAGTATAACTAGTCTGGAAAGCTCATGAAGTTGGGGAAGTCTACCTTAGTGCCCTTGAGCCTTTTTCTGGTCTTTAATTTATTCATCCTTGTCCAGAAATCCTACATGCATCTTTTTCTCTCACCATCAAAATTAGTGATAACGTCCAAGGCACTGTAATGTAAAGGCATTGAATAATAAGTATCATGGACTTCTGAGTCTTTAAAATCAGTTCTTTCAGATAAGACCTTCTCTAGTAACATTGCAAATTCACGATGCAATCATCAGAGGTTTGCCAAATTTTGTGTAGGTATATTGAGCGAAAAAAATACAAAATGAACAAAACCCAGCTTGATGAGGACACATGGAAACAAATACTGTCACACCTTGTCAGTAAAATGTAAATTATTAGAACCATTTTGGAAAACAGTGTCAGAAAATTTCAAAATCCTTTTACAAGCATGTGATTTTTAACTCAGGAAATCTACTTCTGGGCATATGTCCAGTGAATCAGTGAGTATATTCATACTGATACTGTTCATAGCAAAACGTTGAAAACCTCTCTAGTGTCCAACAGAAGGGAATTGTGTTAGTCTATATTTTGTCCTGCTTTCATTATGCTTTTCAGTTCTTCTCATGCCTATCTCAGCTGTCACTGTATTGTTTTCGGGAATTGAACCAGGACTTCACACGTGCTGGGTGTGTGCTTTTACCACAGCCGTCAGTGTTACTGTTTTCACAGTCTTTATTCATACCTTATATCCTCTAAGTTCTTAATTGAACTTACTTTTCTTAATTGCATAAGCTTAAAATAGTTCATTTTGGTCCTTTTAAAATATTTTTTTTCTTTCTATTAAAGTGTACTGTTTTGTAGAAAATTTAGAAAGTCATAAATACATAAAAGAACAAAAAAATATTAATCATAACTCCATCACTCAGATTCAAGAATTATTAATGTTTTGGTATAGTTCATTCTAGTCTGTTTGGTTTTTTTACAGAGACACATGGATTATTTAACTGTTCACATTTTCATTTTATCTGATATTTTGCATGTCATTATGTAATCATAAATGTCATCATGCAGTTGCCTTGTATACATATGTCATAATTTATTCCACCATTCTCTACTCTTCCCTTTTGAAGATTTCGATGCTTCAAAATTTTAAACTGTTTTAAATAAAACTGCTACATATTTCCATGCATAAAGCTGATTAGTTTGGAAGAAGAACAAGAACATACCATATCTTGAGTCTTGCAATTTCATTATTAAATGACTCTTTTCGGTAATTGACATAATATGGACCTGTATGGAAAGCAAAAGGGAATCAAAGAGGTTACAAAGATTTTCCACCCAGGACCATTTTAATTTTATTTGTAATTATGACTGTATACTCCCAGTAGAGTCTTTAAACTTGACCATTAAATTCCCATGTCATTCTTTTGGCTAGTATAGCCTCTTCTGTTATCCTTTTTTATGTGTTTTATCTATTAAAGATAACGATGAACCTCTCTTGAGTGGATCTGGTGATGTATCCAAAGAATGTGCAGAAAAAATTCTTGAAACATGGGGAGAACTGCTGTCAAAGTGGTAAGTTATAATAGCATAGTTCTCCTTTTCATCTGCAATTCTCATTGTATGTTTAGGAAATCTTACCTAACTCTAATACTAAGTTTGGAACCAATAAGAGAAACTACATACAAGCTTGCGATTGTAGAATCTCTATTTTTAGAGCTTTATAAGGATAATAGTGGAAACCTGAAATCAGTTCTCAGAATATTAGAAACCTAATAAATTCTCATTACTGGAGAAAATATTTATCCAAACATGGAACTTATGGACAGAATAAATTTAAAAAGGGGCATGTTGAAGAAATTAGCCACCACTAATTGGCTAAGTGGTTAAGACAGTACACAATAATCAGGGAAGTTTAGAGGATATTCACACAACATCTAGAGGCCTTAGGTAGGACTTTTCAGTGGCAGAGCATGGTATTTGTTACCTGTTCTGTCAATTACTTTTCCTAGTAACATATTTAAAACTTAGGAATTTCTCATCAGCTCAAGAGACAGCTGGATAGTAATAAGAAGCACTATCCTCTACATTTTCAGAAAACAATACACCACCTCCAGGTGCTTGTTAACATAATCAAAGATTTTCTTTCGAGTCAGGTTGGTGAGACATTTATTAGTTTCCCTTTCTCCCTAGGTAGGATGCCAGTTAGGGAAAAGCTGAACTTGAAAAGGGTCTGAGTTTGACTCTATTTCTGATGTTCTGGTTATTAGGGTAGTCATCTAAGCTCCCTGTTGACCTACTACTTTGGTATATAATTTTTCTCAAGTTTTAACTGTTCAAGTTTTTCACTCCATTCTTAGTAAAGCTGTGTCTCGGCATTTTTTAAAAAATGTATTTAATCCCCTTGAGGGACAGGGCTAGAAATGGGCATCATCTGCTCCCTCATTCTTAAAAATGCTTTACATGTTTGGGAAATTTCAAATAGGTACAGGAGGAAAAAAATCAAACCAAAGCTTGGTTGATCTTCACACAAATGGTTTTAATACATGAACTCTGCATAAGTCCCCAGAACACTAATTCTCATGTTTTTCATAGTTCTTTACAATCAGGAGATGAAACTGCTGACACATTTGTCACAATTATGCTTTTCAGTTCAATTTGGAGGGTTTAGGCTGCTGTTGGCAGGAATTTCATCTGTGTAAAAGTTTCTGCTCAAAAACAAATGTAATTCAGTCTTGACTTGGTTTCATAATAGTGTGTTTAAAACCATCTAGTATAATATTTAGATTTGAGAATTATACTTTATTAGATGAACCCACCAGCATTGTATATAATGCCTTAGAATTTGTTTTGTTATCATACTTCATTATTCGTTTTGCTGCTTAGCAATCAACTCTGTCCTCCCATTCCTCCATATGTATTAACTGAGTTTGTTCCTACTGTCTTCAGGTTGTTCTGTATTTGCTTGTTTTAGTCTTACCTTCAGAAGTACTATCATAGTCTCTCTTCATTTCATTGTTATTTTTCCCTTTATTGTATGTGTTTTGTGGATATAAAGTATTGTAATATGGAATTTTATAGCCTCGTGGATCTGGCATAAGATCCTACCTCTCCCACTTCCTGTTGGGTAGGATCTTGGGCATGTCACTTAACTCTTCTAAGTTTGTTACTTCATTCAGAAACTAGAAGTTTATAAAACTAACATTGAGGATTATTACAGATTAAAAATAATGATTATCATCATTATAGTTGTAATCATTAGTAAAAACAATTTACTCTCAGCTAGGCAATGTACTAAGTTATGTGTTCTGTTTCAACTTTAACAACTTATGACCTGGTGTCCATTTTTACAGACTGACTCATAGGTTAAGCCATTGTAATTATTAAACTGTCAGAATCAAAATCATTAACACAATAGATCTGATCCCAAAACTGGCTTATTGAGCTCTGTTTGGTTTTAGTGGCAGTATTAATAATAGTGTCTTTGAATTGTAATTCTTCAAGTTCATTTTAATGACTCTTAGATATGAGATCCAATGTCCTTGGTATAAAATAGTATGCTGAGTTGTATAGATAAAGTTAATATCAAAAGAGGTGATTGGCTATATTTGACTGAAGAGGCCATAATGTACCAGTCCTTGAATTATGTAACAATTTTTTTTTTCTGCTGGAAACTCTCCCAACTTTTTAATTCATATACATATAGATACATGTGCATATAGATACACATACATATGTATTGTAATCTAAGCAAGGAAAAATATTGAATTGTCTAGCTCTCACATTAGGGCACAGTTTCATAGAATTAATCATTTTTAATTGTACTGTGCATTATTCTCATAGAATTGTGGAAATGTGAGGAGTATCAGATCTTTTTGTAATTTGATAGTGGTTCTTTTGTGGCAGTGACTTCTTCAGTCTGATACCCACAGGAGCTTTTTCTTTGTTAGGATCCTGCTTCGTTGACTTGTAATAGTGGCCTTTAAATGACAAACCAGTTATGACAAAAAAGAGCATTCATTGGTCTTAAGAGTTTGAGGACTACCTCGGTGATTTAATTGGCCTTTCTGACATTTTTTCTCCATCTGTAAAACTAGATACTACATCTACCCCAGATGGTTGTTACAGGTCAAATAAGATACTGTATGCAGAAGCACTTTGAAAATCTATATCAGTATTTCAACACAAGCTTTATTTTCTTCATGTTATAGATGAGACAAATGAAGCCCAAAGACTTTAGTAACTTGGTTTTCATGTTTGTGTGGTACTGGGGATCAAATCCAGAGCTTCGCACATGCTACTACTGAACTACATCCCCAGCCCTGGTAACTTGTTTTGATGTAGCCATAGTATAGTAGAAACAATCTTAGCTACCACAGGTATTTGGAGAACTTATGTAAAAGAAGATTACATGAAAATTGCTGAAAACATGCTTGAGATGTTTTAACTTAGAACATATAAAAATTCAGTTCACTTGTCAATGTTAACATAGGGTCAGGTCCTTGTCTTTAACTATGTGTTTGCTATTTGCAACTTTGCTTTCTATTTTTCATGACACTTTTTTGTCAGGGGTCGAGGGGTTGGAGTTTGAACCAGGGCCTCACACATGCAAGGCGAGAGCACTACCACCAAGCTACAGTCCCAGTCCTGTCTGTCTTAGATGGGCCGTGACCATAAAGCAACCTCTGTGGTTCCCTGTTTTGCCCTTTTTTTTTTTTTTTTTTTTTTTTTAAGTAATAATTGAAAGATACTTAGAAAGCAGTTTTCAGAATTCATGTAGACTTTTATTCTTTCTCTCAGCTATTTTGGTTACATCTAATCCAGTAGCATTTCTTCTTTATTATGATATTACCTTATCAAGTATTTATAAATCATTTCGTTTTCATAAAAATAACTCTCTTGAGAATCATCTTTTTATGAATTTATGAGTTACAACTTTATTTTTAGGCACCTCAACTTGAGCGTAAGACCAAAGCAGTTGTCATCCTTAGTACGAAATGGTGTCCCTGAGGCTCTTCGAGGAGAAGTCTGGCAGTTGCTGGCGGGCTGTCACAACAATGACCACCTGGTAGAAAAATACCGAATTCTTATCACAAAGGTAAGGAAACAGTGATTCACCTTCAGCAGTAATCATCTTAGAGATTTGTAATGAAAGATCGTTGTGGTTTTTGGCTTCCAAGAATTTTTTGAAATTTCCTTGAGAACTATTACTTACACTTCTAGTCCCAAGATACTTCTGTTGGCACAAAGGAGAAGGCATAAGGTTTTCTTCCCTGATTGGTTTCACCTTAAAGGCAAGGGATTGCTCTAACTTGTAGTGCATCTGAATTCTTTTTGACAGTAATTACATTTTCAGTCGGGTCAGTTGTGCTGTGCCATGTATAAACTTTCTGCTTATTTTAATTCATATCACCCTGCACAGAAATGTGGTCTTGGTAGGGATCCAGTTTCTGCAATTGTAAGAAAATAATATGGTAATCTTATACCACAATTGCTTTTGGCTCATTCCTGTAAGTGAAAAATCCTTATTATTTCATTATCCCCTTCTCAAGTTGAGGTGTTCTTCACGGTTTTGCTAACAAAGCAATAAAAACTATTACTGTATGACACACAAAGATTTAAAGTTATTTTCTGCAAGATTAGGCAGTATTTTGTGCCTTGAATGCTTTGAGTTACTGGTTTTAGTTTTAGTTTTCTCAAATTCTTCAAATGTTTTATCTTTAGGAAGCAGCTTCCCCGGTGGTATGCAAATCTGAAAACTGAGTTTAGAATGCTTTACTTAGAATCTGCAATAATATTTGAGAATTTTTCAGTGTGATGAAAGGTGAAACCTTTTTTAAGTTAAAACTTCATGATACATGAATAATATCTTAATAAAGCCATTATTTGAAAGCAAACATTAATACCTTATAGGGGAAGAGCATTTAAACATGAAAATTGAAACTTTCCTCACCGGAAAATGATTTTTATGTTCTCAGAATATTATTGTTCCTTATATTAATGGCAAACAGATTTTTTCTTTTTGTTTCACAAAATAATATGCTGTTTTCTCCCATTATGTTGATACAGTTATTTAACCAGCATTTATTGGGCACCTGTTACAACCCACAGTGCTGGAGCTTTAAGGTTAAACACAAGAGCAGTTAACTGTCATGTGATCTGATGTGTCTGAAAAGACACAATGAGAACCATTAGAAGGAGTGATTACTTCAGTCTAGGAGAACAGGGAAGTCTTTATCAGGAATACAGCATTCAAGACAGGTTGTAGAAAAGAGCTCACCACTCATAGAAGATGGACTTGAAGTACGTTATCCACTAGAATGAACGAAGGCATCAGAGAGTGAGGTTACGTAATACATGTAGCTGACAAGGTATGCACAGTTGACTGTTTTCCTTGGTTGGCAGAACATATTTTGGATTTGTAATACTATCTTTCTAGTTCTGTATTGGAAGTCCTTTGAAATGTTTGGCCAAAAATGATCTTCTCCCCGCCATTGGTACTTGTTAATTATACAGAACGGTAGTATTCATTGTAGTAGGTACATGGCATGTAAAATTGATTGATTTTGCTCAAAAATTATTTCTTAGGAGTTTATTACATTAAAGATTGTTGGTAAAATTCTTCATATAGGTGATTTAAAGACATGAAATATCTCTGATTGATTGAATTGTTTTTCTGGTTTATGAAAATGATAAAATGTTTATAGAAAAGGAACCTGTAGTTACATGAATGTAAAAGACTATTAACAAAGTCTGATATATTTGAATAGTGACTTACATACACTAGTGATGTGTACTTTATATTTCACAATAAACTTCTGTTATTGTGTGTTTGGCTAGACTCTTAAAAGGTTTTCAGTTTGAATTGCTGGTGGATGATCAGAAAACACAACTTAAAACATAATAATTACTGGTGAATGTTCTTTTTGTAAACACAATGATATTCTATGTAAGTTGGTATTGGTTTTCTTTTGTTATCTTCCCAGAAATAATATTCATCCTTGTATGGACATGGTTGTAATTGATGTTATTGAACTTCCTCTGAAAAATTTTTTTTGAAGGAGAGGAAACTATTTAAATTTATATTTACAGCAAGCTGTAATTTAAAAGGGCAAAATACAACCTGAAAGTGTACAGCTCTGTGACATTTTACATATAATACACTGCTGTGAATACTGCCAAGAGCAGGGAATACCAGTCACCCCCCAAAGTTACTTTGGTCCATTTCTAGTCATAACTGCATCCCCAAAGTAATCACTGTTGTGACTTTTTCTCTCTTTAAATTGTTCTTGAACTTCATTAAAATGCAGGTATAATTATATATATTTTTTTGTATCTAACGTCTTTTGCTCATTCATTTTGGAACTGTATCAGTAGCTTATGTTTTTAAATTTGTTTTCATTTTTTCAGTTGCTAAGAATATTTCATATTAATAAACACTTAAAATCCATTCTACTGTTATAGATATTTGGGTTTTGGGTCCAGTTTTAGCCATGATGAATAAAGCTAATGAAAACATGTTTGCAACTATAGCAGGATTTGTACATATTATTATACATACATATACATTTATGCATATTACTCAATTATAGAAATCATTCTGAGTATGTTTTGTTTTGTTTTGTTTTGTTTTGCCAGGTACATGTTTTGTGTTCTAGAATTTTGCATGTGTTATTATGTCAGAGTTTTTTTGTTTTTGTGTAGCTTCTTCAAAGACTAAATTTACAGTAGGAAAAATAACTTGATTTAACAGAGTGAAAGCACAGAACTGGCAAAAAACTGATGACTGTCTTTTTTTAATCATCTTACTGTAATTGTTAATCAAGTCTTATGAGAGGTTCATGAAGGGGCACTCTGCCACTGAGCTACACCCCCAACCCTTTGTTCCTTTTGTGATCCAAGGATAAATGATCTTTTAAATAACATAAAATACATTGCATATTTTTAAAGGTGTTTCTTATAAGGAGTGAAGTTATTTTGGAGGCACTCTTTGTTCTCCCTACTTTCCTTTTGAAAGTGAAAATGTTTTATTTAGCTTTTGCACTTTGTGCAGGGATCCAGCAGGGAAATAACATAATAATAGTAGTTACATTTTTTGAGTGCTTAGTATGTGTCAGAGGCTATACAAAGCATTTTATATCCATCATCTCTTTAATCCTAAAAAACTCTTTGTGAGGTGGTAATTACTCTCTATTTTAGAAAAAAATGAAACATTGTCTCACTGAGACTTAACAATATGCTAACATTCCCTTAACTGATAAAGAAGTAGATAGGATTCGAACTTACTACCGACTCCACAGCTAATTCTTTTCCATAATCCTATTTATCCTCAAACAGAAGTAAAAATTTCTTTTTTTATATCTTTTTTTTTATTGTAAACAAATCAGATATATGTTGTTTCTGTTTGTACATGAAGTAGAGGCATACCATTTGTGTAATCATACATTTACATGGAGTAATGGTGTTTAATTCATTCTGTTATTTTTTCCTTTCCCTCCCACCCCTCTTTTCCCTCTGTACAGTCCCTCCTTCCTCCATTCTTGCCCCCGTCCCACCCCCCAATTATGTGTCATCATCTGCTTATCAGTGAAATCATTCATCCTTTGGTTTTTTGAGATTGGCTTATCTCACTTAGCATGGTATTCCCCAGTTTAGTACATTTGCCTGCAAATGCCATAATTTAATTATTCTTTATGGCTGAGTAATATCCATTGTATTTATACACCACAGTTTCTTTATCCATTCATCAACTGAAGGACATCTAGGTTGGTTCCACAATCTAGCTATTGTGAATTGAACAGCTATGAACATTGATGTGGCTGCATCTCTGTAGTATGCTGATTTTAAGTCCTTTGGGTAGAGGCCAAGGAGTGGGATAGTCAAATGGTGGTTCCATCCCAAGCTTTCTGAGGAATCTCCACACTGCTTTCCAGAGTGGCTGCATTAATTTGCAGCCCCACCAGCAATGTATGAATGTACCTTTTTCCCCACATCCTCGCCAACACCTAGTGTTTGTTGCTTGTATTCTTGATAATCGCCATTCTAATTGGGGTGAGTTGGAATCTTAGGGTAGTTTTGATTTGCATTTCTCTTATTACTAAAGATGGTGAACATTTTTTCATATATCTGTTGATTGCTTGTAGATCATCTGTGAAGTGTCTGTTCATTTCCTTAACCCCCTTTTTTTTTTTTATTGGATTGTTTGTATTCTTGGTGTAGAGTTTTTTGGGTTCTTTATAGATTCTGGAAATTAGTGCTCTATCTGAAGTATGAGTGGCAAAGATATTCTCCCACTCTGTAGGTTCTCTCTCACATTATTATAGTTTCCTTTGCTGAGAGAAAGCTTTTTAGTTTGAATCTATCCCAGTTATTGTTTCTTTTATTTCTTGTGGTATGGGAGTCCTGTTAAGGAAGTCTGATCCTAAGCCAATATGTTGAAGATTTGGACCTACTTTTTCTTCTCTAAGATGAAGGGTCTCTGGTCTGATTTCAAGGTCCTTGATCCATTGTGAGTTGATTTTTGTGCAGGGTGAGAGATAAGGTTTTAGTTTCATTTTGCTGCATATGGATTTCCAGTTTTCCCAGCACCATTTGTTGAAGAGGCTATCTTTTCTCCATTGCATATTTTTGGCACCTTTGTCTAGTATGAGAAAATTGTATTTATTTGGGTTTGTGTCCATGTCCTCTATTCTGTACCATTGATCTTCCTGTCTATTTTGGTGCCAATACCATGCCGTTTTTGTTACTATTGCTTTGTAGTATAGTTGAAGTTCTGGTATTACGATACCCCCTGCTTCACTCTTCCTGCTAAGGATTGCTTTAACTATTCTTGGTTTCTTATTCTTCCAGATGAATTTCATGATTGCTTGCTCTATTTCTGTAAGGTACATCATTGGGATTTTAATTGGAATTGCATTGAACCTGTATAGCACTTTTGGTAGTATGGCCATTTTGACAATATTAATTCTGCCTATCCAAGAACATGGGAGATCTTTCTAACAGAAGTAAAAATTTCTTTATACAAAAATGTATATGTACATAATTTTATGGAATCACATAAATGCGCTTATGTACATTTTTATTTTACTTTTATATGTGTTTTTATATATTTTATATATTTTTATATATGTATATGTGTATGTGTGTGTATATATGTATATATATATATATATATATATATAATTTTTTGTGTGTGTGTGTGTCGCTGGTGATTGAACCCAGGGCCTTGTTCTTGCGAGGCAAACACTCTACTCTGAGCTACATGCCCATCCTTTTTAATTTGCGACAGGGTCTTGCTAAGTGACCGAGTTTGGCCTTGAATTTGATATCCTTCTTCCTCAACTTCCCAAGTAGCTGTGGTTAGAGACATTACCAAGCCCTGCTTGGTTATTTAATTTTTGTATTTAACTATTTCCAGTTTGCCTTTCACAATATGGTAGTTGACAGTTCAACTATCAATGTAGTTCCACCAGCCAGTGAACCTATTGATATATCCCAGCCAGTACTAGTTACCTCTATGTTTAATTTTTGCTATTAGTAAATGTGATTGCACTGTGTTGTTAGTGTGCAGTTCCTTGACTGCCAATAAAAGTGAGTGATTTTGCTCTTCTGTGAATTACTGCTTCATATTCCTTGTACATTTTTTCTATCCACATTTTTTAGTAGTGCATTATTATTATGGTTATACATAATGATGGGGTTTGTTGTTACACATTTGTACATTCACACAACATAATAGTATAATTGGGCCAATATCACTCCCCAGTATTGTACCTTTTTCTATTTAAGAGGTCAGTTTTGAATCACTCTCTGTAAATTATGTATGTTAATCCTTTGCATTAAAATTATAAATAATTTTAGTCAATTTTTAATTGAATTTATGGTTTCATGCTGATAAAACATTTTCAGTTTCTGTATAGAAAATGTGTCATGGTTAACATATCTCCTATCTCTCACCAGGCGTGATGGCACATGCCTATAATCCCAGCAAATCAGGATATCGAGACAGGAGGATAGCAAATTCTAGGCTAACCTCAGCTATTTAGTGACACCCTGTCTCAAAATAAAAAGGGCTGAGGATGTTGCTCTGTCACAGAGTGCCCCGGGATTCTATCCCCAATGTCAAAAATAAAAGGGTTGGGGATGTGGTTCAGTGGTAGACACTCCTGGGTTTGATTCCCACTACTGCACACACTTTTATAAAACCTCTCCTATCTAAAGATTTCTTTTGTAAATGTAATTTAGAGATTTTTCTTACAATGTTTTTATTTTACATGTTAATTTTTATGTCTTTAGTCCATCTGGCATTTATTTTTGTATATAGCATAAGATAGCATTCCAATTTTACTTTCTTCCAGATGGATAACCAGTTGTGTTATTCCTATTTTCCTACTGGGTACAACTACCATCATTGTCATGTCTTACATTCTCACATACACTGGGATTGTTCTGTTACTGATCTGTTTGTGTATTCCTATCTCAATACTCTGATTAAAGATGCTGTGAGATGTGTTCTGATACTTGGCAAAGCAAGTCTTTTCTGTTTTCTGTTACCTGTTTTTGCAAATCTAATCTTCCATAAAAGCCTTAAAATCATTTATCCAATCTCACCATCAACACTATCTTATAAGGTTATGTAGGGATTCTAATTTGCAGTTCATTTAATTGACATATTGTGTGACATATTGTTATTATATCGTCACATCTAAGGATATGGGATGTCTTTCTCCTTGTTCACTGAAGACTTCAGATATGCCTGCATGTGGGTTTTGTGCCTTTTTTATTTAATTTATTCCCAAGAATTTTAATCTTAGAGTTTTCATAAGGCAAATGCAGGTTTTTTTCCTTCCCAAAATGCTACAATGGAGAGAAAACATTGATATTTAAATTTTCTTTTCATCTGGAAGTTGATTTTTTTAAAATATTTTTTTGGTTGTAGATGAGACACAGTACCTTTATTGTTTTATGCCGTGCTGAGGCTCGAACCCAGGGCCTCATGGCATGCTAGGCAAGCTCACTACCACTGAGCCACAATGCCAGCCCAGGCTGTGAGTTTTTGATGATTTCCAGATATGCATATTTGGAAATATGCAGTAATATCAACAGTAAAAATAAGTTTTACCTCTTGATTTTTTAGTGTCTATGTAAGCTACCAAGTTTTCTTGGTTTTGTTTTTTTATGTGGTAAAAATATTAAGATAGTGTCAAGTTTGATGATGGTGATAACTTAGCTTCCTTCTCTAATTCCTGATTTTAATTAAAATGATTTTTTGGAAAATGTGCTGATTAGTTTTTTAATAAATAATTTTTATTTAAGTGGTTTTTTAATTCTGTGTTGGAATTTTTTTTGTTTTTGTTTTTGGTACTAGGGATTGAACCTAGGGGCGCTCTACCATTAAGCCATATCTCCAGCCCTTTTTATTTTTTGAGGCAGAGCCTTGCTAAGTTACTGAGGCTACCCTTGAACTTGCAATCCTCTTATCTCAGCCTCCTGAGTTGCTGGGGTTTCAGGCATGCACCACTGTGCCCAGCTTAGGGTTGGAATTTTTATTAGGAATATTTATTGAATTTTATTAAGAACTTCCTCAGCATTTCATGAACATTCATTTGTTGATGGAAGCATAGTTGATCAAAATGATAGACCTGATATTGAATTTTTCTACCATTGGTTTCTACTGTTAGAGAAATAATTCTACAGAACATAGACCCCTAAATTCTTTGTTCTGTTTTCTTTCTGGTCTTTGGCCAGGAGCTCGTCAGTCCTGATCTTTAGATTACACTTATGAGACTTGGACAGAAGCCTGATAAGTAATCCACAGGGACTTCCATGGTCTCTTAGCTCCAGTTGCCTGTGATCCTGTACTTTGTTTGGATCTGGTGAATTGTATTAAGTTGGAGTTAAGAATAAAGAGAAAGGAAGGCATTTTCTATTTCTAGAATCCTCCTGTTCCTTCTTTCTTTAGGGTTTTTGTTTGTTTTTATTTTTTGTTTTTTGTTTTTTTGGTTTTTTTTTTCATTTTATGTTAGTATGTCTTTATGTTCCTTTCAAGTCAGTGTTTAGTAGCCAAAATTTACACCAAACTGCTTCTACAACAGATTTCCCCCCCCCAGTACTGGGGATTAAACCCAAGGGCACTATACCACTGAGCTACATACCAAGCCCTTTTTATTTTTTTAGACAAGGTCTTGCTGAGTTGCCCAGCCTGACCTCCGACTTGGGATCTCTTGCCTCAGCTTCCCAAGTAGCTGGGTTTGTAGGCTTGCATCACTGTACTGGGCTCACAGAACTTTTTAATAATGAGAAAATAATGAAATGGCAGCATATCTTGATGTTTCTCCTTCCTTCCATCCTGTTGATCTTTTTTTCTGAAACTAATCTGCATTGTTTTCTTCAGTGATTTTTCAACTTCAGTAGAAGGAACATTTTGCCATGAATTAAAGTCATTTATCTAGAACCTAAACTAGTAGCAAGCTAATATAACCAGTATTTACTTTTCTAATTAGGCTTTAGAGGCCCAGATGCATTTTCACATTATGGAAAAACAATTTATCAGTTATAATTTCACTATCAAGCAGATTGATTTAATAAGCAGTGATTAAATAATACTTATTAATAAGAACCTGCCTGTGGATGCCCAACAAGAAAAAGGGTTGAATTGAGCAAGAAGAGTACTGGATATGAAGTTAGGAATCCTGAGTACTTGTCTTAGTGCTCCAACTAGCTTCCTTGATCTCAAATGGGGTTCTGTATCTGTGATCATTTATTTCCTCTTCTTTAAAATGAAATTCCTAAAGTAAGTGGTTGATCCTTCTTTACACCTTAACATTCTGGAAAATCAGATACTGTTGGCCCTCTGCATCCATAGATTACATATCTATATGTTCCATATCCCCAAATTTAACCAACTGGTGATTGAAAATGTTACTTGAAAAAAAAAAAAATTGCTTCCATACTGAATATGTGCACACACTTTTCTTCTTGACAGTATTTTTTAAACAACATAACAAATATTTAAATAACATTTACATTGTATCAGTTTTACAAGTAATGGAGATATAGGAAGATTGTGTAGGTTATATGCAAATACTTCACCCTTTTATATAAGGAACCTGAGACCTGAGCATCCATAGATTAGGGTGTCTGACACAGTTCCCAGAATTAGTCTGCCTTGGATACTGAGGGACTACTGTAATGTTTGAGCCCTGCCTCAAAACATAGGCCATGATTCCACTGTTTCACAACTGTCTAATTCTATAGGAAATTAGGTTGTAGTGAACTTTCTAATGCATTGCATGTTCTAATAGAGCAATTAACTATAGAAGGTCCCTTTAAATTTTTATTTGTGAAAATAATTTTAAACCATCATGTCTCTATGAAGTCATTTCTCCTCTAGGGAGTTCCTAGAAGTCATGTCTATCTAGGGTGCTCTAAAGGGTTTTTGTTTATTTGGTACTGGGGATTGAACCCAGGGGCACTTAATCACTGAACCATATCCCCAGCCCTTTTTTATATTTTATTTAGAGACAGGTTCTTACTGAGTTGCTTAGCCTTGCTTAGTTGCTTAGGCTGGATTTGAACTCTCAATTCTCCTAACTCAGCCTCCTGAGCTGCTGGAATTACAGGTGTGCACTGACTCACCTGACATAAAGGGTTTTGAAATTAGCACATGGTGAGGTACTGGATTTGATCCTCAGCACCACATAAAAAATAAATAAAATAAAAGTATCCATCTACAACTGAAAAATATTTTTAAAGAAAGAATATAAATGTTTGATCATATTAAAATTGCTGACATTCATATGCCTCAACCTAAATTGAGTATCCCTTATCCAAAATACTTGGAACCAGAAGTGTTTCATATTTTAGAGGTTTTCAAATTTAGATATATCCCCAAGTCACTAGTATTTTATCTCTTTTGAACAAAATATTTTTCTTTAGTTCAAAACAAAACATTTAATTATTGACTGATTTGTCTGTTAGCCCTTTTGTAGCTATTAGCCCTTTTTTTTTTTTTTTTTTTGTTTTCTGTATGGATGTGTTTTGATTTGGTTATTAAAATAGAAAAATGTTGAAAGAACTGTTACTGTACTATTAATAGTACTTTAACAGCCTGTAGTTTTACCGTATTGTTTTAATTCCTTTGCTTTATTAGCCAATGCAGTATTTATAACCCTTTAGTTTTATACAAGAGAACACTGAGATGTAGAGAGAATAAGTTATGTGACCAAATTCACAAGTAGTAGAAAATTCTGGATTCCTTCCTTAGTCAAATGCTTATTCCACTTATTGAAAATCAGTAACTCAGAAATCATTCCTTTATTAATTCAATATTTATTAAGCCCTCAATAAATATGTGTTCAGAATAAAATTCATGACAAGTGTGTGGAGTAGTGAGTGACCTGCATTGACTGTAGGGCAAGGTGATTGGGGGAAATGGAATGATAGTATCAGATTGGAAAAGCAGTAAGGGAGCCATTGGCTTTTTCTTTTTTTTTTTTCTTTTTTAAACATAGGAGTGCCATAATAGAATGTAAGCTTTGGGGTATTTTATCAGGAAGAAATGAAAAGATTAGGCAAATGAACAAAGCAGGGAGCCCACACAGTAATTAATGATAACTTGAATTAAAAACTGAAATGCAGAAATGAATTAGAGAACAACTGTAGAGAATTCCAGGAGTTAGTGACTAAGAACATTGCATTTAGGGGAGAGAATAGTCAAGACAATTCCTTATGTCATACCAGAGTGCCTGGAAAAAAGAGGCTTATTTGGTGGAAAAAATGTATTTGATTTTGAACATATTGCAGATAAAAATCTGCAAGGGCATGCAGGTGGAGGGAAAATTTGAAACTCAACAGGCAAAACTGTAAATGGAAGAGGAAGCTCAGCAGTGAGATGGGTTGAAGACCTCAGCGCAGCAATTATTTGTGTAGGAGGAATGATTGATGCCATATTATCTTTTTTTTCTCTCCCAGTATCTTCACTGTTTTGCATGTGCATAGCTTTACCGTACTTGAGTAATGCATGATAGTATTGTATCCAGAGAGCTGTTGTGTGCCTGAGAACAGTAAGACAGGATACCTCAGAATACAGAGGAGCCCAGCTTCAAGCAATGCAACATGATTAGTGTGAAAAACTGGCTCTTTAAAAAGGCTATTTCAGTGGTATGAGCAGAAAGTAAAGTTATATACTCTGTATGTCCCAGGTGTTTGTAAGTCCTTTGTGTGCACCATCTTTATTTCCCAGCAATCTTATGAAGTAGGGGGAGTATTATCCTCATCTTACAGAGGTTGGAACTGAGACTGAGAGAGGCTAAGTTAAAATCAGAGCAAGGATTTAAGCCAGGTGGAGTTCCTTCAATGCTATTGGTTTTTTTTTTTTTTACTGTACCACACTTTGCCATGTTTTCCATTAAGATCTGTCAGATGCTGCTGTCAAGCTTATTATGCTCAAAAAGGTTTTTTTCCTTACCTGTTTTCATGTAGTAAGCCCAGTGTTTTAGCTTTGAAATGTTATTCATCGAGTTCTGATTACGAGTGACCTTTTTCTGGGAATCAGAAAGCCACATGTATAAAATGATTAAAAATGAGAGTTGAATCACTTGTGTCTCTACTCAGGCATACAAACCTCCTGGAACACTTACAAATCCCAGCTTTTATTTTCTTTGCTGGGTTCGTGTAACCTTATTTAGAAAGATGAAAGTTTAAAAGTTAAAGATTAAAAGATTAAAAAGTTAAAAGAGGGCTATGATTGTAGCCCAGTGGTAGAGCCTAATGTGTGCGAGGCACTGGGTTTGATTCTCAGCTCCACATATACATAAATAAATAAACACATAAACAAATAAAGAACCACTGACAACTAAAAACATTTTTTTTAAAGTTCAAAGATACCTGGAGGAAAAGATATTACAATTATACCATTCCCGTAGGACCCAACTCCTGATTAGCTGATAATTGTCATTTATGACATTACCAGAAAAACTACAGTATAACTCCAGTTACAGTATAAAACTACAGTTTGCATTGTTTTGCATAGGCAGAAACAAGATTTTTTCCGTCATGATAAAAGACTTATTTGTGCCATGAAACTTCCTGTAATTTTCAAGCCTAGGTACATTTACTTTTTCATCTTTTTAAAATTTTGTTGTAGATGCACACAATCCCGTTATTTTGTTTATTTTTATGTGGTACCTGAGGATCAAACTCCATGCATCACACATGCTAGGCAAGTGCCCAACCACTGAGCTACAGCCCCAACCCCCTACTTTTTCATGTTTGCGTATTTGTGCACTGCTTCTCAGCAAACTAGAAGCTAGAAGTGGTATCTCAGAACTACAGGATAGTGTTGAATACATGAACAGTGTAAATTTTCTTCTGTGTGAGAGTGTGTGTGCTTTTTGTATTATGAGGTTGCGGAACATTTTCTTTATTTTTTTCTTGAAAAACTGATTTTAAAGGTTAAGAATGGTGAATATCCAGTGAATCATGAGAGAGAAAATGCTGACTATTTAGCCTTTCAGCTAGAATTTCTCATGTAGCTGAATTATGATTTCTCACTTGCCATATACAGTAAACACACTTCTTTAATATTTCCTTTGTTCCTTGGAAAAATGCTACAAGAAAATAGGAAGTTCCCATTTTTGCCACTGTGGAAATGTGTTCATATCTAATTCCTGACTCCCCGCCTTGGTTACTGCCCATTTTCCTTGCTAGCAATCTAAATTCTTCTTATATGCTTAAGAGGGGGATTCCAGACAGACGAGGAAACAGCTTTCAAATGCTGCACTGCGGGCGTACTAAGCCATTCCCCCACTGTGCAATCTGGGAGCACCTCTCTGTCAATGCATTCTAATGAGCTGCTAAAGATGCCAGAGCATGTGCATGCACATGCATTTTCTTTCCCCTCCCCCGTTCTTTTTCCAAGCCCCCTCTTCTCCCTGTTTCCCCTCCTTCTCCTTTATCCCCTCCCTCTGTGTCTCAGTTCTGCAGTACACAGGACGGAAGCACACTCCTGCATTGCAAGGCTTTCTGTTAAGGATGTATTGTGGCTTTTGTTTGGATTGCAGCGTGCAGACTTACAGGTAACATACTGAAATTGTGTTAAACAGATATATTCTATTGTTTTCAGAGGTGAAATATTGTATTGGCTTTCATGGAGAAAATAAGTTAATCTTTGTTAGTTAATTAGTGGTAATTGTAATGAAATGTTTTCAGAATTGCCATAAGCAGATTCTATAAACAGCTCAAATGAAAGAAAATGGGGATAGATTGATCTTTGATTGCTTTTGTTTTATGTTGATCTGAAAGCTTGGTGTTGTTGCTTCTCCTCCATAGAATAAGGACCAGTTATGTGGGGTGCTATGGAGTGTAGCAGTGATGGTGATACCAGAAGGGGTGGGTTGGGAAGGGTGACAACAGCTGGGCTAGCTAGGTTCTGTGATTTAGGGCATTGTATGCAAATATAAATTGCTTTCTCCTTTTCTTCTATCAGCTGTTCAGAGGAGACTCATTACAACTCCTGCTGAAGCTCCTAATCTTCCTCCCTTCTTCTAGCCCTTTCCTCTACCCTAACTTGGCCTGAAGACATTGTCCCCAAAATTTACCTTTCTCCCTTGGTGCTATGTGTATGGTGAACTTGGCACTATGGCCGAGTCTGGGACTGGCCAGACGACGGCTCTTGGCTCTCCCTATACCAAGAAGGATTTAAAGGGAAATTGCACTGCAGGCAATGCATCAGAGCAGCAGCATCGGGAGCTTGGGGACTGAGGCTCTTCTGGCATTATTACACACATGCACAGCTGACCGCAATGACAGCAGCTGCTCCTTTGAACTGTTGGCAGCAGCCAAGCGGCAGCATGAAGTGAGAGATCACTCCTGAGCTCAAGATGAACTCCACCTTGGATGGTAATCAGAGCAGCCACCCTTTTTGTCTCTTGGCATTTGGCTACTTGGAAACCGTCAGTTTTTGCCTTTTGGAAGTGCTGATTATTGTCTTTCTAACTGTACTGATTATTTTTGGCAACATCATTGTGATTTTTGTATTTCACTGTGCACCTTTGTTGAACCATCACACTACAAGTTATTTTATCCAGACAATGGCATATGCTGACCTCTTGGTGGGGGTAAGCTGCTTGGTCCCTTCTTTATCACTCCTTCACTATTCCCTTCCATTAGAGGAGTCCTTGACTTGCCAGATATTTGGCTTTGCAGTATCAGTTCTGAAGAGTGTCTCAATGACCTCTTTGGCCTGTATCAGCATCGATAGATACATTGCCATCACTAAGCCTTTAACGTACAATACACTGGTTACACCCTGGAGACTACGCCTGTGTATTTTCCTGATTTGGCTATACTCCACCCTCGTCTTCCTGCCTTCCTTTTTCCACTGGGGCAAACCTGGATATCATGGAGATGTCTTTCAGTGGTGTGCGGAGTCCTGGCACACAGACCCATACTTCACCTTGTTCATCGTGATAATGTTATATGCCCCAGCTGCCCTCACTGTGTGCTTCACATATTTCAACATCTTCCGCATCTGCCAACAGCATACAAAGGAAATCAGCGAAAGGCAAGCCCGCTTCAGCAGCCAGAGTGGGGAGACTGGGGAAGAACAGGCCTGTCCTGATAAGCGTTATGCCATGGTCCTGTTCCGCATCACTAGTGTATTTTATGTCCTCTGGTTGCCTTATATTATCTACTTCTTGTTGGAGAGTTCCACTGGCCACAGCAACCGCTTTGCATCCTTCTTGACTACCTGGCTTGCTATTAGTAACAGTTTCTGCAACTGTGTCATTTATAGTCTCTCCAACAGTGTCTTCCAAAGAGGACTAAAACGCCTATCAGGGGCTGTGTGTACTTCTTGTGCAAGTCAGACTACTTCCAAGGACCCTTATACAGTTAGGAGCAAAAGCCCCCTTAATGGATGTCATGTCTGAAATGATTCAGACACTAGCTCACTAGGAAATCGGGGACAGAATAATTTGACTAAGCAACAGCAAACAAATGGTCTATCCATATACCTTTTAAGTTTGCATGAATTTTTTTCATCAGTGTGATTTTGAATCAGAAGAATCAGGATCATGAGAATAAATTTCTCTTGTTCCAGTTTTTGAAATATCATGGAAATGACTACATTTCTCAGATTTAAAAGGAATAAAGCCATACCTAACACCTCTCTCCAGCTGGCGTGACTGAACCTGGGTGTGAAAAGCGTCAGCATTTTGAAAGTCGTCATTCTCTTGTCACTTTTCTAGTTTCTTTTCAGCCATTGGACTTCATGTGCAATTGGTACTTTCAACAGGGAATATTAAAGTATACTGATGAATTAATAGGGTTTTAATTTTTTATCTGAACACTGCAAGTTTCAACACTCATTTAGATAGCCAAATGTTTTTCATTATATTCTCTTGAGAGAATTCTAAATGGAGTGAATAATGTGAACATTTAAACATTACTTTTAGAATTTTGCAATGACCATGGAAGCAAAAGTGCAATCAAGTTATATAGTTTATGAAAAACTGAGCTTTTTTTTGTGCCATGCTTCACAGAGATCTTGATAAGTATGCATAGAAGTAATTGTTGCAATATTTTTGCCCAGGTGTTTGTGTATATTAATATTTGAAAAGAGATTTCTCTTTCTTGGCAAAATGTATTTCAGTGAGATAAAATTAATTGCAAGCATCTACTAGCTATCAGTTTATAATGGTGACAATACACAAGAATGTGATTTTAGTCACATTCTTTTTATCCAGAGACTTTTGAAATATTAGAACAGTAAGCAGAAGTAATCGAGTCAAAATATATTGTTGACTGGAGATAGGGCTCAGTGGTAGATTACATGGTCAGTGTATACAAAGTCCTGGGTTTGGTATCCAGCCCAGGGAGTGGGGTAAATGTGTGTGTGTACACACACTGTAATATAGTCATTTTTAAAATGGAGTTCATTGACATGTTTTCTTTGTGGTTAAACACACTCTACTAATGTAGTGAAAACTAATTAATTTGAAAAGCATTCTTTTAGTATTAAGGAATCCACTTGGAGGGCGGAAGGAGAAATTCTGGTTAATCTAAATCTCTTTTATTGCTCTTACTGGAAAAAAGAAATTTTTTTGGTATATGATTTTTTTCCTTAAGTCTTTTTTCATTTTTGTTTTTCTAACATACTGGTGAAATCTATAGGATTTTATTATTCTCTAGAATTATTATCAGAGTGCTATGTGTTTATATACAGTATTATGTTTTGTTCTTAAAAGTGATTCTCTTGAAAGCAAGAGGTTTACTTTTCTAAAAGGAGAGAGGGATTTCTGGCAGCTCCAGGCATAAAAGTATTTCCTCCACTTTTCTCCTGGTTTTAGTTTTTAGAAATCTTCAGACAACTTATACGATCTCTGCCTTTGGCTAAATGTTCTAATCTGAATGCAGCAGTGGTGTTCAGTGAGATGGAAGATAGAAGAAACCCAAGGGACGTGGGCTAAAGTGGATTTCTGAATCCAAGAAAGGACATGGATATTTATAAAACAGGCAGATATGCTTTAGTTTTCCATCCTGATGTTAGAAATCCCTTCCCCTTTTAAATAAAAGTCAGCTTTCTATTGATTTTAGGTTCCAGACATCAGTATAATTTTAACCTCAAATGTCTTCCTATTTAAACTTTTTTATTTTAAGTGACCATTATATAAACATTCGAGCTTCAGATTCTGGGTTCTTCTCAAAAGCATACTGGTTCTTCATATTTAGTCTTAGCAAATTTGATTCTAAGCTGTTTAAGAATTTAGAACTCATACTGAAACTACTACAAGTTAGATTAGAAATAACTTCGTTGAATTGCCATTTCAAGTGGAAAACCTTTACTACTGAATTCTGAAAAATAATTTGTATCATACATATTTCATCTTTGTTAAAATGGTACAGACATAAAAAAAAATTACCCTTTTTCATATCTGCTAGAGAACGTAACCTGTTCAGATTTGCAGTTTGCTTATGAATTTTCAGTTCAGCAAATATGGGAATCTTTTTTTTTTTTTGCTGTGCTGGGGATTGAACCCAGGGACTTGGGCTTGCAATGCAAGCACTCTACCGAATGAGCTATCTCCCCAGCCCTGGGTATCTTAAAGACTTAAGTTTTACACAAAATTGATGTTAAACCAATAGGTTTTACTTTCTTAAAATCAAAGGAGCTCGATGGACCTTTTTAATTTTTTTTGCTCTGAAAGGGGTTCGTCTCTTGTAAAGAAAATACCTATTTAAATTTTTTGGTAATGGATAACAGATGTGATTTTTGTTTTTGTTTTTTTGTTTGTTTGTTTTGGTACCAGGGATTGAACCAAGGGGCACTTAACCACTGCGCCACATCCCCAGCCCTTTATGTATTTTATTTAGATACAGGATCTTGCTAAGTTCCTGAGGCTAGCTTTGAACTTGCAGTCCTCTTGCCTTGGCCTCCGAAGTTGCTGAGATTACAGGCATGTGCCACCATGCCTGGCCAATCTGGTTTTTTAATGATTGCAAAGACAGCTCTTTTAATAAGATCTTTTGTTAGTAGATGTTTTCATTCTTTTTCTAGTTCAAAATTTGGATTTTATTAGAGGCAATTTTTTTAACATTAGAATCTCTATTAATATCTTGAGGGTAGATATAGTAATTCTGTTTATTTATTTATTTGGAGTGGGTACTGGGGATTGAGCTCAGTGGCCCTCAACCACTGAGCCACATCCTCAGCCCTATTTTATATTTTATTTAGAGACAGGGTCTCACTAAGCTGCTTATTCAGCACCTGGCTTGTGCTAAGGCTCGCTTTGAATTGGCAGTCCTCCCTGTCTCAGTGTCCTGAGCCCCTGGGATTACAGTTGTGCACCACCACACCCGGCAATATGTAATTTTAAAGAAAAATGAAAAGTGTCCTCCCCCAGCTGATGCTTTTTTAATAGCATTATCTTTCCAAGTTTAATCTTGTCTTAAAGGAAACCTAAGGTTTCTTCCAGGTATC
This sequence comes from Sciurus vulgaris, assembly GCF_902686455.1. NCBI lineage: Eukaryota > Metazoa > Chordata > Mammalia > Rodentia > Sciuridae > Sciurus > Sciurus vulgaris. Next base: position 79,321,421 of record NC_136476.1, read on the forward strand.
AGTTCTCTTATTCTCACTTCATTTTCTATACCATGGTTTTGTTTTGTTTTGTTTTGTTTTGTTTTATTGTATGTGCATGTATTGGGTGAGGGGGGACAATAGGCTCATAGTTCCACAGTCTTCAGTGGTTGGGGTTACTTTCTGCATGATACATTGAGAGAGTTTATCTTTTCACTTGGGTATATTTAATGCAACATTTGATGACATTTGGTTTAAATACCAATCCAACTAGTTCAGAATGAAAAAAAAGTATATTTTTAGACTCAAATACCTTGAAACCATTTAACTTTGTATGGTATATGACTAGTATCAGAGGACTTATTTAGAGATTATATCAGAGGAATCCTGTTAGAGATTGTATTAAATTATTTTATAGTAAATTTTAAAATAAGATTATACTGTTTTATTTGTAAATGAGTTGTATGTTTTACTGCAGTGATTTCAATGAAGGTGTGTTTTTTTCCTTGTAGACATAAAAAGCAATTATAAGTGAACTAGTGCTCCACTTTAGTGAGAACATTATCTTACACCAGAGTGGATATTTGAATTTTTTAATTTATTCCTTTACTATTTTTTGTAGTAGGGTCATTTTGACATTATCATACATGCATGTAACATGGCTTGCTCATTCTCAATCCCCAGAACTTCCCCTTTCCCTCCCCTTGCTTACCTTCCTCTACTCTACTGATCTTCTATTTATTTGTTACTTTTTTAATTGGTGCATTACAGTTATACATAAAAATGGAATTCATTATGATATATTCATAGGTGTATATAGCATAGGTTGATCAGTTTCATTCTGCATTTGCTTCCCTTACTTATGCCTTCTCCCGTCCCCTAATTCTACTCCATTGTTCTTTCTCCTTTTTATTTTCATGATATCCCGCCCCCTCTCCAGCTTTTCTTACTTTATTTCTCTCCAGTTTCCATGAATATTTAAATTTTTTATGGACACTTACCTAGAATACTGTTTTAGAAAAGGTTTTCTTTAAGCTTTATTGCTGGGTAAATTCTTTTTAAGTCTTTTATAATGCCTTTTCCTTTGTACTTGAATAATTATCTCATTATTTCAAAGAATGGGAAAACTTGAATTTTCATACCACAATGAATTGTCCATCTCTTTGAACTTGAAAATGAAGTGACAGGGTTACACAGACTTTCAGATGGTAGAATGATTTTTGAAAGAGTTTACTCAGCTTTTCAAGCTTATTTGAAAATTTTGCACAGTGGCTTTGTAGGAAATATCTTAATTTCATTGACTGTGTTTCTGTATCATAACAGATTTGTGAAATAAATTATTGGCAAACCAGAATTTATTGTCATATGAGCAGATTTTGGGAAATTTAAGGATGGGAGAATTGTGGCACTGTGACCTTCTGTAAAAGTCTTCATAAATCATTTTATGTTTTTATTTTTGCATAACTTGCCTATTTCAGGTTGAAGAAAAACTGTTTATTGAATATGTTATTATTTTGCAGACCCTAAAAATATTGTGGATACTTCTTATGGCTATAGATAAGTCATTTGACATTTCTTCATAATTTGAGTTACAGGGGTATCATGATGTGATTAAACATGAACTTTGAACCGAGAATTTTTTTTTAAATCTATGTTTCTATTACTACTTAGTTCATTAAGTTAGTAAGTAAGCACTTAATTTCTTGTTGAAAAGAAACTAATGGTCCTTTCATACCTCATAGGATTACTTCGAGGATTAAGCTCAGATAATGGACATAAAAGTACTTTGAAAATTGTAAAGTGCTTTGGAGATAAAACTGATTACTGCTATTTGTATCTGCCCTGCTTTTACAAGTAAGGAGCTGTATGTCTTGGTCACCTTTCCCACATTAAAATCTTGGACGCTCAATGGTAGATCATGCTCCATGTTATTTAGCAACCCCAGACCTGACAAGAGAGACAAAACTCTCACCTTTCTTCTTTTTTTTTTTTTTAAATACTTTTTTCAGTTGTTGATGAACCTTTATTTTAGTCACTTATTTATATGTGGTGCTGAAACTTGAACCCAGTGCCTCACAGTGCTAGGCAAGGGCTCTACCACTGAGCCACAACCCCAGCCTAAATTCTCACCTTTCTAAAATGACAGTAGCCTTAAATTCAACATATTGTTACTGGACTCCTCATCCAGAGGCCTGACAACAAACCAGGTCCAGTCACTACAAATACCAAACAGAAAAAGTAGTGATGAAAAGCAGGAAAACAAGTGTGAACCAGTATGACTCCATTGGAAGGCAAAGTGAGAGCCAGCCATCTCAGCCCTGACTTCTGGGTGCTGATAAGGGCTTTAGGTTCAAAATGAGGAAGAATTAGGGCAGGGGTGGGGTGATGCATAACTAAGCAGTCTTGGTCAGATGATCTGTTGATGATCCTCTCAGTTCTGGTTCTGTGAATGGCTCCAGAGAAGTTCTGTGTTGCTCGAGGGCAGCAATTTCCATTTGTTGCTCAGGGTGTTTTCTCTCTCAGACCTGTGATCCTGGAAAGGGGCGATGACTTGAGACTTCTAGGTACCACTCCAGAGGTCTGATGCAGCAAAAGCTGACAGTCAAATATGTTCCTGCAAATCTTGACTTGGTCTTGAAGGCTTAGGTAAAATTGGAGCTAATAAACCTTGTATTACCAGTTTTTAGATGAACACTCTTTAGATGATTAGCATATCTGTGTGCAGAGCTGAGCAGGAATCTGAAGACAAATACAGAATGAAGGCATGGATGCCAAGCTTTATCCTGCTTTACCCATTGGGCACCAGCAGGCCTAAGTAAAGAGTCAGTGCTTTTAATAGAGGTGGTCTAAGTTTCTGTTACAGTATGGCTACTTTCATTTACTACTTACTCGTCTGCAAACTCCAAAGGCCAGTTCTCTTAATAAATTTATTCCCAGATCTAATAGGATCTGACACAAGCAGAAGTTTTAGTAATTTTTACAAACGAGTAAATGACTTCCTAATTATTCCAGTCATCAGCCTTCTATCTTCTATAAGAGATTCTAGGACTGTTCAAAAGGTAGTCCAGAGTCCCATAAACAATCTTCCATTTGGTCTAGACTCTTCTAGACTCTAAATAATAAGTGATGCCTCTTTCTCTTACAAAAAAAAAAATCTACGTATTGGGTGACTTTACTTTTGAATTCCTTGTAGCCTCAACCCAGGAACTTTCAGGCAAAGCTATTAAGTTACCAGTTTCTTAGAGCATGGATGAGAAATCCACCATTGGATCTCCCTTTTAAGTCTATTAGTTCTTCTATTTCTGTCTTCTCTTCATTCCTTCTCTTAACACACTCAAGTATCCAGAAGGAAGTATTTCAAATACCATGGGATGTGGAACACAATACTATGCAAGAGCAGTGGCTTTTAGGGAAAGTTTTAAGAAGCAGTCAAGAAGTATTTAGGCAAACAACATGTATCCCATTTGTTTACAATAAAAAAAAAAAAAAAAGTATTTAGGGGCTGAGGTTGTAGCTCAGTGGTAGAACATTTGCCTAGTATGTATGAGGCACTGGGTTTGAGTCTCAGCACCACATATTAATAAATACATTAAATAAAACTCTTATCAACAACTAAAAAAATATTTTTTTAAAAGTGTTTTTCCAAAGCTCTGCTATGTGCTAGGCAGTATTGCTGGCCTCAGAGAGGGACATAAAGAAGTACCATTCTTTTCTTGTAGAACTTTATACTCTCTAGATTTTTATGTGGAAAAATTCTGTGATTATCTGTTTCCCAAGAAGCCTCATGGAGTGACTTTTTATCTGGAGGAGTTCATCAGAGCTTCCTGATGGGACACAAAATAGGTCTGATTCCTAGGGTGAGTTCGCATGGTGCTGATGATCATTATGTTACTTTATTATTTCAAAATTAGAAATAAGTGCTGACGATAGGGAGCATTCTTTCCATGTTGATGGATCTTATGGGAAGCCAAACCATATAGAGAAGTTTGCCTGATGAGGAACAAATCTCAGAACATGATTCTATATTGTGTTACTTGTATCAAACTAAGTCAAATTCCTTGTAAGTCCGAGTAGTCTTATAAACCTGCAACTCATTCTTTTCTCTTTAACCTATTATGCCCATCATCTTACAGAGAATTAAATACTTGTGACTTAATGGGTGAAGATGATTTTTTAAAAATATTTTTTAGATGTTGATAGACCTTTATTTTATTCATTTTATTCACATATAAATAAATATGTGGTTCTGAGAATCGAACCCAGTGCCCCTCACTTGCTAGGCAAGTGCTCTACCACTGAGCCACAACCTCAGTCTGGTTTAGATGATTTTATATCACAGGTCTTATCTTTTATCATAAAACTTACGTTTTATAATTATTCAAAGGGAAGACATACTCTTTAGAAGAGCAGTTCATCTTGGTTTTCATGTAGTGCCTACGTGGAAAAGTAAAGATATGTGAAAATATCTACAAAAATTAGGTAAGTCAGATAATTAGGGTTGAGATGTTAAATATATAGAATATCAGATCACGTCTAGCAAAGGTGGCAGAGAGGAGCAGTTAAATGGAAAGGACCTTAGAAATCATTTAATTTCATTCTGTCATTGTGGTAGATGGGAAACCAGCCCAGTGGTCACACATCTGTTTATGATAAAAACTCAGACTTCTGCTTCTAATCTATTTCACTTTTCTGGTATTGCATGTTGCTTTTGAAGAGGAGTTGGAATTTGGCTTTACTCAGCCATGCCCTGGGTATGCATAAATATATTTATATGTGTATAGTTCTAGGCATGGGAAGCATAAACAAGCAATATAAATGTTTACTGAGGCTCCTCATGTTTCAGGAGATTTTCATAAACTTTATCAAATTAATTCTACCAACACTGTATGAGCTAGTGTCTATTATTGACCGCACTGTATAGATAAGGAAACTGAGATTTAGAGACACATACTTGTAAATGAAAGATATGGGATTTAAACCCAGGTCTTCTGACTCTGAGGTAAGCCTGAATTCTTACCTCAGTTAAGAATTATCAGGAACCTTCTAGATAGTTATTTTTAATTTCCCTGATGATGTGTGGAAAACATAGGCTTAGAGAGGGTAAGAAGCTTCCAGGGTTACACAAATAGTAAGGAAGTGTTAAGATTTGACTTTAAGTTCTGTGTCTTTTAGCAATGGAAAAGCCGACTCATGGGCTTGAAATATAAACTTCCTGCTAAAATATGGCAGATTGAATATGCATATTTATTTCTGTTAACTCCACCATAAATATAGAACACCAAAGGTATAATGCATATGGCAGATGACTAATGCCAGTAAAGTTTTGGAATATAGAAACCCAGTGGACAAAGTGGTAACTGACTCCACAGAATCGGCAAAGCTGAATCCTAAAGTCAGGAGATGGGAAGGGGCAAAAAAAAAAAAAAGAAAGAAAGAAAGGAAAAGCAAGTTTGTTTGCGGAGCCCAGTAACTATTTTGTAATTAGATTCTTAGGATCCCCCTTCAAGCATGGAGTAATAGGAAGCTGAAGACAGAATTGATAGAGTTTTATATAAGGAACGTTTAGACACTGTCACTTCTACCCTTGTACCCCACCCACCTTGATTCCCATGCCAAGCTGATCCAAATAGGCAACTGATTTTTACCATCCCAGCAAAAGATAGGAGATTTTAGTTTTTGGAGAAATTGAACCACAGACACTCCAGATGTTAGTCATAGCTGAAAATAGCACAGAGATATCTTGTTGAAAACATGTTTGAAGATAAAAATCTTTATGTGAAGCCAGGTGCAGTGGCACACACCTGTAATCTCGGTGACTTGGGGGACTGATACTGGAGGATCAGGAGGAAATTTGAAGCCAACTTCAACAAATTAGAGAAACCCCATCTCAAAATAAAAAGGACTGGGGATGTAACTCAGTGGTGAAGTGCCCCTGGATCCAGTCCCCACCCCCACCCCCAAAGGTTAAGTCAGTATGTGAAATACTTACTTCCTTGTCCCACTACACTCTCACCCTTAAGGAAAAGGCAAATGAATTTTAGTGAAGTAAAGGGAAACCAAGGAGGAAACCTGAGTCTAGAACATAACGTACTACTAAAATAGGGAGTAAGGCACATTAGCAGTAATCACCTGTGACCCTTTATAGAGAAGTTTCCTATTCATCATTTTATTTCATCCTTCCAGAAAGATAGGCAAAGTCAGTATTTTCCTCCTTTTGCAATTGTGTGAACAGTTTTGGGTCTCTAAGACCTTTCTGGCAAGTAGTCCACTATATCATCTGCCTCATGTGAATCTTAGATTTTTTAAAGGGGTGTGTGTGTGTGTGTGTGTGTGTGTGTGTGTGTGTGTGTGTGTGTGTGTGTGTATTTTGCCAGGGATCAAACCCAGGACTTTGTACATGTTAGGCAAAGAGGCATGGACTTTGGGAATTTGAGTGCTTGGTTTTCTACTCTATAAAATGGGAAAACATCATTCCATTAAAATTACTGTGAAAAGTAGATACTGTCATATCTTAAGTATGTAGAATTGTGCTTAGTGGCATGGTCAAAACTGAGTAAAAGATTGCTCCTAGTTTTTTTGTTTGTTTGTTTTGTTTTGTCAGCAGTCAGTGCATCCCAGTGACTTTAGGGACTGCAAAAATTGGCACATACTCTCAGAAGAAAGCCCCAGGGTAAAAGTGGAGCAGGCTGGTGTGCTTCCTTGTCTCAGAAATCATAAATTCCTCAATTTTGTCCTGTGTTGATGATTTGCTCCAGTTCAAACTGATGTTTTGTTTTGTCCTGATTTCAGAGAATGTTTTCCAAAAAGGTTAGTGCTGTATGATTCTTGAACATTAAGATCCACATACAATATTTAGTTGTACTTCATCAAAAAACATTAGGGCTGGGCTGGGGATATAGCTCAGTTGGTAGAGTGCTTGCTTAGCATACACAAGGCCCTGGGTTCAATCCCTAGGACCACCAAAAAAAAAAAAAAAAATCAGGGCTTACAGTGAGACCTTTAATAGTTCCGAGATGGAAAGGAAATTTGAGGCTAAAGTGGTAAAGAGGTATTGCTTTTATGTAACTTTAAAAATGAGTTGGTTTTAGGAGGAAAATAAAATTTTGGCAGATGGTATTTTAAGCTTCAAAGGTCCGATGAAGGGGGAGCTTTTTGTTTTGTAGGACTGGGGACTGAACTGAGGACCTTGCACATGCTAGGCATGAATTCTAATTCCTGAGCTACATCCCCATTAGAAGAGGGATCACTTATATACTTAAGGAATAAAGACACTGTGTTATGTTTAGTGATTTAAAGTACATGCTTGAGATGGGAAGAGACCTGGGTTTGAATCTTAGCCCTGCCACTTAATAGCTATGAGACTTGGTACATAGTCGCTCTTAGTCTTAGTTGTCTTAACTAATAACACTATTAACTAATACAAATATTGTGAGCATTAATTGAGCTAATGCTTGTAAAACTCAACATGGTATTTGACACACAGTAAACACTCAATACATGTTAGCTGGCGCAACTGTCTTCCTTGTGAATACGGTAGAGGAATAGAGGTTGAGGTCATAATGGAGAATAAGGTCAGAAAGTTAAATTGATCAAAGCCTGGAATAAATGATTAACATTTGAATCTAATTAGGAATTAGAAGTAAACGTAAGATTTTTGCATAGGTGAATGATATAAATATAGAACCCTAAGGGGACAGAGCTAAAATAATCCCTTTTGGGGCCATACTGAGCATAGTGACAAAGGTAGTTGCACACTCAGAACTGGAATCCAGAATTAAATTTCCATTAGACTCAGTAATGCCACACAAATAAGTCAAAAAAGTTGTTCAACATTTGTCTGGCTCTTAGAAGGAGTTTGCAGCAGATTTAGGAAAAAGGAAACAAGTGTTCAGATTTGGGGTTAAGAAAAATAAAAATAGTCTTACTATTGGTGCTCTCAACCAAACAAAATTTGACACTTTCTAGCTAAAAAAGTTCTCTTTATTACTGGTAACAACCTCAGGAATGTTTGTTAGAGAAAATAAATAAATAAAATTGGTGGTTTGAAAATGTCTTCATTAATATGTGTAACGAGTGTACTGCTAGTGAGATTGAAGAGTGAAGATTTTGCTTAAGTGTAATTGAAGATCACAGATTGTTCAGTAACATTTAAAGTTTTTGTTTTCCAAGAACTTTAAATAGAAGAATGTAAGAATTTAATCCTAAGAGGGCCCTTTATGATATTATTACATAGATACTATTCTTTGGTTAGAATTATTTCCTGTGTGATAAGTTTTAAGTTTTTAGATTGATAGAAAAAGATTTTTCTTAATAGTTTATATATTAATGATAAAATAATGTAGCTTTAAAATGTTTGTGAAGATTAATCTTCATTAGAAAAGTTGAGATCTTAAAGCCTGATTTTTCTTATACCTTGGGGCTGAAGAAAATATCATTTTTACCTGAAAGCAATATAAAAACATACAATTAAAATAAATGTTGAATCCCAGAATATATACCTTTCATCTGTGAATATGTGTATGAAAGCAGACCTCTTAAAGAATTCTGAATGCAGTTCTTCAATTTGCTGATAGAAATACTTTGTGATCACTGTATTTAAAACATACATTCCCATTTAATTTTTGTTAATTATTTTAAGAACTGGAAACTTCCACAGAGTTGTATTTGTGTTTTAAAAATCTAGCCCATTTTTCATCTGTTGTTTATTTTTGCTTCTCAAAAGGCACAAATCTGACTTTAAACTTGTTAATTTCAGAAGAAACTGACTTTTTGAAACACATTCTTTGTTAAGCATTATACAATATTACTAAACTTTTTTAGAATCATAATTGATTAGGTTATGTGAAAATATGGCCCGAAGAATGTGGGACTTGATCCTGTGTGTGGGTATTGTGTGTGATATATTATTTGTGGGTGATTTTGAGAAGATTTTTATTCTTGATACATAATGCTTTATAAGTCTTTAAATGAATAAGTCAAACAATACAATCAGTATTAAACTATTAATAAGCAGTTTGCTCAGTATAAATAATAAAGTTGAACTTTGTCAGAATGATTTGTTTGGAATATGATTTTGTACATAAAAATAATTCCGTTCCTTCTGATGTAGCTGATTCATAAATCCCACCCCCCATCACCATCACCTTTTTTACTCAGTGACACCGTGTGTGTTCACTTTTGTCATGTGAACGCCATGACAATCTTGAGTATTTACTGCCTCTTGGGCCTCTTCATGATGGGTTGCTGTGAAGGAGAATCAGTAATAGCCAAGCAGGAAAAGTTAGGCGTTGCAGTTAGCCTTGTCTATACATGATTTGGAACAATTGTGCCAAACACTGAATAATTTTCCTGTGGGAAACTTGAGCCCTAAAAGGAAATGAACATAGCTAAAGGGCTGCATATCACATGGGATTTAGACTTATTTTTAGAAGGGCACTATAATGCCATATTTGGACTAAAACAATGTGATAGCAGTACACTATTTTATTAAACAGCCATCTTTTCTGAAGAAGTCAGCTACTTTTCTACTACCGTGTATGCGATAGAGTCAACATAATACTTATGTAACCATCCAGCTAATATAGTTTTAAAGTATAAATATATATATTAAGAGTTTTTTAAAAAATACTTTTTTAGATCTTGATAGACCTTTATTTTATTCATTTATTTATATGTGGTGCTAAGGATTGAATCCAGTGCCTCACACATGCTAGGCAAGCGCTCTACCACTGAGTCACAAACCCAGCCCCATTAAGGTTAGAGATGCTTATTTGGCAAACATTTCTAGAACAGGCTTATCAAGTCTGGTTTCTGCAGTAAAGATTCTGTGATAGTTCATTGATTACAGTACATGGTTGACTTTTGTTTCATATGTTTGGGATAGGTTGTTTACTTGGGGGGGTAAAGAAAGGGTAGATATGGAGCTTCAAAATTATTTAATGTCTTAATATAGAAGAACTTTCTAAATCACAGTGAACACATGGAAACCCAAGTAGATTTTACCTCTGAGAAATGATCTAAAAAGAAATAAATAGGTTAATTAGTGAAGGTATTTCATATTGAGCTCTGCAGTGTTTAATATGATTTATAAGCTAAAAAGACAAAAAATACTTATTTGTCAGTTTTTCTGCTTGATTTTCTTCTTTAAAATTGCACTTTATTTCACTTTATTATAATAAAGTATAATATTGATGACCCACAACATTTCTGAATTGTTTACTGTCTAATTGCAGATTCCCCACAGGGTACTAAGACCCAAACAGGAAAACCTGCCAAATACACATTTTGTCCCTTGGCTTCTCTCCCAAGATTGGAAGTAGGCCAGCATCATAAATTTCATATCTGTTGGGAAGGAGTTACCACTGATGTACCAGGCCTTATGCCACCTACTTTCTGTGAAGTATTTCTTTTGCTTCTGATAAGCCCCATGTGTCAGGGATAATTGCATAGATTTTATAGATAGGGAAGGTTCAAATTAGTAAGTGACTTGCACAGAATCATGCAGATTAGTAAGAAGGAGAGGCAGTATTTAGAGTTAAGTGCCTAACCCTAGAATTTGTTTCCTATGCATGACACTGTGAGCAAGGTAGAGCATCTGTACTCCATCTTGTTCATTCTTTGTCTGTGTCCACTATGCACACATTGTGGCCAGATTTCGAATTGCTTTTAGTTATCCATGTTCATGTAAATATTATTCCAGTCTGCTCTGTGTTTGGTGTATTGGAGCTTTGGAGTCTGGAATTCTTCTGCGTCAGCCTCCCAAGTTGCTGCGATGAAAGGCCTTGTGCCACTGCACCCAATAAAAATACTGATTTTAAAAAATCCGACATCATTAAGCTCCACATTGAAGGCCACCTAATATTTAGAAGTTTCTTTTTCTCTGAATGCCCTCCCCTAATAACATAGAAGAGCCACTCACCGAGATCATACTCAATTTGCTTTTGTATTTAAGAGCATCATATGTGTCTACATGTTATTGGGGAAAGGTCTTAGTTTTTCTCCTTTTTCATAAACACTGAACAGCCTTCATCCAAGGAAGCACTTCATATGATTAAAAAGAAAAGACCCTTTTTTTTTTTTTTTTTTTTTTCTTTCTGTACTGGGATTAAATTCAGGGGCATTTGTCCCAGGCTTTATGTTTTTTATTTTGAGACAGGATCTCACTAAATTTCTGAGGCTAGCCTGGAACCTGGGTCCTTCTGCCTAATCCTCCATAGTAGCTGGAATTACAGGCATGCACCACCCCAAGCAGCCAAAAAAAAAAACCCATTTTCAAAGTCTGTTTTATATAGATTTTAATTATAAGAATTTAGAAGAAAAAACATACATTATCAGCTGGTGAATTTAAGTGCTACTTAAAATTTAAAAAGTAAAGGGAATATTTTTCACTTTTACAATGTATTTGGGCTAAGAATGTGTCAACTCTTTGAAAATGCATTTGTCAATAGGAAATTACTTTTAGATAAGTGACTCTGACCCTTATTGTCCGTTCTATATCCCCTTGAAAATGAATATTCAAGTATTTGTTGAGTGCCTCCCGTATATTACATGGCTTTGTTTTTGATTTGGTTTTTGGTTTGGGTTTGGGTTTGGGTTTGGGTTTTGTTTTTGTTTTTCTGAGTTGTTGAGATACAGAACAGAGCAGAAATCTTGATCCTCATGCAGCTTAACATTCTAGTGGATTTGTTAAAAGCACTAAATTATCCTGCTTAGAAAATTGCACACAAAACTTTGCATACAGTATCAAATAATTTATGGTAGCCACAATTCTGTTCATGAAATTCCAGGCTAATCACACTGTACATTTTATTTTGTCAGAATTCCTGTCTTGCATTCCTTAAGGAAGGGTACAGTGTTTTGATTTTAGAAGGCAAATCAGTTATTACTGTTTTTGTCACTTTTTTTGGCTCTATAAAATTAGAAATGCTATTAGATGTAATATGACCCATTGAAATAAAATTTCTGGATTTTGCAGATTTTTTAGGGCCATCTTGGTCTTGCCAAGACAGAGGAACATCTGTTTTTGTAGGTTTAATAGTCTTGTTCTTTATTTTGTTCTCTTAAATCAGTTTTACTTCTAAACATGAATTGAAATTACACTTAACAAGAGTGGCATGTACTTAAGAGAGAATGATTTTACCTTAGGAAGGTTTTCAGTTTTCATTAAGTATAGCACCCCTTCGTTTTCTTTTCCTTCTTTTTATAGTCTATTTAGGAGATTTTAAAAACTTGGTCTTCAAATTATTTGTAACAAGCTGTTGCTGACTTTTTAATATGAAGATGTAGCAAGTAAATTGTTATTTTATTCCTGCAAAAATATTATAAAAACTGGGTGTGGTGGTACACATATGTGATCCCCAATTTCTTTACAGGCTGAGGCCAGCCTGGACAACTTAGGGAGAACTTGTCTCAAAAGATCCAAAGGGCTGCAGATATTGCTCAGTGGCAGAGGCTTACCTAGTAACACACACACACACACACAGGTATGTATGATGAAACCTGATTACCAGCACTTACTAAGGCACTCAGTAAAGATAGGTGTGTTATAATGTATTGGAGTAGGGCTTTGGTAGGGAGGGAGTTGGTTTTATTCTGTTTTGTTGAGCATCACAAGATGGCTTTTAATAAAGCATTTGGAACATTCTGGATTAGTCCTAGGAAGAACTTTTTCTTTGGGCAACAGACTACTTAGGAAATAATCTTTCCTGTGCTGGTTATTTGTCATGGCAGCTGTCCTGTACATTTTCTTCGGGTACTTTCTTTTTCTTCCTGCCTTTCTTAGCTTTCTATTTTTCAACTAGAGTTTACAAAGAGTATGTATTCAGAGGGTTTCCTCTAGTTCCCAGTACCTTATAAATCCTGAGAAGTTATCCAGAGGGTCAGTTCTCACAGTAAGGTATAAAAATAGTCATCCAGAAAGATTACAGAATGTGGTACCTCTGAGATTTAAACTTATGGAGAACTTTTAAAAGCAGGATGAGAAAAATAAAGCACAAATGTTATTATATTAGCTTTTTGTCTGCACAAACTATTTTAAAAGAGCTTTAAAATTTAAGAAATTACAGAGTCTCACCATTGCTTTATCACATAACACTAAAACAGAAACATAATTGGGGCCAAGAAAGAAATCTCTTAGAAATTAATCACATGAGAGATGGAGGTAAGGAGGATCACAAGTTCAAGGCCAGCCTCAGCATCTTAGGGAGACCCTTTCTCAAAGCAGAAAAGGCTAGGGGTATAGCTGAGTGATGGTGTGTCCCTGGGTTCCCCAGTAACCACACCCTCCACACCCCAAAAATTAGTCACATGAACAGAGCCTACCTTTGATTACTGTTGAGCATATATCCACAGTATTGAGCACCAGTTTCATTCTACCAGTGAAGTGCCTTAGTAAGTGCTGAACTTGGGTGGCCAGGATGTAAACTCAGTTAACTTAATCTAAGTCTACTTTTCTGACCTGTACAATTAGGAAGTAATAGGGTTTTTTAAAATAATGTAATTGATATATTACTGCTGACCAAAGTCTACTTTATTCAGGTTTCCTTAGTTTTTATAAAATGTCCCATTTCTTTAGGATTCCATCTAGGGTACTATATTAATTTAGTCCTCTCATATCTCTTAGGCTCTTTTTGACTGTGACAATTTCTTAGATTTTTTTCCTTTTTATGAGTTTGGCAGTTTTTTATTTGTGTCTTGGTGCTGGGATGTATTCAAGGTCACAGTACTGTACTTGCCTTCACATAGCCTATATCTTGAAACTCATGACCAAAATGGTCTGATTGGACTGTGCTTTAGAAAATTAAAATTATTTGACACAGTCATTCTGGTAGAAGCACAGAGAAGGTTGGTGCTGTGGTCTGAATTGTTTATGTCTCCCCAAAGTTTGTATGTTGAACCTGATTGCAGTTTGATGGTATCGGGAAAGGAGGCCTCAGGGAGGTGATGAAGTCATGAGTTTGGAGTCCTCAGGAGTGGAATTGGTGCCCTTATAAAGAGACCCCAGAGACCTGATTTATTCCTTCTACTTTGTTAGGATATAGAAGGAATTAGGACATGGCAAGAAGGTGATATCTAAAGGCCCAGAAAGGTGACCTTCAGCAGACATCAAATCTACCAGCACTTTAATCAGCTTCCCAGGCTTCAGAACTCTGAGAAATAACTTTGTGTTTAAGTGGCTCAGCCTATGGTATTTTGTTAAAGAAGCCTGACTGAGGCAATCATTTAGACTATTCTGTTAGTCTCAATAAGAACAACATAGGCCCAGCCTTGGGTGGCGCATTGGCTGTGAATAGGAAGAGACAGAATCCATCCTCCACAGAGGTAGACTCTCTAGATTAGTGAGCATTTGTGGGAGCTGGAATCAGAAACCTGTAAAAGTCCGGGCCCAAATGACAGAGAAGGTAGTAAACCTGCTTTCTTTCACAGAAATAGAGAAGTCTTAGGAAACATTTGTGGCAATCAGTGGGGAATGAGATTAGTGTTTTGTAAGTGTAGTACAATTTAGATACAATTAAACTGTACACACTTCTTGAAGTGTTCAGTTTGATTTGTCTTGACTGTTGTAAATGTCTGTAATCACCAACCAAAGAAAATATAAATATTTCTATTGTCTGAGAACATTTCCTCCTGTCTCTTTCTAGCTGATTTTCCAGCAGCACCCCAGGTAACCACTTTCTGATTTTTATTACCATAGACTTTTGCTTAACAATGGTTTTGAGATTCATCTGTGTTGTTACATGTTTTAGAGGTTCATTTTGTATCATAATTTATCTCTCTATTGATGGACATTTGGAATTTCTAGTTTGGGATTATTAGAAATAAAGTTATTAGGAGTAGAATATCTGGGTCAGCATACATAGATGTAAATTTAATGTTAAAGAAACTGCCATGTAATTTACTTAAGTAATTGAATCACTTTACACACCCATTGTCAGTAATGGTTCCAGTTGTTTCATGTCCTCACCAAGATTTGTTTTTTTTTTTTGTTTTTTTTTTTTTTAATTTTAGCCAGTCAGATGTATATCATTGTGTATGTTTATAGTTTCTGAGCTGTTTATACTGTTTATTTTGTTGCTTAAAATATAAGAGACAAAATATCACTAATTACAGAGTTTCATTTAAACCTTTTACTACTTTGCATATACAGACTTTTGGAGAGTTGAATTTTGCAAGATGCAGCAAATATTTTTAACATACATTACTACATGGAAAAAGCAGGTGTTTAAAGTGGGTATGCATTTCAAGTTATAGCAGGTTATTTGGGATAGTTCCTGTGGGCAAAATATGTATAAAATTAATCAGCAGCATGTAAATGCATTTAAAATCATACCAGAAATCTCTCTGGTCATATTGACTATGACAAATTACTATGTTGTGTATTTAGATCAGGGGTTGGCAGGTTGCTTCCTGGGGGCCAAATCCACCATAAAAATAAAATAAATAAAATTTTATTAGAACATTGCAGTGCTCACTTATTTACATATTGTCTATGACTGCTTTGTAAAGGGAGAGTTGAGTACTTGCAACACTGAATTGCTCAGCCAAGAATTTTGTTATTGTTCTACTGTATTTATTTTTAAAAATTTTTTTATTCTTTTTAGTATACATGACAGTAGAATGTATTTGGGCCCATCACACATACAAAAGAGTATAACTTCCCATTTTTGTGGTTGTACATGATGTGGAGTTACCCTGGTTATGTATTCATATATGAAGGAACATAGGAAATTGTGTTTGATTCATTCTACTGTCTTTCCCATTCCCATCCCCACTCCCTTCCCTTCATTCCCCTTTGTTAATCCAATGAATTTCTATTCCACCATCCTGCTTATTGTGAGTTAGCATCTGCGTATCAGAGAGAACATTTGACCTTTGTTTTTTTTAGATTGTCAGCTAAGATTTTTGCTATCTGACCTTTATAGAAAAAGTTTGCAAGATATCAGTACTGTACAATTCTGTGGTATTTTGGTTTTCTTGAGATTAGCAGCCCAAACAAAATTAGCTGATCAAAAAAACACTTCTGTCATAATAGCCATAACTTTCAGGACATAACCTGATAGTAGTTTTGCTGTTCATTCCTTGTTTTTTGAAGGTTTGCATTACAGCATGGTGGAGAGGATATATCTGGTTGACTTGATCAGTTTGCTCATGGATAGTGTTAGCCACCATGTGTTGTACCAGCAAGCTCTTTACATCAGCTTCATCTATGTTTAACTCCTTCAGAATAAAAAGAATGTGTTGTTATATCAGGCTTAATTTTATAAGCACTTGATTAGAGTATTTTGCAAGGTATGTTTGCTGTGTTGTCTTAGGAAAGGGATCATCCTTAATGTTGGTATGATTTGTTTTCAGAACCTTTTCAAATGTAATGATGTCATTATTCTGATAGTAACTTATTAAATTCATCATTGTTAGAATTTCTAGATAGTTTTTGTATGACTTGTCCTCTGGTAAGTCAAATGGATTTCTTCCAAATTCTTCAACATATTTCCTAAAACCAGATATTTTAAGCAAATGGTTCACATGAAACTCCTTAGTTTATTATCATTCTTGAAGGCCTCAAAAATTCAGCATGCGAATTTTCAAATTGACCTTCTCTAGAGGGCATTTTACCCTTTGATTCTTCAGTGACTCCCATGATCAGTGGTGAAGGGATGATTGATAAAAACTGATCAGTTTACATAGAGTGTTTTCAGTTTTTGATTTTTTTTTTCTATCCTATATGCATTTAAATTTCAATTTCCAAATAGTATTTCTCTAATAACTATATCCTTTTTCAGATTGTCTTCTTTATCATCAGTCAGGTAAGACTGATGCAACTGCTGTAAAAAAATTTCAAAGATTTTCATATTCCTATCACTTCTTTTCCTCTCAATTCTCAATTCCTCTCCTTGAGAGAGGTCAGTTTGGAAAGTTGCATGCTGAATTTTTGAGGCCTTCAAGAATGATAATAAATTGAGTTCTGTGTGAATCACTTGCTTAAAATATTTGTTCTAATGTTCTAATCTTCTTTGTTTGCTCTAAATCATAGTCTGTCATTCTTCGCATGTTTCAGAGCTCTCACTTTTCTCTTACAGAATTCCTAAATTCATCTGATATTTTTTAAAAATATTTTTTAGTTGTCGAGAGACACAATACCTTTTATCTATTTATTTATTTTTATTTGGTGCTGAGGATTGAACCCAGTACCTCACATGGCTAGGCAAGTAGTCTGCCACCGAGGTACATCCTCAACCCTGATATTTTTTTAAAATAAGAATTTTCTTTAGAAGTCCAAATGTTCAGATAGAAATATAACTCAAGAATAGAATTAATAAGCTTCAACTGGGGGTATAATTCAGTGACACTTGCCTACCTTGTGTAAGACCCTAGGTTCCATCCCCGGCACCCAAAAAAACCAAAAGAATAGACTTTTTCACAAAATCTAAAACTTCATTTTGAATATAGATCAGGAATATATGTCTGGCTAGATATGGTGTCACAGACCTATAATCCCAGCAGTTCAGCACACTGAGGCAGGAGAATTGCAAATTCAAAGCTGGCCTCAGCAACTTAGCCTATCTCAAAATTAAAAAAAAATAATAAGGCCTGGAGGGTGGGGGGTGTACCTCAGTAATAATGTGTTCCTGGGTTCAGTCCCCAGTTCCAGAGAGAGGGGAAGAGAGAGAGAGAGAGAGAGAGAAAGAGAGAGAGAGAGAGAGAGAGAGAGAGTGCGTGCATGCGTGCATGAGCATGCACACATGTGCTCATCATTTCTGGAAAGTTTTGTTGGTGAGAAAGTCATATTAAGCAGTTTTAGTACTTTAAGTCCCCCCCCCCTTTTTTTTTTTTAAATCCCAAGTTCCAGGCTCTTTCAGAAATTGCTTACTACCCCTTTGATGTTGTCTTTCTACAACATTTTCAAATTAGAATTCTGATTTTCAGAATCCCCATTTGATTGAATTACTGTCTTCAGAGTGTTCCACATAGTAGTCCTCCTTATCTTTGCACAAGCAATCATTTTTCCTTGGTTGGGTATCTCACTATGGCTTTAAGTTGGCATTTATCTAATAACTATCTTTTCAAAATGTAAAGTGTGTGTCCTTTTTATTAAGTTGTCTTTCCCATTGAGTTCTGTGTGTGTATAAATGTATTGCTTGCCCCTTTCTTCTCTTAATGGTATCTTTAAGCAGAAATTTTTAATTTTCAAGAATTGTCCCAGCAAATGGCATAAGAAATGTATGTAGTAATCAACACAATATGAAACAAGACCACTAAATGATAAGGAATTCAAATATGTTACGAGAAAATATTGTTTTTGCCAATGGATAAAAATTACTTCCTCTTCTGTAAAGAGTTAACTAAAACTGGACAAATGTCAGTTAGGAATCCTTCATGAAACATATCAAGCACCCAGCTATTTCTAATTCCTTCCCTCGTTAAGTCCTATTTGCTCACAAGCTAAAGAACTTTAATAATGCAGTGCTTTCCTCGCTAAGAAACAGGCTTGATTCTCCTTGATGACAATACATCATAAACAGCATACCGTAATTCAAGAGTCTATATAGTATTCCGGTTTTAAGATGGAAACTGAAAGTGATAGTCTTTTTCATCCAGTAATTTCTCTAGCCTTTGGGATAATCATGTTCCCAGGGCCATGAGTATCTTACAGTTGTGGAATCTGAGAAACTTTAAAGCTTATATATATATTTTTTGTCTCTTTTTATTGGTTCTTTTTACTTATATATAATATTAGAATTCACTTTAACATAATTTCAAAAGCATATAATTTGCTCTAATTCTGTCCCCAGTCAGCTCCTTTCCCTTTCCTCCTCTCTCCCTTTGTTCCCTTCTATTGATCTTTCTGCTACTTATTTAGGTTTTTTTTTTTTTAAGTTAGTGTCTTGTGGATACACATGAGGGTGGAATTGACTGTGGTATATAAAGCTTATATTCTTAACTGATAAACTACTGATACCTACAAGACTGCCAAACTGCTTTATTGGCACGTGTCACTAGTTATTAAGACTGTAATAAAATAACAGTTAAGGTAGTTGTAGACAGTGTTGATCCCTGACAAAAGGTAAAAATAAATTCAAGGTGAGACCCAGAACTATATAGCAGCTTACTGTATGGTGGCAGATTCCAGGTGACAACCCACTGACAGGGAACTAAGAACTCAGAGTAGGGACAGCCTTCCTGAGTTGAGAGAGAAAGGGAAAGAGCAAACTCACAGGTGACATTTGGGGAGGACAAGGGGGTGAGAATTTTTGAGGCAGAGTACTAAGAAAGGAAGATGAACAGAGAGCTGCAGAATTACCTAGAGATGTCCTTAAAAGTCATGAATCATTTAAAAAAAGGAAAACGAAAAAAACAAAAACACTGGGCACTTCATCAAAAAGTTTTAAATCTTGCTATCTCACTAGCCAAAAACCACTATTAAAAATATAAAAAGCTAAGTCACAGACCAGGATGAAATACCTATAAAATATATCTGATAACTGAGTAATGAACTCAGTTTTAAATTGAACATACAGGGACTGAATTGTGGCTCAGTGGTAGAGTGCTTGCCTTACATGTGTGAGGCACTGGGTTTGATCCTCAGTGCCACATAAAAAATAAAATAAATTGAATATGCAATATAAAACAGCAACAGATAAAACCAGGGGCATGTATTACGTGGTGAATTAAAAATATTTTTAATTTTTTTGTTTAACAAATATTTTTAAATCATTTTTAATACATATTTTTAGTTGTTAATGGACCTTTATTTTATTCATTTACTTACATGTGGTGCCAAGAATTGAACCCAGTGTCTCACACATGCCAAGCTAGTGCTCTAATACTGAGCCACAACCCCAGCCCACAAATCTTTATTTCACCAATAGATCAAACAACCAACAATGGACCCACCAGGTATTAGTCCATTTTTTTATTGCTATAACAAAATAGTTGAGGCTAGTATTTTACAAAGATAGAAGTTTGGCTCGCAGTTTTGGAGGCTGCAAGTCCATTATCAAACACCTGCCCCCTATGGATTCAGTTTCTGCTGATGAGTCACTTGGCTGGGTCACCCCATAGCAGAAGGTATTATGGAGAGAACACATACAAGAGAGATCATGTG
Organism: Sciurus vulgaris; assembly: GCF_902686455.1. Classification (NCBI taxonomy): domain Eukaryota; kingdom Metazoa; phylum Chordata; class Mammalia; order Rodentia; family Sciuridae; genus Sciurus; species Sciurus vulgaris. Next base: position 79,341,480 of record NC_136476.1, read on the forward strand.
GCAAGACAGATAACAATTCACTCTCCCAGGAACTACCCGGGGTCCAATGAGGACTACCTTAATCTTTTCCGTGGGCAACACCACCAATGACATAACAATCTGCCACTAGACCCCACCTCTTGAAGATTCCATCATCACTAGAGGACCAAGCTTCTAACACATTAAACCTTTGTAGGAAAAATCACAACCAGTCCGTAGCAAACCTTGAGTACCAGCTTGAATCTTGAAACTAGAGCATGACCAAAAGTTTACATTATCCTTAGCATCATGAAGAGAAAAAATGAACTAGAATTCATGAAAATTAAAAATTTCTGCTTAAAGATACCATTAAGAGAAGAAAGGGGCAAGCAATACATTTATACACACAGAGAACTCAATGGGAAAGACAACTTAATAAAAAGGACACACACTTTACATTTTGAAAAGATAGTTATTAGATAAATGCCAACTTAAAGCCATAGTGAGATACCCAACCAAGGAAAAATGATTGCTTGTGCAAAGATAAGGAGGACTACTATGTGGAACACTCTGAAGACAGTAATTCAATCAAATGGGGATTCTGAAAATCAGAATTCTAATTTGAAAGTGTTGTAGAAAGACAACATCAAAGGGGTAGTAAGCAATTTCTGAAAGAGCCTGGAACTTGGGATTTAAAAAAAAAAAGGGGGGGGGGACTTAAAGTACTAAAACTGCTTAATATGACTTTCTCACCAACAAAACTTTCCAGAAATGATGAGCACATGTGTACTTTTCCATTTGAGAACTGGGACATGGGCTTCATGGCCCAAGGATCAATGAAAGTAGCACTTTTTGTAACTGATTATTCTAACACAAACACTTTACCTCTACCTTTGAAGTTAGAGCAAGATTTTCTATGGGAAACTGATTTTAAATATCACATTTTCTCTCTTACAATAGAAAGGTCACCAGCTGCACTTCTTTGCAATAAATATGGAATATTACATGAGGTTTGTAGAGTAAAGCAGGTTGCATATCTTCCATTTTCCCACACCCCCTTAACACTTGCTTTTACCTTGGCTTACGTGATTAGCCCCTGGTGAGACATTGACTATGGACATGCCTATGTGTATGTGTATCCTTGCGGCATTTTAAAATGTGTAACTGAAAAGACCTTGTTTTATATACCTGAACAAGTATTTGTACTACTGACCCCCTAAGCCTTCTCTTCCATTATGTTTTTCTACAGGAGTCTCCCCAGGACAGTGCTATCACCCGGGATATTAACCGGACATTTCCAGCACATGACTATTTCAAGGACACAGGAGGAGATGGACAAGATTCCTTATATAAAATATGCAAGGTATTTCATGTCAGGAAAAAAAATTCCCTTTTTAATGAGGTTCTTTGAAATTATATAAAAGATGACTACAAAGTGTAGTTTGTATTTGATGGTCAAGAATGCAAAAAAGAGAGAAAAACTACAAAATCACAGGCAACAATATAATTTTAGACTCATGAAAGAACAGGAAATAATTAGAAATTAGTAGGAGAGATTTTTGTAAGTTGGTTTTATATTAAGAACCTCAGAGCCCTGTAACATTGCAGTCTTCTTTGCAGCATTTACATTATATGTGCTAAACTTGTCACCTTGGGTATGGTCCAACAGAGGGAAGTACCAGTGCACAGCCAGGTGGATTTATAGCACTGCAGCATGCTAACTGGTGGAAAATACTGAATTCTGTCAAAAGGTCTGTACCTGAGCACTGTAAAGAAAATGATATTCCATTTCAATAATCTGTTTTCAAAAATAAAATGATACATCAGAGATATAGAGATAAAAGAAAAAGTCAGGATCCGTGTTTCAACTTTGACTTGTTGTTAAAACTAGGTTTTAGTCTTTCTTCCCCTCAGAATTAATCATGTAATTATTTAACATCAATTATATAGTATATAGTAAAGACATGAGACATGTCCTTAAGGAACTTAGAATTTTATGATGGAGAAGGCAAAGCTAACAACTAGTTTTAGGACTGGCTAGCAATAAAGGATAGACGCTCCAATGATGAATTAGATGATATGAATTCATAGGATAGCTAGAGTTCAGAGAAATTTTTCTTAAATTTAGTTTTAATTTACACATAAGACACACACAGCTCAGATTTTTAATCTTGTCTGATCATCCTTTTAGCCACTTCTTTTTCTTTATTTTTTTAGATGAATACAATATTTTTATTTATTTATTTGTATGTGGTGCTGAGGATTGAAGCCAGTACCTCACATGTGCTAGGCAAGTACTCTACCACTGAGCTACAGCCCCAGACCCCAACCCCTGTCTTTTTTTTTTAAAGTGACAGCATCTTGCTGAGTTGCTGAGGCTGACTTTGAACTTGGAATCCTCCTGCCTCAGCCTTCTGAGCTGCTGGGATGACAGGCCTGCACCTGGCCTTTTCAACCACTTCTTAGTTGTATTTTACCTAAGTAGTCACTCCAGCCATTCCTCACCTTATTACAGATGTCCCAGAAAGAAACCTTGTGTTCTCTGTCCCTGGTCCCTCATCTTAGTTCTGCAGTCCAGCCTCGGCTCCTATCTCTTGACGATCTTCCCTACAGCTCTCTGCTCTTGGCTGGTCATATTCTCACCTCTCACAACATCACCAACTCCCTCTCTTTTCTCTTCCCTCCCCTCCCCTAGGAGATCCCTTCCACCTAAAAGCAGCAGCTATCACAACTGCACAGGTGTTCTCAAATCTAGTTTAACTCACAGTCTAAATGTCCAGCTGCCAGTTAGCCTCCATGTCATAGTCTGTCAGGTACACCAAAAAAATAGGTCTCAAAGTAGAATTTATTTTAAAAAGAGTTTTATTGTGAAAATTTGAGACATACACAAAAGTTTACTAGCATATTGAATTTATATATATTCTTCACACTGATATAGTGTTTATTTACCAAAATGCCTCCCAAAGACCTGTGTTGGATATATTACTACCAGTTTTTAATACAGTCTTAACAACTTTGGCATTAACATTTGTTAATTTATATTAATTTGTTAGGTGGAAAATGGTATCTCCTTGGATCATAAGCAGATTATTTCTTAAAGCCCTCTTTGCTCATCCTGTCTTTGGAAAGTATATGTTTCTCTCCTGTAGTCCTCTCATCAGATAAGCTGTGATAAAGTGGGAAGTCTAATAGGATTACATTCAATTCTACCTGAATTTATGAAAACATAATTACATATATATTTAAAGCTATGGTTTCGCTAAAAGCTCTTGATAAAATCTATTACATATGAACTAGATTGTCATTTGATAAGAACTGGCATCACATTTTGCTAAGAGATAATTTAAATATGCCCAACTTTAGATTTTTTTTCTTGGGACACAGGAACCTTGGCACAAAAAACTAAAGGGAGGGATGGGAATGTAGCTCAGTTGGTAGAGTGCTTGCCTAGCATGCACAAGTCCCTGGGTTCAAACCCCAGCACCACCACCGAAAAAAAAAAAAAAAAAAAAAGGCATTTAAATTTATTAAACATGGAATAACATCTTGAATCTGTAGGGATTGTCCTTTCTATGTTAGAACTGCCAATACTAATCATAAAAACAAAGCTCTGAAAAACAGCTAAAGAACCAGAGAACAAACCACAAGGAATGTTAGAAATCAATAGTCTGTTTAAGAAATGTTCAGAGAAGATAGGTAGTAATCAATTTGCTGCCAAGAAAAATAAAAATCAGGATTCCAGAGGGAACCCCCTTATCAGAAGTTATTGCCAATCTTATGGAAAGAATTATATTTTGGTGTCTTTGCCAAAAGACTTTTTCCCTGAAAGAAAAACGAGTAACATTTAACAGTGTTAGTACCTACTATGTGTAAGGTGCTGCCTAGGTTGAATAGGACATCACCCCAGGCCGCAGGAAGCCTACAATCCAGAGAGAAGATGGATGTTTAAAATGCTGTGTGGTAAGTGCTGTGATAACCATGCATATGTAACAAGTACCACAGAAGTACAGAGAAGAGAGGGAGAAGACTGCATTTTTTCAGGCAGAGAAGAGGGGAATCTCCAGGATATAGCATGAGCAATCACAAGTTTTTAGAACTTTTTTCAGTGCTCAGATGGTTTTTGCTTAACCTTCTCCACTCCACAGGAAGGGGTGTGATGACAGTTCTATTTATATAAAGAAAGAATTACAATTGGAAAGAGGAATTGACATCATTCATTGGCCAGCAGAAAGCCCCAGGGAGTATGGGTGGCATCGTCCAGACTCCTGTGTTCAAGATCCTAGAGGGCGACCATGGCCAGTGCATCACTGCATTCGTTTAAATTTCTTGTTTCCCCCTCTCCTCAGGCTTATTCTGTATATGATGAAGAGATTGGCTATTGTCAGGGCCAGTCATTTCTTGCTGCTGTGCTGCTTCTCCATGTGAGTAATTGGGTCTCCGCTGACTTAACACCTGGTGAACTTAGCTTATACTATCCATACGCTAGAGGATAGTTTTATTTTAGGTTTGGCCAGACTCTTAGAGTTTTAATGCCTGTAATCTGGAAACTACAAGAGAAACATGGTGAGAATAAATGACAGTGTTGAAAACCAGTATAAGGATAGACTTCCTTTTTATTACTAGGAAAATTGGGTAGATTTTAGTATTAGTTGGACCCTTGGGGATACTCTGTTGTCTCTGAAGCAGCCACTATTGTTAATGTTTGTTTGGGGATTTATGTATTAGGGTGGGAGGAAGGTGGAGAACTTGGCTTGCTTTATTGCCATTTTATTCATGCATTTGTTCACAAAGGTCTTTACCCTTCAGATTTTTTATTTTCTTTTAAAGTCACAAAAAAGTTGAAAAATGTAAAGGTGAACACCCATATAGACTACTCCCCATCTAATTTACCATTTAGTGTTTCCACACTGATTTCCCCTTGTCTCTCTCTGCATCTCTTTTTCTCTTACACACACACATTTTATTTTTTATTAGAAAAAACTTACTGAGTTTTGTTTTGTTTTGTTTTGTTTTGATACCAGGGTTTGAAACCATGGGCACTCTCTAACCACTGGGCCACATCCCCAGCCCCTTCTTTATTTTGAGACAGGATCTTGCTAAGTTGCTTAAGGCCTAGCTAAGTTGCTGAGGCTGACTTTGAACTTGGGATACTCCTGCCTGAGCCTTCTGAGCTGCTGGGATGGCAAGCTTGTGCCATGAATTTATTTTTTTGAAAGGAAGTAGCAAACAACAAGATACTTCTGAGCATGTGACTTGTAAGGATAGGCATTCTGCAACGTAACCATAATATAATGATCACATCCAAAAATGCCATGTTGATTCAATAATGTGATAGTCCACATTCAGTTTTTCCCCCATTGTCTACGAGCCTGTGTGGTTTCTTTCTTTTGCAACCTCAGTCCAGTGACATCCCCACTTAAGTATTATAACCCATGGGAAGTGACTTTCCCAGCTTCCCCGTCTAAGTTTGAACTCCCTGTTGGCCTGCTGCAGTGTGAAAATCAATTCTTGTTTCAGTGTGAGGGGAACCAGAAATGCTCTGTGGGTCAGGCCACTTCTCTTTCACAGGTGGGAAAGTGAAGTTGCCTTCTGTGATGAAGACCTCAAAAGATCTGATCTTTTGAATAATCTGCTATGTTTTTCTCATTTATTGCTTAATCTGGTTTGCTCTTTGGTCTTTATTCTCAGTGATTTTCTGTGCTCAGCCCACCTCCTTCTTCTCATTCCACAGAAACACGCCCACTTTCTCAACTTTTTGGAAGACTTGTTGCCTTCACACCAAGCCTTAAATAACATTGTCAGTGCTTTTTTTCTGTTTTGAAAATGAGACATCTTGCTAGATTCTCAGGGAAATATTTTTCCATAAAACTATGAAGATGTATGTATTATTATAAATAGATCATTTTAAACATGTATTTATAAATAAACATAAAATAGGGGTTTTATAGCACTTTTAGCCTTACTGCAAACATTCCTTTGATACTTCAAGTGTTACTGTAAGCCTTAGAATGTGTAATGTTCTTTTATAACAAGCTATGTTTTCAATAGTGATGGAGAAGAAAAATAATTTTACTAGAAAGTAATGACAGCTAAGGGAAGTACATTGATTAAACGGAGGTCTTGTGATTTAGGAAAGATGAAACCTTCTCTGTGTATCAGCCTGTTCCTAAACTCATCTCAAATCCTGTCCTCCCCACAAAGCCTATTCCTGACTCCCTCTGGCAGATGCAGATCTTGCTGTCCTGTGTTCTCACTGATCCTTCTACCTAATTCATATTACAGTTACTATATCCTAGCTGTACGGGAGGCTCCTTGAGGACAGGCACAGTGCTGACACAGAGTAGGCATCATTGAACTTTCTTGGCTGAGTAAACAAAACTTTAGACCTGAGGTTCTGCAAACTACTACATTTCCTGGTAAGACAATAGAAGGGTGAATTTACTATACTGAGAAAACTTTTGTTTATGTTTTGTAACTTTCCCCTGGTTGCCTATTTGTTACAGATGCCTGAAGAACAGGCATTCAGTGTTCTGGTCAAGATCATGTTTGACTATGGTCTCAGGGAACTTTTCAAGCAAAACTTTGAAGATTTGCATTGCAAATTTTCCCAGTTGGAACGCCTCATGCAGGTAAAGAAAGAAACCAGCTTGCCTTGAACAAAAAGAGCAGGACGAGGGAGCACTAGATTGAGGACTCAGTATCGCCCCTGATAAAGACCAGGTTTGGTGTGTCAGTTCTCACTATGGTAAGGAGGCCAAGATTAACACAGTGTGAAACTGGTGGTGTAAGTTGAGTTTTCAGTCCCAAAAAAAGCCGAAAGAGCAAATGACTTCGTAAGGCCCTTTGTCACAGCACATTCAGTCAAAAAGTGCTCACCATGACTCTGAAGCTGTCTGGCTAGGAATCTCATAACAAAAGTGAAACAAACTTTCCCAGACATTTCAGATCTTGGAAAGAAAAACTGACTTTCCAAATACTTGTCACCATGTGGGATTCCTTCTCTCTTTAGAACTGGTTTGTGGTCTGGAAAAGAGAGCTGAGTGCCAGCTTAATACTAGATGATAAGTGTTCTTCTGAGCCTTTCAGAGATTTTTAGAAAAACACAAGTATGTGACTTTTTTGGCCTATTTCTGGCAGATTTATGAGCCTCCCAAGAGGGAGTAGGATAGCTACACATGTGCCCAAAACTAATTAGTTTGCTATTTCAGGAATACATCCCTGACCTGTACAACCACTTCCTGGATATCAGCCTTGAAGCACACATGTATGCCTCCCAGTGGTTTCTTACACTTTTCACTGCAAAATTCCCTCTCTACATGGTCTTCCATATCATCGACCTGCTTTTATGTGAGGTGTGTATCAGAGGCCACAGCACTTTGACTCTTGTTTGCAGCATACTTTCTGTGTCAGCTCTGTCAAGAGTTTGTTCTCAGTTATGTTATTTTATTGCTGGGAAATCCATTCTGAAGTGAATCTTTCTTGGGCTAATACTACTCCTCACATTTGTTGAAGTGCTCTCTGCTAAGAAAAGATATATTAGACGTTTGTATTAGTTAGAATTAAGTTTGGCTGCATTTTACAAAGAAACTCAAAATAACAGTGACTAAATAACAGAGGTTTCTTTCTCGGGTAAAAGAAGGCTGAAGGTTATGGTCTCATCCTTACATGGAATAGAGCTCCAGCCATCATATCTTTTATTCAGGCCGGAAGTGGGGTGGGTGGCAAGTGCTTCCCTTCTTTTTAAGAGATCTACAAATTGGCCAAAACTTGCATTATATGACTGTGCCGCTATCCCCCGCCCCCTTTTTCTTTTAAAGCTTGATAGGAATTTGCTAAACCTTCAGAGTGCATTATTTAAGAGAAGATAGATACAGAGTAAAGAACAACCTTTGCTATGAGTTTTGGGTTTTGAAGTATATGTGTGTGTTTAAGAAAAAACTAATTATAAAAATGTTTATTATAGAAACTTTAAAACGTACACAAAAAAATTTAAAATACTTCTGGTCCCACTAAAAGTGAACTACTTTTAATATTTAGGTGTGTGTTCTTTCAACCTTTTTTTTGTGTGTGTGCATGTACATTTTCATAATTTCTATATGGGATACCGTGTTTTTCCATTTGTGACATTATATAACATATTATGGTTCAGTATGTATATATTTTAGGACATAATTATGCTATGTACACTGTTCTCTTTTTTCATTTCATATACTTGAACATCTGTAAACACACACATGCCTATACTGTCCTTTTTGTTTCATTATGGCATATCAAAGTATACAAAAATCCATAGGGAATTTGTATCTGTTAGCTAGCCTGATACATTCTTTTATTACCAACAAGCCATTATTCTTACTTGCTACCCCGTACCCCATTATTTGGATGTGCCATAACTTATGTAATCAATTTCTGATCTACAGCCTTTAAATTGTGTCTAGTTTTTCATAATTAGAAACACCATCTGTTAAATAGTTACTAAAGGCCAGGTGGCTTGCTAAGTAATTTACATAAACTTTGCAACTAATTATCTCAGAAAACCCTTAGGAGGATATTAGTGTTGGAAACTGAGGCTAAGTGTTTAACTTGATCACAGATGTTAATGCCTCCTTCATATTTTCTTTGCCTCCATGATTCCCAGATTGGTAAGATAAGAGGAGGCAGACTAGAAGGAGCCAGGAGCAAATACAGTTCTGGGATATAGGGTGCACTGAATTTCTGTACTATGATTGGGATAGCCCAGTATACAAGGCAAGTCCACAGGAGTTATTTCTTAGTCATTCATAATTTTATAATTCTCATATTTTTATTTGAAATCATGGTCTAATTTGGAGAAGCATTTTTTTCTTATAGAATATGAGAATAGGGCTAGAAAAGCTCTTCTCTGAGAAAAATAGAATGGTTTACTTTAAGGGACTTTTCAGTGATGACCCTGCAATTTTTATTTTCTGAGATAATTCATTTCCTAACTTATATTTTCATAATTTCTCTAAAACTGAATTATTCTGAGGACCAACCACATATGTAACACATAAATACTGAAGATTTTTTTTTAATCTTATCTTTCAGGGCATAAGTGTTATTTTTAATGTGGCCCTTGGATTATTAAAGGTACGTATTTATTCATAAGATGAATTACCTGATACACACCCTGGCTCTATTAGTCTTGGTTTCATTCTAAGTAGTTGCTATGCTCTGGTGTTTTCCCTGATGGTGAAAGTGCATAGGTGGCTAAACATGAAGAAATATCTTCTGGGGATTTGTTAAATGCTGGGATTATAAAAGCTTCCCAGGTATCTACATAGCAAACCTTTTTATTCTATGGTTGTGTTTTTTTTCTGTCTTCAAGACTTCCAAGGATGACCTGCTATTGACAGACTTTGAAGGTGCCTTGAAGTTCTTCAGAGTTCAGCTTCCTAAAAGATACCGCTCAGAAGAAAATGCAAAGAAACTAATGGAATTAGCTTGTAACATGAAGGTAAAATAATGTTTGCACTAATTAAGATTCTTTTGTTCAGTTAATGTCTCACTTTTCCTGATGAAACTGGTAACATTTGTAACATGTATATCCCTTTTCCCAAATGCTTGGTGACAGAAGTATTTTGTATTTCCAATCTTCCTTGGATTCTGGAATATTCACATATACATAATGAGATATCTTGGGGATGGGACCCAAGTCTAAATCCCAAATTCATTGTTTATGTACAACTTATATGCATAAGCCAAAGGTAATTTTATGCACTATTTTTAGTGCATCTGACCGATGCATCAGATGAGGTCAGGTGTGTGGAATGTTCCACTTGTGGCATCATTTTGGTGCTCAAAAAGTTTCAGATTTTAGAGCATTTTTGATTAGGGATGCATAATCTATGGTAAATAATGATATTTTCATTTGTACGACATCACATTTTTCTTTCCAAAATATTTTCATATACAGTCAGTTTTTTGTATCCATGGGTTACACATCTTTGCGTTTATCCACAGATTGAAGATATTCAGGGGAAAAAATTAGGTCTGCACTGAATATGTATAGGCTTTTTTTTCTTGTCATTATTCTCTAAGCAATACAATGTAATAACTATAAACATAGCATTTGCATTGTATTAGGTGTTAACTAGTTTTAGAGTTGATTCAAAGTATATGGGAGGATATGCGTGGATTATATGCAAATGATATGCCATTTTACAGAAGGAACTTGGGCATCCTCAGATTTTGCTCTCCAGGTGGGATCCTGAATCCAGTCTCCCACAGACACTGAGGGATGACTGTGTATATTATATAGTCATTAAATTTTTTTCTTCCTGAATTTTAGGAATGGTATTACTATCCCCATTTTGAAGACAAACCAAAACATAGCAAAAGCGTAGCCCCTCAAACATACAGCTAGTTAGAGGCAGAATTTGACTTTTATGATTTCTAGTGCATTGTTCTTTAACTTTCAGCATTTGTTACAGTCAGAAGTTCCCTAAATTTCCTAAAATGAAATGATTCATACATGAGAAAACCCACTTGATTTTATTACTTCATACAGCTTTCATGACATGTATAATCCTTTTAAGGTAAAAACATACATTACCTTCTTTTCCTCATGTTTCAGTAAAGTTGTCTTTAAAAAAAATAATTGGAGGTTTAGTTCGGAATTTCAGGGTGGAGGCAGGGATAGGCAGAATAATTATATTTGGATTTATGTAAGGTACGTAAGACATAATCATACTCTCGAATAGAACTAGGATTCGTGTGTCAAGGCAGATGTTGGGGTAGCTTCACTATCTACAAAATAGAGCAGGGGCTTCTGACCCAGAATTCAGAGTGACTTCACCCCTGTGTAAAGTTTCAATTTCTCTTCTATAAAATAATACTGAACTGCTGGTTCTGATTAAGTATCAAACTGAGCTAACACAGACAACCTTTATTCTTTGAACACAGGGAGGCTAGACAGAATACAACCCAAGAAATGTTCAAATACTTGAATGAGCCTGAAATAAAAAAGAGATGCATGTGCCCAAAAGAAAGTAACTCAAAGCTAATATGTGTAAACTCATATATCAGCGTCCCAAGGATATGGAACCATGTCGTTAGAGTTGGATTTTTGGTGGTGGTGGTTGTTGTTTTGTTTTTTTCTTTTTTAATATTTTCAGTTGTAGACAATACCTTTATTTTTTTATGTGGTGCTGAGGATCGAACCCAGTGCCTCACACATGCTAGGCAAGTGCTCTGCCACTGAGCCACAACCCCAGCCCCTAGAGTTTTAATGACCACACATATATAGTAAATATGACTTTGGGCCCTTAAGAGGTACTTGAATCTGAGACCTCCACATACAGGTGGGACTTCTTTCCTGGTCTGTTGAAGGGAGGATACCCAAGAAACAATAGAAGGCATAATTTAAAGTGAACAGTGACTGAAAAGAAATAATGTCTGCTGCTATTTTTTCCTCTCTAGTTTTCAAGCAGGCATCAGACATTGTGCTGTAATAAGTTCAGAGCAAATGGATTTTCACAGAGCATAGGATCAAGTGAGTTCTGAGATTCTTAGTCACTCTTCTACCTCAACCTGGCTCAGCACACAAGAAGGCGCTATCCCTTTTTTTGCTCTTAATGTCTTCCCTCCAAAACCACCTTTTTCAGTGTCCCTACCTTAGTTAGTGGTGTCTGGTTTTTTAGACCAAAAACCTCACTGTATCCTTGACTTCTCTTTCTCACACTTAACATCTTCTCGCTCCACATTCCAGACTCTGGTTAAGGTATATCCTGACTCTTATCAGCCTTCCTCACTTACAGCCCAATCTCACTGTCACCACCATTTCTTGTTTACATGGTGGCCGCTCCCTGACTTTTCTCCATCCCATTTTTTCCTTGCTTAAAACTCTCTAAAGACTGTGTGTGTGAGAGAGAGAGAGAGAGATTATAATTGTACATAATAGTGGGATTCACTGTGCCACACTTGCACATGTAATAACACAATTTGATGGTTCTCATTCCCTAAGACCTTTTCGTTGCCTCCCTTCCTGCTTCCCCTGATCCACTTGCTCTAACTTTACTGATCTCCCTTCTATTGTTGTTGTTATTGTTACTACTACTGCCACTTTAATTAGCACATAATTATATGTTTACTATTATAGGCGTAAGTGTTATTTTAATGGACATCATAATTTGGTAGATCTTGTTTCCTGATACTTCCGCATCTCAGCCCCCCTCTCAGTCCCTTCCTTTACCCTATTGGTCTCCCTTCTATTTTAATAAGATACCCTGCCCCTTCACTCCCACCCCCCGCCTGTGGCTTCTTATTTTACAACAGAACATAGGAGTTCCTGCCACGTTCTGCAAGTCCAGTCATGTGCATGACCCGCAAGGTCTGACCTGGGATCTTGTGCTGCTTTTTCTGTTTGCTCTTTCAACTTCAGACCCCGCTGGCCTCCTCACTGGTTTTGGACATGCCAAGCTTGTTCTCCCCACTGGCCTTTACACTGGCTTATCCTGTTCTCCTAGCTGTCTGTATGGACTGTCACTTAATCCAGTCTTTAGCTCAGATATCAGAGGCCTTCTCTAGTTACAGTATCTAAAGTAGCAGCCTCCCTAGCCCTTTATGCCCTTATCTCATACTCTGTCTGATTTTCCACTCCTGCAGTGGGGGTCCTCCAACAAAGAGACTACTGAATCCTTAGCACCAAGAAGAGGGTCTGGAATGTAAATACTGTTTCAATGAATGAATATGCTGTTGAGTTTTTCTAAAGTATTTTACAAGGAAGGCTTAAGGTGGATTTGGGCAAGACTTAAAAATATCTTCTAGCTAGAGGTTTTATCCTGGATTTTCACTAGCTTGAAATACGTTAATAATGCACGAATACCTTTATTTCCATAGTCCAGATAAGAGGTATCTGATATCTCTTTTTTCCCTTGCAGTGCTTACAGTGAGGTAAGGCTAGCAAAGCTGGCTTCAGTGTGTCTTTGTAGCACGTGTATTTTGTGCATAGGTAAATAATTCCTTCCAGCCCTGGAGAACTTCGCGTGTTTGGGGTACACTTTGGATGATTCTCCCTATTTTCACATGTTTTAGACGAAATAATCATTTTTTTCTAGAAATTCAGTGACAGCATGGAAAGCCTATAGATTCGCCAAGACATGAGAGAATGGGGTTTTCCTGCAAAAATAAAAAAAGAAGCTACAATTTGTAGTTCAGTGATGATGTGTTGTCTTACAGTTAAATACCAAGAATTTGAACCAGAGTACTGAGAATTTAACCCAGTGGTAATTAACCATTGAGTCGCATCCCCAGCCCTTTTTTATTTTGAGAGTCTTCTTTTTCAGTTGCTTAGGACCTCACTAAGTTGCTGAGACTGGCTGTGAACTTGTAATCCTCCTGCCTGAGCCTCCCACGCCACTGGAATTACAGGCATGCACCACTGCACTTGGCTCCAACACCAAGAAATATTAAGGAAGATGGAGATAGTAGTTGAGCCAGTTATTGTTAGAGTGATAATTCACAGTAATTGTGTGCCAGTTCAGTTTAAAGAGTCATTGGCAAGTGCACAGAGAATACTCTAGATCATCTGGACATGGAAAGGGCACTCCATGATTTGTGAATGGTTGGGAAGCTAATACTTGAACTTCGTGGCATTGAATTTTGTAAAGAAAACTAACTCTGCAACCTTTTGATATCCTATTCCATTATTTTTAAATTGTTGCTTGGTTTACTTAGTTGTATTCCCTGATTAAGGTGGGAGTTAGGAGAATTTGCCTCAGGTGCCTAGGAAACAAATGAGTTTCTTTGGTCGTTGTTGTGTTTTAACGTTGTGATCTTATTGCTATAGTTTCTAGTATTTGTGTGGTTCCTACAAGCATCTAGTTCTTTCTCCCAGTATCCTATCAAGTAGGGCATACCAAGTGTGCAGACGAAGCTTATGGAAGTCAAGTAACTTTCTCAAAAGGAACTGGTGGGACAGTGACAGGAATCCTACTAGAACTTGCGATTCTACATTCCCAATGCTCCATTCTGCTACCTCTTACGCAAAAGTGTATTGAGAGTTAAATTTGGTGTGGCAGTATCTGCAGTGACCACCAGATGGGTGTGTTGCTCAGAAAGACTTCCATTTTCTGCCCACAAGTCTTTCCTTTCTCTGTAAATCTGGGTGCCTGACGTGGGCCTCTTTACTTCTTTTTCCAGACCTTTCACTTCTCCCCTTCTCCCTCTTTCTCCTTAAAAGTGTGAGCTTATTATGGAATCTATTATTTCTTGAGGAGTTAGAATCCCTGTTGTTAATATACAGTTTAACATACATCAAGACTCACTTTGCTGTCCACTGCGTTCTCTCCCTTTATGGGTCAGTGACCTGAGGTAGAAAAATTCAGCTGCTGATAGAATAGCCACTTCAGCTTCAAATAGATCGTTTCAGATCACAAACGGTCCTGGGAGTTCCAAAACATTTTCATACTCATAACTATGTCATGCATAGTGTGTTGCGGGGGGGTGGTTAAAAAAAATTAATTCCTATGTTTTAAATTTTTGATTCAAGAAATTTGAAAAGCGCTCTCTTTGTTCTGTGTAAGGATTTTTGACAAGTTTGATGTGTGATAGTCATTTGGAAGAAGCAAGAGCCATGCTGTACGCGATGGCTCAGTGAGTTCCTTAGATCAGACCTGAATAATGGGACCTGATTTGTTTGTGTTTCCTTGCTTAGAATTCTGCCTGAGGCAAAATGGAATTTCTAAACCATTGCTTCCTTGGAGTTTGATATTTCAAAGAAAAAGTGAATGTACTAGACTTCAGACTACTTGTAAGCAAAGAGTTTACAAAAACCAAATAGCATTATCTCTATCTAGGTTAATGAAGTTTTAACCATTTGTTGTTTGGAGAAGCAGAAAAACTTTAGGCATTCAGTAGTGTTTGCCCTTAGGGGATATTTTTATTGCTAAAAGCAATACTATTTGAACTTCATTGTCTTTCCAGATAATTTGTGATTAGTATACTTTAGTATTGTTAACCCCATGAGGTATTGACTTCATCAGTCTTGTTTCGTGATGTGGTCACACTTCAAGTGTGAAGTCACATGGTGAATTAATCCTTACAGTGACCATTGAGGTTCTTTTAGAGAGATGTATACTGATGCTTAAGAGAATTGAAGTAAATTTTCAAGGGGTATTAGTACGTGATGGAGTTGGGTTTGGATCCGAGGAGATTCAGACTCTAAAGTCAGTGCTTACAGACATTGTGTTTTGCTATAAATGAAGGATTGAATGAACGGGACAAAAGCTGCTTTTGTATTGGCCCCCTTTTGGTGAATGTTGATCATGTAATCTAGGCAGTTCAGCCTGTGTCAGAGTTGAAACCTACTCTATACACTGTAGCTAAATTCAGATGTCCTTTTAACTAGACCAGACTGCAGTGTTGTTTCTTTGTTCCTGCCTTTTAGCAATGAATTTCATGGGAAAACTCGAGCAGTGCCTTCTTCTCTGTAACAAAGCGTAAATATTGCCAGTTGTTGCACGGGCAGCCGTGACACTCCCTTCTTTCTTTAATAAGCTCATCTCCCTTGGTCCTTACCTATTGTGGCTTCCACTGTTAATTTTCTTCTTGTATTTTAGAAAAACATTCTGGTAATAGAAACAATTCCTTACTTGTTTTGTGATCTTTCAAGGAGTTTGAGTGTAAAGTATTTGAACAGATTTTAAAATGCAGAAATTAAATGAAATGTTTGTTCATTTCAAGCAGTTAAGAGCGCAGGCCATGGAGTTCCAAAGAGTTGGCTCCTATCCTGACTGCGCCTCTGCCGCATGACCCATGACCCTGGATGGTTGCACAGCAGGGTTGTTGTAGTGAGAGAGACATAAGATGATGTCTTTAAAATCACTGCTGCACACATCCTTCAAACACCACTGGTCTTTTGGCCTATCCTGTTTTGACATCCTCTGACCGGGCATTCAGAGTACAGTCCTTAAAGTCAGTACACGTCAACAAGCATTTATAAATGTTCTTACATAGTACTCAGCGTGCTAACAGAGATACCTGTGGAATGAGAGTCACCCTAGATTTGTATTCTTGTGCTAGTGTTGCCACAACACTGGGTCCTTGACTTTGAACAAGTTATCTATCTAGGTCTCTATTCCTTATCAGTAAAGTTGATACACCTTTTATTGGTGACAAGTTCTGCTTCCTCAGATGTTGAAGTATAACACCAGAGAACCACGCCAGGGCAAGCATATGAACAGGTTTTATTTAAAGGTAGTAACACAGACTTCTCCTGGGAGGGAGAAGGGGGCCATGGCTGGCGTTCTGCTATCCCAAGAAGTGAGTGCACCCTGCATCTTTTATAGATCAGGGTTTTTCTCTCCCCCATATCT
This sequence comes from Sciurus vulgaris, assembly GCF_902686455.1. Lineage (NCBI taxonomy): Eukaryota > Metazoa > Chordata > Mammalia > Rodentia > Sciuridae > Sciurus > Sciurus vulgaris. Next base: position 79,357,772 of record NC_136476.1, read on the forward strand.
CTTTCCTTCCTGTCTACGTGGCTAGGCCCATGTGACTAGGCCCAGGAGATGCTGGTGAGATGACAGAAAGATGAGAAGCAGAAGGGCAGCAGGGAGGGCCAAATGAAGTGATTCAAGCTGGCAGGGGCACAGAGGCATTAAATAGCAACTCCCTGTCTGCAGCCTTTTGGGTGGGGTAGTCAGGCAGGTAACCTTGGTGATCCAAGGGCTCTGGAGACACTGACATTCCAGTCTCCCAGGGGTGGTCTCCAACTTCTTCCATTCGACCTGATTACCTATAATTTTGGTTTCGAAGCGAGGTGATAATCCCTGCTCTACTCACATCAGAAAGTTGTTTAGAGGATTAAATAAAATAAATAAAATAGACCCTGTGGAGGCTTCTTACTATCTTGAAAAATCCTATGTAAATCACAGATTCTTTTAATTAGCAACTGAAAAGCACAATTCCTTACCCTAGGCGTTCTTAAGCAAGAAGATAGATGTGTGTCAGATTTCTTTATTTAGCTTCCTGTTAATTCTACTACCCAAAGCATTCAGGATTTTGGAGTCTGGATCCCTTTTCTTACTTAACCCTACCATTCAGCTACACAACATGCAAAGCAACCAACATTCAACCTCCTGCCTTCCCTGAACTCCCTGTGACTCCAACCCTGCAGCAGTTCTGACCTTTTCAACACATGCATAAGCCAGACCTGGAAATCGGCTCCTCTTCCAAAGGGCAACCTGTTTAATACTTTTCTTGTTACATGGATGTTGTTCCAATGACTCACTGTTTGCAGCACATGTTCAAAGAATTATTCCTTCTCTTGATTCAGGAAAAGATGCCAGATAGTAAGATCATCAACAAGTAATAACTATTGTTTATTGAAAAGACCTTGATGTGTGCTAGTTTGTCTTCTGAGCACTGTATATGCATATTTGTATCATTTGTCCTTCATAACAATAGTTCTCCTAAGGACCATTGATTTTTATGGAGTTGAGGCTTAGATTAGGCAGCTTGCTTTGGTTGCACAGTAAGTCACTGGCAGAGCCAGGACTTGAGCCTTGGTCTGTCACCTGCACTAAGTTCAACTCTTACGTGACTGTACCACCTCTCTCCCGGCTATATCAGTAGGCACTCTGATTCTTTCCATCCTTGATGGCATTGCCTGTTATAGAGACCAAACAGGGACCAGCTTCCCCAGCATATAATTTAAGAGCACATTGTCCATTTTCTATGACAGATTTATGACCAATGAGTGACCAAAAGAGGTGTTCTGGACTGAATTGGCACTTCTTCCAAAATAGCAAACTGGAATGTATAAATCTCTACCTCCTGATTCAAGGTTTCTTAACCTGGGACCCGGATTGGCCTCAGGGGGCCCATGAGCCCTCTGAAATGGTATATGGAGCACTTTGTTGTGGGGAAGAAGGGAAAGGTTGACTTCTGTACTCATAAAGGTAGAGAGCCATGTGCTGAGGAGACTTTCAAAGTGTTGCTGTCCCTGAGTGTTAGGAGCCACTATGCTAATTACAAACCCAGTCTTATCCCAGGAATTTGTTAAGGTTCTTTTCCCTATGAAGGTACATCTAAACCGAACAAGGATTGAATTTCAAGTTTAATTATATGTGAGAGCAAAAGTACCTCTGTGTGGGAACCTGTGGCTTCCAAAGCTCGGTCCTTGTCCCTAGTGCTGATTCAGTAATAAGGACTCGGTTTCAAGGAAAAGGAAAGACCTTTTATTGCTTTGCTAGCAAAGGAGAAACACAGGGGACTTCTGTCCCAGAGGCTGTGGTTCTCCCCTTCAGGAGGAACAGGGGGATTAAAGGAGCTCTTCAAAGGCTGCATTCCAGGTGTGCCCTTACTGTGTGTTAACATTCACTTGTTAATTTAGGAGATAGTCACTTCCTAGATCCCTGGGGGATATCGCCTTCCTGTGGAGCACAGGTAACTCAAGGTAATCTTGTTCCCTGCCCCCAGGTTAGGGAGGGGGAGAGGAAGAGGAAGGGGAAACGGGCTTATTTTTAAAAAATAAGCCTCAGAGCTATATTCAAATCTTGAAGTGGACCCCTGTTACAAAGTCAGCTAATAGTGGGTGTGACTCAGAGTTCTGGAGCTGAATCCACAGCTTTTCTTGCTTCCTGAACTCAGTTACAATGTGATTTTTTAAGTAAGAGACAAAATGAATCTTGGGCATTTTTTTCCTCATCCATCCATTTTTCTATTTACTGATGTATTTTTGTGGCTCTAGGGATGGAATCCAGGGCTCTGCACATGTTGGGCCAGTGCTCCACTACTCGGATACATCCCCAACCCTTTTTATTTGTTGTTTTGAGTCAGAGTCTGGCTAAATTTCTCAGGCTCGAACTTGCAAGTCTCCTAAGTAACTGGGTTTACAAACATGGCTATCACACCTGGCTGAATCTTGGAAGTTTAAGAGTAGAGAGTTTGTCTTTGTTCATTAAGTGTTTTCATGCTTACCTTATGATAGGCTTTAGAAATTTCGCAGTGAATGAAGTTCTTGCCCTCGTGAAGTTTGCATATGGGAAGCTAGGTATATTTCATATTGCTAACACTTAGCAGTGAACACTGCAGGTGGTTGTGCTCAACTAGTTAGTAATGTAAATGTCTGTACTGCACCCTTACAAGGTGGAAAAGAAGGCCTTCACGCTTTTACCTTTGATTTGTTTAACATCTGATTATTGAGTCTCAATTATATTCCAAGCATTGAGCTAGGTACCGGAGGTACAGGAGTTAGCAGAATAGATGTAGTGTATTTCCTGGTGGGAAGTAAGCTACTAAGTAATTGTGTACTTTTGATAGGTGCCATGAGGAATTCACTTGATGCTATAAGAAGATGTAACTAAAAGACCTGGCCTGGAGTGTGAGGGAAGGGTTCCAGAAGTGGTATTGGATTCTGATTTGGAAGGTGAATAGGGGTGAGCCAGTATGTCCCAGCAGAGGAAACAGACTTGCATTGTACATCCACTTAGGTTGCCATTTCCACTCAGGAGAATGGTCAGTGCAGGGAACAGAGGGTCCTTTCTCATTAATTTAGCAAGCATTTCTGGGCACTTCCTCTGTATATGGTAAAGGACAAGTGAGACAGTTCTGGTCTGGAGAGGACATTGGTAATGTAACAAGTAGGCTGAGAGGTGTTCCTGGTTCCCCATTCCCAAGACAGACATCCTTTTTGACAGGGTCTGCCCCTCAGAAACAGCCTGAACTAGTTGGTTCTAGTGTGCAGCTACCCATGCTCCAAAAGTCAGCATCAGCTGAGTCTGTGAGAGGTCATGGTATGTGTTGTTTGTGGGAGTGAGGCATTTGAAGGAGAAAGAAGGAAACTGAGAACAAGTAAGGCTGAGGATGGGAGATACTGAAATGGTGAAGAGGTCAGAATTCTGGACCAGCAAGTGGCGGGGAAGATGGCAGAACTATGTGTTCATCCATTCCTGAGGTGACCCCTGTGGGCCGGTTGAGAAGAAAGGAGAGGTTGACCATTATCTAGAGAAAAGGGCAGGGCTTTGTCTTAGAGAGCTAGGAACAATTGTGAGAATTTATTTTTAAATAGCATTTTTTATTATTTCTTAATTATAAAAAAATTATGTTCAATGCAGAAAACATGGGAAAAGCAAAAAGAAATGCCCACATCCTATCACAAAAATCTAGGAGCCAGTCAGACGGTATGTGTGCAGGGTCCAGCATTTCCGAGGTACTCCTCACACGTCAACTGTAGAGGAAGAGTCAAATCTTTTTCTGTGAGAGTAAGGCAGTTTTAATCAGGAATAATGAAATGTGAAAGATTATTTTGCAATTAGTCTTTTAAAATGTATGTTTATGGGGGAAATGTTAATTCTTTACCCCAACATGAGACTGCAAAGTTGAATTCTTGTTAAGATTTGGGAAATGTTTAGGATTTGGGGTCAGTTCTTTTTTTAGAAAGTGCTGGAGAAGGCATCACCCACTGCCCTCCCTCCATTTATCAGAACTACAGAGAGCACTGAGAGGAAAGTGTTTGCTACCCACAAGCCTCATTTATTTTTTGTTCCCATACTATTGATTTGTTTAGATGGTTTATAAATTTTCTGATCACACAGATGTATTATTTAGGTGCTTTTATTGTGAATCACTTAGGTACACAAAAAGCTTTTTTTTTTTTTTTTGGTAGTCCAGGGCCTTGTGCATGTGAGGCAAGCACTCTACCAGCTTAGGTACACAATTAAAGTTCACCCCAACATTGACCTTAAACTACAAAGACCTGAGTTTAAAGACGTCACTACCCGGCTTGTGACCTTACCCTAAGTGTTTAATGGGCATCTTTCTCTAGACTGCAGCCTGCGCCCAGGGCTGTCTTACTGGCTGCTGTACTTCAGCAGCCACACTCCAGGAGGAGAGCTCCAGCTGAGGGAGACCTGTGAGCCCCCAAACTAAGGAGGTACCCACAGAGGCAGTGGGAGTGAAAACACCAGGCAGCTTGAAGAAGACAGAGGGCGTTGGAGTGGCCACACCAGCATGCTGCAAACCTGGGTCCATCTCATCCCCTTTGTAGTCTATTTCTTCATCTGTAGAAAAAAGAAGTTGAGCTGAACTAGCTCCTGGCTACCTGGACCTGGGAGCCAACAGTAGATGAACCGATCAGTGCTGATGACTGAAGCTTTGAGAATGGAAGAATATTGGCTTTATAGTCATTCTTTAAACTGTTCATTCCTGTTTTATCACTTTATTTGTTACATCTCTCAATTTTTTTTTTTTTTTTTTTTTTTTTTTTTTTTTGGTGCCGGGGATCGAACTCAGGGACACTTGACCACTGAGCCACATCCCCTGCCGTATTTTGTATTTTATTTAGAGACAGGGTCTCACTGAGTTGCTTAGCGCCTTACTATTGATGAGGCTGGCTTTGAACTTGCGATCCTCCTGTCTCAGCCTCCAGAGCCGCTGGGATTACAGACATGTCCCATTGTGCCTGGCTACATCTCAATTTTAAAAAATATAATTAAAAAAACACCATATGAAGTGAGTTAACAGTTTAAAAGAGGGAATCAAACAAAAGAGAATTGCACATCATGACAGGTTGACATGGATAATTCAGAGAGAAAAAGAGAAAACAAAATGTATCTTGAAGTTACATCCTCTGTCATGCTGTGGACTAGAGAAAGAGAAGGGGCCAGCCAGTAAAGTGGGGGAATCTGATAGGAAGTAGGAGAGCCAAGAAAATAGAAAAAGGGAGAAGAGTTTCCTGGAAGGAAAAGGAGCGTTTGTCATACTGAAGCATGAAAATCCAGGAGCTGCAAAGTCAAGCAGGAGAGCGATAGGACCTCATAGATGGAGTGAGAAAGAAGCGCCTTTCTCCTGAGCGCTGGGCAGGTTGAGAGGGAGTAGGTAAGGAGGGCCATGATGCCGTAGAGTGGAAGATGCAGGCCTGTGGTTAGTAAGAAAGGCTTGAGAGAAAGAGGACAATAGTTGGATGGGGAAAAGGGCTTCTCAGAGGAGTGAACCACAGGTCAGTGTGTTGAAAGGTGGAGGGAATTGCGCCTGTTCGAATGCAGCACAGAAGGAGAGAGAAACGGGAATGAGACCGAAAGGGCTGCAGCTTGAACTTCAAATGGGCTTCAGCATCATGACATCCAGTTCCAGATCTGCCAGTCCCTTGCTGAGTGACCTGGGTTAAGTTATATCACTTCCAGATGGCTCCATTACTTGCCTCTAGGATAATTCTGTAACCCCTGTGAAGAGATTCTGAGGCCAAAGATGTAAGTAAAATCGTGATTTATTATTATTTCTAGGGGCAACTAGACCCCAGAACTCAGAAGGGGCCATCTGTATGGTGTTTATTTGAATACTTGTCAGTGAAGACCTTAGGAACCAAATATCCCCAACAGGGTTCTGGGCTTCTACCCTGCTGTGATGATATCCATCCCCAAATGGGAAACACCACTTCCACAGTGTCTAGAGACACCCAGGTCAGCAAAGAGTTGGTCTCCATCACAGGTGCTGAAGCATCACCATGTCCTGATTCTTCTTAATTTGTGCTGTGGTTTATTCTATAGATTGGTCAGAAGAAGCTGAAAAAATATGAAAAAGAATATCACAACATGAGAGAACAGCAGGCCCAGCGGGAAGACCCCATTGAACGATTTGAGGTTCGTTTGCTTAGCCAGATGACATAAGGAACTTCTGACTGTCCATGTCAGATATTTGGACCTATCACTAGCATTATCAAGTCCTTTTTAAAATTCAGTCCCACTGTTTTTGGACTCAAGTTGCAGTTTGAGTTTGCAAATAAGAAAGCAAGATCTATTTTGCTCTAAACCAACTGCCTAGTTTGTTACAGTTCAGTGGCCTTTCATCGCAGTTAATAAGAAGTAGCTGCTTGACAAGGTCATTGGAATCAGTTAAGTATTAATTTGTGGAGATAGAAAATAGGAGATTGTTTATTTGGAAACATTAGGACCATCCACATCTCTTTATTATTTCCATAGGACTCAAATTCATTTTGAGGTTTAGCTCTGAGAAATTGTGGTTTCCATTTGGTTTCGTTCTGTCTGTAACCGGTTTCTCTCTGCCCTTCAGCGAGAGAATAGGCGTCTACAAGAAGCTAACATGAGATTGGAACAGGAAAACGATGACTTGGCCCATGAGCTGGTGACTAGCAAGATTGCGCTGCGGAAGGACCTGGATAACGTAAGTGTGGTGGGTCTGAAGGGAAAGAGCCCACACAGACGCTTCTCTTCAGCAACTGAAGTCCTTGCAGTTCAGTGTTCACTCTCCAGTTACCTTCAGAGCTTCTGATAACCTCACCCCTTCCGCAGGGTATCCTGGTTGTCCCCTAAGTCACCACACTCCTCTCATCCTGCACACAGCTGCTGGTCTTCTTTCCCAAGCGTGGTGGGACAAAGAGACCTTTTGACTTGATTCTGAGGCTGTCCACGTTGGCAGCATTCGATCATTATCATTTCCTTAACTTCCCCCAAGAGAAGAAATGATTCTGTCCTGTGTGTTTTGTACCTGTTGAATGACCATTGCAGACTGGAACACCGTTCAGTGCCTGAGCAGTGTGTGGTCAGTAGCTTCTGTTAGTAGATGTTCTCCTCTTCCTTGTTCTCCTCACCTGAAAAGTTTTGACGTGATGGTTTTCCTGGAAGGGTGCTTTTCTGTTTTCTATATTGTAAGCTTCCCCTAGATGAAGCAGTTTCTCTCTTATTCATGGCTTAGTTCAGGGCTAGTGAACTTTTTTCTAGAAAAGAGATAGATTGTAAATATTAAGGTTTTTTGGGCCATATGGTCTCTGTTGCTACTACTTACAGTTATGACGTTGGTGTAAAAGTAGCCATACACAAGATGGAAATGAATCAACATGGCTGTTTTCCAGTAAAAGTTTATTTACAAAAATAGGTGATGGGCTGGATTTGACCATGGGCTGTAGTTTGTCAGCCTCTACCTTTGATTTCCGTACCAGGCTCCTGGAATTACTTTTCTGCCAGTTGGTTTCTTAAGATTCTAGAGATAGATAGGTTCAGGCTGCTGAAAGTTCACCAGGGTCTCACTTTATAGATATTGACTCCGTAGAGTCTGTGAATTTTAGGAGGTCCTTGACATCCACCAAAAGTATATGAAAATGTTGTGTATAACACTGACGCCCACTAGTAATAACACTTGAAACCTGCCCCTGAACAGGCAAAACCTTTTCAAGGAGTCTTATTCTGACACAGCAGTCAAAGAACTAAGTCATTTTCCTGACAGAAGTGAGAAATAATAATAATAAATGTTCCCTTTTACTGACGATCTGTGGTGCCAGGTGCCATTTTTAAGTACTTCACTAAACTCCCATACCTCTTCTCCTTGTCTCAGCTTTGTAAGGACAGTAACATGGGCTCCATGGATGGATGGGAATTTTTTGTTAAGTCATGAAGCTTGAGAGGTGTAGCATCCAGAAAGAAGCAGAGCTGAGTCCAACTCAGGCCCATCTAATTGAAATGCCCAGCCTCTTCCAGTGATGCCACCTGTCTCCATAATAAATAGGGGACAAGGAACAATGACTGGTGATTCTGACACACAGTAACTGACTTTTCTTGAGCACTGACAAGTGCTAGGCCCTTTATATATGCCCTCTTGCTGAACCCTCAGGTAGCTCAGATTGTAGGAGGGGTGTTGTGATGCCCATTTTACTGATAAGGAAACTGAGGCAAAAATAAATATCTTACGCAGGTCACCCACCTAGTCAGAGGCAGAGCCCTCAGATTGAAACCCAGATGTCCTGACCCCAGAGCTCAGAGTCCTCAGTAGGCTAAGCAGGCTTCTGCAGCATCTATAGGGTGAGGAGACGTTCCTTTCCAAGTTAGTCATCTCTCTGGACTGTTTGGAACCATCACCAAAAATCAGCTTAGTTCTTCCTGTCACCACAATGAGAATTATGGGTCTTCTCACATTTCTTTTGACTTCAGGGACTCAGGTTTTCAAAAGAACTTCATTCCTTTCAACTCTACCTTTCCTGCATCCCCCCCCCCAAAAAAAAAAAAAAAAAAAGCTACAGTGCAAGGCTTATACAGTTTCCAGAACCCTGTGTATTTCCAGTTGATTTTATATCACTTTTGTTATTCATCAACTGTCACTTTCGCTGTTCTTCACACAGCAGCTGTGGAGAAATTTTATGGCAGCCTCTTAATCCCTGGGTGACTCCAGCCAGGCTTTCTCCTCTGTGCAGTGGGAGTAATGCAGTGGGGTCAGCTAGAACTGACCCTGGTGCTGAAGGAATGAGAGGGAATCTTCGGAAGGTCCCAGGCAAAGAAAGGGTTGCCAGGACTGTGTCCCAGTCCCCTGTGGCGTGATTCTTCCTCTGCCTTAAGACAGAATGACATGAGAGCAAAACCCAACTCAGGAGCCCACCTGCTGGAATCCACTGCTTTCTAATTCTGTGACCATGAACAGGTTGCTCAATTTTCTTCTTTAAATTACCTTGACCCCTTTATCAGAAATCAGTTGATGCTGTAAGTACAGATATACTTCTTTTAAATTTTTTTGTAGTTGTAGATGAGCACAATACCTTTATTTGTTTATTTTTATGTGGTGCCAAGGATTGAACCCAGTGCCTCAGATGTGCTAGGCAAGCATTCTGCCGCTGAGCTATAACCCCAGCCGGCAGATCTACTTAATTCTCTTTTCTGCTCCATTGATCTGTGTGGCTGTCCTTATGCCAAAACCACACTGTCTGTTACTATAGCTTTATAATAAATGTTAAAATTGGGTCATGTGAGTCCTCTGACCTTGATGTTTTTGAAAATCACTTGGCATTTCTATATTAAGATTAGAATTAGCTTGTTTGTTTCTAGAAATGAAAGCCTTCTGAGATTTTTAGTAGGATTTCATTGAATCTATGAATGAATTTTGGGAGAATTGACATTTAAACAATGATTGAGCCATCCAGTTCATGAGCATGTTATAATTTTCATTTAATAAGGTGTTTTTCAGTTTCTCGTAGCAATTCTTTTTAGTTGTCAGTTTTGTAAGACTTACACCTGTTTTAATCTCTTAGAAGTGGTGGTGGTTTCTTAATTACATTGTCCAATTGCTGCCAGTCTCTAGAAGTATAACTAATTTTTGACCTTGCTGAAATCACTTCTTAGTCTAGTAGTGCTTCTCCCCTGTCCCCCTTAGGATTTTCCCTACACACAATCATATCATCCCCAAATAAGGAGAGAATTTCACTTCTTTACCAGCTGTTCTTGCCTCGCTGCCCTGACTAAGAGCTTCAGAACAGCGTTGCATGGAGAAAGTGGATGTCATTGTCTTCTTCCAGTTATTGGCTGTGGGTTTTGCCCAGAGCAGACTGAGGAAGTTCTCCTCTGTTCCTCTTTGCTGAGAGGTCTTGTCACAATGGGTGTTGAATTTTGTCAGATGCTTTACCTACATCTGTTGAGGTAATTGTTTTTCTTCCTTAATTTTATTAATATGGTAAAGTGTAAACCACCCATACATTGGAATTTCTGTTTTTTTATTGAACATCTTAATTTTTATTAGTTTATGTTCATGAAGTGTGTTTGGATTTTTTTGTAATGTTTTTTGTCTATCAGGGCATTTCATATCTCATAGAATAAACTGGGGATTGCTCCTTCCTGTTTTCTTAAGGACTCTACAAAGTTCTTTGATTATGTCTTTAGTTCCCTAAATTCCAGGCATGTTGGCCTGGAATTTTCTTTATAGGAACCTATTTAATTGTGAATTTAATTTCTTTTTAGATAATAGAGCTACCCAAATTTTCTAATTCTTCAGTGCTCATTTTTATAGTTTGTCTTTCAAGCAGTTTATCCATTTCATCTAAGTTGTCAAGTATAGTGATATAAACTTTTTATTTCCTTCTTTGTTTATAGAGTCTGTATCTATGCCCCTCTTTTTTTTATTATTAAAATCTTTTATTTTTACAGTCTGCATTTGTTTTGTTTTGTTTTGTTTTTTGTTTGTTTGCTTGTTTTTTGCAGTACTGGGGATTGAACCCAGGGCCTTGTGCTTGCAAGGCAAGTACTCTACCAACTGAGCTATAATCCCCAGCCCCTACAGACTGTATTTTGATTCATTGTACACAAATGGGGTACAACTTTTCATATCTGTGGTTGTGGACGATGTAGATTCACAGCATTCATGTAATCATAGATATACATAGGGTAATACTGTCTGTTTCATTCTACTATCTTTCCGTCCCCAGCGCCCTCCCACCCCATTTTCCTTATGCCCCTCTTTTATTCCTCACATTGGGTAACTTGTGTCTTTTCCTTTTTTTCCTGAATCGAGCTGGAAGGTTTATCAGTTGGATTGATGTTTTCAAAAGTCATCTTTTAGCTTTATTGGTTCTCTTTGTTTGTCATTGGTTTCTGCTTTTTATTTTTTTTCTTCTACTTTTGTTAGGTTAATTTGCACTTTTTCTGACTTCTTAAAGAAGAAGGTTGAAAATTTGATTTTGAATCTTTCGTTTCTAAAATAAGCACTCAAAAGTTAGTTATTTCCATGTGAGTACTATTGCCTCTACATTCACTGCATTATATGTTGCATTTTTATTTTTATTTAGTTCTTATGATTCTGTCTTTGACCAGCACAAGTGAATTAATGTGTGCTTAGTTTCCAGGGGTTAGGGAAGAAATTTTTCTGTTGTTGATTTCTAATTTAGTTCTCTGGTTGTCAGAAGACATGCTCAATCTGAGCACAGTCCCATGGCTCTCTACATTGTGCATGTGGAGAGTCTGGGTCCTGTTGCTGGGGGTCACCTGCTCTGTGTCAGTCAGGGCAGGATGGTCAATGATGACGTTTAAGGCTTCTGTGGACTCTGATTTTCTCCCCACTTGTCACTGACTGAGAGAGCAGTGTGGAAAGTCCTTTTCTCTATTTATGCATTTATCTATTTCTCCTTTCAATTATGTAGGGTTTTGTGTCACATAATTTGAGCTGCATACATTTTAGATTGTTAGGCCTTCTCTGTGAAGTGACTCTCATATCATTAGGCCCCCCTCTGCCTCTCGGTAATATTCAACTATTCTGAAACCTGCTATGTCTGGCATGGACGTACCACTCTAACTTCCATGGTATTGCAAGATACATTATCTTCCACCATTTAATTTTTAAATAACTGTATCTTTATATAAAATGAGTTTTTGCATTGTCCAGGTAGGAATTCGTTTTCTATTCATCCTGTTTGCTTTTTGTTCTCTTTTTGGTTTAACTCGGTGTTTGCATAATTTTGACTCTTCCACAGCTTTGTACACTGTCCACAGCTTTCTCTTCTCCAGAGCTCTGCTCCACAGCTCCCAGCTACCTCAGCCATCCCCTCCACAGTGCACTGACCTGAGGCCCTCACGCTCTGCTGGGAACCCAGGCAGGAGCCAGGGTGGGAGTAGCACACACGTTGGGGATTTTTTTCTTCCTGGAACCACAGTTCTGCATTTATCGTTCTCAGTGTCTGAAAGCAGTTGTATCATATATTTTGCCCAGTTTGCTGTTTGATTATGGGAGGATAAATCTGATCCCTGTTAATCCATCATGACTGGAAGTCTGGATCTGTCTTTATAACCCAGATGTTCTCCTCTCATTTGCTTATGAATACGGTGCCATCAGAAGACGCTGGTTGGGTCAGCAGCCTCTATGCACCTTCCAAATGACACGGTTCTGAGAGGCAGCTCTGGATTGCTGGGACAGATGCTGGGCCCAGTCGGGTGAAGTGAAGGCAAGAGCTGTGCCATGTGAGCCCTGAGAGCTTAGGGAAGCCGTTTCCCCACCTCCCTTCCTCAGGGTGGGCACTTCTGAGTTAGAAGGCCCCGTTCCCCTGGCTCTTCTGTCCCTCTCAGCGTTCAACGGCTCTGGCAGTGATGACACAGGAGGAGACCTCAGCGCATGGCAGGGTTAAGTGCCCACTGTGGTGCATGAGACGTCAACCGAGTCCACAGCAGAAATGACAGGTTCCTTTGATTAAAATGGAATAGAAATCTGTAATTAGTCTTCACTCTCCTTACTAGTTGCTTCCCCTGCTTTCTGAGTCTCCTCATTTCCCCTTTGATTGTGTATTGGGTTTGAGCTGGAGAAGGAGATGATGGCAAGTTGTTTCCAGAAAGGGCAGCTCCTAGCTCTTGGAAAATGTGCCTGTACAGTTTGCCAGTAGTAAGTGGTCTTTTGAATCTGCATGTTGTACTAATTCTCAGTTCCTCATCTAAGGTCCCAACTTTGTTCCTCTTAAAGATTTGCAGGAGGAGGTAGAATGGAGTGCAAAGCTCAGCCCAGCTATGCCACTTCATCATATCTTTCCAGAAACCTGTTCACTTTCAAGGAAGCCACCCTCCGCTGCCAAGGGAGGTGGCCTATGGAACCCAGCAAAGACCCTCTCTTCTAGACCATGACCTTGTTCTGACGTGGTATTGGGGTCATTCTTCAGTTTTCCTGGGAGGGACCAGTGTCAGGAGCTCAGATGTCAGACACAGGGATACAGTTTTTTCCTGGATGCCCATTAGATGTTTGCATGTATTAAGAAAAAGACTAGGCTGGAACACGGCCACTGAAAATAATACAAAGAAAATGCCAGGAAAGGTACAGCCTCCTTTATGGGGCGACCTTGACAACAGCAAAATGCAGAACTTACTGGATGAAGCAAAGGAAATATAGACCGTTTGGAAGAAGAAGATTCCAGAGTGTATTATTTTTAAAAATAATGCCAGGCACACCTGTAATCCCAGCAGCTCAAGAGGCTGAGGCAGGAGGATCGCAATTTCAAAGCCAGCCTCAGCAACAGCGAGGTGCTAAGCAACTCAGTGAGACCCTGTCTCTAAATTACAAAATAGGGCTGGGGACGTGACTCAGTGGTTGAGTGCCCCTGAGTCGATCCCTAGTATCATAATAATAATAATAACAACAACAACAACAGCCAGGCACAGTGGCACATCCCTATAATCCAGCAATTTTGGCAATCTGAGGCAGGAAGATTACAAGTTTGAGGCCAGCCTGGGCAACTCAGCAAGGCCCTGAGCTACTTAGACACTATCTCAAAATTTTTAAAAATAAGAAGGGCTGGAGACGGGTTTAGTGGTAAAGCATCCCTGGGTTCAATCCCCAGTACCCACACACAAAAAAATTTAAATATGCCAGCGTGGCTTAAGGGGCTAAGGTAGCAGGATCACAAGTTCAAAGCCAGCTTCAGCAACTTAGCAAGACCCTGCCTCAAAATAATAAATAAATAGTGCTGAGGATGGGGGAATGTGGCTCAGTGGTTAAGTGCCTGTTACCAAAAAAAAAAAAAAAGACAGTGATCATCTATTATGGAGAGTTCACTTACTTGTAGGCACTGTGCTGAATACTTTTAACACTTTGTCCCTCAGACAGAGAAACTGAAGCTTAGAATTCTCCATGGCGTGTCCAGGTGACACGTGGTCAGTGAACACTGGCAGTTGAGCCAGCCTATTTGCTACCAGAAGCTGCACCCCTGGCCCCTCAGCCCTCCGGCGGGAGGCTGGCCCACCGTTGTCCATGAGCCGAGGCTTCCTGTGACAGTGGGCATGTCGTTCTCCCTGTGTGGATGAGCCTCCCTATCTTAAAATGGGGCTGTGCTCAGTGATGTCAGCCCTTTTCAGTCCTTCGTTCTCATACTGTGATGGCACATCTTAAATACCACAGGCTGAGGAAAAGGCAGATGCACTGAATAAGGAACTGCTGATGACGAAACAGAAGTTAATTGATGCAGAGGAAGAGAAGAGACGGCTGGAAGAGGAGTCTGCTCAGGTGAGGGGAGCTTTGCCTCCCACACGCCTCCGTGCCTGCCCTGCTGGGGGTGGGAATTCGGGAGAATTCGGAGGCAGCCAGCCGGCTTTAGGTTGTCTCCCAAGGTCTTTTTTATTTAGTCTGTGAAACGTAATGGTTCTTAAAGTTTAGGAGGCGGCAGTGGGCCAAAGCCTGTCCTTTGTTGGGTTCAGAGAAATTCCTGTGCATCTGCATCGTAGTGTCACAGAAGAGGGTTAGCATTTTTGTAGGACTGCACGTGCCATAAAATGTCTGGCTTTCCTGCTGCTTGTCCTCTGAGGTCTTCCTCAGAGAACATGGAGCCAGCGCTCCGGTCACTAGGACACAGAACTGCAGTCACTGGATGAGCTGTGGGTGCCGCGTGCCCTGGAGCTAGCCCCTGCCCTCTGTCACCACAGTCCTCCAGGGTGGTACAGCCCGCCCCCGGCAGGTGGGACTGACTGGCAGCAAAGCACCCTCTCACTTGGCAGTGAGGCGCTGATTGCTGTAGCCCTCGCTTTAGCTTGCTTGTGTTTGGCTCGTGCTTCCTCCTCAGCTGCGGTCACAGCTTGGGGAGTGGCACCAACAGGAAGGACTTCAGCAAAAGCCCCAGTTCCAAGTGGGGTTTGACGTTCTTGGAGGTTTGTCCCCCTCTGGCATCAAGAACAATGGATTAGTGCTGCTCATGGATTAAGGAGGTGGAAGAAGGTGGGGGACTCAGAGCTCTTCCTCAGTTGGGTGGTGTACTTTTTGGAAGGCTCAGCACTAAGCAGTTAGTGACAGAGCTCCTTTACTTCTCTTAAAACATCCATTTTTGTTTTCTTATGTGTTCAGTTAAAGGAAATGTGCCGTCGGGAACTTGACAAGGCAGAATCTGAGATTAAAAAAAACAGTTCTATCATCGGTGACTACAAGCAGGTGGGTCCCTGTCCCTGGGCTGTGCACCCTCCCCTGGCTCTCCCTGTAATGTCAATTGTAAAATGAGAAAAACAATCCCTGTCTCAAAGTACCATCGTGAGGATTCAGAAAAATAGTCTTGTAGAATACATGGCATGCACGGTGCCCACCATATAGTAGGTACTTAATAGTAAAACCACTGTGTGTTTGGGGGCATTCAGACTGGGATTATTGACTTAGTTTTACTTGTGGTTGGAAACCAGTTCTCCCTGGTTGAGTATTGAACCATCACTGCACTAAGTTTGCTCCTTCAAAACCTTTGACTGTTGTACATCAGCAGGTTCCTGCAAGCCCTGGTGCTGCAGAGGTGGCACTGCTGAAGAAGCTTCTGCTGGTCTATCAGCTTCACACCCCTCCTGATATAGCAGGCTTGGTGCTGCACTACTACCATTTGGCATATTCCAGCTGCCCACTGTAGAGTATATCACAAGCCCAAATTACACAGATGACTACGTTGCTCAAGAGATTGTTTTCTCTTTGCTTCTTTAGATTTGTTCTCAGTTGAGTGAAAGACTGGAGAAGCAGCAGACCACTAATAAAGTAGAAATTGAGAAAATTCGGGTAAGACTTCTTTTACCAAAGAAATCGTACACCTCCTGGTTCATTTTATAGCTTTATTTAGCACAGCAGGTTCTAGGAGGGGTGTTGAGCTAACAAGTGTGAGAAGCTGAGGAGTACCTAATGAGCTCCCTGTCACAGCCTGGCTCAGTGTTTACACCCAGTATTCTGCCTGTTTTCTCTGGAAGGGATGGGATCTGGCTCTAGGTCTCAAAGTTCAAGTGCTCCAGGATTTCCAAATGTCATTGGGAAGGCAGTGGGCGGGGTGCGGAGGTCAGGACCATATGCTCTGACCCGCCTTCTCTACCGGTTCTGTGGAGATACTCCCCCACCAGATCTCATTCCTTCTGCTATAGTGGATCCAAATATCAGAAAGACTTTCATTTTTTAATGTTTTATTGCCACGATGGGGAGACCTTGTAACTTGGTACTTTCTTTAAGCAATATCTGTGTTAGAGTTCTGGTCAGATTTAACAAGATGAGGGATAAAGATGCTTTACTAACACGTACAACTCAGTGGACAGTAAAGTTTTTGTGCCCGTAGCCACGTTTGCGAAAAGCACCATGACACCTGCAGCAAGGTGGCACAAGCCTCCATCATAGTTATTGTTTAACCAAAAGCACCTATTTTTAAAATATCATTTATATTCTGACTCTAAAACTTTAATGATGCTCTTCCAGAAAATTAGGGAATAAGAGCAAATATGTCGAGAAACCCTTATATTCTGTTCCCCACCAAGTAGTCGTCTTGTGTGTGCATTGGAGATTGAACCTAGCACACACCCTGCCCCTGAGACAGTCCTTATTAGCACTTTGGTCAGTATTTTTTCAGTCTTTATTCTATTTCCTTTAATATGTAAAATTTCATCCCTTCTAAGATATGTGTTTATTTCTCATTACCATCCCTAAAATTGAGCTTTTTTTTTTTTTTTTTGCAGTGCTGGGGATTGAACCCAGGGCCTTGTGCTTGCAAGGCAAGCACTCTACCAACTGAGCTATATCCCTAGCCCTGAGCTTTTTATAATGGCTGGCTTTTTGTGGCTTAATTGGCAAAATATTTTCTTAGAGGAACATAAAATAATGTTTATTAGTCGGTGGCATGTTATTTTGATGACATGGAATATTATTTGTGACCATATTTTATATATATTTTTGTGTCCTATTTCTTTGAACCTACATGTAACCATATTCCCATACTAGAAAATATTCTTCAGAAACCTTTTAGAGGCTGTGTACTTCCAAACAAATATAGCACAGTATATTTCATTCTCCCAGTTGTTTGAATCATTAAAACCTCCTCCCCCTTTTCTCTATCCCTAATTCTGCAGTGAAAATCCTTGTAAATATTATCTAGTCTTTCTTGGTCGGGTCCCTGGAAATGTGACTGTTGGGTCAAGACAAGAGTATTTGTTTTCTTTCAGCGTACAGCATTGCGGGTAGCTTTCCCAGTGGGTTGTCTGCCAGTTTCCAAAAAAAGCCAGGTATCAGAAGCTGAGGTGCTTAACAGAGATGTCCTTCTGTGGATCTCCTGCCCCCAGGGGATATGCGTACAGCATCCTCAAGGCTGGTTTCTCTTCTTTGCCTCTTTACCTCTGACATTCACTTACAGCAAAAAGTGGATGACTGTGAGCGCTGCCGGGAACTTTTCAACAAAGAAGGACGTGTGAAGGGCATCAGCTCAACCAAGGAGGTGTTAGATGAGGACACAGATGAAGAGAAGGAGACACTCAAGAACCAGCTGAGAGAGATGGAGCTGGAACTGGCACAAACCAAGCTCCAGCTGGTGGAAGCTGAATGCAAGATCCAGGTAATGTCAGTGGCACTCAGACACACACCATGGGCCAGATTCCCTGATGGGGATTAAAAGCCACAGAAGTGACATTTATGGCTTAGGTTCTTTTTTATCCCTTTCACACTTTTGATCATAATCCTCCTGGAAGAATCCCAGTACTCGCTATTCCCATGCTGTCTGAGGAAGGAACCCAGTCAGGTCCAGAGCTGCAGCAGGTGTGCTCCCCCTGCACGTGTTCAGTCGACATCTGCCTGTTCTTGGTCTGGGATTGCAGAGCTAAGCCAAGGCTTGTGGAACTGCCCAGGACAATCAGAAAGGTATCAGCCGGCAGGATGGACAGGGCGTGCAGCTGCAGAAAAGGAACACTGAGCACCGAGGCAGGATATTGGGAGTGGCTTTTTCCACAGCCAGAGGGAGGAAAGGCCTGCCCAGTGAGGAGACAGTCCTAGGGAATGGAGGCGGGTGCTATGACTGAGAGAGAAGATGTGGGCCCAGGGTATGAAGCATCTCAAATGAACTTTAGAAGTTTTAGTTGGAAATTAGTGATGCAATCAGAGCTAGAGCATTAGCTATCTGCTTGGTGAACAGGATGGGGAGACATTAAATTAGCAGACCACTGGTTTTAATAAATACGCCGGGCAAGAGATGAAGGCTTAGCCAGGCACAGTGGCACATTCCTGAAATTCCAGCATCTCAGGTGGCCGAGGCAGAAGGATTGCAAGTTTGAGACCAACCTTAGCAACTTAGCAAGACCCTATCTCAGATAAATAAATAAATACGGCTGGGTTGTAGCTCGGTGGTAAAGAACCCCTGGTACGAAATCCCAGTCTCTAGGCATTACAGACCTTCCTCCGCCAGTTTTGAGGCAGGGGAAATTTCCAGATGGAACTTCCATCTGGCTCAGCTCTAGGGAGGGGGTGACATCGACACCAAAGCTGAGATCTTCATGGACATCTTTCCTCCTACAGGACTTGGAGCACCACTTAGGCCTCGCTCTCAATGAGGTACAGGCAGCCAAGAAGACCTGGTTTAACCGAACACTGAGCTCCATAAAGACAGCAACCGGTGTTCAAGGGAAAGAGACTTGCTGAGAGTCCTGGCTGCCTCCAGACACCTTCAGAAAACACGCCACCTTTTGTTGCCTTCTTTGGCCAGATGTGTGATTCTGTGACATGTCCCAGGACCAGAGTGTACCTAAGTCAGATCTGTTCACGCATGTTGGTAGGTCATTGGACTGGGGCTCCTGAGCAGGCAGCTCTGGGTAAGGCCCTCCGAACTGCTGATACCAACAGGCCTGGCAGCTCAGCTGCTGCTTGGACACACCAGAAATCACTCCTCATCAGCGTGACCTTCCAGGCCCTCCCGTGTAGGTCAGCACCTCACCCAGCCTAAAGGCTGAGTTTACATTACACAGTTTGGGGATCCTTCCATGTGTTGATTTTTTTCTAAACCTTTAATTTTTTTTAAAAAATATACATATTATATATATTGGGAGGGGGATCAAAAATTAAAATAATTCTTATCTGCCTGTGCCTGCAGATCGTCCCCAGGTAGACATGAGAAGCACTTTCTTTTTAATAGGAGGGTTTCCTAGTCGTACATAGTTGAAGCCGCCTAGTTTTGTTCAACTATATGAGACACAGGTTTTTGGTTTAGCATTGTTCACGTTTCTGATAAATTCTATGCAATTCTCATATTTCCTGTCTTTAGCATTAGCTGCCAAAATGATTTCATCACAAGCTGGGTGGGTGACGTGACTTGCAAAAGCTGGATTAATCATAATGTGGACAAATCTTATTTTGCTTAATGTGTCATGTGTACATATATATATATAAATATCTTCCCCAATATTCCCAGTTGACAGTGTTTAAATCCCAGACTAGGACTGCTGATCCGCTCAACTGACTGACATGGTTACTCGGCACTTATTTTCACTCGAGGTTTGTTGGGCCCTGCTCTCCTCACTTCAAGGTTCCTAGTTAGTGTGTTTGCACAACAGGTTATACAAGTGAGAAAGATTGCGTTGTATGTATGTAAATGTGAGGTCGCCACCTTCCTGGCCTAGTCCCTCCGGACTGACTCGGCTTCTAAGCCCTCCTGGAGTGAGGCTGGGCATAGACTTCACTGTCCAGATGGGCTGCAGGTTCTCACTTTGAAGCTATGATGGAGGTTTTAGCACCTTTTTTATTAAAAAAACAAAAGACAAAAAACTTTTTTAATTTATATAGTGATAGGCTGACAAGCTGTCTGCAAATGAATGGTCCTCTGCATTCAGTGTGGAGGTGGCTGGTGACAGGAGGCACTGGTTTGTATATAGAGACCTTGGGTGGTTCTGAATCTCTCTCTTCCTGTTGGCTGTACTAACACTTGCTGAGGTCCTTCCTCCGAGAAGGGAGATAACAAGTGGCAACCCCTCCCCGGTGACCACCCCCTCCGCTGCTTTCTGTGTCTTTCTTATTCAGTTATCAAAACCTCTGTAAGCCCATCTAATCCTAGGTGCGTGGACATTGTGCTAGGGTAGTTCGTGTGTCAACTTTGAGCTGAAATATAAACCAGTAAAATTGTATTACTATTTCTTTTGTTGGTTTTATTTTAACAGCATATTCATTAAATATTTTGGTACAAACGGCTTTTCTTTGTAAAAACCAGTTTTCTCATTACATGTTCCTCTTCCCTTCCCAACCCCACACAGCACAAGAGTCAGGAGAGGACAAGACTGCGCTGTCCTGTGAGCCTCAGGCAGCACCCTTCGGTCCATCCACAGGCGTGTACCTGAGGGAGGCCAGGCTGCGTGGGGGAGAAGCCACAGGCAGAGAGGAAGCCCCCTACAGTCGTTGCGGGGGTGACCTCCCTGAAGAGTGCATCGCTTTGGTGATGGGGATAGAAACCTGGGTGTCCTTGAGGTCAGGAAGGGTGTTACAGGAGAGGGAAGGAAGGGTAGAGTTAGGCATGGAAAGACAAAACGGGTCTCTCACGAGCAGTGAGGGGAGACGGAATGCCAGGGAATGCCGGAGCCAAGGTGCAGGTGTGTAGCAGAAAGGTACCCAGGGCCCAGGTGTGCTCTGAGTTGTCCGAGAAACTGGTGGCATGGCTTTCTCTTTACGATGGTCCTTCCACATACCTGCCCCATAGGCCCCCCAGGCCTTCTGCTGTCCCT
Organism: Sciurus vulgaris; assembly: GCF_902686455.1. Classification (NCBI taxonomy): domain Eukaryota; kingdom Metazoa; phylum Chordata; class Mammalia; order Rodentia; family Sciuridae; genus Sciurus; species Sciurus vulgaris. The sequence goes on from NC_136476.1 coordinate 79,378,457, forward strand.
CTTTGCCCTTCTTTCTATCCCCCTACACACAGCTTTTGCATGGAAACAGGCCAAAATGCAGAGACCATGGCTTCATGCCTGCAGGAAGAAAGGGACATGGTAAGGGAGCCCCAGCCCATGCAGGTGCCCTTGCAGAGGCCAGCTGGGGTCCTTGCAACACTCATGGGCTGGAGGGCATGTTTCTGGGCTCCATATTGCTGGCCAGCCTGCTCGCTCCATGGTTTTCCAGTCCCAAATGCCCCATGTTCAGGAGTGTAGGGGCCCAGAGAAAGGATTCCATAACTCAGATGAGGGTGGTCCTTTCAGGGCAGGCTCCTGGGAGAGTAGTAATTGCAATGCCAAATGGTAAGTACCTTCCAGAGGTACAGAACCCTGTGAGACCACTGAAGGGATATTTGCAGGACAGACAGTAACAGCTTTTTGCACTTGTGACTAAGTGACTTGCTAGATAAGAGGCAAGAGGATGACATATGGGGGGGAACAGCGAGGGAACTGGGTAATTTGGGACCACATCAGGAAACTGAAAGGTAGTGGGGAACCCTGGAGAGTTTTAAGCCAACTTTCACAGGGAAGTTCCTTGTCAATGCTTTAGGAAGAAAATTCGGAAGTTAGTTTGAGCAGGGGTGACAGAATAGGGAACAGAGTGAGAATGGAGTCAGGGACACTTGGTGAGAGGACGGTGCACATCAGGAAGATAAATTTAGCTTTAAGTGTATATAGATTTTTGAGATTGCTTGGGATGTGCAGGTTGGAGATGTCTGGAATCTGTCACCCAGGAGTCTCTACAGGCCTCTGCTCACTGACAGCACACACCCCACCTGATGCCATAGTCCAGAAACATCCCTAGGTGTTGCCAGAAGTTGGGGAGGCGGTTGCTCTGTACTGAATCATTAATGTAACTTGTAACCTGTAGGCAGGAGAACAGAAGAGACTCCAGACAGTGCACAGGTCAAGCATGGGCTAGACAGGCCTGGGAATGGAAATTCAAGGGAAGGAAGGAAAGGTGTGGGCACCTTCTTGGGGTGAGGGGCAGCTCATTATAGGGTCATTAGATCTGGCAACTGGGAGGCTGCCAGCACAGTGGCTGGTGCAGTGGAGGGAGGAGGCAGTCAGGTAGACATGGATGTTATGAAGCCTGGCTATAAAGGGAAGTGGGCAAGGGCAGCAAGGGGCCGGCAGGAGGGAGGGCAGTTCTGGGAACTCCTGCTCCGATCTTGCCACTGGGCACAGTTCAGACTGCTCTGAGAGGTGGTGGGAATGAGGCCAAGCTGACCCAGGGTACTGCCCTAACTCTGGGGAAAAGAGGCAGCTCCAAAGGAAGGCAAACGCTCCCCTCCGCAGCACGTAGACCAAACTGGCAACGATAGAGAATATTAGCGTGACTCCTGCACAAGAATGATGTAAATTTGCAAAGCATTCCATATTTTTTTAAAAAGCAAGAGGTGTCAGCCCCCAGGTCTCCACATCGTTCTACTTTCAAACCCTAGTGGCAGGTGGTGAGCAGTGAGAAGGAAAGGGGAATCCATAAGGGCTGAAGATAGGCCTACAGCATTCCCAGTACTGAACTGACCCAACAGCTGTGAAAGCAAGAGCCTGTGCAAGGCGGGTGTGGTAGGTGATGTGGGCCCTAGTGGATTGGGAGAGTCATTTCATTGCTTAGAGACTTGAAGCTGGGATTTAAATCCCACTCTTGGATTCATGGGGTAAGAAGGCCGGGTGGTAGGAGAGGGAGCAGACAGGAGGCTCGGAACCATACACAGTAATGACTAAGGTGCTTGCTCCGAGAACAACAGGCCTGAATGCTAAGCTCCTCACCCTTTTTCCCGTTTTAAAGGTGAAGAAACTGGGGCTCACAGGGCCCTAGCCAAGGGCACACAGGCTGGAGTGTTAGCCTGTACTTCTAACTCCAGCAGGACTCTGATTTAAGATGACCACATGGACACAGCTCTGCACCACAAACACATTCATGACCTTGGATGCATCTTGCTCAGCCTTTCTGAGTTCTTTTCCCTTCTATGCAGCAGGCTCCGCCCGTCTCGGGTTGCTGAGCTGCTGCGGCGCTCTCGACTCATCACGCACTCCTTTCCTGCAATCGTCAACACCCTGTGAATTAAGTGACTGGGTGTTATTCCCAAATTTGAAAGTGATGGTCTGCTGTGGGAGTCTGGTCCTCCCTTCCATGTACCACTGTCACCTTCTCTTCTAGGGTTCAAGATCAAGAAAAACAAGGCAGCTCCCTCCTCTCCCCAGGGCCCCCTCAACAACCAGTTTCCTGTGGCAGTCACAGACATGAAAACTTGGCTTTCCCCTCAGGCCCAGAAAGGCAAACCTGGGAGTGAGGATGGAAGGAGCAGTAGGGGACGGGTCTGGCCAGCTCTTCTTTTGGTCAACGCTAATGTGGCTGTAAAGCCAAACTGATGGTGTGCAGGGGAAAAGCAGGGCGAGCACCCAGTGCCACTGTCCACTCGGCTCCCCACTTACCTCTGCAGGCAGTCACAGGAGCTTCACCCTGGTCTTGGGCTCTGCTTCCTAGGGCCGCTCATTTGCAGGAACCTCACAGCAGGCACTGGCAGGAGCAATAGCGAGAGCTCCAGGTTTGGAGTCCCATTGCTGCTGCCTTTTAGAAACTCCATGCCCTTGGGCAAGTCCCTTCATCTCTGAGCCTTGGGTTCCTGATCTTGTCTGAGTCTTCCAACCCCTGGGATGGTCCTGAGGACATGACTGTGAGGGTTGTGAAAAGTTCCAGGTGAACTCTGACTCGCACTCATGAGCCAGACTGCCAGCTTGACATTTCAGGGAGTAAACTTTCACACACTCAGAAGAAGCAGAATTTTAAGGATCACAGGCAAGAACATGAAATAGGCCCTGGTCCCACTGGCTGTCAGAAGCCCCTCATCCTGTGTGTGAGGGAACATCTTGTGAGACGTACTGAGCTAGTCCTTCAGGCCAGGCGAGAGGGGCCAGTACTTGAACCTTTCAAGCTAGAGTCTCGTCTCTGTTCCACCAGGGCGGGTCCTGCACAGAATGGTTCAGCCTGCTGCCATTAACACAGAAGCATTTATTTTTATTCATCCAAATAGGGAAAATGCAACATGTCAGGGCATTACAGACAAACTGCAGCAGCCAGACAAGAGTATCAGTCTACAGCAGAGTCCAACATACTCAGCGCAAAGTAGCCACAGTGTGGGTGCTGCCTGTGGGAGTCGGGGCAGCAGGGTCCCTTTGGGTGAAGGCCAGGCATCTCTGGGCGAGGCACTGGTGAGTCCACACATGCAGGCTGCTGCTTCAACCACGCTGACGGTGTCAAGTTCAGTCCTACATGTGACCATTGCCCCAGAGGGGCAGACAGTCCATAGTGGATGTGGTTTCCAATGATTTTTAACACACAACATAAAATTATTGCCAATGACTTTGCACTGCAAATTATACTATTTACACTTGTGTATCCAGGAAAACACAATAAATAGATATGGATATTTTAAATAGATTTCTAAAAACTAACTTCATCACCAGACCAGAGAAAGCTACAGCCAGGAGTCAGATGCCATGTGTATAACCATGTGGTAGGGAAAGGTCTTCTACCCATGACCACACCTGGCTATCTCTGAACCTCCTGCACCCCTGCCCTGGGGCTGAGGAAGGGCTGAAGTGGAGTAAGACCACCCTACTGCTCCTGAAGAGGGGGGCCCCATCTTGAAGAGCCCAGAGCTTCAGGTCACACTTGCTGCAACTGCCCACTCCTTCCCAGACGGTTTTGCCCCCAGAATACTATCCAACACACGACAGGAAGACCACCACCATAATCGCTGGGCTGTGGGCCTGATGGCTTGAGGCCAACCCCCAGCCAAACCTTTGCTGCCAAGAGAATCCCTGGGCACAGGCCCCACGGCCTCACCGTTCTGGCAGTGCACTTGCCCTAGTAAGGACTAACTCCGGGACCAGTCTTCCATAGGAGTGTGGGCCCTAACCAGCTACTCAGATCAAAAGTTCAGCACAACAAGCCAAACAGATGGGTCCAGGATGCAAGGCCTGAGTTCAAAGATGCTCTGGGGAAAACAAAGTAAATCCTGATAGTGGCTAAAGTACACGTCTGCCCAAGGAAGTGCCAGTGGCAGGCAGACGGGGCAGTCACTTTGCCCTCCTGAGTCCTAAAGTGATGCTGTTGGAAGACCAGCCAGAACCCACCCTCACCCTGGGCAACAGTGAGCAGGCCACAGAGACCCACAGTCGTGCCCTAACATAGTCTCTCTGTAGAGATAAGCCTTCGTCTTCACAAAAGGAAGTAACTAGAGCTCAGCCCCGCTCTCACAACCATGGCAGATACTGCGGCTGAAGAGCTGCCATGTCAAATGACCCACGAGAAAAGCATTATTCAGCACCCTGAAGATATAGGGCCAGTCTGAACAGGAAATGTGATGGAGGAAAAGGGATGCATTCTACAGCATCACGTCTGGCTTCGTATCTGGTGACAGCAGAGGGCTTACCTGGCTAACTTCCATATGGCACCTCACACATGGCCCCACCTGGGGTGGCCAGAGCTGCGACTGGGGGAAGCAATGAGTTGCTGTAGGGTCCAAAGAGATGTGGACAGTATGTCAAGGAGACCAGTGTGAATCACTTGTCTTGCCACTGACCTGCCCCCAAAAACCTCTTAAGCCAATCAGCTCGTTTCCCAAGTCAGAAGGCAGAGGAACAGCATTAGACCTGGAAGGGTAGAGAGGGTGAGCCGCCCAGAAGAGGGAAAGACCTGCAAACAACTCAGCTTCCTAAGTTACAGGTGGAGAACAACCTTCTTAAAGACAGTGTTCCTAGCTATCTAAAACCCCTGTCCCTGCTCTTGATTCATTTCCTTGAACAATTAAAAAAAAAAAAAAAAAAAAATTGTGACTCCCAGAGCAGCAAAAATACGTAGGGTTTTTCTGTTTTTTTAACCCACAACTTTCTGACCATCTATTTCCCTACATCAAAAAAGCAGGGCAGACAACAATGAGCTAGACTGAGGGCTAGCACAGGGTCACTCAGGCATGGCCCTAGCTCTCTAAGTGACTTGCAATGCTGACTGATGAGAGCCTTCCTGTGAGGCTAGAACACAGTATAGGACTGGCTGCCAAGAGAAAGGCCACACATGGTGTCATGGCCAGGGACAAACTGTAATCTTCAAAGCCAGGGCCTAGTCTCCAACTACACCAGCCTCAAGCTTGTCATTTTCCCTTCTGTTAATCCAGAAACTTCTCTAGAAAAATGCAAGGAGTGCTCCTAAGAGATGTGAAGTTATACAGCTAGGTCAGGGCTTGAAGCCGTCCCACATCCCCACGAGAAGACCACGGTAAAATCCGAGGCACATCTACTACTAGAGAGGGAGCTAAACAAGACCACAGCCAACAGGCTCAAGGCACCATTTCTCTAGGACTCCTTCCAAGTCCTTCACAGATTACTAAACAGTCTACTGACAGCAAGGAGCACCCAGTACCTTAGGCTGTCACCATTCATCTCCAAAGGTCTATGACTATACCTCCTTTTAACCAGCCTAGAAACCCCAAGGAAAAACACTCCCCAGAGCAGGAAGAATGTTTACCTGGAGCAGTCCTCCTGGGCCAAGGGCTATGTCTGATTCCCAGTAATCCCCCACCCCACGCAATGTGAGGCCTGGTCCTGAGCAGGTGGTGATGCACCTGAGCAGTATTGATTTCCACCTGCCTTTGTCATCTGCAGGCTTCTGGAGGGTAGAGACCAGCACCCATGCACTTCGCTAAAGGCCAGCCCGATGTGCCAACCCAAGCCTGGCACACACAAAAGGGAAGCAAGTCTGCTCCACACAGCTTTGCTTGCCCTGTGACTTGATTCCGAAGTAAGGGAGCATCGTCTCTATCATTTTTCCATCACACACCAAGGCCCCATGCCAAAGATAGATTCGAGATAGAATGTTTTGAAACTTTTGTTTTGTCCTTCTCAATGATCTTCAGGATCACAGACCAAAAAAAAAGCAAAAAGCCTGAAGGTGGAAGAGCTTGTCAAGCTCTGTCATTTCAAAAACACGGATGGACAAGGCACTCAACTGACCCACTAAAGCCAGTAGCTAGAAAAACCATCCAAATCTCTGGGCCTCACTTACCAAGCCAAGGACCAAGAGTTACCCATCCCTTGGTGAAAAGGTCCAGACTAATCTTAAGAGGTATAATTTGTGCAGACATGATCTCCCAAGACCATAGTGATATTTCTGAATGCATCTATGACTTTACCCTGGCTGCTCACTGCCCAGAGAAAAATGCCCACACTCTGGCTTGGCACCTCAGACTTCCCCAGCTGGCTTTACGCACTTATGTGACGACACTCAAGATCCCCCCAGAACACAACCTCACCCACCATCTGAGCTGTTCCTCTAGAGCTGCTTTCTCCCTAGAGCATTCTCCAGTCTCCTCAGCCCTTCACTCCTGAGGGCTATCACTGTGGAACTTCCTGAGCCACAACTCTCCTTTCAGAGTCCCACCTGTCACTAAAAATCAAAGTTCCTTCTGGGAGTGGCTGCACCTTCCTCTTTCTCAGTGCTCACACAAGAGAGAGGCTTGAGAAGCCGCTGCAGAAAGATACCAGGGCCTAGGCAGCAGATGGGGAGGTAGTTTCCCACCATGATTAGGTCAAAAGGTATGTCATCTCTAGTCTAAGGCAAGAGATGGAAGATATGGCCTGTTCTGGTCTTATTGAACACAATATCCACCCTGTCTGAGGCACTTTTTGTGCCGCAATGGCAGAGGGGAGCAGCAATGACAGACTGCAGTGTGAAAGGCCTGTAATACTAAAGAGAGCGTCTGGTGCTGCACGGGAGTTTACTGGCACCAGAGCTACAGTGCTTCCACACATTGTAACACACATGAATGAGACTGTGTGGCCCACGAGGGTAAACAAACAATGCAACTTAGAGATAGCTGGCCCTGGATGGCAGGGATGTGTCTGAGTACACCCATAGCCCTCTCAAAGTTCTGACCTAAGGCTTCAAAACCAGAGCTGCCTGAGTGCGAAGAGAGAGCCCACAGAATAGGAAAAGGCTTTGCCACCTGCTCCTCAGCGTTTTAACATCCAGAATATACAAAGAACTCAAAAAGCTTAACACTGGAAAAACAAATCACCCAATCAGTAAGTGGGCAAAAGAACAGACACTTCTCAAAAGAAGAAATATAAATAAATGATCAGCATATACATGAAAACTTGAACTATCTCCAGCAAATCAAAGTGACACTGACATTTCATCCCACTCTAGTCAGAATAGCAATTATCAAAAATACAAACAATAACCCATGTTGATGAGCAAGTGGGGGGAAGGGACACTCACATATTGTTGGGACTGTATTAGTGCAGCCGCTCTGAAAAGCAGTACGGAGAGTCCTCGAAAGACTAGGAATGGGTTAGAACTCTGTGACCCAGCTATCCCACTCCTCAGTGTGTACCCAAAAGATTTAAAGTCAGCATACTACAGGGACACAGCCACATTGGTGTTTAGCAACATAATGACATTAGCCAAGCTACAGAACCAGCCCCAGTGCCCTTCAGCAGATGAATGGATAAAGAAAACACACACAATGGAGTATTAGGCATAGAGCAGAAGGACACGCATTTGCTGGTAAACAGATTATCTGGAGAATATCATGCTAAGTGAAATAAGCCAGTCCCCAAATGTCAAAGCTCAAGTATTTTCTCTGATATGCAGAAGCTAATCCAAAATAAAGGGGTGCGGGGAGGGAAATAAAGGGAAAATGTTACCAAAATACAGAAAAGATCAGTAGAGTTGATGAGAAAAGGCAGATATGCACTGAGGGAAAGGAAAGAGGAACAGAAAAAGGGAACAGTGGAATGACTCTGATCAAACCTTCCTGTACATGAACATAGCACATGAACCCTGACATAAGTATACCCACAAGACACTTAAAAAAAAAAAAAAAAATTCAGGTATACACACCTGTAATCCCAGTGATTCAGAAGGCTGAGGCAGAAGGGGCAGCCAAGTTCAAGGGCAGCCTCAGCAATTTAGCGAGGCCCTGAGCAACCTCGTGAGAACCTATCTCAAAATAAAAAAGGTTGGGGATATGGCTCAGTGATTAAGCATCCCTGGGTTAGATTCCTGATACTCAGAAAAATAAATCAATTACAGAAAGATCAGTAGAGTAGAGGGAGGGGAGCAAGGGAAGCCAGGAGAGTGCCAGGGACTGAATTAGAGCTAATTATATTCTGTGCTTTTGTGATTGTATCAAAATGTACACTAAAATTATATGTAACTAATTTTTTAAAAAATCAACGGAGCTGCCTCTTGAGTTCTAGTACCCAGCAGAGGTACTAGACATAAAGTTCAGTGATAGGGCATGTAGTCCTGGGTTCCTCCCCAAGTCCCTCCCAAAAAAGGCAGGGAAGCAGATGGGGAGAAACCCAGGCCGATTCTTCCAGTTTGTCCATGACAAATCACAGGTAGCAAGACTGAGACACACAAAGCAGGCCCAAAGCAATCAGTAATCTCAGTCTCTACTTTCTCTCTCCTTAAGAACTCTCTAAAGAAGATCTGTACCTCCCATTGGCTAAATACCATGTCCCACAGATGATGAATCTAGCAAGTGCTAGTTCTTGCCCACGTGGGGGCGGTGGGAGGGGAGACTAAAACATTGTTTTTTCAAAAGCAAAAGGCCTTGGTGTAAAGGAACAGCCAGTACGTATTACTGCACCGACTGACGAACCCAGCCAAGCAAAACTCAGGCAAAGGGTAAAGAGGCCCACTGCCAAAGGAGACGCTTCCCGCCACAGCCCCATCTCCTAGCCCAGTGAAGGCAGCCCCTGCTACATCCCAGTGCCTCTGCACTCTTAACAAATTCCTCCCTACCCCATCTTGGTCAGAGGCACGATCACCCACTGAACAGTGACCTGGAGAAGGGCTCTAGCAGGCCTGTCACGTGTCCCTGCTCATTCAGCAGAAGAGCCTGGCTCCCTCTCTGCTACAGCCATCAGCCCCTCACCTGTCATCAGCAACAGCCTCCTCCTCATCTGCCCTGACTCATCCTTAGCTATCCAAATCAACCCTCCAGAATCATCTCACCTGTTGGCTGATAAGAATCACTGAAGTGCACAGTGCTCAGGGCCTTCATAAAGTGGCCCCAAACTACACATCTCAACTGCCACCCCATCCTCTCAACCATCTGGGACCCCACAACAAAGCGCTTTGTGCTGCCCAGTGGGCCATGCTTTTCTGTGCATGCAGCTCCCCTGGTGAGGTCCCCTTTGCACTCCTTCACCAGGCAGACACCCACCCAGCTCCATGCCATCCTGATGACAGGACTAGGCCACCTGGATCAGAGCTCTGTGACTCAGCTCTATGCCCTTTCTGTCAGGTCAGTCACATCAGAGGCCTGGCACCTCTCCTGTCAGGACAGCATTCCTAGGAGGGGGACAGGGATACTGACTAGATCCCCCCACTGTAGACAGTTCCAATTCTGTTCAAACCCCAAGCATGCTCCTCCCGCTCTCTGCACCCTATCCTCCCTCAGTGGGCTCCCCTTCTCACTTCTCTAAGCTGAAAACTTATTTTCCCCACCTGTTCCTTCACCCCAGAGCCTGGCACAAAGTAGCAGGTGACTGTTTTCTCAATAAATCCATGTGCTAGATGATATCTCAGCAATGTCAACAACGCATCAGAGTTAGGTCCAAAATGCGATGACTCTTCTATACTATCCAAACAACTTGCAGGATTTTGGGGTTTTTTTGTTTGTTTGTCTGTCTTCGTACTGGGGACTAAACCCAGGGGTGCTCCATCACACCATGTGGTACATCCTCAGTTCTTTCTGAGACATGGAATAAGTTTTTGAGGTTGGTCTCAAATTTGTGATCCTCCTGCCTCAGACTATCAAGCTGCTGGGATGGCAGGCCTGTGCTACCATGCATGGCCCAAACAACTGGCTTTGTGACCACAATGACAACACGGAGCTTGCTTCTCACCCAGCCTGCTCTCTAAGGAATTCTATCTACCCTCATGGGTGTGCTTTGGGTCAAATGGCTCAGTTGCTTTGCCCCGACTTTACTCTTTTGGAACCACATACAACAAGTAAACATGATCCCTGAAAATTATGAGTACCCACGTTTGCCCCAGGACTCCCCTTCACTAGCCTCAACATCTCGATTCCCTGATCTCACTTCAAGGTGCCATCAGCTTTCCTGAATTCCTCAGATGACAACTTCCTAAGTTGTTTGACCTCCTGAATGATGCCCTCCAGATTTCCCCCTTAAAGGCACGAGGGATTTTAGAAAGTGGAGTAACTTCTGAGACTAGCCACGTAAAGGAAGGATCCAAGAAAAGCCGTGCATCAGAGTACTCTGGAAAGCATTTCACTGGGAGGGTGACCACTTGGCTAGGGCACATGTTAAATGTGGCCAACAACCACAGTGTGGAAGAGGCTGACCATGAAATCCCGCCTCTCACAGCACCTGCCCTCCCCTGCCTGCTCTTTCCAGCCCAGCGTCTCTCCAAGTGGCAGATACTGAACATTTACTTTGTTATAGGTTTGGTTATGGCATGAAATGCTGATCTGTGGAAACAGATTCATTTGTGCAGCTGGCAAAAACCAGGCTACCTGGCCCAGGGCTGACCTTAAAAAGAATGAGCACAGAAAGTCTGAGTTTTATGGGGGCAGAGGAAAACTCAGGAACAGGTGAGTCAATTTTTGCTTAAGTCCTGCAGGATGCAGGCACAAAGTGTAGAAAAAAAGATGAGGCAAATGCATCAGACAAAGTAAGACAATGGTGCCAAATAGCCTTGGAAAAACAGGACAATCACTGCCTGAGTGAGGGATGCACAGCACTGATGCTGGGCATGTGGCATCAGAGTCCGCAGGTTCTGCCACCGAGAGCTGTGTGATTCAAGGCAAGTCAGTTTATTTAAGCCCCATTTCCAGACTGGTAAAGGGAGAAAACTTCCAGATCCCAAAGTTAGGGAGTTCGATGCTAATCCCTCAGAACAGTATGAAAAATGTTATTTCTTCTGAGTGGTTAAAAACTCACAAATTAGGAGCCACAAAGAAGCAGGGTGGTTGAGAAGAGACCTCGGTGCACCTGTCTGTAGAGCAGGAACTACAACCCTAGCTTCACTGCTTCTCCAGAAACGCAATGAAGAGTGGAAAGGGGCTTTGCAGAGTACTGTGTCCTAACCATGCCAGGTGCCTGGACTCCTGCCTGCCTCACACATCGGTGCTCTAGAACTCAGTTCAAAAGATTCCCTCTTCCTTCTCCCTTGCAGGATGACATTGGGCTGCTCAGAAAATTTACAGATTATCAAAGACAACAATGACTCGGATGGGTGAGGTATACTTTTCCCTAAAAAGGATTCAGTATCCATCCCCACATGCCTACCCCAAGTAGAGACCCAGTTGGCATCAACTAGCAAAGGAGCTGGGAAGTGGTTTGCAGTAGCAAGAGAATCAGACACACACACCAGAGTGACCCGCGTGCACAGCAACTTAGAGACCCCAGAGCTCTCCATGCCAGGTTCACCAAGCACAGGCCCAACAAGGAGGGAAGCTCCAGGCTGTCAGTGCACCCTGAAGTCCACTCTAAGGGAAGCTCCTGCCAGTGAGAACAGGCCCTGCAAACTGCCACTGCCCCCACTCTCCTCGTGCCTCTCCAGGGATGTCTCCCTATACATGCACCCACCTTCCTGCCTCTCTTCCTTTTACCCATGCAGCCAAAACTTCACCAGCCTCCCCTCAGAGCCAGGTTCCAGTCTTTGAAGACATCCCCATAACCTTTCTCAGCCAGGACCAAGTACCCACAATCATGAGCTAAGGAAGACATGGACCTCAGACTCTCATTAATGTGCAAACAGAAAAACAAGATTTAAACACAAAGGCTTCCTCTGCTGATACAGCCACACTGTGCTCTCTCGGTCCATCTTTCCAGTTTGTTATTGTTCTAAAAATGATCCCTGTTTAAGGTCACTGAAGGCCCAGGTTCCAGTACAGCCTCATCCCCAACCTGGTTAGTCTGTGGCATACTGTGGTAGAAAGAGACTTTGGCACTGAACAAAGTTGAGTTTCATTTCTGGCTTTAGCACTTGCAGCATCAGATTTTTCATCTGTAAAATAGAAATAATACCAACTCCAAGAAGGCTGTTGGAGAATTAAGAAGAATGTTCAGGTACCTGGCATACCCAAGCTGCCAACTCTGGCAACTTGCCTTCCTCTCTCCCACTCCTGATTCTTTAATCATGGCCCAAAATAACCTAAACGGAAGGCTGCCATTAACTGAATTACTTTGGGCCTTTAGCTGACACTAGAACACAGAGTCCCTTTATCCAAACCATACAAAGGGATCAAGGTAGGAGAACCCAAAACAAAACAAAGAGAGACTGGGCCTCTTGGCAGTGCTGAGATAATGTCCTAATAGTGGCTACACTAATCCCATTCCTTCCTGTGGGCTACCCAACACCATACATCTCCAGGTAGGGCATGCAAGTCAAAAATATTTATGTGGCCTGGTCCAATGGTGGAAATCTTTACTCAACCCAGCATCAGAGGCAGGCTTGGTCATTTGCACATGTAGCAAAGTTCTGTTTAGAAAGACCACAACATTCCTTAGGAGGAGTAAGATAGTAGGATGTTAATAACTAATTAGGAGGAGAAAAAAAAAAAGAGAGACATTATCCCTCAATGTTGGCTCAATGAGGCAAAGATTCTACCAAGAGCCTCAGCACAGGGGGAATGCAGTGACTTCTGCCAGTTCCACTACCTTCTGGGTTTAAGAAAAACCTGTTGATTACAATGTATATCTATCTGACTTTAAAAGTTATATTTAGCCCTGTCCACAGAGTTTTTACAAACTTAGAGCATCTCACAGCTCAATGTGTATTCCCCAGTTAACTCAATTTCTACCAAGAGCCAGGGTGCACCTGCCACCTTTCCTCAGAGGCTCCTGAATTCTTTGCACATATGTGTAAACCAGGAATGGAGGGTAAGCTGTATACCTTAAATTCAGTCCAACAGTGGCAATATCACCATCTAACCATTTCTCCTCTTGCCAAACAGCAATGTCCTAACTGTGTACAATAGGTAGATAAACGGAGAGATGGAAAGATGAGAAGGCTGATAAATGTTTTTTCCTAAGATTAATAGAAGGGAGGCTCACATGGTGATAAGTCTGTATTCCCTCTCAAAGTGTCAAAGCAAACTCAAGTTGAGCAGCAGGGATCTCTTCAGAGAAGCATCTGAATGTGCAGCCTTCTCAGCATGCCACCCAGGGCCCTCCTTTCCTGCATGTGGCTTGTATTGACTTGTTCTCTGCCCAAACACCATGAGCCCTGAAGGTCAGATTCTGGTGGTAGCTGTAATCAAACACTGTGGGGTTTTTAATTATGAATGCACTAGTAGGAAACTTAAGAATCAGCAGTATACAGTCTAAGCTCCTCCTTATGAAATTCTAAGACCCTTAAATCCCAAACCAAGTATTTACAAACCCTTGGCAGATTGGCTGCTGATTTAACTACTGCAGCAGAAATGTGAGCAATATTTCAGGTGGCCTAGGGTGATCCTGCCATACCAGCAATTAGCAGGGCTTTGGTTTGTGTTTCTTATGTAACTCCTGAAGCTAGGAGTCCCCTCTCTAAGCCTGGGAGCAGCCCAAACCTGTCAGCACAAAGGAACAAGCACAATTTCACCCTAAGCAGGCCGTGCACTGAATCTCAGTCACCAGTCAGCGAGCCTCATCTCCCTCACATACCTTCCACTTTGACCAAACACAGAAGATTCAGCATTTATGAAGTACTTCCTGTGTACTTGGTACAGTTTAAAGCACTTTATGTGTATTAACTCATCTGACTGCCAAGCCCCAAGGGAATATGCTGGAGTGAGAGAAATACTTTAGCCCAGATTTCCACATGGTTTCTATTCCTTATTTCTAGCTCTGCTGTAAAGCTTACATAACCTAATTTGCATTATGGTACTATTTTTAAAGACCTCCAAAGAGCACTACTTCAAACATCAATGAAAGCTATTAACTCCTAACTGAAACCATAATGTGGAAAAGGTTATCTAGTCTTACAACTACCTGAATTCTTGACTTAAAACAGTATTTGTGGAAGATGCTGTTAGGAAAAGAAGAGACTCGTTCTTATATAAGCAGCTCTGTGCTCTGTAAATAAACACTAACAAGAAACACACTGATATGAAATTCAACTCAGAAGCAGTGTCTTGACTCTCAGCTGTTATTCATTTGCCACCCATCTTCCTTCCAGGCCTCCTGGTAACACTGAGCAACCCATGGTCACTGTATAGCATCGCATTGTTAATAGACAATAAGTGAGAACACCATGACACCTTTCTTGTTCTGGTTGACTTCAGAGATGCTCCCACCTCCCATAGGGGGCACTGGCATAAGAAGAATGGGAATTACAGGAAGACCATTCACAGAACAAGCTGTTTTCACCTTTAACTGCTCTTAATGCATCAGGTCTTTAAGGCTCTGGATTGCTAGAAATCTAACTGCCTCAAGGGGGAAAAAAATCTTAGCTTTTTCATAACTCACTACTGAATATTTTCCTCTACTGCAGTTATTAATGAAAAATGAAAAACAGAAATTATAATGAATGATTAATTGTAAGAGTAAAACTCTCTCAAATGTCATCAAAAAATGTGGTCCAGTACTAAAACATATTTTTCTTTGCTATACTATAAAAACTGCTTAAAATGGACTTAGTATTTATTACTCATTTTGTTCAGTTCATGTACTTGGACAGAGAGGTCCACGAAGAAAACCAGTGCCAGGGAAATACACTGAGTGGATGAATTTCCAAGTTATGCCAATTTCAGTGATGTCAGATGGCCTACATTGTTCTGAAGTTTATAAGCCATTAACTAAATTAATATTCTTTTGCCACAGCTAACACACTATCTCCCAAAACAGGATATTTATAATAGGGTCAATTCTACCAACAAGGAGATTCTAAGACTTAAAATGCTTCCACTGGTTGAAGCCTAGTTCTCTGACATTCAGAAAAGCACCGCGGCACATGGTAGGCACTGGGCTGCTTGAATAGGACTGGGCTGCACTGCGAACTCATCAGCTCTACCTCATACAACCTTGTATAGGTGTCAAAGCCACGTGAAATGTACACGCGGGGCAGGGCAGGAAGGGGGAGTTGTTCTAGCAACCTTATAGTTAAGTAATAAACCAATTGCTACTTAGAAACAAATATGAAACGTGAAATTCATACTACACACACACACACACACACACACACACACACACACACACAGTCTGAGCACAGAACATATAACACATAATGAAATACATTTATGCAAACACTAAAGTAAATCCTTATTAAAATGTTTAGCCTAACTCTCACATATTTAAAATGAACCCCAAGATAGTTGAATGGGGTGGGAAATAAATATTCTAGCTACCTAACCTGGAAGAGACAGATGATTGCCTTCAGTCTATTTGGTTTCCACAGACTGGTTATTCACCTTTCTGAGTCTTGCTAAAGTTGGTTCTGCAAATAACTAGCTTAACTCAGTCAACTATTCCCATAGTTACCTTAATGGTTTGGTTTTTTCATTTTCTATTGCTTTTTTTTTTTTTTTATGGCTTCTTGCTGTTGTATTTGGGCATACAACACAGATCAGAGATTTTGATTCCTCAGAGTAGTTTTTCTCCTTGAGAAATTGGCACTTTGATCTGCAGCTCATGTAATAGCTACATATAGAGATCCTACCAGCATGGTCACCAATCTTGCTGCTTCTGAAATTCCAGCACTTTGGCCAAAAGTGGCCTGTCATTAAACTCCTCTTAGGTGAACTGCTCCTACCTACCACTTAATTCTTATATTTAAACAAGTACATGTGTAATTTACATACAGGGAATATCCTAGTTTCTACACACATACACACACTTAATTCAGTGAGCGTGAAATGTCTCTTGAATAGAATGCATTTATAAGGGTATTAAAACAAATACTGAAGCTAACTATTTTACATTTAGATCATAAATTTTTTAAAGGTAATGTGATGACATAAGTCCTAAGAGATCAAATAATCATATATGATTGTCATATATGCAGGTGTGTTAATTATTTTTCTCTTTAATCAGAAAATAAAAGTGCTTACCTTTGTATACTGAGATCACAGCTTACAGTCACTATATCTCAGCCTATTTTATACAAGTGATATGGCTACGAAGGTCCGAGGAGAACGAGAATAAAGTGAGATAAACGTGCTGAAAACTGCTTAAAAGTATTAACCTGAAATACACAGAGGGTCCAACACCAATTTTAAAAATACATTAACGAGGTATTCCCAGCTCTTCAATTAACAATGGTGACTGACTTGTGATTCTCAAACATTCACCCACATTTTTTTAAAAGAGAAAAAGAATTGGCTAATGCCAGCAAAACTGATTAGTGGTTTTGTTCCCCAGGTTAACAATTTGAGAGAGATTACATCAGGAACCACATCAACCCAATTCCTTGCTTTGCCGTACTGTTCACTCCACCTCGTCAGCATGAGGTATGTTGAAAATCTATTGGACCGTTACCTGGCATGAGAGGCAGGCGCTCCCATAGCCACATCCCTAGCGAGGCGCCAGCCCCCACCAAAAGATATGGCATCAAGGAAGGAGAACCCTTAGTTTGGAAAAATAATAGTGCCAGCTGACTCAGTCAGGAATGTAACTATTCAA
The DNA here is from genome assembly GCF_902686455.1 of Sciurus vulgaris. Classification (NCBI taxonomy): domain Eukaryota; kingdom Metazoa; phylum Chordata; class Mammalia; order Rodentia; family Sciuridae; genus Sciurus; species Sciurus vulgaris. Next base: position 79,395,149 of record NC_136476.1, read on the forward strand.
TTTATGTGCTAAAAAAAGTTTAAAAAGTATCAGAAGATTAGCACAGCTCACACGCAAATTCTTAAATTCTACATTGCTCTGTAAACTCCCTGACAAGAGCTACACTAAAGGGGTTAAGTACAGATATTGCTAGCTTTCCAAAGGAAAAGTTTTTAAACAGACACCGTGGCTTTGGACAAAGTATTGCTCTTCTTTAAAATGCTCAGTCATTGCTTTCAAAAAGAAGGTGTCAAAGTGGTAAATCTGAAAGCTGGAAAGCCTCAGGGTATCACATTGCTCTTAAGACCAAGACAGAGAAATTGCCATTTCAAGCCAGACAACCTGATGGTTCTAGAAGTCAGAGAAGAAATCTTGAGGGCCCAAGTGAATAATAAATGGTGCGACGCTCAGAGGCTGGCAATAGGGGCTGTCAATGAAAAAACCACCTACAGTGGAGAAAAGAGCAGAGAAGCAAAACTTTATGTTAATTTCACGCAATTTGGTGAAGCCAAGAGCTTCATTTATATTTCTCTGCTCTTTCAGCTGTAAGTGGAATTTTCATTACAAAATGGAGGGGTGGGAAGGGTAAAAGGTAGGGGGGACACTTAATTCATTACAGAATTTTAACAGTTGAACTTGCATGGTTATCACTTCTAACAAAGGACTGACAGCTCAATTATTTTAAGTAAAGCAGAGAAATGTAAAAGTTTGCAGCAACTGGGCAGGTTTACAACATGGTTAGTAACTTCCAACAAACAACAAAATTAAAAAAAAAAAAAAAAAAAAAAAAAAAGACTTGGTAGAAACCATTTGAAATGACTGCCATCATGTTGGAAAACAGCACAGCTCCCTTTTCTCCATCAGAGAGGGGTTAAGTTCTGAAGCAGAGTCAGCTACTTCAAAAGAATTTTCTAAAGAGAAATCTCCAGGGAGATTCCAACTTGGAATCTAAATTTGACAATTTCAAATAATACAAACTGCAGCTGCCAATTAATAGTATTCCAAAGAAAGAGAACGACTGTAAATATTTAATTAATAAAAACTGGACACTATCAGCCATGCTTTTTCTTCTCAGTGATGGCTCTGTTTCATCCATAGGTCAGCAAAACAAATCAATGAAACATGAAAACTCCCAGCTGAAATGGGCCCTTCTTGTTTATGTCTAGCCGCTAATGCACAAGATGAGAATGACAAATTACAGCTATTTCCAGCAAGTGATGAGGTTTTATTAAAGTATCACCCACCACTAATAAAGACAAAAGGTCAAGAAGAAACAAATTATTATGTGATATACATCTGAGAATTGACGCTAACATCTGTGTTACATTGCCCACTTCACCTTCGTTTAGTGGTCCCAAAGAAATCTGACACGTTCAATTTGTCATATTTTGTGAAGCCCACTTTCACTGACGGGCACTGTTCAGTTCTGAAAAGCACAATTTAATAGGTAAAAGGAAGCTAATTCATAGACATTTTTAAGACACAGTGACGGATACTGACAGGGGACCACACTGTTGCCTTCATGGGGGTGAGTACCTTAATGAAACCATTACCTTCTAGTAACATCATCGGCTTTCCAAACAAGGTGAGAATGCAAGTGGAGGCCTCCGGTCTGCACCCTTTACAGAACAGCACAATGTTACCGATCAATTTCCACCAGCGTAACCAGGTGTCTTAAAAATAAATGCTGACCCATGGCTGAAACCTGTCACTTTTCACAGCAGCACTCAACAAGAACTGGGACAATCGAAGAGCAAGTTTTTATGGGGACCCTGTTGCTGCTTTAGATTCTGATGTAATTGAAGAGGAAAGGAAACCCTTCAATGAATCCCAGAAAAATCACTAATCTTTTATCTGCATGAAAAAAGTCAGGGAATGAACACAGTATCTTACAGAGTGAAGAAGGCCACAAGAACAAAAGAGGGTGATTGATTGATTAATTTATTTTTTGAAACTTGGAAATTCGTAAACTAGAATAATCACATTCCTCCTTCCCCATCTCTGGGTAGTGCCATCATTTTAATAAGCAATGCTGGGATAACAGAATGTAACCTTTATCAGGGGGACACCCTTGTACAACCAGAGTACAGGGTTTACAAAGTAAGTAGACTGGCTGGAACTAACAATCACTTTTGCCTTGTTTTAGCAGTTTGCTTACAAATGAATGGGTTTCTAGGGATAAGTTATTATTACTTTGCAATTCCTTATAATTTGATACCAAAGCATATCAAAAATAATAAGCTAAAACAATATTCAAACCCATATTTTATTGGCTTTAATTACACACTTCAATATTTACAAAGTTAAAGTTCAAATGAAAAGTCTCTATTGTTTTTAAAAAAAATAACTACAGCCCAAATTAAAGTGCCCTGGGGCAAGTACATATCACTCAGTTAAGAATCAGTGACTGCATCAGGAACCAGGCAGTACTCTGTGTTACAACAAAGCAGTTTATTTGTGATCAGTGTTTGAGACTCTATACATCCTTCACAAATTTAATTTTACATAATCTGATACTCTCTTAAAACTTAAACTTTGAACTGCTAGACTTTTATTTCCTTAACAGAAGGGCTGGTATAAATTATTTTCCAGAAATGAGGTACCGTTTCACAGAACTGGTTTCTCTTTTTTTTTGTTTGTTTTCAAGTTTTAAAGAACTAAATTTGTATTTGTTAAAATCAAAAAGTAGGAAAGATGTTCTTTACAAATAATTTTGATCAAGTATGTGTTCAAAGAAAGCAGAATAAAAAGGCTTCTCTAACATTCTGTATTGTACTGTATTGGTGTTCAATAGGAATGAGCTTCTGTCATTTGCTAAAAGAATGAGTAGTGGGGAACAGGATATGTTGGGAATTTCATAACGGGTAACAGAACCATTCTCTTGGGCAAACCTACAGAGAAAAGAAACGGAGAGGACTCCAAATAAGTTTAATACTCCAATAAAATTTTCAAAAAAAAAAATCTTACAGTAATTATCATTAACCTTTTCCAGATTAGTCATTCAACATGTACCATTTTGGAAGAGGCCCACAAATTTCTTACACATCTCCAATTTTGAAATGACTCTTATATTTCAATAAATAATATTTTCTACTCAAAAGTAAGATGGCTACATCATAAGAATTATATTCAGAAATGACATTTGAGTAAGCTGCCATGAATTGTACACATCAAAGTGATGCTATCAATATTCTACAGTGACTCTTAAAAATCCATATTGGTTCTCAGTTTGGCACATCACATATTAAAGGAGAAACAGGGATTGTCAAGATGCAAATCATAGCTTTCTGGGAAGGCCTCAGTTACCTGAAAGCTCCAACAGGAGCCACAACCAGGTGTTTCTCTTCTCAATGGCTACTGCCAATATTGGCATGGCAAATCTGGAAAGATTAATTACTTTCTTAATTTTGTAATTAATACGTTCTTGTGGCCTCACAAACTTCTGCATACTCAAGTAGGATTTGAAATCTGTTCCTATTCCTATTCTAATATTTAACCTATGGAGAAATCACAAAGCAGCAACAGCAGGTATTCAAGAGCACCAGATGATCAGAGGGAAATTACCCCACATGCAACAGCTTTACAAAGGCCAAAAGACATATTTACCTTACAGCCAAAATAAAGCATCATTTTAGTAGGTTTGCATCACAGTAACATTTAAAAACCAAATCTTTTATGTGAAAAATGGGGGCATCAAATTTTACCAGCTTTGGAAGTCAGTTATATGGCACATGGAAGACAGGAGCCTTCTGAACTGAGGCTCAGAGGCCACAGGGTGAAAGTATAATGTTAAAGGAGGAAAGGGAGGAAGGACCGAGAGAGAAAAAAGAGACTGAGGGAAAAATATCAATGGTAACTTAGAGGACAGATACAAAATATTTTACAAAGGGAAAAAGTAAGCTCTCACAAACAAACCTTTATTAAAGAATCTGAAACTTACTGCATGACTGAAAGACACAAACCTAAAAACCTGCCCTTGGAGGCACATGCTCTGGCGCTCACATAAGAAATAGTAGAACAAGTGAGTCAAATGTGCTACATCTGGATCAACTGAACAGACTCCATTCAGGAATGGAGTGGCCCAGGAGATCCAGAAGCTAGCTGAAAGGCAAAAGCCAATGGCCAAGCCAAAAGGAGCTAGAGAGTATGAATTCAGAAGGGAATCTGGGTGAAAAACATATGCTTGAATTAGTCCCCAATTCCCAATCACCCCATATTACTCCAACTCAGAATATGGGGAGGCCTTGGCCACAATGAGTGTGCCAGAGAAGACATGAGGAAAAGGATGTAAGTCTAGGTTTTGTACTTCCTAAATTGCTCCAAATATTTTAACCTTGCTACTTCTCTATATCTTTCCAGAATACACATGTTCTATCTTAATGGGCAAGGAAGTCAAAGTATTCACTTTCTACTTATTTCTACAGTTAGGAAATCAGAAGAAGCTTCAGTTTAGTAGTGTCTTAAGGACCCACAATTTTCATCCAAATAAAAATGGCAAAGCTGATGTGTGGACAGAATTAGCACAATGTGAAGGTCTGAGGCTCAAGTAGAGAATTCATGCCACAAATAGCAATATGGAGAGGGTCTTTTCCTTCTGGGTGCATGCACACTCAGCCTGGAGCTGTGTGAACACACATCCTTGTGCATGCGTGTGCACGCATGCATGCACACACGCGCTCATTCTCTCTCATTCTCATTCTCTCTCTCTCTCTCTCTCTCTCTCTCTCTCTCTCTCCTTCTCACAATGACAAACATCCTACAAGTGGCTGATTCTTTAATGTGTAGTACCTGAGAGTTCAGAAAAGAGTCTACAGCATATCACTGACTCCAAACCTATTGCCTCCATTGCCACATAAACCTCATTCAAAAGTTATCCAAAGGGCCACTGAGGTTCATTTGCATATTTGTTTTCTTTATTGAGGGGTTGGGGGTGGGACAGGCCTATGATTGTGTAGCATGAACTACTTCTGCAGAAGGAACTTAGGGAATACTGCTGGTGAACCCCTATCTCTCTAGGTCTAATGACATCCATTTATTTTATCTCCAAAGCAAAATGTACAGAAAAGGATGATGGCTACAAATTTGAAGTAAGCGTTTCTAATCTTGACTCAAATCACCCATAGTTCATACAGTTTCAAGCCAGAAACTTAAATATAGCTAAATAACTGGCATGCAGCCAAGCTAAAAACTGGTATGGCCCTTCAGTAGCCTTTGAATGGAGTGTAAGTTGGCTGTAAGAAGAAATACTTAAAATATTTAATTTCAATATGGTCATAAACAAGCAATTAGAACAAGCAATCCTTCAATCAGGCAAAGCAGAGAGAAGAGCAATTCCAACCAAACCAAGAACCACAAGGTTGTGGCATTTTCAAAGGGAATTTAAGTTGGGTCACTAGAATGATTAAGTCTGAGATTCTTCAATTCATGTGCTGAAACCCTGGATACAACTGTGCTTTGGATTTCTGTGAAAGACTAACTAAGAGAAGAAATGAGTAAGATGGTGTACATACCATAGGCAGGGGCAGCTGTGCTGTAACCATATGGTGTTCCATAGCCTGGTGCAAAGAAGAAGAAGGCAGATCAGTCCAGGACCAAGGGGAGCCAGAACTGGCCCCATTCACAAGCCACCTGGTTGGGCACCCTATGCCCTCAGAACTTCTTCCAGAAACTGTCCGTAAGAATGATTCCCAGAGTGGTCCAAGTCTGTGCCTACCTGATACAAAAGTCATGGCCACTAGGCTCTCCTTGAACTACCACAGTATCTACATCTAGAGTCTCTCATTGCATTTCCACACTCTACTGTAATCACCGACTTCTGTCTATAGTTCCCACTAGAGTGGCAAAGACCAAGTCTTAACTCATCTTTTTATCATCTGAACCTAGCGGAATATACAGCATTTGTTAAACAAAAGAATGCTTAGAACCAAAATAATTTTGCAAATTTGGAAAACAGAATTTTCCAAGTCTTGTTTTAGAAAACAGTGACAAAGAAGACTGGGGCCTCAGTTGACATTAAAGAAGGTACATGGGTCAGGTCATGGGCCCAAGGGCAAATTCTAGGACTTGTTGATATCTGAATGCCTGGCCCCAGCACCAGGTCTCCTGGTACTGACTGGTGAACTTGACATTAGCACCCAGTGCCTATGAAAAATGTTCATAATTATTAAGTTAAAAACTAGTACACAGAACAGATTTCCTCCACCCCCTGGTACTGGGAGAGGTGAATCCAGGAGCCTTTACTACTGAGCTATATCCCCTAACCTTTTTTTATTTTACTTTGAGACAGGTTTTCAATAAGTTGTCCAGACTGGCCTGGAACTTGGGATCCTTCTGCTTCAGCCTCCCATGTCCTTGAGATTACAAGCATGTGCCACTGTGCCTGGCCACAAATACTTTTGAATCAATTAGTCCTGACACCAATTTCTTCTATGTCATCACTTAGGTAATGTCTGAGTTGCCATTTTCTCATCTTTCAAATGAAAAATCACCCAAGCTACTTTGTAGTATTGTTGTAGGGATTAGAAATATCATCTTAACAAAAGCTATAGTCATTCAGGAAAAACAACTTAAAATATATAAATAGAAAGTAGCTTCAGTTAAATCTCTAGGAGGAAAAAAGAACAAAGGTACAATATCTATAAAGGCCCTACACAGATCCCTATCCGAAACAAATCTAAGTTTTCCATATTATAACTCCTTTTTCTAGAATCATTTCTGCTGCTCACAATGTTTTAGCTTCTCTCGGTGACCAACCATAACTCATTCCTGAGATTAGGATCATGTATCAATTCCTTGGTAAGTCTCCCAGGCACTTTGCCCACTCCTCTGCTCATCCAGTGCTGCAGCTTCCACTGGTATTGTATTGTGCTTATTCCAGCATCTCTCCCAGCCTACCTGACCTTGGACACTCGGGGTAAGTGGGCTAAGTCTGAGGCATCTTTGAATGCCCAGTTCTCAATCTCCTCTTTGAAAAAAGCTCAAATATATGCTAAAGAAGTAAACTTCTTTTCTGCACCAAATCAAAATATTTCTTGAAGGATGACAATGTTTTCCCACCCAGTCTATATTTAAATCATGTAAAACTGGGAGGAATACAACTCAGTCTTAGAGTTCACTAAATTGTGTATTTCAAGAAGATATAATACAGCTGAAAGAAACAGTAGGAACTGATGATGGTAGCAGAGGCCAAGAGAGAAACAAATGCTTTAAAAAGAAGGTTGTATATCAAATCTATTCCAAGAACTGGAAAATGTTTTTTAAGACTAAAGAGTTTTACCAAAACCGTTAAAGGGAGATTAAACTAACTGCTTAGCTAGTCACTGACTGGGGCCATCAGGATTCTAATCCTGACTTCACCTTTGACTAGCAAGGTGTCTTTGTACCTCTTATTTAACCTTCCTGAGCCTCAGGGTTGTATGCAGTAACTGAGTAGGTAGGGAAATTTAATTCAGTAATAAAACAACCTGAGACAGTCCTTGTTGCATAGACTAAACTCCAAAAATGGCATGTAACCTATTTATAATTTAAACTGACCTAATATGAATCTTCTCTAGGCCATAAGTGAATTTCTTTTTTAAAAGCTTCAGGATTCAGCCCTTATAGAGAGATCAAGGTAATGACATACAAGAAAAAGAATCCGGAAGCCATAGGTACACATAATTCCTCTCATGGTGACTACACTTGACCATAGCATCAAGAAGGAGGCAAACAGCCTAAGATCCAATACAAAAAGATGTGACCACATTAAACTCCCATGGAACACATTGTCAATGACAAACATAGTTCATTGTTGTTTAATGGAAGTTCTGCCCTTTCCATAATGCAATGAATGAAGCTGAAAGTATTAAATTTCAGTACAGAACATAAACATATCTTAATTTTGGATACAAACTATATCACACTTATAATGGCATATGTATAAGAAACTCATGCCATTTTTACCCCACACTCAGCACTCATCTTTTAGTGTTTTGCTTTGTTTTGTTTTTCTTTTTGGGGGGTGGGTACTAGGGATTGAACCCAGGGGCACTGCTTTGCCATTGAGCTACATCCCCAGCCCTTTTTAATTTTTTATTTTGAGACAGCAAGTCACTAAGTTGCTTAGAGCCCTGCTAAACTGCTGAGGCTGGCGTCAAACTTGTGATCCTCCTGCCTTAGCCTCCCAAGTCACTGAGATTCTTCCTATTTTTTCTAATAAAAAAAATCCTAGGTACTACCTTTGAATCCTCACTCTTTTTCATTCTGTATATTCATTTCATCAGTTCTGCTTCCCAAATACTCCTTTGGTATCTTCATTTCTTGCTACTCATCTACTCCCCTGCATCTACTGGGTTCCACTGTCTCTTACTTAGGACACTCATCTATAGTAGTTTTCTAATTGGTCTTGTCATACCCATGCCTGTCCCTGCAATCTATTCTTCACACTACAGAAGGTGTAATCTTTACAAATAAAGTCTGACTTTGTCACTTCTCTCCTCATGACTTCCCACTGCACTTAGGATTCTAAGACCAAAATCCAAGCCACAGCCTGCAGTACTGGAACTGAGTCTCCCACTTTAACTCACATCATTCCCCCACCTCTTCCTTTACCCAATGCTCTCCACACTCCAGACTTCAGAGTTCTTCTGCTTCTTCAAACAAGCCAGTATCCCCACCACCAACACCACCAAGTCTCTATACACGCTGTTCCCTCTGTGTGTAACACTCTTCCATCCCAGTCCTCTCTCAGTTAACACCTACTCATTCTCCAATGCTATTTTCCAGTGTCACTTCTTCAGGGACCCACGAGACTAGGTCAGGGGCCTCTGTTATATGTTCTCATAGCATGATGTCCTTCTTCAGTTTATAATTGTTATTACTTAAGTAACATGTCTCACTCTTCACACCATAAGCTGCAGGAGAGCAAAATCCAGGCCTGGTATGTGAAAAAAGCAGGCACACTCTTATACATCTATGAGTGATACAACTGCATCAACTTCTAGAGGTACGTACAATTCCAAAGCCACATCATTAATAAAACTTTCAAAAGGCCTGTTCTTAGAGGAAAACACAATCTAAGGGAACTTGTAAGGATACTACTTAAAAATAATGACTAATAAGACCCAATCTTTGTGACAATTTCATCTTGATCCAAAAGTACAAGTGGCTTACTCATCAAGTAAAAACTTCCAGTTTCAATATTGCAAAGAACTTCATTTTAACAAGACAACTGTACATTCACTGCTAAAGTGACATATGGATTAAACAGAAGAAGGCAGCTTTCCTGATTTCCCACAAGCCACAAGGTAAAATGGAAAGAATAATACAAACTTTGGAAATGCAAGCACCTACAATCAAATTCTTACTCTACTGCTCAGCAATTGTTTCAACTGGGACTAGCTACCTTATCTCCCCCCAAACCTCAATTTCTTTATCTAGGCATTAATTTCTACTTAGGAAACACTGTGAGGTTTAAAAGTTAAGTGAAATCATTTATATGAAAATACCTGGTGTACAGTAAGTTCTGGATAAGTAAGTTCCCCCTTTTCCCCCTTCTTTGTAATTCTTTTGTCTCTGATGATTCTTAAATTTAATAATGCCAGGCTTCACCCCAATTAAGAAGATTCCTGTTTTTTCTCTCTTGGTATAACCAACCTGACTCCTATGTCTCCATAGAGTACACCTGCTCAGGTGTTCAAACACCTCAATCTGTGGAACATCTTCCAGATTCCTCACTGTCAAAATGTGTTCCCTTCTTAAGTGCAATATTGCTCACTTGTCTCTCCCTCTGGGAAGACTCTACTTATTCAGCAGATACTTGGAGAAAACCTATGACATTCTGTAGATTCTTTTCAAGTTGTGTACACTTATCTTAAACCTGTGTTATATTTCCAGAGGCCCTCTATAACCTTGGAAAATGAAGATGTAATTCTTCATATCTCAGTTCCAAAGAGGCAGCCACTCTCTTGCAGTTAGTACTAACCTGGAGCTATGTAGCCAGGAGCAGCTGTAGCCCCAACAAAAGCTCCCCTTGTCAGAGTTCCTCTTCCTCTGCCCCGAACCGCCTGGACTGCTGCAGACACAGCTGTATTCACGACACCCTTTGCCTATAAAAAGGACATTTTCATCATTGACAGAAAGAAGAGCCATCAGTCTCTCATCTCTTTGATGCACAACCACCATAAGAAACTATGGGCCAATCAGATGAGAAAATCAGTCATCTGTAACTACGATCTTTGATGTATCACACGCAAATCAGAATTGACACCTACCTTACAGAGTTGTTCTGAAGAGTATGCTAGGCATATAAAAGTATGCAAACAGCTTCTTTTCACTTGAGGGTTGCTCAGAAAAGAGTGCTTATTCTACACACATATTTCAATAGTCAAATTGTATCCAAAGTTGTTTTAGGCCTGACTAAAGTAATTATAGACACATGATACCTAAGTTGGAAAGCACTGAATTTTCTGCCGAGGCAGAAAATATGCCAGCAACAAACTACCTAGAATTACGTACAAACCTGAGTGATTAAAAATAGAACAGATCAAGACAGAAAGACCAAAGATATAGACATCAGTTCCTCATCCGTGACCTCAGGAAGGTCATGGATTTTCTGTGAGCCTGTTTGTTCTGCTGTATGTACATATATGTATGTTTCTATCAATCTAAATAAACACTATCACCAAGACCTCTTCTTGCTCTAAACTGCTATAGGACACTAGGGAAGTCACATCATATCTATTTCTATTTCTCTCTCTCTCTCTCTCTCTCTCTCCCCCCCCCCTCCCTCTGGTAGTCTCCCCACTAACTGTAAAATGAGGATAATGATACCCACTTCATTTTCCTTAAAGTAGAAACAGCAACTGAAAGTACAGACATGAAAACAAATTAAAAATTAAAACCGGTAAATTAAGGAGCAAATGTACATAAGACTACTAAAACACCCCTTTCCCAAAGACAAAATTTAGGAAAAGAGAACGGTGTCCAGTTTTAATTTAAATATTACAATTATTTTTAGTGCACAAATGCAATAAACTCAGCTAGAAACCACTAAGATTCCCTACTAAAAATGAGGTACAAGGAAAGTGGTGCACAGCTTCAAAGCACACTGTCTGATATAGTCAACAAGAATCTTTGAAGAAGATGGAATCAGAGATACACATGTTCATTTGGCATGGAAAAATCATCATTTCTTTGTCCTCCTTAGATAGCTGCTACCTCTGATATGACCAGTCTGAAGACACTTCCAAGGTCAAATGTATCATGCACAGGGACAGTCATTTTCCTCTGCTTGAAATAAACCAACCCACACATCCAAAATAGACTGCTTCTTGGCTGTCAAACACATTGAACACATGAGTTTTATAGCTTCTAGTATGGAAAATTTCTAAAAATGAGTTAACTTCATATAGACTTTTTTTTTTTTTTTTTTTTTTTTTAATACAGCTTAGTTGAAAACAGTCAGGAAGCAACAATCTGGCAGCAGCAAGTAATTCCACCCAGGTCCAACTCCTACTATCAGCAACAATCTTCAATAAATACTTGAACAGTCTGATAAATAATTGAACCTACTAGGCTTTATAAAGCACTAAAATTAACTGACCAAATCCAGGGTGTAACCCATGGGGGAAAAAAAACAAAACAAAGCAATGAAACAATTATTTTTGTGCTTAATCTAGAACATAATTTGTTATAAGAGATTTCAGGAAAAGAAGATCTTATTTTCTACATACATACCACTGTAATTTAACAGCTCTATTTTTATTATTGCGGGGAGGGGCTGGGCACCAGGAATTGACTCAGGGGCACTCAACCACTAAACCACATCCCCAGCTCTATTTTGTATTTTATTTTATTTTGTATTTTATTTTTATTGTATTGTATTTAGGGTCTCACTGAGTTGCTTAGCACCTTTCCATTGCTGAGGCTGGCTTTGAACTTGTGATCCTCCTGTCTCAGCCTCCTGAGTCACTGGGATTACAGGCATGTGCCACCTCACCCGCTCTATTTTTATTTTATCTTAGTAATTAAATTTGTTTGTATTTTGAACCCGAGAATTTAATCAGCATTTGTTACAATTGATACAAGAAGTTTAAATATAAAACAAATGTCTAGATGAATATATAATTCAACAGAGAAGACCCAATTTGAAAGGGAACCTCTACCATCACAGCAGTGTGACTACATGCAAATTTCTTAGTTTTCTCTTCTACAAATAGATAAATTCTATCCTCCTAAAATGGACTTAGCAAAAAAGGACCTAAATATAATGTTTAACAGAAGTTTAAATAGCTAAGTTCCTTCTATTAGTCTAAGCATTTTTAATGTCTCTATGACATAGTATTTTCAGACATTATACTAGCACTCTCCATGAGACAGAGACTGTCTTATATTGACTTACATATCCCTTTTCCCCCCACACTGACACACAAGATACATGTCCAGAAATACACATATGGGGGCAAGGTACTGAAGATTGAACACAGGGGTGCTTTTAACCACTGTACTACATCCCCAACCCTTTTTATTATTTATTTTGAGACAACATCTCACTAAATTGCTAAAGCTGACCTTGAACTTGCAATACCCCTCTCTCAGACTTCCAAGTAACTAGGATTACAGGCATGCACTTACTATGCCCAGCTTAGAAAACACTTTTTAAATTAAGGGACGGAAGAATCTCATACCCAAAAAGCATGTAAGGAAGAGGTTATCTTTTCCAAATAACCCTGAGACAATCCTGGGTCTTTAATGGCACTGACATTCCTAGCCAGTAATTTATACAAGCAACACCATGTCACCCTTTTGCACTGCCCACAGAAGAAAACCCCAAATAAACAATGTAAAAATACACAGTAGAAATAAAGTGGAAGAGGAGATGAAAAGTTAGAAGAAAAGTGAGCCCTAGGGCAATCTGTCAGCTCCCTGAGCTAAAAAAATGCTTACACCTACCAAAAGTCCAAATCACCTCAACATTTCACCTCGTCAAGAATTACCCCAATCCTCCAAATAATGCTATCAGTGTCTCTTGTAGCTATATAATTTGCCTTCAAAAAACAGAACAACTGGTCTTGATACATATTATTCATGAACTAGCCCCTTGAAAAACCTGTCAAATAAATGATAAAGAAACAACTTCAGAAAAAGGTAAAGCAGCAAGTGTATAGGAAATTATATTTTTCAAAAGTATTGCAAAGATTTAGCTTAACTCATACCTGAGGAATAATCTTCTTTTTCTTATTATTTGCCGCATTGGGTCCAGAAAACAGCTTCTCCAGGGCAGCTAGGGCTGCACTTGCCTTGGCCACTTTCTTATTTGGACCTGCGCCTCTGAATTTCTGTCCATCTACTTCTACCTGAAATTAAGAACACCACTGTGCAATTATCCCATGCAATTCCTCTATGTAGCTTTAATTTAAACTTATCATACCATGGAAAACAACAGTAATCAAACAGTACCAAAAGAACTGATAAGAGTTGTTTTAATTTGCATTTCTCTAATTACTAGAGATGTTGTACATTTTTTCATAATTTATTAATCACCTGTATATCTTCTTCTATAAAGTGTCTGTCTGTCCACGCAGCCACATCAATTTTTATAGCAGCTCAATTCACAATAGCTAGACTGTGGAACCAACCTAGATGCCCTTCAACAGATGAATGGCTAAAGAAACTGTGGTGTATATATATATATATATATATATATATATATATATACACAATGGAATATTACTCAGCTATAAAGAATAATAAAATTACGGCATTTGCAGGCAAAGGATGAAATTGAAGAATATCATGTTAAGTGAAATAAGCCAATCCCAAAAAACCAAAGGCTGAATGTTTTCCCTGACAAGTGGATGATGACATATAATGTGGGTGGGGGGTAAGAAAAGAATAGAGGAACTTTAGATTATGTAGAGGGAAATGAGAGGGAATAGGGGTATGAAAAATAGTGGAATAAGACATACATCATTACCCTATGTACATGTATGATTACACCAATGGTATGAATCTACATTGTGCAAAACCATAGAAACGAAAAGATGTACCCCATTTGTGTATAATCAATCAAATGAATCAAAATGCTGTTAAAAATTAAAAAAAAAAATAATTAGAAAAAAAGAACCGATAGAGTCTAACAATTTTTTTCATATGTAAGTTCAGGATATCCTAGGTCTATGAGAGGAAAAATAAGACTGGCATGTTATCTAGAAACACACCTCCATTACAAAGCGCTTGTCATGGCTTCCACCAGTCTCTGAGATGAGTTCATACTTGAGACCTCTTCTTTTTTCATTGAGCTCCATTACAGGATTTTTGCCACTTGCTGTGAGGATAGGGCCCTGAGTTCTTACCTAAAAAATACAAAGAGAATCTAGAGGTTCAAATAAGATTTTAAACTATTAAATTTTTTAAAATTATTTATTTGTTCTTTTGAGTATACATGACAGTAAAATGTACTTTGACATATCATACATACATGGAGTATAACTTCCCATTTTTGTGGTTGTACATGATGTGAAGTTATACTGGTGGTGTACGAATTTCTTATTAACACAATTATACTAAAAAGGAAGTTCAAAATTTAAATTCAACTTTAAAACCTTTAGGGGCAAGGATGAGTCACTTCTATACACTGAAGGCAAAATATCAAAGGTGTGGAAATCTACAAGCAATAAATAACTGCAGTCAGCCTGCCTTTGAAGCAAGCCTATCCCAAAAGACCAGTATGCAAGTCCAATGGAATATAGTCATGTTATTCCAGGACCATGTAAAGTCTGATCTGTCCTGCTCAGGGCCTAAGAAATACACATTTAAGTGATTTAAAAGGAGAACAGAACAACTGGGATTCATATGATGCTACAGGTTAGGAAGAAATAACTCAAATTGGAATGTGGAAGGGAAATATTACTATAAACCCCTCAATCTCTAAACAGATTTAAGAGCACCTATATGTAAAATCAGTAGACTACAGACTGTGGATTCTGAAATTTTAAAATAATAATAGCATCATTCCTTGTCCTAGAGGAGCTAGAGTATACTGGAAAGAACAGAGCTAATCACTGCAAAACATGTATGTTAAAGAACAGATGCATGCTGTGGAAACACAGAAGGGATTACTTTCTAGAGCAATGAGGACAGCTTTTTTGGAAGTAACAAGTAAGCCTGACCTTAAAGGGTAAGTACCAGGCTGTCCTCAGGAGGAATCAAGGAGAAAGGGAATTCTGGATGGGAGAAACAGCAATGTAAAGACCCAAGAGAGCAAAGAACATTTGTTTGGAGGAAGATGAGAATAACTTCAACATATGGCAACATACAGCAGTGAGAAGAGAAAGCTAGTATACTAGGACCTGGATAGGGTCAAATCACATAGGACTTTGTATGCCAGCAAATGAGCCTTGACTTTATAATGGACAATCTGGAAGCCAGTCAAAGAGTTTAACCTGGCAACCGACATGAGGAGACTTGTGTTGTAGGAAAATCACTCTAGTAGTGGTAAAAAGCACTGGCTTGAAGGAGGATGTGATTACAAGTGGGGGCGGGGGAATAATTCACATAAAAATGTGAAGATTCAAATGAAGACAGAGACTAGCACCAAAACATAACAAAACAAAACAAAACAAAAATGCTCTGATTATAATTTTGAGAAAAGAAGGACCTAACAGACTGAGTACTCTTTGAGATCAGAAATCATGTCTGTATAATTCCACTTTAGTAATTGCTCAAGAAATACTGAACAAACAAAATGCCCAGAAGTATGATGATGCATATAAATCCAATGAATATCAAGAGTTTCCTAATAATGTACTCTGTAGATCAGTAAGCAGTTGCTGCTACAGAGGTGAAACAATGGACAATTTTCAAGGAAAGTTTAATGAACATTCCTGGGTCTTTTGCAATAAACATTTGTTCATGATCGGTTTTCATAATTCATATTTTGAAACTGTCATGACCATCTTTTAAAGACCATGAGTAATTATTAAAACCAGGTCCATACCTGCTTCCCAAACCTAAAATCACTTTTATAAAAATGAGTCCAGACAAAAAAGTGTTTGATTTTTAGGGCTAGAGATGTAACTCAGTGGCAGAGTATGTGGCTTAGCATGTGTGAGGCCCTGAATTCACATACATGACACAATTTGTTTTAATCAGTAGTAATCAGTTCCTAAACAAAGAAATAAAAACTAAGGACTTTTGCTCCCTCCCATTACCACATCATAGAGAAACAAAGTATAGACGTAGTAGCTAACAAAACCTCCATATACTCACATGGCTGCTCTTAATGCAGCCCACCTCCCTCTCCCTTCCCAATTGCTTGTGTACTTAATGGTCTGAACCTTGTAATTTACAAGGCCTTTCTTCTCTTGATATACAGTGCCAGCAAAACACCACCTAGCCCTGTGCTTTCCACAGCCAGGCGCCACGTCTGTTCTCCACAGTATTCCATGGAGAGCCCAGTGTGTCTTTCTCAGGCTTCAGCCCCATCAGTCCTCTCCATACTGGCCCACTTGACACTTTTCAAACATGTACTTCCAATTTCAGGTCTTTACACCTCCTCTTTCTTCAGGCATGATTTCCTCTTTCCACTTTTCCCCACATGGCAAAACTCACCATCTACAACCTTGCTCACATTGTACTACCTCTGATTTTACATAACTCTGTGTAAGTGTTTGTGGCAGTCACATAATCACTTCGTTCTTTGAGATTTCACCTTATGTATTCATTTTGCAATCACAATACTTATCACATTATATTATCAGTTGTTATAAACATGTCTTTTTGCCCTTCTAGCCTGGGAGCATCTTCAGCCTCTGGAAACAAGATCTTGCAGCACCTGCAGGTACTAAAGGGGTTTATGGACTGAAATAATTAGTATATTAAATGACAAAGTATCAAGGTACAAGTTCTACTTAGGATTTTTTGTTCAGTTTTTGGTGTTTTTTTTTTTTTTTTCTTACAAATGACAAAGTTTAAAAAAATATATATATATATAAATGCAAGTTCTTGCTGTTACTCCAAAGCCCATTTCCTTTACAGAGAATGAAGTAAATGAGGGTTCCATGAATCCCTCAATGTGCTGACTATACACAGTACTTGAATTCCGTCCTCATTCTATTATCTGTGTTGATAAGGTCACACGTCAGGATTTCCTCAGATTCTAAGGTACATTCTGAGTCAGGCTATGCCCCCTCCTTTAGGGTTGTACGAACTAAAAGACAACACAATGCCCCCACAAACACACACAGCTTTAGCACACACCAAATAATCCCAAGTTGTCTCCATTATATCTTTTCATTTTCTGCCCTTCAGTTAGTGCTGAGACTGTTGACATGTTACAATAACGACATACCAGAAGCACATTCCAAGACAAGTTAACAGGGAAATACTAATTAAGTTACGGTATCCATGTGTTATACAGTATATAGTTATGCTGACAAATATTTTTAGGAAAAAATATCAAGATTTAAAACTGCATGAAAATATGACCATCTTCATAAAAATATTCATGAAATAAATCTAGATGAAAATAAACCAAAATATTGATGATATCTGCCCCTAGGATTTTCTTATTTATTCTTTTTCACATCTTTTTAAATTTTCTACATATGTACTATATTACTTTTTTTCTAAGGGAACACACACACACACACACACACATATACACACAAGTATACCTCTAAGGTACTGGAGGTTTCAGTTGTAGAATTTCCAGTATTATTGCTTGAGTTTGAAGACACTGTTTCATTTTTGCTTTCATTGTCTGATTTTTCATCGGAACTCATACATTCAATATCTGCATCAAAGCCTGTTGGATATCCCATTGCCTGTAATACCTGTGAAAATCACATTAAGGTACAGTTAGTTTTATTTAAGTACCAGAGATCACAGAGAATAGATGTATAATTGAGAAAAAAAGATTCGAATTCATAACATTTTGATTCATAAAACATCTTTGAGGAAGAGCAAGATTGTGCTAAATCTATAAATCCTCGATTAAATAAGGTGCACCAACAGGGTATTGCTGTAGGAAAATGAGTAAACCTCCTCTGAGTAATCAGGTCTAAACACAGAATTACAGAAATGCAAACCTGAGGTTGTTCCTAGTTCATTTAATCTGAATATGAGAGGTAGCAAAAATAAATACCACAAGCAGGTTCAACCAATGAGATGAGAAGGAAAGTAAAACAGTACACTGTCAAATATGCTGGACTCAAAAAGACCCAAGAGTCTAATTCTACAGTTCTTTCTCCTCTACTCCTTAATTTTCCAATCTGCAGAACAGGAAGACTGGATTAGCTGGTCTCTAGATTCTATGACTCAGGCTAGGGGTATAGCTCACTAGTAGATCACATGCCTAGCATATGCAAGGCCTTCAGTTTGATCCCCAGAATCACAAAAAACAAAGACAACAAATTCCATGAAGGGAAATTGGCCCAGAAAGGGAATCAAGAAATTTTTTTACCTTTGAACCAATTTGTCTGTTAATTACAAATAACATCTAAAGCTTTCTACTTATTGACTTTGCATTCAACTTAGAAAAGACTGTCTCTAGGTTTACTCTCCATACTAAATGAGTCAGGCACAATTCTCAGCTTGCATTTCCATCCCTCTCTCTCAAGGTTTTATTAGTTTATGACGACTTCCACTGTTCAAGCTAATAATGTTTCTATCCAAAGCCTGGGATTTTTCATACTTTTCTTGAAATAAAGCCTTCAGAAAAGTGGGTGTTTATGTCTGTGTGCACACATGTGTATCTTTTAATACCTCCTTCCAGGTTATACAGCTTTTTACATATTTCTAAGAGAATATATCCACTAGCATCTTTATAAGCATCCACCCAAATAGCTTGATACTACTTTGTTGGTTACTAATTAAAGCTTTACTTTAATAGTAATCAATTGGTGATGCTGGGGATGGGAACCCAGGGCTTTGCAACACTAAGCACATGCTCTACCACTAAGCTAAATCTCCAGCCCTTAAAGCTTTATATCAAAAAAATGTAGGAAAAGATTCCTGAAGATCCCTGTATTTGTTTCAGCTTTTAACTGTTTCAAGTTGGAGTATAAAGAACTGTCATATTTCTTTATTGTACCAACTATACTTAGTAATGTCTCAAAAAAACATTATAGTCATAAGAATGAGAAACCAGATTTCACAGAAACTGGCATCATGTGTAAAGTATTTGGCCAGTATAAATAAAAGTGCTGTTACTCTAAACAAAAAACAAACAAAAAGGCGTAAGTAGAACTATGTACCAAGATAACCTGAAATTAATTCATCCAATTACATGAAGACCTTGAGATTCTAATCATAAATTCCTTGTATTTATTTGGGAGTAGTCAAGAACCCTTTTTTAACATCTTGAGTTCTAAAAGTACTCAGGTAGCACTTAACACTAAGTACACTAACATCATTTGGTTATATGTTCACAATATTTTATAAAGAAAAATGCCTTCTCTGCTGTCTGAATCCTGAAAATATGCTCTTCCTGAGAAATCTCAACTCAAAGAGCTTGCAGCCCAAAATTAACACTAGTATTGCAGACTGCAAGTCAAAAACCATGCATCACAAATCTGATCTGTATATCCCAACAAAAATTCCTGACAATGTTTCCCAACTTAACAGACAACTAAAACAGTCTAACATAAATTATTTAACACTTCGCTCCACCCTTCTCATGTTATCAGAGCCTTTACTTACTTGTTATTACAGCAACATATTTCAATAGTTACAAATAGTTTATATATTATCTTTCAGAAATATGAATCCATTTTCAATGCAAATAGATATTCAATAATTATTTTAAAATTTCAAATTAAGTCATTTTTGTATGAACGCACATTCTAAGAGTATTTACTAGTATATATGCTACAGCAGTTGAAAAAGTTAAAAGTTTTCAGATCTCAGGAACTGACAAAAACTCTACTTGACCAAAATCTACACAGGATCCTGTGAGCCACTTTTTAACTCGGCCCCATCCTCAGTCCTTGTCCTTAAGAACAAAGCCACAGCAAGATCCTGCCAAGTTGGTTTTGCCAGAATTCCCCACCTTCAATATCTGATAAAAATTACCTCAGCCCCACCCAAGTGATATCTGATTATCCTGGCCTGACTTCAGCAAGAATCCTGTTAAAGTCTATTCAGCCAAAAATCCTCCTTTACCCCTGATGCTGCTTCTTAGTAATTTTCCATTCGTGGATCCCTCCCTTGTCCTTGGCTAACAAACCTCCACTTGTCTACTATCCGCAAAATTGAACTGAGTTCTATGCTAAGGTCCCTTTCCCCATTGCAATAGTTACTAAGTAGAATTTATTTTTGCCACTTCCACAACAGTTCAGCTCAACTTTTCTGATGGAATCAAAATTTGTTTGGAATCAGTATTAAAGTCAAAAAAGAATATACCAAAGAAAAGTAAGTGTCTGTTAATTTAAAACTAATAAACACATTAACTGAGCTTAAAAAAATCACCAGAAAATTTATGTAAACAAAGTGACTAGGTATAAAACCATATTCTTGAGATCCAAGATGGCGGACTAGAGGAAGGCTGCGTTCCTTGTTGCTCTGTAACTCCAGTTTGAAGCAGAGGATATTTGTTTCTCGGTGAGGCAGTTTTTGCTGCTTATTGATCCCCTGCTGTTTACCCGATTTATCTGCTGTGATCACCTGCAGTCTGCCAGCATATCGATGCCTTTTTTGAGTGCAGATTGCTCACTGTCAGGTGTCTATCATCCACCATTTGCCTGCCTCTCACCTGTCCATCTCCTGCCTTACACCTATCCATCACCCAACGCACGAGGTTCACCTCCTGATCGTCAGCCAACAGTCAGCAAACTGATCAGCGACCGCCAGGGGAGCACCAGCTGCCTGCTGTTGCCAGGACGTTCACTGTTATAGTACCTGTAGGTTTGATTACACGTGGCTACCGCCATTTTGAGACAGCAGCCAGGCCCCGTAGGACCCCTGGCCGGACTGACTGAGCCCTGTCTCCAGGATCCCTCAGCCCGACTGATCACTCCCTGCCTCTGGGGCCCTCAAATCGACTGACTGCTCCCTGCCGCCAGGACACCCAGACCAACTGACTGCACCTGGCCTCCAGGATCCCACAACACCACCAAACACAACCAGACCTCCAGAACCCCTGCCTGACCAACCGCATCCCACCTCCAGGACCTCCAGCTGAACGCGTCCACCCCTGAGCTGTAGCTCCCCATTTGCCAACACATTTCAAAGCCAGAGCGGCCATCTTGGATAATCCTGGAAGCCTTAGCTCCGATCTTTAGGTGGGGCAAAACCCATCCTGAGACACCTGCTGGAGGCTTGAAGCTCATTGTCAGGTACCTCTAATGCATCAGGCCACTGAACACTGGGAGGTTTCATTACTATATGACTGTTATACCATAGAATTTCTTTTTTCTACTTATTGAAAAAATTTAAGTATTCAATTCTTTACTTTTCTTGCTCTCTTTTCCTTTTGTTTACCTGTTCCCTCAGAGTCTCTTTCTCCCTTTTTTGCATGCTAATACCCAATTTCTGTTGATTACATTCTCACCCTTTCTATTTTCTAGAACTTCTGTATATTCTTTTCTTATCCCATTAACAGCCACATTCTACATCCCTCTGCATCCTCTTTGTCCTCCATTTGAAGCTGCAGACCTTATTGCAAACCTGTTTGTTTTACCAAAGATAATATTTGAACTCATTCTGTTTATTATGACAATTTTGTTATTGTACTCATAGGGGCTATTTGGTCTAGGATTGCATAGTGTCTGAATTGGGCACTGCTAATATTGATTTCCCTCTAAAGAAAGGGTTTTGGAAACCTAAAGGGCCACTATAAGCCTATAGGGGGAAATCTGCAATACCCAGATCTGCACTGCTAGAGGGGAAGATACATGAACAACATGAAAAAACAAGGGAAGAAAATGATCCAAACAAATCTAGATTCTATAGTAATAGGATCCAATGACAGTATGTTAGAAGAAATGTCAGAAAAGGACTTCAGATTATACATGATTAAGATGATTCACGAAGCAAAGGATGAGATAAGAGAGCAAATGCAGGCAATGAATGATAATACCAATAAGCTGAAAGAGCAAGTGCAGGAAGCAAAAGATCATTTCAACAAAGAGATAGAGATTCTCAAAAAAAAAAAAAATGGAAATCCTTGAAATGAAAGAGACAATAAACCAAATAAAAAACTCAATGGAAAGCATCACCAAAAGGCTAGACCACTTGGAAGACAGACAATGAAGACAAAAAAATATTTAATCTTGAAAATAAAGTTGCCTAAACAGAGAAGATGGTAAGAAATCATGAACAGAATCTCCAAGAACAATGGGACATCATGAAAAGACCAAATTTAAGAATTATTGGGATTGAGAAAGGCACAGAGATACAAACCAAAGGAATGAACAACCTATTCAATGAAATAATATCAGAAAATTTCCCAAACCTGAAGAATGAAATGGAAAATCAAATACAAGAGACTTACAGAACACCAAATGCACAGAATCACAACAGATCCACACCAAGGCACATCATAATGAAAATGCCTAACATTCAAAATAAAGATAGGATTTTGAAGGCCGCGAGAGAAAAGCATCAGATTACATATAGGGGGAGACCAATACAGATAGCAGCCGACTTCTCAACCCAGACTCTAAAAGCTAAGAAGGGCCTGGAACAACATATTTCAAGCTATGAAAGAACATGGTTGCCAACCAAGAATCCTATACCCAGCAAAACCTTCAGATTTGAAGATGAAATAAAATCCTTTCATGATAAACAAAAGTTAAAAGAATTTATAAATAGAAACCCTGCACTACAGAATGTTCTCAACAAAATATTCCATGAGGAGGAAATGAAAAACAACAATGTAGGTCAGCAAAGGGAGGAACTACATTAGAGAAAAACCACTCAAAGGAGAAACCAAGCCAACTTAAAAACCAAAAATCAGCCAAATGACTGGGAATACAAATCATATCTCAATAATAACCCCTGAATGTTAATGGCCTAAACTCATCAAACAAAAGACATAGACTGGCAGAATGGATTAAAAAGAAAGACCCAACAATATGCTGCCTGCAAGAGACTCATCTCATAGAAAAAGACATCCACAGACTAAAGGGTGAAAGGATGGGAAAAAACCTACCACGCACATGGACCCAGTAAAAAAGCGGGGGTTTCCATCCTTATATCAGATAAAGTGGACTTCAAGTCAAAGTTAGTCAGAAGGGATAAAGAAGGACATTTCATACTGCTTAAGGGAAACATAAATCAGGAAGACATAATGATAGTAAATATTTATGCCCCAAACAATGGTGCATCCCTGTACATCAAACAAATCCTTCTCAATTTCAGGAATCACATAGACCACAACACAATAATCCTGGGTGACTTTAACGCACCGCTGTTACCACTAGATAGATCTTCCAAACAAAATCCAACCAGAGAAACCATAGAACTCAATAACACAATCAATAACCTAGACTTAATAGACATATATAGAACATTTCATCCATCAACGAGCAGATACACTTTCTTCTCAGCAGCACATGGTACCTTCTCGAAAATAGACCATATGTTATGCCACAAAGCAGCCCTTAGGAAATGCAAAAATACAGAGATACTGCCTTGTGTTCTATCAGATCATAATGGACTGAGAGTAGAAATCAATGACAAAGTAAAAAAAGGAAATTACTCCAACACTTGGAGACTAAATAATATGCTATTGAATGAAACATGGATAACAAAAAATATCAGGGAGGAGATTAAAAAATTCTTAGAGGTCAATGAGAATGATGATACAACATATCAAAATCTCTGGGACACTATGAAAGCGGTACTAAGAGGAAGATTCATTGCATGGAGCGCATTCCAGAAAAGAATGAAAAGTCAACAATTAAATGACCTAACATTACAGCTCAAAGCCCTAGAAAAAGAAGAACAGAATAACAGCAAAAGTAGTAGAAGACAGGAAATAATTAAAATCAGAGCTGAAATCAATGAAACTGAAACAAAAGAAACTATTCAAAAAATTGACATAACAAAAAGTTGGTTCTTTGAGAAAGTAAACAAAATAGATAAACCCTTAGCCACACTAACAAAGAGAAGGAGAGAGAAGACTCAAATTACTAAAATACATGAAGCAAAAGGAAATATCACAACAGACACCATTGAGATACAGAACATAATGAGAAGCTACTTTGAAAATCTGTATTCCAACAAAATAGAAACTACCAAAGACATTGACAAATTTCTAGAGACATATGCGCCTCCCAAACTGAACCAGGAGGACATACATGATTGAAACAGATCAATATCAAGCAGTGAAATAGAAGAAGCCATCAAAAATCTACCATCCAAGAAAAGCCCAGGACCAGACGGATTCTCAGCCGAGTTCTACAAGACCTTCAAAGAAGAACTCATTCCAATACTTCTCAAAGTATTCCAGGAAATAGAAAAGGAGGGTACCCTACCGAACTCATTCTATGAAGCTAATATCGCCCTCATACCCAAACCAGGAAAAGACACATCAAGGAAAGAAAATTTTAGACCAATATCCTTGACGAATATAGATGCTAAGATCCTTAACAAAATATTGGCAAACCGAATCCAAAAACATATTAAAGAAAATCGTGCACCACGATCAAGTGGGGTTCATCCCTGGAATGCAAGGATGGTTTAACATCTGTAAAAATGTTATTTAAAATCAATAAACGTAATCGATCATGTCAATAGACTTAAGGATAAGAATCATATGGTTAGTTCAATTGATGCAGAAAAAGCATTTGACAATATACAACACCCCTTCATGCTGAAAACACTAGAAAAAATAGGGATAGTAGGAACATACCTGAACATTGTAAAGGCTATTTATGCTAAGCCCATGGCCAACATCATTCTTAATGGAGAAAAACTGAAACCATTCCCTTTAAAAACGGGAACAAGACAGGGATGTCCTCTTTCACCACTTTTATTCAACCTTGTCCTCGAAACTCTATTCAAAGCAATTAGGCAGACTAAAGAAATTAAAGGGATACGAGTAGGAAAAGAGGAACTTAAGCTGTCACTATTTGCGGATGACATGATTCTATATTTAGAGAATCCAAAAACCTCCTCCAGAAAACTTCTAGACCTCATCAATGAATTCAGCAAAATAGCAGGCTATAAAATCAACACGCATAAATCTACAGCATTTTTATACGCAAGCGATGAAACAGCTGAAAGGGAAATGAGGAAAACAACTCCATTTGCAATGGCCTCAAAAAAAAAAATAAAATACTTGGGTATCAATCTAACCAAAGAGGTAAAAGATCTCTACAATGAAAACTTCAAAACACTGAAGAAAGAAATTGAGGAAGACCTTAGAAGATGGAAAGATCTCCCATGTTCTTGGATAGGCAGAATTAATATTGTCAAAATGGCCATACTATCAAAAGTGCTATACAGATTCAATGCAATTCCAATTAAAATCCCAATGACATACCTCACAGAAATAGAGCAAGCAATCATG
This sequence comes from Sciurus vulgaris, assembly GCF_902686455.1. NCBI lineage: Eukaryota > Metazoa > Chordata > Mammalia > Rodentia > Sciuridae > Sciurus > Sciurus vulgaris. Next base: position 79,420,623 of record NC_136476.1, read on the forward strand.
AAATTCACCTGGAAGAATAAGAAACCCAGAATAGCTAAAGCAATCCTTAGCAGGAAGAATGAAACAGGGGGTATCAAAATACCAGAACTTCAACTATACTACAAAGCAATAGTAACAAAAACAGCATAGTATTGGCACCAAAACAGACAGGAAGATCAATGGTATAGAATAGAAGACACAGACACAAACCCAAATAAATACAATTTTCTTATACTAGACAAAGGTGCCAAAAATATGCAATGGAGAAAAGATAGCCTCTTCAACAAATGATGCTGGGAAAACTGGAAATCCATATGCAGCAGAATGAATCTGAACCCCTATCTCTCACCCTGCACAAGAATCACTCACAATGGATCAAGGACCTTGAAATCAGACCAGAGACCCTGCATCTTATAGAAGAAAAAGTAGGTCCAAATCTTCACCTTGTTGGCTTAGGATTAGATTTCCTTAACAGGACTCCCATAGCACAAGAAATAAAATCAGGAATCAATAACTGGGATAGATTCAAACTAAATAGCTTTCTCTCAGCAAAGGAAACTATCAGCAATGTGAAGGGAGAGCCTACAGAGTGGGAGAAAATCTTTCCCACTCATATTTCAAATAGAGCACTAATTTCCAGAATATATAAAGAACTCAAAAAAACTCTACACCAAGAATACAAATAACCCAATCAACAAATGGGCTAAGGATATGAACAGACGCTTCACAGAAGATCTACAAGCAATCAACAGATATATGAAAAAATGTTCAACATCTTTAGTAATAAGAGAAATGCAAATCAAAACTACCCTAAGATTCCATCTCACCCCAATTAGAATGGCAATTATCAAGAACACAAGCAACAATAGGTGTTGGAGAGGTTGTGGGGAAAAAGGTACACTCATACATTGCTGGTGGGACTGCAAATTAGTGCAGCCACTCTGGAAAGCAGTGTGGAGATTCCTTAGAAAACTTGGAATGGACCCACCATTTGACCCAGCTATCCCACTCCTTGGCCTATACCCAAAGGACTTAAAATCAGCATACTACAGAGATCTGAATCAATGTTCATAGCGGCTCAATTCACAATAGCCAGACTGTGGAACCAATCTAGATGTCCTTCAATTGATGAATGAATAAAGAAACTGTGGTGTATATATATATATACACAATGGAATATTACTCAGCTATAAAGAATAAAAAAATTATGGCATTTGCAGGCAAATGGATGAAATTGGAGAATATCATGCTAAGTGAGATAAGCCAATCTCAAAAAACCAAAGGACGAATGATCTCGCTGATAAGCGGATGATGACACATAATGGGGGTGGGAGGGGGGCAAGAATGGAAGAAGGAGGGACTGTATAGAGGGAAAAGAGGGGTGGGAGGGGTGGGGGGGAGGAAAAATAACAGAATGAATCAAACATCATTACCCTATGTAAATGTATGATTACGCAAATGGTATGCTGTTACTCCATGTACAATCAGAAACAACATGTATCTCATTTGTTTACAGTAAAAATAAATTTAAAAAATATTACATATATAATTGTTTAAATTCTGTGAGCCCAACTTGAAAAAACAAAATAGGAAGAAGTGGAAATAAACCAATATATAAAAATACTCACCTATGCCTCCAAAATATGCAACTGATTTATGTTTTTAAATATATTTTTAGTTGTAGATGGACACAATACCTTATTTACTTATTTATATGTGATGCCAAGGTTCAAACCCAGTGACTCACACGTGCTACACAAGCAGTCTACTACTGTGCCACAAATGCAGCCCCAAAACTGACATATTTTTATTTACTTTTTTCTGTATTTTCTATACTTCATATAATCAATGTATACCATTTCACACACAGAAAAAAAAAAGAAAAATTTTATGATCCAAAAGTAACTGAAGTTTTTGTTATTGGTATGAAAATGTGAAAGATACTATTAGTTTACTCCGGGAAAATAAGTACTTTATTTGGAACATAAAATAACAAAGAATTGTTGAGGAAAAGAAGTACAGTACCTTCACTGCTACGTGAAGTTTTGCTGTTTTCTTGGATGGTCCTGAGGCTTCGTATGTTGTGCCATCCACATCTACAGACATTGTGAAGACTGGGGCATGGACAGGACCAGACTGAGACAAGAGCTTATACTGAAGCCCAGGCCTGATCTGATTTAGCCTCATTAGTGCATTCATAAGGTCTATTGCTTTACTATCCAGGACTATTAAAGAAAAAGAAATGAGAAATTAACTACAAAACCATTTTGTTTCAAGGTATATAAGTCTACCAATTTTTTTATGGGAATTTCAAGACACAAATTTACTTCACTTCATAAATAGTTCTAAAATGAATGATTATGCTAACATCACTGTAAAACTAACATGCATTACTATATACATTAATTTCCACTTGTCTATATTAATGTGTCTTAAGTAATGAAGCTTAGAAACTTGGGAAAGTTGTTCCATGATCAATTTCTCAGTGAAGAGTTTTCCTTTTTTCAGGGGTACTGGGGATTGAGCCCAGGGATTTTTGCATGATACTGCAAGCACTTTAACACTGAGTCACATACATTCCCAGCCATGTCTTTAATATTTATTTTTGAAAAAAGGCCTCAGTCATCCACCCAAGCTGATCTTGAACTTGCCATCCTCTGCCTAAGCCTCCCAAGTAGCTGGGACTAGAGGAGTACCCCACTTGAGATCTTATTCTTAAAACTCTAATCAAGGGCCAGTGCTGGGGCTCAGTGGTACAGTGCTTGCCTAGTATGTGTGAGACACTGGGTTTGATCCTCAGTACCACATAAAAATAAGTAAATAAATAAAATAATGGTACGAAAGATGAGGTTAATAACCTTTAAAACAACAACAATAAAAATCTCTAATCAGGGCTGGGGAGATAGCTCAGTTGGTAGAGTGCTCACCTTGCAAGCACAAGGCCCTGGGTTCAATCCCCAGCACCGCCCAAAAAAAAAAAACCTCTACTCAAATCAATCAAATTTTTGGTTTCTTCTAGTGCTGGGGATTGAAATCAGGGTCTCAATCATGCTAAGCAAGTACTATCACTGAGTTGCATCCCTAGCCCAAATCCTTCACTTCTTATTTTTCTGTCTGAGACTATAAATCCATTCTAGTTCACATCAATAAGAATAAAGAGTTTACACACTTTTCCTTAGGTTTCGTTTCATCTTTTTATTAGGATCTTTATCATCCCCTAATCCATCTTCAAATGGCCTCTTCAGAGCTGAAGACCCAGCACCTAAAACAAATCATGAAAGTTTCACTATCAGTCAAAACAATGACCTTTTTCATTCTAATACGTTCAGGTAGGAAAACATCCGAAATTACAAAGATCACACACATTTTTCACTGATCAATCTATCATATTTATAATCTAGAAAAGCAAAATGTTTAAAAGCAAGTCTTCTAAAATGATTTAATATTATCACTTTTTACAAATATTTACTTTCCAATTTATGCATTATATGCACAAATATCTATGCATATGCTATGCTCTGATTCCAACACAGTGTGCTGGGAACTGAGTATGTGGCAGGAAATCAGGTCATAAAGGCAGAGCCCTCATGAAGGGACAAGTACACTTATAAAAGAGGCCTAAGTTTGTCCCTTCCACAATGTGAGAATACACAACAGGTGCCATCTGTTAGGAGTAGGCCCTCACCAGATACAGAATCTGCATGAATCTTTTTTTTTTTTTTTTTTTTCCGGGCCGGGGGGGGGGGGGGGGGGGGTGGGGTTGCTGGGGATTGAACCCGGGGCCTTGTGCTTACAAGGCAAGCTCTCTACCAACTGAGCTATCTCCCCAGCCCCACTCTGCTTGAATCTTGATGTTAGACTTCCAGCCTTTGGAAATGTGAAAAATAGATTTCTGTCACTTATAAATTGCCTAGTCTAAGGTGGTTTCTCTTAGCAGCCCAAAGAGACTAAGACAGAATGTATTCACATCTATTATATGTATAATCAGAGAAAGTCTGGAAGTTATGTGTGAAAAATGTTAAAAGTAGTTATCTCTGATAGAATTTCTTTTTATTTGTATCTTCTAAAATATTTCTAAAGCTTAATATTTGCTTCTTATATAAATTTTAAAAGTAAACATGTTAAATCTTATGCTTTCAGAGATGTGATTATTAAACTATAAAATAGTCTTCTGCCTCTTCAAATCCTATTCCAGATTTTATTTACAGTACCCCTCTCTCCATAAAGTCTTTCATATCAACTTTTCTAAAGTGTCAATGGGATCCAAAATATAGTCTGTATCATTGCCTATACCATCTACATAGTCTTGTGTGTCCTTAGTGCTCTTTGAAAGTTGAAGATATTTTCTCCTTCTACTTTATAAAGCATCTTAACACAAGACTTAAAAACATAATAGGTATGGAATAAAAAGTAACGGAACTGAAATTAATCAATTTCTTGGATAAAACAGACTGTTAATAATGCTATCAAGCAAAAACTTGCTGTCCAAGTTTTTTAAAAATAATACAGAAAAGTTCATCAACCTCTCCTAGTGTGCAAGAGATTTTTCTGGGCTGGGGAGATAGCTCAGGCGGTAGAGTGCTTGCCTTGCAAGCACAAGGCTCTGGGTTTGATCCCCGGCACCGCAAAAAGAAAAAAAAAAAATTTTTTTTTCTGTGTCTTGAACTTAGAAGGTGGTTGTTAGATTTTTCCTAAGGAAAGATGTGCTCAAAATATTCATGCCACAAGATTTTCAGATACTTCTAGTGAAAATCTGTAATAATACTGAGATTAATTATTTTCTGATCATCAAGAGTTACTGTCCCTGGGGGTAAAGACTGACTGTGGCATTTGCCTGAGTCAATATTACCCTCTCAGGTCAATTAATCTTTAACAGAAGGCAATATCTGCTTAGTACTGTATTTCATTTGCATTACATAAAATTGTGAGTGTGCCAGTCTCCCAGAATACAGTCTTTAAGAAACATTAGCAAAAAAGGAACTATGTAAAATCAATCACTCTCCTGCTCATTAAATTACATTAAAAGTAGCTCCCTGATTAACTGGAAATCATAAGCTGGCTAAGTGCACAGAGTTATTCTCTAACTCATTCAGCTACATATATAAAGCTCAACGGATTAAGCTTCATTCTATCATCCCACCCATTGAAAAAGGGCTGGAAAATCTCAGGTTAATCATAATAGTAATCAGAAAAGAGGGGAGTTGCTTTACAAAAAGCTAGTTTTAAAACCTTTTTTACTATCGAGCAATAAGAAGTGATCATTTCTGAGACAACAAAACTTAAAAACAACAGTTGAGTGCTTACCATCTGCCTGGCACTACTAGTAGTTCCTTACATGTATTAACTTCCTTAATTTTCACAACCACCATATCAAACTGGAACTTTTATCAATCCCATTATAAAATGATTCAGATATTCATTCAACAACAAATATTATTTACTATGCACAGGGCAATTTTAGGTGCTGAACATTTAACAGAGGACAATCTTCCTTTTCTCACACAGCTTAGGTATAGCAATGGAGACTAATTATAATATGTCATATAATGAAGAACAGTAAAAGGCACTTTATGGTGAAGAGGTGTTGCTATTTTATATATGGTACTCATTAAGAGGAATCAGAAAGGCATCACTGATGAGGTGACCTTTTGATGAAGATATCTGAAAGTAAGAGCAAACAACTGAGCCATTTGGGGGAAAGCATTCCAAGAAGAGAAAAAAGCACGTAGGTCCCAAGACAGGAACATGCTAAGAAACATGATAAAGGAAGCAATGGAAGTGGCAGGAACAAGGAATAGGTAGTAGTAGTAGATGAGGAGAGCTGGGTTACATAAGTTCTCAACCCTGTGCTATTAACTGACAAAATGTCAAGGTTCCACTTCCAGGATGTAAGAGTAAGTAAATCAGAATGGGGTTCCTGAAGTGATCCTTCACAAAGGATGAGATGTTTAGAAAACTAAACAAATAAATATTTGTTCCTGGACAATGAAGAATTAGTCACAGTCTACATTGGGGGCCACATTTTCCCTTATGGTTATTTTTTAAATTCAGAGTAGTTCACAAAGAACTGAACAGAGTTCTTCCTACAAACTCCTAGGTCTCAGGGTTCTAAAACTGAAGTTCAGGGACCACCAAGAAGAAAGCCTAGTAGATCCCCATACTTTAGATTGGGTTTCCAAAATGCTACATACTAAAAGTAAGATGAACTGGAAAAAGTCTATACTTCACAAAAACTGAAGCCCAGCTTCAATCACCTTAATCCCTAAGTGCAATAAAATGATCCAGGACTGCCAACTCCATTAGCCATCTCGCTGAAAAAAATATATATAAATGCAGGACTTAAAGTCTCTATAATTTTCATTTTAACCTTCAATATTCATTATAACCAGACACATGAGAAGATTTTGTGTTCAAAAACCGAGAGAAAGCAGACAACAGAAACATACCCAAGGGAGGACCCAGGTAATGAACCTTTCAAATAAAAACTTCATTACAAAGAATTTCTGGCAGAAATCTGAAACTTAATAGTTTATACCAAAAATTCTAAAATGAAAGAAACACAACATAAGCTTAAAAACTGGCACACCAGCAAGAGGATTTGGGGGTGAGGAAGCTCTCAAACATGTTCTCAGATGACAGCAGAACAAGTAAACACTCATAAACAAAAAGTTAAATACAAAATTCTCATTTGTCTGTAAATGAAGCAATGATAGCTAAATGGACAATGGGTCTAAGAGTAATAAGGGAAAATAATAAATAGTTTTAATTAAATAATAAAATTACTAATGTCAAAATAATGTGATGTATTTAAATCTATGCTTAAAATGAAGCTTACCAACTTAAAAAATATATGCAATTAAATAAGAGACTGAAAAATCAATAATGGTAATGGACAGAATAAGAAGGCAGAAAAATTAAAGGGCAGAAATCAGTGAAACAATATGAACATACAACACAAGATAATCAACAAAACCAAAAGTTGATTTTTAAAGACTAATAAAAAAAAAATCCCTACTAAGAGAGATCAGAAAAAAAGGTATGAAATATATAAAAGCAATGCAAACAATAAAATGATGATCAACTTATGACCTACTTTATTATAAAATATGCTTGACTTTAGGTGAAATGGACAAATTCCCAGAAAACCACAAATTACCAAAAATGTTATAAGAAGATGACAGTTCTGTGCCTAATTAGATCCATGATTTAAAACTTCCCACAAAGAAAACTATATGCCCAAAGTCTTCTAAATACCTAAGAGGAAAATATAATATCAATTCTTCACAAGCTCTTGCAAAGAACACAAAAGGAAGGAACACTTCCTAACTTACTTTATTGGGCAGTATAACCTTGAAGTCAAAACTTAAAATATTGTAGAAAAGGAATACTACTGGCCAATCTAACACACAAAAACCTACAAATAATTGTTTATAGTAGTTTTATTAGCCCCAAACCAAAAACTAACAAAATATCCTAAAATAGGTGAATGGTTAAACAAATTCTAGTTCATTTATACCATGAACTACTACTAAACAAAAAAAAGGAACAAATTATTGACACATGCCAACATTTTGGATAGACTCCAAAGATGACATGCTGGGGGGGGGGGGGGACACTCAAAAGGTCACATGCCATATAATCCCATGTACCTCTGATATGATAAAATAACACAGAAAAATTTTAGTGATTCCTAGGGCATAAAGGACTCGTGGGGGAAGAGAGGCAGCTATGCCTATAAAAGGGTAACATGAGGGAAACTTTTCTGGTGATGGAATAGTTTGGTATCTTGGTGGCAATAGTGGTTACAGAAATCTACATGTATGATAAAATGACATAAAACTTAAATACACATATTATATCAATGTCAATTTCCTGATATTGTACTACAGTTACACAAAATATAACCACTCGGAGGAACTGGGTGAGGGATAGTTAAGATCTCACCATAACATCTTTGCAACTGTCTGTGGAAAAAAGGACTGTTGCTTTGTTGAGATAAGACTTCCAAGGGAAAGATAAAAGCAGAAGGACTAGAGAGGAAGTTATTATAATAAACCAGGTAAGAGATAATGGTAGCTGAGGAAAGAATATTAGCAATGAGAGATTAAAGAAACAGATGAATTCTGGACAAACTTTGAAATAGAACAGGGTTTGCCGGTGGTTTGGAAATGAGAGAATGAAAAAGGATTCAAAGGTGGATTGAAGGACTTGGGTCTGAACACACAAGGTGGAGACTTTCCACAAAAGGGATAGGTATACCAAGGCAAGAGAAGAACAGAGGCAGAGTAAGAAAAGAGTTTGGATTTTAGAAATCTTAGGTTTGAGATGGGAATACTGAGGCACTGAGTTGAAGGACCTGGTAGTCTAGGATGTAAGAATAAACTTGGGACAATCCACAGTGTACAGAAGAAATTTCAAGACAAGAGACTAAAGGAGTTGGTGTAAGTAAGGTCTAAGAACTGATTCCTGGGACACTTTAATATTTGAAAGTTAGAAAAATGAGGAAGAACAAGCAAAAAAACTGAGGGGATGCCAGTGGAGCTAGAAGAATGAAGAGAAAGTGATGACCTGGAAGTCAAATGAAAATTAATATTTCATTTCAGAAAAACTGGCAATATCAAAATGTTGCTGAGGATATGGAGCAACAGAAACTTTGATACACTGCTGATGGGAGAGCAAACTGGCATATTTAACAGTTCACTAAGTCACTTACTGGCCTACGTTAACTCCAAGACACATACTTCAGAAGACATGTCTAAGACTACTCATATCAGTACTGTGGGTGGTTGTCAAAAAATAAAGAACCTACATGTCCTTCAAAAGTAGAATGACTGGTACCCTCCACACACACACAAAAAAAGTAGAATGAATAAATTGCAATATACTCAAATACGTACTGCAGAACTATTAAAATAAATAAAATAATTCAGCACCATGAAGTAATCCCAAACCAATGCTGGAGAGAAAGAATCCAGTCACAAAAGAGTAAACTTAGTACAGTTTCACTTCTTGAAAGTGCCAGGCAAAATCAAATTATTTAGGAAAGCAAATTGTAAGTGGGAAAGTGATAAAGACAATTCAGGGGGCTGGGGTTGTGGCTCAGTGGTACAGCACTAGTCTAGCATGCATAAGGTCCTGGGTTCAATCCTCAGCACTACATAGAAGTAAAATAAAGGTATTGTGGCCACCTACAACTAAAACAAACAACAAAAAAGGGCAATCTAGGAAATGAATGACAAAATGTCAGGAACGATAGTTCAAGTGGCAAGAAGGTAATGGGGCAGAATAAATGGATGGTTCCCAAAGAGCTGTGATGTTTTGTTTATTAACCACGCTAATGATTAAATGGATTTTTTAAATAATTATTTTTAACCTGTATGCTTTTTCTATATATGGGCTGCATCTCATAATAAAATAAACATAGGTGCCAAAAGTTGGCCAGGGGATACAGCTCAGTTGGTAGAATGCTTGCCATTTAAGCACAAAGCCCTGGGTTCAATCCCCAGCACCGCCAAAAAAGTTGCTAAGACTAAGACTGAAACCCAACCACCAAATATGGTAACATGAAGGTCACAAGCAATAGAGCAGTGGGGAAGAAAGCATGATTAGAACAGGTTCAAAAGGGAACAGAAAGTGAGGAAAAGGAAGAAATAGGCCACAACTTCCAAAAGTACTGCTCTACAAGTGAGATGAGAAACGTGACTCTGTTAGTGGAGCTGTAGAACTAAAAAAAAGAGTTTTATTTGGCTTTGTCTTGCAGATGGGAAATACTATAGCAGGTTTTTATGCTGATGAAAATGACTCAATAGACAGGGAGAAACTGACATTAGTGAGAAGACATAACTTCTGGAATAATGTCCACTGGTAGGCAAGAGGGAATGTGATACAGTAGACAAGTAGAAAGGCTCATCTTAGCTCCAGATTACTACTAATGTGAGGAAAACAGAAGCAAACAAGGTCATTAGATGACAGTAAGGAGAAGGGGCTAGAGATATGAAAGAGTTATCTAGGAAAACTGGAGAACTCTTGATCTTATAGAATTGTCAGATAAGTAGTTCCCATGAGGTTAGTGATACAGACTTAAAGAAAAATGGTCAAGATGGCTGTGCTTTTTTCCCCCAATCATGTTCATAAATCTAATGTAGACAAAAAGATGGAGTTCAATCAGTTAGAATATTATCAGAAAGAGAAGATCAAGGAAGTGAAAGTACATGCGAGGGAGTAATCATAATGATGGGTCAGAGAACACAAGCAGGGTACAAACAGAAGGGAGACCATGAAAATAAGTAACTATGTAAACATAACAAAACCAATGGTGAGTTCAAGAAATAAGAGTACTCGACAGATTGACAATAAGAGGAAGCTGGAAAGGGTACAAGTATACTTATTGCTGAAGGCAAGGTCAAGGGTGTGTCCACAGAATGGGTAACTGAGTAAGGTAAAAGAGAAAGTAATTATGGGAGAAGTAAAGGAATTAAGAAAGTCAGAGTTAACAGCCAGGCCCTGAGGGACCCCTGGCCGGATTGACTGAGTCCCGTCTCCAGGATCCCTCAGCCCGACCAATCACTCCCTGCCTCTGGGGCCCTCACATCAACTGACTGCTCCCTGCCGCCAGGACCCCCAGACCAACTGACTGTGCCCTATCACCGGGAACCCAGACCAACTGATTGCACCCGGCCTCCTGGATCCCACAACCACACCAAACACACCGGACCTCCAGGACCACTGCCGGACCAACTGCATCCTGTCTCCAGGACCTCCAGCTGACCACGTCCACCCCTGAGCTGCAGCTCCCCATTTGCCAACACATTTCGAAGCCAGAGCAGCAATCTTGGATAATCCTGGAAGCCGTAGCTCCGATCTTCGGGTGGGGCAAATCCCATCCTGAGACGCCTGCTGGAGGCTTGAAGCTCATTGTCAGGTACCTCTTATGCATCAGGCTACTGAACATTGAGAGGTTTCATTAGTATATGACTATTATACAGTAGATTTTCTTTTTTATCCTTTTTTTAAAAAAATATTTAAGTTTTTATTTCTTTACGTTTCTTGCTTTCTTTTCCTTCTGTTTACTTGTTCCCTCAGAGTCGCTTTCTCAATGCAATTCCAATTAAAATCCCAATGACATACCTCACAGAAATAGAGCAAGCAATCATGAAATTCACCTGGAAGAATAAGAAACCCAGAATAGCTAAAGCAATCCTTAGCAGGAAGAATGAAACAGGGGGCATCAAAATACCAGAACTTCAACTATACTACAAAGCAATAGTAACAAAAACAGCATAGTATTGGCACCAAAATAGACAGGTAGATCAATGGTACAGAATAGAGGACACGGACACAAACCCAAATAAATACAATTTTCTTATACTAGACAAAGGTGCCAAAAATATGCAATGGAGAAAAGATAGCCTCTTCAACAAATGATGCTGGGAAAACTGGAAATCCATATGCAGCAGAATGAATCTGAACCCCTATCTCTCACCCTGCACAAGAATCACTCACAATGGATCAAGGACCTTGAAATCAGACCAGAGACCCTGCATCTTATAGAAGAAAAAGTAGGTCCAAATCTTCACCTTGTTGGCTTAGGATCAGACTTCCTTAACAGGACTCCCATAGCACAAGAAATAAAGCAAGAATCAATACCTGGGATAGATTTAAACTAAATAGCTTTCTCTCAGCAAAGGAAACTATCAGCAATGCAAAGAGAGAGCCTACAGAGTGGGAGAATATCTTTGCCACTCACTCTTCAGATAGAGCACTAATTTCCAGAATATATAAAGAACTCAAAAAACTCTACACCAAGAATACAAATAACCCAATCAACAAATGGGCTAAGGAAATGAACAGACACTTCACAGAAGATGTACAAGCAATCCACAGATATATGAAAAAATGTTCACCATCTTTAGTAATAAGAGAAATGCAAATCAAAACTACACTAAGATTCCATCTCACCCCAATTAGAATGGCGATTATCAAGAACATAAGCAACAATAGGTGTTGGAGAGGATGTGGGGAAAAAGGTACACTCATACATTGCTGGTGGGACTGCAAATTAGTGCAGCCACTCTGGAAAGCAGTGTGGAGATTCCTTAGAAAACTTGGAATGGACCTTCCATTTGACCCAGCTATCCCACTCCTCGGCCTATATCCAAAGGACTTAAAATCAGCACACTACAGAGATACAGCCACATCAATGTTCATAGCGGCTCAATTCACAATAGCCAGACTATGGAACCAACCTAGATGCCCTTCAATTGATGAATGGATAAAGAAACTGTGGTATATATATACAATGGAATATTACTCAGCTATAAAGAATAATAAAATTATGGCAATTGCAGGCAAATGGATGAAATTGGAGAATATCATGTTAAGTGAGATAAGCCAATCTCAAAAATCCAAAAGAGGAATGATCTCACTGATAAGCAGATGATGACACTTAATGGGGGGTGGGAGTGGGACAAGAATGGAGGAAGGAGGGATTGTATAGAGGGAAAAGAGAGGTGGGGGGGGGGATAATGGAATGAATCAAACATCATTACTCTATGTAAATTTATGAATATGCAAATGGTATGCTGTTACTCCATGTACAAACAGAAACAACATGTATCCCATTTGTTTACAATGAAAATAAATTTTTTTAAAAAGTCCTAAAAAAAAAAAAAAATGAATGTCAGAGTTTAGGGGAATAAATCACCTGAAAGAATATTGAAATCACCAAGAATTATAGGAATTAAATTTAAATATGAATGTCAGAAAGCTAGGTGCTAAAAGCATGAAATTATGAGGGAGCTCATCTTATAATCAAAGCACAAAATGAGAAAGTGACTTGTTCAGATCATTCAGGTACTAACTTATAGGGCTACAACAGGAACACTGGCACATTCTGACTCTATTTTATGCTCTAGGTTGGCAGATTAGTAGTTCCCAAACTTCTGAGAAAGATCTTTACGTTAAAAACAAAAACAAAACCTAAGTCACATAATAGCTGATACACTTTCACTATCTAGTGGGAGGGCGAAAAAAGTACTGTGAATTCTGCAATAGAAATATTATTTTTGCTACTAATCATAAGAAAAAATATATATATTGGAGATTTTTATTCAATCATGCCATTCATAGACAATGCTTAATGTGGTATGGATATGTAAATACCTCTCAGTAATCTCACTGCCAGTGTGTGAGCACACTCTTGAAAAAAACCAACTTTTTCTTCCATGATTTTTACTGAGCACTGCTTTATAACAATGATATGGTACAGTCTGGAGGATTCCTTCCCCTGAGGGAGGTCACAGTATAAGGCAGTGATTTTCAAACTTTTTAGTTCAGGACTATTTTATATTCTTTTTTTTCCCCATGGGTACATTATAATTGTACATAATGGTAAGATTTGTTGTTGCATATTCATAGATTCACACAATATAACAATATAATCTAGCCAATATATCATTCCCATTAACAGTTTTACTTTGTGGGTAATATATATCAATATTAAGCTTTATGAAAATTAAAATAAAACTTATTAGCCTCTAGAAAACCGTACACTCAGGAAAGAGTGGAAAAGGAACACAAAAAAGCACAAAAAGTCTTAATATTATTACTATTAAACAATTCTGATCTTGGGACTCCCTGAATAAGTCTTTTTAGATCTACTGAAATTATAGTGTCTAAATAATAGATTGCACAACTGCACTATTTTTGTCATACAGAAATTACTAAAATATCAACTGTGAGAGGTGGGCTGCACCCTAGGTGAAGAATATCTGGTATTAAATATCCCATCTTCTAATATAATATGAGAGGAAAGTAAACAAATTGAAGTGTTTTCTGTGGCACAGTGAGAAGAATAAGCAGATTCAGACTCAAATATCTGCTCTATTTCAGGCAGTGAGCCAGGCATTTTTACCTGATAACAGTCAATAAAGTAAGAAAGACAATAATATCCCCACCAAGAGAGAGGAACTAATTGCTCAAAGCCTCAAACAGGTAAGTGGTCGAGCGATGATTGGAATCCAGGTCATACTGATCCTATTTCTGTTCAAACTCTAATATGAGTTCAAACAGACTAGTACAAATTGAAGATGGTCCTGAATTTTCCAATATTCTTTCCTCTATATTTTTGTTTTTCTTTCTTAGTTACATCACACTTTCAAGCATTTGAGAAAAATCATCAAACTGATCAGTGAAAATGTCTCCTCCTACTTTATGATTTATCTCTTCTCCTTGGATCAAATGTTCTCAAAGTATGGTCTCTAAGTCTATGTAGTAATAAAATATGACCAGCACAGACAAATGAGCTGATCATTAATAAGAACAAGCTAATGTCACTGATGCAGACACAGGCCAACAAAGTCAGGGAAAAAAGCAATAAATTTCCTTGTAGATGTCGTAGATAAACAAGGATTAAGTTCCCTAAACTCTAACAAGAGAGGCATCCCACAACCATCACTGCCAACCCCCAACCCTAATATAAGACATTCAGGCTCACCTTCTTTATCAGTAACTGACCAGGAATACTTCTGAAAAGGCTTACTAGAAGGAAGGGGATCCATCTCCAGCACTTTATAAATCTGGCCAAAGGCTGATAGTCTAAGCGCATGCTAAAGAATAAAACATTAATCAAATTTCAGTAGCCATTCATAAATCCATTAGACCATCTAGCTAAAATGACATTCATTAAATGCTGCTTTAATGGCAGAAGTTCCTAACGGCATGCAAGAAAAAAAGTGTTCAATCTGAACAATTCAGAAAATTAAGTTGTGATCTCTCTCTAATAAATCACCCTGTGTGCCAAGACTTCCAAGACTTCTACCTGTGCACTGTGGGTAATATCTTCTTTTTGCTGGATGGTCATATAGCTCAGAGCATCTGTTGGGTCTCGCTCACAAGGATCATGAAGACCAGGGCCCCCTTTGGAAAAAAGCAAAGGCAAAACATAAATATCATTTAGAACTGGATTAAGAACTCAATAAACTAACACAAAAGTGAGAGGAGAAAAGGAAAAAAAAACTGAGGAAGTAGAAGTCTGTTCAACTACAGTATTAAGGACACTCTCATTTTTGATATGTTAGCACTAAACTGCCCATATTTTATACTGGAAATCACTTGTGTATTTAACTCCAAGATTGGGTCTTACTCTGAAAATTTAGAAACAACATGATGAATCAATCATTCCAAATCCTTAAAGGGATTACATATGAAAAAATAAGACCAAATTTAACTTTTCCAAATTTAACACCAGACTGCAAACAGAATGAACTTCATACATTTTAAATCAACATCTGCATTTTCAAATTCAGACTTCTAGGTAAAGTAGATTCATAACAGACAAAATACTTTATTAGGACACTTTATGTTAGTACATAAAAAAAATTATAATTATTGAAAAAGTTTTACAGCACTTTTCCAACACATAAACATTCTAGTTGCTAACAGTCTAAGCAAAATAGCTCAAAAATAGCATCATTTTCCTGCATAGAGGACAAATTTAGTACATATTTAGAAAAATAAACTGAGATTTTTCTGATTTATTTATTTATTTGCCTCCAGAGTTTGAAACCCTTACCAGGAAGTAGTATTCCAGATGCCAAACACTCCATTACTCGTCTCAAGGCCTCCCCAGCGCCCAAAGGTCTATTACAAGTACCTATAGACTTTTCACATATAAGCTCTAGCGGCTAGAAGATATTAAATTACAAATTAGTACATGCACCAAGTGTTAAAAGGATTCCAGTTAAATGTGAGCTGACATTTCTATCTACAAGGGAAGCCAAAAAAAGCAAAAGTCAATTTAATATTTAGGGCCCACTTCACTCTTCCCCATGATTAACAATTTTTTCCCCCAGAGAGATTTCAGGAAGTGGGAAGGCAGTACTGGGGACTAAACCCAGGGCTTCACGCATCTTAAGCAAGTGTTCTACCGCTGAACTATATATATCCCCAGTCCTGCAACCAGTTTTTAAACTGAGTATTTTTGAGATATTCTCAAATGATGCTTTTATAACAAAAGCTTTCTAATTTTTAGTTACTCTGAAAGAATCACTAAAGAAAGTATGGTCATCTAATTCATTTACCAAAGATTTAACAGGGCTTAATGTAAGTTAGTAATAGCTAATAACAGGCAATATACAACCCAGCCCACCAAAATCCCACTAAATTTACTAGGAAACCCTCAAAGCATAAATAGCTCAATGTGAGAATAAGACTTCATTTTAGACAGTCTGTTCAAGAACTATAATTTGAATAAAAAAAGAACCAAATCTGTATTTAACAAACTGCAAACTAATGATACTTTATCAAAGTAATAATTACAGCTTTATTTGAACTGTTTTATAAAGTTCTTAAGTTGTAGTCTTGATTATGTCAGATATAATTTCCAAATTAAGTCAATGTTATGAAATATATTAACATGGCAAGTTAGCAATTAACTTGTAAATGTCTCCATTGGCCTGTCAGGTAATTTCAACCATAATGGCAAGAAGAACTGAAGGAGAAATGGGTCAGCCAATGAGGCTTTCATGGTCAGCAGAGCAACCATCAGTGCAGAGTTGAGGGCAGGAACACACTTATCAAAAAGATATCTGATTCTGTAACAAGTTGTAAGTGTAACGAAAGAATTCAAATAAAACATGCATAATTTTCCCCCAGGGCAAAAACAGATAACACATACCTTAGGTAACACAGAAGGTAGTCATTTTATAATAACATACCATTTCTATAGGAAATGGTATAGCTTTGCTATAAGCTTTGGAACTTGCTTTTAACTATATTTAAGTACTTACCCATCCTTTTAATGGTGCCCATGTGGGGACTCTGTTGCACAAATCACGCAGAATGCGGAGGACAATTACACATGATTTTAATCCATTTGCCCTTGCCTAAAACAAACAAAATGATTCCAATATCCCCATTGAAATTCATTCTTCATTTTAAGCATATTGATCATGGATAGGTTCTTTAACTGAATACTAAGTAGCAAGCCATTCATTGGTTTTCAAGCAAACCAAAATATCAAGCTATCAAAAATAGTAAATTGTGGTTCAGAAAGAAAGATTTTAAAGTAAAAGAAACTTTATATTAAAATTCCTTTTGTGGCCTTATGGCAATTCCATTGCAGGCAACTATTACTTTTAGCTTTTTTACCCATGGTTGTATTTTACAAGTCATCATTTAAAATTCTGAATAACCTTAGGCCAAAAAGAATTGTATGATAACAAAACATCATTAACTATAATAGAACTATTCTAGGCACTTAACCTAAGTTAACTCTTTTACTCCAACAACCCTAAGAAGTAGAAAGTACCCCATTTTATATAGTACACAGAAACCACTGTTGGGATTCTAAGCAAAACCTGCACAAGTCTACAATAACAGTAAGATAATAACAAAAAGCCAACCTGAAACCATTTGGCATGTCGAAGAGACGCCAAGGCGTTCAGGCATTTCTGCCTGTCCAATAAGTCCGGAGGATCTTTCATCGCAACATTTTCTAATGGTAAAATGGGATAGAGAGAGACAGATACAATTGACCAAGGGGTTCCTGTCAAATTACCAAACAATTTCAAAAAAAGAAGAACAGCAGTATCTGAGTGAACTAATAAGACTCCCAGAAATTTTCACAATTTGGCTTTGTTGCTTCTTTTTCTAATTATGTGCACAATTACTTGAGTAAATAGGAATAAGAATAGCATCTGTGCACAAGTACAATGGAACATATAAGAATTCATTTTGTCAACAAATCAGTGATCCTGCTTCTTACAATCTGGGAACTTATTAACAAGCATGAAAAACATCATGGCACAAAATAAGTACATAGCACTTTTTCCTTTGACAAGACAGGAAGAAGGGAAATTTGGGACCAATAGCAATCATAACTTTTTTTCCAGAAAAAAATTTGATGACTGATCAGTTTTGAAGAAAAACTGGAGCTCTAATGGTCAACTTGAGATTTACTGAGAAAACACTAAATATTCCAAAACACTTTTTGCAACTAAACGAACTCATTCAACAGATAACCATTACTAGAAACTTTACTCCACTGATGAGAACTCAAGTGTTATCCTGAAGTTCTCATGTCTTTTCTGGGCCAAAATTATTAAAACTACAAATATAAAACAAATTGAAATACACTTCCAGATCATATACCTCCTTGTGTAAAAAAGGCAGTTCAAAGGCTACTATCTAATTACAGCTCTTTGGCTTGCTTTAACATTTTAAAATTTGGTTTAGATGGCCCAAAGCAGTAAAATTAAAAATTCAAACATGATTAATGACAAATACCCACTCTGAAGAAGATGTTACATGATACTAAATCCAAGATTCCAAAGGTAAATTTATTTCCTCTAAGCTAAAAAGAAGTAGGCTTTTTTTTTTTTTTTTTTGAAGTCTTGTTGCATTATTTAAAAGCATACAACATACAAATGTTTCTTGGGGGATGATATTTTATCTAATCTAATTAAATCAGATTTATTATTCTCTCTGAAGAACTCTCATATTTAAGACAGCCCATCTTCCTGTATTCTCCTAACAGTAGCTGGTTTGTTTATACATTTGTGTGGGTCAACTACTACAGTATAAGTATTTTTAAATAAAGGATAAAAGCAGTTATCTGACTGCTTAGTTATCAGACTTCACTGTAGCAAATACATTTATTCTAATGGATAAAATGTCATTAACTAAAACTGAAAGCATGAATACCCAATAGAAAACAAATTTCCTTTGGTGCATGCCTACAATCCCAGCAGCTCAGGAGGCTGAGGCAGGAAGATCCCAAGTTCAAAGTCAGCCTCAGCAAAAGCAAGGCGCTAAGCAATTCAGTGAGACCTTGTCACTAAATAAAATACAAAATAGGGGTGGGGATGTGGCTCAGTGACCAAGTGTCCCTGAGTTCAATTCCTGGCACTCCCCCACAAAAAAAAAAAAAAAGAAAGAAAAAGAAAAGAAATCTCCTTTACTGTCAGTTCTCTATTGGCTAAAATAAAAAATTTTAAAAACTATAAAGGACAAAGTGCTACACACTTATTTTATGACAAGGTGAGCTCTACAGCAGATATCTGCATTGTTCACCATTAGTCCCTGCCAACAAAAATCACAACACAGGTTCTCATTTCATTATCCCCACCTTTTTTTTTTAACTTATAAAATGGAAACTCTTGAAAAGAATTATTAATGTGGATTTATTTATAAACATCGATAAATACACCAAAGGTATTGTATTCACAGGTGATGCAGCTCCTAGACTTGCTCAATTTTGTCTTGACACAAAATGTACAACTAACTCATTTTAATGATTTATGTCAAAATGTTTAACTGTGGTCAATACAAGTATCTCTGTAAAGCTCACATACCAGATAAAAGACTATGAATGATTAGAATCTGTTAAAAGTTAGACATGACAAAGGTTGACTGACTGCTAAAGTAACATGATCCAAACAGAAGATACAGAATTTGCTTATTTTCCACCACTTCAATTTTAAAATTAATAGGGGAAAAAACCCAGTAAAGTAAGATAAGCTTTATTCTAACATCTTACCAAGTGTGGATGTTGAGAAAAGGGAGGCAATAGAAGAGGGAAGTGAGGCAGAAGAATTTTTTATAGAAAAAAGCAAGTTAAGCCAAAACTCTTTATGTACTTTCTTGTATTTCATCCAGTGGTCAGAGTTTGTAATTTAAGCCTTAGATTAATTGTATTTATAGCAGGTATTTACAACAGGGACCACAGGAAAATATTTCAATAAATTCTTTCATCTCTAAGATTATAATCACAAACTCTTATTAAAAAAAAATCAAGACATCAGCTTGCTACAGACAGTCAACATTTGGAGACAATAGATTCTACTGAAAAGTGATGAAACGGGCAGGCACTGGATAGAAGACTTGCAACAGATTCCCTTTACATCACCATCAGAATGGCCATGTTTCTTCATGCTCTGATAGTCAAAAAGTCAAAAGATCCAAAATGTCTCAATAGTAATGCGGTGGGAAATAGCAGAGGAGATACAATAATTCATCTCATTTTACCTTCAAAGCTTTTTTATATTAAATAAAATAAATTCATATGGTACTACAGTGCTACGTCTATCTTATTTCCTTTATGTGATTAATAATATATGGTTTTATATATTTTCATTGATTAAAAAAAACTTCATTATTTGGCAATTATTTTGCTTCATTAATATGGCAATCATAGGACTGGTGCTAGAATTTAATACTTCTGGACTTCAATGTAAGATTCAATTTTGTTGGGAAAAGGCTTTTCTAATGAAAAAGACGGGGAGGAGTTCTCATGGAATCCTTAATAGAAACAATAGAACTGTGAGCCATTTCATTTTTTACTACAGTGACCACTGAAACAAAAAGTAGCATGAGAGGTTATAGTAGAGGGATGTTAGCAAAAATGCCAGAAGAAAAAAAAATTTTTTAAAAAACGTATTACTCAGTGACCTGGCACCAGGGCATGAAGGTACATTCAACATTCTGAACAATGGAAGCATTGGAAAGACGTCTATTATACCTAACCATGTTTATTTGGTTAGAGGTTAGATCAGTGAACAGAATCACACCATACGCAGGAAATGTTGGTCAGTTTCTCTCAAGGCCCTACAAGCAAATTATCTGCCCCTGTTAACAAAATCACTAGGCTGAAGATGGGGCAGGAAAAAAGCCAAACACAACTGTTAAGTAGGAGTTATGTGTTTAGAATCTGGACTCTTTAAAGGTAAAATAATTTAGCTGGGGTATCATGACAGGCTCCGTGACAATCTGCATGAAACTGAGCTACTGGGTTCATGTTGAAAGAATTTCCTAATTAGCCTGAAGATATCCTGGCAGCCCCTCCTTTCTCAAATTCCTTGAAGCTTTCAGGAAAGAAGACGTTATGTCCCAAAGCACTGTCCAAGCAAAATATCAGGACACAATAATGTGGACAGGTAAATGTAGAAACAAAGTAGAACAGAGAGAGATTATTCTCATTTATGCCAGTAATGTCACTTAGGATGACTTTCCTTCAGTGAAAGTCAAGCATTAGAAAGATAATAGTCAAAGGTTTGCTCTGCATAAATACCCAGAGCAGCTGGTTAATAGCTGGAGAAGGCAGGAAAATAAAGCCTACAGCATCATTCTAATCTCAGTTGTGATCTCTAAACTGAGAATCTACTATCTCAAGACACATGCTAGAGAACTTCTGCCAAGAAGAGTCAGAAGTTCACACTGGCACCAATACATGAAAAGAGACTCTTGGGCAGCTTCTCTGTCAATCCCTGAACCACGCCACCTCCCCACCCCCACCAAGTTCTGGGGACAGAGGTTTATATTAGTCTTAGCCAGAAAAGTCTCTAGTTTCCCTATCCACCTGGTTTCAAACTGCTTTATAAATGTGATAAAAAGATGTTTTATGAGTCCCAATCACAAATACAGTTCTGTTTTAAAATCACAAACACCAAAAGAAGCTGAGACCATAATGTTCAGAAGGACTAGATCTGCAAAAGCACTCATGCAGATCCCAGAAAGGAATGGGAAAGTACATTGCACACTAAATTTTGAGTAAGAGGACCTGGCCAAATGTTAAACTTTCCTCATTTAAAAGGCAGGATAGTAACTACCTCAAGAGAGCTGCCGTGAGATTTTTTGTTTTGTTGTGTTTTAATAAATCACATACAAGAAAATGCTTATCACACAATAGACTATAAAATACCTCAAAAGACACAGATCTTCAAAATCTATTGCTTAAGCTATGAGATGTTACTCATTGTTAATGCTTCTTTCTTATATACTGGACATATTTATTTAATCAGACAATATGCTGAGTACATAAATTCAATTCACTGATTTACATGTGGTGTTCTTTGATTGCCTCCTATGTGTTGGGTATACTTGTAGGTGCTAAGGAAAAAGAAAAGCGGTAGTAAAAAAAAAAAAAGATAACTACTCTCAATGAATCATTAGTTATAGAATGAGCCTGCTCATTATGAGCACCACAGAAAACCTGTTTATCGATTCTAATAGTATGTGCTTCGATAGGTGTTTAAGAATTTAAATATGTTTACATTTAGGTTGCTAGACCTACTGTGCACACATTACTCACATTGTTAACTGAAGCAGTTTGAATAGGTAAATTTGTGCTAAGAATCTTTAATAAGCTGAATTATTACCACTATTTGTTGAGCAGATACATTGTGCCAGTTATATAAGTCACATTATATAAATTCTCTCCTTTAACCTGTGAACAACTTTTTGAGGTATTTATTATCCACACTTTAAAATGAAGAAAGCAAACCCAAGGTCACAGAGCAGTACTAACTAATGGAATTAATACTGAACATAAGGCTGCTGTGCACCAAAGTCTGTACTTTTTCTCCAGTGCCTTCTTTAAAAGAAAATATGTAGTAATTGAAAAACCACTCCAGATGTAAGAACTCACACAAGAGATATTATTAAGCAGACGAACAGAGTGTCTGTCCTTAAGGGCGCATAGGGGGCAGGGGGAGCTATTCTTAAGTAGTGGAAGTTCGCTAGCTAACAATCTAGGAAGGTAGTGAGTTATCTCAATTGATTGTTCACAGTAACAATCTAGGTTGTAAAATGGTGTGGGGGTTGGGGCAGGCTCCTGCCCAGTGACCCTCTTTTCCACACTTGAGGCATGGGCCTGGAGGTCTAAGAGATAGGGTGTTCCTAGTAGTGGCTGATTGAGCAGGTCTAGCTGGCTGAAAGGCTTTGGCTAGCATTTGGTATTTTAGTTTTTGAGTTTTTTTCTTCCCTTCCGTTATATACCCTGAATGCCACCACTAGAACCTCTTGGCTGTTGGGTAAGGGGGCCCCTGTCGACCACCTCAATTTAGCCTTTATGTCTAGGTAGCTTTGGGAAAAATAATGTCATGAGTAGCTGTTGTTCCTCCACAGTTTCAGGGTCCTGATTAGTATATTTGAGCATGGCTTCTGTGAGGCAACTCAGAAAGGCAGATGGGATGAGTTTTCAGTTTTGTCCTATCATAATTTGTTCATCATAATTAATGGGTTTAATGATTGCCTTTCGAAGACCTATAAGAACGCAGGTTTGGAATTCATCCCATTGCAGACACCTGGTCCCCGTGTTATAATCTCATTGGGGTTCCCTATCTGGTACTGCTTCAGCCCCAATGAGGTGGGTGGGTTTGTTTGACTGGTGAACCTCATCTGCCTAATTGTGCACCTTTTCTCAGACTCGCCTATGCTCCTTGTAAGACTGGGTAAGATACTGAAATTCCTTCATGAAGTTTGCAGAGTTGGAGTTGAAGGAGCCTAGCTGCTTCTCTATCTGGGAAAGACTGGAGAGTAAGAAAGGAACATGAGAGTAAGAAAGGACTCTGATCACTCCCTCCACACCAGCCACCTCCTGTAGGGGAGCTGGAACATGTGCATGGGACCAACTGACTGGAGGACTGGGTAGGCTGGGCAGAGGTAGGAAGCAGAAACAGAGCAGGGCAAAGGAGATGGAGAAGCAGGGGCCACAGGGTCCTCTGCCGCAGGAGACTGGTATGGGGGTGGTTCAAAGTCGGAGGAGGAGGAGGGATTAGGAGGGGAAGAAGAAGCAGGGGAAAGTGAAGATTCACTGCCAAAAGGAGGTGTTCGGGTTTCCAGGAAGAACAAAGATCAGGTTTAGTGTACAAGAAAGAGAAAACTTAAAGGTAAGGAATCTCTTTCCATCTACTTGCTCACTCACAGAAGTTGTATAAGTCCCATAGAACACTGGGATCCAGGGTGCCATTATGGCCATTTGGATTATCTAAAGGATACTGTGACCAAATATCATTATCGAATGAATAAGTTTAGGTGGCTCTAGGCCAGGAGTCAGGTGAAGGGGTTTAAGATTGTCTAGTAGGCACCCCAGGGGGAATCTTCCAGAATGGAGGACCCAGATCCCATGGTGGAGACTGATAAACAGCCAAGTCAGTATCCAAGGCATCCCGAGGTCACAGACTATTTGGCTGGAGACAAGGCAGCAACACAATGATGGGTGTCGACACTCATCGGTATGTGCCAGACAAAAGCCAAGGGGGTTGAGGACTTGGCACCAGAAATTTTAAGAGAAAAAGTGAAGAGGAGCCTCAACCCAGAGAGAGACTCTCCACCATAAAGATCGGGGACCCACCCATCAGATAAGGTCAACTAAGGGAGCCAGCAGTAACTATAAAAGTAGCTGGGGGAACCCCTACTCCTCAACTGCCTTGAGGGCAACAGACAATCAACAGTCAAGTCCCAGGTCAGCAGAGGAGTGTTTAAGTCCACCTAGGTGAAAACTTACCAATCTGAAGGCCAGTGGTGGATTTAGAACTAGGCTTCCAAGCGAATGGAAGATGAGACCAGTGTCTGGGGCTCTGGGGCGTCAGATGGGATTCCACTCACCTAAGTGGCAGTAGAAGAGCTCAACCGAGTCATGGCACCAATGAAAGCACCCAGAAAAACCACTCCAGAGGCAGGAAGTCACACAAGAGATTTCATTAAGCAGTCGAACAGAGTGTGTGCCCTTAGTGGGGGGAGAGAGAAACGGAGGGGGAGCGAAGGAAGGAAAGAGGGAGGGGGAGAGGCAGGGGAGCTATTCTTAATAGTGGAAGGTCTCAGGCTAATAACAATCTGACCAATGACAGATGAGGAAGTTCGCAGGCTAACAATCTAGGTTGTAAAATGGTATGGGGGCGGGAGTAGAATCGGGAGAAATGGCTGTAGTCATTAACCCATCATCCCTTCAGTAATGAATGAGGAAATGGTTAGGTTCTACAGGGCCTGTAAATAAAGAATTAGAATATGGTAAGAAGACTGACTCCGAGAAGGAGCCTTACATATGAAATTTTTAAACAATAAAAAAGATTCACTGTGTACTCTGGCAATTTAAAATATAAATGGTGATTTGAAATGAGTAGTTAAATCCACTACTGCACAGACTCTAACACAAAGGATATAAATTTGATGTAGTAATATGCCCCAATCCTCTGGTTCTGCCTTTTTCCCTTGTTCAAATTTTACCCAAATAAGTAGCAAGAGACGGAAGAGAAATGCATGAGGTGTGTATGTACTGTGAATTGTTTATTTATGGATGATCAAAAGTCCAGATAGCATAGGAAAATGTTTCCAAGGAAAAAAGAAGTTACAATGGATGTGTTTTTTAAACTTTGAAAAATGAGTAGAAATTGAAAAGGGGGGCTGTCTTTCAGTCCCAGAAATCCCTGGAACCTGAATGAATCTTGTGCTTTCATTCCATGCAGCTGCAAATAACTGCATCAAGGAGCTAAGGAGTGCCTAGTATGAGCAAATAGAATTGTAAAAACAGATCTCAAATGCTCAATTATGCTGAAACTTTCAAGTTGCCCAGGAATACACAAAACTGCTAGAAAAAACAAAAGGTTCTTTGACAGGTTAGACAAAATGAGTAAATTTAAAAAGATCATGTGAGTCAACAGGGCTGGGATGTTAAGAATAATTCAGGCAAACCTTTCTGCAATTTAAAAGGAAAATATGTGTAAAATATTAAATCCCAAATGATTCCTTCAACTTACCTGATCCCACACACTAGCTAAGAGTCAACTCATAGAGGTCTTTGGACCCTCAGTAACCCAAAACACCTTGAACAGAGACTATTTGACTCTCCTACTTCATCACAAATCCCATTCTTTAATAACGTATTCAAGCAAAGGTGCAATGCTATAAGAATCTGTTGCTAGGTTCTCTTAACAGAAATTAAGGTTATAAAAGCAACAGACTAAGCTTAAGGATATCACTGCAAGTTATGACAAAATTCCATGTAAACACACAAAACCACAGGGAAAAAGAATCCAGATATTCTCTTAATACTTTCTAAGAGGTAATGGAAGGAATATCAACAGGTACAAGTGAATATATAATTCACCTGGTCTTTGGCAACTTCAGTCATTTTCTCATTTCCCTATAATCAAATTTTTAATAATGCCAATAATGACAATTCTACTTAGAATTCTACTTTAAGTTTTCTTGTTATTGTCGTATATGGACACAAAACATTTATCTTATTTCATTATTATTTTTTAACATGGTACTGAGGATCAAACCCAGTGCCTCACACATGCTAGGCAAGTGCTCTACCACTGAGCTACAACCACAGCCCAAAATGGTTGTTTTTAAACTATAGGGTCAAGTAGAATACAGCTTACCAGAATTAACATTTATCTTGACACATCAGAAATCATAGTTCTGCTGTTAAAAAAATTAAGCATTTAAGATTGAATGGTTCTTCAGAGGTGCAATGGACACTATATATAAGAAAAAATGAGTACAGGCATAACCCAATTTTAGATTGGATATACTTTGATTAAAATGATTCATAAATGTATTTAGTTATTTTTGTTGGGCATAGTATATCTGACTTTAATCATCCAAAAAAATATTTTTTAAAAGATACCACTTTTAGTTTAAGGAGCCTACGAATAACACCTACCAAAAATTTAAGATCTAAGATAAATGTGCTTTTCTACCCTTACTGTGAACTTCAAATAAACTATGAAACTGACCAATATTTCTTACTACACTGGTGGTACTTCAGGTAGAGGAGTAAGCAATGGGACTTGTTGAAATTCAAGAGATGAAAAATAGCAACAGAGAGTCCCCACTGGCCCAGATACACTGCACTGCCTCTAAATTGTCAGGACAGAGTGGCCAGTTGGTCAAAGGTCTGACCAGGAAAAATATCAAATGGCAAGTTTCTAGGAACAGGACTGAGAAGCAGAAACAAGTTAACTTGACATGATAAAAACATCAGAAAAAGAAATTCACTGCACTCCCATCATTACTTCTCAAAGCTATCAAAAACTGAATAGATTTCTCACTCTAGTTTTAGAGGATGACACTGCCATATAGCAATTCTTTTTAACTTAAGTAAGATAAAGCATGATTCTTGCATATATCACAAATCTCCTAAAAAATTTACTGAGGATTATGCATTGATTAAGAAAAAAAAAAAAAAAATCAATCCCCCAATTCACATTCCTTACACTACAAAACAAATCTACATATGGACAACTAAGTAAAACAAATTTTGCAAGGTTATGTGGCTATCAGAAATTAAGAGCAATTACGCAAGTGAGTACTTTTGAAACAATAAGTGAATTTGAAAATAATACCATTTTGGTCCATATTTAATCCTGAAATCTGGCCATTAAGCCAAAATAAATAGAACAGGTTGGTTGATACCAGCAATGTAATGTAATACTAGACAAAGTAAAACAGAACACCAAAATGGTGTTAAAAAAAAAAAAAAAATTGAGAGTTAAGGGCCACATTTGATATGCACAGGTTTTTTAAATTAATCTATTTTGTATTTTAAAATTATACATGTTTGAAAAGTACACTAATTATTTAGAAACAAAGCTGTTTAAATACTATGGGTAGTATAAAAACAAATGAAGACCGATTTCCTAAACCAGTAAAGCACAGTTAACAAAACCACTGCAACGAGCTCATACATAAACAAAACAATATGTATACACACACACACACACACACACACACACATATATATATATACATATACACATGTACCTCCATCTTTCTTCTCCAGTTCATCCCGAATTAGAGGGGAAGTAAGTATCACCTTCAAAGTCAGGGTGGGCTCTTTAGTGTTCCGAATTATAATAGATGCCTCATTTACACATTGTTCCACTTGATATTTCTCTTCTGTAAGTTTCTGAAAAATCACCAAGATTTCAATAACATCCTATTAACTTGACTGAAATCTCAAATGCACTAGGTTCTAAAATGTTATAAACTATTGATTGGTATTACTGTGCTGAAAAGCAACATCCACAACTAGTTCTTTAGTTTGGCAAAAACTTCTCTCAACTTACAAACAAATCCTTTCCATCCTCAAAAGGCAACCACAATGTCAACCATCCCAACAATTATGAAACAATATTTAAAACTATTCTAATATTTAAAAGTAAAATGTTAACAGCATCATTGAAATTATTACAGAGAACAGCTTTAGAATAATAAATAGCTGGGAATGTTCTCTAAACCAAAAAGTTTTCTTTTTTTTTTTCTTTTTTCTTTTTTTTTTTTGCAGTACTGGGGACTAAACCAAAGGACACTCCACTACTGAACTACATCCTCAACATTTTTTACTTTGAGACAGGGTCTTCCTAAATTGCCCAGGCTGGCTCAAACTTGCAGACCTCCTGCATCATCCTCTGGAGTTGCTGGGACTACAGGTGTGAGTCATATACCTGAAACCAATAGCTTTTTAGTTAGAACAAACTAAAGAGGAACTTCTACTTGCCAAGGACTTGCAAATGTAAGATTATATGGATTTTCTAAAAGAAATTGAGTAAGCACGAATGAAAAGGGATCCTTTTAAAATTTTTAAAATATTTTTAGTTGTAGATGGACACAACACCTTTATTTTTTAATTCTTTTTAATGTGCTGAGGATTGAAGCCAATGCCGCACACATGCTAGGCAAGCAGTCTATCACTGAGCTACAACCCCAGCCCTGAAAAAGGCTTCTTACACATTTACTTACCAGAAAAAGAAATATATACAAACAAGTAACTTCCACACTTCTCTTACAAAAGGTCTCTCAGTCATAAAGAAGAATGAAATTATGGCATTTGCGGGTAAATGGATGGAACTGGAAGCCATCATACTAAATGAAATAAGTCAGTACCAAAAACCCAAAGACAGAATGTTCTGATATGTGCATGTTAACATACAATAAAGGTAGCAGGGTAGAGCGGGAGAACAGAAATTCATTGGATTAGACAAAGGGTAATAAAAGTAAGGGAGGGAGGAGGGGATTCAGAAAGACAGTAGAATGAATAAGACATAACTTTCCTATGTTCATATATGAATATAAGACCAGTAAAACTCCACATCATGTACAACCACAAGAATGAAATACTAATTAAGTTATACTCCATATGTGTATAATATGTTAAAATATACTCTGTCATGTATATCTAATAGAACAATTTTTTAAAAAATTTTTAAAAGGTCTCAGAGATCATCAAATTGAGATTTATCATTATGACAAGTCATCTGATAACCACAGGGAAACTTACATTGCTTCTTTTAACAAATTATTATAGACACAGAACTTCCACAAAACAATCACCCAATTAGAATCACATATTAATTATTATTGTTTTAGTTGTCAATGAACCTTTTTTTTTTTTTTATTTATATGTGGTGCTGAGAATTGAACCCAGTGTCTCACACATGCTAGGCAAGTGTCCTGCCACTGAACTATAACCGCAGTCCCACATGTTAATTTATATTTAACATTATTATATATTAAATATTTAATAACAAGGGCCTTTCTTAGTGATGAAATTTTTAGTATCTATTCCTGAAAGGAAACACTACTAGATCATTGGTATATATTAAAAATAGTACACAAAAATAGTATTTTACCATTGAACAGTTCCAAAAAAGCAAGAAAAAGACAACTCATTATCCTAATTTTGAATAGAGGAAGCCAAATAAAGGAAAAACCGCACAAGTGAATGAAAAACCAAAATCAAAATATAAAGCAACAGCATAAAACTGCTCACATTCTCATTTTGCCAATAAAAAGGATTAAAGATGTTTATTAGCGAAGAAGTCAAACTAAATTTTCAATTATGCATGTAGATCCCTACAATGCACATGAGTTTTAAACTAGACTAATTTTAAGTGTTCTCTAGTCCTGGTCATCCTCTGCCTTGTTTGCTCAAAGTAGTTCTAAAATCACCATAGAAAAGAGTATGGAGGGAAAAGGTATGTTTCAACATTAATTAATTAAAATAATTAATAAATGCAGGTTTTGCTGTAAGTGTTCAGGAAGACTTTTAATCCATAAGAAAATAAGATCATGTCAGATACTACTGTTCCACATAAATGCTAAGAAAACAAAGTGAAAGATAATATGTGAAAGTCACACTTAAAATTATTTCTTTCCTGAAATTATCAGCAATAATATTGCATGTGTGTTTATATATATAGATGCAGGCATGAGTGTGCACATGAACATAATTTAATCTGAGGGAAATATACCTTTACCCAAATACAGATTATTCATTATTAGAGAATTCTCCAGGCTAAATTAAACTGAAATACATTTCTCATAATGTCCACCATCGGTCCTAATAGTTCAGGCCTCTTCTACCATCCCTAAAAATAGCCCCTTCAAAGACCTAAGAATATTTCTTTCTTTCTAAATCTTCTCTTCTTTAGCCTAAAAAGCTCTTGTTTCCTCACATTTAAGATGGTCTCCACAACCTAAACTCTCTCTTGGGTTCCTCCCTTGAACATTTACTAGGTCAAAAAAGAGTATTTTAAAACTGTAGTACACAGAAATAAAAACTTTCACTCAGGAGAGGAACAATTCAGAGTTTACACCATTGTGATGTGCAGAGAGAACACCCTATATTGGTGCACAGTGAAGTTTGGTCCTATCTTCTGTATCTTCAAAGCTGAAGAGATGTGACAGATTTAGTAAGAAACTCTGGTTTATTACAGCACTGGATCTCAACCTTTTTCTCCACTTTGACACACCTGATGATGAGAAATATGACCATTCTCATAAGAAACAGTACTTACTAAAAGGAACAGAAAAGAGTGATATGGCTGAAAAAGGCTTCGGTTATTACTTATTATAGGCTTGACAGTAACAATGTTCTCCATACTAAAAGCAGAAATGCAGATTAAATTCTAAAGCAATAAAAAAAGGAAATGAGAATTTTATTAACATTCTGATAAGAAAGTACTGGTAGACAGCTGTTACTGAGCTTTTCATTTCATAAAATTTATTATATTCTATGTCCCTTACCATTCTCTTTCCCCAAACGACCATAAAAGGATGAAAGAAAAAAGGAGTTAAACTCTATAAAAAAAAAAATCAGAAAATCTCTCTCCATCAATATTCAAAGTGGGAAAGTTGAATATGTTCTGTCACTTAGAAAACTATATTTTAAGATTTACGATGGAATAATAAAACAGTGCCCTCAAAATTAATATAGGAAAATGCATCGACAAATAATATAAATGTGTACCAAGAGTGGTAGATTTAAAAAAAAAAAAAAAGTTTTAAAATTCAGTTGGTAATATAAAAAAAAAAATCTAGTAACAAATCTCATGAAAACAAATTCAAAATTCATATTACTTGGGCGGGAGAGAACCACTTTTACAAGAAGTATAAATAAAAGAAACCAATAAAAGAAATGGGAGAATTCAACAATTCTCAAGTTTGGACCTAGGGGTGAACAATATTTCTGTGACATGGATATAAGGACAAACTGAAATGATATCAAACAGCCATAATCTAATTAGATCACAGGTGACACACATCTGAAACCAGAAGATGATAACAGCTGCCCAATCAGTACTACAAATGGCCCTTTGGGTGGCTGGCAAAGCAGATCCTAGGAGTCTTCCATCTCTGGTAGCATCCTCCAAGGAACACGGCAACATTAAAAATTTTTTTCTAAATACTTCCCAGGAAGAAAAAGGTATGGAAACAAGGAATTAATAGTGACTTTCCATTAACAGTTATATTACCTTACTCTTTAATTTTAACTGTTTATCAGTTATAAAAGTTATATATAAAAGGCTCAAGTTGTCTAGGCTCTTTTTGAGTTTTCTGCATTTCACCAACCCTTCCAAGAGTTTTATAATGCTGAGAGATCTAGTCTGGAAAAAATGAAACCTCTCAGCAAGATAAACTTGAAAAGTTTAAGACTGTACCTTAATAGTCATCTTAATTTGATAATTATATCCTGAGTACTAATCTCTATAAATGTGTTTCAACTGTGATGATTAGTCAACTGACCCAGAATAGTGGCACTGCTTGTGTTTGTACCTACCCCTAAATATTACCAAGTCTTGTTACTAAATTCATCAAGGTTAGTACGTATTTTCACCTTTTTAGAAATTCTTCTAGAGGTGCAGTTAAACTGTACTCACCTGAATCTGAATTGGAAGATTATCTTTGACTGTACTTAACAGGGTCTCTGTGGGTTTGTCTTTGCACATTAAAACCAGTTCCAAATCCATATCATCTTTAATCAGCAAGCCTTTTGCAACCAGACCAATCCTCATTACACCACACAATGTCCGACCACCTTGATCCCTAAAAACAGAAGTCTGAATGATTCCTTGTACAACCTATTAACTTCATCATCATTTGGCTTCCTGGATATTCATATAAATTGATAAGAAAATATGTAAATCCAGACATCAAAAAATCTACAGATTAAAACTCTCAGATTTAAGGAGCATACAGTAACTATTGTCCCCCCCAAGGAATAATTCAATTGGGAGCATATTTCAAAGTACAGATCTTTAAATTCTTTACTACATCTATATTCCTTAAGAAACCCCAAAATATTTTATCTCCTTAAATAATTTTCGAATTATTCTTTTTAAATTCCCATTGTTTTTTAATAGTAACTAATGAATTGGCACGAAACATGAACACCATGGTATACTGAGAATTTCAAGACAGAAATCTAAACTATCTGAATTCTACCCCAGCAGTTCCTGATGGCTCGGTAATCTCAAATGTCAAATTGCTATTGGCTAAATGAGCTAAGTTCCTGCCTAGCTGCATCGTTGTGAAATCCACAAAAGTTTATGGGGAAGACTGAAAAATGTGAAGAGCTGAGGAAGTAAAGAGTTGAGAAAGGAAAGAATAATCTATCAGTTTTGCACTCCAAACCCAGGAGTAGTTACAAGAGCAAATATCAAATCATGAATAGAGTGCATCAGAAAAATGTTCACCTATTTTTGGTTTAAATTCTAAAACCTTATTAGTTCATTTTCTTCAATCACAAATGAAAATATTAAGCAAGCTTAGCAGTCATTCAGTAAGGCAAGTTTTAGAGCATGAGAAAATACTGCTGCTCCTGAGGTTACACAGTGTTGAAATTACCAAACCAATCACAGATTAGGTATCATACTTAAAAGAGGAAGGCAAAGAAACAGCTTAGAACAAACATACTACATATTCTCACTTAAACTTCACAACAGAAGGTTTGTAAGACAAAGAATGTGAACATCAGAAAAGTTAATTATTCAAGTTCACAAAGAGGGTAAAATGGCAAAGCCTGAATTCAGACCCAGGTTGATTTGACCACAATATTTAGGTTCTTTACACTGTCTGGTTGTTTCCCAAGTTTAGAAAGGGAGAGGTTAAAATTAAGAGAGGTCAAGCAAGGCAATCTGGAAATCTGACTTCAATAGAGTCTTACTTGCCTAGATGGAAGAAAAAGATCATTCTAGATGAAAGCAAAGAATCAGCAATTAGGCAAAAGTCAGTGTAATTGAGAATAAAATGAAGAACGTAAAGAAACAAATTGTAGCAGTGGAAACTCGATAGAAAATTATAAATAATCCAGCCACTGATTTGGTGCCTGTCACACCTTAAAGATTCAATAAATATTAAAACAACCATAAAGTTGCCAGAAATACAGACGTAAATAAGCATTTTAAAGCAAATAACCCAAGTGTAGAAACTGATTACTTCTGCATCCCTGTCCTCTATTCTCTTAGTCTCCCTAATCTAACAGTGATTTATAAATTACTCCTCTATAGTCACCCTCAAACCACTGCCTTCAAATTGTTCAGGTTCTAATTACCTTGAAAGTATACTATCTCAATCACCTCCAGACCTCATCAGCTTTATTTTGACTCATCTCTGCTGTCTTCAACCTACTGTATACAGTATGCTGCAAACAGAATAATCTTTCAAAGGCATTCCACCTATTATTTTCCTTAGTGAACACTTGGACTCAGCATACTGGGAGGTAATTTAGAAGGCAGCCTGACTTTCTGGTTTGAATCCTGGCTCTGTTACTTACTGCTGACATTGAACAAATTACAAATACTTGACTTCTTTGAGCCTGCTTTCTCATTTATAAAACAAGAATAATCCTTTCTTATAGAGTGGTACTGAGAATATAATTCAATGCAAGTAATGATCCTTGCCCAGAGGCCAACTTTTCTCACACCTAAATCTCTGCTGAGACTTATTTTTTATTCCCCTTTCATGGCTTGCCAAAATTCTACCCATCTCTGAGCCTACTCCAAATACTCCCTTCCTTATTAAAGCTTTATCTGATTCCCAGAACCAGCAGATCATCTCTTTCTGCTCTGTAATTTGAAAATTTATTCACATGAAATTAAAGCATACATGCTAAGAAAATGGAATCTAGAGTCATACATACTTGACTATGAATCCTGGTGAACATTAGTCATTAACAACTCACTTATTAAACTCTAAATCATAATTGAATTATACTTGGTCTTTTTCCACAGATAGAGGGCAGCTTGTTTAATGTGAGAAACTAAGTACTAATTCAAAAAAAGATATTCATGAATAATGAATTTGAATATAGCAGTTATTGTAGAGCAGGTAACAATGAATTCCTTAAAAATCAAGGATAAAATCCTAATATTCTTCATGATACAAAATTGTGGAACCTTGTGCCATGATTTAACTTTTGAATCAGTTTGTAAAAGGGCAAAATAATAGGTTAAAATAAGGGAGCATAGATAAAAGTTGCCTAACAGCACCTAGCACTAGAAGACACTTAACAAATCTACTTAACAAGTGTTCCTCACTCAAGCCTAGCACACACTGGAAAACAGCTCTGTTCAAAGACTTGTCTGACTCTTTTTTATACAAAATAAGAACCGTCATTTGTACTTCTTGAGTTCCATCACTTACAAGAATCACAGACAAGTGCTCAACCTGGAACCATTACACAAATGGGAAAACTTTACACAGACAACCAAGAGCATCTACACATAGCTATATTTAAAAATATAGAAGAAAGTGTGGAGCACATTATCTTTTAAAAACCTTTAAAACCAGTTAAGCAAGTCTACAGAAAAGCTTTCCAAAAGTATGCCAGCTTTGAGGGAAAAAAAAAAAAGATGTATTTAAAAGATCTGAACTCCACTGAAATATATACTTAAAAATGATAAAAAAGAACATATTTTGTTGTATATATGTATCTATATAACCACGTATGTAAAACCACAATTTAAATAAGCTTAAAAATCAGCAATAAATATATCAAATTTAAATTTGTTGTACATGACTATTTGACTTGTACAATATTGAAACATATACAGAACCAGATATCATTAAGGCATCACAAATTCAGTCTCTGAATATTGCTAATTAACATGAGCTCCAAATTGGACCATAACATTTTTAAGTCATCATATATGACAAAAATTGAATTAATTCCAAGAACCTTCAAACTCACACCAGATACAAAGTATAAATTACCTATAAACAGTTAATGTAGTAAAGAAATTATATTTGTCAGCAAAAGTTTGACAGATTATCTTTCAACTAAAGATGAAAAGGTTACACTAACTTTTAGTGAAGAAATATGTATCAATATTTTTCTACTATTCTTTATCTTCTTATCACACTGATTTAGAATTGGAAGCTGGAAAGAATAATTCAATAACCTTTATCTTCCACTAACAAAGGATACAGGTTTAAAAAATAATGTTTTAAAACCTATTAATATGATGTAATTAAATTGTATGGACTTCATCTTTCAAAATAAGATATACACTTATTCCAAAGATAGTGGCATTGCTCAAATCCATCACTGTACACTTAGCATGACACAGTCTCAAGATCTGACTCCAGTTACCACTGCTGTTTCATCTCACCAATTGCTTCTGTTATTACAACACTTTGAACACTGTATTGTAACTGTAACATCAGGTTCCCATTAGACCTTCCTTCATTCCACAAGTATATTAACATTTTTGGTATGCAAGACTCTGCACTACATCCTTTTGATGCCACAAGGCAGATTCCAACAAGGCAAAAATACCTTTAAAATACATTTTCATACACTCCATCTACACTAGGATTAAAATGTCTGACAAAAAGAATTATTTCCCCCTGCTATTACTTACGAATTTAGGAGACTGAACCAACACAGAAAAAAGATGACAATATCTTTACATAACCTTCAAACACAGAAGGACTTGGTACATTCTCAGAAGGGATCCTAACAAGTCCATCTTATTTTTCTAGCTCTAATCATTATTCCTTCCTTGCTTTCCTTTCAGTATTAACTTAGAAAAACTCCATGTATTTCCCTGGTTATAGTCACATATATGAGAAAACATACGGCGCAGTATAGTGTAGGGACTCTCTCAGACTTTTCTGTGTACTCCAGTACAGTATCACAAGACCAGTCCATACTCACTTGGAATAATTCTCTACAGTCTCATCTTTCTTCACTTCTGTCTCGCTCTCTGATTTTGTGCCTTTATTTGTTTCATCCAGCCAATCTGAGACATGTTTAAGAGCACATTCAACAGTAGACACCATATTTTGAACAGCTTCTAGTTCCTCTGGAGATGGATAGATTGTTGAATGTTTCACCATAACATGGCGATCATCATTGGCAAAAGATCGAATAGATCTCTGTCAGAAGGAAAAAGAAAACAATTGCTTCAATAAAAGAAATGGCACTTAAATCATGCCATCAAATGTCAAACAATTATAAAACAGTTAACATTAAAATAATAAAAATTTGCTCAGGAATGGTGTGGAATTTCATTAATGGGTTTATTAAATTAGAGGTCTTTCATTCATGTTTTGGTAAGGCTCACCTAGGTCACACTCAAAACAGTGTGACCTATATAAATACCTATACCTTCTGAATAGCCCTTCAAAAAAAGGCATCCATTTCACAGGATATTTGTAAAAAAGTCTCTCGGAATACATGATGGTGACTCATGACATTCAGTCACTCCCTTCCAAACTGATGGAGACTTTCACACTTTAAAAACTTGAGAAGGCATAATACAGTAGAGATACAAAATATAAAGTTATGTATGAATTATGGAAAATATTGGAATGCTGTTTAGTACTTGACATTCAAACCTCTGGTGCAAGGCTTTAATTTTTAAAGAAGGTTAGCAGGAGACATTCCAAATTCCAGAATGAGGAAAATAATGTAAAAACAACTTCCCAAGCTAATTTACACATGTTATCACATTCTAAATCAAAATTTTCTCAGAACTGGTTTACTTAAACCTCAAAGAAAATCATTTTAAAGCTTATTTGGAAAAACAAAATCAATGACAGTATTAAGAAATATTCTACAAAGATAGATGAGTAGTACCATTATACTAAAATAAAATACAAAAAATTTTAAGAAGCAACAATTAAATGATTTCTGGCCCAGAAATCAGTGGAGCAGACTAATACTCAGAAATAGAATAAATTTCATGAGAACAAAATAGATCCTTCACACTCATGAGTCACACATCCATAAACCTTTCAGTAGTTCCAAATTTACAAATATCACAAAGCCACTTGTACCAGCACACCAAACTAAACAAGGATAAGGTGGTAAGTTTTCTATAAAACCCAAAATATTCCTTTTAAAGGATGTTTACAGTGTCTTTACTTACCTGAAATTATGTGCAAATGGATGGCAAAAATTTTGAAGCCTTCACCACAAAATTAAAAACATTCAAAATCCTTATCAATCCTGTCTCTTGTTTTATAACTATGTTTAAAACTTATTAGTTTGAAAACTAGTATGTTAACACTACAATATCACTGTCCCCTATAAAATGAAGCAAACTATAATAACTGAAAAGGTATGTAAGCCTTTGAAAATCTCGATTGTTATATAAATTCAGAACTAAAATCAGTCAAAGCTTTCCTTTTTCTCAATGAAAACCATCTGTCTAGATATCTTTCTTGTTTAACATTCAGGACCAGTTTTCCAACTGCAGCTTTTTGCCACAAAGAAAAAAAACTTTTGAATCACTTCGTGAGAAGATTTATTGATATATCTAAGAACAAGTACTGAAAAACCAAGGGAGTCATATTATGAGTTGGAGATGTTAGGTTGTTACCTAGACTCATGTATGAGCCAAGACCATCAGTCCTATACACTTACCTCATCTAAGCAAAATTACATATTCCTATATTATACAAACATTTGGTGTTTCACAAATAATTTAGACTGCCAATGTTAAATCCAAAAAGATTAAATACAATAGGCTATCCATGGTTGAGAGGAAGAATTGACAAAATGGTATAACAAAAAAAAAAAGGGTAGAAAAATCTTATTTACTCAAACAATATCCAAATGGATATTCTTCAAGTATTTTAAAAATGAAATCTAAACAACAGTAAATTCTCATTCAACTCTTAGAGCTAAGAAGCAAGAAATAGGAGAAAATGGAAAATGTTCACTGATTAAAACTATATTGAAGCACAAAATTGCTTGCCAGAAAAACCTACGTTAATTTAAAGAATAAACCAGAGAAGGAATTCCATCAATCATAACAATATAAAGCATTTCTTTAAGTTGTAAGATTACTGAGAATGTAAGAAATGAATTGAAAAAGCAAATAATTCTCATGGTGGGAAACACAAATTTCAGTGTGTTGGGTTTTTTTTTTTTTTTTTTAAACTTTGTTTTGGGGGTTTTGTTTTTTGGGTTTTTTCCCTCCACATTTTACCATAAAACTAGAAGGACAGGGAAAGTTACAAGATACCATTTCTTTCCTCACCATTCAGATCTAAGATATTAGTAGAATTTCCTCCCTATAAAGAGCAAGTTGACTAAGCCATCGTTCTTGTCACAAATATTTCAAAAGGCAAATAACATTTAAAGAAACACCATCAGACTTGCTACAACATATTCAAAACTCACTGACAGTTTTTGTCCTTTTACATCTACATAAAATTTCTTTTAAATACCCTTTCTAATTTAGGGAAAAAAATCCACACAAAATCTTCAGAATAAAAATACTAGGGTAAAAATTTCAACACATTTTACCAATTAAAAAACCTAGGCACCAGAGATGACTTCATCTAACACTATAAATTCAAGTCAAGTGTGAACTCTCCACAGAACACAAAGTTTCCTTGATAGTCAGTTTAGTATCCCTAACACTTGACCCTATTATTTTTTTTAACTTATTTTTATTGTAAACAAATGGGATACATGTTGTTTCTGTTTGTACATGAAGTAAAGGCATACCATTTGTGTAATCATACATTTACAAAGGGTAATGGTGTTTGATTCATTCTGTCATTTTTTCCTTCCCCCCACCCCTCCCACCCCTTTTCCCTCTATACAGTCCCTCCTTCCTCCATTCTTGCCTCCTCACCCCCATTATGTTTGACCCTATTATTTTAAAAGAGATAGATAAGAGTCTTTGAGTTAAACACAAATTGTATATACTTTTTTTTTATTGTAAATAAATGGGATACATGTTGTTTCTGTTTGTACATGGCATAAAGGCATACCATTTGTGTAATCATAAATTTACATAGGATAATGTTGTTTGATTCATTCTGTTATTTTTTCCCTTCCCCCCACCCCTCCCACCCCTCTTTTCCCACTATACAGTCCTTCCTTCTTCCATTCTTGCCACCCTCCCTAACCCTCACCCTAAACCTAACCCTAACCCTAACACTAACCCCTCTCAACCCCCATTCTTACACCATTCATGTCACCAATTAAAAGACCAGCTCAGAATTTTTAATTTCCATAGGAAAAAACTGAACTATAGATAGAAAGCCAGATAAAAAATGCTTAATTTCAAGTTCAAGATCACTGAGCTATTTGTATTGGTTTGCTAATGTCAGTTTGACTAGAAAATATTATTTATGAGCTCTGCCTCCCTTGGATTTAATAATTTATGGCCTGCAGGCTCATGGGGCTCCATCTTGTGGCTTAAAGGGCTCATAATAAATTTGAACTCTTTTTTTTTTTTTTTTTAAATAGCAGAATGCCATCTTCATCTTATGCACTGGAGTCAAAAATTAACACCATTGTTTTTCCTTGCCCTCACTATTAACACTTTCAATTTAAATTACTGAATTCTTTTATAAGTAGGAAATCAAGGAAATGTAAGTAACCTACCATGGTTTTCTATAATATTTTAGCTTCTTTTTTCGATCCTTTCCTCTCTTTCTTGTCGTCTTTACTAGACACTGTTTTGTGTGACAGTACCTCCTCATAAGCCTGAGTCCTCTGACAGCTCAGCATCAAATATGGCAAAAAGATGTTTTAAGACCTGTTCTCTGGAATATACCTGCAAGAAAAGAGAAAAGCAACTTTTCAAAAATTTTTTACACTTAGCTTCAAATCTGTGTGTGGAAACACAAACATGCTATTTTATTGGTTTAAACTTCACAGAAGAAAATTACCTCATTTCAAACAAAAACCTAACATCCTTTGAAGGTCTGGATCCAAGAACCTAAGTGATTTGGCCAGAAAATTAGCCCTCCTGGTAGTCACAATGTGGCAATTGGCTGATTTGTACTACATGAGATAAACAGATTTGCAGATACAGACTTAGTAAAGAAACACCATATGAAAGAACAATACTGCTACTGATGGCTGTTGAATTAACCATCAGATTACCAATTAAAAGTTGGTAGTAGTCAGACCTGTGTGAAATTTTCCTAGACCAAGGCACCTGAAGAAATGGCAATACCATTAACTGTCATGATTCTTTTCTGCTTGACAAAGCCAATAGACAAACAGTATATGCTAACACAATGTTTCTCCTTTAATTATTTTTAGGCTTCAAATTCAGAATGTATTACTAGCTGTTTCCCTGACTTCAAAAAGACCCAAAGCCCCTTAGCCTAAACCCTCCCCTATGCCAAACACCTGAATACTCCCTAGATCCTGACTTCATGACCCCTGGAAGACCCTGGCCAGAATCCCACAGCATGTTTCTTCCCAGAGTCCTAATTATCATTCTTCTACACACTTTAGTTCTAGCTTAATGTGACTTTGTTTTATTCCAGACAGAGTCAACTAAGCTCTTCTGAGTATTCATAAAATGCATACATAAGTCCAACAATATAAACAATCAAACAAGAGCTAACATCAAAACAGAGCAGACGCTTTAACAGTGCAGATATCAGAAGTAACTTACATACTACATATTATAAAAATTCACAAAGGAAATAGCTTCCTTTTCATCTAAATATTTTTCCTTTTAAACTTCCTTTTAAGTAATGAAACCCTCTTAAAAAACTATTGTTGGATATAATGGGGGGTAGGAGGGGTTAGCTTAGGATTAGGGTTAGGTTTAGGGTTAGGTATAAGGAGGGTGGCAAGAATAGAGGAAGGAAGGACTGTGTAGAGGGAAAAGAGGGGTGGGAGGGGTAGGGGGAAGGGAAACAAATAACAGAATGAATCAAACAACATTGCCCTATGTAAATTTATGATTTTTAATAAAAAAAAATGGAAAAAAACTATTGTTGGTAACAGTTTCTGAATATCATAGCTGCTGTCTTAAAGAAATTGCTTTTGGGGACTACAAAAGTTATAGGTATGACATTTAATTCTCAATACTTCACATGAAAACACAGGCCCTCAACTGTAGTCAAATGACACTGAACTGTGAGCTATACAAATAACTGTGAGCTATTCATATTCCATAACCAACTTCCCTAATTCTGGTTTACAAAACCTACCCGAAATAAAGTTTGCGTCGAAGGAAGGAAGGGAAGGAGGGAGGGAGGCAACTGAATAGTTTCTAATAAATGGACTTACTTAAATTATTACATGTATCATATTAAGGAGGGAATGCACAAACAAATTCATGGGGTCCTTCTATACAACAAAGTTAAACAAATTAAAACATGATCCCACGGTAAGAAATATTTCAAAAACACTCTCATC
The DNA here is from genome assembly GCF_902686455.1 of Sciurus vulgaris. Lineage (NCBI taxonomy): Eukaryota > Metazoa > Chordata > Mammalia > Rodentia > Sciuridae > Sciurus > Sciurus vulgaris. The sequence goes on from NC_136476.1 coordinate 79,462,297, forward strand.
ACTAAAATTACACCTTCCATATAAAGTGTATACTAAACAACTTTGGCAACTTCAGCATTTCCCATTCCCAAGCCTGTTTCATTCTAAGGGATTCAACCATTCAAAAGATAACTATAAAAACAGTAGCCAAAAAAAGATTGTTTTGTGTAGGTAAGGACTGAACAAAGTCCATAAATTTTATTCTTTAAAAAAGATGAGGCCAATAAACCAAACATGTTAAGAAAGTGTATTAAAAGAAGAAAAAGTAAGAACAATGCTAAGAAAGAGCTTATGCAATGGAGAAATCACAATCACCAACATTTGGTAGTCATTTAGCATAAAGAATAAACTACCCTAAGCACATACATCAAGAACCTCTAGGAGCTTCATAGTATGAAAGCATAGTACAATAATTCATGATAAAGGCACAGTATCTCAGAATCACATCCTGCTGGTGGCTGTAAAATGAATTTAGAAATCATCTAATCCAATACCCCTCTCAGTTTACAACTGAAATAGAATCAGATATTAAGGTCAACCAGCTAACCAGGGACAAGAAATAGGCTACCTAAATTGTAGCCCAATGCTTTTTCCCTACTTCATCAGTCTGATTGAAAATATTGCCAAATTACATTTGGTATACTTGAAACAGGGAGAAACTGCATAGCGTTTTGTTGTTGTTGTTGTTGTTGTTGTCTGACCTTGAAATTAAAACACCAAAACAACTTTGTGCCAGGTACAGTGACCCACACCTGTAATCCCAGTGGCTTGAGAGGCTGAGGCAGGAGGATCGCAAGTTACAGGTCAGCCTCGGCAATATCGCAAGATCCTACACAACTTAGCAAGACCTTGTCTCAAAATAAAAAATAAGAAGGACTGGGGATATAGCTCAGTGGTGAAGTACCCTGGGTTCAATCCCCAGTACCCAAAACAACTTGGTCATTTAATAGCCATGTGACTTTAGAAAGCTGTGTGACTTTTAAAAAAGTCACTTCTTCCCCTTAATCCATATAATGAGAAATTATGCCACTAATCAATAGGTAATATTGGTGGATCTCAGTCATTGTATAAGGTCCTGTTCTAAGAACTTTTCATACATTAACTCATTAAATCCTCAAAACAATCTCAATTACTATCTCCATTCAACACTTAAAAGAAGTTAAAGCAAGAAGAGATAATACAACCTAATTAAAATCACAAGGACAGTAAACAGCAAAGTCAAGATTCAAGTCTAGATGATCTCCTTTAATACTATTTTGGCTATAAAGACACCAACACTCATGTTAAGGGACAAACTTTGGTTATTTCAAAAAAATCAACCTATGGGAATTACTAGGGCTGTTATAGCACATATACTTTGGAGTCAGGCAGTAATGAAATCAAGAACCAGCTCTGCTACTTCACTGTTCTACACCTGAGTTTTCCCATCTGTGCATGGGATAAGTCAAACTAAATGACATAGGTTACACAAAAATACCTAATATCTATGAAACAGTATATACACTTACTAAATGATTTCAGAAAAAAATGACACTTCGAATTTCCTGATTCAAATAAAACATTTTTAAATATGAGCTATAAGTACATTTCTCCAAAAAAACTGAGCTTAAAAAGAATTACTTAGTTTAAAAAACTAAGTAATTTTTTTTGTGCTCTAACTTAGTTTAAAAAAAAGAAAAAAGCTTTATGCACCAGGTGGAAATGTATACATAAAGGCAAATGTGGGCATGTGAATCACTTTTTTTTATTGAGCATGTTTGTCAAGTAATAGACACTTTCTTATAGCAGTTTTAGGTTTATAGAAAAGTAAGTGGAAAGTGGAGAAAATTCCCATATGCCCTTGCTTCTCACAACAATTTCCCTTATTAATTAACATTCACAGTGTACATTAAGGCTCCCCCCACACCCACCTTTTTTTCTTCTTCTTTTAGTACAGGAGATTGAACTCAGGGGCACTCAACCACTGAGACACATCCCTATTTTATATTTTATTCAGAGACAGGGTCTCACTGAGTTGCTTAGCACCTCACTTTTGCTGAGGATGGCTTTGAACTCACAATCCTCCTCCCTCAGCCTCCTGAGCCGCTGGGATTACGGGTGTGTGCCACTGCGCCGGGTAAGGTTCACTTTTTGTGTTGTACATTCTTTGAGGTTTGTTGTTCTGTTGATAGGTGGGAATGAACCAGGCACACTTTACACCTGAGCTACATCCCCAGTCCTTTTTATTTTTTGAGACAGGGTCTCACTAAATTGCTGAGGCTGGCCTCAAACTTGCAATCCTCCTGCCTCAGCCTCTGGAGTTGCTAGGATTACAGGCATGTATGCCTGGCCATTCTATGACTTTTGACAAATGACAAGCATCACTTCATTGCCCTAACAATCCCTTGTTCTCATCACCTGTCTGACCCTCCTCCCAACCTTTAAACCCCAGGCAACCAATGACCTTTTATAGTTTACACTACTACATTTTCAATAATGACCTATAGTTGGAATCTTCTTTCATTTAAGCAATACGCATTTAAGGTTCCTCCATGTCTTTCTGTGGCTTGATAGCTCTTTTTTTTTTTTTTATTGCTGAATAACATCCCATTATATAGATTTACCAGTTTATTCATCTATTTAAAGAATTCACCTATTTTAAAAAGTGATTCCAGGGGCTGGGGCTGGGGCTCAGTGGCAGAGTGCTTGCCTAGCACATGTGAGGCACTGGATTCAATACCTTGTACCAAATAAAATTAAATTTTAATTTTTAGAAATTGATTCCAATTTTTGAAAATTATAAAGTTGCTATAAACATTTGTGCACAGAGGTTTTCATATGGATATACGTTTTCAGCTCTTGGGTACACAGCAAGGAGTGTGACTGCTGCATCACATGTAAGTATGTTTAGTTTTGTAAGAAACGGCTAAACTATCTTAAGTAGCTATACCATTCTGCATTTTTCAGCAGTTTACTTATAAGAATTCCTGTTTTTCCATACCCTTGCCAGTATTTAGTGTTGTCAGCATTCTGAATCGTGGCCATTGTAATAGGTATGCAGTGCTGTCTTACTGCTCTTTCAATTTCAAATACCCTAATGACATATGATATTAAGTTTCCTGTCATATGCTTATTTGCCATCTGTGTATCTTCTTTGGGGTCTATTCATATCTTCTGTTGTTTTTAATTGGGTTGTTTTCATATTGTTTAAGTCTTGATATAGCTTCACATATTTTGGTATTAGTCTTTAATCAGATATATGCTTTGCAAAGATTTTTCTCCTCATCTGTAACCTGTCTTGTCATTATCTTAACAGTGTCTTTCACAGAGCATATGTTTTTTCATTTTAATGAATTCACATTTATCAATTTTTTTGTCATGGTTGTACTTTCTGGTGGTATATTACTTTTTTTTAAGTGACCTCTAAGGACAAAAAGCTTTAGATGTCAGGCTACTCAGGCTGCAAAACAAGGTTTTCTAATGAATGAATATTAGACCCTAACCCTAGGAGCAAATATCAAAACTAAAGAACAACTATACAGTCTTGTATTCAAACTATAAAACTTAGTCTAACATTTTGGAATTATTCTGAAATGTAGTAAGGAGAGAATATGAAAAGTATTTTCTTTAAAAACTCCAAATAATGTCTTGCAAACAGTATGACATGGAATTCAGTAACTTTCCTCTGATAACACTAACTGAAGAGAAAATTTTAAATTTTGTTAATACTCTTACAGGCTACCTCTCCAAAACAATCTATGTAAAAATAAAAGAACCAGGTCTATGTCTCTATTATAATAAAACCACCATGCATCTACTATATTAACTATGGGTGAAATAAAATTAGAAAAACATAACTCACCAGTATTCCAAGAAAATCAATTTAAGATAAATTATGCAAGTTTAAAAAGTAAATACATATCTATCTACTCATTGATTATTCTGTACTTGATATTATGCTTGGTAGTACAAAAGATACAAAACTGAACAATGAATCAAAATAAATAGTAAGAAAAAACAAAAATGAATCAACAGGAACACTGTAAGGAAAGTAAGAGCAAATACATATAAATTTAAGTCTCCCAAATCTCATCAAATAAGCTAAACTTTCTCTACATAGTGGCAGAAGTTTCTATGCCAAGGAATATGAAAAGAATACTGAATTTCAGTATTTTTCTCTGAAAGTTTCAATTTTTATATAAAAAGAACATGAAATAAGGTTTCATCCAAAAACTTATAAATTATATATCAAAAGCTAATATAAAGGGTTTGGGGTTGTGGTTCAGTGGCAGAGCACCTGCCTGGCATGTGTGAGGCACTGGATCTAATCCTCAGCACCACATAAAAATAAATAAATTAATTAAAGGTATTGTGTCCATCTACAACTAAAAGAATTTTTTGAAAGTCAATATAAAAATACTTCACTAGTCCAAAAATCCAGCTACCATCCTTACCCAATAAAACCTACAAAGAAGCAAAAGTTAGCTCCTATCATATAGTTTTCGAAGCCTGGCCACAAAGCAATTTCTGAATTAACAGTGTAAATGAGATGACGCAATGGCTACAGTCTTAAAACACTGTGCAACCAACAAATGAAATTCATCACCTAAGTAGAATTAAGGACAAAAATCACTTAATCATCTCATTAGAAGCAAGAAGATCTTCAACGAAATTCTGCACCCATTCACAATGAAAACAATGAAGAAACTAGGAATAAAGGGAAGCCACCTGAATATCATGAAGGCTGTATATGAAAAACCCAAAGTCAAATACAAGAGTAAATGGGAAAAACTGAAAGCATTTCCTTTAAAATCTGGAACTAGACAAGGATGCCCCCTCTTACCATGCATGTTTAATATAGTACTAGAAATTCTAGCCAGAAGAATTAGGCAAAAAAGGAAATAAAAGGGATAAAAATAAGAAAAAAATCAAATTATCACTGTTTGCAATATAATCCTATGCTTAGAAGATCCAAATCACTCCATCAAAAGACTGCTAGAGCTAGTAAACAAATTTGGCAAAGTAGCAGGTTACAAAATCAACATACAGAAAACAAAGCTTTCCTATATACGAACAATGATTTTGCTGAGAAAGAAATCAGGAAAACAATTCCATTCACAATAACCTCAAATAAATGAATAACCAACCCACCAATCTAGGAATAAATCTACCCAAGGAGGAGACAGACCTCTCCAATGAAAATTATAGAATGCTGAAGAAAAAAAATGAAAAAGACCTCAAAAGACAGAAAAACCTCCCATATTCGTGGAGAGGTGGAATTAATGTTATTAAAATGGCTATAGTACCAAAAGCGATATGCAGATTTAATGCAATCCCCCATCAAAATACTAATAACATTCTTCACAGAACTAGGAAGAGCAGTTCAAAAATTCATTTGGAAGAATAAAAAAGACCCAGAATAAACAAAACAATTCTAAGCCAAACAAGCAATGCTTCAGGGCATCACAATACCTGACTTCAAATTATACAACAGAGCTATAGTAACAAAAACTGCATAGTACTGGCATAAAAAAGACACCTATATCAATGAAAGACACAGGACACATCCACACATATACAGTCATCTGATCCTTGATAAAGGTGTCAAAAACATACATTGGAGAAGAGACAGTCTTTTCAACAAATGGGGTTGAGAAAACTGGTTATCCGTATACAGAAGAATGAGACAAGACTGTTCTCTCTCACCTTGCACAAAAATCAAATCAAATGGATCAAAAACCTAGGAATTAAACCAGAAACACTCAACTCTTAGAAGAAAACACAGGTCACAGGCACTGAGCTTTTTTTTTTTTTTTTTTTTTTTGGTACCAGGGATTGAACCCAGGGTCACTTAAGCTATACTCCAGCCCCCCCCCCCTTTTTTTTTAAGAAGGGTCTTGCTAAGTTGCTTAGAACCTCACTATAAATTGCTGAGACGGGCTTTGAACTCGTGATCCTCCTGCCTCCAACCTCCCAAGCAGCTGGGATTACAGGCATGCATCACCACACTCAGCTAATGACTTTCTTAATAGAAACCCTAAAGCTCAGGAAATAATGCAAATGTTAATAAAAAGGGTAGGCATCAAATTAAAAAGTTTCTGCACAGCAAAGGAAAACAATTAGGAATGGGAAGAGAAAACCTACAGGACAGGAGAAAATCTTTGCTAGATATTCTGAAAGACGATTAGTATCTAGAATATATAAAGAACTCAAAAAAACTCTACACCAAAAAAAATAAATAAATAAAAAATAAATGGGCAAGTGAATTATGTCAACACTTCTCAAAAGAAATACAAATGACGAACAAATATATGAAAAAATGTTCAACATTATTCACTAAGGAAATGCAAACCAAAACTACACTGAGATTTCATCTCACACCAGTCAGAATGGCAGTCATCAAGAATACAAACAACAAACTGGGCATAGTGGTGCACACCTGTAATCCCAGTGGCTCAGGAGGCTGAGGTGGGATAATCATGAGTTCAAAGCCAGCCTCAACAACTTAGTGAGCCCCAGGCAACTCAGTAAGACCCTATTCTCTAAATAAAAAATATTGAAAAAGGGTTGGGGATGTGGTTCAGTGATTAAGTACCCCTGAGTTCAATCCCTGGTACCAAAAAAAGAAGAAAAAGAAAAGAAACAATAAAAGCTGGAGAGGATGTGGAGAAAAAGGAACTCTTTTACACTACTAGTGGGATTGTAAATTAGTACAAACACTATGGAAGTTCCTCAAAAGGCTAGGCATGGAATCACCATATGACCAGGGATTGAACCCAGGGTCACTTAAGCCATACCCCTAGCCCCTTTTTATTTTGAAACGGGGTCTTGCCAAGTTGCTATACCACTCCTCAGTATTTATCCTAAGTCATTATACTAAAGTGATAAATGTACACCCATGTTTATAGCAGCACAATTCACAATAGCCAGATTATGGAAACAGTCAAAGTGTCCATCAATGTATGAATGGATAAAGAAAATATGAAAGAACTTTGGATTGTGTAGAGGGGCGTAAGGGGAGGGTGGAGAGGTGAGGATGGGAAAGATGGTAGAATGAGATAGACATTATTACCCTATATACATATATGATTACATGACCAGTGTCTGCACCATGTACAGCCAGAATGAAAAGTTATGATCCATTTATGTACAATGTGTCAAAATGTATTGTCATGCATAACAACTAGAACAAATTAAAAATAAACTTAGAAAATATTGTATATATACACAATGGAGTTTTATTCAGCCTTGAAGAAGAGTGAGTTTATGTCATACGCAGGAAAATGGATGGCACTAAAACAAAATAAGTCAAACTCAGGTCAAGGCTCATATTTTTGGTCCTATGTGGAAGCTATAGAGGAAAAAGGAAAAGAAAGGTGGGAGGTCAGGGACCTCATGAAAACCAAAGGGGGATAGATCAGTGTGAGGAAAGGGACCCAGGGTTGGAGGGGCAGGAGGAATAGTGCTGGGGTGTGATATTGGCCAAATAATATTGTTATATTGTGTGCATATATGAATATGTTAATAACAAATCTCATCATTATGTACAACTAAAATGCACCAATTTTTTAAAATGTGGAAAAAGAAAAATGCAAAAACCTTCTTTGACCGCTCCGCTTCACTACAGCTACAAGTCAAATTCTCTGCTCTCCTTTGTTTGGGTTTATATTTTTTACTTCATTTCCCCTCTCTTCATTCTCTCTTAAATCCACTCCAATCAGGTTCTCTCCCCAAAAGCTCCTGTCAAGGTCCCATAAGATTTCCAAGGTACTTGATACAATGAACAATTCTTGATCTTCCTCTTAGTTGACCTCCCAGCAAAAGGTTACACATCTGACTGTTCCCTACTTGAAACATTTTACTTCCCCTCATTTCCATCCATTCTCTTTATTCACTTCATACTTCTTAAATTACTCCACTGTCTCCTTTTCTTATTATCTTCACAACCTCTAAGTACTGGCTTGCCTCAGGACTCAGCTCCCAGACTTCATCTCTTCATTCATTATCTAACACTACCCTCTCCTGGCAATCTCATTCAGACCCGAAGCTTTAAATACTATTTGTATGTACACTGAGGACTCCCAAATTTGAATCAACCTGAGTTTCAAACTCAAATACGTAAGAAACATATAAACCTGGATGTCTGATAATCATCTCAAACTTAGTGTCTCCTTAAATTAATCAACTCCTGGTGCTCGCTCTCGCACATTCTCTCTCTTCTTGCTATACATAAACTATTCCTCCCAGGAGATACTACTTCAATGCTCCAGTTGCTCATGGCAAAAATATGGGAGTCATCCTTGACCCTTGTTTTCTTTTCATATCCCATATGATCTGATCCCTTAAAAAAGCTTTTACCTTCTAACTCTGCCTATTCCTACCCTCCACTAGTCCCACCCTGGTCTGAGCCACCGACAACTCTAAACTAGAAGTTATCCTGCTTCTCCACCTAGAGTATATTCTCAGCAATAGCATCCAAGGTGTTCCTTTTAAAAATTTAACTTGGGTTATGTCATTCTCCTGCTCAGTTTCCCATCTCTCAAGTAAATACTTCATAACAATAAAGGCTAAAAAGCCCCAAGAATCTGTTTCCCACTAACTTCTTGACCTCATCTTTTGCCTCCTCTTTCACTGTGCTCCATCCACTCTGGTATCCCTGGGCCTGTACTTGCTAGTTTCCCCCCAATATCCACATAACACCTCCCTCACTTTTTCAGGTGTATGCTCAAATGTAACCCTAACCCTAACCCTATCCCTGATCACCATACATAAAATAGCAGCCATTCCCACAGCACTCCCTTCCAAAGCACACCTGGTTTTATTTCTCTCCCAAAGAATTTACCATCGGTATATGATATCTTTACTTCATATACTGCTTTGTACACCTGTAACGGTGCCTAGCACAAAGGAGAAACGCCAATGAATTTCTTGAAATATTTTCTCATAGAACCTGAATTCAATGACCACAATAGCTTTTTTGAGAGCAGATTGCTCACTGTCAGGCGTCTATCATCCGCCATTTGCCTGCCTCTCGCCTGTCCATTGCCTGCCTTACCCCTATCCATCACCCAACGCTCGAGGTTCACCTCCCGATCGTCCGACAGCTGCCAGCAGACTGACCGCAGACAGCCAGTGGAGAACCAGCTGCATGCTGCTGCCTGGAAGTTCACTGTCACAGTACCTGCAGGTTTGATTACACGTGGCTGCCGCCATTTTGAGACAACAGCCAGGCCCCGTAGGACCCCTGGCCGGACTGACTGGGTCCCGTCTCCAGGATCCCTCAGCCCGACCAATCACTCCCTGCCTCTGGGGCCCTCACATCAACTGACTGCTCCCTGCCGCCAGGACCCCCAGACCAACTGACTGTGTCCTATCACCGGGAACCCAGACCAACTGATTGCACCCGGCCTCCAGGATCCCACAACCACACCAAACACACCGGACCTCCAGGACCCCTGCTGGACCAACTGCATCCTGTCTCCAGGACCTCCAGCTGACCACGTCCACCCCTGAGCTGCAGCTCCCCATTTGCCAACACATTTGGAAGCCAGAGCAGCCATCTTGGATAATCCTGGAAGCCGTAGCTCTGATCTTCGGGTGGGGCAAAACCCATCCTGCGACGCCTGCTGGAGGCTTGAAGCTCATTCTCAGGTACCTCTCATACACAGGGCTACTGAACACTGGGAGGTTTCATTACAATATGACTATTATACAGTAGATTTTCTTTTTTCTCCTTTTAAAAAAAAAAAAATTTAAGTTTTTATTTCTTTACGTTTCTTGCTTTCTTTTCCTTCTGTTTACCTGTTCCCTCAGAGTCGCTTTCTCCCTTATTTACATGATGATGAAATGACCACAATAGCCCTAAAAAATAGTGAAAATAGAACAGATGGTTTAAGTTTCTTTTACGATATGAAAGCACATACAAAGATATTAAATGATTTGTCTACAATCACACACAGTGAGGTATTGGCAGAGCCACCCTGAATCGGATCTCCAGCATCTTTTCCAATTCACATCACTGTCTCCAAAAAGTATATATTTAATTTTGCACAGTAATCTTTTAAAAGCCCAACTTGACATCTACTCCTTTAAAACATGATCAAACATTTAAGAGCACTGCAGCACACTTAACACTGAAGGATAAACACCACCTTGGTAAACAGGCTTCAAACAGTGTCACTGGTTCTCAAAGACCTTCTGTTGCAGAACAGAACAAGGCAAAGAAACCTTATCTGAAGACAGAATGAACACAAGTATCTCACAATTAAGCAGGTTTACAAAATGACCTCAGAAGCCATAATTTTGTTATAACCATTCAGTAATGTTTAAAATTACCAATTTGAAAACAAACAAGTCATTTTGTTTTTATCTTGGCAAAGTAAGTAAGTAGGTTTTACCTAAAAAAAAGGAACACAGAGTCACCAAGTATGTCAATACAGGAAATTTTTCTTATAAAAAAATGCTAAAAATTAAATATATTAAATGCTTCAGTAATATAATAATTTAATTTCCAGATTCTTGCCAATATTTATTCTCTTTCTGGCACAGTCTACCACAATTGGAAACTAAGTATTTTAGTCAGAAAAGACAAGTAGCTTTTCAAAACAGTTCAATATCTTTGGCTCAAGTGTTGATACTATAATTCAACCCATTCACAAACCCCTTTTAGAACAGACCCTGACATAAATCACAGATTAGCATTACTGATATTTATGAAAAGCCAGTGGGAAAAAAAACTTAGATGTTAGACTTACAAAACTAACGGAGACAATGCACAAAAGAAAAACACAAGAAAGGTCATACAATATAATTAGTGTAAGAGCAATGGATTTAGGATCAGAAGAACTGTGTTGTAGTTCCAGCTATCGATGAATGACTCAATTTTTAACAAACTTCAACCTCTCTGTGCCTCAATTCCTTTATTTTTAAAATAAATGGGTTAAACTATACAATTACTTTTTAGTTACTTTTGGTTAGATATGATCCCATGATAAATGAAAAATTTCTAAACACATTTCATATGAAACTGATTATACTTATTCTGTAAATGTTTTTTTAAATGTAATATTTTAAATATAGGTAACCAAAAATAATTAATTGCGGAAATCTGAACATGGAATATTTGGTTAACATTTTAGAATTACTTTCAAAATGTGATGATGGTACTGTGTTTCTTTGAGTGGGAGGGGTTCATAAAAGTGATCTCCAATAAAATAAGATTTTTCACTTATTTTCTCTAGACACAATGTCTGCTTTAGATAATCCATTATGTCTAACTGCATTAAACCAAAGCAGGTGAAACTGTAAAACTAGCTTGGAAAGCAATTTAGTAATAACTAATAACTTCAAAGATGTGGATATTTGCAACAATACTATTTCTGGCTACAACATCTACAGAAACTCCAACTTAACACAAACCCAAGAAGACTGACAACACCAATGTTCACTGTAGCACTGTTTATAATCACAAAATACTAGAAACCTAAATGTCCATCAACAAGAAAAGGATGACCATAAGCTGAGTAGCTTTCGAATGACTGGGACCCATTTTTCATGTCTAACCTCAAAAACAATGCTGAGTGGAGAAACTAGTTGCAAAATAGTATGTACAAAGTGATGCCTTTTATATAAACTTGAAAATCCACAAAATGTCACATATAATTTACAGAGAGAAATACATACACCTTTTTAGTATAAAAACAGTAAATGTAATGGCAAAAAAAAAAAAATCAGGAGGGTAGTTATCTCTGGGCAAAGAACAAGATCAGGGAGGAATATATATGTAGTACATATTTCTTGGGGGGGGGCAATCTGAAGAAAGTTTGGCAGAACATTAGAATGCAGAAAAGCTATATGTGATTTATCATATATTATCAGTATTTATCATATCCCATATGCTTTAAACAATTTATAATTTAAAAAGACTTAAAATTATGTCCAAACACAAAATATTCAAAAACAAAAGGAAACTTGGTCCTCTTTAGCAGGAAACTACTTTAGCTTTGACCTTAACCTTTAGGGATTAGTAAAATAACTAATGTAAACTAAATATTGACATTGGGTAAAAGAAGGAAGCCCCCCCCCATCAAATAAGATTATGAGGTTTTTTGTATTTTTTAAAGTGGAATAAGACATATAAGACATAGTTCTGAGTTATCTAGAGAAGAAATAACTAAAGACATTAAAAGTATCAAAGGGTTCAAGTTAAACTCACAGTTACTGTAATGAAGGTCCTAAAGCACAGGTAATGCTTCCCAGAACCTTTTTACTTTTTTTAAAGGCATTAGGTCTAGTAATGCTTTTTTTAAAATTTTTTTTGTTGTAGTAGATGGACAGAATGCCATTATTTTGCTTGCTTTTATGTAATAAAACCCAGTACCTCACACATGGTAGACGAGTGCTCTGACACTGAGCTACATGTAGCCCCAGCCCTAGTAATGTTTTTCTTAAGGCAGATCTACAGAAAGCCCAAGATGTTTCCCAAGTTCCTTTACCCTGACAGCACTCAACCTCCAAGTTCTAATTCCGCTGAAGACTGTCAGGAATTGGCTGTAAGCTTGGGTTCAGAGTAGGCCTTAGCCTAGAGCAGAAGTTGGCAAACTTTTTCCTGAAAGTGCCAAAGGGTAAATATTGTTGCTTTGTGGGTCATACCATATTTGTGGCAAACTACTGAACTTCATTACCGTAGTGTAAAATAGCCAGAGACAATATATAAATGAACAGGTGTGTGTTTTAATAAAACTTTATTGCAGTAATTTGCCGATCCCAGCTTTACTACATGATCGTTCTTGTTTCTCACCAGATGGCTGTGGTATTGATTAGGTCTCTTAATTGTGGCTGGGACAGAGTGCCAATATCCCCCAACCATATACCATTACTGTCTTGTTTCACTGCCAATGCTGCAGCAGTCACCTGAGAAACTTTCCACAGTCTTTTCCCAAAATGGAGAACACCAACCCTCTGCCAAGAATTCACAAGGGACCTACATACAAACATTTGGGAGCCTCTCCTATACAGCTTCCTTTTCTCTGACCTGAAATTTTAGCCCAAACTCAATTCTGTGCCTCCTCAGCACACTTAGATTACTGTCTGTGCTATCTGTTGCCCAAAGGTCAAAAGGCTTATTTCATATATTTTGTCTAGTTTCTTGGTTGTTTGGGGCAGGAAGGCTAGTCTAGAACCAGTTACTCCATCATACCCAGATGTGAACGTATTAATTAATACTTTAGTGTCTACTACCAAGACCTCAGCTGGGGCACAGTGAAGAATGAAACTATATTATAATCCAAAAAGTATTAGAGTGAGAATAACTAGCCATTCATTCCTTCATCCATCTGTCCATCCACACATACACCCAGACTACCAGTCAACAAACACTAAGTGCCTACAGGTACCAGGAAAATGCTAACATTTATGCCTGTGAGTCTCAGTATTAGTTTAAAGTAGGACTATAACCTGCCCTGCAAACCACTTAGGTTTTAAATATAAGAAAATGCACAAGAAAGCTCTTGCTAAAGCACCACACAAATAAAAGGTATCCTCATAATGGCAATAAATCATACCCTTTAATAAAGAACAAGTTCTTCTGTGTAATTCTTTCAAAAACAGAAATAAAATGCACAGGATGATGATATAAAAAAGCATAGCAGGGCACAAGCACTGTGACAGGGGACTCCGGATTTCAAATCTGCAGAGTGCATATACAGAAGTGACAAGTTGTATGTGGATGTACCACATAAACACTGTTGATAAGGTGAATGCCTAGCACGATACCATTTAATAGAAACAATTTTTTAAAATTTAAATTTAGGGTATAGAAAATTTTATTTTAAAATGTCTTATTATAGAATGCTTCAATAGAAATTTCTTAAAAGTTTAGCAAGAGAAATACTTTCTAAAATAAATAACATGAATACATGTTACATCCTTTAAAATTTTGTCTGATGGATCACAAAGTCATACTCATTTTCTCACCAATAGACACTACAAAAAGGAAGAAAAAAAGGAAGAAAAAAAGGAAGGAAAGTAGGAGCACAGAGAGAGGGTAAATCATTCAAGAAACATACAGGCTGATGAAAATTTAGCAATGCTAGTAGGCTAGTAAACCCTACTCCGGTACTTGAGGTCAAAACATAGATATGTATCTAGCTTTTAATAAATTATTTCAATCTAGGTGTTGGGGATAGGCAATTTGTAGTTTTTACACACACACACACACACACACACACTATATATATATATATATATATATATATATATTCTAAAATGGTTCCCATTCTGCTTTTTCTTCTTCCTTTTCTGCTGTTCTACACTGCAATCTTAAAACTTTTAAAAATAAATGTCAGCTGTAGTGCTAACCAATATTGACAATATGAAAAAAAGCCAATTATTTCTTCAAGACACAAAAAGTGTAACTATAAAATAAATCTGAGTACATTAAAATCTAGAACTTCTGTTCATCATAAAACACCCTAGGGGTCTGGAAATGTAGCTCAGTGGTAGAGAGCTTGCCTACCTACCATGTCTAAGTCCCTGGGTTGGACCCCAGCATCATTAAAAAAAAAAAAAAAAAAAAGGAAAGACTTTTTAGAATATATACATCCAACAAAAGGTAAGCATCAAGAATATATAAAGAAGTCTTTAAAATCAGGAACAAAAGCACAAACAACCCAGGAGTCTGAGTGGTGGGAAGTAGGGATGAACAACCATTTCACAGCCAAAAAACACAAAACCAATAAAAATAAAAGAAAAATTCATATAGAAGTGATCAAATAAATGCAATAAAAGTCAAATAGCATTTTACATCTATTTGAGCTCTGAGAAATTCAGAAGTCTAACAAGCAAGAGGTACAAAGAATAGAGATTCCAGGGTTTTTTATGCATTGCAGTTGGGGAAAATGTTTGGTCTCATTTCCACAAACTGAATAATACCACACTTTATAACCCAGGAGTTTTACTCCTAGTTTTACATCAAGAGAGATGTCAGAACATTCACAGCAAAACTGCTCACAATAGGAAAAAAAAAAAAAAAAAAAAAATGGAAAAAAATATGCAAAAATGCCCATGACACAGAATGAATGAACTTTAAAATATATATTTATTTATGTTATATATATAAATATAAAGGGGTATTATTCAGAAAAATCAATGAATTACAATGACATACAACAGTAAGAATAAATCTTGGCCAGGCACTGTGGCATAAGCCTGTAATCCCAGCAACCTGGGAGGCCGAGGCAGGAAGACTGCAAGTTCAAGGCCAGCCTCAGCAACTTAGCAAGATCCCAAGAAACTTAGCAAAACCCTGTCTCAAAATAAAATGTAAAAAGGGCTGAGAATGTGGCTCAGTGGTTAAGCACTCCTGGGTTCAACCTCTGGTTCTGGGGGAAAAAGAAGAATAAATCTTAGCAATATGATATTAAGTAAAATGCTAAGTCCCAAATGATTATTTATAATCGTTTTATTTCATAAATATAAAAACAAAATAAATGTCTTTTTTCTAATAGATACAAATGTGATAAAGTTATACAAAAACTGAAGGCAAGGTGGGCACAGTGGCACACGCCTATAATCCCAGCAGCTCAGGAGGCTGAGACAGGAGGTTTGAGAGTTCAGAGCCAGCCTCAACAACTTAGCAAGGCCCTCAGTAACTCAGTGAGACCCTGTCTCTAAATAAGTTACAAAAAGGGGTAGGGATGTGGCTCAGTGGTTGAGGGCCCTTGGATTCAATACTCAGTACCAAAAAAAAAAAAAAAAAAAAAAAAAAAAAACAGAAGGCAAGGAAACGATGTACACAGAATTGAGACTGTGAATTCTATGGGGGAAAGCACAGAATGGTTGAGAGAATCTAGAAAGTCAGATGTAGGCTATTAAGTACCAACCATTTTCCCCAGTGGTGAATAAGCAAGTGCTTAAGCTTTAAGAATTAAAAAAAAAAAAAAATAGGCTATATGTGGGCCATTGAGATTATGTCAAAAATAAGGATTACTGCTGATTCATTATCCAATTTTATACACTTTACATCCAATTTTTTTTAAGTTGCCTAAATTTTTACTGAATTGAGTTTCTGTCCTCTTGATTAAGGTGTGTGTGTATATATATATTTTATTTATTTATTTATTTATTATATATATACTTTTTTTTTTTTAATTTAAGTCAAATCTACCTGATTGTAAACTGTTGTTGGACTACAGATATGGCCTATAAGAACACTTGCCTATAAAGTGTGAGGCCTTGAGTTCCTTCCCCAGTACCACATGTAAACATGAAGTTGTTATATTATTTTCCCAATATATATAACAATGTTGAATTGCTGATACATAAAATATCTTAAGTTATTATATCCAAGAATAATTCACAGACTGATGATTTGACTTGTGATCTATCCAATAATGTTCATGAAACTGCAATTTAATAAGTCCTCTTGGCTTGCTACATCCTGGAAAGCAAAAACTTCCATAACTTCTAAGTATGCTGATTATAAGACAGCTTGTTTCTCAACTAACCCCTAAAATACAAACACCAACATAAAAGAGTCTTCTTACTTATGAATGATACTTCGAAGTCAACTTAGTATTCTTTCCAACTTTTTGCTCAGAGAAAGAACAAGTAAAATCCAAAAAAGTCTACCCTAATAAGAAAACAAAAATTAGTGTAGGGTTTCCATAACAACTCAACCACTTGATAAATAAATATGCATATATTTAAAACCTCAGGAGAAAATAAGATTGTATAAAAAGAATTTGTTCTAAACTGAGCACAGTGGCACATGCTTGTAATCCCAGCAGCTTAGGAAGCTGAGGCAGGAAGATAGCAAGTTCAAAGCCAGACTCAACAACTTAGCGAGGCCCTGTTTCAAAATAAAAAATAAAAAAGGGCTGATGATGTAGCTCAGTGGTTAAGTGAGTCCTGGATTCAATCCATGGAATCAAAAAAGAGAGAAAATTCGTTCTAAAGAGTTTCAAATGCTGTATTTTATCATTTTCCAATTAAAATAGCATTACAGAACCTTACATTCTCCTAACTGTAACAGAAGTTCATGACGGAAGCAGTGTATATAAATAATCGATAAGTACTCAAGAACAATGATTTTCATATGTAAAAAGGGTCCCCCTGTCTGACTTTCTAATGCGAAACTAACTTCAAACTTCTAAAATGATGTACTTATTAGCAATAAGGCTTTAAACTGTCTAATCATCAGGTGACAGAGAGAGAAACACAGGGAAGGAACAAACAATGCTAGCAAATGATACGAAATGAATTCAGTCATTTAAGTGTTGTGATTCACTTGTCAAACACTCACAGGTCTCCAGGGCTTTCCTTAGACCCTTTACCTCACTATCAAAGATAACAACCCCCAAATAAGCATTCTAAGAACATTAAAGGTACACTAAAAATAGGAACACTTTCTTCCTGCATTATCACTAGGCAGGCAACAAAGCCACTAGTGAATAAATTTGAGTATTAAATAAACATTCCCATATAGCATTATACAAACTAATTCTGATAAAGCATTATGCAAAATAAGTTCAGCATCACAAACAATCCTATGTAGTTCAAAGTCTTAACATTTGGCAGACGGAAAAGACTGACTTAAAAATTAAACAATTCTTAGAAGATTATGCAACTAATAAATGATGGAGATTAAATGCAAATTCAGGTCTCCAGACTATAATTGTATTCACAGACAACTAAAGGGAAAAATAGAATATAAGTCAGAGATGCAGGGCTGCAGAGCTGGGAATGGCCATTTACAGCCATAAAGGCTTTTCTTCTCCTGGCTCTGTGAATTCTGCTTTCTGAAAAATAATAACTCCAGCACGATATGCTCCCCAAGGCTACTGTGAAACAACTAACATTCATGGAAGTAGTCTAAAAAATACAATGTCTAAAAGAGGAAGATCATCCTTTCAACCTTCCAATTTTCTGAACTCAAGGAACAGCAATACAATACACCATGAGCTTGTGACTGGCACTTTCTCAGTCTGTAACAAATTCTGCAATTTAAGAATAATACTGACTAAATATCAATTATTCAGAGGCTATAACTAATAAATGGAAAAGTACAACCACCAGGTTCATTTATCAAAACTTGATATTTATTATTAAGACAGAAAACCAGAACAGGCTAAATTCCCTCAACCTGAAAAGGCCTCCCCAATAATTCCTTAACAGTAATAATGACAAAGCATTCAGCTACACATTTTACATGCATTACTTCATTTAATCCACATAAACCCTCTGTGGAAGCTACAGTTGTATCACTTGCACAGACGAAGTGCAATGATAATTTCAAGGAATGAAATAACTTATCTGAGATCAAGCAGCTAGTCAGTGGCAGAGGCAAAATGAGAACCAGACCACCTGTCTGCAGAGCTGGTGGGGTTCCTTCATGACTCATAATGCCATAAAGTTTCTGCTGAAAAGCCCACCCACCTCTTAAAAGTTAGCTCAATGCCAGCTCTCCAGAAAGCCTTCCCTCATCACATCCCAAGCATAAAACTAATTCTTCCTCTTCTGTGCTCTCAAAGCACTTTTTAAGTTCCTTTCTGGCAACACCTGTTATCTACTTACAGTCAAATGAACAAACAAAAACAAAAATCTGTAACAATAATCTGGATTATATACACACATACACAGATATAGAATACATATACCAACATATATATACAGATATGTGTGTGAGTCATGTTTTTAAGTATATTTTGTATATATAAAATCCTGGGGAGGGGTTCTCTTTTTTTGGTACTGAGGATTGAACCCAGGTATGCTTTGTCACTGAGCTATACCTTCAGGCCTTTTAACTTTTTGACACAAGGTCTTGCTAAATTGCAGAAATTGGCTCGAACTTGTGATCCTTCTGTCGCAGCTTCCCAAGTAGCTGAGATTACAGACATGCACCACTGCACCCAGTAAAATCCTGTCTAATTTTTAAATACAAGATTTTAGATTCATATGCTTACTCTGCATTATAGTTTCTGGTATCCACATTTTTTAGCCCCCGTTCCTTACCACCCTCATTAATAATCAGAGACTCTGGTCTGAATAGTTATTAACACCATTCCTAGGTTAGTAGTCTTGAGCAAACAAATTCTCTGAATCTCAGGTTCTTCATCTCTGAATTCTTGTTGTTTTTGATTTTTTGGAATTGTAGATTGATAGAATGCCTTTATGTTATGTGGTGCTAAGGATCAAACCCAGTCCCTCACACAAAATAGGCAAACACTCTGCCACTCAGCCACAACCCCTGCCCCATACTTCAAAGTTATTGTAAAACCGGACAAGAATGACTTTAAGGAGCTCGGCGGAGGGATTAGTTTGCCCAAAATCATAGGGCTAGCAAGTAACAGAGCAAAGATATAAATTCAAACTTATGTTTCATAACCTTTGTTACTAAATCAGTTACCTGATACCAAAGTTCAATTTCTAAGCACTACCTGTTCCTTGAAGCTAAAATACTATGCTTTGTTCTTTGTTGTACTCCTAGTACATATCATAACACCTAGAAAACAGGTTCTCAACTATTTGTCAAATCAATAAACAAATGAATAAATAACTGACAACCCACTTATGACTCTAATACCTCTAGTGGAGAATATATACAAGTCCTCATTATTCTCTATAGCTGCAGCACAGCTAGACACATAACTGAAAACATATAAGTTTTGCCACTGGGTTATCTCTACCAGTTCTAAGCATTTTACACACCATGACCATAGCTGCAGTGTGCTTACCACTTTTTACTGAGAAGCAAATCCAAGTTTATAGGAATGTGCTTTAACTGAGATGCTGACTACATGTCATTTTAAAGGTGCTTTATTTCCAAATAATTCATTTAAAAGAACCGTTCACACAAATAGCACCACTGCTACCATGTTGTGCATAATTGCATGACCAATTTTGTAAGCTGATCACCTTGACAAATAAGCCTTCATTTTTTGATCTCCAGTGTTCCATAGAATATACAAGACACTTTACACTAACCATGCAACTTAACATTTACATTAAAACTGCAAGACCTTATGATCTGTCTCCATTTTAAGAATTAAGAACAAAAACTCAAATAATTATGTAACTTGTCCAAAAGGCACAAAGGGGCAAATCTACAATTTGAACCTAAGTCTGCTATATGCCAAAACCTATGGTCCTTCAAAACAAAGTGCCCTCAAGTAAAAGACAGCCACCTTAGCTGCCTCAAAGTATTATGAATTAATTAAAAATTGAGCTAAGAACTGGGGATGCAGCTCAACAGTCAAGTGCTTGGCTAGCATATGACAAGCCTTGGGTTCAATCCCCATACCACAAAAAATTAAAGAACAAACAAAGGAGTCAGGAAGAAATGATCATCCAGTAACTCAAAATGTTTCCATTTAGCATTATTTACACTGCAAAGTCAACCTAAAAGATAAAAGCAAAATGATCCAGTCTTTCTTGAACCTCATGATGAAATGGCACTCTGCAAATACTATGAGAAAAATTGCCAAAATTCTATTCAGTGTTTAAGCCAGCAATGCCATGGGCTGTTGTAGGTGCAGCTTGCATGTATTTCAAGTATTTTTATCTCAATAACTCTGTAATGGAATAATCACTCATGGATAATAATGCTTACTTGTGCATTTTTGGCTTGCAAAGTAGATGAATTCAATGTGTCTAGTCCTCAGTTTGTTGGAAACTTGGGGAGAGTCCTCTTGGACAGGAGAAGGCACTGGAACAGATTTTGGAATATGAGCTACTCCTTATACAACCGCTTAATTTTCACCTTATTGTCCACAATTCTTATGGACCATTTGAGGGCTTTCTCATTGATTTAAGACCTGCTATCCCATGTTGGAGAATCTAGAGATTTTGAGGAAAACAGCTGATGACTTTCTTAATAGAATTGCACTGACTGATGCTTACCTTTTATCCACACTTTCGCAAACTGCCTTGACTGCCACATTATCTAGTGCCTCCAGGGCTGGGATTGCTATGGAAAGTTATTTATCAGAGTCTAATGCTGAGAGAAAATAGAACTTGCTTGTCACAGTTACTAGATATAATGAAAAGCATGAGAAACTTAGTAAAAAAGTATGAACCACCCAGATCAGAAGAAGTTGCCATTCTAAAACAGAAGTTGGAGCGATGTCATTCTGCAGAGTTTGCACTTAAGGTAATTACAAAGAGGAAGGGCTAAGAAGACGATGATTATGTATCAAAGAAATTCAAACATGAGGAGGTGGAATGGACTGATGACAACCTGACAGATTCTCTCTAACCACTTGAAGTCAATATGTCAGTGCTAACTAATTAGCAGAAGTAGGAAACGTATTTGGCACTTTATTCAAAAAGTAAAATGTGAAAATATCAAAATATATTAAACTTTTTGTTACTTAAAAAAAAAGATAAAGCATCTTCAAGAATCACTATAATAATGAATAAGAGTCATACAACCCTAAATGATATTGTCACATGAAAATATAAGTCAGGCTTTTTAAAAAAAATGTTATTCAAATCACGGAATAGATGGAAAATCTGTTAACAGGGTAGTTAAAGGTTAGGAAAGCACATTAGAAAGGAAAAAAGTCTCTTATTCCAAGAGTAACAGGCCATATGCAAAAATACTCTTTTGCCAACTTATAAAACAAAAAGAATATGGAAACAAATAGGAAAAATGAGAGCATTTAAAGGAATTCTTTTGTTAAGTCACCAATTAAAACAACAAGGCTCAAAGTTCTAGTGATAGACCAAAGAAGATCTGAAATACAATCTAAGAAAGAGCACCATGTGTTTAGTTCTTCTGGACTTACAGGATGTCCACTGAAAGGCAAATTCTCTAGTCAATGCAAATTTACATGGTCCTTAATAAACAGTCAGAAGATAGTTAAACCTCATTTAAAAATCACAATTAACTACTCGTCAGTTTCCCTAAAAATATTTAATTCTGAACTCATCTACCGTTAAAAATACAAATAAGTGGTGTCCATTCTCAAATTATTTCCCATTGCCCTTTATGACAATATTTGAAGATGCTGGCATTTTAATATTGCAAATCCATACTGGCTTCTCTGCCACATGTTGGCTTTTCAACTTCTTAAAGATTAATGAACCTTCACTTAAATGCTTTTCTTGCCTATTAGTCCTGATGCTTCAATAACTTTATACAATTTCCCTTGGAATAAAATTTTAACAGAGTAGGCAGTTCTTTATTCTTTACAGTTCAAATTAAAGTGTCCACAGATGATATTTCCAAATTCAGCAACCACAGTAATTCTTAAGTCTTTCCTATGACATCTTTAGAGATTCCTTCGTTGATTCACAGATTCAGTTAAGAGTAACTTCTTTCCTTTTTACTATAATTCTTAGAATATTTGCTTTGCCTTTCTTCACTATTGTTTTTATTAACAAAATGAATTAAGAGTGAACCAGAAATGATACAGAATATGTAAGAACAAAATGATGTAAGGGAGAAATAACCTTTTAAGTGAATTATTATTTAGTAAATACAATTTGTAAGGGTTTTGATTCTGTTAGATACAGAAGTATTAAAATATAATTTGATTAATAATATACATTCTACTGATGACCAGAATTGTGATTACCAATGTGCCAAATGTTAGGGAGAATATTAACACACATTTAGTAACAATTACAATGATAACAGATTATGACTAACACTTAAATAGTGCCTACTATGTTCCAGGCACTGTTCTAAGTACACTACACATATTTCATTTAATCTTTGCAACCATCCAAAGTAAGTACTATTATTTCCAATTTACACATGACAACATAAGCAAGAAAGTGACAAAGCTATAATTGAAATCTTAGTTGAACTACAAAGTCAAGTCAAGTTGTTGTCCTCTAAATAATCACTGTTATCACCCCACCCCCAAACAACTCTTCAAAATACTACCTATTCCCTAAATGATAAAGAATAGAAATGTATGGTTCTCCATAATGAGGCACCACCTCACACACAATTTTATAGCCAAAAATAATATTTAAACTCCGGCTACAGCCAAATTGATCTTCTCACCAGTCCTTCAAATCCATCATTTTCTTCTCTACACCTTTCTTCATGTAACTTTACTCCTGACTAAAATAACCTCTACAATTTTCACCCCAAACTCTGCCTGGAGTTCAAACCAGTTCCACCTCATTCACAAGATATTCTCTGACAGGTCCAGTCTGGAATTCTGTTTGCATAAATTCTTTTAGTAATTGCCACAAGCTACCACTAATACCAAGCTATTAATTGTGTACTACACCTCATATTTCAACTTTAAATACGCTTTTCTCCAAACTATAAATTGAGGGCCATAACTATGTTTCAAATTCTAGTATGCCTATAAAAGCTGAAAAACTACTGTTAAATAGGTGAAAATGCATTTTGATTTAGTTAGAACTAGTAAGGAAAAGCAAGCAAGGTAAAAGCTTTTTGTGACAGAACTGAATTTTAATCTAGTATTTCCTGTTTGACAGTGGTAAATAATCCTCAGTTTCTATTCTCATCTGTACAAACAAAAATAAAACCTACATCCCAAAAATGTTACAAAATTTAAATGAGATAAAATAGATTACCTTCAAAGGGGGGATAGACTGACAGTTCTCATTATTAATAACAAAGTTAAAAAACTGAGGAAAAGTATCTTCAATGTGCTTAAAAAAGATAAATACCAATAAAGAATTCTATACCCAATGCATATATCCTACAGGAATGAATGCAAGCAAAGCATTTTCAGAAAAACAAAATAGACTATGCCACCAGCAAACTAATACTAAGAGAAAATTCTAAAGGGTATGCTTTAGGTTGAAAGAAAATTATAAAAGATAAACGGTCTGAAATTCAGACATGAAAAAGAGCAAAAAAAGTGCTACAAATATTGGTAAATCCTAGTGAATATAAACAGCTATACTATTATAAAAACGTAATATTTAAAAGTATTCTACATATTATTTACAATAAAGTACACAACTAAAATAAAGTATACGTTGAAAAAGGTAAAAGAACTCTAAGATGCATACATTGCCAGGATAAAGGGTAATAATTGTATCAATTAACAACAATTCAAAGATGTACACTGTCATTTATGTCCACCATTGGGTGTAGTAATAAGGAGAATTAAGAGTTCATGCATTTTAAGTTCCCTCAAATGTGTGCCCTCCAACAAGTTGCCTATTTCTGGGCTTTTTTTCACCAAAGGAAAATGATCTCTTAAGATACTTCAGACTCTCACATTTAATTATCAACATTTTTTAAATCCATCTTTTTTTTCTGCTGTACTTTTATTATCGTCACAGTCTTTCCATCAGGATACATAGAATTGATAGCATGTTTCTTTTTAAAGGTTATTATTAAATATTAAATATCTTTCCCCAGTTTAATTTTACATTACTCTGCCAAGAAAAAAAAAAATTAAAACTCAAGTTATTTGAAGCCTGGACACACTTCCATGATTAGCTGTGCTATGTAAAATTTGGTGTCTTTATTCTTCCTGCTATGTAAGCAGATCAAGAGCCTAGAAAGATGGGACTGGGTCATAATTGTTTTTGTAAAGCATGCTGATGGATGGTGGACTTTGGAAAGCAGTATGGAGATTCCTAAGAAAACTTGGAATGGAACCACCATTTGACCCATCTATCCCACTCCTTGGGTTTATACCCAAAGCACTTAAAACCAGCATACTACAGTGATGCAGCCAGCAGCCACATCAACGTAGCAGCTCAATTCACAATAGCAAAGCTATGGAACCAACATAGATGCCCTTCAACAGATGAATGAATAAAGAAATGCAGTACACATACACAATAGAATATTACTCAGCCTTAAAGAAGAATGAAATTATGGCATTTGCAGGTAAATGGATGGAACTGGAGACTATCATGCTAAGTGCTAAGCCAAATCCCAAAAAACCAAAGGCAGAATGTTTTCTCTGATAAACAGATGCTAATCCATAGCCTGGGGAGGGAGGGGTAAGGAAGAATGAAGGAACTTTGGAATGTAAAGAGGGAAGTGAAGGGAAGGGTAGGGTGGGTGTTGATGGAAGGATGCTCAACTGAGACAAACATTACCCTATATACATGCGTGAAAGCAAAATTCAAATAAATAAATAAATATGCATGGTGAGTTATAAGCCAGGTTACAAAGTAAGGATGGGGATAAGGGAGAAACATTTTCTTAGGGAGGGGGTGGAGTAACAATTTCTGAAGAGTGCTAGTCCACAAATTTTTCCCAGGAAGGGAAAGGTCAAATCTCAAAATGAGCTTCAAAGTACTGTCTCTGCGAGGGACTAGTAGTTGTCTTGCTGAGGAGAGTTAACTGCCCAGGAGGGGATGACTGTGTTGACCATCCCCAACGTCCCCCGTCAGAGGTATAGAAATGGAAAGTTTATTGCCCAATGGCTATGAAAGAGAGCTTAAGTTTGACTGGTACTGAATTATCTAAGAAGTTTCTTCTAGAAACATACAACTCAGACTCTTCCTGTCACTTCAGCAAAGAAGTTACTTCTAAAAGCACTTGGGAAGTTCCTCCTCCACCCCAAGGTGGGAAGGTTCAGAGAACGTAGTCATCAATACAGCCACCTTCTAGGCCATAATGGAATTCCTGAAGGTTGGGGCCCTGCTACTGAAGTAGATGAAGGCTGCTGCCAACATCAGGACATGGAAAATGTGATGGGACTGGAACTATATGTTAAATTTTCCAGGAAAGAAGAGTTTAAGGATCCAAGCAGCATAAAGGACAGTTTCAGTAATGTATTTCACAGCCATGAAGAACACCTTCTCCTGAAGAGAGGCCATGAAATATATATTTGGTCAAGGTATAGTCAAGATTCCCAAAAAGAGAAACAGCAAGAAACAAGCAGATGGGTCCAGATGTTGCCCATTTCTGTGAGGATGCGGAAGATTTTTTTTTTTTTTTTTTAAATAACGGTGGAATGTTTACTTGAAAACTATATTCTGTGTGAATCTGATCTAGAAAACTAAAGTAGGACCACTGTGGTGAAGGTGGATGTAGGGTTGTTTTGGGCCTCTAGGGTTCCCAAAGCACTATTTGAAGGCCACTTATCCAGTAGGTTGGCACTTACTGTGAAAAGTTCAGGGGGTGCCAGCATGCTTAAGGCTCTGGCTTTGGGATGGAAGGAACAAAGTAGGACTGCAGCAGACTTATTTGTGAGTTGTTCAGTCTAGGGAAGGGCAGCAGGATTCCAGGCATTGGGGCACTGGTCTCTTTGTCCAGAGTACCACCTGCCTCATTTCACCCTCTGGTCAGCAGCCATGGCCTGCCACTCATAGGGTAGAAAATTTATCTTCACCACCTAACAAATGAGTTTAATCTTTAAAGACATGGATTACAAAGTTGAAAGCTGTGGCACCACTTTCTTTTTTTCTTGCCCTTATAAAAGGTATCATCTGGTGTATTCCTATATCAACAAAATTGTTCAAGTTCAGATCCTGATACAGGATAAACATCAGATCTGTACACTGACCCTAAAGAGGGGTTTGGGGGATAATTTACAATGGAATCATCAATCGGATCCCCTTCTCATAGATGTCAGGGATCATTCCCAATGGGGAGCTAACTATGTGTACAGTATTCCTGCCAAACAGCTGGAACTCACAGTGGATGAGTTGCTCCCAAAAACCATGGTTGGGTCAGATGATGAGCTAGCATGACTTGGTCCACATGTGGGCATCCAGCAGGGACATGGCATGGTACTTCATGAGGTAGGCAAGGCACAAAGTGGCTGAGCAGCTGACACCAGTGGCAGAGTGTAGCAGTGTATGGCCCTGCTTCATTTCCACACAGTGGATGCAGGTGGCGATAGGGTAAAAGAAGTCATAGAGCTGTGAGATGGGTGCATCAGCCACAGGCACCTAGGTGTACTGGATATCCTCACAGAAGGTATTTACCACCTCTACTGAGTTGATGATGACTGAAAACTTGGAATGGAACCATCATTTGACCCAGCTATCCCACCCCTCAGTTTATAACCAAAGGACTTAAAATCAGCATTCTACAGTGTCACAGCCAGCTCAATTCACAACAGCTAAACTATAGAACCAACCTAGATGCCCTTCAACAGATGAATGGATAAAGAAAATGTGTACGTATATACAAAATGGAATATTACTCACCCTTAAAAGAAGAATGAAGTTATGACATTGTAGGTAAATGGATGGAACTACAGAATATAGTGTTAAGTGAAATAAGCCAGTCCCCAAATAACCAAAGGCTGAATGTTTTCTCTGATAAGAGGACGCTGATCCATAGTTGGGGAAGTGGGGTAGAGAAGAATGAAGGAACTTTGGATTGTGTAGAGGGGAGTGAGGGGAGGGGTAGGGCAGAGCAGATGGGATGGGAAGGACAGTAGAGTGAAACAGGCATTATTACCCTATATGTATGATGACACTACTGGTGTGACTCATTACTGCTTACAGCCAGAGGAATGAGAAGTTATGCTCCATTTGTGTACAATGTGTCAAAATGCATTCTACTGTCATGAGTGACTAATTAAAACCAAAAACAAAATGTGTCATTTCTTGGCACTGGCATCCAGCTGATCAAATTCCAGTACCTTTTAATGAATTAAAGCAATGTCTTTGGTTGAGCTCAGTGGTACACATTTGTTAACCCCAATGCCTTGGGAGACTGAGACAGGAGGATTTCAAGTTGAAGCCAGCTGCTGTCTTAAAATAAAAAATTAAAAAAAAAGAACTAGAGATGTAGCTCTGTGGTACAGCACCTATGAAAATCCTACACCATGAAGAGGGGGGGGAAACTGCATTTACCTACAGAAGCCAGCAAAGTTATTGACTAGGTCAAAAATAAATTATGTGTACCATAGGATAAGACACTTAAGTAACAGAGTTGCTAGTTGATCACCAGTATATTGTTTCTCCCAGATTTGTGGTCTACCTATGAGCACAAACAGAATGAATTGCCACATACCCGAAACACCACAGAAGCATGGCACAAAATTTAGTATGGAATGCTTGGTGTGTACCAAATCATAGAATTTTGAAAAAAATCAGTGCCACATTGAAAATGAATGTTTGTGGTGCTAGGATTATAACTCAGTTGATAGAGTGCTTGCCTAGCATGCATAAGGCCCCTTGGTTCGAACCCCAGCACCACCAAAAAAAAAAAAAAGAAAAGAAAAAGAAAAAAGAGCCTCTTCAGAAAATGAATGTTTGCGAACCATTCATTATGTTTATGTACCAAGAACTGTCATAACCTTAAAAAAAAAAAAGCAGCTATTCATCCATATATAAGACTGTTATAGTTAATAACAGTCAAATTCAGTCAATTCTTATGGACTACCTCTATGCGACTGCCCATAATCTACCCCTTCAATACACTTTTTCATATTAATTTCTTAAGTATTTTTTTCTTTTTTAGCCCTCTGCAAACACAAATACTATTTTAAATTGTATTATTTTTTACAATTCACTATACCATGTATTTCATCTTTGCATCATTTCCAATATTGT
Source organism: Sciurus vulgaris (assembly GCF_902686455.1). NCBI lineage: Eukaryota > Metazoa > Chordata > Mammalia > Rodentia > Sciuridae > Sciurus > Sciurus vulgaris. Next base: position 79,490,725 of record NC_136476.1, read on the forward strand.
AGGTATATACTATGCAGAAACTTTTAGAGTTCTAATTCATTTTACGTATTTTTTTCAAACCTGACTCCTTGAAAGTGCATTTTCACAATGGTAACTTTGGGCATAAGCATTGTACATGTACACAAAAATGTTAAAACTTCCTCAGCAAATGAAGAGGTGTCTTTTTTGTACATCCATTTATGAAAACTTTCTCAAAATTTCATCTTTTTAGGTGACCTATTAGTAAATGTTTCAAAATTCCAAATCTTATAAGGCCATGGAATATACAGACTATAAAAAAGAAACCAACTCCTCATATTAATATATTAATTTCAATCCTTACAAGACAGATGAAAGCCCCATTTCACAAAGAAATTAAAACCACAAGATTAAGGTTTGTTTTGTTTTGCAGTGTTAGAGATCCAAACCAGGGTTCCTGGGCCTGCTGGGCAAGCATTTTACCACTCAGCTACACCCCGAGTTTCATCATCAAGCTTTTTGATCAATCTTATCAAAAGACTTAGGTTATCCATCATGGGATTTCAAATGACCACAATTATAAAGTTGGGTGCATGCAATTATTAACAATAATGGTATTTGTCTATACAGTTCGCTATTTGAACTATTTATGAACAGGGTTTATCTGCTTATAACTTATTCCTATACAACTGTCACTAGTATACCTTAGTATTTATGCTTGCAAAAATATGTATATTACTGCCTATTTTATTGTATAAAGTGATCTATGCATTGTTCTATGCTTTATGTTCTCAAATAGATGTAAGATACATGTATTTTTAAATAATTTGTTTTTCTCAGGAGTTATATTTTGGGAATTGTGATCCTCTTTAAGATTTTAAACTTCAGTAATTGTGACCTTTAGGGATTTCAACATTTAGGATTATGGTAATCAGGATTATTCCTTTCAGGATTATGGATCAAATACATCCAGACTCAGTACTTTTCTGGCCCCACACCTGGAATCAGTCATTTCTCAAGGTTCCTTATAGAGGGAAACAATCTATGGGTACTAGGTATGTTCATCTGGTCTGGCTATCATTGCTTCTACCCTTTTAGTGGATAAAGCAAGTAAATACATTTATTTCATATGGATAATTCAAATTCCAACTTAACTCTACAGGGTGTTTTGTTGTTGTTGTTCTGGTTTCATTTCTTTTTGACTAAAAGATATTGATGCTTAATATTAATTTACATTTACTGATATGTTTTATAATAAACTATCAAGAACGAGTCAATATTTTTTTGTAGAACAAGGCTTCAGAGATGAGAAGTTTCATGCCACTTTATAAATGGTCTATTTATTTATTTATTTTTTTTTTATTTTCAGTGGTGCTGGGAATCGAACCCCGGGCCTTGAGCATGCTTGGCAAGCACTCTACCAACTGAGTTATATCTCCAGCACCTGGTTTATTTATTTCTAACGTAAGCAAAACCAAAAGTACCAGCACAAAAAACAATGCAGAAAAGAATAGAGAGCCACTCCACAGATACTACAGAATAAAATTAAACATGGATTACAATAGCAGAAGCTGAATTTCCTCTTTCATAAATTATACTGTTTCTAAACTGTGAATCTTGTAATGTCACAGAATATACAGAGAATAAAAAAAAATCTACTCACATTTATATATTAGTCCCAATCATTACAAGGTAGTTAAAAACCCTACTTCATTAAAAAATTTAAACTGTAAGATTAAGTTGACCAAATTCACATGATCATGTCTTGTATAATCTACCTCCAATCCAGGGTAGAGAACACCTTTAAAGAAAAACACAATTCCACATTCACAGGAAAAATATCTTTCAAGTAACTCCCAACTCCGGAACTAAAAATGTCCACCGATTACCTACAGATTCAGATCATATTCCACCTGAATTAAACGACCCTATCACCCACTATTTTCATCACTTCTAATTCCACTCAGACCAGTAAGTTCGCTATTCCAAAAACTGCCAAGAATACTCCACCTACAGACATGATTCTATTCATTTGTCCATGCAACTTCACTGAGCATTTACTATGTGTCCTTTATGTCTGTACTTGGTATTAAGATGACAGAGGTAAAACATGAAATTTCACCTCAAAGAGATGAGAGAGATACACCTAACTGATTAGGTAGACTCAAACAACTATTATCCTGTGACACAAAGTCCTACTGAAGCACACATGTCAAAAAGTTAGATATGACCAATTAAAACTCATGTATATTGCAAGTACAAACAGAAAATGGGAAAACTACTTTAGAAAAAATTTTGGCAGTTCTCCTACGTAAAGCTGAACACATAAAGAATCCATGGCCCACTAATTCCACCCCATGTTATATACCCACAGAAATGCATATGTGCAAGCCAAAAGACAAGTTCATAACACCACTTAACAAATACTAGTCAAAAAACTAGAAATGGCTTACATGCCCATCAATAGTACAATGGATATTGTGGTATTCATACAATGGAACAATATCAACAAACTCCTGCTATAGGAAAAGAAAATGGATGAACCTCACGAAGCCTGAAAGAAAAATATATACACAGAATATATAGTTTTGATTATACAAAGCCTGAAAACAGACAAAACTATTTGTGCACAGTAGTGCATGCCTATAATCCCAACTACTTGGGAGACTGAGGCAAGAGGATCCAGCCTGGGCAACTTAGACCCTGTTTCAAAATATTTTTTTTTAAAAAAAGCACTTGCCTACCATGTGTGAGGCCTTGGATTCAACTGCCAGTACTACACACACACAAAAAAAAAAAACACTAGTTTATAAATAAAGTCAGAAGAGATAATGACTACCTCATGGGAAGTGGGGGTGCCATGAGTAGGAGGAAGAGGTTTTCAGAGTGCTAGTATTGTTCTATTTCTTGTTCCAGTACTGGTCAAAATAGATAAATTCATTAATGAAAATTCATCAAGCTATACATATGATTTATGTACTTTATTATACTTTAATAAAAAACTACAAAAGAGAGGAAAGAAGGAAACAGGGAGGTAAACTAGTATTTATATTATGTTAAGTAAGGGTTGGGGATGTGGTTCAGTGGCAGAGTAGCCTAGCATGCTCAAGGACCTGGGTCCCAGTACCACTTTAAATTTAAAAAAAAGAAAGAAAGAAAAAGTCTATACTATGTTAAGAAAGAAGCACCTAGTAAGTTCTAGACACTATGAAAATTATTTAATTATAACCACCTCTGGAGGCTGTAGTGCACATATGTCACTTCTTTTGGTATTCCCACATCTGAATCCCCTTTTCCTATATGTGGGAAATTTCCCACTTCATGAGGCAGAGCCTACCACCAGATGGTGATTCAAAAGCTAATGACTCAAAGAAGGTAGGTCCTTAGAGAATCATTCTGGTAAGTTCAAAGCAGAACAGCAGCTTCCTCCAGTTACTAAAGGCAGCAGTTCTACTTGCAATGTCTAACATCCTCTAATGGAGTTAGTAATTCAAATTCCAGTGTCTGTACCTATGATAATGTCCCTGGATACATAATTTCTGAGTGTGTCTCTCTAGCTTGCCAAGAGTCTGTGAACCACCTAATATCCTGTTCACAAGTTCCTTTGCCAGAGTCAATTTCTGGTTTTGGCAACTAGAGTCCTAATACTTCATTTGATAAATGTGAAAAAGACTCACTCATCACTTTGAAAAACAGTTTTTTGGGGTTTTTTTTAATATAATTTTTTAGTTGTAGGTGGACACAATACTTTTATTTTTACGTGGTATGAGAATCGAACCCAGGCCCTCGCATATGCTAGGTGAGCACGACACCACTGAGCCACAACCCCAAACCCAAAACAGGTTTTTATAAAGTTAAATTACCCACCATACAGCCCAGCAATCCCACATCAACTTATCTTTCCAAGAGGGGGAAAAAAATGTTTATAGTGGCTTTACTCACAATGTCCAAAACCTACAAACATCCACAAATCCACACCTACTATATTAATAAATTGTGGCAAATCCATATGTTGAAATATTACTGGACAATAAAATCAACTCCTGATACATGCAATAACAGGGATGAATCTCAAAACCATTAGGCTATATGAAAGTGCAACTCAAAATAAGTAGCACTTAATAACTTCATGTATGTGACATTCTGGAAAAAACAAAACAAGAAGTCACGCCAGAGAATCCAGGGGCAGGTGGGGATGAGAGCAGGCTGACTACAAAGGAACCCAAAGGCACTTTTTGCAGTAATGGAAATAGTCTATAGATTGATATTGGTGTTTACATGACTGAGTAAGTCTGTTCAAATTCACAGAACTGTAAACCCCAAAATGGTGAGTTTTACTATATATAAAGTATACTCCAATCAAAATAACTAAAAAAAGACTCAAATAGCTAAATACTGCTGGATGCAGTGGTGCACGCCTGTAATCCCAGAGGCTTGGGAGGCTAAGGCAAGAGGATCATAAGTTCAAAGCTAGCAATAGCAACTGAACAAGACCCCATCTCTAAAAAAAGGAAAGGAAAAAAATCTTGCTCAAAGGTCATATATACAGTAAGAAGCAGAACGAAACTAAGGTTCTAATTCAAATGCCCATCCATGTTTTGAAAGATAAAAAGATTTTGATAAAGGCACAGAGAGAAGAGAGGAGTGGGAAAGAAAAAGATTCCAAGCTATCCTTTTCTCACCAAAACTTAATCAACTTTTTCTAAGGCCTGTCTCAGACCTTACCTCTCCCACAATAGTCATTCATTTATTTATTTGCTCATTCCACAAGTACTTTGTGAATGGCTACTATACGCCATGCACTTTGACACTTTGGACCCACCTGTGAAAGAAACAAAAATCCTTGCACTCATAGAGCTTCAGCCTATCAGGACAGTAGGGAGAGAAAGCAAAATATGATAAACCTCATAAATAAATCAATAATGTAGTCAATCAATGTTAAGTGCTATGCAAAATAAAATGGAGAGGAGGGGTTGTTCCTGGAGTAATATCCTTGAATAGTTGACAAGGGATGACATCTAGTACACAAGTAAACAGCTTGTCTTTGATAAAAAGATAGTTATTCTATATTAAGAGGAGGTAAGGGCAAATGCTAAGTACAGAATGATTCAATTTTCTTAGTGAAGAAAGAAGCAAGGTCTTCAGCTGAATGGGAGAGAATTGTCCCAGTTTAAAAAGAAAGGGAATAAATCAAAAATAAATAAATAAAGGAGTATTAAGGAAGATCAATAGAGTAGAGGAAGGAGAACAGGAGGAGGGGAGGGAAAAGGGAAAATGGGGATAGAAATCATATTGTTTGCATGTGTTATTTTGTCAAAGTGAATGAACCTAAATACTATGCATAATTATAATGCTCTAACAAAAAGAAAGAAAGAGGATGACATGACCAAACAGCTATCTAGGATAGTGACAGAGTAAATGGACTAAGCATATATGATTGCCTGGCAGCATTAAGGACCTACTTAAAGCTCAAGTTCATAAATTTAAAAATATTATCAATCAATGATGTATGTGTGTTTAAGTATATTTTCCAGATACATTCAGTTGTGCAGGTACAGGCACAAGGTAGAAGAGTTGGAATTTTTACCTAGTGAATATGCTAAATTTGGCATGAGTGTGTAGGTACATGCAGAGGAGATAAGTATAATGACTGACTATGGTATTTAAGCTGGGTGAGGAAGAAAATGAGATAAAGGAGATAAAGAACAATGAAAAAGGTAGGATCAATGGATCTGAGATCCATGGTCTAATAGAGGTCCATGGAAAACAAGATAACAAGATAAAAGTGCTCAAGGAACTGGGAGGCCACATGTTAGAAGAATCATCTATGTGCTCAAGTCCAAGAAATCACTCCAGTCTCTGGCAACTGTAGTTTTATAATTATCACATAATTTGGCATTCAAATGTCTTTTATAAGCCATGCCCAATACTGGCAAACTTAATGCAAATTCCACACATTTTTACCTATTTGATTTATCTAACTATTTATTCAGTAACTTACATAAATTTCCTAACATACTTCTGGGCACACAGCAGGTGCTAATAAATACTTATTGATGGATATAGGCCCCTGGTGGGTTATAAAAGCCATGCAGTGAGAGAATGAAAAGACAGATGAGTAAGCAATTGTCTTTTTCATATCACATATATCAAAGACAGTTTTCACCACTTATAGCTATCTGCCTTTCAGACTACATGGCACAACTCATTTACCAATCACTGTTCTTCATATTCACTATTCAAAGACACTGCAGTGATAAGACAATTTTCTATGTTTGGCTGCAAAGGCAGAGAAGACATAACTATCTTGATCAAAGGAAAGCTTCTGTTTAAAATTGTTTTAACTAAAACAGCTTGTATCTTCCACATATTTTTCAAGAATACAATGCATGATTATTTTAATAAAAAGCATACTTTTTCTATCCATGGTATTGATGAGGTATAAGAATTATATTCAAGGGCGGGGGTCGTGGCTCAATGGTGCAGCCCTTGCCTCACATGTGTGAGGTACTGGGTTCGATCCTTAGCACCACATAAAAATAAATAAAATAAAGGTATTGTGTCAATCTACAACTAAAAAATATTTTTTAAAAAAAAAGGATTGTGTTCAAGACAAAATTTAAACCTGTATTGTGATCTAAAGCAAATACAAAATCCTCTCTGTAAAACTATTTCTCAGTCATAGATTGTAGGGAACAAGTGATCTTCCTGTAACGTAATGGTTCTCTCTGCATTATAATAAAAAGCACAGAGGCTCTAACTCCCAGAGATAAATTAGTTGGTTAGGGTGAGATCAAGGTTATCAGTATTTTTTTAAGCTCTCCAGAAAATCCTAATGTACAGACAAGTATGAGAACTACATATCTAACTTAAATCTTTTCACTTCGATTGGAAGCCCAAACTTTTCTACTGCACTTCAAATTTCATATCCGACTGCTTTCCTTCCATATATCTCCATCTGGAAGGTTGCAAGGACAACTCAAATGTAAAAGTCCAATCCTAAAGTCAACATCTTTTTCTCTCAAATTTATTTTCTCCCATGTTTCTTTCTATTCTTCAACATTTTAGATCATGAAATGCAACTTACAAACAGAAAAATGCATAAAATATAAGCACAATTTAATAGTTCTGAAAAAGAGTTCCCTTATAATCATCTGTGAAATGAAGAAACACGATACTACCAGCATCTCAGTCTCCTGTATTTCTTATCCTGCTGGTATCCCAATTCATCCTCTCAACCAAGTCAGGAAACCAGGGAATATCATACTCCCTCTCCTTGATATCAAATAAATCCCAAGTACTGAACATTTTACTGACTATCTCCCCTCTTCATTTCTGCTGCTGCCATATTCTTAATCCAAGCTCTCAAAAGATCTTCTGTCTGCCCCACTTGCCTCCAGTTCATTCAATGAAATGACCTCTACAGGAAACAAATCTGGTTTTCAGTAACCTTCCCTGGCTCCCTATATCTTAGCAAGGTAAGATTTTCCATGAACTAGCCTGATCTCCCATTCTGGCCTCTATCAAAGCCTCCCCACTTCAAAACTTATCCTACAAATGTACAAACCTGCTTATAGTTACCTAACACACTATGCCGTTTCCTACCTTTCTCCTGCTGCTCTTTTATCTGGATATCCTTCCTTCCCACTAAATTCCCACTGCATTTGAATTTATCTTTCAAAACCCAACTAAGTCACTACTTTCTCTAGGTAGTTATCCCTGATCCCCCACTTCAACCTAAATAGTGATTCATCCCCCTCCCTTCTATGCTATTTCTGTATCCTGTTCTTTTCTATAGAATTACTTATCACACAATTAGAAACAGTTCAGTTTCAGCCTGCATGTGACTCTGGGAATTATCTCTTCTATTCCCCCTACTTCAGCATCCACAAAAGCATGCTTCCAGCAAGAGATATGTATTGAAAAACCTTGCCCTCAAAACACAGCCGAGCCAGGGTTGGGCCAATCAGATTCCATCTTCCAAGAACATGCACATGAAATAAGGCAGAATACTGGTATGTCAAACATATGTACTAAAAAGAGAAAGCAGATCTTCAAAATGAATGGAATGAAATGGATGTGCACAACAAAAAAAACAGTCTTATATGCCTTCCAGTTCTTGATTCTAACCCTAGCCAAAGCCCCTATAAATTCCTGCCTTTGGTTCTATAAGCAAGACCTATCTTTATAATACAGTTGTTTCCTATTGTTTGCAACCAAAAAATCCAAATAAAACAACTATTGTACTGAACTTCCTTTCTTACAAGTCTCTCCTATTTATCCCAGTAGCACCATGAAGGCAGACACTGTCTTACTCATTTTCTCTATCTACAAGAGAAACACAAACCCTGAAAAATGTCAGGTGTTCAATTAATGACTGCCATTCATGGCACAGTTAGAAAACTGTGCACTTTTACATATGTAAATTTCAACCAAAAAAGCATAAATAAATACTGAACTAGCTAATAATACAAATGTTGAAATGTTTAGGGGTAAATAGTAAGGATGTCTACGGCTTATTTTGAAAGCATCAAAAAAATAAGATGGGGAAAAAATAAGATGGACGGATAGATGCTAAATATAGATGGATAATGGCATGGACAAATATGAAATAAAACTAATAAAAGATAATGTTAACTGTATAATCTAGCTTGCACTAATTGTAGAATAAATGGATGCTATTGTACAGTTCTTTTTATCTTTTTTTCCTTGCTTAAAATTTTTCATAATGTAGGAAAAAATTAACAGTAACACATCTGCACATATTAAATGATTTCACTGCCCACAACTTAAAAAAAAAATATTCAGAACTTGAATAAGCACAAGAAGTGATTTTCTTTCATTGGGCTATAGGCTTTCAAATCATTTTGTCCACCTTTCTAGTTTACAGGCTTCTTTTAAAGTGACAACAGTGAGGCACAATTAAAACGTGAAACTAAATACTTCCAACTTTGTGCCTCCTTTAAAATTAATTATAGAAAACATATTAAAGTTAGAATAATTCAAATCAGTTTTCTATTATAATAACCATTCAAAACAAAAGAAAAAGAATAGGCCGCTCTATATTGTTAGTCTTACACACACACACACACACACACACACACAGAATCACAGGCTAATGTAACTGATCAAAAAAATAATACAACAACTTTTTTTGTGTGTGGGGACAGGGAAGAATTGAACCCAGAGGTACTTAACCACTGAACCACATCCCCAGACTTTTTAAGTATTTTATTTAGAGATAGGGTCTCTCTGAGTTGCTTTAGTACCTAAGTTGCTGAGGCCGGCTTTGAACTCTCAATCCTCCTGCCTCAGCTTCCAGAGCCTCTAGGATTACAGGCGTGGCAGTCACAAGAACCTTACTAATCATGGGGATATAGCTCAGTTGGTAGAGTGCTTGCCTTGCAAGCATAAGGCCCTGGGTTCAATCCCCAGCATCGCGCAAAAAAAAAAAAAAAAAAAGAAAGAAAACTAAGGCCCAGAAAACTATCTTGCCTAAGAGCACCAAATAACATATTAGCAAGCCTGACTCAAACTCTGAACTCACAATTAAAATTTTAGTGTTTTTTTTTCACCCTTGATTACAGTCTTAAACTTTACCTTTCTCTCTCTTTTATTTTTTTATTACATGAAATGCATCATATTAGCATAAATATTTTGTTTGTTCAACTGGCTATTTTAAAAATAGGCATTCAGGTTATGAATATAGGAATCACTTTATGACCAGGATTCAAATGACATACCTTAAAATTCAATGTAACTCAACTTCATTAAAATGACCTGAAAGTGCTATCTCATCATTTTAAAGCAAATAAAGAGAAGTGAAGAACTTTAAAAACATACTTGCTGCCAGGCATAGTTGCCTATGCCTGTAATCCAAGTGGCTCAGGAGGCTGAGACAGGAAGATCACAGGTTCAAAGCCAGTCTCAGCTACTCGGTGAGGCTGTAAGCAACCTAGCAAGACCCTGTCTCAAAATAAAAAGGACTGGGGATGTGGCTCAGTGTTTAAGTGCCCCTGGGTTCAATCCCTGGTACAAAAAAAAAAACTTCATATTTGCCTGCATTCCTTCTGTCTGTGGCAGAAGGCCAAGTTTTGCATTCAACTTTTTTAAAAAAGTAAATAACTCAAAGGTACACAAATTGAATAAAAAAAAATTTGTTCAATCTATTCTTTCAGCTTATTTTTCTTATTCAATAAGCATGTCAAAATAATGGACCATAGGAGATCTCTGGATAACTAGATTAAAAGTATTCAAAGAATGCTAGCCTGAGTTGTGTAAGGACCCCAATTATATTTCAGTGAATTTATGATATAGCCACTGTATTTATACTGCTCTTCTCCTATCAGACAAGTGAAAATCTAAGCAAAAATTGGATGACTTAAGGCACAAGTGTAGTATAATACACTGTTATCCCACAGAGCTACAGATCATAACCCAAGTGCTAAAATAATATATTTTTTTGTCTAATCTCTTCGAACTCATAACAAAACTATAGCTGTAGAAAAAGTCTAAAGGATAGTTTATCTATATAGAAAATAAACTGAAATCATGTAATTTCTATTAAAATTCAGCTATACTAAAATCACTTCTTCTGAAATAATTTAAGAAAAACAGAGTCAGCAAGACAGAGTTCCAAGAAAAATAATCAAAAGTAAGAAAACCAGAATGAGCTGTCTTTATTACATTAAAGTGGGAATGTGCAGGAGTCTCCACCTTACTTTCTGATTAATAATCCATCTGTAAAAATACTTCATTCTGCTACAGTCCACAGCTTTCAATCTCTAAATCAGATTGCCATAAACTCTGCAACTGAAAAGGCACTACCAAGAACATTTCAAAACTGATGAAAATACTCAATATACTAAAGAATGGCACCTTGCCTCTTAGTGTCAACAAGGAGAATGAACTCCTCCAGCTGCTCATAAAGCAAAATGAGCTTGTTGGGCAGCATGTACTATAAAAGAAATTTTTACCACATAGCACTACAAAATAATCTGTGGAATTACACAGATAAGAACTATATTTCATAATACATTTTATGTACTAAGAGAAAATATAACTGTTCCAATATTGTATTTCTATTTTTGCTTCCTATTTATTTCTACTGTTATTTCCTTTGCTTTTTCTACATGTCATTTTATCTCCTGAAAGCAAGGATATATATCTTAACTTCTAAGGAGAGTAAAATCCGTTACCTGTTATCCCATTAGCTGACATATATCTAAAGTATGATCTCATTCATGAATGTAATGATGACTGTGAGGCAACACAAGTTCTTGAAGTACTTCCTGAATCTTCAAAATAAGATCAGTATATACTGAACATCTGTAATACTGAACACAATATCAAGGAAGGATACGAGAACAGTGACCACATGAGCATAAAAACTGCTAGACAGAATTTTCTACCAAAAAAATTAAAATGATGTTTTATACAAACTGTACAGACTCTGAAGTTATGAGACCTAGATTTCTAAGTCACAAGCTAGCTTGTTTCCTTCAACACTTAACCTCCCAAGTCTTAGTTCTCTCACTTACAATAGGAAAACGACCACCAGCTTTATCTACTTACTTGCCTCACAGGTTTGTTACAAGACTACAAGTTGAATGTGTGTAATAATATGTTACAATTTTTAGCAGTGAGCTGTTTTGGAATTCCTGCTGAAATTCACAGTATTACAGTTGCAGCACAGAGTACTAACTCTCCACCAAAATCCACACTATTTCTTCCCCAAAGAGGTACAGTTTAGGAGATGTCCATTTTCATATTCTATAGTTGAAAATGTACTCCCAAGAACATTTCAAAGCTGATGAGATACTCAAAGTACTACAGAATGATACCTTTCCTCTTAAAAGTCAACAGGGAGAAAGGACATTACAATTGCCAATTCCTTTGCAGCTACATAAGGTAATGAGTGCTTAGCAGTAGAAACAAGCAGAAATTATATAGGTACAACTTTCACCTCACAGGCTTAAGAGAAAATTTATTGCCCTGTATTTCCAGTCAGTACCTTAGAAGGAATGCAATGAAGACAGTAAAGGCCTACATAAAAGAGCCGCATGTTGATGTGGTACAACCACCCTGGACTAGTAAACACCGAATTCAGAGGTTTTAGCCATTGCATTTCAGGGTTCTAATTCAGCAGTTAGGGTTAATTAACAAATACAATAGCTAAACCTTTACACAGGAGAAGAGTACTACTATAAAATCCTAATAGGATGTTATGGTTTAGATATGAGGTATCCCCCAAAAGATCATGTGTGTGAGTCAATGCAAGAAGCTTAAAGGTGAAGTGGTTGTATTATGAGAGCCTTAACCTAATCAGTGCATTAATTCCCTGATAGTCATTAACTGAGTAGTGACTACAGGCAGGTAGGGTGTGGCTAGAGCTGGGTGCATGGGAGCCTGCCCTTAGGGTTTATATTTTGTTCCTGACAAGAGGAGCTCACTCTGCTTCCTAGTGCCAAGTCCTAAGCAGCTTTCCTCCACCTCACTCTTCCATCATGATGTCCTTCCTATCTTAGGCATTGAGGAATGGAATTAGCCATCTATGGACTGAGACCTCTGAAACCATGAACCCCAAATATAATCTTTTCCTTCTCCAATTGCTCAAACTTTGGTCACAGCAATAAAAAGGTGACTAAAACACAGGATAAGCTTCTTAATGACCTTGCACAGGGAAATACATTAAAGATAAAATAAACTCCCAATATGAGTTTCCCAGAAAGGCCGTATCTGAGGAGACCTTAAAGCATAGTGGATAAGAGAGTAGGGTCCTGAAGCCAGACAACCTAGCTTCAAATCCCTGTTTCACCACTTGCTAACTATGTAACCTTAGAATAGGAACTTAACCTCTCTGTCTCATATGTAAAGGGGAAATAAAAGCAGTACTCACCTCACTGAGCTGTTGAGATGTTTAAATGAAAAAGAAAGAAAGAAACGCTATGAGTTAAGGCTGCTTAGCAGACTGCATGGCACATACAACTCAGTAAATGTTAAGCTATTATTGAAATTATAAAATCCCCCATGATACTGTACAATGTCATGGAGCTGACTATATATCAATAAGACACCAGAATGCTATCAAAATTCTCTGACCTAGTTGGTGGTGCAAAGTGTTCTAGTAGACACGCAATTAAATCTCTCTAAAAACAAACTAAGAGCCAATAAATGAAGAAGACAGTTGCATAAAAAAAGCAGGATCTAGGGTCTGGCTACTTACAAAACCATTATAGTGACCAAAAGAGAACAAAGTGTTGTACTAGGACAACCCAATTTCAGCAGTTTGTACAGGACTCCACTAGGACTTTCTCAAAACAAAAAGATATCCTAGAACCAATAACAGATATGCACATGAATTTAATAATAGTTGAGGTCCAGATAATCTAAAGATGTGAATGGAGACTACCCAAGGAAATTTCAGAAATCTGCCCTGCCATTCTAACAATAAATCTTACAGCATGAAACAAAGTTTTTCAAATTTATACACATACAACAAAAAAACCACAGCAGATATTAAACCTAGGTCTATTATAAAAACAATCAGATTTTTTTTAAAGGTATCCCAAAATAAATTCTACATTACAATGCCATCTGGAGAGCAGGCATGAGTTCATTAAATTGTACAGGCAGAAAGGTAAATTCATTCATAACACTACAAAAACTTTGTGAATGAGAATCTTTTGTTACAAAAGCTTTCCACAGCAATGGCAGTCACATGTATGCTTTTCTGTCTCTAAAAATAAACAATACAGGGGCTGGGACTGGGGCTCAGTGCTGTAGAGTGCTAGCCTAGCACATGTGAGGCACTGGGTTCAATTCTCAGCACCACATTAAAAAACTAAAATAAAGATAGTGTGTCCATCTACAACTTAAAAAAAAATTTTAGATAAATTAATAAACAAACAATACATAAAATAAATAATTCCCCCCTGCCCCGCCCCCATACCGTGATTGAACTCAGGGACACTCAACCACTGAGCTACATCTCCAGCCCTATTTTGTATTTTATTTAAAGATAGGCTCTCACTGAGTTGCTTAGCACCTCACTTTTGCTGAAGCTGGCTTTGAACTTGCAATCCTCCTGCCTCAGCCTCCTGAGCCGCAGGGATCACAGGCATGCACCACAGTGCCTGGCCTAAATAAATGTTTTCTTAATATGGAATGCCTATGCTTGTTTTTCCTGGGTTACATTTAGTCTCCAATTAGCCCTGTACCAACTAAAAAGTACTCCAATTTCATTTGTTTATAAAGAAATTTAGGCACCAGAGCATAGACTGTCTTACATTTTTCCACAATTTTCTGCCTTATCACTGAGATCAAAAACTCCTAAAAGACAAGGATTATCATCCTTCTGCTATGCTATTCAACAGCAGAATAATGATGTTACTACCTACACTTTACATGCCTAGCAATGAACTAGGAGGTATACATAATTTTAATCAGTTTTAAAATATTTGATAAATAAGTTACTAAATTTTTGAATTTATGAAATATGTTCATAAAATTGAATATCTGAAAACCAGACCTGAAATAAGAACTAGTACAACACTATTACTATTAAAGCTACTCATAGTCTCATTTTGTAATAGCCCTGTGAGAAAGGCATAGGTTTGTCCACAGGGAAAAATGAGCTCAAAGAGGTCAAAGGAGTCATCCAAGGTTACAAAGGTCTTAAAGTCCTAATTCAATCAGGTCTTCTAACCAAAAAGCCAATTTTCTTCCCATAATTTACATTATTCTATTGCCTGGATTTGCTTTTCTCCTCTACTTAAGTTCTACTTATTCTTCAGACCCCCAACTCCTCCAAGAAATTTCATCCAACAGTTATATTTTGTTACTCTTTTTTTTACTTCTCTTTCATCAAAGTTCAATGAAAACAAGGCATATATTTTATACTCCTTTTGTCATCTCCCCCAAATTTAGCACTCTGCTAAACCCAAAGCAAGCACTTAACATATATGAAGCTTTCTTGATGAAACTATTACACTGTTTTGTGTAAAAATTCTTAGCATTGTCTGACCACCACACCAAAATATAAGGAATCCTGGATTTCCTGTAATGTTTTCAAGTCTATGAATTCCACAGGGCAAATGAAAAAGAGATCACAACCAGGAAGAATATGATTTTACTAGCATTCACTGAAAACAAACTTAATTAGCTATTTTTTAACAGAAAGTAATTTCTAATTTGTCTGTCCTCTTATCTGTTCTCCCCCCACCACCACACCACACCCCCACCAGGTTTGATACATTCAGTAGATATCACAAAATTTTCTTACATTTCAATGAAGGCACTTAAACATTAATCTTTCTATAGTCTTATCTTCCATAACCTTAGCCACAGTATAGTAACATCATCAATGAATAAACGTTCTTAGGCTCTTGATGTGCCAGTGCTCCAAGACTGTTCCAGGACCCCCCTTTTTTTTATTACACTTTCTTTTGTTTCCCAGTTTCACAACTCTCTGTCTGTATACAGATCACCATACTCCATCTCCAATCCTAGCCTCTCCCTGGACTCCAGACTTGTGTACCCAATTGATGACTGATATCACTGAAACATAAAGGGATCAAAATAGGACTGCAAATTATTTTCCTCTCCAAAACTTTGTTCCTTCACTAAGTCTTTACTGATCTCATTGACCACCAATAATCATCCAGTCTAGGTATTATCCCCAATTACTCTTTCCTTCAGCCCTAACACAGATACCATGCACATACCCTGCTGACTCTACCTCCAAAATGTATCTTCAGTTCTTTCCGATAATCATCTTTCATCTAGTTTGAAACAGCCTCATAACTCATCTTCCTGCTTTTGTTTTGCCCCACCTATAATCCTTTCTCAATACAGAAGTTCAAGTCACCTTTTGACAACATCAAACTATTTTACCACCTTCCTGTGGTTTCTCATAATCCTCAATAAAAACCATACTCCTCACCCCGGCTTACAAATTCCTAGTTGATCTGGCTTCTGCCTACATCACCAACCTCATTTATACCACTCTTCCTCTTTTTTTTTTTTTTTTTGCAGTGCTGGGGATTGAACCCAGGGCCTTAACTGAGCTATATCCCCAGCCCTACCACTCTTCCTCTTAACTCATTACACTTCTGTCACTCTGTCCTCCTTTTTGGTTCCTCCCACACACCAAATGTGTACCTCTACTGGTCTAGTTTTTCCTTCCGCCTAGAACAATCTTCTCTCTTTTCTTCCTAAGGCAATCAAATAGCCACCCCATTTACTCTTCTATTTTAATATCCTAGTTTTAGTTGTCTACATGCAGTTCCTTTTTTATTATTTTTTAGTTGCAGATGGACACAATTCCTTTTTTTTATTTATTTATTTTTATGTGGTGCTGAGGATCAAACTCTAGTGCCTCACACATGCTAGGCAAGCTCTCTACCACTGAGCTACAACCCCAGCCCTGAATGCATTTCTTGATGTATTTTTGATGTATTTCTTGATCATTTGTTACCCATCTTCGCACTGGAATGTAACATCAGTGAGAGTAGGGACAGTGTCTGTCTTGTTCACCACTGTATTGTGGTACCTAGAACAGTATCTGGCCCAAAACAGGCATTAGAATATGGAATGAATAAACTTATGAATAAATGAAAAACAGCTTCCATTTCCACTGATCTATTAATGGTAACTTTTAGCACCAAAAGGGAAGTGAGGGCTTTAAAAAGTTTATTTTGCTAATTATAAACAATCTTTTCAGCATACGAGAACTGTCTCTATAGAACTACTTCTAATCTCATTCCAATCTCTTATAATGGTAAAGGTACTCCACAGTAAAGATGTAAATTTTCCCAAACTGTAAGTTTAATAAAATTCCTATCACAAATCATATACATAACCAAACTTACTCTTAAATTTACATGAAATGGTACAAGACCTAGGACTACTTTTAAAAATATTTTTGAAAAATAATAAAATGGGAACAAATTTAAACATTTACATGTCCACAATAACCAACATGGTATTAAAGACAGACACAAAGATCAATGGAACAGAACAGAGAACCCAAAAATAGGCCCCCCAAAAATATGTCAAAATAGTTTCCCCACAAATATGCAAAAGCAATTTGGGGAAGAAATGGCAATCTTTTCAACAAATGAGAAGGGAGGAATTGGACATCCACAAGACCAAAACCAAACTAAGTGTGATGTATACACCACACTTTATATAAAATCTACTTCAAAATGAATCAAAGCAAAACTATAAAATTTCTAGGAAAAAATGACTTTTAGGGGGAAAAAAATCTCTGAGACATTGGACAAATTGAGTTTTAACACCAAAAGCAAGATCTTGAAAAGGAAAACCTGATAAATTGAACCTCATCAAACTTAACTTTTGTTCTATGAAAGAGCCAGGTCAGAAGATAAAATAGGGGTTACAGATGTAGCTTGGGGTAGAGTGCTTGCCTAGCATGCATGAGGCCCTGGGTTCAAAAGAAGAGAAGTCAACATATATCCAGTCTGTGAGAAAATAACTGCAAACCACCTATTTGATAAAGAGTTTCTAATAATATATAAATATAATAACATATAAATATATAATATTTAAAGAATATATAAAGAACTCTCAAATGCCAAGTAAAAGAAACAAGCAATCAAATCAGAAAATGGGCAAAAGACATGAACAAATCGTTCACTGAAAGGACATGCAAATGGCAAATAAACACAGAAAAGATTTTCAATATCCTTCATCAGAGATGCGAATTAAACCACAGTGTAATATTACTACAACCTATACGAATGGTTAAAATAAAAAATAATTCATTGTTGGGAATGCCAAGTGACACAGTCACTATGGAGAAGTTTGGCAGTTTATTACAAAGCTAAGCATAGTTTGATGGTATAATACAGACATTGCATTCCTAGGAATTTTCTCCGATGAGTTGAAAAAAATAGGTCAACACAAAAGTCTATACACAAATGTTTAGATAAAGTCACTTTACTCATAACTTCCAAAACTGGAAACCAAGTTATCTTTCAACAGGTAAATGGATAAATTGCACATATACAGCCACAGCTAAATACTGTAGTTCATCCATCATGGGATATTATTCAACAACAAAAAGAGTTTCAGGTCACATAAAGACCCAGAGAAACCTAAAATACATATTGATTAGTGAAAGAAACCAGTCTGAAAGGGTTCTATATACTCTATGATTTCAATTATATGACATTCTGGAAAAGGCAAAACTATATCAACAGTAAAACAGTAAAAAGATCAGTTGTTGAACTAGGAGTATTGCTCGTTGGTAGTAAGCATGAGGCCCCTGGGTTCATTCCCAGCATCAAAAAAAAGATGGGAGAGGGATGAACAAGTAGAGCGCAGGGGGCTTCCAGACAGTGAAACTATTCTGCCTGATACTGTAATGGTAGATACAAGACATCATTCATTTGTTGTCAAAAACCAGTAGAAATGTTCAATAGAAAAAAAGTGAACCCACCAGATGTTGTGGCGCATGCCTGTAATCCCAGCAGCTTCAGAGGCTCAGGCAGGAGGATCAAAAATTCAAAGCCAGTCTCAGCAAAAGCGAGGTGCTAAGCAACTCAGTGAGACCCTGTTTCTAAATAAAATACAAAATAGGGCTGAGATGTGACTCAGTGGTTGAGTGCCCCTGAGTTCAATCCCCGGTACAAAAAAAAAAAAAAAAAAAAGAAAAAGAAAAAGTGAACCCATATAAACTATGGACTTTAATTAGTAATAATGCCTCCATACTGGTTCGTCAATTGTAATAAATTTACCATAGTAATATGAGACGTGAGTAAAAGGGGAAACTCATGAGGGATAAAGGTATATATGGGAACACCACTATCTGCTCAATTTTCTATAAACCTAAAACTGTTCTTAAAAATAAATTCTATTAATTTTTCTTTAAAAATAATGACAATGGCAAATGTTGGTGAATGTGTGGAGAAAGTGGATTGCTCATACATTGCTGGTGAAAATGTAAAATGGTACCACCACTCTGAAAAATACAGCAGTATCTTATAAAACTATAAATACATGCACCATATAACTCAGCAACTGCACTCAGGCATTTATTCCTGAGAAATGGAAAATTATGCTCATACAAAAGCTTTATCATCAATAGTCAAAATGAAAGCAATCCAAATGTCCTTTAACGGGTGAGTAATTAAACCAACTGTGATACATACCTACCTACCATGGATTACTACTTAGCTGTAAAAATGAACAAACTACATGAAACAACTTGATGGATCTCAAGGGCAATCTGCTGAGTGGGGAAATAAAGTTAATTTTAAAAGATTATATACTGAATGATTCCATTTATATAACATTCTTGAAATGACAAAATTAAAGAGATGGACTATTACATTATTTCTCACAAAAGCATGTGAGTCTACAATTATCTCAAAATTTAAAGTTTTATAAACTCAAAAGGTAAAGATATAGTCTCCAAAATTTCCCTTGTGTTGGTTAACAAATTTCCAGAAAAGTAGTTCTTAGCCTCAAATGCATATTGAGATTACCTTTAAAAATCCGAATGTTTAGGCAAAATAGTAGACCAATTAAATCAATCCCTCAAGGTAAAATCTAAGCATCTGTATTTCTCTAAACTCTCAGGTAATTTCAATGTTCAATCAAGAATGAGAATCACGCCAGGTGTGGTGGCATACACCTGTAATCCCAGCAGCAAGGGAGGCTGAGGCAGGAGGATCACGAGTTCAAAGCCAGCCTCAGCAAAAGTGAGGCACTAAGTAACTCAGTGAGAACCTGTCTCTAAATAAAATACAAAACAGGGCTAGGGATGTTGTTCAGTGGCTGAGTGCCCCTGAGTTCAATCCCCGGTACAACCCTCCCCCACAAAAAAAAAAATGAGAATCACCATCCACCAAAGCCAGAGAATTTTTTTTTTTTTTTTTTTAATAAAACCCTGAGCCAGGTCCAGTGATGCTCACCTGTTCCCAACTACTTGGGAAGCTGACGGAGAGGATGGCTTAGGACCACGAGTTCTAGGTCAGCCTGGGTAATACAGCCCAGTCAAGAAGAGGAGGAAACAGCAGCAGCAAAAGTCTAATTATTAGCATGCCAAGGTTATTAAGAGTTGTTAAGGATATAGCTATTAACAATTTGCTAAAATTCTAGCCACAAAAAATCATTTCAGTGATATTATTAAGCTTTTGTCCAAACCTCATTCACCTTCCATGAACAAAAGAAGACTAAAAAGAATTAACCCACAAAATAATATTTTTACATAATGTTCCTACATGGCAAAAAGCCTGAGTCAGGAGCTGAATGATAGGTTCATTTTATCTATGAAACTTCTATAAATACAAAAATGGAACTATTAATCTGGCTTTCTGAAATTTTTCAAGCAAAAAGGCTACCACAGCCCATGTCAGATATAACCTAAAATCAAAAGGAAGGATTTAAAATAATCTCATGACTCTCACAAATTTAACTACCTACACACAAACCCTGAGAACAACACAAACCCTGAGAACAAAGTACAGAACATTAAGCATTTCAAATGAAATAAGTGTTCTTTTCTACCTGCATGTGAAAAAGCAACAGTAGCAGTATCAGAACCTGATGTCTTCTATGAACCTGAATGTCATACAAAAACACTAAACACACCCAAACAAACCCATATACCACATAATTTAATACATCGAGGCAGCAGTAGATAAGTAATGGAATAACATGGCTGCTCTGCAAGGATTTTGGCAGACTAAAGTAGAGAAACTACATTCACTTGTTTTGGTTTTTAGGTTTGTTTTATAGTTGGGGGTAGGGGGTAGTAGGTTCTAAGTATACTGAATAAATTACTAGGGATTAAAAGGGTTCTCAACCCAGGGAAATAAAGTAAAACAAGAATACTATAACAACGAAATGTGACATTGTATGTTGTTGCTTGAAACATTAAAGTGATAAGGTCACTTTTAAATATGTGTAATCTTTTTACAAGTTCAGAAGAACCACAAATTATGGAGCTACAAACCACCGACTATTCAAAGGAAAATTGTAGCTTATAAAATACTGGCTGACTGCCAGTACAAATGAATTTTTTCCCTCAAATAAACTTTGTAAGCCACAATACTCTTTCAAAAGTGACTATAACCATGTTATTCAATCAAAGAGTAATGTTATTAGATGGTAAAGGTAAGTCAATTCTTGGCCAAAACAATCTGTAAAAGTCTACAAACTGTTCCTGACCAATACAGTAAGACTAAACAAGAGGTTTAGAATTTTTAATCCATTACTATTTTCCCATAATTTCATTAAGTAATTAAGTGCCTCAGTTTTTTTAAAAATTGGCCTTGGAATCCAAACACCAATCAATACATTTTTTTTAAAGGGGAGAATACCCACCATTCAACACCTCCCCCAAAAAAGCTATCCTTAGAAAAACAGCAAAAAAAAGTCCACTACAATCCCAAAATATTTCAACTTATTGTCACAATGGAAAGGAAAAGGATGAAACTTTGGAGACAGAGGATATGGATTCAAATTCTAATGTACTTCTTAGCTCATAAAGACCTTGAACAATCAACCATTCCAAGCCTCAATTTTCTCCCTTATTAAATGGAAACACCACTGCCCACAGGGCCTGAACATAGTAATACAATCTCTATAAATAAGGCTGGAATAGTTGGATTACTATCTTCAACAAATGAAGAGATCAGAATATCCAAAAAATGGAGAAGCTGAACATCTTGTGTTATTAGTACACTGAAGAAAACTCTTGAGCTGAAAAGGTCATACTAATAACAATAATAATAGCTGTCATATATGTGCTTTCTGGTGCTAGGCACTTTACAAATTTATATCGAACAATTCAGTAAGGAAACAACTAGGCACAAGATGTACACAAGATACTTTATGATGCACTAAAATACTGTGGTTCTACAAAGTCTTAGATGGAAATGCCTAGCCTAATTATTCTATATGAATTCTCCAATCTAACCTAAAAAGCACTTCAGTTTCTTATAAAATAGCCTCCTCTCTACTTGTATGTCACATTTGTGAGAGACAGCACAACATTAGTCATCCTTTTCACAAGATTATGTGTCCTGCCCCTCCAGCTAGACCATAAACTCAAGAGAAGAGGAACCCTTTTTCAAAATTCATATCTTTAACAGTACCTAAATACAATGCCTTGCCTATAAAGAGCATTCAAATATGTAATGAAAATTCACCACATTTCAAAATTAGGCTGCTCTTTATTTCAATGAATAAGATGGATTCTAAGACTAAGGCTTGTATAGCAATCTAATTCATAGTAATTTCCAGACTATGTATTTATTAAATCTGTGTCTGTGAACCTGATTACTCTCTCTAGTTTACCAATATATCTAACTTCATGGTTCTCCAAGTATGGTCTATTTTTGGAGGTCCTCAAAAACCTTTCAGGGGTCTGCTAGGCCAATACTAAATTTCATAGCAGTATAAGGTTACTCTCGTGCTCTCATGGATATAGAGTTTTCCAGAGATTACATAATGTATGAAGATGGTTTATAATGAAATGTGTCACATTTGGAAGATCAACATAATTCAGTGAACCAACATTTTCCAAAATGATAAAAGTTTGGTGTAATATCAAAGAAAAATATCCACAATTATCTGAAAGAACTATTAAAATACTCCACTCTTTTCCAGCTCCATATTCAAGAGAAGTCAAATTTTCTTTTTCATATACTCAACCAGAACATACTATTACAGACTAAATGCAGAAGTAGCTATTAGAACCTAACTGTCTTCTGTTAGACATGAGTGGAATCTGCAGAATTGTAAAACAACACTACTTTTCTCACTAAATTATTTTCATCTTGGAAATACTTTTCATTAAGAATTATATCACTTGTTATGAGACCCTTGATTCAATTCCTAGTACTACAAAACAAAATCAAAAACAAAAAGTTTGAAAAATGCTGGCCTACCTAACTGTAGGTTGACTTTGGTGCTCCATGTACTAGGTTACCTGTCCATTTAACTTCAAGCAATAGTCACTAGGCTCTTGACAAATGATTTATACTCATTCTGCTGTGAGCAGTATCCTCCTCCAATGAACCAACAACTTGGATTTTTCAGAGAAGAGCTTTGGCAAAAAACATCAACCATTCTCATTGATTCCCATTTCATAAAGAATAATCACTTAGCCATATGACCTGTTTTAAGTAATCAAGAAAAATAGTACAACAGAACAGACAGCATTTATTGAGCTCAAAGCAAATGCCAAGCACTGTGCTGTACTTATCTCGTAATCCTCACAACCCTGCACAAAGTAACACTGAACAGGAAAGTGACTCAAGATTTATTTGTCAAAAAAAAAAAAAAAAAAAAAAAAAGATTTACTTGTCAAAGGTCACACAGTTAATAAATGGTGGAATCAGGACTCAAATCAGGTTGATGTGACTCCAAAGTCCAGAGCTCTCTTCACTCTACCAGGTTACCTTAATAACACTGGAATGAAAATCAGATTTGTCACCAACTTCGTGTCCTTGAGCAAGCCACAACTTCTCTCAGACAGCTTTCTCACCCACAAGATAAGAAGGTTAGTCTAACTGATCTCCAAAGTCCCTACCATGGCTAATAATCTTAGATTCTGATTCATCGTAACTTCAACCCTACAGTTACATAGAGTAAAAAGGTTTTTTGTATGTTTTTCTGAATTAACAAGAGAAATGATACAAACAATAGAAAGGAATGAGTAAAATTAATAGGCTAGAATACAGCTTTTCATGCTTTAATATTAACAATCATCATAAAATATACTAAAAGCACTGAGTAGGCATTGTGTGCTGCTTTCATTCTGAACAACCAAAGCTTCCTTCTCTGACATAAGCTTGGGCATCCTGCCAGGTGAAATCTTTTTAAGTCTGGTAAGCACCTGTTGACATGCTGCACAGGAACACCGAACTGAAGGATTGCTCTCAGGGAGCAAATGCCTCATCATTAACTTGTATAGCACCATCTATTTTTTTATATATATTTTTAGTTGTCAGTAGATTTTTAATTTTATTTATTTATATGCTGAGGATTGAACCCAGGGCCTCACACATGCCAGGCAAGCACTCTACTACTGAGCCACAACTCCAGCCCAGCACTATCAGTTCTTTAAGGTAAATTTACATTTATCAATGGAGACATATGCCAAGCATTTCTGAGAAAAGGAGGACAAGCTGCAGAAAATAGTGAAAATTAAAATACAGCACTTCAAAACACACACACACACCCAATCCCAGAAGAAATGTGCTAATTGCAGGACAGTGTGCAGGTGAAGTTTTATTGATTTGTATTATTGTAGCCTAGATATTGTCTAGGCGACCAAAATTTAGGCATCTAAAACAGCTACAATTTGAACAAAATTTACTGTGCCAGATACTAGGCTGAGCCCTTTAGAGACACCACCTTTAATCCTACTATGCAGAGTTGTGAGGCATGATATTCATTTTAAAAGGTAAAGAAGTCACACATCTACTGAGGGTCAATGAAAAAAAATGAAAACAAATCTGAACAACTCCAAAGCCTAGATTTATATTTTTTTTCTGGTTATAGTTAGAACAAACACCTCATCATCTCTATGCCAATCAGAAAAGTGGCATAATATTTGGGCCAAATTATAAGGGCATTTTTAAGTGTTTTAGATAAAAGATTTTAAAAGCACAAAATCCATTTATGGAGGTAACTATTTAGATATCAGCAAAAGTCATAAGGTCACTATCAAAAATCTATACTTCTTTGGATAGCTACCAATACACTTAAATCCAGGACATTTGTAGATGGCAACTGATGCTGTAGCTTATATTCTTGTTAAGCTTTACAAAACCTTTACAAAAACCTTCTATCCAAAGTAGCCAGAAAGCTCTATCTTACATACCATCCTTTTATCCAAAACCCAGCATACTACACCAGTGCTTATTCCTAAGCAGAAGAGAAGTTACGTGATTCAGGCCAAAACGCAGGAGTAAAGTAACAAGACTTATACTACTCAGTATTTTACCTATAATTTTCAGAGGAATGACTGAAAATTGGTATACCAAATGTTCTTTCGCAGGGTGCAGTGGCACACACCTTTAAAATGTCAGTGGCTCGGGAGACTGAGGCAGGAGGATTATGAGTTCAAGGCCAGCCTCAGCAACTTGATGAGGCCCTAAGCAACCCAGCAAGACCCTGACTCTAAATAAAATATAAAAAAGAGCTGGGGATGTAGTTCAGTGGTAGGGAGCCACAGGGTTCAATCCCCAGTCCTGGGGTGGGAGTGGGCAAGCCTGGTGGTACATATCTGTAATCCTAGCAACTAGAGAAAATGAGGCAGGAGGCTCACAAGCCTGATACCAGCTTCAACAATTGGGTGAGATTCTGTCTCAAAATAAAAAATATAAAGGACTAGGAGTATAGCTCAGTGGTAGAATACCCCTGGATTCAATACCCAGTACTATTAAAAAAAAAAAAAAAGAGAGAGGAGAGAGAGAGAGAAATCAAGTTCCATACTAATATTTTACTCAGCAAATTAATTTTAAGAATTTAAAATCAAATTAATGATTCACTAAAATAGGAAGAAAAATGGAGAATTTCTAAGAACAAATATGAGAAGCAATGTTGCAATTTCTTCTAATTATTTATAATAATGTCCACTAAAAAGAGTTCCAAAAGCTGTTTCTTATTCTGTTTTTCCCCAACTGTATACAGATCACAATTGAACAGAAGTGACTACTAATGGCACAAATACTAAGTGGACTAGCAAATTCAAATCCTCTTCCTACTCAGTGTAGTCCTACTAAGACCATACAAGATGATTGCTTCCAATTGTTGCTTTTTGCCTGCTCCTAGATTCAGTAAAAAGAACACCCAATGTTTCAAGTCAAAGAGACATGAATTTGAATCCTGAAACCACAATTTATCAGCTGGAATTACTGAACAAGCCTTAGTTTTCTCATCTGAAATATAGTAACCATTCCAAAAGGCTAGTGTGAAAATTAGAGATAAAACACAACACCCTATCTGTTATCAGTACTATTAACTGTTATGGCCTTTAATGTTGCAGTTGTTTGTAATACATCCAATACTAAAATAACAAAGGAGGATTCTATTTCTTAATGGCAAATCAGAAATAAGGGCATAAACACAAATTTGCCAGAAGTGAACTTATTTTTCATGGCAAAGATTTTTATTCTAATGATCTAAATTTTTTTCAAACTGCTTAGTAGGCAAGGGATTTTACTTTGAAGTGATGGAATTCTTTTGAAACTACATAAGGTAGTATATTCAACACTGGGAATACACTAAATATCACTGAAGCATTCCATTTTAAATGGTCAGTTTTTAAAGGAACAAAAAAGTATTTTCAGCAGGAATGAGGAAAATATATTTCTAGTGAACATTATTAGGGGTTAGAATGTGACCTGTAGAGGTTTTCTGGCCCACATTTCTAAGAGCAGGACCCTAACATGGTAGAAGGAGTCCAAGAAATCCACCTCTCATACCCAACTCTGCCTCTAGTTTGTGTGGATTTTAGACTAGTGCCTTAACCGTTCTGAAACAAAACAAGGTTAAAAAGACCTTGCAAAGGAAAAGATTTAACAAAGAGATAGTCAATGCAAGCTTAAGGTCACCCTTTAAAACCAAGAGGGTAAACTGCAAGTTTTTAACCAATAAACTCAATGATGCCTTTTTTCAACTACAAAAAAGTTCATCAAGTATAAAATAAAAATACCATGCATCATTAAGTAACCTGTACTTCTTTTCCTATGAATAAGCCCCTGTGAGTTAAAAAACATCTCCCACTACAAGATTCCAAAAAGTATACAAATCTAAAAGAATCTTATTCTGTTCTTCAATTTGCCTGGACTAAAAGTTAAATTCTCATTTCTTTTGGTATTTTTTAAAGTATAGGTTGTTGAAGAAATGTTTTAGCAAATAACACCATAACTATTATTAATTAGGTTAGAAGATCTCTCCTCTTCCAACGTAGTTCTATCTCCTAGGGGGTTTTATTTTATTTTATTATTTTTATTGTAAACAAATGGGATACATGTTGTTTCTGTTTGTACATGAAGTAGAGGCATACCATTTGTGTAATCATACATTTACATAGGGTAATGGTGTTTGATTCATTCTGTTAGTTTTCCCTTCCCGCCCATCCCTCCCACCCCTCTATACAGTCCCTCCTTCCTCCATTCTTGCCCCCCTCCCACCCCCCCATTATGTGTCATCATCCGCTTATCAGCGAGATCATTCATCCTTTGGTTTTTTGAGATTAGTTTATCTCACTTAGCATGATATGCTCCAATTTCATCCATTTGCCTGCAAATGCCATAATTTTATTATTCTTTATGGCTGAGTAATATTCCATCGTATATATACACCGCAGTTTCTTTATCCATTCATCAATTGAAGGACATCTAGGTTGGTTCCACAATCTCCTAGGGGGGTTTAAAAAGGGAGAATAGCATGATCACACAAACTTTTTAACTCAAATCAGCAGTGCCTTCACCTTAACAAGGTGATCAAAGTTATTAGTTGGGAACTCCCATCTGTAGTCTTCAAAGGGGTAAGACAGACACTACCTTAGCTAGCTATAGCCAATGAAGCAGCAATAAAGTTAAGTTCAAAGGATAACATTTAAATTGTATCAAGCTACTGAGAATATATAAGGAGCTTTTAGAACACTTATATAGCAAAACTAATGAAACAAGTTAAGCCACTTACAGCTCAAAAGAAAAATACAGATGACTTGATAGAAATTTCCAAATCAATTAGCTAGATTATGACCCTATCAATAGATTCAGTAATTGAGTCTTCTCTTTCTAGCAGTTATCTGTATCAAAATGAAGGCACCAAAGCCAAAGATGCACACTTACTTTCATTAGAACAATCATCACCTAGATGTCATCACGCCTGCAAACTCAAAACTAAAATCAAACAACATTAACTCCCAATCTCACTTATCTTGGATTTCCTACTTCTGTTCAGGTCACCCAATCAACTAGATTTGAAATGCCGTAGTTGTCAGACCTGTCACTCAAACTTCACATCCAGTTACCAAGTTTTCATCTGTTCCAAGCATCTTTTCTCTACCTACTTCAATTCTCCTCATTACTCCCCACCCCAAACTATTACAACACTTTAATGGATACATTTCAGTTTCTCTCTCCACAGTAAAATTGTCAGACTAAAAGACAGTCCTAATAATATCCTTCACTGAAGCCAAACAGCTAACAGATAGTGTGAATATCTTATCTTGCATGCAAGGCCTTCTATCAGTGACTTCAACATTCCTCTCCAAACTTACAATCTACTAAGTCCCTTTCATACTGCCTTATCTTTAACTAAATGAACCACTTATTTCCCATACAAATCTTCAACAGTCCTATTTTGCTAATTGCCTCCAAATGGAATTCTCTTTTCCATTTTCTCAAAATCCTACCTGTTTTCCAGAACTTCTGCACAAATATTGTATACCATATACCACACCCTTCTTGTTCTTCTGCATTAATGAGTCAGGGCTGGGATGTAGCTCTGTGGTAAGAGTTCTTACCTAGCAGGGGCAAGGCCCTTGGTACAAAATTCCCAGCACCACAGAAAGGGGTGGTAGAGGTTGTCATCTAAATTCCCAGTCCATTTTATCTCTTGGGTACTCACCTTTAATTTTTGTAAGTACATGCTATCATTTCCCCTAACAGAATATAGGCTCTGAAAGGTAAAGGTCTATGTATACTTTATCTTTATCCCCTCGTGTAACCAGCACAGGGTTTAATAAGGGCTCAAAATTAGGATAAATAAATAAAAATACTCAAGAAGAAAAACAGAAATATATCAAAACGACTTCAAGGTGCTTAGTAGTACTCCAAAGGAAAAACTGAGATCCAACTAAAGCACTGCAACCATGGCATCCTTTACCAAGTAATAGACTGCAATAATACAAGTGCCTGCTAAGTGTCAGGCACTGTTTTACCAGTACTTAGAAACTACAGAAAACAAGATCAATAAATTCTTGCCTTCATGGAGTTTATATTCAAGTGGAGAGGAAAAAGGTAACAAAATAAGCAAAATCTATTCTAAATTAAATGGTTTAAGTGGTATGGACAAAAAAAGGAACTAGCAAGAGTCAGAAACAGAGGAACTGCCACTTTAATAGAGTGGTAAGAGATGGTATCCCTGAGAATGGGTTCTAAGATGGACCTAAGCAATTATCTGAGAAAAGCATTCAAGGCAGAAGACCTGACATCAACACAAAGGACCTGAGATAGGAACAGGCCTGGCATGTTAAAGGAATAGCAAGAAGACCATGAAGGAAGTAAGCAAAAAGTATAAGAGAAGATGGGGGTCAGAGAGCAAAGAAGGGATCAGATCGCATGAGGACCTCATAGGACTTGGCCTTTTACTCTAAGCCAGATGGGGAAATCACCAGATGATTTTGATAAGGTGACAAAATCCGAGTTACTTTTTAAAAGAATTTTTTGTTTGTTTTGGTGTACTGGGGATTGAACCCATGGATATTTTACCACGGAGTTACATTCCCAGTCCAAAAGGATCATTCTTGCTACTATATTGAGAATAGACTATAAGAGGGAAGGAGCCAAAAGTGGCTACTGCAATAATTCAGACAAGCTAATTTAGGCTTAGACCGGTGAAATGATGAAAAATGGCCAGAGTCTGGATATATTTTGAAGACAGAGCTGGCATGATTTTGTGGTGGATTAGATGTGATGTGTAACAGAAAGTAAATAAAGGATGAGTCTAAGTTTTGACCTGAGAAACTGAAAAGACAAAAATGCTATTTAACTGAGATGTGGAAGACAGTAAGAGGGACAATAAAAAGACAGGACAGGGTAAAGATCAGGAGTTTAGTATGTACAAAAGACCAGTCATGTAATACACCTGTAATCTCAGCAACTTGGGAGGCTGAGGCAAGAGAATCTCAAGTTTGAGGCCAGTCTCAGCAACTTAGTGAGACCCTGTCTCAAATTTCAAAAAGTAAAAAAGAGGGCTGGGGATACAGCTCAGTGGTAGAGAGCTTGCCTTACAAGCACAAGGCCCTGGGTTCAATCCCCAGTACCGCAAAAAAAAGTAAAAAAGATGGGATGCTGGGGATGTAGCTCATGGTAAAGCATCTCTGGGTTCAATCTCCAGTACCAAAAAAAGAGAAAGAAAGATTCATAACTCAACTGAGGTGTATAACAATATATACAGGCAAAACAAGTTTGCATACACTAAGGTAATGACAACAGTGTCATAGCTGTCACCTGAACAATTATTCAATGCCTTTAATGAAAAATGCAGCCTGATTTCAATATGTGAAAAATGCTATCTTAAAATGACTGGTTTGGGACAAATTCAATGTAAGATTTTATGTAAGATGCCAAGAAAATATATCAGGGAGAGATATAATTTCAGTAGGATAGCCTGGAGTTCCAGGCTAGGAAAAAAAAAAAAATGTAAGAGTCATCAGCACATACACGATATTTAAAGCCATGAGCTTGGATGATATTGGAAGAGAGCACCAAGAGAATGAGAATAAAGAAATGACACCCTATGGGGTGGTTCAATATCAAGAGGCAGGAGTGCCAGACACAATGGCACACACCTGTAAAACCAGCTACTCAGGAGGCGGTGGCAGGAGGATCAGAAGTTGGAGGCTAACCCTGGCATCTTAGCAACCCTGTCTCAAAATTTTAAAAACTAAATAAATGCAAAGAGCTGGGGCTGTAGCTCTATTGTGAAGTACCACTGGATTCAATCTTCAGTAGGGGGGCAGAAATAAAGAATAAAGAAGAACCACAAAGCAAACTGAGAGGTACACAAAAACCAGCAATGTGGTAACCTATAAACCAAAGCAGAAAAGTATTTCAAGAAGGCAGGCATCCATTGTGTGAAATGTTGCCACAGATGAATTAAACGTCATGGTTTTGACAAGCAGTTTCATCAGAGTGATAGAGCTAGAAGTCTCTCACTTTCAGGAAAGAAAGAAGTCTCTTTCTTTCAGGAAAGAATAGGTAAACTGAAGTTGAATAGAAACAACTTTTTCAACAAGTTTTGCAACAAAGGGAAGCAGAGAAATTGGGTGGTAGCTAGAAGAGATAGTGTAATCAAAAGAGAGTTGTTAAAAATACACATATAACAGTGGCACACACTTGTAATCCCAGCACCAAGGGAGACTGAGGCAGGATTTCGAGTTCAAAGCCAGCCTCAGCAAAAGCAAGGTGCTAAGCAACTCAGTGAGAACCTGTCTCTAAATAAAATACAAAATAAGGCTGGGGATGTGCCTCAGTGGTTGAGTGCCCCTGAATTCGGTCCTGGTACCCAAAAAAAAAAAAAAAAAAAAAATACAGAAACAAAATACAGTACATGTGTGCTGAAGCAGAAGATACTTTCATAGGAAAATGATGATATTTCAGGAGAGAGAATAAACATTTTAACTGTTTTCACTAGAAGACTCAAATAGCCCAAGGAAGGAAAAATTTCATTAGGCTAGTGGACAATAATTCCAGAAAACTATTACCTTTGCAATACTAAAGAAGGGAAATTCGCATGCCATAAGGAGGCTCAGAAGAGAGGCTGGGCTACTTACTGAGAACATTTGTGTCAAGCATTTTGTGTATTATTTCATTTAAGCTCAAAATAACTTGATAAGGCATTATCTACATGTTACAGATAAGGAACCAGAAGCTCAGAGGGCACAAGTAATATGCTTAATGAACAAAGCACAGTAGTAGAGCTATGTTTGAAATTCCGGTCTTTCTGAGTATAGGATTAAAAATTATTGTTAATAGGGGCTGGGGTTGTGGCTCAGTGGTATAGCACTTGCCTAGCATGTGTGAGGCACTGGGTTCAATTCTCAGTACCACATAAAAATGAATGAATAAAATAAAGGTCTGTCAACATCTAAGAATAAATAAATAAGTAAAATGTTTAAAAAAATTATTGTTAATTGGGAGGAAGGTTAAGAGTTTTCTGGTTATGTTTCTTAGGTTCTTATTAGTTAGAAATATGTGTAAAAGTCTTAATGGGGCTGGGGATGTGGTAAAGCATTTGTCTAGCATGCATGAGGCCCTGTTTTCGATCCTCAGAACCACCAAAAAAAAAAAAAAAGGTATTAATGGATGGAAGGGTGTGCACTCAACACGTGAACACTACAAAAAAAAAAAAAAAAAAAAACATAAATATGGTCATGAGTGAAGAACCATGAAATAAGGACAGCAAAATGCTGGCAACTATTTAAGCTGGTTGATGGGTATGTGGAAATTCACAGTACTATTCCCTTTTATGTACATTACAGGACATTCTGAGTCAAATTTCCACACACTTTCAAAAACTGCCCTTAATTCTGCTTAGTCCTTCCTTTGATAACAATGTTATATGGGAGGCTGAGGCAGGAGGATGGCAAGTTCAAAACCAGCCTCAGCAACAGCATGGCGCTAAGCAACTCAGTAAGACTCTGTCTCTAAATAAAATACAAAATAGGGCTGGGGATGTGGATCAATGGTCGAGTGTCCCTGAGTTCAATCCCTGATTACCCCCCCCCCCCAAATGTTATATGTTATATGCTTTGCAACTTATAATTTTCTTCTTTAATCCTCACTTTACACATTAGGGATTTTATTGCAATTTTAGACATGAAGAAAGAGACAACTAATAAACAACAAGATTAGACCTCAAAGCCACGTTTTCTAGTATCCAAACCATTCTTCTTCTAACACACCAATCAAGGTTACAAGTGCTCTGGGCAAACCCGTAAGGAGAGTTCACCCAGTGTCAGTCTTTTTCTTAGATTCATTACTATTTCCATAATCCTGGGACCCTGAGCTTCATAACAGGGCTAAGCATTATCCCATGCAGTCCTTGAACACTTTCAATGAAAGCAGCATGTTTCAAACTTGCTCAACCAACCTACCTTCCTTAACAAAGCAGGGACTAACAGGAATTGTACACACAACTTCTGAAAGGGTAATCTGAAAGTCTGCCTCCCTGCTCTAGAGTTAATTCCTTGTACCTAATTTCTCCAAATGTAATATTCTTCTACATTATACAGCTATGTCCAGGTATGTAAACTCTGAGTTCTACAAATAAAGGACATCACTAAACATAATACTGACCAATTTCAAAAGTCAATTTTGTGTAATTCCACAACATTTACACAACGCTGGCAGATCAGAAAACATCACAATAATTACTTTTAAGATACTACCTTTTTAAAAACCCTCATTAGTAATATGTTTGATACCTGTTCTTCCATGCTAACCTTAAGTTTATTCACAGCTACTTCAAAAACAACTGAAAACATGAACACCATGTTCATGGCCACTAACCTACATCAAAACTGTAATACTTTTTCCTCTTGTACATTAGCTTTGCCAACCAAAACTGAGTAGTAATCTATCCACAGTTATTTAATTCAACAACTACCCATTACCCAAAACTTCATTCGGTTAAAATGTAGGCTGGCTAAGCTGTACAGAAAAGCCTACGACTAGATGCAATGTTAGATGAGTTTCCAATTTACTTGGAATTGTAAAATCTTAAGAACGAACTGCTTCCATCTTAAGTTTGAAAATAAACTACTTCTTTATTAGGTCACTATCTAGTTGTTTTCCCACTCCCCTCCACCCAACGCACCACCAATCCTCCCCCGGGACTGTGATTTGAACCCAAGGATGTTCTACCACTGAACCATATCCCCAGCCGGTTTTGTTTTGTTTTGTTTTGTTTTACTTGCAATCCCCGGTCTCAGCCTCCCAAGTAGCTGGAATTACAGGTTTATGTCACTACACCTAGCAGCTGGTTATCTTAAAACACACTGATTTTCCGTTAGGCTTGACTAAACATAACCAAAGTTACAGACTTCATCTTCACTTTAAGAACCAATCTATCTAGGACTGGAGTTGTGGCTCAGTGGAAGAGCACTTGCCTGGCATGTGTGAGGCACTGGGTTCAATTCTCAGCATCCCCTATAAACAAACAAATAAAACAAAGGTCCATCTACAACTAAAAAACACATTTAAAAAAAAAAAGAAGCAGGGCTGGGGATATAACTCAGTTGCTAGAGTGCTTGCCTCTCAAGCACAAGGTCATGGGTTCAATCACCAGCACCCCAAAAAAGGCTTAAAAGGAAAAAAAAAATCTATCTAGAGAAGGATCTCTTCTTTACTCAATATTACTGAGTATTAAGAAATCTTAAGTATGACACAAAACATGCTTCTGAATCTAAATGCCAATGCATGCTTTCAATTAAACTGGCAAAACAGGCTTAGTAAAAGAGTCATACTTTAAAAAAATAATAATAATCTAGTGATACCTTTAGAATAATTACTAGTCGTTGTATGTCAACAGAACTAACTTGGTTAAATTAAATTCATAAACAAACGGCTGATCTGCCCAAGAGAACATTGTGAAAAATCCTAGCACCTGGAAAACTGCAGAGAACAGGAAATTCTGCAGGTATGGTAACAAACTACATCTTTTCCATGACCTAGAAATGCCTGAGAATTTATTACACAACCTGCTGCAGAATTCTCACTTTTCAAATGGAAATGAACCATGCAGTCACACAATGCAATACTGTGATTTTATTATTGATATAATCAACTGTAACCTTTCAAGTTGTACTAACATTAACTAAAGAAAGCAGATGTTTTACATAGTGTTGGTTGTCAGAAGAATGTGAATATCAAATAACTAGAATTTAGAACTGCTTCATTCACTCAGCCACACGTATGTATGGAGAATCTTTCATGAGGTAGGCACTATACTTCACAAACATGGTGCACTTAAATGACTCTTAAGAAAAGAAATATTTCAAATTAGGCATGAAAGTGACAAATCAGGTCATTTGGACACCTGACTATTCCATGCAAGAACTAAAAGCTGTATTAAATATTAACAGACTTTTCAGGCTCAAACCATTTTATCTATATCACCATTAATGTAGCCTCATTATTTTATTTGGCTTTTTATTTGTTTTTTGTTTGGTTGGGTTTGGTTTTTGGTACTGGGGAATGAACCCAGGGTGCTTTACCACTGAGTTATATTCCCAGCCCTTTTTATTTCGAGACAGGGTCTTGCTAAATTGCTTAGGGCCTCACTAAATTGCTGAGGCTAGCCTCGAACTTGAGATCCTCCTGCATCAGTCTCCTGAGTCAATGGGATTACAGGTGCATGCCACCACACCCAGTTCTACCTTCTTTGTTTTAACTGACATAAAAATTTAACTTACATTTCTCAATCAACAGTATTCTAAAATGAGAGGGGAATATGAAGATACTTGTGGTTAGCTACCACAGCTTTTCTAGAACTAAACAAATTTTTGGAAAACAATCAATCTTTCAGTAAAAGAACCTGTGCAAAACAAATGAAAACAGAAGAGCAGTAAGATGGGCAATAAGGGCCAAACATGTTATATGACAGTAAACTATTAGAGTAGATCAGCTATCACACTGAAACTACTAATCAGAGATAGGTGTTGCCAAGTTCAAGGCAAATTAATGTCTAATAAAGCAACTTACTATTTACATTTTTGCACTGTCAGTCATGACTAGCATCTGGAGGCTCTTTACAACTAGTAAACAGAACACAATATTGAAAAACCCATTTAAAAAAATCATTCCTCATCGAACACAGCATACCCTGTTGATGAACTTGGAGATATCCAATGGTGGGAATGACTTCATAACTAAAATTTAAAAAGGAAAAAGTATTCAAGAAACCAGAACAAGGAAGCTTAATGGCTCTGGCAGAAGCAACAGTTCTATTTTTCTGCTCATGCCACTGAGAATCAATTCTCTGCAAAGTACATATGAAATGTATGATATTTATTATTCCTAATTTAAGAACTGAATTCACTGGAATAGAGATGTATTGTCTCTGAAAATTATGCCTAGAAATGTTCTTGGGCTTACAGCTAGAACTCAGACTGTCTCTCACAAACTTCTGCTGGGGCTGAAGAATTCAAATCAACATCAACACTCACCTACAGTTATTAAGCCAGAAAAGGTAAGTACATTATAAACCATGAACAACCTTCAATTTGCAGACATCTCTGATGTTCAAAGAAGTCTCCATTTCTTACCAAGTTTCTCACAACAAATCACTTCACCTAATGGCAAATTCTGAAGCACTAATTAATATCTAACCTGTCTAAAGGCTGCAGGGTTGGGGTACAGAGGTAAAGAAATGAACATATATCCCATATTTACATAGTTCTAGTCTTCCAAAAAGACATAAACTTGTTTTATATAAACCATCTCAATACTCTTGGGAGGTGGATAAAGAGTCAGGTTTCTGGAGGGAGAAACAAGAACAAAGGGATTAAGTGTCTTCTAGTAAGTCACAGTGAAAATAAAACCAGAACCCAGTTATTTATCCTACAAAATTTAAATAATCTGCCTTCCTTGGTGAAATTTTTTTTTTTTTTTTTTTTGCAGTACTGGGGATCGAACCCAGGGCCTATGCTTGCGAGGCAAGCACTCTACCAGCTGAGCTATCTCCCCAGCCCCTTCCTTGGTTCATAAACTCAAGATAATATTTTAAAGTGCCTGAAAATTATCTGAACAATACATATAATCAGAGTACTGTGCCAAAAATGAGTGTTTTGAGCAAGAAAGTTCTGCTTAACCTAAGTCAATAAAATGAACAAAATGAACTTAAAATACACAAGAAGGAAAACAATGTCCGTATTAGAATTTTCAAAGGTCAATCTGTTCATCTTATATCCTACTGCTCAAATTCTCTGCTAAGGAGCAAAGGGGCCAGATATGCTACCTATAAATTATATTCTAAATATTTATCAAATCTCAAAATGCTCCAAGAGTTCCAATCAACAGTATACTACACTCAAAAACCTTTCTCTCCAAAAATCAAAGAGCAATGCTTCTGCACATTATTTTGCTGCCTGCATGGCACATTTCATGAAAAAATTCGGATTTTTAAAAATCATTACCAGCTGGGGTTGTGGCTCAGGGGTATAGCACTTGCCTAGCATGTGTGAGACACTGGATCACTGGGTTCAATTCTCAGTACCACATACGAATAAATAAAATAAAGGTCATCAACAACTAAAAAGTATTTGGAAAAAAAAAATCATTACCTTCTCAAATTCAGATTACTTAAAATTTGATGTTTTGCCCAGTCCTTGTTATATTGAGGCAAAATTCCTAATTCCACTCAAACATTCTTTAAACATACAATGGCTGCATTAAGATACTTCCTAAATCAACAAAAGAAGAAAACTATTAACCCAGAAAACTCCCAGGTTTCCAAAGCAGACCATTTGTTTGAAATCAGAGTAGTTACCATACTACACTGTACAAAGCCCACAGAGTGACAACCAAAGTTACTTCTGCAACATGATGAAAATTCTTCTTAGCAAAATCTGACAAGACTTAATTTTCAACTGTCCAAAGAGAAGTTCTTTTCCAAGATTTGAGGAAACCTTGCAATCTCAAAGCACTTTGCTTAATCCTTTCAAATCCCAAAGAATCTAACACAAGCCACAAAACACTGAAATGTCTATGCTCAAACTCCTAAAGGTTACTTTCAATGTGTCTGGCAAGCCGACAGTCATATATACACCCAGACCCAAAGGTGTCTTCTCAACAGAACTAACATCACACTGTGCAACACAAATCAAAATACCAGGCAATTCAAAAACCTCCAATGAAATTTTACTTGAACTATTTGGGAGAAAAAGCCAACAACCCAGTTAACATTTATTCACCCTTTGAAAGAGTCAAAAGGCTCCATTTCTGCCACTTCAGGAGATGAGTGTACATTCCTTCAGTCAGCCTGTAGTATGAGACTCAGATATTACGTCACCCAATGTCTAAATACTGCCCCATTACCCAGCAAGCACTAGGGTATCTGATAAACTGCACCAAGGTATCCCTTCCTCCCTCCCTCTCTTACACACAGCTCCTGAATGTTATGGCCCCTGGACTCCTGTTCTCTTGCAACTTCACAAAGACATCTGCCCTGCACCTGCTGCAATCCCATTTCCATTCACTTTTGGTGCACTCCTCATGACCCTGTATGGCTCTTCTATCTGTTCACCCATCAGACAATTATGCTAGGAGGCTACACACCACACACTTCCTCCAAACTTCAACGGGACACTTGACTCTCCCTAACCCATTCACTGGTTGCAAAACTAAAGATCAGGTTTCATGATTAATCTCTCTGAACCCAGTAGTATGAACTTTGAGATATGTACATAGTTTAATGCCCTCCATTTTCCACTTACAACATTCCAGGATTCATATCCCCTGTCCCTATCCTCAATTTCCAGTTTCCCTGAGTTTAGAATGTAATGCTCTTTAGTTGGTTGTTTCCTGCCCCCAACTTCTGCACTGAGTCTTTCCTTATACTTTTAGTGACTTCAAAATTTTGGACCTTTCAAACTCCCACGACTCATTCAATCTCTCACCACACTTCTGTACCTTGGACCTTCTGTACTCCTTTAAAAGTCAACTATTTTCCTAACTCTCTTCAACCTAGTTATTTCCTGCCCTAAACCTTTGCATCCTACTTCCCCCACCATCACACCAAACCCATACACCTGTTCTTTTCTAATCATACTTGCCCACACACATCACTACCTTGCCCTTCCTCTACCCATTAAAGGTACTATGCATTCCTTTACAACCTCTCCCCCAAAACATCCTGTTTTCTCCACTTCCTTCCTACCATTCCCTGCCTACTCCCTTCTCCATACAGTGCCCCAAACCAGACCTGTGCCTCCCTCCCTCTACCCATGATACTCCAAATCTATACACCTCCCCTTCAACCCTATCCCACCACCATCCCTACTGATTTCCTTCACACACACACACACACACACACACACCCCATCTCAACTTTTCCACACTTCCTGCCCCAGAAATATTTCCATCTGTCCCCACATCTCACCTGCCACTTCAAGAACATTTCCCTCCTCCTTTCCACCCACCGCCTCATACCCTCTCCATCCTGCCCCACACACCTGTTTCCTCCAGTGTCCCGTGCTGCTGCTCCCCATTTTCATCCATACTTCTCAAAACGAACAGCCTCCATCTCACTTCAGCTGCCTGTTAACTGCACCACACACTCCCCACCCAGACAACTTCTCTCCATCCAAATCACCCAA
Organism: Sciurus vulgaris; assembly: GCF_902686455.1. Classification (NCBI taxonomy): domain Eukaryota; kingdom Metazoa; phylum Chordata; class Mammalia; order Rodentia; family Sciuridae; genus Sciurus; species Sciurus vulgaris. Next base: position 79,529,783 of record NC_136476.1, read on the forward strand.
CCTCACTGTCCTCATTCACTCCCAAACTCCTGAAACTCAGTCCCTGCTCAATCTCCCTCCCCCTTTCACCCCATACTCTTTTCCCCTGAGGATCAAACACCTGCCCTTCACCCTCGAATGTCAACCCCCTGCGGTCTCCCTACACACCTCCTGGCCAGCCACTCCTCTCGGGTTTCCTGGAGCCCCTGGGCCTACACTCGCACACACCTCTTGCCTGAACACCCCATTTCCTTCTCCATCACTGGAGACCCCCAGACGCCCTCCTGCCCTCCCTCGCTTTTCGAGCTCAGCCTGCCAGCTACCCAGACCCCCTCCTCCACCATTCCCCTTCACGCCTCGGATGGCCTTCCCAGGACCTGCCCCTCACACGCAACACTAACCCGGCATTAGGCTCCTTCCATTTCTGCCTTGAGTCCCCTGTCCTCCCCTTCGATTGCCACCCCGTTCGCCCCTTGCCCTCCCCAAACCCCTCACACCCTCCTGAACCCCCATACGCTGTCCCCCCGACCCGCCAGAATGTCCTACATCGCTCTCGCACTCGTCCTTGCCCCCAAAGGCTCCCCAAACCTGCCCGAAGGCCCTCCACCCTCCTTCGGGCTGGATCCCTCTACCCTCCATTCTCCCCCAATCTACCCACACCCTCTGCCCGCCCCACAAGCCTCTCCCCCAGTTCCTGCTCCCAATGTCCTCCAACACCTGCCCGGAGCCCTCCAGCCGACCCAGAGCTCCCGGCGCCCGTCCCCCACGCTGCCCACGCCCTCCGGGTGCTCAGGGCCGGGACCCCATCCCCCGAAGGTGAGGAAGGCTGCCCGCTGCCCTTGCCCGAAGCGACCGCGGCAACGCGACGGCGGCTGCGGCCACAATGCCGAAGCCGCGGGGCCGGGATTGCGCCCCGCTCTCCGACTCGGCCGCCGCCGCCGCCGCTGCTAAGGACGCACAACAAACAATGCGGGGCCCGGCCGGCACCGCCAACCGCCTCAACCGCCGCCTCAACCGCCGCCCGCCCGGGACGGCCCGCCGCGCAGGCGCCTGCCCCGCCGCAGCCTACCCGCGCCGCCGCGCTCTGCCCGCGCCCGGTCCCCGCTCCCTCTCCGCCGCCGCCGCCACCTCGTCCGCCCGCGTCTCCGGCTCCTCAGCCCAGCGGCGGCGGCTGCGGCGGCTGCTGCCCTGGTGGCGCTCGCGGCTCCGGTCTTCGCTTCGGCGGCGGCGGCGGCGAGCACGTGACGCCGCCGAGCGCACCCATTGGCCGGGCCGGGGGGCGGGCCCGCGGCTGCTGGGGAACGGAAAGCCCGCCCCTCGCTCGCCGCGCGCCCCCTCCACGCGCGCTCTGCCGCACCTGAAAGCGCCGGCCAGCGCCCGCCGTCGCCGTGCCGCGCCGCCGCCTGCGCCAACTGCGCACCTGGGAGCGCGCGGGGAGCACGCGCTGGCGGCGGCCGCATGCACCTGCGAGCTAGTGCCTACGTAAACTGCGTCCCCGCCTTCCTCCCTGCGCCAGGCCCCCACCCCTGGCAGCACCTGAGCCCCGCTGCGCTGGCGGCGTAACAGCTGGGGAGCGGGGACCGACTGGGCTGAGAGGCCAGTGAAATGTACGGAAACTTCGTAACTTCCGAACCTGGGAACGGCTCCCGGCGGAGGCGGTGAGCCGGCCTCCCCAGGCCAGGCGACCGGTGCGGGACGCTCCCCAGCCCCAGAGGCTACGCAGACGGAGTAAGCGCCGCATTGCTCTCCGGGTGGAGGAGGGGCAAACCAGAGCTTTGACTTGTTAAAAGATTTGGATCTCCAGCTGTGTGACCTTGACCAACTTATAAACCACTCTGAGCTTCAGTTTCCTCGTCGGGAAACTAGGACAAGAATTCTGACTTAAGAGCTGTTGGGAATATGGCATAAAACAATAGTTGTGAATTCTAACGGCACATAGCAAGTACTGAACAGAAGTTGCCACTATCCCCTCTCCTACTCCCACCTCTCATAGACCTCCCCCGGAATTGAGTTTGGGCCCAGACTCTCCTTACAGTTGGGTCAGACGTTGGATACCACTAACCTACACTGTCCCAGGGGCTGTGCTGGAGAAGAAATAAAGATTCACTTTTTTCGTTCGTTTATTGAGATACAACAACAATGCCCCGCTCAAGCGATCTTCCCACCGCAACTGCCCAAACAGCAGGGACTACAGGAGCGTGACACCGCAGCCGACTAAGGTGCACTTTTTCTTTTACAGTTACTGGGCTGCACCTTCTTGGTGTCCAGCATTCTGCCAGCCAGTTCAGCCACCACGGAATATCTGCTGCCGGTCAGGCACTGTGCAGGGTGCTGGGATGCGCTGACTGACACAAGGTCCCCACCCTAGAGTAATTCTTAGCCTGGAGCAAACTACCTAATCACCCAGTGCCAGAGCCAGGCGGATTGAGGAGAGCCCTTCCACAGAAGTCCCATGGGGGACACTGTCTCTTCTTTCTAACATGCAAGGCTCAAATATTTTAACAGCTCTGCTTCATTCACAGAGTAAACACTCGATTTCAACTGAAAAAACCTCGGTGATCTGACCTTCAGCTTCAAGGCACACAACCTTTCCCTTCACCTCTCTTAAAGGCCAGTTTGACCCTTAGCCACAATGAACTACAAAACTGTCCTTTTCAGAGTATGCCCAGTCTGTGACACTTCTGGGCCCTCCTGAGATAGGTGCTAGGCCCCAAATTTCCACTTTAACCACCCACACCTTTTATCCTCCTGAAAAATTTCGAGGTGCTCATATCAACCAGCTCAGAACATATTCTCTCTGGAACTCCTTGACTGCCTCAGAGGAGTGATCTAAATTCCCTGTTCACACAGCCCTGATAAAAATGTATGAATAGTATGGATCTACATCGTGCACAACCATAGAGACGAAATGATGTACCTCATTTGTGTACAATGAATCAAAATGCAGTCTGTAAAAAATTAAAAGCTAAATTAAAATAATAATAATAAAACATGCATTCTATGGCTTTAGACTGTCATCGTTTAGCTGTCTGTCTCTGGGTTGTGAACGTCTTCAGGACAGGGTCATCTTTCTGCTCGGTGGATTAGGGAAAGACAAGAAGTGTGCAGGTGGTGAGATCACCGAAGCTGGGTTTTGGAGGATGAACATAAGGGAAAAGAGATGCTGCAGCATAAAGATCCAAGTTTGGGGACTGGGGTTGTGGCTCAGTGGTAGTGTGCTCACCTAGCACTCTCGAGGCCCTGAGTTCGATCCTCAGAACCATGTAAAAATAAAATAAATGTGTTGTGTCCACCACCTTCAACTAAAAATTATTAAAAAAAAAAAAAAAAAAGGATCCAGGTTCAGGCTGGGTTGTGGCTCAGTGGTAGAGCGCTTGCCCAACATGTGAGGCACTGGGTTCAACCCTCAGCACCACATAAAAATAAATAAAGATATGTCCATCTACAACTAAAAGTATTGTTTTTAAAAAGATCCAAGTTCACTGCACACTAGCTGTGTGACCTTGGCAAATAAGGACTCTTAAGTCTTAGAGTCCTAATCTGTCAAGTGACACATAATACTGCCTACCTCAGAGGGTTGTTATAAAGACTAAATCATAGGTACTCAGCACAGTGTGCTATCTCTGGTAAAAAATTTGATTTTTTTAACTAGATGGAAGACATGACATTAAGGATTCAATAGTATCTCCTATTTCAATATGTTTATCTAGCTTGTAATTCCAAATACTCATGACAAAAATATGCAAATGATACAAAAACAAAGAAAGTTAAAAATTCAAGTGTCCCTCTTCCTTTTTGCCCCTAACTCCATTTCCTCTACCCCAATCCCACCTCCCAGAGAGCTAGTGTTAAAATTTTCTTCTTCCATATTACATGTTCAAATAAAGAAGAAAGTTACAGAAAATTATATATCTATAATGTGTATATTGGATTCTGTGTTGAAAAAAAGAAAGAATTAAATACCAGTCATTATTAATGTTTAATTGGGGTGGCAAGTAGAATTGGGGTATAGGATACGTACATATATATGATACCTTTTAAATTTTATTGAAATATATTTATCATAAAAGTATCAATGATTTTTAGTAACTTTTCTACGTGGTGCAATATCAAATCAGATTCAGAACATTTGTAATATTTTATGGATCTCCCCAAGATTCCTTTTGTCCCTTTACTATTCATTTCCATTCATACCCCATAGCCATAAGAAACCAACAATCTACTTTCTTTCTTTTTTGTTTATTTTTGTTCATTTTATATTGTTTTGTGGGGTGGTGGTCCTGGGTAATCAACCCAGGGCTAGGTAAGCATTCTACCACTGAGCTACAGGCTGGCCTTGAACTTACTATCTTCCTGCCTCAACCTCCCAAGTTGCTGGAATTACAGACATGCACCCCCCTGCTAATACCACTAATCTACTTTCTAACTCCCTTTTGAAACTCCCTTTCTAACTCCCTTTTCTGAAAATATTTGGTACATTTAAAGAAAAGAAAAAAAAAAAAAAAAAAACTCAAACAGAGCCAGGCATGGTGGGTACATGACTGTAATCTTACCAACTTGGGAGGCTGAGCCAGGAGGATCATAAGTTCGTGGCTAGCCTCAGCAATTTAGTGAGGCCCTAAGCAATTTAGCAAGACCCTGTCTCAAAATTAAGAAAAAAAAAGAAAAAAGAAAAGAGCCCAGGATGTAGCTCAATGATAAAGTGCCCCAGGTTCACAGTACAAAAAAAGAAAAAGGAAAAGAAAAAAAGTCAAATAGGCCTGGACCTTTTAGAAAAAAAAAGATAAAAAGTATTACCAAGCAATCCTACCCAGTGATAATAATCAATGTTAATATATGTATATGCAGTATTATTCTAATCTTTTTCTATGCATACAGATAACTTCTCTTTTATGGAATTATCACACACCTTCTGCTTTGATTTTTTTTCACTTAATATAAAATAAATATACCTCTGTTGTGTATTTACTCTTTCTTTGTACTCTTCTGCATTATGTTGAATCTTGAAAATCATTTATTTAAAGCAAGTGAGTATTTAGGTCCTTTCCAGTATTTCCATTCTTATAAACAGGGGAAAGTAAGGAGTGTTATAAAGCTCTTGAGCTTGAAATGCTTTGAAATCATACCTAAGTTCCAAGGCCAGCACCCTGTGATTCATCCAATCATTGCACAGAATATTTACCGAGACTGTACTAGGCACTAGTCCCTGGGAGTACAAAAGCAGCAAACAGTCACACCGTCCCTACCCTCATAGGGCTGGAGGCCAGTGGGAAGGAGAAACAAATTCTCTGGATAGTTGTATTAAATGCCCACAAACAAGGGAGTGACCAACTCCCACAGGAGAAAAGGGTGGGGTCCTCTGACTCTCAGAGGAGGCAGGAGGCATCTTTGGAGCACATCCTGGGCCCCTCGTTCTGAGCGATTCTTGTAAGGACACCTAGCAAGGGCAGGTGAACTGGCATCCCCTCATGAGTGATGTGCAGGCCCTTCACCATTCCTCAGGTCTTCACACCCTTAGTCCATTGGACACTTTCGTCTCTTCACGGACAAGAAAAACACAGGGATCCTTGAGACCCAGAGAAGAATGTGAATTGCTCAAAGTCATCCAGTTAGGAAAGGGCACAGCTGAAGGTAGCCTCTGGTCTAACTCCCAGTTCAGTGCTCTTGGTTCCAAAAAACACCCCTCTCTATACAAGGTGCTCATATTCAAAGAACCACACTGAGGCAGGGCAGACAACAACTACAGCTGCACTGTCTAGGCAACAGATGTGGCAATTGAAATTTCAATTATTTAGAATTAAATAAAATTTTAAATTCAGATGCAATAGACACAGTTCAAGTGCTCTATAACCATATATGGCAAGTGGCTACTATATGAACGGCACTGACATAAAACAGTCCCATCATTGCAGAAATCTATAGGTCAGCAGTGACCTAGAGGATCAATAATAATATGTTATTTTCCAAAACTCTTGCCTGGGAGGTAGGGAGATGGGCCTGGCCTCCTCTGTTCTTTCTTTCCTCCCCTCCCCCAACACAGGCCATTTCTAGAGGAAGAAGTCAAAAAGAGAAGGGTGGCTGATTGTGCTGTGAGGGGAAGACACGAGGAAGTGATGCTCCTCACCTTCCTGCCATCCTGTTTCCAAATCTACCTGCATCTCCAACCATTCTGTCTTCTTTCCCTACTTTTACAAAATCCGGCTCCTCTCAACAAAGACCAGGTCCTTCGCCAGTGCCTGCATGGCCCCCTTTTCTGCGCTCTAAGGAACTTCACTCTTAAGTTTGTCCCTCTCTGATTGAGTCAGGTCAGTCTCTACTGGATTCTTTCTATTATTATCCAAAGAGTCACTACCATTGTTAGAAGGAAAGAGAAGGGGGTGGGAAGGAAGGAAGGAAGGAAGGAGGGAGGGAGGGAGGGAGGAAGGAAGGAAGGAAGGGAGGAAGGAAGGAGGGAGGGAGAGAGGGAGGAAGGGAGGAAGGAAGGAAGGGAGGAGAGAGAGGGAAGATCCCCAGTGATTCACTTGCACCTTACAGTTTGAGAAGCATTGACCCAAATGCAGTAACTACAGGTGCCACTCAGAGCCTCCAGCTATTTCTGACAAGATACTCTAAAATGGTGAATAAAACAAGGTATGATCTTCATTCACTTTGCATAGTATTTGCCTCCCTGGCATAGTAAAATCATGCTAGAGAGGACTTTGTGTTTATATGAAAGATCGAGTGAGTTCTTAGGCCCAAATAGTTACACACAGAATTTTCACCTACTTAAATGCCCCTTAGGATAGTAAAAAGTCATGTGATGCTATCCACCCTTGGCTCCTCACCACCACCACTAGTAGATGCCACCATCAGAACTATCCATCTCCACCCAGAATGTCAGAGAGCTCCCACTGAGAACCTGGCTCAGACTATCAGTCAACAGCCTACCTCCATGTGGCTGTCTCACATGCTCCTCAACTGTATGTAACTTGCCTGATCCTTCCCCTCAGCCCCAAACACAATCCCTCTACTGTTCCCCATTTCAGTTCCCTTATGGAGGTTCTGGGATCCTCTAATATTGAATAATCTGTAGACCATAGATTCTATGTAGGCAGAATTTTTTTTATTTGTTCTTTTTGTAGCACATAGAGTTCATAGTATCAGGTAAATACTAATAATATGTTGAATGAATATGTAACAAATTTTCCCATTCCTCTTTTTTGGATAACAAATTTCAAAGTGATTTGAAAGAGGAGGAATCTAGAAGAGGAGAGTCTTCCAGAATTTCTGCTAATATCCTGATACTGCTGTCCAATCCAAGATGCAAAACAGTCCAGAACTACACTGAGACTTCTCCAGCAAAGTATTGTCCCAGCAGAAGAAACAGTCAGAACTCTCGGAGGTCTGGACTTGGGGCCCAAATTCATCAGCTTCAAGCATAAAACTTCTTTGAAGTCTCATTTTATCTTTAAAATCTATACAAAATTTACCTTTTATTCTGTTTGTTTTAACATGAAAATAATATTAATTACTACCCTTTAGGATGGAAATCAAAGCCTGTTAGCCAGGTGTGGTGGCACAAGCCTGTACTCCCAGTAGCACAGGATGCTGAGGCAAGAGGATCACGAGTTCAAGGTCAGCCTCAGCAACTTAGTGAGGCCCTAAGCAACTCAGTGAGACCCTGTCTCTAAATAAAATATAAAAAAGGGCTGGTGATGTAGCTTAGTAGTAAGCACCCCTAGGTCTAATCCCCAGTGCCAAAAAGAAAAAAAAAAAAAAAAAAAAAAAAAAAAAAAAAAAAAGCCTGTTTATGCAGCTCCTCAAATAGAAGTTACACTCCAAGAAGGCATTCTTTGTTCTTACCCTATGGCTCAAAGTATTTTCCGGTGTACCACCGCCTGGTCCTGGTGGAAATTATACCACCAGCCAACATGTAAGTGCTTATGTTCCTGGAAGATATTAAACACTTAACATGCATCATGGGTTTTTGTTTGTTTGTGTTTTGCTATGGGCAGGGGAGGGGGCAGGCAGGAGGTGGGGGTTGGTGCTGAGGTTAGAACTCAGGGCTATGCACATGCAAAGCAAGTGTTCTACCACTGAACTCTACCCCAACCCAAAATTGCATCATGTTGTTAATCCTCACAACAATCCTATGAAGTGGGTACAACTTTATTTTAATCTTAATTTATAGATGAGGAAACTAAGTCTCCAAGAAGATAATCTTACTACATGACAGAGCTGCTAAGTGGGAAACGTGAATTTCAACTTGAATCCCTATACTTTCCACACTGGATCGAAAGGCAAGCTCCTAGACTTTCAGAACAAAACAGGCTTAAGGCAGCAGAAAAACTCCAAGAAATCCCCTGCCCCCATAGTTCACAAACCAAGGAAAGTACCAAGGTGTCGATGAATCTCGAGGTAGATATATTTTCAGGACTCTACAAGTTCTAAGAAAAGTTTCCAAATATATGTCCTGGTTTCAATCATAACCTCATAACCTCAAATAATAATGATAAAAGTAGTTTCTAGATCACCAGGACAAACACCTTGTAAATGATCCCTGGCACCCAAAATTCAATAATCATGTTGGTGCCAAGTGATCACCTGAAGTGACATTTTAACATTAAATGCAGGTGTCTTGGACTGAAGGTCAAATTCTCAAGGGTCAGCAAAAAATGTTTTCTTTAAAACAGTGATTCTCATCTAGGTATGATTTTGTGTGCCCCTGCCCCCTTCATTTAGCAATGTGTAGATATTTTTAGCTGTAACACCTAATGGGTAGAGGCCAGGAGTGCCGCCATCCATCCTGCAATATGGACAACTTCTCATACCAAAGAATCATCTGGCTTGGAATGTCAATGTTGCTGAGGCTGAGAAGCCAGACCTTAAAAGGATTTTTATCAGGTGAAATCCATAGTGCGGAGGCCAAAGAATTGGAAATTCTGCTTCTCTGAATGAGTCTTGTTAGATAGCTTTCGCTTTGAAATCATGTAAATGATTCATGTAAATATTTAAATCATTAAATCTTATAAATTTTGAATAATCCCTAAAATAAAAACAGGTCAAAACATGAACGTAACTTTATATGAGATTGATAATATAACCACACAGAAAGTCTCTAAATACTACCTCACACTAAAATGGGCCAGGGCTCTTTGGAGAAATGGCTCATTCCATTAGGAAGGCAGAAAATGTGTGAGATGAACCCGGGACATCTTGTCATGTCAGAAAGCACAGAAGCTCTCAAAGTCCATCAAGGTCACCCTGAAAAGCTGCAGAAGCCAGTTTAAGGGAGCTCTCTTCAGGCAAAGAGCGGACTATGAGCTAATCATAAAAAACAATTACAACAAATGATGAAAAGGCTTTGAATACAGACAAAGCCACGAGTTTCATACTGATTCTAAATTTTTAAATGGTAAGAGAGAAGCCAGACAATTCATTGGACATCATCGGATGCTTCTAAGGCACTAACCTGATATCTAAAAATTGATTAAAGAGTTAAGTATTTCGCCTGGAGCAATGATGCAGGCCTGTAATCCCACCCACTCTGGAGGCTGAGACAGGAGGATCAGCCTCAGCAATTTAGCGAGACCCTCAGCAACCCTCAGCAATTTAACCAGATGCTGTCTCAAAATGAAAAATAAAATAAGGGCTGGGGTTGTGGCTCAGTGGCAGAGTGATTGCCCAGCACATGCAAAGCACTGGGTTTGAGTCTCAGGACCACATAGAGATAGATAAATAAAATAAAAGTCCATTGCCAACTAAAAAAGAAAACTATATATATAATCTATTATTTATTATTATATATTATATATATTTATATGTTATAAATATATATATTTATTTTATATATATATAAAATAAAAATAATAAAATAAAATAAAAAGGGCTCGGGATATCGTTCAGTGGTAAAATACCCCTTGTTCAATCCCAGTACCTAAAATAAACAAATTAGTTAATTGTAAAAAAAATTAGTTAAGAATATGGAGGAGAAGAAGAACCCTAAAGTGACAATTTAACATTAAATGCTGATACCTTAGACTGAAGGCCAAGTTGTAATCACTGATCACGTCGTTGCGATGGTCACTTACTCAGGGTTCTGCTGTCGATCCAGCATTTCCTCCACCTTCTCTCATTTAATCCCACCACAGCCAGTGGCAGGTGTTCTCAGCATCTCTAAGAAAAGAAGCAGCCCCTTCAGACCCGCAAGGTCAGGCAGAATTTGCTTCTACCTTGAAGGTCACTAAAGAAATGGGAAAGGCAGTTACCGTAGGAAAGGGTGTTTAATTCTGTCTTGAATTATAAGATGGAGACTTTTCTTAGAAAAAAAAAAAAAAGGTTAAGCATTTGTTTCATCCTCCGTTATGGACTGCATTTCAAGGGAATGTAGCTGAAATGTCAACTGGACTCCCTCCATGCGGCCCAGTCTTATGTCATAGGCTTCTCACAGCAATAGCTGCCAAATCTCTTAAAAATGGGTCCTAGGACTGACCCAGTTATCACTTCTGCTGTGTTCAATTGATTACAGTAGTCGCCAGCCAGCCCAGAATCCAAGGGACGGAGGAACAGACTCTGGGGTGAGCTCTCAGCATGTGAGAGAGGAAAGGAACCTGTGCCGTCCAGTGGGGAGACAAGCTGCCCAGACAGGCACTGTGATCCTTATGAAATATTGAGAAATGCCTTTTCCTCTTGGTGAACTGCATTTCCCCCCCAGCGCTGGGATGAAACCCAGGGCCTCTTGCATGCTAGCCAAGCACTCCAACACTAAGCTGCGCCCCCCAGCTCTGCTGTACCTTTTCAGTGTCTCTCAAATCCAGCCATTTCTCTTCATCCCCTCTGCCATTATCTTGGTCCACATCTGGGAGAGTGTGCCCTGGTCTCCCTTTATTCCAGTATTGGCTAATTCTTGCCTATTCCCTAAGAGTTTTCCAGAAGACCAGATAGCTGAGATAAAAAGAACAACTTAGTAAGGGGAAATTGCCCCCTGACTCATGGAAACATTTAAAGGAAAGAGTTGCCAGGTCCTCTGATTCTGCCACCGCTGGTCACTATGTTCTTTTGTAGAGCTAACTCCTTTCAAAACAGGTCACAGAAATCGTCCTTGCTGAGTCCCAGTGAGTTTGAATTTCTTTAAAAATAGCTCGTTCTTCAAGTGCAAAAAATAACATCTGAGACGTTTGTTTAAGTGTGAAACACACCTTTGTCATGACTCAGTACAGGCTGCACGGAAGTTTATTAAACTTTTCAAAAGGAAAAATTTCCTCTTGAACTAAGGAAGCTGAGAGGTGACAGCTTGGGAATGGGGAGGGGGAGCTGTAAGAAGAAAAGAGACAGGTGGAGCAGAGAGAAAATCAGTACAAGGATTTGTCTCCTCTCTGTGTCTTTCACATGGTATACTTTCCACCTTGGACGACCTTCCTCATTGGCAAGTTTGGTAATGTTCTGATCCTTATGAAGCCTCATTGCAGTGTCACCTCTGTGCAGCCTTCTCTGACCCCTCGGAGCACAGTTACTCTCTCGTCTTTGTTCTCAAACCACTTTGTACACATCTTTATTATTAGCACGGTGTATTGAAGTCACTTTACAGGTCTGTCTCCCTTCCTCGACTGTGAACTTCTCAGCAACAGTGACACTGGGTGAGTCATCTGTAAACCCCTCCACCTGGCACTGTGCCTGGCACAGGGTGGGTGCTGGGAGAGCTTGTTGATAAGGGATGAACTTGATGCTCACAGGGAGGGGCTTTCAAGCCTGAAGTGACAGCTTTCATCCCTGCTTATGCTGCTTTCCAAATGGCTCCTGTCTCTCCACACCCTCCTACTACGGAATCTTTCCATCTCCCTGCATCTGAGCCCATGTGTTCTGCATCCTTTCACATACAATGTCCTCACTGCTACCTAGGGCTAGCTGCTCCCCTGTCCCCAGGGTCCCAGGCCCTTGGTCCCTGTAGTTTTCCTTCTTCCTGTGTCATTGATAAGCTTCCTTTTCTAGAATATTATTCTAATGAGTATCTGTAATTTCTTTCAGTCACACACATTTCATTTCTCTGCAATTATCTTATTCTCTTCTCAACCCACTCTACTCTGCTCCATTTAATCTTTTCAAAGTCACTGGTGACTTCCTCCATGTTACTGTATCAAAATGGTCAGCTCATCTGATTCCTCAGCAGCATACACCACCACTGAACCTGCTTTCTTCTTGAATGATCTTATCTCCCTGCTCCGGGAGTAAAGATCAAACCCAGAGCCTCTCACATGCTAGGTGAGCACTCAATCACTGACCTATGGCCCCAGCCCTGCACCCCCACTCTCTCCTGGAAACACTTCCTTCCTGGGCATCCAGGACTCCGCCCCTTCCCACTCTTTCCACCTACCTGACCACTCCTTCTCATTCTTCTCGATTAGAGTTCCCCGCATCCCTACCTCTGAATGCTGGACAGTGCCCTAGAGGTCAGACATCAGAACTCTTCCCTGTCAAATTCACTCCTAAGTGATCCATCCAGTCTCACAATTTGATGTAGCCATTGCTAATACTCTAATCTCTATCTGCTGACCCAACCTGAGCTCCAGGCTAAATGGCTAACTGCCTGCTCAGCATCTTCACTTCAGTGTCTGGTGGGCATCTCCAACTTACTGTCCAGCTTTCCATCTCAAACCTACTCACCTGCTCCTTCCTCCGGGTCCCCCATCCCATAGTTTATGCAGTCACTCAAGCCAAAGGTTTTGGACTCCTTCGTCTCTCCATCTCTATATGCCACATCAATAATTCAGAAAATTCTATTCACTCTGCCCCCAAAATATGCCTAAAATCTAATCTGGCTTTTATTTACCACTCTCCCTGCTACAAGTCTTGCCCAAGCAATAACTTCTTATTTGATCTCATTGCTTTCAGTCTTTTTCATCCCAGCATCTAGAATGAGCTTTTGAAGCAAAGGCTCAAACTCAACCTTATACACAATCTGCCAATAGCTTCTCCTTTTATGTTTGAAATAAACTCCATTATTGTTATCATGGTCTGCAAAGTCCCACACACTCTGACTGCTGCCAGCCCCTCCCATCCCACCATCTTTCGTTCTCTCCCTCCTTGAATGTGCCTGGGTCACACTGGACTCCTTGCTATTTCTCAAACAGTTGAAGCATACTTCTGCCCCAGGGCCTTTGCACTTGCTGTTCTTTCTTCCTGGAACATTCTCCCCCTCAACCTCCAACCATTTGCATGACTCATTCCTTCATTTCATTCAGGTTTCTGTTCTGATTTTTGTTACTTAAAGAGCTCTTTGTAGATGTGGGGAAAAAGGCACACTCATACATTGCTGGTGGAGTTGCAAATTGGTGCAGCCACTCTGGAAAGCAGTATGGAGATTCCTCAGAAAACTTGGAATTGGACCCACCATTTGACCCAGCTATCCCACTCCTTGGCCTATACCCAAAGGACTTAAAATCAGCATACTACAGAGATACAGCCACATCAATGTTCATAGCTGCTCAATTCACAATAGCCAGACTGTAGAACCAACCTAGATGTCCTTCAATTGACAAATGGATAAAGAAACTGTAGCATATATACACAATGGAATATTACTGAGCCATAAAGAAGAATAAAATTATGGCATTTGCTGGTAAATGGATGAAGTTGGAAAATATCATGCTAAGTGAAATAGGCCAAGCCCCAAAAACCAAAGGCCAAATGTTTTCTCTGATAAGTGGATGACAATATATAACAAGGGGGAGTAACGGGGGAAGAGAAGAATGAAGGAACTTTGGATGGTGTAGAGGAAAATGGGGTGGAAGGGGGTGGAGGACAGAAAGATAGTAGAATGAAACAGTATTACCCTATGTATATATGTATGATTACATGAATGGTGTGAATCTACATTGTATACTACCATAGAAATGAAAAGTTGTACCCTGTTTATGTACAATGAATCAAAATGCAGTCTGTAAAAATAAAAAAGATTTTAATAAAAAAAGAGCTCTTTTAGTATAAACTCCTCACTTGAAATAGCCCCCTCCAATCCCTTATCCTGCTTTGTGTTTCTTATAAGCACTTATGACATTCACATTATATGTTGATTTGCTTTTTGCTGAATGGCCCTCCGCCCCTAGATTTATTAGCTCCACGAGATCATACTCTGTCATTGCCATTTACAGCATTCTCCCAATGCCTAGGAAAGTTTTAAATAAGTACTTGTTGAGTCAGCCATGGTGGTGCCTGCCTGTAATCCCAGCAACTTGGAAGGTGGAGGCAGGAGAGACTCAAGCTCATAGCCTGGACAACTTAGTGAGACCCTAATTTTGTCTAAAAATAAAAAATAACATAAAAACCTGGAGATGTAGCTCAGTGGTAGAGCGCCCCTGGATTCAATTCCCAGCATCGCAAAAATAAATAAATAAATAGATACTCATTGAATGAATGACTACCTGACCAACTGGTTCAATGAATTTCCTTCTTTCTACGTCCCTTGCTGTGAGCCAGTCTCCAGCCACTCTGCACGTGACTTTGCCATGCTTCCTCTCAAGGGGTATTTCCCCACCTATTTAATCTGGGCCGGTCTCATGACCTGGTTTGGCCAATAAAATGAGGTAGAAAGGACTATTACATAACTTCCAAGGATAGACCTTAAGAGATCTTGCAGTTTTTACCTTCACTCTCTTAGGACACTACCCTGAGGCCGTCATGCTGAGAATTCAAAGATGAAAGGCCATTTGGAGAGAGCGTCCCAGTGGTTCCAGCAGAGCCCAACTTGTCAGTTAAGGCAGCTACCTGAGGGAACAGAGATGAGACCTGCAGAAGAGGTATCCAGCCTGCCCACAGAATCATGAGAAACAATAGATCATTGCTTTAAGACTCTGAACCTGGGCACTGTTTTGTTATGCAGCAAAGATAGCTGATAAAATCTGGATGGTTCCAGTGGCCTCCACTCTAGATTCTCTTCTTCTGATCTTACAAACTCCAGTTCAGCCCCAGAGGTCACCAGAATGCCCTTCTAAATTGAACTCCCACTGGATTAACAATTTTCTTTAAAGTCTTCTGTAGCTCCCCATTTTTTAGAACGACAGAGCATCCATGGCCTGGCCTCTGCAGACATCTTTAGCCTCAACTCCATATATGGCACTCTCTGTGGGTTTGGCCCCCACTGGGAGGAGCTGCTGGAACACTCTGCATCAGAATCACCTGGGGAGCTTCAAAAAATTCCAGTGCTCAGACTCCTCCTCCAGAGACTCTGATTTAATTGGTTTGAAATGGGACCCAGGCAACAGTATTTTTTAAAAACTCCCAAGTGAATGTTAATGTGTAGCCAGGGTTGAGAAGCATTCAGCAGGAGGATCCAAAAGTGTATTTGAAAATTGCTGATCTTGCCTTCAAGGAAATTCTAAAGCTTCAAGAAAAGATTAAATTATCCTCAGTGCCCTCTTAGCACTAAGTAAGCGATATTGTATTCTAAGTTTTGGGAAATTGGTAATAGAGTCTATGAGAACATTCTTTAATTATTTGAAACATTAAATTATCAATATTTTATTTCCTCAATTCTAAGACTCACCCTTTCCATATTTTAAGGATTCTGGATCAGACTCCATTCTAGTATTAAGTGGGTACATTTAATGTATTTTTATTTCATGAAAAAAAAGTGATTAGATCAAAGGTGTATCTCATACCCAGCAGTGATCAGAGTCAGGGAAATATCTTTATGAGGCATAGAATTTTTCTGTGTACAAAGTGCAATAGTATCTTTGATCTTAATTGATCTTCCATTGGCCTGGTGAGGTGGAGCTTTTAAACCTCATTTTCTATATAACAACTGCTATGATTCATTGAGCATCTACCATTGTTGTAAGTACTTTGAGAATACTTCTCATTTAGAGCCCCACAGCAACCCACAACATGACCACACTTGATGCACAGGAAAGCTGAGGCCTGGAGAAGTTAAGTTGCCCCTGGTCACACAGCTGGGACGATTAAGGAATTGCACCATTGTCCTTGGGGATAGCTCTGCCTCAGAGTTGTCAAGAGATGGTCCTTCCCACTTGTTCCTCAGAATAAAGTACAGATACCTACACATGGCATTCCATGCCTTTTATGAATCCTTCCCAAACCTATATTGCAATAGTTATGCAAAATCCAAAGCCTAGTAGAGAAAGCTGAGAATAAGGATTTCAGTAATTGTATGGTATGATGGCCAGATTTTCTTCTTTCCTTCCTTCCTTCCTTCCTTCCTTCCTTCCTTCCTTCCTTCCTTCCTTCCTTCCTTCCTTCCTTCCTTCCTTCCTTCTTTCCTTCCTTCCTTCCTTCCTTCCTTCCTTCCTTTATTTCTTTTCTTTTCTTTCTTTTTTTTTTTTTTTTCATTTTTCGAGGGAAGAGGTACTGAGCATTGAACCCAGAGGTACTTTACCACTGATCCACATCCCCAGCCCTTTTTTAATTTTTCTTTTGAGATAGGGTCTCACTGAGTTGCTTAGGGACGCACTAAGCGAACCTGCAATCTTTCTGCCTCAGCCTCCTCAGCCTCTGGGATTACAGGTATGCACCACCAAACTCAGCTTCTGCAGATATTATTTCCGATCCTGCTAAAAACCTTGTAGAAGCTATTTGCAGGGGTCCTGGGTTGGTTTTGTTGCTAAGCACTTCTTCCACTCTGGATTCTCCTTTGTGTATCATGCCCATTCCCTCACAAAGGCAGTCTTAGCAAGGCTGTCAATCAAGATGTCCCACCCTCCCCTGGGCAAGGAGAGGTGGAGGGACCCTAGCCAGGCCCATCACCCTCTGTAGGGATTTGAATCTTGAACTGAGCCATAGGTGATCAGAAAAAGTGCGTAAAGTTGAGTCATCATGGGAACAAGGCCCTGTCAATAGTAACAGTTACAATACTCATTGAATTTACAAGTACAAGGCCTACGATAAACACTATACAGATGTTAATTAATCTAATCTTCACGACAGTGCTGTAGAGCAGACTCTGACACACTCCCTCTCTTCCCTGTCAGCAGGTGGACCAAATGAGACCAAAGTAAGGTCCACAGCATTTATGGGCAGAGCTGGACTCAAATCCAGACAGGCTGACTCTGCGGCCATGGCCTCTCCAGACTCTCCACAGCTTCTCAGTTACATTCTCTTTCAATTCCGCCCCTTGGGCCTCTTCTTTCCAAGTGTGGTTCTTTGTCCTTCCTCTAGTTCGTCATCTCTGGCACAACCTTCCAGAAAATGCTTTTTCACTCACGGACCAGAAGAGTTTTTTTGCTACCTGTGACTAAGAAACACTAACTAGGCTGGGGTTGTGGCTCGGTGGCAGAGCGCTTGCCTAGCATGTGTGAGGCAATGGGTCTGATTCTTGGCACCGCATACAAATAAATAAAATAAAGATCCATTGACAACTAAGAAGAAAATTTAAAAGAAAAGAAAATAAGAAACCCGTACTGGCTGGGGAGATAGCTCAGTTGGTAAAGTACTTGCCTTGTAAGCACAAGGCCCTGGGTCCAATCCCCAGCACCACAAAAAAAAAAAAAAAAAGAAAAGAAACGCTCACTAATTTGAGTATTATTTTTCCTTCATGAAGTGAGGAGGCTGAAACTCTGGAAGGTGAAAAGACTAAAATTGCAGCAGTAACAGTAAGGATAATAGTAACAATAACAACAACCATGACAACAGCCATAGCGGTGACTCAAAGCCTTTGAGTTACTTGACATTGAATGAGTACTGACTAAAAAGCAGACTTTGTGCTAGGGGATTTACAGAAATTATCTTACTTAAACTTCACAACAAGTCTAGGAGGTACCTATTTTTTATGTTGAGATAGAAGTTATACATACAAAATTTTCTTTTTTAAAGTGTACGGTTCATTGGATTTTAGAACATTCACAAGACTGTGCAACCTTCCCCCTATCAAATTCCAGAAGATGTTCAACAGGAAATCCTGCTCCTGTTAACCTTCATCCTCCAGCCCCCGCCACCCAGGTCCTTGCAAACACTATTCTCTCTCTGTGGATTTGTCTCTGCTAGACATTTCATATAAAAGGAATCATACAATATGTAGCCTCTTGGAACTGTCCTTTTCACTCAATAAAGTTTTCAAGGTTCAATTATGTTATACATTTATCAATACTTCATTCTTTTTCATCATTGTGGAAAGTAATGTGAGGTATTTATGGTTTTAACCATTTGCGTGTGTATGGTTCAGTGGCATTAAATACGTTCATAGTGTTACGTGACCGTTACCACTATCTATACCTTGTTAGTCAACTTTCCATCACTACAATGAAACACCTGACATTTGAACCTTATAAGAGAAAAAGTTTATTTTGGCCTACAGGTTTGGAGGTTCCAATCCATGATCAATTAGCCCCCTCGTTTTAGAAGCAGCCTGTGTCAAAGCAGCACATTGTGGAAGAAAACTTAGCAGAACAAGACTGCGTATGTCACGAGCCAGGGAGCAAAGACAGAAAGAAAGGGGCCAGGGTCCCACAGTCCCCTTCAAAGGCACACCCCCATGACCTACGGACCTCCCACAAGGCCCCTCCTCCAAAAGGTCCACAGAATCTTCCAACTGTGCCCCCTCCGGAACTTGCCTCTAACACATAGACCTTCAGGGACACCTATCCAAACCACAGCAATACCCAAAACTTTCTCATGATCCCAATATTGATTCTGTACCAAAACTCTAACTCCCCGATTCTACCCTCTCCCCTGTCCCAGTGACCTCTTTTCTATTTTCTGTCTCTTTTTTCCTGTGTCTCTTTTTTTGCCTATTCTGGGTACTTCACAGAGACGTGATATTTGTTCTTCTGTGTCTGGCTTATTTTCCTTAGCACAATGTTGTCAAGGTTCATATGTTGTGACATATCTAAATGCCATTTCTTTTTATGGTTCTATACTATTGCACTGCGTGGACATACCACATTTGGTTGATCTGTTGATCTGTTGATGAACATTTGAGTGTTTCTATCCCTTGGCTCTTGTGAATGATGCTAGTATGAACATTGGTTCCAAATATCTTCCAGTGCCACTTTTTAATTCTATTGGATGTATGCCCAGGAGAGGAATTGGTGCATCACATGGTAGTTCTGTGTTTAACTTTTTTAGGATCTGCCACACTGTTTTCCACAGTGGCTACTCCTTTGTACACTCCCATTAGTAACATGCCAGTGTTCTGATTTCTCTACATTCTCACTGTTATTTTCCATTTTAAAAAATTATTCAGTAGGTATGAAGTGGTATCTCATTGTGGTTTTCACAGTATTTTGTTTCTTTTCATGACTGCATAATATTCCATTGTGCAATTGTGCCATATTTTGTTTATTCATACATCCCTTGGTAAAGATTTGGGCTCTTCCCACTTTTCAGCTATTGTGAATAATGCTGCTATGGAACATCTGAGTACAAATTTTTGTGTGACCACGTGATTTAAGTTCCCTTGGATTTATACCTGAAAATGAAATTGCTGAATTGTGTATGAGAACCTTTTGAGGATCTGAGTAGGGCTATTATTACCCTCACGTTCTAGATAAGGAAGTAACACTCTGAGAAGTTAGGTCTCTTAGAGCCACACAACTAAGATATGGTGACTGGACTTTAAGTCTGGTCTGGCTGTCTCAGGGGATCAATAGCATTCATCACTGTCTTCCCTCAGGAAAGCAACCATGTTCTAAAACTCAGCACTAATGCTGGCCATGTTGGCACATGCCGGTAATCCCAGTGGCTGGGTCTGTTGAGGCAGGAGGATCACAAGTTCAAAGCCAGCTTCAGCAACGTAGTAAGACCCTAAGCAACTTAGCAAGACTCTGTCTTGAAGTAAAAAATAAAAAGTGGGGCTGGGGAGATAGCTCAGTTGGTAGAGTGCTTGCCTTGTAAGCACAAGGCCCTGGGTTCAATCCCCAGCACCAAAATAAAAAATAAAAAATAAAAATGATTAAATAAATAAATAAATAAATAAAAATAAAAAGTGCTGGGGATGTGGCTCAGTGGTTGGGCACCTCTGGGTTCAATCCCTGGTGCCAAAAATAAAAACTAAAGAATAAAAATGAAGCCAGCACTAAAAATGTGGATTTACCAGCAATTTTGACACCTGAGGAATTAATGCCACACTCAGCCCTCAATAAAACACACTTTCAGGGCTGAGTTGTGACTCAGGGGTAGAGTGCTTGCCTAGTATGCATGAGGCACTGAGTTAGAGTCTCAGCACCTCATATAAATAAATAAAGGTCCATTGACAACTAAAAAAAATTTTCAAAAAACACATTTCCATTATTATTATTGTGTTATTAATAACTCCTATTTGCCTGGTATTTTATACACTCTAAGTTTTAAAACAGAGAAGCTTAGTGGGGATTTTGGAGTCAGCCCCCAGATGTGTGTCCTTTTCTGCCACTTTAGGCAAATCATGTGACCTCTCTGGACCTCAGAAACTCATCTGTAAAATGGGGCCAACACTAGTAACCATCAAACAGAATTACCGTGAGGCTGCACAAGTTAGCATCACACAAGTTAGAGGTCAGCAAACACTAGTTTTAATGAGCTCATGAATACAACACCCCCACACACATTTTACAGATGAGAAGACTGAGACTGAGCCATGTGGTGACTGTCCATGGTCCTGAAGACAGAGGCGGCCAGGTGACGCTTTCTTGCTCCGCTCCTTCTGCTGCAGGTGCTTCCCGCTCTGCCCGTTCTACCTGTGAACCACTCAGACACCGGGGCTTCTCCATCCTCTTTTCCTTATGGACAGTGAGTGAGTGAGTGAAACCCCCTGGGGACCCTATTGATTCCTGGCTTACCCCTCTTCCCTCCCAGATCAGACTGTCTGCCTCTCTCAGGACATCTCTTCCCCCAGGAGCTCTGGCTGCATTTCAAATTCTCAGTACCTGACAACAGGACATGCTGGAGAAAGACAACCTGATGGAGCGGAAAAAGCATAGCTTTGGCATTCCGAGTTCAAATTCTGACTCCATCACTTAGCTAAACGACTTAATCCCCCAGCTTCAGCGTCTTCAAACCTCCACTGAGGTCAATAGTTACACTCTGCAGGATTTCTGTGAAGACTTTCCAGGGTACATAAGGCATCTGTTACATTTACCAGAGGTGTCAGGGGTGCTCGAGAATTTCTCATTGCCCTTCTCTAGTCCTGCTTCCCTTGTGGGGACAAGGAGAGGCTGAGGCTTCTGGAAGACACAGCTCCAAGATGGAGTCCACAGGACTGGGAAACAGCTTGGCAGCTGCAGTGAGAGCAAGGGAAGACTCAGGGCAGCAGAGATCAAAGGCTAAATTATGCAGATTATTCCTTTGTTCCTTGTATTTTACACTCGCCTGGGTGCCTCCTGGGGCATGAGGGGAGGCACTCACACCATATGCACACTGACACACAAACGTTAAAATGCACATGAACCCGGATGTGCATGACATACTCCCTACCACACCATGCACACGGACACATGGGGTCATGGACACGTTTGCTAACATGTATGTGTGTGTACATTTTAAACACAAACTCTCCTTGTACTCAGAAGCCCACATGCCCATGAACACTCCTAAATTCACAACCAGGTTCATGCAAGCATATATGTTCACAACCACAAATTCACACAAGTGGGCAAACAAATGCTCGTCCACGTGCGCACACATTCCATGTCCAAACCTCACCTCTAAATAGATGCATAAGCTGCAATATGTGTCTCTCTCTCGTTAGGTGATAGGAGACTTTAGAAAAACAGTCTTGTGAAAGAATGTAGAGAAATTGGCAGGGGTTCTAAGCCCTGCAGGAAAGATTAAGGGCTGGAGGGGGTCTTACCCTCTGTCCACTGCTGAACCTCTCTGTCCTCATTCATTCCTTCATCGGGCAGGACATGACTCATTCATCGTACTCTGGCTTATGCTAAAAAAAGGTTAGTTAAGCTTTGGGGACCAGAGGGGAGGGATGGGGAGTTCAAGGCTTGTCTGGCTGGAAAAATGACCTTGTTTCACAGCTTTGTCAAAGAATGATTAATATGTAATAAATTGCACATACGTTGAAAGTATGCAGTTGGATGCTTTTTGACACATGTATACACCTATAATCACCACAATCAAGATAATGAGCATAACCGTCACCTCCAAAAGCAGGAGGTGACTCATAAACACAACAAAAATGAATCAGAAATGGACCAGGTGAAGGGGAGGCAGAAAGGGAAAGCTACCTGAGAAAGAAAAGATCCTCCTGCTAAGGCTCTAGAATAAGAAAAAGCAAGTTTGAACGGAGAAACTGGAAGGGCTGCGAGCTGCTGAGGTGCCGCACTCCAGGCGGAGGAGCAGGAAGAGGGGCCAGGCAAGGTCTCAGGGTCGGATCATGGCCAGACCGCACTGGGCCCAGCCCCCAGGCTCAGGCCAGTCCTTTTGGTCTAGACTCTCTAAGCCCCCCTCCTGCTACAGCCTCTGCTGGTCTGGTTGGGCTGGTCCCCAGGATCAGACAAATCGAAGTGTTTTCCACGGACCAAGAGAGCAGGGCTCTGGGTGGCTCAGGGAGACTTGTCTCTTTCTGGAGACTGATCCTGCGAAACCCGCAGCGGCACTCTGTTCTGGCTCTAAGCGCCCAGCCGGCCTGTTCACTGGTCGGGTGTTTTCATTCTCTATTTTCAATTTTAATCTCCAAATTTTTAAATCTGGGGTCTGGGGATGTAGCTTAGTGGTAGAGCACTTGCCTAGCATGCATGAGGTCCTGAGACTGAGGCAGGAGGATCGAGAGTTCAAAGCTAGCCTTAGCAAAAGTGAGGCGCTAAAATACAAAATAGAACGGGGGATGTGGCTCAGTGGTCGAGAGCCCCTGAGTTCAATCCCTAGTACCAAAAAAAAAAAAAAAAAAAAAAAAAAAAAAGAAAGAAAGAAAAAAGAAAAAGAAAAAAGAGAAAGAAAGAAAACTATTAAAGGTCTATTTATTTATTTATTTATTTATTTAGGTACAGGGATTGAACCCAGGGGCACTTAGTCACTGAGCCATATCCCCAGCCCTTTTTATTTTGACAGGATCTTGCTAAGTTGCTTAAGTTCTCGTTAAATTGCTGAGGCTAGCTTTGAACTCGTGACCCTCCTGCCTCAGTCTCTGGAGCTGCTGGGACTATAGGCACATGCCACCATATCTGGCTATCAGTAAAGATTTTTCATACTGGTTTTTGAGATATTCATATGGAAGACATTTAAAAATGGCAATAATTTACCTACCCAGATATGACCAATACTAACATTTAGGTGTATATTCTCCCAGACTTCTTCTTTTCTATATCTAACATTATTCTCTCTCTCTCTCTCCATACACACACACACACACACACACACACACACACACACAAGTGTGTGCGCACACACAGTTCTTACAGGGATCAGGCCAAATGCACATTTTTATCCATATTTTAAAATTCAGCAATATATTTTACATGTTTCTGTAGCCATAAATATAGATCCATAGTATTTTTTAAACATCTTGTTACTACTATATTTTTTAAAAAGTGTTGTAATAGACTCTCTTGCTCATACATCTGTATACAACTCCTTAGTTATTACCCTAAGATAACTGAGACCTGGCATGGTGCATACCTGTAATTTCAACAACTTGGGGGCTGAGGCAGGAGGATTGCAAATAAGAGGACGGCCTGGGCAACTTAGTGAGATCCTGTCTCAAAACAAAATATAAAAAGGGCTGGGGATGTAGCTCGATGGTAAAGCACTCCTGGGCTTGATCCCATTACCAAAAAGGGGGAAAAAAAAAAATCTGAGGAATAGAATTACACATATTATAAATCAACTTTGTTGAGAAATTACACATTTTAAAGGATTTTGATATATATTGTTAAATTGCTCTTTAGAAAGACTACAGAGAATCATATGCAAATCTGCAGTATGTGTTTCTCTTACAACACTGTGGCCAGTACACGTTGTATGCTAACAGGTTTTTTTTTCCCCTAAAGTTCATAGGCTAAACTACATCCCTATGATGCTGCTTTACTTTGTGTTTTTAATAATTAACAAGGTTGTGCATTTTTCATGTTTATTAGCCATTTGTATAATGTCTACTTTCATGGATTTCCTTTGCCATTTTTTAACTTAAAAATAATTTCATTGCTTTTTCAAGTTATTATAAAGCTATCTGCTTATTGCAAAAAATTAGGAAATAATATAAAGAAGAAAATAAAATTTAGTCAGATACAGTTAACTACATTGTAAAGTTTTTTTCAGCTAGTATCAGAAAAAGTGGTCCCTTTTTTGGAAAATCAAAATAGGATGATGTTCTATTTAGTCTTTTTTTTTTTTTTAACTTTATTTTGTTTAGTTTTTGTATGTGTTGCTGAGTTTTTTATGTGGTGCTGAACCCAGTGCTTCGTGCATGCTAGGCAAGCGCTCCACCACTGAGCGCCCTCTATTTAGTCTTATAGGCTGCTTTAAAATTATACAGCTGTAAGGTCCTGTGTTATTAGGTATTTTTTGTGTTATTAGGTATTTTTAAAACATGACTTTAATATATTTACAAATGTACTTACACCATAATTTACTTAATAATTACCCTAATTTAGGCATTTAGTTTCCTTCCAATTTTTGCTTTCATTAGTAAAAGAGTAATAAACATCTTTATCCTTAATTTTCTCATTTTTTAGTATTATCCTCAGGATAAATCACTAGACTAGTACCTGGCAGAGAGTAAGACCCTATAAATGTTTGTGGTTCAAGAATGCTGTCTCTCAGATAATGTCGTATTTGATTATACAGTGCATGCTCTGACACAAAAGCTGTCATTGAAGATGTACAAATTAGAACACCAAATTTCTCATCAAAATGTCTCCCAGGAATGGCTGGGTCAGAGCAGTTGGCTAGCTGCGAAGGTGTTTAATAAAACCCCAGTTAATTAACAAGAAAAAGATTCCTCTGTGATTTGCTTCCCAGCCGAGGACAGCAAGAAGCTTGTGCTGGAGACAGAGCCAGGCTTCACTGCAGGCTTCTTTTAGAACTCAGAGAGTTAAAACGGTTAAAGGGAGACAGGCGCTGTTACTGATCCAGGCCAGGCTACCAAAGGGTTGCCTGAAATCTGGAGTCAGAAATTCCCAGCCCTTCATTCATTCCTGTACTGATGCTGGAAATAAGTTGGTGCCATCTCTGTGGAAGGCAGTCCGACACTATGACAACGTCTCCCGACTTGAACCCAACTGCTTAGAATCCGAACTACAGAAATCCCAGCTAGAAAGTGGACACAAGGAGGATCGTTACTGCATCGGTTGGGGAAAGAATGAGCACATGATGCTTCATCCAGCTTGAGAATCCAAGGCACTCTTACAAATAATGAGGTAGGCCTATATTTTCTGAGGTGAAAGTGTGATTCCATTTCGTTAAGTAACAACAAAACAATCTGTATGATGTACCACACAAACACACAGCTGGATAGGAAAAGATGGAGTAAGAAACACATCCAACCTCTGGGGAGAAAACTTGGGGTGGGGGAGGTTTTTTACCATTGGAACGGTGGATTGTTTCAATTTTTAAAAGCATATATTAATTTTGTAGTTAAAAGAAAAATAAACAAAACCTTTTATAAAGCTGGCTCCTGACTATCTTTTCAACCTTGACTCATATGGCTTCCTGACCATAACTGTAAATTATGTTTTCTTTTAAGTCTATCACATCCATTATGTGGTTTGATTGTCACAACAAACCTGTGATTGATTCCATTATTATCGCTTCCATCTTACTTGGATTCATGAATTCTGGTCTTTATCAAATTCACAAAGAAAAAAATCATAACCAGTGTTAGAAAATTAAAAAAGTCATAACTGAATGCTAAGAAAATAGGCAACTCATATTTTGATAGTAAGGGCATAAATTTGTATATGCCTTCTGGGGAACAATTTGACAATATGTAACAGAACGCTTTAAAATCTGCATACCCTTTATCCTAGCAATTCCTTTTCTAGATATGTATCCCAAGGACATAATTAAGGACGTGCACAGAGTTTCAGCCACAAGGATAATCATTTGGAAGATGCTTATGATACTGAAAAATTGGAAACCTCTTCAATATCCAAGAATAGAAAATTACTTAAATAAATTATGTTCCATTCGTATGAGAGAATACTATAAAGTTATTAAACAGTGTCAAAGAAGCATATTTAATAACAGGGAACGCAGTTCATGATACATTTTCAAAAGTAGGTCATGAACAGAATGTATTGCAGGAATCCATTTCCGCTTCAAAAGCAAGCAAGGGTGGTAACGTGTACGCATAGAGAACAGGTGAAAGAAAGCACACCAAGATGTTGGTGCTGTTTACCCTGGGCAGAGAGCCCCCAGAGCTGGGTTTTCAAGTCTTTCTTTTCTTAATTGTGTTTTCATGATTCGCCCCCCTTGCTAAATTTCTCACAATGCAAGTGCACCAGTTGAATAAGACAAAATTGTGTAATTGAGTGGCTAAGCGCACACGGCTCCCCAGGATTTCCAAAAAATAAAAAAATTAAAAAGAAAATTGCATAAACTTTTAAAGAATCTGTCTCCTTGATCTTCCCTCTGAAGCAACGTGTGGTCCTGCCTGGGTGCCTCCTTCCCTCTCAGATCAAAGCCCTCTGCACTTCTACCCTGGACAGTCCGTGAAGCCAGCTCCTCCAGGAAGCCTGCCAGGATCTCCACTGGCCTCTGGGCTTGCTAATGTACAGCTCTTACTCAGCTTTCTGCCCACCCCTTTGCATGGTCATGTGACTCTCGTTGCCAAAGCCTGCTGGGATGTGGTTCATCAGACCAGGAAGCTTTAAAACATCTCCAAAGGGGCCACTGTGTCTCTGGGCCTTTAAATAGATCTGGCTGCTTACACAGCAGGTATTTGGATGCTTCTAAAAGCCCAGCTGCCCTCAAAACCCCTGCCTCTGGCCTCCACCCGAGGCTCTCCCACTAGACTGTCTCACTCTGTTCTTCACATTCGGCTCACTAATCCCTCGGCTCTGGCCCAAAGCTTCTAGCACCCTGTGGATTGCCTTGCTCTGACCTCTGGTCTGTTTGGAGCTCCGCTTCTGGTTTTATTGATGCTCTGGGAAATAATCAAGGCCACCTTCCTTCAAGTCCTCAACCCTGTGCCAATCAGCCAAACAAAGGCAGGAAGTGATGAAAACCATAGCTGTTGTGTCCTAAGCACCTGCTAGGTGCCAGCACTTGACATGTCAATTCCCTTTCATCTGCAAAAATAATACTAACCACAGCTAGCCTTTATTGTGTCCTTACCCTGTGCCAGCTGCTGTACCCTACTCTGCATGTTTCCCCAATCCCAGAGCATGAAAAGCGGCTCAGAGAGGCAAGGTGAGTTGTCCAAGGTTACAGAGCTAGCAGAAAAAGTGTGGTGCCTCCTTTCACTCCAGTCCCAGTCTGAGTGCCAACTTCGTGCCCTGTGCTGCTTCAGCAACCACCTATGGGACAGGTATGAGAAAACTGAGCTTCAGCAAGGTTAAGTTGCAGTTCAAGGTCATTTCAGCATGGCATTAGAGAAGCTTGGCAGTGGGCAGATGCTGGTCTGGGTAAGGGAACATATGAATAGCAGGGTCACAAAAGATGACATTTACCTGGTAGGAGTGAAGAATGGGCCCACCAGGAAGGCAGAGATCCAGGCTGAGTTCCAATTGTGACAGGAGATGTGCAAGCTGGGGAGGATCTTTCCAGAATTCTCCTCCACTCCAGAAACACTACCTGGGACAGAATAGCATTCCTAGCTCATACCTGCTGCTGTGCCTTTGGCCTCAGGCTCAGGGACCACAGGGGCCGTGTGGGTGGAGCCAGCTGGAGGAGGTGGCTCAGGGCCTCTGGTGGCTGGAGGGTTTGGACAGGCAGGGGTTTTCACCGGTTACCTGCTAAACCCTGGGGGGTCTTGAACAGGGGGATCGCCTCATGCCACTCCTCATCTACCAGGAGAAAAACAAAAACTCCACCACCCGAGACACAAGGTGGATCTAGGCCCTGAAGTTCTTGGCTTAGGGCCTGGCACTACTGCTAACTGCCCTGGGACTTTGGGTACATCACTTTTCCTCCTGATGCTGTAATAGCTCCCCTTGGGGCTGCGGAATGATGTGTGTGGGAAAGTGTTTTGAGAACTAGAGTCAAGAATAGCTGGTGCTGCCACTTTGGAAAACAGTCTGGCAGGCTCCTCAAAAAGTTAAACATAGCATTACCATATGATTCAGCTGTGGCACTCCTAGGTGTCCTCCCAGAAGAAGTGAAGACATGTGTCCACACAAAAACTTTCGCATGAGTATTCACGACAGCATTATTTGTAATAGTCAAAAAGTGGAAAAAACTCACATGTCATCAACTGACGACGGGACAAACAAATGTGGTACATCCATACAGTAGAATATTATTCAGCCATAAAAAGGAATGAAACACAGCTGGGGCACAGTGGCCCATGCCTGTATTACTGGCTACCCTGAGGCCAGACTCTGCAACTTAGTAAGCCTCTGTCTCAAAAAAGAATTTTTAAAAAGGGTAGGGGGTGTAGCTCAGTGATAGAAAGCTTGCTTAGCATGTGTGAGACCCTGGATTCAATCCCCAGTTCTGGGTGAAAAATGTGATACTGATCTGTGCTACAAGCTAGAAAAACCTTGAAAAAGTTATGCTAAACAGAAGATGCTGGACACAAAGGGGCACATGCTGTATGATCCCCTTTATTATGAGATGTCTAGAATTGGCAAATCCACCAAGACAGAAAGCAGATTAGTGGTTGCTTGGAGTTGGGGGTGGTGCTTAGGGGGAATGACTTCTAATGGATATGAGGTTTCTTTCAGAGTAGTAGTGGTGATGGGTTCACAACCTCACAAATACACTAAAACCCCACTGAATTGTATACTTTAAGGGAGCATTTGATGGTATGAGAATTTTGTTGTTGTTGCTTTGCAGTGCTGGGAATCTAGCTGAGACCCACACACATGCTAGGCAAGTGCTCTGCCACTGAGCTGCAGTCGGGCCAAGAGTTTTTTTTTAAAGGAAGAGCTAGCGTGTTCTTGGCGCGCACTCCTCCAGGTAAAGCTGAGCTCTTCCTGTGCATCCTCTTATTTAATCCCCACAACAACTTCAGAAGGGAAGAACTCCCATTATCCTGATTTTGTAGATGAGGAAACTGAGGCAGGGAAGTTCAATAACTCACCCAAAGGTCAGTGTGGACTGCGTGCTCCTCCTCTGAGACCCCATGGTACTTTGTCCAATCTTTTCATTTGACCAGTCTCCTGCCCATGTCCGCCATCAGGCCCTGGGGAGAGCAGATGTCTTATTCCCGGATCCTCCACCACACGGTTCCAGGTCTGGCTCTGAGACGTCTGTTGAATCGTCCCGGCACTGTGCTATCTTTGCCCTCGCAACTGGTTTGCAGAGAAATTGACTTTTCACAAAAGCACAGCATCCGCCGTGAAATCTGAAGGCTGCCAGCTGCTGCTTCACACCCTCCCTGAGGTTGCCGAGACAAGAGGCAAGAACCACCTCCGATAGAGACAAAATGCATTTGTGGTTTTGAAGGAAAGTCGTTAGAAGACAGAGTCTGTCTTCCAAGGCCAAGGTTGCCTCAATTCCGTTTACTTAAAGTAGAAAGAAGACAATCCTTGCTCCGATGGTCTGGGCTGGCTTGCAGGAAGGAAGGTTTTTGCTGAGTATCTACTGCTAACCACAGGAGAGGGCAGACGGGAGAGAGTGGGAGCCAATGCAAACATTCTGAAGGCAGAGATAATGGGAGACGATAGGAGGAATGAGAATAGGCTTGAAGGCCAAAGAGGAAACAGGTCTGAAAGGAAGGGTGGGAGGCAGGAAGACTCCAGAGTCTGGGGGGAGGTCTTTGAGGAGGAGCCCAGGCTGAGCTGGAATCACAACCACAGCCTGCCTTGCCAAGGTTACTCCAACAGCCTCCTCCTGGGCCTCTCTGACTTGCACCTCACCCCCACCTCTTCATCCTTTACTTGAGCCCAAGGGATCCATTTTTTTTTTTTTTTTTTTTTTGGTACCGGGGATTGAACTCAGGGGCACTCAACCGCTGAGCCACATCCCCAGCCCCCTATTTTGTATTTTAGTTAGAGACAGGGTCTCACTGAGTTGCTTAGCACCCTGCTGTTGCTGAGTCTGACTTTGAGCTCTCGATCCTCCTGCCTCAGCCTCCCGAGCTGCTGGGATAATAGGTGTGTGTCACCGTGCCCAGCTGGGACTCTTCTAACTCAGACTGCTCTCCCTGCACTGCTCAAAGAACTTCCATGGCTCCCCATTGCCTATATAGAGATCCATGCAAATGGGGCTTCTGTGTCCTGATGCTGAAATGCTGCCCAGCCCTGGGTCCTTCCTGCTTTCAATCCCCACTGCCCTCCCATGGCATTACCCTGGGAGAGTCAAGGCACCAAAATTCTTCTCCTTCCCCTTCTTCTTCTTCTTCTGTGGTGCTGGGGGTGGAACCCAGGGCCTCATCTATGCTAGACAAGCTCTCTCCCACTGATCCACATCCCAAACTGCTGGCACCAAACTTCGTCCTTTTTTTTTTTTTTTTTTTGGTACCAGGGATGCTTAACCACTAAGCCATATCTCCAACCCTTTTTTAATTTTTTATTTTGAGACAGGGTCTCACTAAGTCCTTAGGGCTCACATAAGTTGCTGAGGCTGGTTTTGAACTTGCGATCCTCCTGCCTCAGCCTCCTGAACTGCTGGGATTACAGGCGTGGCCACTGCCCAAACTTCTTATTCTCCAAACGAAACCTACCTTTCCATTTTATTCATTTTCTCTTTTTCACAGATATGTCTTGCTGCCTCCTCTGCTCCCTGTGACTATTTTTTAAAATTTCTTTTAAAACGTATTTATTTCTTTTTAATTGACACATGGTAATCATATATATGGGATATGCTGTGACATTTTGATTCACATATACAATGTGTACTGAGGAGATTAATGTAACTGGCAAATGTATTTCCTTGGACACTTACCATTTCTTTGTGTTGAGGACATTCAAAATCCTCTCTGCTAGCTATTTTGAACTTCTCCATGAATTATTCTGTGCTACAGAACTATTAGAAGTCATTCCTTCTACTTGTGCAACTACCCTAGGGCTGACTGTGGATTGAATGCTCAACCACGGCCAGAAGAACTAGTCAAGTAGCCAGGGTTGGTTAACAGAAGGTTCTAGTCACCAGACTGGTCTGCTCAGTTCTTGCAGATGGATGTCTTAGGCAGGGCTCATGGGGTCCCCAGGACCCTGAGAAAGGACTTGGGTCCAAGTGGCGTATCGGGAGATGAGCACCAACCCAGGGTGTGTTCGAGAGTGGCCACCATCCCACAGGCTGCCATCCTGCTGGCGTCCTCTGGGAAACAGGATAAAACAGTTGTTTCACCCTGAGAGAAACGGTGCTGAGTGTTTACCTCCATCTCCCTCTCATTTAGCTGAGGGCATTATGGGGCATCTACTCCCGGGTACCTGTGGCCTGCTCTTGGCCCCGGGCTGATGGAACACCTGTAATCTGAGAGTCACAGATGCAACAAGACGCCACAGGGAGGTTCCTCGTGAGCAGGAGGGGATTCAGGGCAGTGATGAACTGCCAAGCTTCTCGGAATGTGCACCGGATTCTCCAAGACTCCGTGCTGTCTCCATCCCTGGCCTGCCTCTTCTGGGCCTCCTGCAGCGAGCTCCTATGCACCCTGCTTGGCCCTGTTGAACGTTCCCCCCTGGAGACTCCTCCAGACCCGCCCCAGAGGAGATAATGCTTCCTCAGCACCACCCTCTCTTATTACCTTGTGCAGTAGCTCCCAGAACACTGCCCCCCTTATCCCCTGGCACAGTGGCAGCCTGTGATCATGCCTGCTGGTCCCCTAGACTATAGGGTCTCTTGTTTACAATGTCCCTATCACCAGCAGAGAGAAGGTATCCCAGGAATGACTGCAGGGCGAACAATTGAATGAATAGGCAACAAAAATATCAAATATTTATTGAGTGCTTACTATGTGCCAGACTTGGGTCTACCTTCTTCGCAAGTGACAGCTTCTTTAATCTACACAGCTACTGAGGAGGTAGCAGTGATCACGGCCAATTTACAGATGAGACACCCCAAGGACAAAGAACTAAAGGAACTTGTCCCAGTCCCCGTCATCTCTAAGTGGTCAAGTGAAGAATGATTAGGCGGCCCCTGCCAGATCCTGGGAGTCCCACACCCATTACGAGCAAGTTAACAGGAGATTTGTGAGCTCATCCAGGTCTTTGAAGCTGCTTTTGGCTAGAAGAACTTTTTGGAGGATAGAGAAAGGAAAATAAACCCAGACTTCAGAGAGGGACTTGGAGTCTGCCTACCTGAGAGCTGAGAAACTTGACCAGGTCTTGGACGAGTAAGTTTGAAAGGATCTAGGTGTGGGGGTCCCCTGAGGAACAAAGCCTTAGGGAAAGAGGGGAGTCCTCACAGGTCACGGGAAGGGCAGCCATGACAACAGACTCTCCCAGGCACACACACAGCTTCTTCCAGGTCTCCAAGCTGTTTCCTGCTGTTACGGTTTAGATGTGAGGTGTCTCCCAAAAGCTCATGTGTGAGATAGTGCAAGAAGGTTTAGGAGTGAACTGATGGGGTGATGCGGGCCTTAACCTAACCAGTGCATTAATCCCCTGGTGGGGATTAACTGGGTGGTAACCATAGGCATAGGTAGGGTGTGGTTGGAGGAGGTGGGTCCCTGGGGGCGTGCCTTTGGATTTTATATTTTGTCCTCGCTGAGCAGAACAGTCTCTCTCCGCTTCCTGGTGCTATGTTCCCAGCTACTTTCCTCCACTGCACCCTTCAGCCCTAATGTCCTTCCTCACCTTGTGCCCCAAGAATGGAGTCGGCCATTTATGGACTGAGACTTCTGAAACCATGAGCCCCCAAATAAACTTTTCCTCCTCTAATTGTTCTTGTCAGGTCTTTTGCTCACAGCAACGAAAAAGTTGACTAAAACACCTACCGGTAATGCCATTGCTCCTCACCCTGCCCAATCCTGGTGGCACAAGGTCGCAAACCAGATCTGGGACTTTCCACTGTCGCTTAGTACTCAGTACAGCCAGGATAGACCTTGCAGATCAGACCTTGCTCTCCTTGAGGAATGAGGCCATCACAGGGGATAGCCAACTTTATTTGGGCTCTTACTATCTACCTGACAAATCTCATTCTATCCTCATAACGCCTTATGAGAAAAGAATCGTTACTCCCTTTTCAAAGTTGAAAAAATTGAGGCCCCAAGAGATTAAGAAACTCTTCAAAGTCACAGCGATTTGAGAGCTAGGGTGGGGACTCAGTTTGATCAGTCCCCAAAGCATTACTGTCTAGCCAGCAAACAGAAAAAGAGGGCATTGGAGGGATTTGTAAACTAGGATTTGTCATGGCGGATTCGCAGACTGCACTGTTTACTTACAATCTACCCACCTGGATGCAGGTCATACTCAGTGATCCTTCACCCCCAGAGCAGGTATGGCTGCCTTGGAGATCTGCAGCTCAGACAATTCATCCTAGAGCAGGCGTGAGGCACCCAGCCAAGGTCGCTAGTGGGAGGGGCACGCCACTGCTTCTGTGACCAGCTGCAGCTGAGCAGACCAGCTGCAAACACAGCGGTCCCCAAGGATTACAGCTCTAGAGAGGCCAGGCTCTGTCAGCTCCCCCCTGTGGCTTAGGGACTGGCAGAGGCATCTCAGAGGACGAGCAAGGATTTTGTTAGCCTCTGGAATCCTGGCTTTTTCATAAAATTTTATTTGGCCTCTGGGGAAAGAACTAGCTGTGATCCAACAAGGGCAAAAGCAGAGATGAAGGGGGCGGGGGTGGGGGAAACCAAAAGCCTGGAAGGTGTCTGTGGAGGCTGCGCAGAGGTAAATGTAGTGGTGAAACTTCAGGTTCATTCTGCAGGAATCACAGGGTAGGTTTAGGGAACCTGTTTTTCCAAGTAACATGAGAGTGAGCTTGCAGTGGCCATTTAAGTTAGCTTTTAAGGAGAGCTGGAATTTTCCTTATTACGTTAGAAAGGTTTGGAAAGAACAGAGACACCACCATGGAGTTCGGGTGGAATGCACTTAGGAAATGCCAAAAGCGTTTAAGAATTAAAGTCCAAAGGTTACCTTTTTTTTTTTTTAATTTTGTCTTTGCAGATTTTTCCAGACTCATTCATTCCCATGATATCACATGATATGCACAAATCTATAAAAGTGTGGCAAGCATCATACTTAAAAAAATAACTTTAATGAGATATGATCTATAGAAGATACAGCTGACCCATTTAAAGAACACAATTCTTTGGATTTTAGTGTGTTTGCAGAGTTGTTCTAACTTCAGAACATTTAAAAATATAAACTCTGTATCTGTTAGCAGTCAATCCCAATTTCCTGTTTCCTTCATTCCCCTGGATTTACCTTTTCTGGACATGTTATATAAATGAAATCATACAACACACAATATTACAGGACGAATTTTGTTCCTCACCAAATTCATATGTCGAAGTCCCAACACCCTGTATCTCAGCCTGTGACCTTATTTGAAAATAGGGTTATTGCAGATGCAATTAGTGAAGATAAGGTCAGGAGGGTGGACCCTACCCCGAAACGACTGGTGTACTTGTTAAGAGGGGTCATTCAGACACAGAGACACACAGACAAGAACACTGTGGAGAATTGGAGGCAGACACGGGTTGATCTTTCTACAAGCCAAGGGATGCCAGAGGGTGGTAGGAAAGCTCCCGAAACTAGGGGAGGGGTCTGGGACACATTCTCCTTCACAGGTCTCGGAAGAAGTCAACCATGCTGACCTTGATCTTGGATGTCTAGCCTCTGAAACTGTGAGACAATTAGTTCCTCTTGTTTAGGCCGCGCATTTGTGGTACTTCGTTACAGCAGCCCTGGGAAACCAATGCACAGTCTCTTGGGTCTTCTTTCCCTTGGCATGACGTTTTCAAGGCTCATGGGCATTGGAGTGTGAGTCAGTACCTCATTTCTTTTTAAGGTGGAGTAATATTCCGCTGTATGGATATCCTACATTTATTTATTCATTTCATCGGTTAACAAACATTTACGTCATTTCCGGTTTTCAGTTATTAAGAAAAAGGCTGTCATGAGCATTCATGTCCAAGTTTTCACGTGGACGTATGTTTTCATTTCCCTTGGTTGTATATGGACATGTCTGGTTCACAGATGTGCAGAATAAAGCCCCAAGAGGGTGACTTCCCAAGGTCACCAGCTAGAATTTGGAAGAACTATCCCTTCTCCCCTAGGTCTGTTTGATTTCAAACCCAGAGATCTTTCAACTACATTACACATACACACACACCCACACTTGCATAAATTCATTTACACACATGGATGCCTCACACCATCACAAAAGACACTTCTGTGAGCCCCTCGCTTGGCCCAGAGTGCGAAAGTTCAACAGAAGCAATCAAACAGAAGTGGCACTTTGCTGCGGGAGATAAGTGAGACTTCCAAAGAATAAATAAGTCAGAACATTGATTTGACTATTACCGAGGGATAGAACCAAAAACGTTTAAAGGGGTAGAAAAGAGGTGAGTGAAGAGCAAATGGCCCAAACTTGGCCTTCGGCAGTGTGCACACAACTTCTATTGATTGCGAAGAGATTTCTGGAAATGCACGCACTTTACCAGAAGAATAGTATGCAAGTCAAAGATTGTGTGTGTGTGTGTGTGTGTGTGTGTGTGTGTGTGTGTGTGTGTGTGCAGAGCCACATCTGACCCCTGTGCAAGCTCTGCCCACAAAGGAGCTCAGCTCTCACCGCGGTGCCTCTCACCCGGGCCGCGGAAACTTACATTAAGCAAAGTCGCTTAGATCAGGGTTGGTGCAGGAAGATTCGATTTCACCGTTTCTGTGATTGAGCGGGCTCAGAAGCTATTCTGAGCAGCCTCCAAGGAAATGTGCCAGAAATCATAAATAAAGCAGTCAAGCCCGTCCAGTGGCCGTATCAAATGTGACATTCCCGAAGAATGTGTGAACATGGCATCTTTCAAGCCGCTGATTCTTCAAAAAAGGAAAAGTAGAAAATACCTTCGTCCCAGGCATCAATAGGATCCGCCAGACTTGAGGCCTAACCTGAGACAATAGAATGCAGGAAGGCGGCATTTATAAAATGTGTTAGTTTCAGACATTCATTGGACAAGTATTGATTCTGGACACTCTCTGTGCCTGCTGTCACTCTGTCTGAGCTGTTCTTTGGCCCCCCGCCCTCCGTCTTCTCTCACCCTCATCCTTTACATTCTGTCGCTTTCTGGACATATTGTAGAAGTGCCTTGTTGACTTGGTGGCTGCCCCTTTCCCAGCCGGGTGAGTAAACCTCGGGGGACAGAGACCTACTCCTCTGAGCTCACCCCACTTCCAGGGGACAGCTTCTCCCTGAGTTCCCCTCCCTCCTTCTCCTTCTGCCTCCCTCTGACACATTTCCCAGAAGCTGGGTACATCATTTTCCTGCTTATAGGTACTTCCCTTTGCCTGGGGATCTGGAGGGCCACACAGAGAGAGATGTCCAGGCTCCTTGTTCTGGGCTACTTGACATTCAACGGTGACAGATGGAGGCATTTTCTGTGTCTACCTTAAGGGACTTCACTTTCCTCCCGTGACCTCACCTCTTAGAGCTGCTCCCTCAGCTGAGAGAGCCTGTCCCAATCCTGGAGCACCTGCCACCAAGCTGGCCCACCCTCCCTCCTTTCTCCTCAGTTGTCCCCAAGAATAGTCGTGGCACTGGCTCCAGCTCCGCTCATGATGGGTCAGCCCTGTCCCCGCTGCCTGGTGAATGAGCTCAGGTGTAGAAGCTGCTCAGTTCCCTTGCTGGTGGGATTTGATGATGTGAACAACAGCTGTACTGAGATTACAAGTCCCATACCATAAAATCCACCCTGTGAACTATGACTCAGTGGTGTATTTGAAACCGTGCAACCATCACCTCTATCTATTTCCAGAATATTTTTCTCACCCTGAAAGAAACCCTACGCCCATCAGCAGTCACTCCCCTTCCCCGCTCCTCTCAGTCCCTGGCAACCATTAGTCTTCTTTCTGTCCCTAAAGATGGGCCTATTCTGGATATTTTATATAAATGGAGTCAGACATTGTTTATGCCTGGCTTTCTACCTGAGTATAAAGTTCTCAAGGTTCATCTATGTTATAGTTTGTATCAGTATTATTTTCGATTATTGGGGATTGAACCCAGAAGGGCTTACCCATTGAATCACACCTCCCCCCCTTTTTATTTTTTATTTTGATACAGGTTCTTGCAAAGTTGCTTAGGACCTCACTAAGGTTGAGGTTGGCTTTGAACCTTCAATCCTCCTGCCCCAGCCTCTCAGCTGCTGGGATTACAGTCATGAGCCACAGAAACCGGCATCGCTGCCTTCTTAGGGACCACTAATATTCCATGGTTTTGCTATACCACATATTGTTTGATATATCTGGTTGTGTAGGTTCTTTCTACTCTGTGACTATTTTGAAATGTTCTTTGAACATTGATGTCTGAGTTTTTGTGTGGATCTCTATTTTCTTTTCTCATGAGCATGTACCCCACAATGGAATTGCTGAGTCATATGGAAATTATATGTCTGACTTTCTGAGGAGCTGCCAAACTCTTTTCAAAAGTGTTCGCACTATTTAACATCCCAGTAGCCATGTAGGAAGGTCCCAAGCTCTCCGTATCATTGTCAACACTTGATATTGTCTGTCTTATCCTAGTGGGAGGTAGATGGACGTATGGATGGTGGATGATGGATGGATGCAGTGTGACACATTTAATCCAGTTGACACTTATCTTGGTATTTAGGGAGCACTTGTTAGATGTTTTGGGTTATATTGGGAACTTAGGGAATGTTAAAGAAGAAACAGACATCTTTAGCCCCTGGGAGATTTGGCAGTCTAATTGGGAAGATGAGAGGGAGACTTTCTTTGTCCATTTTGTGTTCCTACAGCAAAATACTGGAGGGTGTCAACTTTGTGAGTAAAAGAGGTTTATTTGGCTCACAGTGTTGGAGGTAAAGAAGTTTAAGAGCACTTGTATCTGCTCAGCTTCTGGTGAGGGCCTCATGCTGTATGACAAGATGGCAGAGAAGCATAAAGGGAAGTGAGAATGTGCAAAGAGGAGCTTGTGTGTGAGCAAGACCAAAGGCAGGAGCCAGGCTGTAACCAATCATTGCTTCTCCAAACCTTCTTGCGTGGTCTCACACGTGAGCTTTCCGAGGACACCACATCCAAACCATGGCAGATGGGGTGTGCATGGCTGCAGCATGGAACAGAGACCTCTTAGGTGCTACGGAGGACAGGAAACTACGCCTCCTGCTATTCTCTCTGGAGTTTAGAATCACATTTGGAACCAGAAACACCCTTCAGGGGCTGGTCTGCTCTCATGTCCAGGCTGTGGCCGCCATCTGCAAAGCCACCCTCTGCTGGAGGGCTCCTCCCCCGGCTCCTCCACTTCAGTTGTCCCGATCCTTTCCTGCCAACTCCTGTCTCTCTCCTACCTTCATCCCACCCATTGGCGTGGCCCTCTACTTCTCACTTATTCTTGGATTCCTTAATGCCTTCTCTGTGTCTTTTGGCTTCTGCCATTACAAAAATAGAGTTCTGCTCTCTCCAGAGGTTCCCTCTCAAACCCCTAAGAGAGAGCTTATGTTCCCAGTTGGCCAACCTTATTCCTGCTGAGTAACTTCTTTCTAGAAGGGGCTCTTAGATCACGATACAGCTTTCTCCAGTATAGATGAAGAAGAGCACATGAAATGGTGGAGGTGGATATCCTCTGAGAAGCAATAAAGGGCTGTACTGGCACAAAATAATATTAATTATTGATAGCATTAACAAGGCCATTGTTGTGTCAACTAGGGAAGTTTTGCTTCTCTGGAACTTGTTGACCAAAGGCAATGGTTACCCATGGCCATGTTCTTTGATTTCTAAACTCCTACCAGGCAAGATGCTCGGCCATCCAGCCTCCCTCTGGCTCCTCCCATTGGTTCATCTTCTTCTAGAATCTTCTGTTCCTGCTTTCCTGCTCTCTCAGTTGTTGCTCTGGTAGCTTAGGGCTCCCCCACAAAGGTCATACATAACCTTTAGGCTCCCAAAGTATCCAGTCACTTTCATACTAGAGCACAGCAGGCTAAAGGGACAGGGAACCAGCCAGCTCTTCTCAGACTTTTCAGCAGGGAGTTGGTGTGTGTGGAGGGTTGTTGTGGCCACCTGAAAACTCCTGCTTCACATATTCCAGCCCTGCAGAGAAAAGGACTCTTCCTCTGTCAAAGTCCCAGAGTCCAGAGAAGGGACTGTTCAGCTTGGTCAGAGGTCCACCCCAGGCAGTCAACTACAGCCAACAGTCACATTGTACCAATATGGCTTCCAGGAGGCCACCTCTGACACAGGGAGTGGTCCATGATTGAGGGGGTCATTGAGAGACCAGAGACACTCCCCATGAAGCTGGCACACAACAGAGGGTGAGGCATATGTCTCAGTGATCAACTATGCCAATAGATCTCCTCTCCCGCTACTTCCTGCAGAGCTTCCTGCCCACTTTGAGACCTTGGGACAGCTGTTTCCCACAATAATTCCATAGAACTCAAATAAGCCATAGGAGGGCTGCATGCTGGGACCAGGGTAAGAACCAGCCCTCTCTGGTGCCTGTGGCATGATTCAGGTATTAAGATATGAAGGAAGATCCAAGCAAACCAGCTGTCCCTAATCTGGGGTCATAATTGAAAGTTCCCATTCAGGGAGCTCCTTTGACAAGTGTCTGACCCTCAGCTAGTCATGGCGAGGTTGGTCATAAAACCAAAATTCATCTCATCATACAGTCAAGATCATCATCCAATGATTGTTTGGTTTTTGGTTTTGTCTGTTTGCCATTTATTCTCCATTGTCCCCAAAACAGCACTGTTTGTTTGTTTGTTTTTTCGCACCATTCTTTACCCCCTTCGTCTATTTGACTTGGTAGGCCTGACCCCATTCTTCAGATCCAGAGGTAAGTATGCACCCTACAATGAATGTTCAGGGTGGGTCACAGGTCCCAATCTTAGTGTTTGGTAACCAGCCCTGAGACTTTTTCTAGATGAGCTAATGAGCAGCAGAAACACTGGTCTGCAGAGGTTAAAAAAAAAAAAAAAAATGGAGTAGACCTGCTGAGAAAAGCAGAAATGGGAGATTGTGTGGAGAGAGAGAGAGAGAGAGAGAGAGAGAGAGAGAGAGAGAGATTAAGTCAGAGGCAGTCTTTCCTTTCCTGTGATTTATGGTTATACTTCCTGCACGGGGAGTCCATGACTTTCCCCTTTGTTTTATAATAAACCACATTTTTAGTTGAAATTCTCTATTAGGATTCACTCGATTTTACATAACAGAAACTCAAATTAGTTTAGATAAGAAAAGGGGTGGTATTGTGTCACACAATTGGAAAACTAAGGGTGACTTTAGGTCTGGCTGGATCTAGGACTTTGAAGGTTTCATCAAGATACTGTCCTTTTCTTTTGTTGGCTTCATTCTTAGTCTTTTCCCAGGAGATAGGAAAGATGGTTCCATTAATTCCAGACTTGCGTAGAAACCCCTAAAAGACAGCCTTTCTTTCTCAGTGTTCAAGAAAGTCCAGGCTGATTAGACCTGGGATCCGCCATTGCTGGTCATGGCTGTTTACTTTCAACCCTGTAGTACTGCAGGGTTGAGAAGTAGAGAGAAAGAGGAAAGAAGGGCATGACATTTGCTTAGTGTTTATCGAATTGAGGTCACTGTTAGGCCCATTTGTTTTAATGGGGCCCATTTACAACCTCACCTGACTGCCTCCCAAACTAGGCCAGTCCTGTTAAACAAAGCTCCCGTTCTGAGTTCTTCAACCATGCAAAGATGGGCAGGATTTGGGAGATGGTCCAAGAGGGTTGAATTGCTCCACCCGGGAGAGTAAGACAGGTTTGAAGGGGTGAGTGACAGTAATAACAGCTAACATGACTGAGCTGGCACTCCGTCAAGTGTCTCCTATAAACTGTTTTATGAAATCCTCACCACCAACCCTGTTATATTCAGTTTGTTTGCTCCTCACTTGGTGATAAAATTGGGATTCAGACAGGTTAGGTGCCCCTCCTCTGAACACACAGCTGATAAGATACAGAGCCAGGCCATGGGGGAGCAGAGCCCTTGCATTTATTGCCTCTCTAGAAAGAGATGCAGAAAGAAAAATGGAGAAAAGGGAACCTGGGAACCGTGTCGCTGTGTGAGAGAAAGGGGCCTGTGAAAACTTCCCAGGGGTGAGCTGGCAAAAGAACGTGGAAGGTTTGTTTGAAGTTCTATGAACTGTGGCACTTGAAAGCATCCCTCTGAGTTCCGCAAATTTTGCTCCACCTGCCTTGCACACAAATACTTTCTGTGGTGGGTTTCTGGGGGCAATAGGAAGGAACTGGCTGGCTTCCACACCTCCGAGCTGGGGAAGAATGAAACAGCAGGTCTGGGTCGGCAGCTAACCCAGACCTTAAATGAATTTAGCAGAAGCCCCAGCTCGGGTGCAGAGCCGGGTGGGGGTTGCGAAAGTGCAAGCCATTCCAGAACTCTCCAA
This sequence comes from Sciurus vulgaris, assembly GCF_902686455.1. Taxonomy (NCBI): domain Eukaryota; kingdom Metazoa; phylum Chordata; class Mammalia; order Rodentia; family Sciuridae; genus Sciurus; species Sciurus vulgaris. The sequence continues at coordinate 79,571,231 of NC_136476.1, forward strand.
AATGTTAGGGACAATGCAGCACTTCCACGGTGCATGAAATGTGGATTAGAGCTGATGTTTTTGAATGAGTGATGGAAGGGAGGCCCCAGTTGGCAAATGGGTTTCCTAAAGAGGGCAAACTGAGGTGTAGGGAGGCCCCTGACCCTGAGGGCATCAGCTACCCTTCAGAGTCCCTGTGCCTTCATCTTAGGGATGGAGTTTGGAGAATAAGACCCCACGCCCTGTTTGGCCTGGGGGTTAGAGGACAGAAAAGAGGCCGGGGAAGGTGTTGGGGTGTTCACGTCTTGGTTTCTGACCCAGTGCATAAACCCCCTTGACATAGCTGGGGCATGAGGACTGAGTCAGAAGAACTTTTAAGAGCCTGTGGCTTTCAGATCACAGGCTGACTTTGCGGCCCTAGGTGGGAAGGGTCCCAGGGCTTGGCGTGGGACTTGGTCTGAGACAGAGGCCTCCACTGGCTGCACCACTGGCTCTTGGCAGGGAGCCAGCCAGAACTTGGCAAGACATTGGAAGAAGGAATGAGACCAGGCTGGTAAAATCAGATGAGGAGTAGGTCCTGGAGGGGAGGACAGCCGGGCCTGAGTGGCAGCCAAAGCAAGGAGGCGGGGGATACAGGAAGCAGGGAGGTAAACTTGTCCCCCTGCCCACCTGGGCAGACTTAAAGGCCATTAAGTTCCCCAGAGCAGCAGGCGTGGTGAGAGATGGATCCTGCAGCCGCCAGATGGGGAGTCTGGCCTGGAGGAGGCCAGGAGCCGGATCTGGCGGAGGCAGGGCTCCTAGGCGACTTCCTCCAGATTCCTGCCTTCCTAAGTGGGCGTCTCCAAGGCTCTGTTCTCCTGCAGCCTCTTCTTTCCCTCTGTGCAGCCTCCGCTCTGTCCTCATGGCTCCCTGGAGTCCTCTCCTGAACACCCCTGAGCCTCCTATGCTCACTCTCCGTGGGCCCTCACAGCCAGAGGATCCCAAACCAAACTCCTCTCTGCAGCCCCAGGTGTGGGGCAGAGGCTGAGGCAGTTACTCCCTTCTTGGCCTCCCTCCCCCAAAAGAGACCTCTGCCTCAGGGCTCAGGGCTCCCGCCGAGACGCATTTCCCAGGCCTCATGCTGAGCCCCTGATTCCTTTTCTTTCCAGTCTGTGCTTTCACCCTGTGGAAGTGGTGGGCCAGCCAGGGCCAGAGGCTGGCTTCTGCCTGCTCCCTCTTCCTGGAAAGCAGATTCATGTGCCCGGCTGCTTCAGTTTGTGTTTGGCCTTGGAGGGAGAGGCCCCCATGGGCCTCACGCAACCTAGGGAAGGCTCAGCATGGGTCCCAGGCCCCAGTCCCAACCAGTGACCCTGTTTGCCTCAGGTCTTTGTTTCCTGTCGCTATGACTCCCTGCCTTGTAGGGACGGGTGAGTGAAAACCCGATTCAGATCGTAGAGGCCCTCTGCCTACCTCTCAAGAAGACCTCTTTCCATCTTGGTTCTAGCAATCTTTTCCCTTCAAATCCGATCCTGTGTTTTGCGTTCCCTTTGTAAATAGCTGGTGAGGAACTCTCAGCTTGTTAGGTCACATTATGACTCTGGTCTAGTTTTCTGATAACTGCTACCTGTAAGCGCAAAAGGACAGGAAGCACAGACCTCAATGGATTCAGAGAAGCCTTTATTCCTTTGCGGACTCGGGCTCAATTGGGGCCCATTTTCTTGATGGGGATAGGAAATGGCCAGTCAGTTACAGAGGGGTTTTGGTTTTATAGGGTACAATCAGGATGATGTAATCATTGGTCTTGACCATCAGGGGCTGGTCGTAGAGGTTAAAACCAGATCCCGAGGGATGAGTACTCAGATCTGGCCCATTGTCATGTAGGGCTAATTTGCCAGGCGGGAAGGTCAAGGCTTACATTCCGAATCCGCCCTTTCCTTCAGGGCCCTGTTATCAGAATGCACTGGGAGAGGCTTCATGTTTGGTCAGTTTCCACCTCCCAAGCCACACCGTCCCTCCATTTTTCCTGGGGAGCTGTCTTGTAGGAATATTGTTTTCCATGACCCTTTACCACCTACTGGACCTTGTCACCCCCTCCCGCCAGCCCGGGTTGGGCACCTCTGTTGGTGCTTTCAGACACTTTTGATACTATAAAAACAGTCTTGCTTTGCTTAAGACCTGGTAGTTTTAAAGCTTGAGGCTCAAATTTGACTCAAAATTCTCCCCAAGCTGGGCTGGGAGCCATGGGGGCTGAGAGAGAGATTGAGAGAGAGAGAGAGAGAGAGAGAGAGAGAGAGAGAGAGAGAGAGAGAGAGTGTGTGTGTGTGTGTGTGGTGTGGTGTGTCTGGGGACCGTGTGTCTCTCTTGCTGCCCTCCTCCCCACAGCTTTTCTGGGCTCAGCCCTAGGGTTGGGGTTAAGGGGAGAAAGAGGGATAAGGCTGTTTACCTCTGACATTTGACCAGAAGGTTCTGGCTCCCCACCTGAGAGTCTGGCTGAGGTCGACTTAGCTGTGGCCTGCTGGTTGTAGGTAGAGGCCCACCTCCACATTCACTTTCTTGATCCTTCCTTTCCTCTAAAACTGAGTTTTCCAGGCTGGTGTTGCTGCTGGCGAAACCCATCAAACCGGTTTGGCTCCCCTCCCCCCCACGTGGAGTCTCAGGTGGCCTTCACTGTGTGGTGACCTCTGGGGTGGAAGATTCCTATCAGGACCTCCCACACCTGCCTTGCCCAGAGTCCCTTCCCAGTCAAGGGTGTCTCTCTAGTCACCTTCTCCTTCTGCCCCACACTTGGTCACCAAGCCTACTTCTCTGTACCTGGTTCCAGTTCATGGTTGGGGTGGGAACGTGGGAACCCCCCTGGCTGCCGGTTTCTCTGCCCCATTTCCTTCCCTCCACAGGCAGTGACCTTTCCAACACAGCCTTAGTTTGATCACTCCCCCTTCATATCCCACGATGGCTCCCTATCACCTGGAACATAACATCCCACTACTTACTCCTTATTTTTTTTTAATCTGTAGTCTTGGGGCTTAAACTCTTTACCACAGAACTACCTTCCCAGCCCTTTTTACTTTTTTATTTTGAAACAGGGTATCACTAAGTTGCTGAGGCTGGCCTTGAACTTGCAATCCTTCTGCCTCAGTCTCCCAGTTTGCTGGGATCACAGGTGTGCATCACTGCATGGCTCAACTCCTTACTCCTGAATTCTAGGCTTCTGTCCAGTTGGCCTCTGACCTCAAGTCCACCGAGGTCCACACTCAGGTCCGCTACCTAGCCTCCCATCCCAGCCTGATAGTTGGCAGCGACTGCCCCCAGAGCACTGTGTGAAGGGCTATGAGGTTGGATCAGGGCTCACTGGAAGGAGAGTGCTGGGATCAACTAGTGATGCCTGCCGTGGACACAGGTGGAGCAGAGCTGAGAGGCTTTTGCTATCTGTTCCACTGTTTCAAACTGTTCCTGTTTTCCCACCCAGACTTCCCTTCCACCTTCTATGGCTCAGGATTGGGGCATAGGGACCTGTGTACCAGGTTATCGTCACCATGGACTCCACAGGCTTCCCTAAACTTGCCACACACATGCTGTCACTCCTGCCAGGACACCCTCTACTGCCCTCAACGTGCCAAATCTCTGCTGCTCATCTCTTCATCCTTCTGTGGAACTTTAGTGACCATGAATCCATTTGCCTGGGCTCGTGTTGCAGTGCTGGCAAAATCCAGCGTCAATCATTGCAGTGACACCACTTTCCCTTCCCAAACAGGTCCGGGTTTGTACTGTTACTCAGACACACTCACCCGGACTCTAGTGCACGTGATGCAAAAGGCCCTTGTGTCACTTTTAGGTGTCTTTCCAGGGCCCTGCACAGTGTCTGGCACAGAGAGGTATCAATGGAGTGGAGTGGGAAGAAGGAGAGAAAGCAGACAGGGTGGTGTGGTGGGGAGGCCCCGGGGCAGGTTGCTGACTGTCAGAGAAGGAGCAGGGCTTCCAGTGGGCCTGCATGCCAGTCTCCACGGTGAGGGTCTGCCCAGGGGGGGCATAAACAACCTGACCACAGAAGGCCCAGGCCTGCCCGCCCAGCTGTGCCATCGGAAAGCGAGAGATCTAAAAATACAAAGAGGAAGTTGGCTCTTGGAGGGGGCAGGGACATTGAGGCCCAGCCACTCCTGCTGTGCCCGTCCCTGGCCAGGGTAAGGGGTCCTGGGGAGGGGGCCGGAGCTCGGGTCTTCTCACGTGGAATGGGCTTCCCTGGGCCCTTCCCCCAGTGAACTCCTCTTCCTGAAGGAATCAGCATAAAAGACCCTTCTAAGAAGCCTTCTCTGACTGTCACCCCACCCCATCACTCATCCTAAATAGATTGGTCCTTCCTGTCATGCCCCCTCTGGTCTTTCCTCCACAGCTCTGTCCTTAGATCATTACTTACGTGATCTTCTACCTAATGTCCACCTACCGCCCTCAAAGGACTGAGCAGAGAGGTGAGAGGTAGGGCTTCGAATCACAGGCCTGGGTTCCAATTCTGTTCCTTTATTTACATAGGCTGCGTGATCTTAGGCACATTTGTGTCCCTCTCTGTGCCTCATCTGTAAAACCTTTCCTTGCCTAAAAGCTGGAGCCACCTTGCCGGGTTGTTGAGGGTGATGTGCATTGAAGCACGTGAACCGTTCGGAACCCCAGGTTCCTGACTCTCCGACAGTCTCTCTTTGTCATTGCTCAGTACTGTTACTTGAGGGCAGCCATTGCTGTTCTCCAGCTTCCCGTAGCACCTAGCGGAGTGCCTGGCACCCTCAATAAACGACTGTTGGATGAATGTGTTTTTATTTATGCACTACCTGGTTCCCAAAGAGGCTCGAGGCCCCAAGATGAAGCATGTCATTGAAAGCTTTGTGAACTTGAAAGCACGTTTAAATTCCAGTTGTTACTCATTGACAGCCCTGGGTTCTCCCTCTTAATGATCATCCCCTGTGGATGGTCTCAAACCCATGTGAACTAGTGGCTCCCAGACCCCCAGAGTGTTTGTCTCTGGTGACAAGGAAAGTGTGTGTCCCATGGAGCTGAACTGAACTTGCCCAGATAACTTGTGGCGGCTGGTTGCAGTTCTGCCCCTGGGGCCTGCGTGCCTTAGCCCAGGAAGGCTTCCAGGAGATCTGACTGAAGACCTGAGGCTCCCCAAAGCTGAACGATTGGTGGAGGGGTGGGAGTGGGGTCCACGTGTGGCCTGCGGAGGTCTCTGTGCAGGCTGGCTGTCCACCCGCCCAGGCCTCTGGGGGAAGGATGGGGTGTGAGGACGATGGAGCCGTGTGTTAGTTACACCGTGGCTCTTGGTGGAATCCCAGGGAGCCTGAATAATTGACGGTGTGGTCAGCAGCTGACCGCTGACTTCCAAGCGTGGTGCCAATCCATCTGGTCAACATTTACTGCCCAAGCCCCGGGAGGCCTGAGGGTCAGAGGTGAGCGGCATCGCCCTCTCCGGAGTCCTAATCACAGTGCCACCCTGGAGTCAGGCGGCCCCACCTGTGCAGCTGAGCTCCGCCTGGCTGGGTCCTGTTTCCTGCTGACTTTGAAGAGGCTGAGAATCCTCACGAGTGCCAGACAGGAAGTGCCATGTAAATCCTAATGAGGGTGCCGGCTGTAGGGGCAGCGGGAGGGGGAGTCTGGCCCGAGATGTCTCTGGGTCAGTCTGGAAGAGCAGGTCCGGCCATGGGATGATTGGGTCTGAAGCTGATGGGGTGTGGAAATTTGGGACCCCCTAGTCCTAAATGGTCCCTGAAGCCACAGGAAGGGATGAAGTTGTCCAGGTTGGACATTCAGTGAGAAAAGGATCCAGGAGAGGCACTGGGAGGCCACCAACTTCTCAGAGATGGCTTTGGATGCAGGAGGAGGGGACTCTGAAAGGGACAGAGAGAGAACTGCTGGGGGCCACAGCGTGGGTCGAGGGTAGAAGGCGGAAAGCAGTAGAGAAGTCACGGAGAACTGGGGCTGAGGGGCCACCGCATCTAGCCGCAGGTGGGATCACGGGTGGCTGCGGAGGGAAGCCTGGGGAGAGTTATTGGGAGGAGAGGAGAAGCTGGTTTTCTCACTGGAGTCCCTGGAGACAGGTCAACAGGACTTATGGCACTGGATGGTGCCCTGACCATTGCCAGAGCCGCCTGGGCTCTCGGCCTGGCCTGGCCGCTGCTGTAGCAGGGCTCCTGTCCGTTCTGACAGGCCAGCCCAGCCCCAGCTACCTTCTCCAGCCTCAGCTGTGCCTGCTCGGCATCCGGAGAACGCCCTCACCCTGAAGGCCACCTCCTGTGCAGGCGGCGGCTGCCACCCCCCAGGAGGCAGTGGCCCTTCTCTGAGGCCTGTGCTTCCTTTGTTGGTTTGGACATTCACTCCTTCACAGTTGGCCTCACTGTTCACCCTGCCGGCCCCGAGCAGTCTCTGGGGATTCGGCAGGAGCCAGAGAGACGCGACAAGTTCCCTCTCTACAGATGCAAAAAGTGGGAACTCGAGGAGGCCGAGGCGAACCCGGATGGCAGAAGGCAGGCCACCGCCGGCTGCCCCGCTTTTCCCGTCCAGCTTTCCTCTCCACTCGGATGGGCTTCTTCTGCTTCGTGGGAAGCAAGCCTGGCCTGGGCTCCAGCGTCCTCACGGCTGTTGGCCCCCAGTTCCAGTTTCTTATTAAAAGCATTTCAGGCCAGGGTCTGTCTGCTTGCCTGGGTCAGGACCCCCCTTAGCTTAGCCAGTGGCTGGTTAAGTTACGGCTGGAGAGTGAGGAGCTCTGACAACATGGCAGTGGCTGCCGGGACCCCCACCCAGAGACGGTGGGAGAGGAGCTTCCCCCAAGTGGGGGGAGCTCTCTCCAGAAGGAATGGAGTGGGAGACTGGGCTCCCCTCAAACCAGCAGTGGTCCCAAGGCAAGGGGGCCCATGCCGTGACAGGACTCGTGGTGAAGAAGCCACAAGCCAGAGTGGTGTCCACCTTTTTCGTACCCTGAACCGTCTGGCATCAGGTGACACCTACAAACCCTTTCTCAGGATTGTGTTTTTAATTTTTTTTTTATATTTTTATTTTTTCCAGTACTGCTGATTGAACCCAGGGCCACTCGACCACTGAGCCACATCCACAGCCCTTTTTATTTTTTATTTTGAGGCAGGGTCTCACTCAGTTGCCCAGGCTGCCCTGGGTCTTGTGTTCCTCCTGTCTCAGCCTCCCGAGTTGCTGAGATGACAGGCTTGGGCCACAAGCCCAGCAGAATCGTGTTTTTAAATGCATAAAATAAAATGTGTGGGATGACAGAGAAACCCAGTCACACGGCCCTAGCCACAGCCTTCTCGAGGACTCTGCGTGTCAAAGGTGTGTGAAAAGACAGGAGAGCTGCAGATGTGCTCAGAATCCCCTGGAGGAAAGAGATGGGTGCCTTGGCTTTGGGGTGGAAGGTACTGGAGCCGTCCAGGGTCTGAGCTGGGCCGGGGTGAGGCGGGCAGGAAGGAGCTGCTGGGTGACTCGGGGTGACTCGGGGGCAGTACTGGGGCTGAATTAGCCTGGGTGCTTGGCTGCCGGTAGCAGACTGCTCTAGGTCACCTGAAGGAGTTGTTTGGAAAGGGATGAGGTGGCTTATACAATTGACAGGGAAGCTGGAGGGACAGGCCTGACCGGAACCCGGAGAGGTGAGCCTGCCGAGGTGCCAGGAGGGAGGCTGCTTCCTGCCAGCTGGTCAACGATGCCCCTGCTGGCGCCTCCAGACACAAAGATGACGTGCCACACACCCTCCACGGGGCGCCAGTTTTTGAGTGTCTGACTGACCCCGTGCCCTGGTGTCACTCTAGAGCTTCAAGTCCTGGGAGGGTGTGCCCACTTGGCCACAGTGCAGGCCACATGTCCATGTTCTGGTCTCTGGGAGTGCAGAGCATCTGCCCCCTTGCTTCTGCGGTTGGGACCTCCCAATAGACGCAGGTGGACCAAAGCAAGGAAGGCCGGCAGCAACTGGTTCTGGAGGGTCCGGTGGGGCGGGGTGAACCAAGCTAGTGCCGTCATGCCGGGAGCACAGGCCTGCGGTGGCGTCTAGTGACAGTAGCCCTGAGGACAGCAGCGCCCCCTTCTCCCCGCTGGGCCTGAGGCAGAGAATAGGGCCTATTGGGAGGCAGACCAGACCTTCCAGTTGCTTCTGTGCAGCTCTTTGGAAACAGCACAGCTGACTGCACTGGGCGGTGGGAGGCCTCGGGAGATGTGAATGGACTTCTGGGGATCAGTGGTCGGGGCTGACACAACTGCCAGCCCCACTGGAGTTCCTGTATTTTCTGCAGCCACCCCACCCCCTTACCTGCCATTAGACCCCCAGCTCTAAGAGGCCAGGTCCCCTGTCTTGGTCCTTTCTGCCCTGCAGCCTTCAGCCCAGGCACCTAGACCTGGCCACTGTCCACCGTCTGTCTCTTCCTCCTGGACACAGGCCACCTTTCCCAGCCTCCCTTGTGGGTAGGTGTGGCATGTGATTTAGGTTTGGCTGGTGGAACATGGACAGATGTGACCTGGGCCACTTCCAGGCCTGGCCCATAAAAATCTCCCATGGTCGGTCCTCCACCCCATCCTTGTCCTCAATGAAATCAGGCCATTCGGAGGCTCTGGGCGAGGGTGCACCAGAGGAGGAGGGAGCCTGGGTCCCCGAGTCACAGCCAGGCGCTGTTCTGGATGCCTTGTGCGTACTAACTCGTTTAAACCTCATGCTCACCTTTTGGGAGGCACCCATTTTACAGAGAAGGATTTCAAGGCACAGAGAGGTTGTGAACTCTGCTCAAGATTGCACAGCCAGTGAAGAGCCACGTTAGTTTTCTCACTGAGCCAGCTTCAGCTCCAGGGCTGCCTCTCTAGATCAAGAGAAAGATTTTAGTTCTTATCTTAAAAGCAGAGGAGGGAGCAGCTACGTGAACACAGGCCCCACAGTAGTGGTCCTCAACCAGGAGTGATTTTGGCTCCCAGGGGACGTTAGGAAATGTCATCTGAAGATATTTTGGGTTGTCACAGTGGGGAGGATGTGTGGCTGGCCTCTAGCATGAGGCCAGGGCTACTGCTAAATGGTCCTGCAGTGCATGGGAAACCTCCCACCTCAGTTACTCAGCCCCCAATGTCAATAGCAGGACCCTGCCGGAAGTCAGACAGGCCTGCAACCTCTGCTACTTGCTCACTGTGTGGTGCTGGGCCACTGACTTCCCCTCTCTGAGCTTCAGTGACTAGAATGTTGTGTGTGGCAGTAATGAGACAAAGCCTGACACAAAGGGCCAACTAGGGGTCTCCTTCCTCTTCCTCTTCCCTCCCTTCCCTGTCTCTCACCTACCCCAGGCTGACCAAGGGAGAGAAGGGGCCCTGCCGGCAAACCTGGCAGAGTATGTGGATCTCCGCCCCCACCCCCTTCCTGGCCAGGCCGACGTCTTCAGTTCCTCTAATTACTAATTTAAAGACTATTGATTCCGTGGGCTGCTGCTGGGAGGCCTCGCAGAATAGCAAGTCTCGTAAATAGCAAGAGAGCTGCGGCCTAGCCACCAAGGCTGCAGCCTGACATAACCAGGCAGGGGGTTATTTTCGCTCAGGATGCTTGTGAAATATTCATGTGCTGATTTAAATACTGAGGCTGTCAGAGCTGGAGAGGGCCAGAGAGGACCAGAGAGAGCACATCAGCAAAGCCTGTCCTCATCCAGAGGGGGATGCTGCTGGATGTGGTGGGGGGTGCCTGGCAGACACGCGCTCTAGACTGATACCAAGGCTCAGACAAAATGTGTGACCTCGGGTAGGTCACTCGCCCATCCTGGGCCTTTGATTCCTCGTCTGTAATGAGAGAGGGTATTCTGAGGCTGAAATGAGATGGGTTTAAAATAATAACTTGCATGGCGGGCCTGCAATATTTAATTGCATTTGAAGTTAGCTAGCAAGCCTGTCTAAGCCTGAATTTCCTTCTCTAGAAATTTCCTAGAGCTGTAAAGTTATATGAGATGACAGATGTGAACATCTTTTAATAGCCAGGGACAAAGTGACGACTGCATTCGACTAACCTGTGTTAATGCCCACTGGGTCCCACGTATTGTGCAAAACGCTTAGAAAAACAGGAAATAGGTGATTCTCCCGGCACCCGTGGTGAAAGGTACCATTATCCGAGTCCTGGAGTACCCTGAGAAACGGACTGTCACCAGTAGGCGCTGATTTCTAAGGGTCACCAATTACCTCAGTGTGAATTCTCCTGCTGTGGCTGATTTCAAGCTACCAGGGAGACATCACTGAATGCAGAACTGGGGAGAGACGTGCGCACCAATGGATACCTGTCTTACAGATGAGGAGGCTGAGGCTTGGAGAGGTTGGGTGTCTTGCCTTAGATAATTGGCTGAACCAGGTCTATCTGCTACCAAAGTTTACCTCTTACCTGCCTCCCAGGATTGAGCTGAAGGGAGGTCACCAAGGCTTAGAGGTGGGAGTGACTTGCCCAAGGCCACATATCCCGATGGGCCAGACCACGCCTCCTTTCTTCCAGTCCTGTGCCCCACCCATCAGGAGCTCAGGCCAACAGTGGGGTCATGCCTGTCCCCACTCCTACTCCGAGCTTGCTCAGGAAGGCCACAGAACCACACCTGCTGGAGCGCCCAGCCTAGGCCCGACCCTGGGCCAGGTAATTCCACATGCTCTTACTGGTTCCCTCCAGCCAAACCGTGGGGTAGGAATTCTGCCTGCCAGTTAAGTAACTTTCCCAAATCACAGGGCTGGGAGAAGTGGAGTTCCACCCCAAGTCTACGGTGGCTCCGAAGACCACGCACGTTCCTCTGCAGCCGCTGGCCGGGCCTACACGCAGCCTGACCCAAGGACGGCTTCAAGTGCAATCTCCACCAACACTCATAGAAAAACCCAGTTGTATATTTGAATCTCCTAGAATTTAAATCAATATAATAGGTCCTCAGGCCCCACACACCACTGGAACCAGAATCTCAGGGAAAGGGTGACGTCCAAGAGGCTCTGCTCTTCAAGCTTTCCACTGGATTCTGATGTGCAGCCAGTTCTGGGACCCACTGCCCTGGGTATTTGTCACTCTTGGTGACAATTGTTGATGACAAAGAATCGGACCCAAAGGCAAAGAAAGATCCCCAAGTGCTATCATTCACAGGAACCGGAAGAGGCCAAGAATGTGTCGGGCGGGGAGTTATTTCTAGGGTCGAGAATGGCTACCCATTGGTGTCATTGTCAGATCCTGACTGCACGAGGGAGCTGGATCCATCCCTGCTATGGTTGGGACGTGGTTTGTCTCCCACGGGGCTGTGTGTTGAGCTGGATCCTGGGTGGTGATGTGGAGGTGGTGACTTTAAGAGGTAGGGTCTGAGGGAGGTCCCTGGAGAACCTACCCTAGGAGGGCATTGAAGCCCTTCTTGCCCAACAGCTGTTACAAAGCCTGCACATGGCCCCCACTTCACTTGCTCTGCCTTCCTGGTTGAGATGTGATCCCAAACAGACCTCTTTTCTTTGTAAAGTTAGGCTGCCTCAGGCATTTCATTATAGTAATAAGGAGCTGACTCTCACTGTTCCCTTGGCCCAGAACTGACTTTTGGCAGCTGAGGGTGCTGGACAACACACAGTTCACTCCTGCCTCAGGGCCTCTTGCCCCCTCGTTTATTCATTTACTCACCAGGTGTTTGGTTTCTGAGCTGCCCACTGAGGGCCAGGTACTGTGCTGGGTGCTGGGGAACAGTGGAGGCCATCGCTCTGGCCCTCAGGGAGTAGATGGACTAGTGAGGAGGGTGGGGCAAACCAGGGATGCCCTCAGAGGGCAGGTAGGCTGTGCGGCAGTGGCCATCCTGTCAGCGCTGGTTCAATTCACTGTGTGGCTGCAGTGTAGACTCCCCTCCCTGTGAAACCCACAGCAAAGCATGCTTGTGCACGGTTGGTTGTAAGAGGGAGGGGCGCAAAGGAACCCCGTCCCAACAGGAACAGGGTGCGAGCACAGCTCAGACACATGTGCAGTGCAGGGACAAGGAGGGGGACTGTACCAAAGAAGTTTCTGGAGGGTTGAGGAAACCCCCCCAAGGGTGCAGGTCTCTGACTGGGCCCAGAGGCTTTTTCTTTTCTTTTCTTTAATTTTTTTTAGTTGTCCATGGACCTTTATTCTCTAAATTTATTTATTTATATGTGGCGCTGAGAATTGAACCCAGTGCTTCACACATGCCAGGCAAGCGCTCTACCCCTGAGCCGCAGCCCAGCCCCAGAGGCTTTTATCCAACACCTGCAAATGTGAAGGAGGTACAGAAGGAGGACTGCTGCTTTCGGTGGGGAGCCACTGCCATCGTTGTGAGCAGCTTTCCTCTTCCAGGCTTTGTGCCCCACCTGCCGTAGGATCATGTCTTTGGACCCTTGCAAACATTTTTGGGTTTCGCTTTGTTTGTAGGGCTGAGTATTGGACCCTGGGCCTTGCACCTTGCACCAAGCACTCCACCACTGAGCTACGCCCCCAGTCCTCTCGCAAACATTTTATGAGATAGAGATTATTATTATTGTGTCTGAGGCTCAGAGAGGTAATGTGATTTGCCTAAAGCCACACAGCTGGTTTGTTGCAGAGGAAAGATTCAAACTCAGATCTTCCTGATTTGAAAACCCATGCTCATACTCCCTACCCAGCAGAAGCTGCTTTGCCTTCTACTTGGCCTTATTGGAAGGCCCTCAGGCTGTGGGTAGAGGCAGGGACAGAACTAGCCCGCATACCAAGCCACTCAGTGACGCAAACACAAGATGAGTGTCATCAACCCCCACGTGACAGTTGAGGAACTCAGGCTCAGAGAGGGAAAAGAACTTGCCCAAGGTCACAGATGAGAAGGTGGCTTAGGAAGCCAGGACCTCCCGCACCGGCCTTGCAGAGGCTCCAAGGCAGCAGCCTCCACCTGCCCTCAGCTCTCCCCTCCTTCATTGGAAGGGCCTCCAGGGCAGCCTGAGGACCTGAGTTCACCAGGGGCCCCACCTCCCCAGCCCAACAAGGAAATCTTTAAATGATGTCAAGGTCATTGCTTTTGTGGCAGAAAGAAAAGGCATACGTGCAAGAGGTGGGCCAGCTCCTGCCACCTCACGCCACCCTGCTCGGCTGAGTCAGCGGTGCAGAGAGGCCTCCTGGCTTCAGAGAGAATCACAGGACTCTGCAGATCTGCTGGAATCTCTGCACCGGCTGGCTTGCGGGTGACGGAGCGGCTGTCTCCACGCTCTGGGGCTGGCGTTTCCCTCTCCCTTGGCCCAGCCTGCTTCTCGCCCATGTCTCTGAAAGGCCGCTCGCCTCGACTTGCACAGCACTCAACAGTCTAGAAAGCACTCACAGAGAGCTTTACGGGCTCCAGGGTGATTTACGATTTTGAAGTGCTTTTCGGATTATAAAAAACTAATCCACAATCGTCTCCCCACGGCCGCGACGTTTACAAACGGCTTTGCAAGAACAACGCTTCTGAGTTCACAACGGCCTCTGTAGCCGGAAGGTGCTCGGCTCTCCAGAGAGGACTTCAGAGGGAGCGAGGCCGTCGCCCCTGGCCTCCTGCACACCGTGGAACAGCTCTGTAACGAGGGTGACACTGTCACTCACGGGTGTCCGGCGCTCTGGTGAGCTCTCGAGTGTGCACACATTTCATGGGCTCAAAGATTCATGAGGTCGCTCTATTTATGATCCCCTTGTACAAATAAGGACGTTGAGGCCAGCGAACTCAAGGCCACGGGGCTGTGAAGCAGCAGAACCTGGATCTGAGGCACTGATGTGTGACAGGAGAAGACAGGTGGTGTGCCCATTTTTCAGAGAAGGGAAAGAGCTCCCGGCTGTGGTCCTTTCCTGCTCCCCGTGTGACCCACACTGGCCTCTTGGCTTCCTTTTTCAGCCCTGCAGGACCAGAGGGAAAGCGGGCCCTGCTCTCCTCTGGCGCTGGGCCGGTGTGAGGTGTGGTGGTGACGGAGGAGGCAGCGAGAGGAGGGGCGGGCCTGAGCACCCCTGGGCCTGCGGCCTGTGCCTGGCCTCGTGGGGCAGGAGCTCTGCCTCTCTAGGGTCTGGCTCCACTCTGTACAGAAGGCCACCTGGAGGCCTTTCCAGAGACCTCTGTCTCACAGGGAGAGGGAGAATAGGGTCGTGAGGTGGCGTGGGGCAGGGAACGTCACCGAGGGGAAATCGCTCTAGAGAAAGCCCAGAAAAATCAGCACATCCAACCCAGATGGGGGGACTGAGGTCTGAGGAGGGGAGGGACTCACGTCATGCAGAGAATTGGATTCGAATGGGAGGCTAGAATTATCTCCATGCTCTTCCCAGGGCCCGAGTTGGGAGGCTGACTCCGGACCCTGCACGGTCTTGGGCCTTCATTCATTCGATCATCAATCAGCACAAACGGCCTGAGCCTCCCCTACCAGGACTCCCTGGGGACAATGAGGGTTGGTCTGATGGCAGTCCTGACTCTCAGGGGCTTGACCCTCGAACTGTGCAGCCCAACACGGCAGCTGCTGGCCACATGGCTACTGGGCATTGGACCTGCAGCTGATCCACACTGAGATGGTGGTTAGTGTAAAAAAAATACTTCCAAATACTGGATTTGGAAAACCTAGTGTGTGTGTGTGTGTGTGTGTGTGTGTGTATATATAAAAAAAAAGATCACGTCTCTAATTTTTTATCTTGATTACATATAGAAATTATATGTGGAGTGTATTGGGTTAAGTAAAATGTTAAAACTAACTTCATCCCCCTTTTTTAATTTTTTTAAAGTCACTACTAGAAAGTTAAATTCAAACTTGCTCAGATGGCTCACATGATCTTTCTTTTTTTAATTAAAATCTTTTTTATTTCTACAGACTGCATTTCGATTCGTTGCACACAAATGGGGTACAACTTTTCATTTCTAAGGTTGTGCACAATGTACATTCACACTATTCATGTAATCATACATATACATAGGGTAATACTGTTTCGTTTCTGCTATCTTTCTGTCCCCCACCCCTTCCCACCCCATTTTCTTCTACACCATCCAAAGTTCCTTCATTCTTCTCTTCCCCTGCCACCCCCCATCATTATATATTGTCATGCACTTACCAGAGAAGACATTTGGCCTTTGGTTTTTTGGGCTTGGTCTATTTCACTTAGCATGCTGTTTTCCAACTTCATCCATTTGCCAGCAAATGCCATAATTTTATTCTTCTTTATGGCTCAGTAATATTCCATTGTGTATATATGCTACAGTTTCTTTATCCATTTGTCAATTGAAGGACATCTAGGTTGGTTCTACAATCTAGCTATTGTGAATTGAGCTGCTATGAACACTGATGTGGCTGCATCACTAGTATGCTGATTTTCAGTCCTTTGGGTATAAACTGAGGAGTGGGATAGCTGGGTCAAATGGTGGGTCCATTCCAAGCTTTCTGAGGAATCTCCATACTGCTTTGCAATAATTTGCAACTGCACCAGCAATGTATGGGTGTGCCTTTTCCCCCACATCCATGCCAACACTTACTGTTGTTGCTTGTGTTCTTCATAATAGCCATTCTTATTGGAGTCAGATGAAATCTTAGGGTGGTTTTAATTACTAGGGATGCTGAGCACTTTTTCATTTATTTGTTGATCACCTGTATGTCTTCTTCTGTGAAGTGTCTGCCCATTTTCTTAGCCCATTTATTGATTGGGTTCTTTGTATTTTGGGTGTAAAGTTTTTTAAGTTCTTTATAAACTTTGGAGATGAGCGCTCTGTCTGAAGTGTCACACGATCTTTCTATCAGGCAGTGTGAATCTGCAAGAAAGGCCCGAAGATGAACAACCACCCCGCTTGCCTTTAAGCCCCCCTGGCCAGGGGGGCACCTTTCTCCTCTGGCTGCTGGGAAGTCCTCAGGACGGTGGCAGTGCCCGAGGTCTGATAGGGAAAGCACTTAAGGGCAGGTTAATGGGGGAATCTCAGCAGCGGAGGAAGCCCAGGCGCCTTCCCTAAGAAGGTGGCAACCAGAGGTGACAGTGGCCCCGGAACATGGATTGGGAAGAACAGATGCAGAGCATTCAGCTCTGTAAAGGTTCCCGGAGAGGGTCAGGTGGTGCAGCTCAGATCTGGGCACCGGCAGCAGGGCGGGCAGAGGCAGGTCGCAGCACCTGACAGCCGCACCCAGGAGCATGCTCTTTGGATGCGGCCAATGGGGAGCCATGGAAGGTGCGGAAGCAGGCGAGTTCCTGGGAGCCTTCAGCTCTCTCTGGCCTTGGAGAAGGAGGGAGGGAGGCAGACCCTGAGGCCAGCTTTCTCTCCGTGCAGAGCTGGCAGGTGGCTGGGCTGGGCCTCTCCCACCAGGCGGAGCTTGCTGGAACTCGGCTTCACTGCTTCCTCCCAGCCGCCGTGTGACTGAGTGGCCTTGGCCAGATGACCTACTTCTCTGTGCTTCAGTTTCCTTATCTATACAGAGGGGATCGGAGGAGTGAGTCACTGACAGGGTTTCGTGAGGACTCAGTGACATAAGGCTTGCAGAGTGCTTGGCACAAAGTAGGTCTGCAAATGGTCATCCCTGTTCCTTTCTCCCTTCCTGAGTCCCCCTCTCCACCTGCCAAACACCGTGCCCCCGCTCCTCGGGCAGCAGGAAGCGGGATTGGAGGAGCGTTTCCGCACCCGTCAGAGTATTTATAGCTGAGCGCAGTCGCTGTTGTCTTTTCGGCTGCACGTATATTTTTACATTCTCCACCGGCACACATGGCTTCTCGCAGTGGTTGAGAGGCAGTGGGGGCGGAGGGCGGGGTGCTTGGATGCGAAGAGTGGCAAGAGTAGGAGGTGGAGACAGATGGCCCAGTGCAGCACCAAGGGACTCGGGGACCTAGCCTGGGCCATTCTCTCCCAGCTCAGCAACCATCGATGGCTCCCCATTGCCACTGCCCAGATTTCTTCACTGTGGCTCCAGGTCGCTGCACACTCCGTGACCACATTTCTTGCTCCTGATTCTGTCATATGAGGCATTCAGGGGAGAGCCAGCTGGACTTGGGCTCTGCTGCTCGCCTGCTAGGTAACCTCAGGCATCCCTTTGGCTCTCCGAGCCCACACTTCCTTTCCTGGGAAATGGGTGCGCTCAGTCCAGCCTGGCAGACCCCGGCGAGGATCCAGTGCAATGTGCCGGGCCACGAGAAGATGCAAGCTGATTAGATGCACTTCAGTTCGGGCTTCCAGGCCTTGGCCTAGAGTGTTGCCCCTTCTGCCCACCCCATTTCCACCTGGAGAAGTCCTTCAGAGCCCCACGCCAGCCAGGGCTGTCTTCAGGGAGCCCTGCAGGCCTAGGGCTTCACTGCACATCATCCTGTCTTCTTGCTGCTCATGAACTCAGCCTGCTCCAAGTCCTTTGTGCTCCCTCCTGTCCTCCCACCCTTCCCTTGGGGAGTGGGCACTGAGTCTCCCTTCTGCAGAGGAGGAAGCGGATCCAGGGAGGGAAGTGACTGCTCCAAGGTCTTCTCAAACCCAGGACATCAGATGCAGGGCCTGTGGGAGTGCGTGCCCCTCCCTCCCTGTTCCAGGCCCCGTGCCAGAATCCATGGTCCATGCGACCTTTCCTCGGGGGTCTCAGAGCCCACCCAGGCCTCCTCCCTGATCCCTGACCCCTTCTCCCCGGCTTGGGAGCCCGGGGGTCCCTGCCTGCCAGCGGCCAGGTGCACAGGCTGGTTGCACACCCTGGCCCTGGCCAACTGAGAGAGTGGGGTTGGCCAGGCAGGGCACTGTTGCTAGGCAACAGCCTGGCAGAGAATCTGGAATTCTCGGCTGAGAGGAGAGCAAAGGGGCCTTTTTCCTGGAAGCCAGAGGTGGACTGGGGTAAGGATGGAGGAGGGCTGCTTCCACGGCCCCCCGTCCCGCACCCTGTGCCCCTCCAGGTCTCACTCCTCCAGTGGCCTCCTCTCCGTTTCCTGGGCCGTTCATTCATCATTACTCACGCTCGTTTACTCATTAATTAGTTCATTGATTTGGATGCTCGTTGCCTGGTGAATTGCAGCTTCCCTGTTGCTCCCTGGGACTCCGCCTTCCCGCCTGTGCAATGGGGACCAGGCGGTAGCGACCACACAGCGTCTGGTGGGCACACCTCCAGTCTTTGCTCCATGGAGGTGGTTCACCCCCAAAGTGTCCTAGGCACCAGTTTGGTGCCCACTCGGGAGCACGGGATGGCAGAGGTACATGAGTTCTCGGTTTAGTAGGAGAGATAGACAGACTGCAGGGGAGCCGGCACAGGACTTGCCGACACCTGCCCAGAACTCCTCTGATTGTTGGGTGGGCACATGAGGGAAGTGAAGGGTGTGGGCTTTGGAGCTGAGGCCATGGATCATATCCTGGGCCCTCACGTCATGCTCCTTCCTGGGAGATAGACTTTAACTTCTCCTGACCTTGATTTTCCTGTCCATAAAATGGGCACTTGCGGCAACGCTCTTCCTAGATCTAGGCACACACAAGAGCCTCTCTGGGCACACAGTCAGCTTGTGACAAGCAGCACATATCAACACTGGTGTGGGGTGGGAGTGGAGCCTCCCCAGTGTGCCATGATGTCCCCATGGGCTGGATGCAGGTTCTCCTCTGTTTTGTCTCCTTGCTCCGCCTTCCTGGGTCTGCCTGCTGTTCCCCACCTCCACCCGTCTGCTCGTGCTGTTCCTCCTCCTGAAATAACCACTCTCATTATTTCTCCTAAAGCTCCCATGCGGTTCCTGGAGGCTTCCGGCACCAGCTGGATGGCTCACAAAGTGAATCCAGGGGCAGGCTTGCCAAAGGACCCCTCCCCCTCCCCCAGGCAGGCGCGCACTTACCTCCTGCAGCCAGCACCCTGGAGGTGGCCTGGCTGCAGCCTCTCCACGCTGGCTGACTCCCTGGAGGTGTATTCCTGCTTCTCTTGAAGCCTCTGTCCCCCCGAGGCCACGCCCTCAGTGCTGCCGCTGCAGGTTCTCTGCCCACAGCTCCCTGGGGCCAAGAGAGGACCCCTGAGGGGGGCGGGGGGAGAGAGAGAGAGAGAGAGAGAGAGAGTCCTTGTTATACCCCTCCCAACACCCTGAGCGGCTTCTCCCTGCACTTAGCGCTCTGCGATGCATTTCTTCCTGCGGGCATGTTTGTTTAATCTGTGGCTCCCCTGACAGTCCACGGCTCGGGCTCGGATACCCCACTCCCTCTGCAACATCCTTCCTAGACTGGGTACATGAAGGATGCTACTGTACAGCTGTTGACCCAGTGGATGGCTGGCTGGCTGGATGATGGATGAATGGATGGGTGATGGACAGATGGATGATGGACAGATGGATGGATGATGGATGGATGGATGATGAATCCAGTGTAGAGCACATGGGAAGTGGCCTTCATTCTTCGGTGCAGGTGAACGGGGGCGGGAGGCCTGGTATGAGGGATTCTGGGGACTCAGCCCTGTGAGCCCAGACGAGTGGGTCTCCTCTCTGGCCCTGCTTCCTCACCTGCCAAGCTTACAACGGCAGCGCCTGCCTACAGGAATAGGGCATGAGAACTAAATAGCATGCCTGGGAGGCCCTGCCTGAGGCTGAGGCCGAACGTCCCAGCGACAGATTTGGTGCCCAACCTCCGCTCTTCCCCTAACTCCCCTGCTGCCCTGGGCAGGCTCAGGACTTGGCCAACAGCTAGGTCAGGTGGCAAAGGGACTGGAAGCCCCAGGTCTGTCTTCAGGGGACTGGTAACTGCCTGAACCTGGATCCCACAGAATACGGAGAGGCCCAGGGCCTGAGTGCTGGTTCTGCCATGACTGAGGCAAGAGGCGGTCACTGGCTTCCCAAGCTCCAGCTTTCTCTTCTGTGAAATGGGTGACAACTGAACCCACGGGGTTGTTCTGAGGGGCCAAGGCAATCCCGTGGCTTAGTGCACAGGACACGCACCCTGCTCACAGGATGGTGGCCATGAGGATCTTTCTTCCCATCCTTGGTTCAGATTTTGGTTCTTCCACCAAGAGGAAAACCAGTTTAGGTGTTTTGGAGAAGACCTCTCTGTGACGGAGATTCTAGGCTCAGAACTCCCAGCTGACTGGGTGTCGGTCTCTTTCTGTTCTCAAAGCGAGGCTCCCGGCTCCCCTGTCTCCCACTTACCACCCTCCGCTCTGTCTAAACTGGTCCCCTCATTTCCATGAAACCCTGGGCTCAATCTGATCAGGAGCAGGACTTGGACAGGACTGGGGATCAGTCTGGGGTCAAGATCAGGGCTTATTTAGAGTCTGGATACAGCCTGTGACTTACATCAGGGCTCAACCTGAGACTAGGATCTCAGTTGAACTGTGCCAGAAACTAGTCTCAGTCTGCCTAGGAGTTAGGAATCTGTTGGTGACTTGGATCGGGTCTCATTTAGTGCCAGGACGGCGCTGTCTGTGACAAGAATCTCAGGTGGTTCCTGGAAACACTCTGAGCTGGAGGATTACATGCAGGCAGGCTTACTGGGGTGTGCCCTCTGCAGATCCACTGGGAAGGAGCAGAAGATGCAGGAGAAGCTGACCTGCAGTGAGCTTGCAATGGAGGCCCCTTTGGGGATCCTGGGAATTGTTAGTCCTTCAGAATTGTTCTGGCTGAGGCAAGGAAGCCCAGCTTTGGCAGTGCCCGACACTGGTCAGTCACTGGCCAAGGGTTGCCCCTGGCAGGAGGACACAACGCTACGAGGCACCAGCAGAGTCAGCAGTGCAACTGTGCCCTACAGGGTAGGCTTAGCTTCCCTCAGAGACTCAGAGAGGGTAAGCCACCTGCCTAAGGTCACGCAGCTGCTCAGGGCAGAGCTGGGATTAGAACCCAGGTCTTCCCTCAATCCAGGACTGGGAGCTTATTAGAAAGCAAAGGCTGGGAAAGGGGAAGGAAAATCCCTCCTCCCAGTTCCCAGAGCAGGGCTCAGGCATTGGGCCCTGGTGCCCGCCAGCTCTGGCAACTTCTGACTGGCCCGCCAGGACCCATGCCCAGGGGAGCGAGCGGCATCTTGTGGGCAGGCAGCCCTTCTTGGGTAATGAGCCCCAGCTTGCGGTTTGCAGGCCTTACAATGTGAATAATTCATTTGCAACCAAGTCTGGGAATTAGAAACCGTTACTGGATGATTTATTTAACAGGGGCTGCTGCTGGGGAGAGGTGGAGGACTTTGAACTATAAAAGGGAAGCACATGTCTCAAAGCTGGATTTAAAGAGGCCAAGAAACCTGGGTTCCAACTTCAGCCCTGCCTCCTACAAGCTGTGTGACCTTGCATAAGTGACTGGATCTCACTGTGCCTCAGTTTCCTTGGTTGTAAAATGGGGATAATAATGGAGTCATTAGAAGGACTGAGAGAATTTGGAGAGCACCTAGCATTGCGCCTGGCTCATAGTAAATATTCAGTAAGTGTTCATTGAATGAATAACTGAAAACTTAGAAATAATAGTGGGAACTGACTGAACGGAGCACGTACTTTTTGGCAGGCCCATACACTATCCTACGGCACAACCCGTGTAATGTGCATTATTTTTATAACCCGATTACAGATCCGAAGATAGAAGCCCAGAGAGCTTCAAAGGTCTGCTCAGCTCCACAGTTAGTCCTGGCACAGAAGGAATTTGAACCCAGCCAGGCCTGTCCGACGAGGTCTGTGAACTTATCCATACTCCGGTACCTGGATGTCCATGTGTCCAGGGCCACTGACCCCTGACTCTGATCTTACTCACATGCTCCCTTTTCCTTCTAAAATCTTGCACATCCAGCATGGTATGCAATCCAAAAGCAAACCCAACAGGTGGTTGGGAGAGAACGGTCCCTCTTTCCAGATGAGGAAACTGAGGCTCAGAGAAGGACAGGAATCACTCAACATCCCACGACCAGAAAGGAAGATGCCTCTCTGAGGCCTCCCAGCCACGCTCACATGTGTACAGTGACAGCTCCCCAACCGACTGCACTCCAGAGGGCAGAGGCTGAGTCTTGTTTTGTCTGATTCACAAAAGGTCCTTCTTAGACAGCAGATGACTGGAAGCAGGCGGTCGCCAAGAAGCACAAAGCCGATGAGCCCTGGCCTCCATCTGGACAACGTCCCTCCGCGTCCCTCCACGTCCCTCCGCGTCCCTCCACATCCCTTCTCAGCAAAACGCAGACACACGCACACACTCCTGTGGGCTGAGGACGGAGTGGCAGCTGGCCCCTCTGAGCGGCCCGGGTGCATGCGAGGAACCCACCTGGCTCCTCCTGGGCCCTGGGGCGCTAGCCTGGCACATCTGCGGTGGTGGACATGTAGGGACTGTGCCCACAGGCCAAGCGGGGCAGTCAGGAGTCTTTTCTCTAATTCCAGTCCTGCCATGTGACCTCTGGGTCAGTTCCTGTCACTCTCTGAGCCTCAGTTTTCCTCCTGGGCAGTGGGGGCCTCAGACTTGGGGTGCTCAGGTTAACTGGGGGGTCGGCTTTCAGCGAGCTCTGCTGGGCCTTCTGGTGTGTCTTGTTTCCAGGTTATTAAGATCCGGCTGGCATAAACGGGGCCTGGCCTGCTCTTCCCATCTGATTTCATAGGAAAGGGTTTCCTATTTCGGCGTCTCCATTTGTTACTCATTTTTTGTTTTCATAAAATTTTAAAAGAGTGTGCCATTTAGACTCAGGCAGAGACTTCAATCACTTTTCCAAAAAAATTGGTCTCCTGCCACTCCTCTCTTCTGCTGGAGTGATCCTTCAGGACTGCCGAATCGCCCCGCGACCCACGGGAGGCCGTGCGAAGCTCACATGCTCCCCGTTGGCATCTGGACCCCAAAATGGTCCCTCTTCTCTCCAGCTGCCTCTGGGCCACCTCGCAGCTCTGGGCTCAGTGGCACTGCACTGTGGGTGCTGCTAGCCAAGCTCCCCCTCCCTCCCTGGCCCAGGGACCCAACCTCTGCCTGGAATGCTGCCCCTCCCCTGCACCCATGGCTGCTTTCCTCTGGCTAACTCTCCATCCTGCCCCCTGAGAAGCTCTGGATTCAGTGCAGTTCCCTGCTCAAGGTCTGCTTCCCGTCTGGACTGAGCTTGGGACCGTGGGGAAGCGGGTTCTCCAGCACCTCTGTGCTGCCCGCCACCGCCACGGGGGTTTAATGCACACCAGGTGAGTGAATGCGTGAATGCATGGCCTTCGCTCTGCAGCAGTGAAGACCTGACTCCCGCGGGGAGGGCCAGGGAGGCCAGGGAGACGTCAGGAGCACCTTCACAAGGAGCTGGGCTCAGTTCAGGCAGGACAGCAGCCTGAACCCTCATCCTGGGGAGAGACTGATACGTGATCCTGGGCTCAGACAGCCCTGGCTGCAGCTCCAGCTGAAGTCCCAATCCAAGACGGCTCGCTTTGACTTGGACCAGAGGCTGAGCTGAACCCCAGCTCCTCCCTGCAAGGGCCCGGCCCCGCTGGACTGGTGCACCAGAAGATACAGAGCACCATTCAAACCCAGCAGCCCTTCATGCTCTGCCCCACTCCCCAAAACACCACCATTCCCAGACCTAGAACATTCCTGGCAGGGGCTCCCAGGGTATGTGGAGGTGGCCCATAGGAGACTCCCCTCACCTAGGTTTCTTGGGAAGGATCAGGAAGGCCCTTGACATTCCTCCAGTTGGAGAGCCCATTCTGTCCGTTCCTTCCCAAGCTGGGGCAGCAGTTCTGGCTGGAATCAGCTCTGCCTGACAGTGATGTCACCTTGGGAGTCACCCCCCACTCCCTGGGACAAGCTATAGCACTTCTCCCCTGCAGGCCTCTACCTCTGCCCCACCTGTCCACACCCTAAGACCCCTCCCCACCTGCATATCTGGTGGTGGAGGGTGAGGTGGCCCTGAGACCGTGAAGCCACTGGATGTCAACCAGGCCCTGGCAGGACCCCAGAGCCTGTGTCTGAGCATGGGGTGGGTCCCGTTCTCCTCAGGGAGGGGTGGGGGTGTGACTGAGGCAGAGTGCAGCCTGGTCCTGTCCTGGAGCTCCCTCTAGTGTCCCCAGAGGAGCCTGCAGGTTGTCCTGTTGGGGTGGATCGGGTGGGGTAGACCCTGGTGGCCTTCCCCAAGCCATCTTGCCAGCCCGTTCCCCTTGTCACTGAGGGGTCACAAGCTGAGATCCGGGCCATGCTCTGACCGCCTCCAACTTTGCAGCCTCAGCAGATCCCATGTTCTCATTTCCGCGGCTCCACTCCCCGCCCCTGCTCTCGCCCTGCTCATTCGGACTTTTTCCCGGATTACTTCTGTTCTGCTCTCGGCATCCATCTTCCACACCCCTCCCAAAGGGAACTCTGCCACGGGCAAACCTGCCACGTCACTCCCCTTCTTTAACCTCCTTGGAACCTTACAAGCTCTGCACCAACTGTCCCCTGCGGCCACCAGCCTGTTTAATCACTCTGCCTGCAGGCAACCCTGAGCTGCCCAAAGCCCCTGGGTCTCACCTTGGACCTTTGCCCATCCCTGGGGTTCAGCCAGGTGTGCCCTCTGCCTCTTCTCCACCTGGAAATCTCCTATTCACACTCCGGGGTCCCAGCTCCCCTGGGAAATTGCCCTCTGGCGGCTGGTATCCCTGTCCCTGAGGCTCCCACCAGGCTCTGGGCCAGCACCTTCCTGGTTCGTGTGTCAGAATCTTCCGATTGACCTGAGCTTCCCAAGGACAAGGGCTCAGTGATTCTCATTTGTACCCTGACTTAGGGTAAGTACAGATGATCATGCTGGTGACAAGGACTGGAGTCAGTGCTGGGGTCTTTGAGGGAAGGGAAGAAAGGGTGGGGTGGGGACCAGAGAGCTCTTTTCTGGGGAGACCACAACCACCAGAACTGAGTCTTAACAGATCAGCAAGGACTATTCGGTGTAGTCCCCAAAAGTCACCTGAAGAGTGCGCATGTTCAGTGTGGGGGGAGGGGAGCTCGAGGCCTGCAGGGCGGACTTGAGGGCGCTGAAGGGGCTGCTGGTATGGTTCTGTTTGTGAGGAGGCAAGCAGGAGGCTGGCTTCTGGAGGACTTTGGGCAGTGAACTCAGGGATTGGGACCTGGTCTGAGGGTACCTCAGGCAACAGGCAAGAGACCCAATTCAGAGTTTGGCAAAGCCCCTCTGCACTGGAGTTCTGTTTGGGGAATTTGTGGGTGTTCTCAAGGATCATGACAACCGGGGGCACCCGTGGCAGTTAGCGGGTGGGCCCCCCGACGCCCGATGCCCTGGGATGTGTAGGACAGTGCACACCTTGAAGAGCGGTCCCACCTGCCACTTGGATTTCCTGTCCTACACTGATACAGACGGAAACACGTGTTTGTCACGGTCGCTGCCCAGACTGGCATAGAATAGGCAGCATTTACACAGTTGTTAACATGCACTGAAGTTGCCAGAAATACGGCTGCCACACAAATCGAAAGAAGATCAATGCTCATCATATCCAGGGCCTCACTGAGTCGTCAATTTCAGAAAATGACATACCTGCTACCATTTGTAGGCTGGAGCCGCCAACGGGACACGGCTTTGGCCTGCGTCTGCAGTTCTGAGCTGCTTTCTCTGTCTAGGCACAGTGTCCCCGTGTCCTCCAGCGTCATGACAAGCGGATTCAGATTTTTTTCAATACTGGGGATTGAGCCAGGGCGCTCTACCCCTGGACCACACCCCAGCTCTTTATCATTTCTGTTTTAAGACAGTGTCTTGCCAAGTTGTCCAGGCGGTCCTTGATCTTGTGATCTCCTGGTGTCTGGAATTACATGGCACCACCATACCTGGCTTTGAATCTCTAATTTGAAATACATACCTTAAATTGTTTTCCTTATTTATTAATTTAACCAACACTCATGTTTAACATGTGCCAGACCCTGTTATAAATGATTTATGAATAATTACTCATTTAATCCTCAAAATAATTCTACACAGTAAAGTGGTGTTTTTAATCCCTGTTTGACTTGTGAGCTGAGGTTCAGAGAGGTTAAACGACTTGCCCAAGGCCACACACCTGGGAAGAAGAGCACTCAGGACTTGAACTAGAGTCTGGGGCTCTCACCGGTGGCCTTATTGCTCCCTCTGACATTTCCTTTGGAAAGTTATGTTCATATGTATGTCTTTTTGCATTTCTGAGTCACAAGGGGTGATACAAGAGATTCGTTACCAAGCAGGAGCCGAGGCCAGGTTAAGAACCATGGGTAGGAAGCTCAGGAGAGGGGCGCAGCGGCAGCGGAGGGCTGGCCACTGGAGTCTGGGCCTGGACACGCGCACGCAGGGAGCCTGACAACCCTGCATCCTGGGGGGCGAGGGTGAAAGGCTGGAAGGCAGGAGGGGATCCAGGAGAGTTCCAAGGGTGGGGAGGGGGCTGTGGCAAGCTCTGCTGAAGGTGGCCCAGGCTTGGCCACCGAGGGAGCAGTGAGACGGAGCCTGGGAGCCGAAGCCCCCGCAGGCGCCGCCGCCGGAGCTGCAGTCGGAATCTCACCTCAGCCCCTCCTCCCTCCCTCCTCCCCGCCCTTCCTCCGTCCTCCGTCCTCCTGCCGGAGCCAGAGGCCGGAGTGGGCTTGATCCAGCCTCGGGGGTGGCGGGGCGGGATGGGCGGAGGCTGGGAACAGCAGGACCACCAGCCAGGCTGTGAGGAGGGAGGCGCTGCCGGGCCTCCGGTGACTCCGTGGCGGGGAGCAGCCGAGGCCGGGCCCTTCTCCAAACCTCGGTGGGCCCTGCTGCCACCCCTCACGGGAGGGCGACTGAGTTCAGAAAGGGCGACTCGGACGCAGGCGAGCCCGCCCCCGGCGCAGGGCAGACGCGGGCTGGCGCAGCGACGCCCCGCAGGGGCGCCCCCCGCCCGCAGGTGGCAGCAAATAACCTAGAGTCCGGACTGGGCGGGACAGGGTCGAGCCAGGCCGGCCCGAGTTCCAGTCCCGCCCCGTGAGATCCGGGGCAGGCGGCGCGGACGCGGGCAGGGGACGCGGCGGGGACCCGCCCACTCTGCTTCTCGGGGTCGCGACCCGCGAGGGGCGAGGCCATCTGCCCGCCTGACCTGCGCCCGCGTTTCCAGGTGCGAGCGAACCCTTCGCGCCCCGCGGCCGGCGCCCGACACTCCCTGGTTTGGCCACGAGGTGGCGCGTGGCGGCCGCGGGACCCGCACCGGGGGCGGGACGGGGACTGGAGTGGGGACCCGGCGCCCCGCTGACCGCCGACTCCGGGTCTACGCCAGGGTGTGGGTGTCCGGAGACCCCGGGGCTGGGGTCCCCGTATTCGGCCCCACGGGGATCGCTGCGAAGCCCGGAGAAGCGGCCCTTAAAAGCCTCGCCGGGGGGCGCTGCCGCTGCCCGCGTTCAGGCCCCGGAGGAAACCACGTGCGGAGCTCACGCCGCCCGGCTCGAACCGGATCCCGAGGCGGGGGACCTGGACCTGGAGGGGAGAGGGGCGTCCCGCGGGCGGAGGGGGTCCTGGTGCAGGAGAGGTGGGGGTTAAAGGTGAATGAGGGGGCGCGGAAACCCATGAGCACCCCGCCCTGGAGAGAATAAGACTCGAGCGCGAGGCGGGGGGAATAGGTGGACTAGGGACCTCCCAGGCTTTAGTCCCCTCTCTGGGCCCGGGGACCCAAGGGGTACTGGCGCCTCTGAGTTGGAAACAGCCGAAGTCGGCTTCCTCCCTTGCACACCCTCACCCATCGCTTTAGACGTCCTGGAACCCTCCATAGTGCTGTCTCTAACTCAGAGTCCAGGGCCAGCACGGGCTGAGTCCATGGTTACTGAATTGGGCCAATCCGGGATGCCTTGGCAGACACCAGAGGCCCATTGCAGGAAAGCCCCTTAAGCAAGGGGATTTTCCCTAGGCTGGAGCTGAGGGCAGTGGTAAAAGGGGATGCTTTGTGTTGTAGTGTCTTTGAGATGATCTGGATTTTTGGGTCCAGGTCCTTACCAGGAACTCCTGTGCATGCAAACAACATTCCTCTCTCCAGTTTAGAGGTCAGCTTGGAGCAGACATCTGCTGCAGCAAGACACTGTAAGATTAGACCACCAGAAGGACTTCCCAGCAGGAGGAAAGGAAAGTTTGCTAAGAACTGTCAGTAGAATGAGCTGCCTTGGATTGCAGTGAGATTTCTGGAGTTGCAAGCAGAGAGGCAAGATCAAGGCCAAACGAAGAAATGGAAAAGGTTCCATTTGGCTAGTAGGGGTGCAGGGAGTCCAGGGCCACATGGTGCAGGGCCCTGTGCCTAGATTTCATCCAGAGGGCGACAGAGAGAGGGGTCGGGTGGCAGTTTGGGACCGAGGAAGCGGAAGGAAGATCTGGAGGCATTGAGGAGATGCAGCGGCCTGGATCTGGCAGGTGACTGAAGTAGGGAAAGGTGCCTTGGCTCAGGTTGGGGTCAGCCTGAGTGCTGAGCGCTGGGGCTGCTGTCCTGCGGAGGGATTGGGAGTGGCGGGCACCGCCTGGAGAGAAGAGGACCCTGGCCCCTCGAAGCAGAAGCGTGTCCCCCGAGCCTGGGCAGGAGAGTGGTGCGCCCAGAGACAGGGTCAGGGCCGGGGGTGGGGACCTGCTCTGCCCCGGGGCGGCCGGGCCCTGGGGCGCGAGGAGGGAGGGCCAGACCCCTCCCCCGAGCCGCGGGCGGGCGGGCGGGGCGGGGCCGGGCCTCTGTCCACCGCATTAGTGCTGCTCCGAGGGACGAGGGGGGTGCGGAGCCGCCCGGCCGCCGGTTCCCACAGCGGAGGGCAGAGCGGGGCTGCCATGGCGCTGGCCAGGCCTGTGACCCGGGACTGCAGGCCCCTGGCCCCCCTGCTGCTGCTGCTGCTGCTGCCGCCGCCCTGGGCCCCTGCGCTCGCCCTCCTGGCTGGTGAGTGGGGCCAGGCCGGGGTGGGCGGGGGTCTGATCCCCCAGGCAGACCCCAGGCCTGCTGCCGGCGCTGGGGGCGGCGGGTCCGCGTGGTGCCAGGCCTGAGTTGCAGGGTGCTGCGGGCCACTGGGACTCGATGGGGCTCCGAGGGGAGGGTCCTGGGACCTGGGGCGGTCTCGTGTGGAGGGGGCTTTCAGGATGGGCCGGGGATTTGGGCTGGTTGGGGTGGGTGTGTGTCTGGGGAAACTGAATCCGTAAGGAAGGGGTGCTGGGGCTGGGGCTGTGGAGCAGAGCTGGGGGACTTGCAGGGAGCAGGGCCTCACCCCAGAGTCTGTTCTGAGTCACGTGCTGGGCCGGGGTGCAGCAGGGGATGAAAGTTGTGAGTTGTTTGCAGTGTCCGGTAAGTGTGTCCGAGGTGACTGGGTGTGGGGAGCTGAGGGCCTGCGCGGCAGTGGGGTATAAGTTGTCCAGCGGTTGAACTGGGTCTTTGCTAGGGACATGCGGGTCCTGGTGGGGAGCAGCAGACACCAGCTCAGCGGGAACTGACTGGAAGGGGGAAGGAGACCCAGAGGAGCAGGCTCCTTGCCTGCACCTCCTTGTTGGTGTGGTCTCCCTGCCTGCACTTTGAAGGGGACGCTTGGGGCTGCTCAGGGTCCCTGGAGGGTGGCTGGGGATTTGGGAACATTTTTACCCCCTCCTTGGCATTCCCAGACCAAGTTGGAAGGGCCCCTTGAAGCCGGACCCCTGTCCGCCAAAGGGTTTCTGCTTTTGTTCAAGTGGATTCCCGCACAGAGCCTGGAATTCCTCCTGGGGGGTCTAGGGAAGGCTTTGTCTTAGTCGCTATAGCTACAGGGGCAGGCCTGGGAAGTCCCTGCCCCTGCCACCACTGGCTGGAAGAGGGGCCAAGGAGAGCCTGTCTCCCATGTTGTGGGGAAGGAAGGGTCAGGAGGGACAGACTTGTTAGCTGGGCCCCTGGGGTGGCTCTGGGGCTCCTGGAGGAGATGCCCAGGCACCTGTGCACACTTTTGTGATGTGCACTGGGCACACATGCCACATGGGGGTGTCCCAGCACATGTCGATCCACTGCTGTGCACACCTACACACACAATCCCTGCACATACATGGCATGTGTCCACACACACAGCATGCATGTTGACATGTGTGATTTGCACTCACATGTACATCCACAGAAACCCGAGGTGGGTAGGTGGACTGGATAGGGTCGTAGAAGGGAATGTCCCTGAGGTACACACTTACCCCACGGCCCTGCCGGGGGTCCAGGGCAGCCTCCCCCTGCAACAAATGTCAGCGAGCCCCAGCCCTGGGATCCCTGGAAGCTGGCAGAGGGGCTGCAGCACCATCTCTGGATGCCAGTATCCAAGGTCCCCAGGGGGGTGCTGGGAACTGTGTCACTTGAAAGCTGGTTTCCCTCCCAGATGAGGTGGGGGTTTCTGGAGGCCCTGGCCCGGGCTCTGCAGCCCACCCCTGCCAGGCCCTAAGCTGGGCCTCTTCGTCCTGGGCCACTCTGCCACAGAGGCCCGCTGGTTGCTATGGAGAGGACCAAGCATCTTGGAGTACAATGGGACACGTAGGGCTCTCACATCTCCCCCTCCCCCAACGCCCTGGGACTCATCACAAAGGGTTTGGTCCCTACCCTTTGGCCCCTCCTCAACGAGAGGAGGTGGGGGCCTGAGAGACAGGCAGGGATTGTGGGGCTGGAAGCCACACACATTCAATGCAGCCTCAGGACCTTGGGTCTGCCTCAAGTGAAGGTTTGCCATCCGCCACCAGGCACTGCGTGGCGGCCGCTCTGCCCCTGTGCTGACACCACCAAACCAAATCTCCCCATCGCCTGTGAGGTCAGCTGTGAGACCCCATTCACAGCGGAAGTAAATGGGTCCAGAGAGGATCAGTAACTTGTCCAGAGTCACACAGCTAGGGTGTGGCAGGGCCAGGATTTCACAGCCAACTCACAGAAAGCCTACTTAGAGTCACATCTCCTCTCTCTGCCCTTGTGAGATGGGGACAACCTCACTCCCAGGGCCATCACAAGAATTCAGTGGGATAATGCAGTGGTTCTCCTCGTTGGTTTCAGCAGAGAAACCCAGCTTCCGATGGAAACCCATAGTTCATAGTGAAGTAGCTCAAAGTGGACTGTACAGGTGGCGTGTCCTCCCCTTACTCCGGGAGGTACCTTCCAGCCCTGTGCTCTGAGACACAGTTTGGAAACACAGGGACATGCAAGGTCAGGCCCAGAGCAAGGCTCCATCTGCCATGGCCATTGTTGCAATTAAATGATGCCTTTTAACCTCGGGGGTGAACATTTTGACAAAGAGTATTCCAAACTTTGCTGTCTTTTTAGAGTATTTTTGCCCTTTTCTGATGAGGCCGAGTCGCCACAGCCAGGCCCAGCAATGGTAGGAGAGCAGTTTTATCGTCTGCTAGAAGCTCCCGTCCCTGATACTCAGTCACTACTTAGAAATAGTTTCTCTCCTGCTTTGTCGGGGAAGGAAGTCCTCCCAAATCCACCCTCAGTAAAACGCTTCTCTTAGTGGCAGTTATAACTCGACCTCTAACAGGTGAGGGTGAAGCAGGGGATACTAGCACTGAGTGAGACCTGCTAACCAGGGCCCAGGGAGCAGGAGATCACTGCTCTGCCCAGGCTGCTGCTCCTTCTTTTCCTTCTCTCTCTCTCTCTTTGGTACTGAGGATCAAACCCAGGCCCTGCATGCTAGGCAAGAGCTTTTCCTGAGCTACACCCCCGTTCGTGAGAAAAACCTATAGAGATTCTATAGGGAACTTACTAAGGGGACAGTACGTTTGTGGCAATTTCACATGGACTCTCAGAGATCTGAAGACATCTTAGTATTTGGAGAAACAATCCTGGGCAAGTTTATCAACCCTCCCCCCCTTTTTTTTTTGTGGTGCTGGGGATTGAACCCAGCGTCTACCAACTGAGCTATGTCCCCAGCCCATGAAACCTATTTTTTTTTTTTTTTTATCAACCTCTTTTAAGAAAAGATTTCTTAACAGGTACTCTCCCTTTTCTGGTTTGAACCAAATGTAACATTGTAATAATGATAATAGATGCACAGCCTGGAGCACACTCAGAAAATGAACTGTCCCCCTTGCCCTTCCCAAGGGAGGTGGCAGGTCCAAGGGGCGGGGCAGTGGCCGTTAATCCCTCCCCTGACAGGTCAGCCCAGGCAGCCCAGAGGTCAGCAGGGATTTGTAAAGATAAGCACAGGCCCCACGTTGCTGTGGCAACAGGCCCCGCCCCTTCCAGCCTGACCCTGAGGACAGGCCCTCCCCTGTCAGACTGCCCTCCACACCTCTCTGCCCTGGGCCAGCCTGGTCCTCCTCTTTGCCCTAGGCTAGGCTGGCCTCCTGTGCTAACTCCAGGGAGACAGAGACACCTGAGCACAGGGGTTTGCATCCCTCAATGTACAGAGGATTCCCTGGGGATTGGGATCCAATGTAGATTCCGGGCTATGGCCCCATTGGTTCCGAATCTCCAGGTCTAGAGTGAGCCCCAAGAATCTGCCTTCTTTTTTTTTTTAATGATGGACCTTTATTTTATTTATTTATGTGGTGCTGAGAATCAAACCCAGTGCCTCACACATGCTAGGCAGGCACTCTACCCCTGAGCCACAGCCCAGCCCCAAGGTCCTGGGTGGTTCTGAAACCCCTAGAGTGGAAGCTCTGGAGCAGGGAGAACTGGGTTTGGATTCCAACCTCTGGTGGCTATGGGACTGGAAAGTGGCACATCTCTGAGCCTCCCTTTGCTCAATTGCAAAAAGGAAGAATGGCATTGTCCACCTTCTACACAGCCACGCAGAGGGACAGAGATGGCCCAGGCGAGGTGGTGGCCACTGCCTGCTGCCCTAGATGGGCAACATCCTTCCTCCTGAACTCTGCCTCCAGGGCTTCCTCATTTATGGTAACAAACAGCCCTCTGTGACCGACCCTGGAGGACCCCAAGGGAGGGCAGACTCTCAGAAGCACCCATCCCCGCTGTCTCCCAGCCTGCTCCCCACTGCCCTAACTTGGAGAGCTCTGCACTGGGGGCAAGCTCCAGAGATGGTGGTGGGGCGATCCTTGGGCCACAAAATGTGGGCGAAGTCCTGTTGGAATTAAAATGGGGTCTGTTGGCACAGGAGCCGGGGTCCTTCACAATGGGAGTTATGATCCCTGTTTGCTCTTGAGCTGTGCCAGGCTGAGGGGCTCTGACCATCAAGGCCATAACCCCTTGCAGAGGGTTCACTAGGTGCCTGGGCTTCACGTCACCTTGGAGAGTGCCACCTGGGGGCACTCCAGATACAACCGAGCTGTCTGATGCTCAAGATCTGCGCATTTTCCTGAGGGAGCAGGGTCCACTCCCACCCCCATGCGACCATCTTCTTCCCACCACTGGGGGAACCTGACTATAAACTGCTCAGTCACAGGAGCAGGAATGGGACAAGGAAGAGGACAACGACTGGCTGCCCACAGCCCTTCAGAGACTCCCAGGACCCCTGCCCTCACACTTGTGAGGCGGCCTGGGAGAGAGGCTGGGAATGATGCCCCATGCCCTGAGCTGGGGAGGGAGAGTGTGGAAGTGTGGACAGAGGGGTCCCGTTAGACTCTGCCCTGCCACATGCTAGGGCCGCCCAGTGTGAACGGAGCCCACGTTGAGCTGCACAAGGTGCTCTGGGCACTCGAGGGTGGGACTGGACAGCCAGCTGTCTCCCTGGATCCCTCCGTGTGCTTCTCCATTGCACTGTCCCCATCCTGCTTGGGTCTGCTATAGAGCGCGGGGGTCCGGCAGTGGACAGCCCTGCCCGCTGGAATGTGGATGACGCCGGAGGCTGCCAGCCTTATCTGGGGTCTTGGCTGGGTGGGGGAGGGGCGGGCGCCGCCCGATGCAGCTCTGGGGCCTGGGGCCTGGGGCCTGGCCAGTGTCCGGATGACAACCTGCGCGGGGGAGGGGGCCTCTCGGGCGCAGGTGGGGGACCTCCTGCAGGAGACACGCCCACCCTTGCTGAGCCCGGCAGTGGGGCGGGCTCCGCCCGCGTCCGGGATGCGCTGTTCTACTCCTTTTCAGCCTGGAAAACCGGGGCTCGTAGGAGAAGCGGCTTGTCCGAAGTCCGAAGCTAGTAGCTTTCTGGCCTGGAATTTGAACTTGTTAGTGACAGGCTTTCAAGTGGGGAGGAGGGAAGGAATGGAGGGAGCGACTTTCTGGGCTTGGCTTCCAAACTGGTTGTCATCCTCAACACAGGGGCGCTAAGTGCAGACACCCCGCCGTGGCCGGCTCTGCGTTGAGTGCGCAGGCGCAGGTGGGCTTGCTGGTGGGGTGGAAGCAGGGCCCTGGTCCTCTAGAGGCTCCCAGGCAGAGGCAGACGGTGGGAGGTGCGCGGGGCTGAGCCCACTCCCCTGCTTTGAAGTGGGCCGCTTGTGCCTTCTGAGCTTGAGGTCTGACGGCTCAGGTTTCAGGCCGGGATGGAGTTACCAGCCCCCAGCAGGAGAGGCGGAGGGGGCAGGGGCGCGGCCTCTCCTCAGGCTGCTTCCCTCACCCTCCTGGGCGCCTGGAGGAGTAACCTGCAGAAGGGACGCCCAGAGGAAGCCCAGTGGCTCGAGCGCTCCACGTTGAAGCTAACTCCCTGTGTGACCTTGGCCAGCCATTGCTTCTTTCTTGAGCCTCACTTGTAAAATGGGCACAAAGTCCCTGCCCAGGGGCGCTGCAGGGGTGGGGTCCGACGGGACAGCTCACGGGGTTAGTGTCTGCTGGTTAATCCTGCCGGGAGCCAGAGCCCCGGTCCTGCTTCTCTGCTCTGCAGACATTCCTAAAGCCATTCCCAGTTCTGGTGTGGAGTGTCTGCCGCTGGAGACCCTTCCTGCCGTGTGGGAGCGCTGGCCTCCGCGCCTGCTCCAGTGTGGCCAGCCCCTGTTGTTTTCTGGGCTCTGCTGCTGGGCTGAGTGTGGGGAGGGGAGTGTCTGCCCAGCCCCTGCCCTGCCAGTCTCTTCTTTCCACAGGGACAGCGCCTTCAGAGACCCGGGGTGACTGTGCCTCAGACCCGTGTGCTCCAGGGACCCACTGCCAGGTCACAGAGAGTGGTGGCTATACCTGCGGGCCTGTGGAGCCCCAAGGCTGCGCCACTCAGCCATGCCACCATGGTGCTCTGTGTGTGCCCCAGGGTCCCGATCCTAATGGCTTCCGCTGCTACTGCGTGCCTGGTTTCCAGGGCCCGCACTGTGAGCTGGACATCGATGAGTGTGCATCCCGGCCCTGCCACCATGGGGCCACCTGCCACAACCTGGCGGATCGCTACGAGTGCCACTGCCCCCTCGGCTATGCAGGTAACGGTGTGTGCGGCCCTGGGAGGAGGTCTGCCCTCAGGTCCCATCAGTGGCTCACAGAGTAACCGCTGCAGACTGAACTCTGGTTATAGTCTAGAGCTGCCCCAGCCACCATGGCAGCACTGGGGTGTATGCACTGCTGGGCTTACTACAGACTGGACACTTGTCAGGCCAACCTGGCAGCTGGGGGTGAGAGTCGGTGTGTTTGAGTGCAGGCACAGTGCCTGGCCTGTAGCAGGCATTCGACAAACATTATTTTTGTCCCTTCTCCAGAGCTGAGTTTGGCTTAGGGGGTGGAGACCCCTCAGGCATCTCTGGCAATGCAGAGTAGACAGGCAGATATGCCTGACTTGGCTTTAACAAGGACACTCCGTATGGTGCTTCTGGCATTTTCTCACTCCAGACCTGTATCAAACTGTCCTGTCGACACCACAGCGTCTAGCTCACCTGACGGTCCTAGAGTGAGAACACCCAGCATGGTTTGGGATGGAATGTGGACCCCCTCCAAAGACCTAGCATAGAGACTCACTCCTGGTCCTGTTCCAGTTGTGATGCAGATGTGGCCCCAGGGAGTCCTGCTGCCTTGAGTGGGATAATGTACATATAAGTGCTCAGAGAAGTGGCTGGCATGGAGAACCTAGTTCCCTCCTCTAGAGTGGGTGTCCGGCAGGCCCTTCCCAGCTCCAGCGAGAGCAGCTTGCTTCCTGGAGTGGCCACAAGGAGGTCTTCCTGTGAGACCTAGTCTAGGGCAGTCTGAAGTCCGCTGTGTAGACTCTTGGTCTCTAGGTCAACCCTGAGTTCAGGCAGTTCTGCTCTAAGGGCAGAGGGTAGTTTTGACGTCACCTCAGAACAAGGGAGACAGACTGGCGGTCTGGGTTCCAGGGGAGGGGCATGTAGCAAAGAGATGGCCTGCTGGTGAAGAGGGCTCTGGGACACTGGCTCCCTGCATCTTTCTCATCCTTTGGCCGTCTCAGTGTCTGCACGTATTAGTTGTGTATATGTGAGTGTGAGTCATTTGTCTGTGTGTCTCCTGTTTGAAGTTCTGTTCTGCATCCATAAAGGAATTCTGTGCCTCTTCCATTATCTGCGGGTGTCTGGGCTCTCTGAATGCCTTTGCATGAAAGCGTACGTGTGTGGGTGCCAGCAGGTGTGTGTGCACCCGGACGTTCCGTGCTCTGGGTAACTTTCTGGGTGAGTGGTGGATGTGAGGGGGCAGCGTCTGTAGTGACTCATTTTTCTTCTTCCGGTTCTGAGCTGGGCGGGGGAGGTTGGGATTCCAAGCAGCCTGGGCCTGGCTCCCCCTGGCACGGAGGGTGGGAGTAGGGCTGGAGGGTCATGGGAAGGAGAGGGCGTATTTTGTGCTCACTGAGCTGGGAAGGGGGAGGGTTCCAACAGGAGTCAGCTGGCACCCCCATGAGCAAGCTCACTTAGGGGGCAGGTCTCCCTGGAGTCTGCAATGACTCCTGAGCCCTAGGATTATCATCCAAACCAAAAGATTCTCCATGTTTCTCCATTTCCGTCCTCACCCTGGGGCAGTGGGGCACCCAGCTGTCTTGGTTTGTCCAGGTCAGTGGGGTTTCCTGGGACTAGGGAGTTTGTTTTAAAGCAGAGACGGTGCAGAAGTTGTTCACCTTACTTCAGCATCTCCCACCTGGGCCTTTTTAAATACCCTTTCTCTGTGGGATCCCTTCCCTACACCTTCCTCAAAGCCACCAGAGAGAACCTTCTAAAATGTAGATAGGACTGTGTCACTTGTCTGCTTACAGCTTCTAGGATGAGCTGGCCCAGGCCCCAACACCCCCTCTCCTGCCTCACCTGCTCCACTCTCCCCATAGCTTGGGACCCTCCTAGGGCACCCCCTCCTTGGGCATCAGGCCCCTGCCCCATGCACAGAGTGACCAACTGCCCCAAACACAACGCTCCCCATAGTCCTCTGCCCCAATCCCAAGAGCCTTCCCTGACTCCCCACATCACACCGACCCTGGCTCTTGCTTGCACAGGATCAGGTTCCCTTGTTGAGTTTATCCTTGTTAGAAGCCAGTCCTTAGTAGAAGTATTGACTGCGGCCCTGTCTCCTGGCCTCGCCTGCCGCCTGCCCTGAGCTCAGGAGGGCGGGAGTTTCCCTCTGATCCTCCCTGACTGCCTTGGCTTCTTGAAGCAGCTCCGGCTCTGGAGCCAAGGCAGTTCGTTTGGAGCCTGACAGGTGGCTCCTAGGGACTGCAGCTCCAGGTCCCCGGGTGGCCTCTTTCACCCCTCGGGTAAGCAGCCCTGGGTCTCTGTGTCTCCGGCCCCTGTCCAGGCATGACCTGCGAGGTCGAGGTGGACGAGTGCGCCTCTGCGCCCTGCCTGCATGGGGGCTCGTGCCTGGACGGCGTGGGCTCCTACCGCTGCGTGTGCGCGCCGGGCTATGCCGGCGCCAGCTGCCAGTTGGACATCGATGAGTGCCAGAGCCAGCCGTGTGCGCACGGGGGCGTGTGTCACGACCTGGTCAGCGGGTGAGCAAGTGGCTGGCGGCGTCGGGTGCCCGGGGCGGGGGGGCTGCGGGGCTGTCGTTCACTAGGGCCGGTCCACCCCAGGTTCCGGTGTGACTGCTTGGGCACGGGCTACGAGGGCGCGCGCTGCGAGGAGGAAGTGCTGGAGTGCGCGTCAGGCCCCTGTGAGCACAACGCGTCTTGCCTGGAGGGCCTCGGGAGCTTTCGCTGCCTCTGCTGGCCAGGTGTGTTCCTGCGCTCTCCCTAGGCGCAAGGGCTGTGGACCGCGGGTGCCAAGTGGGGTGGAGGGGCAGGGGGCAACTGGGCGCATGCAAGTGCCATCTGTGCCCTCTGGATCTGTGTGTGACTGCGACCTGCCTGAGCCTCAGTTTCCTGATCTGCAAAATGGGGCTAAGAGCACCTTCTGGGGTTGCAGAGAGGAGAGTGAAGGGAGAATGGTGGTGGAGCACCTGGCACAGGGCCTGGCACATGCAACATGCTTGGTAATACTAGTGGTAGGAGTAACCTGCTGCTGCAGGTCCCCATGGTCATTCCCACTGCCTCAAAGCGACCTCCACTCACTGCTGACTGCATCGAGAGCTGTCCTCCCTGCCTGGTCCTGGGCTGGCTAAGTGGCAGTGGAGGGGAGCTGCCTGGTGACCTCGTGACCTGATGCCCACGTGTGTACCCTCAGGTTTCACCGGTGAGCTGTGCGAAGTGGATGAGGACGAGTGTGCTGCGGGGCCCTGCCACAACGGTGGCCTGTGCCTGCAGCGCTCAGACCCGGCCCTCTACGGGGGCGCCCAGGCGGCCTTCCCGGGCTCTTTCAGCTTCCGGCACGCTGCTGGTTTCCTGTGCCGCTGCCCTCCGGGCTTTGAGGGTGAGCCCTGTGCTAGGGAAGCCGTCGGCCAGGGTCCAGATGCCCAGGGAGGGATCCCCAGTCCGCCCACAGCCTGGCCCTGCCACCCGTTGGGTGCCACCCTGCCTGAATCAGCCTTCTCTCTGGACCTCAGGCTCCCTGGCTAAAAATGGGACCCTTTTAGATCTGGTCTGGCTCTGAGGGTGCAGGTGGAGCCTCAGCCGAGCTTCTTGCAGGGGATGACTGCAGCGTGGACGTGGATGAGTGTGCTTCACAGCCCTGCCTCAACGGAGGCCACTGCCAGGACCTGCCCAGTGGCTTCCTATGCCAGTGCCAGGATGGCTACGCAGGTGCTGGGGCCGGGCGGGTGCTGGGCCGGCTCGCTTAGAGCTGGTGGACCTGGGTGAGAAGGTCTCTTCTGTCTGATGTGTGGTCTGATGGGGACAGACAGGAAACGGAGGAGGTGGGGGAGGTGGCCCCGGGACCGCTAAGAAGGCCGAGCCCCCTAGGCTTTGGAAGTGGAAGGGGAGGGGGCCCGCCGTTTGGAAGCATTAGGAGGGTCGCCCATGGGTCCTCATGAATGGGAGGAGTCAAGGAGGCCCTGAGCTTCTGCAGTGCCCCCGGAATGCTGGCCGGAGGAAGGTGAGTTCAGTCTTGTTCACACCAGTCTCTGGAGCACAGAGGGGCTGGTAGTTCAGGGGCTGGGGCCAGGAGAGGGGTAGGGGTGGATCCCGAGATTGGGGGTCAGGACAGCCTGTTTGGGCTGGTGAAGAGTGATGAGACCCCTGACATCACAGGACTGGGCCCAGACAGGAGGAGAGGTGGGTGACTGCAGAGCTGGGCTGACACCTGTTCACAGAACAAGTTTTCCTCTGGGGAGCTAGGGCGCATTGGCACCGAACTCTGCTCTGCCTGGGGTCCATGCAGATGTGCAGACACATGGACACCAGTGAACCTGAGGAACTGCACACTGCTGGTGTCCCCGCCAGCTCTGGCACGTGGTGTGCCTCCCCACACTCCTGCATTCCTTCAGGGCAAACTGCCTTCTCTCCCTGGCAGGTTCCTGGGGCCCCCTCCCCTGGGGAAGGAGGTGATGATCACCACCATCCCTCCTACCCTCACCTGCCACAGCTGTTGGGGCTCAGCATTCCCTCCTGGTGGCCAGTGCTCCTGAGAGCCCTGAAAGCCCATGCACTGGCTGAGATCCCCTGAGTCCTGCCCCAGGAGTGGGTGACCCCCTGCCCGCCAGGCCTCTGGAAGGCATTTTCTGTGCATCCTGTTTCCTACTGCCGGCGAGGGAGGACTTAGAGTCTCCATCTCACAGAGGAGGCAGTGGAGGTTAGAGAGGTCCAGGTCCCCAGGTTCACCAGTGTCAGGGGAACCCCGCCCCTTCCCAGTTGGGCTCGGCAGGTCTCGAGGTCGGAGTCTAGGAGGGGAGTCCTGGCTCCGGGGCTGGCATCCTTGCCTGTCCTCCCTTTCAGCAGCTCTGTGCGTGGGGGAGGCCAGCGCCCGGCATTCCTGAGCAGATTCAGGAGGAGGCGGGCAGCCAGGCAGGGAGCTCTGCTCCCGAGCCTCGCACCTGCCACCACTCTCAGCCTGACTGGGGGACTGAAATGTGGCTGTGGGTTCTGAACCCCTTCCTGGGGGGTCTGTGGCTTCTGGCAGGTACGGAGGACTGGGGCCTTGGCCAAGGGGAGGCTGGGGCAGGAGGCTGGTGATTCTCAGGAGGTGGCTGGGCTTCAATCCTGATGGCAGCTCTGGGTGTGGATCCCTCCAGCTGTTTGAGGCAGGGCTTCTCTGGGTTTGTTCTGTGGCGCTGACTGAGCTGGCGTTGGGCTGTGGCCTCCTGGTTCAAGCTAGGGCCAGCGTTCCTGTGGGGAGGTCTGGAGGAGAGGATGAGGTGGTCCTCCATAGCCAGCATGGGACCCTAGGACTGAGGACAAGTCTGGGGGCTGCTCAGCCCTTCCATTTCATCACTCTGCCCACAAAAGTAATGTCCTTTACCGGCACCAGA
The DNA here is from genome assembly GCF_902686455.1 of Sciurus vulgaris. NCBI lineage: Eukaryota > Metazoa > Chordata > Mammalia > Rodentia > Sciuridae > Sciurus > Sciurus vulgaris. Next base: position 79,611,530 of record NC_136476.1, read on the forward strand.
GACATTCAGGTCCCTGAAGGAGCCCAGCTGAGTAAACAGATGACTTTCCACACAGGGTTCTGGGGAGTCGTCCCTGGGAGGGAGTGACAGTAGTTTGGGTTGGAAAGCCGCTGGGCCTCTTGAGTTGGCTTTTGCAGGAGTAGTAGGAGTTTGAGAGGTGGAAGGGAGGCATTTGTTCCAAGCAGAGGGAATGGAGTCAGCAAAGGTCCAGAGGCAGGACTTTCCAGGAAATGCTTGGAGGACGGGGACATTTGAGGCTTTTAGGGAGCAGCGTTGAGGCTCGAGATCCTGGTAGGGCCTCGCCCATGGGGGTCTAGGTGAGTGAGTGCCAGGGTGAGCAGCTGGGCTTGAGCAGCAGAGGGAGCTGGCCAGGCGATGTTGTAGAAGTCGATTTCTGGTGGGGGTAGATGGGAGAGGGGCTTCTGAGGCAGGCGAGCTGGAGGCTGCTGGACTGTGGCCCGGAAAGCTGGCAAGGCAGGAGACATGACGCTAGAGGAAAGGGGGTATGGAGAATGCTTAAGGGATCAAGGGCAGGGAGACTCACCAGACATGGCATGGGAAGGAGAGTCTTGGATTCTGGCCTACAAAGGACTGTAGGGGACCAAGAGAGATCCTTTGGGAATTGTTTGGTTGGTAGGGACTGAGGACCACATCACAAGAGGCATGCATGTTCTGGGTTGAGACTGGGTCTGGCCCTGGGCGCTAATGAGTCTTGGCCCGTCTCTCCTGAAGGCCTGGCGTGTCAGGAAGATGTGGACGAGTGCCTGTCGGGGCCCTGCCTCCATGGTGGAAGCTGCAGGGATGCTGTGGCAGGCTACAGCTGCCAGTGCCCAGAGCCCTGGGGTGGACCTGACTGCTCCGTGCAGCTCACCGGCTGCCTGGGTCACACATGCCCACCTGCTGCCACCTGCATCCCAATCTTCAAGTCTGGGGTCCACAGTTATGCCTGCCGCTGTCCCCCTGGTACCCATGGGCCTTTCTGTGGCCAGAATACCACCTTCTCTGTGGTAGCCGGGAGCCCTGCATGGGCGTCAGTGTCGGCTGGTGGTGCCCTGGGTCTGGCACTGAGGTTTCGCACCACGCTGCCTGTGGGGGCCCTGGCTACTCGCACTGACAGCCGGGGCAGCTTGGAGCTGGCACTGGTGGGGGCCACACTTCAAGCCACACTGAGCCATGGTATCGAGGCGCTTGTCCTGAGTCTGCCAGACCTCACCCTGAACGACGGCCAGTGGCACCAGGTGGAGGTGGCACTGAGCCTAGGGACCTTGCAGCTGAGACTCTGGCATGAAGGCTGCCCTGCCCATCTCTGTGTGGCCTCTGGTCCTGTGGTCCCAGGTCCCACAGCTTCAGTGGCACCTGGGCCTGATGGGCCCTGCTCCACCCAACTGGGTGGCTCAGCCTTTGCTGGCTGCCTCCAAGATGTGTACGTGGACGGGCACCTTCTGCTGCCTGAGGATCTCAGTGACAATGTCCTCTTGGGCTGTGAGCGCCAGGAGCAGTGCCAGCCTGTGCCCTGTGCCCATGGAGGGACCTGCGTGGACCTGTGGACTCACTTCCATTGCGACTGCCCCCGGCCTCATAGTGGACCCACGTGCACTGAGGGTGAGGACAGAACCAGGTGGACAGGCAATGCCCAGTGCTGGGCTCCTGGCCTGCAAGCCTCACCCCAGCACTGTCTCTCCCTGCAGAGATTCCTGCCGCCACCTTCGGCTTGGGGGGCACCCTGAGTTCTGCCTCCTTCCTGCTCCCTGAGCTGCCAGGCCCCAACCTCACTGTGTCCTTCCTCCTGCGTACTCGGGAGCCTGCTGGCCTGCTGCTTCAGTTTGCCAACATCTCAGCAGCCGGCCTGACGGTCTTCCTGAGGGAGGGCCAGATCTGGGCGCAGGCACTGGGTGGTCCTGCCGTGCCTTTACCTGGGCGCTGGGATGACGGGCTCCGTCACCTGGTGACACTCAGCTTTGGGCCGGACCAGCTGCAGGACGTGGTGCAGCAGGTGCACGTGGGTGGGCTGCTCCTCCCTGCTGACACCCAGCCCTGGGGCGGGCCCTTTCGTGGCTGTCTCCAGGACCTGCGACTCAATGGCCGCCACTTCCCCTTCTTTCCTCTGCTGATGGAGAACTCCAGTCAGCTCAGTGAGCTGGGCAGCCAGGCCCAGAACCTCACCCTGGGCTGCGTCTCTGAGGACACGTGCAGTGTGAGTGCCTGGGAGTGGGTTCTTAACCCTGGGTCCATTCTGTGTCCCTGGGGGTGAGCTTGTCCTTTTGCTAAGGAGGAAGCAGCCTCAGGAGCAGGAGTGACCTGCTCGTGTTCCCACTGCTGTGGTGGCAGGGTGAGGTTTGCATTCACCTCCCGCTACCCTGCTGCTCTTGCTCTGGTGTCCCTGTGCCTGCCCTTCCCTGTCCTTGTGTGAGACAGACAGCCTGACTCGCTAGAGGCTGCCTGAGATGGAGGAAGGGGCCCTGTGGGCTCATGAGCGAGGCACCAGCCCTGGAATTGGAATAGTCTGGGTGTGAACTCCAGTTCTTGTGTTTACAGGCGGGGGGATGCAGGCAAGTTGCTCTCTGAGCCTTAGTTCCTCATCTGTAAAATGGGGGATGATGGTGACTTTTTTTCTTTCCTACTTTGAGATGGGGTCTCACTGTATCGCCTGCGCTTGTCTTAAACTCCTGGGCTCAAGCGATCCTCCTGCCTCAGTCCCCTGAGTGGCTGGGACCACAGGTGCACAGACCACTGTGCCTGGCTCTTTGCGTGTGTGAGGAAGTCCTGTGTCCTAGCAGATGCTCAAGGAGGAACTCCTGCCGTAATGCTTATGGGATGACGCTGGCTGCGGGCCGAGCTGACCTCTCCCTGGGCTCTCCCACAGCCTGATCCCTGTTTCAACGGTGGAACTTGCCTTGTCACCTGGAATGACTTTCACTGCACCTGCCCTGGCAATTTCACGGGGCCTACATGTGCCCAGCAGTTATGGTGCCCCAGCCAGCCCTGCCTCCCGCCTGCCACCTGTGAGGAAGTGCCGGATGGCTTTGTCTGTGAGTTTGTCCCCTGGGCAGTGCTGGGTACTTAAGCCAGTTCTATCTTTTGGGGCATAGGATGCTGCACCATGGACCAGGAATGCCACCCCACCCCGTTGTGTGGGAGGGGCAGGCTTTCTGGAGGAGGCAAGCACATGCTGGGTTTTCCAGGGCAAGCTCTGAGGAGCCTCAGGGAAGGACATTCCAGGGAGGGGAAGAACCTGTGCAAAGACCCAGAGGTCTGTAAGAACAGTTGAAAGGCAGGCACAGAGGGGCGCACTAGGAGTGGGGTGGGAAGTTCCCAGACACCTTGAACTCTAGGTAAGGCAGCTCCTAATGGCAGTAGGGAGTCACTGGAGGTTTTAAGTGGGTGCTTTACAAAGATGGCTGGCTGCCAGAATGGGCCTCAGTGATGAAACAGGAGCTTCAGGGAGAGGCATGGGGCAGATTTTTTTTTTTTTTTTTTGGGGGTGGTGGTGGTGGTGCAGGGAATTAAACCCAAGGCCTTGTGCGGCCAAAGCAAGCACTCTACCAACTGAGCTATATCCTTTTGAGGGGTTAATATTATTGGGCCTGTGACCTCAAGGGCAGGGTTGCATCTTGGTCTGTCTACTCAGCATTGTTCGGGAACGCTACCTGAGATAGGGTTGGGGATGGACCTAGTTTCCTGGACCGAGTGATAGTTGGGTGGGTGTGCCCAGCTCCCACCATGGCCCCGGAATGGGGCGACCGGCAGTACCACCTGCATGCTTGGGGGAGGGATGACATCTATGGAGAAAGTCCCTTGAGTCCTTTCCCAATGCTCTCCCCCTCTCTCCGCAGGTGTGGCTGAGGCCACGTTCCGAGAGGGCCCCCCGGCTGCGTTCAGTGGGCACAACGTGTCGTCGGCGCGCCGGCTCAGCGGGCTCGCGCTTGCCTTCCGTACGCGTGACACCGAGGCTGGGCTGCTGCGCGCCTCAGCGGGCGTCCAGGCCGGCCTCTGGCTGGCGGTTCGCAACGGCTCGCTGGCTGCCAGCGTGCGCAGCGGCCGCGGCGGGTCAGGTGCAGTGCTGCCCGCGCCCGGGCCACGGGTGGCGGATGGCGCCTGGCACCGCGTGCGCCTGGTCATGGAGCAACCGGCGGCTGTCGCCTCGCGCTGGCTGTTGTGGCTGGACAGTGCGGTGACGCCGGTGGCGCTGCGCGGCCTGGCGGGTGACCTGGACTTCCTGCAGGGCCCAGATGCTGCGCGGGTCCTGTTGGCGGAGAACTTCACAGGCTGCCTGGGCCGGGTGGCGATCGGCGGCCTCCCATTGCCCCTGGCGGGGCCGCGGCCCGGCGCGTCTCTAGGGCCCCGAGAGCACTTCGCGGCCTGGCCCGGGACGCCGGCTCCGCGCCTCGGCTGCCTGGGCGCGCCGGTGTGTGCGCCCTCTCCCTGCCTGCACGGCGGCGCCTGCCGCGACCTCTTCGACGCCTTCGCCTGCGCCTGCGGCCCGGGCTGGGAGGGTCCGCGCTGCGAGGCCCGCGCCGACCCGTGTCGCTCCGCGCCTTGCGCCCGCGGCCGCTGTCACGCGCGCCCCGACGGCCACTTCGAGTGTCGCTGCCCGCCGGGCTTCGCGGGCCCGCGCTGCAGGTACGGGAAACCTGGGGACCTGTCCTCAAGGGCACCGAGGGGTCCCCTGGAGCGGTGGAGGGGCAGGAGAGTCCGGGAAGAGGGCTGCGGGCTTGCCCGCCCTGGGGCGTCGCCTCCTCCTCTGAGCCTCCAGGCCCTCGTCTGTGAAGTGGGGATGACAGTGCACTTGGCTACACTGAAGGACAAAACTGGGTTAAAATACGTCCGACCAAATTTGAATTTCAAACAATTATGTCGTGCGGGCAGCAGTGGGGGCGCCTGTGACCTCGAGGCTTTGCAGCTCCCCGCAGTGACTCTCCCCGCCTCCCAGGCGCTCGGGGCTTCGGCTCCCCGGCCTCAGCGCTCTTCCCCACACAGCTCCTCCGGCTCCCTCCCTGCTCGCTTGGCGTGGGCCGACTCCTCTCCGCTTCAGGAGTCGGGCTGGCGTTTTTGTCACGCCTGCAAGTCCTTCCATTTCCCCACCCGACTTCTTAAAGGCCTCTGAGACTCAGGAAAGGTTCCCGCCCTGTCCGCAGGTTGTACAGGTGTTGCGGGTGGGGCCTGAGCCTCCCTTCCACCCAGACACGTTTCCCTGACCTTCGCGAAGGGCTGCCTTCCAAAGGAGAACCCAGGCGGAGGGGCGGTGTGGCCAGGCGCCTGCATTCTGCCCGCCTCCAGGGTCCAGCCTTGCACTCTCTCCCCAGGTCACCTATCTTGCCAGAGGAATGCAGCCTCAACCTCACCTGCCTCAATGGTGGCCTCTGTGAGCGTGGGCCCCGGGACACCAACTGCAGCTGCCAGGAGGGCTTCGCTGGCCAGAGGTTTGTGTGAAGGCTGGGAGAGGAGGAGGACTCATGGGTGTGGAGAGCTGGGCATGGTGGCCCCTGGGTCTCCTCTAGCCGGCAGGGGAAGTGGAGATGCTCACTCATCCCTCACTAGTGGCATCACAGTGCCAGACAACCCGCTGCTGTTCCTTGAGCGCTTTCCTCTCTGCTTCCCAGACCATCCTTTATGCCGAGGTCTGCTGGCTTTCCTAGAGCTCAGTCCTCGACCTGCTGTGTCAGGTCCGTGGGGACTGCAGAAGGGCGATTCTGGGCCTCCAGAAGGTGGAGTCCGTGTCCCTGTCCGAAGGCTCTCCTGTCGTTCTCCTGGAGTGAGAGTCATTCTGGGTCATGAATGCTGGGTCCAAGTGGGGTGAGCAGGCAACTTAGGTCATCCGCAGGGTCCAGCTGAGCAGGAAAGTGCTTTGCGGGGTGGGCAGCTAGAGTAGCTGGGGGCACATGAGGCAGCCCTGGGGACAGAAGCTCTCAGCACATCTCCCTCTCCAGGTGTCAGAGCCCCGCCCGGCCCTGTGAGGCCAACCCCTGCTTGAATGGGGGCACCTGCCGGAAAGTGGATGAGGCGTATGAATGTGCCTGTGCCGCCAGATTCTCTGGCCAGTTCTGCGAAGTGGTGGTGAGTGATGCCCAGCAGGCTGAGTGCCCTGACAGGCTTGTCTGGACTTGAGCATCACGGTGCTGGGGGCGGAGTGTGTAGGACATTTGTAGAGTTGTTCCTGGGCCAACCTTGTCACAGGTGGGGAGGGACAGGCAAGGGGATTCAGGCCCCTTCCATGCTGCATGCTGGAGGTGTTTCCATCTAGCGGAACTTGGGGGCCCCCATCCATCAGTGAGGCTCCTGGCCAGGCACAGTACCTAGGGGAGTGGCAGTGGGAACATTTGGGGTCTGCCAGGTCCAATCTGGGACCAGCAGTTAGGGTCCATAGGGTCCATAGGGTCTTACAGCCTATAATCCTAGAGGGTTTCTGATTCAGGAAGATTTGAGGAGCCTAGGATTCTGAGCCAGAGAGGTTTGGCCACCATGAAGATGTCCCTGACCCCAGTAAAGCCCAGCTGAGAAGGGGCTTAGCCTGAGGGGGGCCCAGCACCCCAGCCCTGGGGTGGAGCAGGCACTGGAGGAGCAGTGGGCCCCAGGGGGGCTGGTGGGAGGGGACTCGGGAAGCGCAGTCTGGGGCACAGCCTTGATCTCCACAGGCTTCTGGCAGCCGGGTCATAAACTGCAGATCCCTTTGCTTATGGGGAGTGTTCCCTTTCAAGTTGAACTTTTACAGCCTCTGGCGACCCTACCTACTCACCCTCCTCCCAGGCAGTGGGGAGGAAATGGCTTTACAGCTGCCCCTGAAGTGCCTGGGTGGAGGCCTGCGAGGGTCCACTCGGGACTGGCATGAATTTTATAGTCTGGGACCCCTGCTCCAGGGCTGGGTGCTGGCTTTGGGGATCCAGGTCACAGTGGGCTGAGAAGCCTCAAGGTACAGAGGGAGGGCTGGTGAGTCTGCGGCTCTGGAATCCTGTGATTCCTGGACTTCAGAATTCCAGGCATGTAGAATCTTCAACTGGCATCCTGGGGGGTCTGCGATAGGAGGTGGGGAGGAGGTTTGCTGGGCCCCTAGAACCTGGCCTGCTTCTCCCAGAGACAAGCTGGGAGCCCCCTTGGCTGGCAGGCCCTGGTGGATTTTGATCTTGCCATCAGCGCAGCTCAGCCTGTCCCTGCCGCACCCTGACCCCTTCATCAGTGCTGCCCTGTGTTGGGCGGTCAGTGTTTTCAGTTCTTCCAGCCAGAGCCCCTCCGGTGTGCAGCGCCCCCTGGAGGGGGTTCTGACTGGCTTGCCTCCCCCTGGGTTGGGTCTCACCATCTCCTGGGAAAGCCGGCGCTCAGCCCAGGTGCTCTCTGAGCAAGTTCTCGTGCCTTCTCTCTCTTCTTGCAGAAGGGCCTGACCCTGCCACTGCCGTTCCCGCTGCTGGAGGTGGCCGTGCCTGCTGCCTGTGCCTGCCTCCTCCTCCTCCTCCTGGGCCTCCTCTCAGGGATCCTGGCTGCCAGAAAACGCCGCCAGTCAGAAGGCACCTATAGCCCAAGCCAGCAGGAGGTGGCCGGGGCCCGGCTGGAGATGGACAGTGTTCTCAAGGTGCCACCTGAGGAGAGACTTATCTAGGCCAGCCTGGCTGCTCATGCTGGGCCCCAGAGGTCCTGCAGGATTTCTACCTGGTGACCCAAGGGGACCACTTCCAGGGCCCAGACAACCACTGGGTGTGTCCTATGGCTGGCAGCCCCTGCCTCTGCCCCACTGGGGACTGAGGAACAGGCAAGCAACTCAGGGAAGCAGAGAGGGGCCTGTGAGGTGTGAGCCTTCCCATCCGACCTGCCGGGATTTGCCTTGGCAGACGCGCAGCTGTGAGTGGGAGGGCACACGGGAGCCGTGGTGTGCCAGGAGTGTATGTGGTGGGGACGTGCAGGCCCACAGGCTCCACTGTGAGTGTTCTGAGGGGTCACAGTCATGTCCGCCCTTATGTATGTGTATGTGACTGTAATGGGAGCAGGTGGTCCCAGGGGAGGTGGCTGCTCTGGGGGTGTGGACACCTTGTGTAGCTCTGGGGCAGGGGCAGCCTAAGGCCACATGTTCTGCAGAGGCCAGGCCAGGCCAAGCACCAGATCTTCAGTTCTGGCATATTCTCCTGCTCCGAGGGCAGCCTTGGCCCTGGAGACAGCTGGGAGACCGGGGGTGGGGGGTTGGGAGGTGGGAATTCATGGAGGCTAAGCAGGATCCTGGCTCCCAAAACAAAACCTCCTTCAGGCAGATCTGTCTGTCTGGTGCCAGAGCCAGTCCCACAAGGGAAGCACAGACCCCTGGACATAGTGTCTATGCAGGGAAGGCCCGCTGAAGCAGAGGGCCTGAGTCCTGAGCTTTCCTACCTGACTGGCCATTCGTAGGAATAGGAGGGCCCCCTGCCTCCCTCACAGGGCTGTTGTGAGAACCAGGGGGCTGGCAAGGGGGAAAGAACGCCGAAAGCTGTTAAACTCCATCTGATGTGAAGGACTGTCTGGATGTCAGGAGGTGTCGTCTCCCCTAGCTAGAGCAGGAGGCTGGACAAGGAGGCCAGAGGGACACGGGGAGGAAGGAGCAGTCCCCCTTCTCTCCAACCCCCACAAACCTACCTGGTTCTTCAACCCTGGCTGCTCTTACCCCTGCGGGCCAGTCTCTTGGGTATAAGGCTGTTGGGATGACTCAGGGAAAGTACTGGAAGGAAGTCCTCAAGAGTCTGCAAACTTCAGTGCAGCCTGTGTTGGGGCCAGGCTGGCAGAGTTGGACTCATGAAGAATTTGCTACATCCCTGTCAAAGCTCAGCACCTTGTGACCTCAGATCCGAGTGGACACCCGCCTGAGGGCCTGGCTTCCTTTGAGCTTCATGGAGTCCCCTGACCTGGAGATGTGTGCTCTTTCATCCTTATTTCCGGGCCAGCACCTCCTATGACTGTGGGCTCCAGGTGCCAAGGCCAGGCCACATTTGGAGGCTGACTTTACCTGGCTCCCCTTGGGGTCTCAGGCATCTCTAGAAGGCACAGGATTGGGGGCATTAGGGGGCTCAGCTGAAGCTGGGGGCCCCGAACACCAGGCTGTTTGGCCCTTATCCTGTGGGAGGTGGGGCTGCCTTCCCCCAGCCTTTTCCGTGACCCCGGGAGAGGGGAGGGCAAGTCGGCTCCTCAGCTGGGTTACTGAAGTCCTGGATTTGACAACCTGTGCTAGTTGCAGACTCCTTAGAAGAGACACTTCTTGTGGAATGCCAAAATATGGATAAATCATTTTCAACTTAATTTTGGTAACATTGGCCACTGTGGGCAACTGGTCCAGTTCTCGCCTCCAAACTCAAGTGCCCAAGTAGGGCACTGTCCAATCCAAGGCCAGTCTGCCCTTGCTGGTGAGAGATCTGTGGGGGTGACATTCCAGGTGTCTCTCTGAACTGGAGCCTGTGTGCCCTTGGCACCATCGGTGGTTGCAGCCCTGCTTCAAGGTCCCAGCAGGACTGTGTGGACTGTCGCCAGCTCACACCATGCCCTGCTTATGAGTGACTGGCTCAGAGCTCCATGGCATAGGCCTTGGAGTTGGCCGAGGGCAAATCCTACCCTTCACCTGGCCTCCACCTTTGTAGGAGGGATGGAGAAGACGTCTGAGGGTCTGCTCAGGGGGCTCCCCCTCTCCCAGAGCTTCCTTCAAGGATACAAGGATTCCAGCCTTTTCCCCAAGATTTTATTGAATGCACACAACGTTCATCCTTGGGTCTATAAATTCCATCTAGCCAGTGAAGAGACAGCGGTGCTCATGTGAACAGGGAGCTCACAACAGCAGCCACCCAGCACGACCAGGGAGACTGTGGGATGCGTTCTGCTTCCTGGGCCACCCAGTGCCTCTGGTCATCTTCCGCCCCCTCTGTGGGGGCTGCCCTGTCCTGAATGGGGCCTGGAGTCTGCCCAGGGCAGGGGAGTGGAACTGGACTTGTGCCGATACACCTGAGTGCCTAAAGGAGGGACCCATGTGGCCCAGGTGGGAGCTGGCTCCCCAGGAGCCAGGGAACATTACCAAGATTGGAGAGACTTGTTCTGGGGTCAAGGGACCCAGGAGGCCAGGCGTCATTGACTGATGAGCAGTGGCAGTGGCCTCTCAGTCTCTCAGATGTGGAGGAAGCTCCCTGGAGTGGTGGGCACCTCCAGGGGCCCCTTTGTCCCCGTCAGACACCCCCAGGCAGTGGGGGAGGGGGCTGTGTCTGACCATTCACAAATAGGAAATGAGAAATCAGGTCAAAATGCTCACAATTTCCTGTATGTCTCAGATGGTTGTTTTCTTAAATGGTTGGGTCTTATTTTAACTTGGTTTATTGAAAGGAGTCAATTTTCAAGATTTATCAAATCAATAAGGTAAAAAAGAAAAGAAAGATAAAAGAAACAATAACAAAATATTTCAATTTAACTTTGGCCTTAGGAATTTCTGTGCTGGCGCGAAGCTCAGGCAGGTGAGAGGGGCTGGTTTCTAGGCGTCCTCCTGCCCCAGGCTATGAGGGGCACGTCTGTCCATTCCATGAGGGTCTTTCAGCCCTGCCAGCCCTGCCAGCCCTGCCCCAGGGAGCCCAGACACCTGTCTGTGGCATTAAGCTTGTCCTTTGAGCTGGAATCTGGGTTGCTGCTACTCAGCTCTGCCCACAAGCCCCAAGTGTCAGGAGGCCAGACTGAGTCCCAGCTTTGACAGTGACTAGAAGCACAGGAGAATTCAGAGGTCTGGGGGTGACAGCTGGCTTCTGATACTTGGATTTGTGGGTTTCTCTTTTTCTTCTACAAATCAGAGTTGCTGGTGCTCCCAGACCCCATGCTGGGCTGGCTGGGGCTGGGTTTGGCCATCAGAAGCAGCCCCTAGATCCCTTGGCTCCTGGAAACAACCGAAGTTTGGGGCTTGGGGCGGACTCATGAAAACATGAGTGCAGTATTGCTAGAAGGGGTTTGGAGGTGCCCACCAGGGCGGGAGGGGCCCTGACTTCCAGCCCCCAAGCCACCATGACTGGGGCAGACAAGCTGGGTGACACGGACACCTGTGCCCCTTGGGGGTGCCGGGATGACCACAGGACGGGCAGGAGTTCTGAGCTCCAGAGAAGCAGCCCTGAGCCTCATGGATCTACATGGGCATCTCTGAAGAGAAGGTGGGCAGGAGGGGTCTGGGCAGTGGCCACCCTGTTGACCTCTCTAGTGCAAAACCCAAGCAGGGTGCTGAGGAGGGTGGAGTGGGTAGGACGGGTGCCCAGGAGCTGGGACAGTTTCCGGGCTCGACTGGCATCATTCCCCAGGGCTGGACCTCAGAGATGGGCAGTGTGGACAGGGAGGGTGTAGAGAGGATCCCATCCCTTCCCACCAGCAGGACCTGGGTGGAACCTGGGCGGAGGGGAGCCACACACTGGATGGCAGCACTTGGGCCCGGCTGGCCCCAGCGCTCTGGGTCCCTCACTCGAAGGTCTCCCACTGCTTCCTGAGCTGCTCTACGGAGCCTGGGGCAGGGACTGGGGCTGGGCTCACCTCTTGCTTGGTTTTCCGTAACAAGTCCTCAAAGGGGTCTCTGGCCTTTGGAGGAGCAGAGGGCTGCAGTGCGGGCTCCAGGCCCTGAGGGGGTCTGGGAGGCAGGAGAGGGGGGTCTCCAGGTCTCAGGGTCAGCCCCTGCTTGGCCTCAGCAGCCCTGGCACTTGAGCGGGCCAGGGGCAACGTTCGGATCCTCGATGGGGCGACTACTGGAGGGCCGAGTGGCTGCAGGGGGCTGGTGTGGGCACCCACGGGCATCTGGCCAAAGAGATTGGGCATGGAGAGGGCAGACAGGTTGGGCTGAGACCTATGAGGGGCACAGAAGCCAGAATTGGACAGTAGTAGGCTGGGTGCAAAAGCTGGCCCCAGGGAAGCTGGAGGCACCCCGAAAGGCCCAGCAGGGGTAGACCCCAAAGGCAGGGTGGGTGGTACCACTGGCACAGATGGGACAAAGGGGTTGAGCGGCGGCTGTGGGAAAGGGGCGGGGGTTCCCGTTGGGGGGAAGCTGAACTGAGGGGTGAAGGGGGAGGCCACATTTGGGGCAGCAGGGTGTGGTGGGACAGCGCTGCCTGACCAGGTTGTGTTAAGTGGGTCCAGGAAGGCGAGCAGGGCATCGCTGCCCGTGCCTGGAGGCCCTGGGGCCGGGCTGAGTGGCTGCAGTAGTTCTGTGGGCCCTTGTGGGGCGACACTGGGGAGGAGCCCTGGGAATAGGGCTGGGCTCCGGGCAGCTCGCCTCTCTCGATCCGTCTGCAGTCGCTCTGCGGAGGAGTCCCCGAGTGCGCCACCGGCAGCCTGGAGCTTGGCCAGGCGGGCGGTGGGTGGTGGAGGCACGATGCCCAGCTCTGGGGTCTTCCTGCCCTGTGGCCGGGGAATGGTGATGCTGCCTGAAGTTGGGGTGGGAGCCTCCTCCTTGGTGCTGGGGTTCCGGATGTTGTCCTGGGGCTGGGGCCTGGGAGGCGGGGCCGGGGGGTTCCCAGGCAGGGTGGAGGGCTTCTCGGGGGAGGCAGCAGGGGGCTTGCTGGGGATGGCCATGTCGTCCTGGCCCAGGCTCCAGAGCTTGTTGTACGGGTGGGCGAGCTTCAAGGCTACTGCCATCCCCAGGCTCCTCTCGCTCCTGCCTAGGTCAAGCCTCTGTTGGGAGGGAAGAAGGGAGGTGGCGACAACGGCTTGGCCCAGGGCAGAAGGAGAAGAACACACTCCCGTCCCCCCTTCCCGAGTGCTGGGTGGGCACTGGAACTGTGCTGCTAGGCCTGTGTCCAGCTAGCTCCTGGGGCCTGGGGCGGTCAGGGGCTCGCCCCAGGTAACTGGCAGAGAGCTCAGTCGGCCCAGACTCAAAGCCCAGGCCTCCTCCTGTGGCACAAAGGGACTTGAGAGGCAGCTCTTGTCCTTTTATACCAGTAGTTGCCAATTGGTCTTAGGAAAATGACTTCCTCTACTGACAACCCACTGGCCTGGCCTCCCCTGCCCAGGAGTGCATTACTACTGACCTATATCCCTAGACCTTTTTATTTTGAGACAAGGTCTCACTAAGTTGCTGAGGGTCTTGCTAAATTGCCACAGTTGACCTTGAACTTGTGATCCTCTTGTCTTAGCCTCCCAAGTTAATGGGATTACAGGCGTGCACCATTGTGCCTGGCGGCCCTGGACCTTTTAACTTTTCAGAGCATATAGCACCTTTGATTGTGCCCAAGAAGGCAAGTAAGGCTTGGGCATGGTTGCAGGCACACAGTTGGGGAGGAAGGAGGAAGACTAGATTTGAGCCCTGGCTCTGCCATTTCCAAGCTACTCCACTTGGGCAGCTCTCTCTCATGGCCAGAGGGGGGCACACATGAATTAAGGGACACATGGGAACTTGAAAACTCCACAGTGTGACCCAGTGACTGCAAAGTTAGCACAGAAAGGGAATGCGATGGATTGGAAGTCACAATGGGAGATCAGTGGTCACACAGAAATAAAAGAGTCGGATGCATCAGGCTCTTCCAAGGAGACACGGCGGGGAAGGGAGCAATTCCAGTTCCACTTGGGGGAGGCCAACCCAGAGCAGCAGCCCATCTCTGTGATACGCAAAAGGAAGTGGGCTAGCGTCTTCTCCAGGCTCACTGTCAAGGTGATGTGGCTACTGGCCCATCAGGCAGGGTTTGGAACCACAGTCTGAGCACTGGCAGAGGTCCTCAGAAAAATCAGTTTGTTTCTTGTCTCTTCTGTGACTTGGGGGATCTGCCCCATGTGCAGAAGGCAGCTGGCAGATACCCTGCTCTACCCACACCATACCTGATAGTCGAAGGTCCCTGGCTGCTCCCGCAGGTCTTTGGGGGCCCGAAGGTCCTCCAAGCTCTTGGCCTGGCCCAGTGGCTGCAGGGGGGCCTCCAGGTCCAGGCTGTTGAAGACATCTTCCAGGAGGTCAATGCTGGCAGCCCGGTCAGGTGGAGCTGGGACAGGGACCCTGGGCTCCCGTGCCAGCTGTTCTGGACTCTCTGCCTCATCTCCTGCACTGTCTGACTCCTTGAGTGTCCGATATGGCTGTGGCCTGAAAGGAAACAGAGTGGGCTGGACTCTTCCTCTCCCACCCAGGGAGTCATGGAGGGAGCAGTCAGTTCCCAGCCCCTAAACCATCCAGGCTTCCAGGACCATGCCTGGGAGCAACTGGGACAGGAGAGAGTCCTGGGGCTCCACGTGGGCTGGGGCCAAGCAGCAGCAAGGGCAAGCTTGCACTCTGGCCAGCTGGGACTGAATGTGGCTCTGCCACTGGCTCCATGGCCTAGCTCTCCCTTGTACAGAAGACCTACGTGGACCCCCCATTAATTATTTTCATATATTGGGGCAGAGGAAAAGGGCAGGACTGGGAGAGGAATCTGAAGCTTTCCCATCCTGCCCCCTCGTTTGGTGACTGACAAATAGCTGCAGACTTGGTTGTGGATGGATGAGGGGGAGCTGACCTGGAGAAACTCCAGAGGGCAGCTGTCCACACTGCCCCAGGGTCCTCAGGGGGGACTATCTGGGCCTTAGCTTTACTGACCTCTGTTCTGCCTCTGGTTGTATCATCTCTTGTGGGTACCTGGGCAAGTCACCTAACCTTTCTGAGCCTCATCTGCTCAGGTGGTGGTGGTGACTATATGAGCAAATGCGGTGCCTGGCACACAGCAGGCATGTGGAAGCTGTGACAACCCACCAGTGTCGCTATCACCTGGGCTCTGTGCTGACAGCTTTCTGTACACTTGGAACTTGCAGGTGAACCAGGTGTAGGTAACAATAGGTTCCTTTTGTCTTCTCTCCCATGATGAGCCCAGGGCATCAGTGGGTACTCCAGGAGGTGGCACATGGGTAAACCTGGACTCAGTGTACCCCTGGTCAGAGCAGTGTCCTGCCTCCTGTGACTACAAGCCAGGAGGCCCTGGGTTAGGCAGGACTGAGCTCAGCTGGTCAAGCGGGAGGAGGGCGCCACCTACTGATCAGGAGCAGGATCACAAAAGGAAATAGGTAGGGACGGTCCCAACTATTGACGGGGATCCCTTCAGACTAGTCTCTCACTGAATCAGTGAAGCAGCCCATGAGGCAGGGCTTACCCCACTACCTTGGAAATGAGGGAACAGAAGCTCGGAGAAGTGAAATAACTCACTATATCTCACAGCACCAGGCCAGAGGTGGAAATGGAAGCCAAGTTTGAGAAACTCCAAAAGTCCTTCCCTCACTCAGGCCAAGTCATCTGATCTTGGAGTTAGAGGCCCTCTAATCAAGTTTGAACACAGTGAAAAGGATAAAGGAAAGTCCATGTGCTTCCTAAACTTAAAGAAATAGTGTCTTTTCAACCTATATTGTTTTAAGTTAGGATGGGCTAGTTCCTTTTTAAACACACACAAAGGCCAGTATGAAGCTCTGAGGTCATGGGTTAAAGAAATGAATATTAGCCATTATTTCCAATAATGTTGGCATCTAAGAATGTGATGGGGCAGGATGTGGGCTTGACATGCTGGACTCAGTGGTGGGAAAGTCCCTGGGTATTGCCTAGGTAGGCCACCTTCTCCTTCCAAGGTGATCTTAAGTTGACACCTGGACAAATATTTCCTATACCAATGGTTCCATTTTGATTCAAATTTGTAATAGAAGTAATAGCCTATGCTTTTCTAGATATTGCTTAAGACAAGGAAAGTTTTCAAAGAATTTAGAAGAAAAAATTTTAAGATTCATATACAGAAAAGGTGGTCTGTGAAGTCTGGGCAACACTGGCAAGGGTGGCACTTTCTAAGTGAGGAAGCCGAGAGGGGCTGATCTGCCTGTGGTCACAGGTGAGTTGGGGACAGGAAAGGTCCAAGGCACCTACTCCATGGGGACAGTGCCAGGAGGCAGAGCCATCTGGGGTTTGTAAGGTCCCTGGAATAAATCCACAGAACTAGCCCAGGAGGAAGGACCTGACACTGGGGACCTCTGCTTGGGATTGGGAACAGGGAGATGGCAAAGGGGCAGTGAGGGGGACGGAGGGAGAAAAGACCCACCTTGTAAATGGCCAAACAGCCCACTAGAGCTGTGGGCATGTGGATGCAGCAAGGGGCCATTGCCTTCCCTGAAAAGCGCCCAGTGAAAACTCGTGCAACCTTGCTAAATACAAACAGACAACAGGCATTTCTATGCTCAATCCCAACTCTGAAAAACTTGTGGGTGGAGGGACAAGAAATAGCAAAGGGGGCACTACAAAAGATTACTTTGGGGGTGGATAAACCTTCTTTTCTTTGTTAATTTATTTATTTATTTTTTTTGGTTATAGGGATTGAACTCAGAGATACTTTGCCATTGAGCTACACCCCCCAACCCATTTTGTTTTTTTATTTTGAGACAGGATCTCGCTAAGTTACTGAGGATCTCATAAGTTTGCCCAGGCTGGCCTCAAACTTGTGATCCTCCTGCCTCAGCCTCCTGAGCAGCTGGGATTATAGAAGTACACCACTGCGTCTGGCTCTTGTTTTATTTTTTAAAGGTGAACTTTAAAAAAATTGCTATCTGTAATTAGTATGAGACTTATGCTATAAATAATAATGTTAAAAATGACTAAAAAGTCAGGTAGAGGGTTGGGGTGTAGTTCAGTGGTAGAGTGCTTGTGTAGCAAGGTCCTTGGTTCCATCCCCAGTATGGGGAAAAAAAAAAAAAGGTAACTGGAACATTTGGATATGCTGGTATTAATACACACATTTCATATTATTTACTTTTTTTTGGCGGGGGGGGGGGGGACCAGGGATTGAACTCAGGGGCATTCGGCTACTGAGCCACATCCCAGCCCTATCTTGTATTTTATTTGGAGACAGGGTCTCACTGAGTTGCTTAGCACCTCGCCATTGCTGAGGCTGGCTCTGAACTCGCGATACTCCTGCCTCAGCCTCCTGAGCTGCTGGGATTACAGGCGTGGCCACCATGACCAGACTATTTACTTTTTTAAAACTTAAAATCTGACTTCCTATCTCCATGACTTTTCAAGATGTGCTGAGATGAGGAGGGCTCAGGGATCAACAGCCAGGCTACTGTGACCAACTCCATTAACAAGCAAGTTCACTGTCCCCTTAGAAGGAATGGAGCCTGATGTCCCGTGGTACCTGACACCTTGCTCTACGTCACAGCCCCGATGGGCTGGCAGAATGGATGCTCTGAGGGGGCCCGTGGAGGTGGCACCCACTCTAAGCTGGCAGGCAGCAGCTCCAAACCCCCCTCCCCTCACAAGAGCAAGCATCAACAGTCCCCCTGTACCCCCATGCAGCCCCGAGAGTCACCAAGCTGGGCCTGGGAACTGGAAGAAGGAAGGAGAGACCATTCAAAGGGAGCAGAGAAGAAAAAGCTTTCGGTGAGGCCAGCGCTCGGGGCCTCTTCCCGCTGGCATTCATCGTCAGAGGAGTCCTCGGAGAGGAAGACCGCATAGTGTCGCAAGGGCTTTACCAGGCTGGGGCAGAGGAAGACAAGAGAGAAGAGAACAGGCAGTTAGGGGACACGTCGGAACTCCACGTGGCAGGCGGGAGGAAAAGCCAGGGGCATGGGGCCCGACAGGCACCACGGCGAGGAGGCTGGTCCAAAGCAGAAAAGAAACTCGGCTTGCCTTAAACTCATGATCAGTCACCTATGACTTTGTCATCCCACTTCTGCTGAGACGACCTTCAATGTAACCAAGAATTTCACCCAAACATGGTCGCCACTGCTGTTTATAATATGAAAACATGAAAGCACCTAAATTCTTTGCAACAAGAACCTGGCACAGTTGGCTGAACATCATCTTCCTATTAAACTTAATGTTTATTAAGGAACATTTAAAAATCAGAATGCAGAATTGCTATTTTTACAGTTGGCCCTACATTATCTGTAGGTTCCACATCAGCAGATTCAACCGTGGCTAAAAGAATTTGGGAAAAAAATCCTATCTATACTGAATATACACCAACTTTTTCTTGTCATATTATTCCCTAAACAATACAGCGTGACAACTATTTACATAACATCTCCACTGGACTGGATATAGTAAGTAATCTAGCATGGGGGAGGATTGGAAGGTTCCATGTGAACACTATGCCATTTCGTATAAGGAACTTGAGTGTCTTTGGGTTTTGGTATCTGGAACCAATTCCCAGAGGACACTGAGGGATGTCTGTACTGCCTCCTCTCTCATCTCCTTATGGAAAAATGCACAGAAAAAAGACTGGCGTGGCATGTCCTTAAATGTCAATAATAGCTTGTGGGATTATGGGTGAGCCCCGTCCTGCTTCTTATCTTTTCACAGTGAGCATATCTACTTCAGTAATCAGGAAAAAATAAAAAATGAAAAATAAAGTGAAAGAAAAAAGTGAGCCACGTGGAAGAGCCCTCGAGAGAAGGCCCTTTTCTGATTAGCGCTGCTCTCTGGAGTCTCCCTCGGACGCTTCTTCAGAGAGTCTTTTTCATCTGTGATGTGGAAATTAAATATTCATTGTTATAAAAAATACATCTCCCTTGTCAGCCACCTGTGAGCTCTACCTCCATAAACAAACACACACGCAGCCCCGAGAAGCTCTACGCCCGGCTCCTATGAATTATATACTGACCAGGCCCGAGAGGCGGGGCTGGGAAAGGGAGCAGGGCCAGGCGGATGGAGGCGCAACCCCCAGCCCACCACGGCTGCTGCTCCAGCATGTGCCAGGGCCGGGTGCAGGGCCTCCAGGCTTCTGCCCCGCTCTGTGGGCTGGGCTTGCTCTGAGGACCCCTGGGAGGCGATGGTGGAGCTTGGGGAGAGGGGAGTGAGGGGTGCCTGCGTAGAGCTGGCCCCTCTTCCTTCACTCCAGCCATGGCAGTTGACTTCTTGGGCTGTCCATGACGGTGTGGGTCGTTTTAAAGTTTTATTTCAGGGAGGGCAACGTGTCTGAGACAAGTAGGTGAGCACCACAGCAGGAGGGTAAAGGAGGGGCGGCAAGGAGTGCTGGACTGGCCATGCTGTAACCCACCACTGCTGGTGCTAATCTGGTTGTTACCCAAAGTCACCAAGACTTGGCACTTTTAGTTTTGTGCCCTCGTTTCCTCTCATCACCTGGCGGGCTGCTAGGCAGAGCTTTGTCCTCAAACAGGTTGAGGCTTAACAGGGAAGCTGCTAGCCCAGGGTCAGACACCAGGAGGCGGTGGGTCACACTGTTTGGCTTTCCTAAGCTCCCAGGCAACTCCATGGCTGACAGGGAAGGGACACACATTGGTCCTTCCTGGACTACAGTGGGCATGGCCTGGGAGGGTGCTTTGCTGTGATTTCAGTGGAGAGGGCAGGGGGAGGACCTGGCTGGCAGAAGCACGACCACGCCAGCCTTGGGACAGTCCCGCCCAGTGAATGCACGCCACACAAGGGTCACCTCCATTTGGTCACACAGGTGGTCTCCAGAGCCCTGCTATGAATTATAAACCTGACCCTGTATCTCTCTCCTGCTTAAAAACCTGCAAATCTGCCATTCTGAACTGTGTCTTTACTATAATGAGTTATGTGTTAAGTCCACTGAGTAGAGGGTGAGGAATAAAAATATTCAGACATTGACAGGATGATCTGTTTAAAAGTTAGGGGGCTGGGCACGGTGGTGCACGCCTGTAATCCCATCAGCTTGGGAGGCTGAGGCAGGAGAAGTTCAAAGCCAGCCTCAGCAAAAGCCAGGTGTAAGCAACTCAGTGAGACCCTGTCTCTAAATAAAATACAGAACAGGGCTGGGGATGTGGCCCAGTGGTTCAGTGCCCCTGAGTTCAATCCCTGGTACCTGCCCCCCAATAAATAAATAAATAAATACACAAATAAGTAAATAAATATTAGGAAACCCATTCTTACTCTCCACATGGCACTGCCCCTGGGCAGATGAGGCAGGGCCCCTCACTCTGGCTCATGGACGGTGCTGATGTGGGGGGTAAGGGCGGCCTCAGGCAGTGCTGAGTGCCAGCTCCATGCAGGGCAAGTCAGTGCTGCATGTGGCCCCGCCACCCCTGTGGCCCCTTCTGTCCTCCCAGTACACGTCAACTGGCTCCCATTTCTGAGTCAAGTGTCCTTTGTCACTAGGCCCTCCCGTCTTTGCCTGGTGCATTGACTGATCTTCCATCTTGAAGATTCAGCCCAAATGGCAGCCCCAGGAAGTCCCCTGGAGTTCTCAACTGTTTTCTCCCTAGATAGTCGGTTCTCCTGGGCCCCGCTTGGTGCTTCATACATACTATTTACTCTCTTGTAATTCTGCTTCTGAGTTGAGCTCCTCAAGGGCAGTGGCCTGGCCTGTTCTTTCTCCCCACGTTACCACCTCCCTGGAGCCCTGCCACATCACGTGGCTCTTTTCATCAGTTGTGGCTTTGGTCTAAGGGTTCCTTTTCTGGGTTCCCTGCCTGTCTTCTGAGATGCTCAGACACGGAGAATGGGACCATGCCTGTGTGTGTGGGGGTGTCAGGTACGCAGGGGAAAGTGTTCAAAACAATACCCACAAGCAGACTGGCCAGGGCTTGTCAAATGCTGTTTCCACCCAGCACAGAAGCCTGCTGGAAGAAGTCACTGCAGTAATCTCATAGAGGAAGGAACCTTCCTGACTTTTGCCCACCTATTCGCCCATCTGTCTGTGCATCCAACCAAGGGGCTCTTTCTGTCTCTGACTATGAGCAGACCCAGTGCTAGCAGAGCACTGGGGATCACCGGGGAAGAAGAGAGAAATACCAATTCTCACAGCCAGGAAGTGACAAGCAGGGCTGCTGGCCCAGACTCTCTACCCTAACTTTCCTGGCAGGGGTGCTGATGGTGGATGGGCTGGTGGGGGGGTGGGACACCAGCCCCTGCCCGGGTCAAATGGAATAAGGTTCTCGGGTGGCCCTCGAACCCACCTTCCTGAGCAAGGCCTCCGCTCTGACTGTGACAGAAAAGCATAGATCGCAGGCTGGCATGTCAGCTGAATGCCACTAAACCTGCCAGGAATTTCTGGATTCACAGAAGAGCAAAGTGCTTTGAGTTGGTCCAGGTCTTGGTGTCGCAAGCTGCTGCCATGCAGGTCATAGTCAAGATCTGGCGCCTCTGGCACAAGTATGAGTGAGGAGCGGGAGGAGAGGGAGCCTCACTTTCCAGCCCACTAACTAGCTTCTTCCTCCAGCTGGCTCTCTTGGCTGGGCCAGGCTGGTTGGGCATCAGCTTTGACAAGAGGTCCAGGGTGTCTCTGGAACACCCTGTCTCTCAAGAATGCTGAGGCACCTGGAAGAAGCTTACCATGTGATTTGGTCATGTCCAGGCCACATGGACGACCACACTGACCCAAGAAGAACTCACAAGCCAAATGCTATTCATACAATTTCTCACTGATTCCTTATGACAAAGAAGCCAAGGCCCAGAGACACAGAGCTCCTTGCTGGAGTCACACAGCAGCTGAAGCAGAGCCGGGAACTGAATCTGGATTTGCCTGACTCTAAACCACTGTGGGGTCCTGCCTCTTCAGTCTCCCAGATCTGAAACAATGGAATGAGAGGTAGGGTATTTCCCCTTCTACTTTTAATGAAAGGTGAGATTTCAAAATAAACTTATTTAAATTCAGCTGTTCATGTTCCCCCGAAACATACAGTCAGATATTTGTCAGAGATAAAGGATGAACCATTGAAAACGTCCAGGTTTAAATTTTTTATTAGCTTAAGGCAGAATATGGAAAAAAAAAAGTGTACCTCTTTCCTCATTAACCCAATTCAGCTACTACCGTGCAGTCTGCCACCCACCACTTGCCTGGATTTTATTACACACAAAGGGCTTCTGTGAAAAGGCAGGTCGTGGCGAACTTGGCTCCCCAGCGAGGGCTGCCGACGTCTCAACGCAAAAGAAAGGCCCGCTGTCCATCAGCGCTCGGACCCCAGCAGCCCACAGCTGCCCCCGCCTCTGCCCGCCGTGCGGGCACAGAGTTCCCATGCAGATGACTCCTGAGCCCTTTCTAATGTTTGGTTTAACGTGTCGCCAGTTAGCACGCGCGTGTGACAGTGGTGACAGGCGAGGCTGTTCCTTTTTAAATACCATGTCAGAGACACGGCGTCAGGAAGCGGGGATGTGCTCTGTGCTCTCTGCTGCACCGGGATCGCACTGGCTTATTTTTTAATGAGGAAGATCTGCATCTCGAGAGTTTTTTTCATGTGTCACATCGCGTGGACAAATCAGCAGCACGTCACGCTGGCCCCAAATGAAATGCTGACAAATGTAGATATTTCAAATTTAATTGACATTTAAATGTACTTGAGATAAAGATGGGAAGAAATCAGCTAGGACTCGGTCTCTGGAGGTAATGAAGGGGAGCTGGTGATCATTTTTTAAAGGATCATTTCACTCCAGCACAAACTGTCTCCACGTCGTAAGTGGCTTGGCCACTCATCACCCCTTGGTGACAGGGCCCTGGTGAGGTGATGAGCAGGGACAGGACACAGGATGAGGCCAGGTCCTGTCTACCCATCCAGTGTCAGCATGTCCACTTTTTACCCCTTCCTATCCAGGGTACCTTGGAAAAGTCACTTTACCTCCCTAAACTCTGATTTCTTCTCTGTGAAATGGAAAGTCTTCTGAAAGTTGAACTGTAAAAGTCAAATGAAAATACGTGCAGAGGCCTTCGTGCATAGCAAGCACTCACTTTTTACCAACATGCCACTTTCGTTTGCCAACTGAGAGATCCTGGGTACTGTGCAGGGTCTTCTTAGGTGCTCATGGACAGAGAAGGTGGTCTCTGCCTTCCAGGGCGAGTGGTCCTCAGCTGGGCACAACAGGACTTGGCAATCACCTGAGAACCCTCGCCTGGAGATTCTGCTGCTTCTTTCCACAACTGCGACATGGGGCCAGCACTCCAGATCACACCCTTAGTGGCAAGTGAAAGGATAGAAAAAGGATCTGAAGCAAGATTGCGGGTCTTTGGGGGAGCCAGTGTAGCTCGGGACCCGGAGGAAACTCTGGACCTGGGCTGAAGCTCCTCCCGGAGTGGCCCAGGGTAAGAGCCAGGGCTTTTGTTTGTGGAGGGATTGGGAGACAGACGCACCACTGGCTGCGCGGGGACCTTTGCACTGGGTCTCCCGGAGACATCTGCTGAAGAACGGTGATGAGAATGAGGTTGTCATGAATCACCACCAGAAGGAGGCCGTTCTGTTGTCACTGCACTGCACAGGTGAGTGTGGGCAACCAGGTCCTTCCATTAGGCACTTGTTCCGCCAGAGGACAATATGGGGAGGTGTCTCTGGTACAGGGGCTCTTGGACCAGGCTCCAGGGAGGCATTGTGGGTGCTGGGTTTTTCATCCTGAGTACATGGTGGCTGCCAATTGTCAAGAGGTGGCTCTGAGGAGTGGCAAGGGTAGGTGATGTCAGGCTGGGCAGTTCAGAGAAGAGGCTGGGTGGTTGGAAGGGCAGGTGGTGGGGGCCTAGGACTGGCACAGGACTGAGGGCCATGGGCAAGGCTGGGTGACAGGATGGCAGGCAGTTGAGCAGAAAGTCGTATTGGCTGGATGCCCTGGGCTCTGCCTTCTGAACCTTCACTGGTGCATCTGCTGGATCCTTTCTCACTTGTGTGTTCGTTCGTTCACGCCTTCTTTCAGCAACAGTCACTAATGCCCATCTCACAGGTCCAGTCGGTGCCCAGCATGTCCTGAGAAGTGCTTCCAAATCCATGGTGGACAGGCATTCAGGGAGAGGCCTGAGCACAGTGCATGGGCTCTGCTCCTCTGCCCACAGCCAGGCTGTACTGGAAGGAAGGTCGGGATGGGGACATTTTTGGGGTGGTTTCCTTGAACAAGAAGAGACATTTGTGGACTGTACATAAACACTGTCCCTCATCCTGAGGATGACCTCTGCCAGGAGCCTGGACCTGGGGGTTAAGCTCTAGGGACCATGGCAGCAGTGGTGGCGTTGACAGGGCAGGGCCAGGGGATCCGGCAGCCCCGGGTACGCATCCTGCCTCAGGATGAACTGTCCCACCTGCTACAGCTCTGGCTCCCTTGTAGTTGAGTGGAGCTAACAATGAGTTGGCTGGGAAGATATCTGTGGGGGGCAGGTGCAGGGAGGTTAGCCAAGTGCTCTTCAGAAAAGGTGACATGGAATCTGCGGGAGACTGGGGTCTCGGTAGGGGTGGCAAAGCCTTTCAGAAGTGACTAAAATCAGTTCTTCTTGAGGCCATGGCCCTTTTCTAAAGCATCTTTAAGACTAGGTTTTCTAGCAGTAAAGAACTCTTCCTGTGGTGACAGTCCTGGGAAAAGTCTGTCCCTCCACGTGGCACAGAGAAGTAATGGAGACAGAGGGTCCTCTGTTTTCCTGGGCTGCTGTGGATCACTGGAGCTTCTGGAGATGGGGAAGGGCTCCCTGGCAGTTCTTGCTTTTCCATTCTGGGTTGGGCTCCATGTCTGACTTCAGGCTGGCTTTGTCTCCAAGGCCCAGAATTCACTGGTGCATGGTGGGGGTGTGAACCAGGTCAGAAGCCTCTCACCCTGCTAATTGGGTCTGTGACCTTCTGCTCTGGTGTTTGGTCTCCTGGCCGCTCAGGCAGTAGGTCCTGGCAGCCTGCCAGTGGGTAGCGCCAGGACAGCTGGCCCTTCTCTGCTGGGGCCCAGGGCTCAGCTGGCATCTTGGAGACTTGCTCCTGGGGCTGATCACAGTTCCTGGTTCTTATGAGGCCGGGAGGGCAAGGTATTGGCAGTTTAACATTCATGTCCTGATTATGCCTGGCACATGATAGGAGATCTTTACATATTTGTGGCTGTTAACTGACAGTTGCCCCTTGCCAGGGCACCTTCCTTTACTAAATTCCTTTGCTCATTAATTCAGGAAACATCTCTGAACAGAGATCCAGGCTGGGATCTGGTTTGGGAGCTGGAGTCAAAGCTGGAGGACACACAGCTCCAGCCTGGAGGAGCTGGCAGACCATTGGCGTATGTGCAGGCACAAGATGTAAAGAGAAAACTACAGCAGGGCAGTTCAGAGCGACATTGGGGGCATCCTGGGGGACTGTGCATATGGAAAGGGGGAGTGAGTAGCTCAGGGGAGTGTTGGGGCAGAGTGCTGAGGCCACAGCAATGGCTACAGGAGGGGAGGCCATATGCTTTGCTAACTCAGGATGGGACTGTGGCTCCTGTGGGCAGTTTCCCAAACCACACTCCTTGGGATGTTAACAGGCATGGTGTTAAAAGCAGAGGGCAAGGAGCCCAGAGCCTCAGGGCTGGTGGTTGGTGGCGGGGTGACCTGGGTGTGTTGGATGCCAAAGCCCTGCCCATGTACCAGGCCACCATCCAAATGACTGACCCACACCCCCAGGGCAGCTCTGGGCTGTGCAGGAGGGAAAGGGGCTCTGCTCTGTTTTGAAGGATAGTGGGAACAATTGTCATTGAGAAAAGTGAGGCATGTCTGCTGTGCCAAAGAAGCACATCATCTTCTGCCAGCAGCTGGTCAAGAGAGGTAAATACCAAGTGTTCAAGACCTGGGCTTTGGGAAGAGTACTCACTAAATGCTTCTGGCAGCTTCTTCTAATCTTATTTTAATCTTCTGGGGCCTGGAGTTGGGGTCATGTGGTATAATTCAGATGATCAGATAATCTGGGTCCTCAGCAGCATGGACTGGCCATTTGGTGTACAGAGTCTGTCCAGCTATACACAACTATATACCTGTGGGCCATTTCCTTGGTCAGAGGATATCTAATGCCAGCTCCCCAGATTTCTGGGGAGTCCAGTTGTGGTGGACATATAAAGTAGAACAATTCTTTTAGAAAGTTTTTTAGCAATACAGGGCAGATATCCTCCTATATGACTGGTTAAGACTATTGGTTCTTGCATTAGAGAGACGTGTTTGAAGCTCAGCTCTACCAATAACTAGCTGTGTGACCAAGGGCAGTGACAACTTCTTGGAGTCTCAGCTATTTCTATGAAATAGAGCTCATAATACCTGGCTTCCAAGATTTCTTGTGAGGACTAAATGAAATGGTGTATGTAAAGTGCTTAGCACTTTCTAGTAGTTCACAGCTAAAGGTAGCTGTTAATTCCATTTCTTATAATGTACAAAATGAGAGGAATCTTGGAGATTAAGATATTTACCCTGGCATTTATCATCTGAATGAAAACCTGGAAACAATCTGAAGATCTAATATGGGGCACAGGGTCAGGCAGACTCATTAGTCCCACTCATTAGGAGACAAGGTGTGTAGTCAAACAAGCTCAGCTGAGCAGGTGTCATGCCCAGTCCCCATCAGACCCACTGCTACCTGCAAGTGCCTTGACCTAGGACTCAGAGGACAGCCCTGCATCTGGGTTGTGAAGATTAACCAGCTGGCAGATGCATAAAATAATCTCCCTCCATATTCTCAGCCACTGGCCTTCCCTGCCACCTCCTAGCAGGGAACAAATGGCAGCCTGCCTCGTAGAAGGAGGCCCCTGGGGGTCAGCATGGTCACCCTGGCCTTGCCTGAGTCCTGAGGGGCAGGCAGTTCTGATCAGTGTTGCCTTTCCAAGCTGCTTTTAGGCGCTAAGCATCAAGTTGAATGGGAATTTCCCTGGAACCTGGAAAAGCCAAAAGGGAAAAACTTGGGGCCTGGCAGCTGGGCATGTTCCAGCAGGAAACTGCCAAGGCCCACCTTTAATGGGCGGGGAGCCGTGAGCCTCCCTCACCTACCACGGCAGCCATGTTCTCACTACTCAGAGCAGCACAGAGGCATAATTAGGTTGTGAACAAAAACCCTGGCTGGTGGTGAAGAAAGGACGTACCTTGTTCTGGCCCAGAGTCCTTGGACAAGTTACTGGAAGTTCTCCCTGAGCCTCAGTTTCTCTATCTGCTAAGTGGGAAAGCCACCACCCACCTTTCATAACCCTAAGGGTATTTAGTAAATGTCACATCTCTCTCCTTCCCCAAGTAGAAATATTCAGGTGCCTATGGACACTGCTCTGTGGCAGAAGTTGGGCTGAGGGACTCGAGTTCCCAATTCCTGGCTCCAGGGAAGTCAAGGGGAGGTGTCGTGAGCTGGACAATGCATCTTAGACATGGGGCTATCTCCCTGGGCAAAGCCAGACTACAAATGGACCCCGACAGAAATATCCCAATGAGGGGAGCAGAGTGCAACGTAGAGAACGAAACAGACCAGGACACTGACTCCTGGCCCTGCCACCTTGGAAACACTGCCAAATGCATTTTCTGAGTCTAAGCTCCCACTCTGTGGGAGGGGGAACTGCCAGCCCCAGAAGGCCTGGAACTTCGAGGGGCTTCAGGGCAGTTCCTGCTGACTGGCATCTCACCCAGACCTCTCCTACCAGTTGAGGGCATCCCATCCGCCCTGCTCTGAATAATAATGGAAGAAGCTAATATTTCTTGGAGAAAAAGATTAACTACATGTTAATCAACTAAAGGTAACTGAAAAATAGAGGGAATGTTTCCCCCCCCAATATTTTGGAAGTATCCTTGCAAATGCCAATAAATGGCCTCATGAGGCTCAGAAACCTATCCTTGATTCAGGAAGAAATTTTGATGGAGAAAAATATCATTTTGGGCAAATGCAAGTCAACAGAAGAGTCACCATGGGAACTCCCCTCTAAGGCCTCCTTTTAAAAATGCTATGCAGTCTGCATCTAGCAGGCTTTCAGAGATATTTGTTGAATGAATGGACACATGAATGCACAGATGGACAGATGGACATCAGCTGCAAAGGAAGGAACAAACTCCAGCGATGGAGTGGCCAGAGAGCTGCAGGACGCTGCTGCTGAGCATTGATGGATCCCAGGATGCTCAGCGGCTGCAGAGGACGCTCTTGTTCTTAATCAGCTGTCTCGCTGTCTACAGTTAATTATGGGATGTGCCATTGGAAGGGAGGATTGGGGCAAGAAGTCGGGAGTGCTGAATCTCACCCCTTCAACTTCAAAGATCCCACATCCTCTTCTGCCGCCCCAGTTCTCTAAGTTTCTGAGGCGCTTTGATATTCTCAGTGGAGATGAAGACCCAGCATACAAGAAAACCCAGGCCAGATGAAAGGGCCAGGCCCAAGTCCATGTACCCGACACAGAACCGGCCCCGACAAACGCCCATTAGGCCTTGGCTCCTGCCTGCCGGCTCATCTTCTTGTCTCTCCCCACACAATGCTGACAGATTGGAGGAGCTGGTTTCCTTCCCCCCAGAACAATATTTTATGAGGAGTCTGTTTTATTAAAATATTTTCCACTGGATGCTTCCTGTGTTTCAAGAAGTTGGTCTTGCCAGCTGGAGCTGATGACAGTTGAGAAAAACACATCCAAGTGCTGTTGTGACATGGCATTTGGAAGTGGAGGAGCACTATGGGGGGAGTGGCAGCATGGAAGAGACACAGGAAAACACCCGGATGGCACCAGAAATGTCACTGGCATTATGGGAGCACAGCCTCCCCTCCTCATTAAGAAAATGTGAAAAGAAATCCTTGCAATGATGTCCCCAAACGTACTGCTCTACCTCCCTGTGGGCTCACGCTGCCGTGAGGCGTGGTCACAGAAGACCTGTCGTTTGTCTTCTATCACTGCTAGTTGGCCAACCCCCTAAGTCAGCCCCCATGCTCCTGCTGGTTCATCTCAACCCCCAGAAACTTCCCAAGAAGAAATCTAAGATGGGGCACATTGCGAAAAGAAATGAAAAACAACCCGAACGCAGCATAGGGATATTGAGGGCCACGGCACCCTCAGTGCTGGCTCTGCGGCTCACCCTAGAGCCATCCCTTGTCACTGGGTTTGGAAGAGTAACAGCATAAGTAAACAGGTTGGGAAGTCCAATCTCTAACCAGGGAACTGGTCACAAAATGGGTGATGCTTTTCCATAGACGTGGAGTGTGGCTGGTCTGGGGTGTTTTAGGCAACATAAGGATAGTCTGGGTTACACTACCCACAGGCCCATAACCTGTGTCCCAGCACAGTGTCTAAAAGATTTAGTTTGGTTTTAATGAGGTGACTTTAAGGATAAATGGTTAATTTCATCTCTCTCAGGAGAAATCTTTAGGGCCTGAGGAATTCTGGAGCCATGCAGCATTCTCTCCACAAGGGGGCAATCACGACCCACGGCCAGAGCCAGCCTCGACATCCCCACCATCCTATTGTACAGAGGAAAAGTTAAACCTACACCCAACTTTGGGAGAATGCTCCTCAAAATTCCACATACAACCAAGTATCTATACACACACACACACACACACACACTCTCTCTCTCTCTCTCTCTCTCTCTCTCTCTCCTCTCACTCCTGAGTTCCGGCTATCTAGGTAGGTTGGGTCTATAAAGTCTTGAGCAGTATCTGCTTGTAAAGCAGGGAATCCTGGGAAAGGAAGTGCCCCATGACC
Source organism: Sciurus vulgaris (assembly GCF_902686455.1). Classification (NCBI taxonomy): domain Eukaryota; kingdom Metazoa; phylum Chordata; class Mammalia; order Rodentia; family Sciuridae; genus Sciurus; species Sciurus vulgaris. The sequence goes on from NC_136476.1 coordinate 79,640,781, forward strand.
TGGGCTAGGCCACAGCCATTTCAGAATTGTTTCTTCCCTTTGGTTCCAACTAGGGCCAGGACCTGGCATGTCCCTTAACTTCTTTCCCTGAGGATTTTTCTGCAAGCAGGCTGGACAGGAGGAGCATTCCCCTTCTCAATCAAAGGCCTAAATTTTCTGATTCCTCCAATCCCAGGCCAAGATGATAGCACGCACCTCCTAAAGACACTGCAGTAGGCTGGTGGTAGCCACCGAGATGGCTGGGCAAGGCCCAGGGGCTGTGAACCTGTGGACAAAGAGAAGCAGCATCCTCTGGCCACGGCTAGTATCCCACCTCACTTGTTTACCAGCTCTGGGCTGTGGTCTGAAGGGAGGTGGAGAGGAAAAGACACAGCATCCTAACAATGTGGCCCAGGGGAGCAAAGGGGCATGGGAGGTGGAGCAGCGGGTGAGGAAGACCTGGATACAGATTTGAGCCACAGAGACCTTCAGCACCACCACAGCTAGGAAGGTACGGCCTTGTTAGATAGGTGGTCTCACTGCCTAGGTTGCTGCCCCTTGCCTGTGCACCGTATGTCTTTGGAGCCTGTCTGAGTGCCCTTTGGGCCTCACTCACCCAGCCCAGGTGCCTGGTTCCCTCTGGGGCTTTTCACTGATATAACTGGAAGGAGCAGAAGGAACCAACAGAAGCCATCACTGAAGACCAAGCTCCCTGACAGAGCTCTTTGTGAAATGCCAGCTTGGGGCTCCAGGAAAGCCTCTCAGAGGCCAGGGTGGCATGCATGGGCACCCCAAAGCACTGGTCTGACTGGGTTTTTCCAGAGAGAAGAACGAAAGCAATAGTACTCACTGCTCAGGGCTCGAGATAGATGTCCTGCGGCCTTCCATGGCAATGTTGCTCTTCGGTCTCTTGACAACATGTGGACGGGGTGGGCGCACCTAGGACGGGCACAGGAAAATACCCAAGAAGGCATGAGTTGGGAAGGCCACACAGGGACATTTCCAGATTTGGATAAGCAGCCCCAAAAGAAATGTTTAGGTATTTTCAAGGTACAGGCTACGAAAGCCCCCCGGTGTCACATGCAGCAGATAGATATATTCGCAGTTTCTCTTTATCGGCAGGACGGGGAAAGTCCCACCAGCCTCCTTGCAGGGCTGCAGTGAGGGTTCAGTGAGATGATGGACACAAGGGACCCCCGCCATGAGAAACCTCTCACCCTCCTGTTGGCCAGAAACCAGCGTGTAAGCAGAAATGTTTCATCGGACTTGTTTTTGGGGTATACATGTGTATTTTGTTCATTTTACCACTGAATTACAGGATGTTTGTTTTCCTCTCTATATGGGAGAGACAGTTAAAGACATCCCTTTGCCCCCAGTGGGGCTCCGCTGAGGTGTGGCCATGCTCACAGACCTGGTCCAAGGGTGGCGGGGGTGTACTGGGAAGTGGACAGCTTCCCAAGCCCACAGCTGGGACAGGATGGTTTATCTTGACCTGCCATCTCTGAAAGCCAAGATGAGGACCCAAGGAAAAAGATATTTCCCTCCCCCACCAGAGCGTGTGGTTGGGGTCAGGCTGAGAATTTCTAGGTATGCTTGGAAAGAGACTCATTTGGTCCAATCATTTTACATGGCTTTACATTTGGAACCATCATCTCTGACCATTTCCAACATCAGAGAGACAAGGGGAGAGAGCCAAGCTAAGAAAGTCCCTCCATGAATTTCAAGGCCCGTAAGCCAAGCATTGTGGCTGGGGCAGGGGGCTTGCTTTCCCTGCAGATGTGACACACATGTGCTCAGTTTCACCAACAAGACAGGGAAGGGGAGTGCAGGCACACTCTGTGTCCTGCCCGCCCTTTTCCTTGAACACCCCTACTCCCAGCTTTATGGGTGACATGGCACAATGGCTTGGGAACAATATTACAGAAGTTGGCTGCACACAAGACGAGTTTTAATAGTGTCTCATCAGGCCTCACATCTGCACACATGTCATCTAACTGAAGTTTTTCCTGTGAAGTGGTCAATCTGATCTCAGCTTTATTTGGCAAATCAGAGATGCGTCTCAGTGAACGTGCTTCGTGTCCTTCCACAGGGCTGCTGGGGAGAATCAAGAACGGGGAAGGGACAAAGTGCAGGCTCCATAAATGCTAGTCCTGCTTCACCGTGACCTTGATGCTCCCTTCTTATCAATGACAAAAGAAAGAAGGGGAGGTGCCTCTGAGTTAGAAGATGAGTTTTAGGATTATCTTTCCTTCCTAGCATTCTGCTTGGTATATAGTGGAAGGTCAAAGAGATTTTTAGAAACACATGAAGGCTGGTGCTTAGAATCTAAGAGGCACATGATACTGTCACTATTATTGTTATCAGAATGGTGCCCGCAGATATTCGGTCAACATGTGCTGAATAAATGAATGGATATATCTGCCCCTGTTCTAACTCTGAGCTGGTTTCCCGGGCCAGACTCCTCTGGCAGCTTTAGTGTCCCCGGCTGGAAGGACGCCCCAGACCTCCCCCTACAAAGGCAGGAGTGCAGCTGGGGTGGAGGAGCAGCTCTGCCCCTTCCCTGGGGGTCCCGGGGCGCGGGGTTCAGGGAAGGTCAGACATTAAGGCCTGGCGGCGCATCCTGCACAGGGCTGCTCCTGGCTGTAATAAAGGCGGGTTAAGAATGTGAACTTGTGGCTGAAATGGGGGGATTAAGTTTGTGGCAACTTCAACTGAACTTGCAACGTGGTGAAACATGGGGAAAAAGAACAACAGAGCTAATTAGACGAGCTGAGCTGTCAGAGTGCTGCTGAATGGCTCAGCGCCAACAAACAAAAGGAATGGGTTGGCAATCAGCAGGATCGATGGAGGAGACTGCTTCATTAGGGATGATGAAACAGCCGGGGGAGGGGGACAGACACAACCGACCAGAGATAGTCACCCTGGCGGTTACAACCCACCCAGAGCCACAAACACCTGACTGTGTGGACAGAGCCACACAAAAAATTATCCTCACACCCCCCAGACACACTGAGGCCTCGGGACTCCAACGTACACACAATCTCACAAACAGACACGGAGGCATGCACAAGGGGTGAAGGTGCATAGAGGAATATATCACACACACACACACACACACACACACACACACACACACGCAGCGGCCAGCCACAACCAGGCACGGAAACACACAGACAAAATGGTTTAATTAAGCCCAAATCACAAGACGATGCAGACAACTCCCGTCATATTTCAGCAACCACATCCCTCTTCCTGGAGTGCCAAGGAGGGTGGGGGCTGGGAAGGAGGAGAAAACCACACGCACACACCGCGGGCGGCCCCACCAGCCGGGATCCCAGCGGCGCCAGGGGAGAAAATGCTAAACAGGGATTTCCAGCCTGGTTCAAGGGGGACTGGAGGGGAAAGTTGGGAAGCTCGCCAATTCCCCACTGGATTTAAAACCTGAGAAATCTAAGTCGGCAGGGTTAAATGTGTATTGAATACAAAAGCACCGAGTACATTTGATTTTAATGGTGAGCAAGAAATAATACAGAGCTTATAAAGTGCTTTGCATGTGGGCCGACCGCAGCCTGTCTCTGCCCGGAGAGCCCGGTCACTGCCCTTGGTCAGCCAGCCACAGGGACCATTTTTTCTGCTCTTTCCTTTTTCTTTTTTTTTTTTTTTGTTAAGAAGAAACCCATATCCTGTGGTCACAGCTGAACTCCAGCCACAGGTGCTGGGCTACAAAGCACCTGCCAGAAAGGCTAAGGGCTAGCCCCCCACGCTCCCACCACCCGGGCCAGCAGCTGCGCTTCTGCTGGGGATGATCGCAGCTAAGTGACACAGCAAAGCCTGGCTGGGGTCAATGGCTCCCAACATGGGGGTTGTCAGGTCATCCTCCTCAAGGCCCTTGGAGTGTCCCATACTCCAGGTCTCCCCAGTTCCCACCTACTGGGTAATGGTGTCCCCTGGAAATTTGCACAAATGAACTCAGGAAGAACAGTCCCCCCGACCTGGAATCTCAGGGCCTATGCCTCTCAGTGGCCTTGCTAGGCACTAGGTGTTTGGGGATGGATGTGCCACTTGATGCCAGGCACTGTGCTAGGACCTCCTTGTATATGACATCAACAACCTCACCAAAATAAACTCATTTATAGATGATCCAACCAAAGCTTTGAGCAGGTAGGGTCTTAAGTCTAAGGTCACATAGGAAGTATCCAAGCTGTGCTTCAAATGAGGGTGGGCCTCTGACTTTCTAGGGGGAGCCAGTCACCTTGAACCTGCCTCCACAGCACACCAGAACCTAGGGCAGGTGGCACTGAATGCCAGACTTAGTGCCTCTTTCAGCAAGCCAGGGACAGAGGCAGTTGCACACAGGCTTCTCTTGGGGCAAAATCTATTCCGTAAGACCTCAGTTACTAGTGGAGGCGGCCAGGCACCCCTGTCTGGGCAAGTCCCCATATTGGGGAAATGACATGGAGTCCATGATGGCTGTCTCCAATACTTGAGTTTTTCCAGAGGCAGCAATCCTGCCCTGAGTCATGCTGATTCCCTGCCTGCCTTGGAGCTCAGGCCTCTAAGGATTCTGAGAGCTACCCATGGCTGAGCTGGGCTTCAGGGGAGGCTGTCAGGAGGGCTCCAGAAGTCAGGGTGGCCTCCTATCATCTCTGTGGTCTTGGCTACAAATTGGGGGAAATGGCATCTGCCTCCTGTGGGCTTTAATAAGGACAGATGAGACCCAGCAATGCAAACTCCAAGCACAGGCACTCTGTCAGGGTGAGTCCTCTTCACCTCTGCGTCCCGGCCAGGACCTAATGTTGCCCTAATATTCCACAGGAAGCCAGCTGGTTATTGATTACTTTTTTCCTCAACTGAAGGCTCAGCTTCTGTACTTAATAGTAAGTCCATTTCTGCTGATGTGGAAATGGAGGTTCTAGTGAGTTTGGGATGCTGAAAAGATCATGGGTTCTAGGGCCTGGTGACCCCTGCAAGGGACTTGAGTTAGGTTACTAAGCATCTGCTTTCTAATCTCTAAAACGGGTGGTGACAACACCTACTTTGCAGAGCTACTATGAGGCTCAACTAGGATGAGGTACTTAAAGTGATTTGTTGGCTGAGAAATCCTGGACCACTAATGAATTAGGTCATTCCTGGTCCAGTGTGGGGGTGCACACCTGTGAGGCAGGAGGACCACAAGTTCCAGGCCAGCCTGGGCAATTCCAGGCTCAAAATAAAAAACAAAAAGGGCTAGGGCTGTAGTTCAGCGGTAGAGTGTTCCTGGAGTCAATCCCTACGATCCATCCCCGACACACACAAAAAGAAGTCATAAGATGTAAAAACTTGTTAATAAGAATAAGGACTGCTACTGCGTGCCATGCACTGTGCTGGCTGCTCTACAAATGTCATCCACATTCATTCTCACAGAACACCTTTATGAATGAGGGCCTATATCAGAGAGAAGTGAGGCTCAGAGACCTTTAGTCCTTGCCCAACGTCACACAGCTTTAGTATCCAAGTCTACTTCCTCTACTCCCCAAATTCATGTTGCTAATGACTGTACTGAAATGCTCAGTAAATCTCACAAGGTTTGACCCAGAGGGGCTTCCTGTCCCTGATAGTGCGTCTTCTTGTTGCTTGCGCCTTTCTTCCAATGACAATGAACAGGAACATTCTGGCCCCTTGGCAGAGGTGCTAATTGGGGTTTGGGCTAATCATGGTTTGATGGGGCACAAGATGGATCCATTGTCTCCCGTGGTGGGAACTGTAGACTCACGACTGTTACATAAAGACATCTAAATTCTCCCTCCTCCACCCCCACCCACCAACTCCCCCACACAATGGGGAAGGGGAAAAACAGCACCAGAGAACATCTCCCATCCACCTAGAGAGCAGCTACAGATTTAAAAAACAGACATTTGGTTTGGCCTGGTCACCTGCACAACCTGGCCTCTGTGCCCTCAGAGGATGGATCTGGACATGTGCACGGGAGAGGGTGGGATGGGCAGGCACCAGTGTGTGGTATACTTCGAATGCAGCTGAGCCCTGGTGCTCGGCCATGGGGTGTGGGCTGCCTAAACAGCAGCCTGGGAAACTCTTCCCTTGGTGAACCACCCCCCTTCAATGGCCCTGGCAGCTTTCCACCCTCGGGCACCTGTTAGCTGTGGTGTCTCAGCGGGGACAGACCTGAGACTACAAGGGAAAGCAGCCCACTGTGCTCAACACGTGGCCCACACCATATATCACCTCGTGACATTCTTCAACACACACGGATGGGCCTCTCTCCCCTCCTGCCGGCTCCCAGGTATTGGTGGGCTCGACAAGCTTTGTCCTGCTCTTCCCCCTTACTCGACACTTGTCACGGGAAGGCAGGTCTCCATGAGGCCTGGCAGGGGAGCGGTGCCTGTCTCCACCTGAGTGTGTTCCAGATTCTCTGGCTGTAGCCTCCTCCCTGGGGTAGGTACATCAGATGCTGGCACGAATGAGACCCCTGCTGCGAGGCTTTTGGCTTCCTTTGTGAGGAAGAAGCATTTGGAGCGAGGTCGAAAGCTCATTGGCTAGAAACAGGCCTTGCCCTGTGCCATTTGCTCAGATGATGCACACAACAGCCCCACTACCTACAGCTCTGACCTGGAAGTCGCTGAACTGATTCAGGAAAAGGAGAGAGAAGCCCAGAAAATGCAAGTTCAGGTTCATGCCACACAGCAAGGGAAGCTGAAAAACCCGATTCCCAGTTTCCTTTTGCCAGGCAGGGGAGTCCGCACTCCCGGTTTAGTCAGGCTGGGGAGGCTCAGGCAGTGTTAGGCGGGGAGGGCACAACACCGGCTACTCACGGGCCTCGAGCGCTGTATCTTGGGAGGCGGTGGTCGAGTGGGATGGAGTCTTTGTGGCTGCATTAAAGTGGAAACTTAACACATCAGTACACACCAAGAGAGCCTGATGGACTTTACACACGGCCTGGGGAAAGCGACCAGTCCCTCACGTCAGAGCCAGAGGGCCATTGTGAGGCCTCTCGCCCCTCGCCCCGCCGTCTATTTCCTGAAGCCACCCCCTCTGCTGACTCTAGTTCTGAGCTTGTCTCTGTTCTCGATTATGCAGTCGTCTTCCAACAGGGTCCTTGCTCTGATCTCCAGTTTAGGTGGTGATGGGGGACTTAAACTGCCATATGATCATGTCACACCCAGTTTCAAAACCTCTGATGGCTCTCCTGTGCTCAAGGCTCTGGGCCAGCATTCCGAATCCTCCAACACTTGCTGCTTTGTCCCACATCACAGACCTTCCCCAAAAGGCAGACCCTCCAGTAGTTCTGGCTCTCGTGCCTTGCCTCCGGCCTGCCCCCTGGGTGCTATGACCTACCCCATCTGGACTGGCCTGGTAACACAAACTTGTGTTTCAAGACCCTGCCTGGGGCAGGGGGTATCTCCAGGACTCCCACTGCCCTGTGCTTCCTGCTACTGTGAGGGGTCTTGCCCCTGCACTCACACCGCCTTTTAAATATAGGGATTCATCCCTGTGCCTGCAGGAGGTTGTCTGAGATGTGGGGAAGAAATTCCTGCTCAATATATGTTTGATGGACAAACAATTTGCATAAAATGCTTGGCTTTTAAAATCAGGATCTGAATCAAAAGTGATAGGACCAGGTGCCGTGGCGCAGTCCTGTAATCCAGAGGCTCGGGAGACTGAGGCAGCAGGATGGAGAGTTCAAAGCCAGCCTCAGCAGCAACAATGTGCTAAGCAACTCAGGGAGACCCTGTCCCTAAATAATGTACAAAATGGGGCTGGGGATGCGGCTCAGTGGTTAATTCCCCTTGACTTCAATCCCCAGTACCAAATTTTAAAAAAGCAATACAGAAAAGAGCAGAGACTTCTTAGTTCTACCTCAAACTTTTATTTCAAAAGCCATACTTTATCCTTCCAAAGCCCCTCCATCTTCCCTGATGAGTGTGGGAAATGGGTAGGCAGAGTAGGACAGTAAAAATCCACAGTCAAGACCAGAGACCACCCTCCTCCTCAGCAAACCCTGCAGGCTTCCAGTCCCTCAGCTCAGAAAGAGGCATCATCATTTGACAGTGACTAGACCTGCACTAGCCAACACGGGCCATGACCGTGTGCGGTGAGTATGAATGGCGTGTGCTGTAAGTCTAGTCGTACTAGACTTCAGAGACTTAGTGTGAGAGATCACAAAGTTTCTCAATAACTTTTTTTGGTTGGGTATAGGGGTACACACCTGTCATCCCAGCGACTCTGGAGGCTGAGGCAGGAGGATCATGAGTTTAAGGCCAGCCTCAGGAAGACCCTATCTCAAAATAAAAAAGTAGAAAGGGCGGGAGATGTAGCTTGGTGGCAAAGGACTCAAAGTACCCTTGGTGTTGTCTCTAGTTCCCCCCCCCCCCCTTGATACTAATTACATGTTGAAATGATAATATTTTAAATATACTGGGCTAAATGTATTACTAAACCCAATTCCACCTGTTTCTTTTAACTTTTTTAGTGTATATGTTTTTTAGTTGTTGATGGACACAATACCTCTGTTTTATTTATTTATTTTTGTGTGGTGCTGGGGATCAGACCCAGTGCCTCACCCATGCTAGGCAAGCTCTCTACCACAAGCCACAGCCCAGCCCCTCTTCTTCCTTTTTTAATGCCTTTACTAAAACATTTAGAATCCCATGTGTGCTTTATGCATGTAGCTCACATTACGTTTTTCTCTGTCAGTGCTGACCTAGGGCTACTGGTGAGGATGATACTTTGGTTCTCACATTTGTTTTGGAATTTGAAATCCAACTCCTGGAGGGCAGGGCCCACGTCACAGGTGTCCCTGGATCTCTGGTATGTAGCACAGGGCCTGTTAGAGCAGGAGAAAAGCTGGTGGAAGAAATTATGGAGGACTGGGTCCTCTTGTAGCACATGGGAGCACATCTGGTTGGAAATGCACTGTGGCTCCCCAGACCTTCTGCCATTATCTGGGAGTGAAGCCCAACCTGGCTCTGGTGACCCTTTCTTCAGCTGGTGGTTACTGTGGGCTGGGGGTGTTCCCTGGAGAAATGGGCACAGCTGCCACGTTTCTTCCTCTTCATGGCTTTATAGGAAAAGTGTGGGACAGAAGGGAACAGAACCTCCAGGTCACTTCGCTTGTAAGGAAGAGGACAGGGAGCTTCCACGCATGCGCAGGATACTGCCCCCGGGCCACACTGTTCCCTGCTTCTCTCATACTTGGCCACTACACTTCTGGATAACCATCTTCTCCAATCCCACTGTTCTCATGCTTGACACCTGTGGCCTGGGGTACTTGCATCCTGTTGGGTGGCAGTGTAACAAAGCACTCAGGAGGTGGCCTCTGGGGTCAGACAGCCTTGGATGGAACTCCATTTGCCTCACCTATTCTGTCACTCTGGGCCCACAATTTGACCACACAGAGCCTTACTGTGATCATCGGTGAAGCACAGGTAATGGGGGGTGATGGCACTCCACCCGCTGTTAGGAAGGTTCAGTGAGACGGTTCAGATCGGGTTCCTGCATGGTGCCACCACTAGACATTAGCAACTGTCACCATTAGCAGGTTTTCTCCCCTTCCCAATGCATCCTCTATACCTGCTTCCAGAGTGAACTTAAAGAAAAAATATGCCCAAACATGCCACTTGCCAGCTTAAGTCACCTTAGTGGAAGGTTACATCTTCCAAAGTGTCTGTCGGGAAACACTGCCCCAGGTGCCATACTGTGTGAATGAGCAATGGGGCTTCCCCGGCCAGACAGCCTGGGAGGTGTTTCTGCTGTCCGACTCCTTTTGGAGAGTCACAAAGCTGGCTAGCACGGCATGGCTACCATCTGAAAAAACCCCACTCAGGCAAGCAAAAACCTTCAAATTCTTTTTAAAAAGTCCTGTATCCCAAATTTATTTGACCAAACTATAATGCCCACTAGTATCTTCTGGAAAATGAGGCCTGTGTACTCTGAGCCCCACCTCCCTCCCTCTGCAATCTCATCTCTGACTCTCCTCACCAATGCACAGCACAGAGGTTGGCATTATTGGCTGGTTCATTTCTCTACTCCACGGGGTCTGGGATAGTTCTCAGTACAGCACAGGTGCTCAGCAAATGACTTTTGCTTAAACTTTCTGGCCTATGTAGAAACTCAACAATGTTATTTTTTTTTCAGATTCGGTAAGTAACTTCTGGGGAAGTGCTGGCTCTTTTGCAAAGGAACTTAAAAATGGCAGCAGGACAGTAGCTTCTTGGCACACTCAGCCTAGGAGCTGACAGAGTAAGCTGAGGGGGTTAATGACACCAAGAAGGGTGATGTGGTACAGATGTCCTGGCGCAACCAGATAGATAAAAACCAAACCTAACAAAGCAACCAAGACAGGAAACCATTCTGGCTCTATCTGATATCCAGGGGGTTTTCCTCACAGGCCATCAGCACTGAGGGATCCAGTCACAAGGGTAACAGGGAAAGGGAGATGCAGTCACTAATTCAAATACTCTGATGCTGGAACACAGGATGTGGATGCCTTCCCAGGGGGGCCACTAGGGGAGAAAGGTGAACTCCTGGTGTGGGGGGTCGTGCATTAAAGATCCCCCATAATTGAGGGAAGAAGGAATGGGATGGCTACACTAATTATTAGGGCACCCTGTCATTGGGTGTGCAGGTCCTGGGCACCAGTGCTGAGGTTGGGGACAGCAGGCATCTGGAGGATGACCAGGGATTGGATGATGACTGAGGGGGAACAGATTTAGGTTTGAAATTAGAATGTGTACTTTGTGGAGAGCCCTCTTTTTGTCCCACCAGAGGCCAGGCTCCAGACCTAGTTTGTTCCTGGGTGACCTTGGTAAATCCTGGGTCTCAGAGTCCTCATCTGTGAGCACCATCACCAGGGCCCCACTGTAGTGATGCCGGATAGTGTGGCACCTCAAAGAAGATTAGGTGCCCAGTGGACATGGGGCCAGGAGGAAGCCTCTGCCTTCAAGGTGGGAGGGAGTGACAGGGATGCCTGGCCAAGGCGGCTACAGTTTCCCGAATATGCTGGGGACAAAGACAGAGGTGAGAGGAGGGCTGAGTACTCTGGGGAGAATTAGGACAGGCCATGGTAGAGTGGTGGTAAGCTGGAAGGGAAGTAGGGAAGACCAAATTAGAAAAACTCCCTTTTCCAGAGACCAGCCCAGTGTGCAGGAAAATGCCTCAGCTTCTGGAGTCACTGGGGTTACAGGCATGCACCACTGTACCTGGCTGCTGATCACTGCTTCTTACATGAGCTCAAAAAGACTAGGCCTTTGGCATCCTTGGCCAAGAACAGTTAACTACTTATTTGGCACCTCCTGAGCTGGATGGTAGCCTGAGGGTTGGAGGGTTCAATGGTCAACACAGAGCAACCCTGTCCCTGAAGGCCATGTCTGGGGAAGCAGATTTGCTCTGGCAAGTGGAAGGACTCCTTCCATGTATGATGATGAAACAATTACTCGGGGGCCAGGGCTCAGGGATTCAGAGGAGAATAAGACACAGTCCCTTGTCCTTAAAGAATGTATAGTCTAGAGAGATTTGACCCACATTGTAGGTAAGAAGAGTATTTGTGGGTTGAAACTATGAAAAATGTATGGTGGGTTAGAAAGATATGGATTGGTATCTTTATGGTTCTTCCTTTTCCAGCTGAGCTAAGTACTGGCTCTACCACTTGGGTGAAGTATTTAACCTCTCTCTGTCTCAGCTGACCCTCCTGGAGCAAGAAATGACCTCAACTCACAAGCACTGCCATTGAGGATGCTCCCAGGCTGCAAGTACAATGCGGAGGCTCAGTCTGGGATCCTGAGGATGAATTGGGCCCATCCAATCCTATATTCCCATTGGACTCAGGTCTCCCCAGAAAAATCCCGTGGATGTGAGGTCCTTGGTTTTCCACGGGTGTGAGCTGTCAATCAGCTCTGCTGAAGGACACTGGATTTTAATCTGTGTATATGATGCGTTTTCCTTTTAAACCATTTCTGCTTCTTTTCTTTCTTTTGAGCCTCACATTCTCTGGTGAGGCAAGTTAAAGGAGGATTATTTCCATTACAGAGACAGGAAATAGAAAGCTCAGAGGAGTTAGGGGACTAGTATGAAGTTACACGGCTAGTAGCCAGAATTTAAAAAAATAGGTATTCTTAGTCTCTTGTGCCATCCTTGTCAATTAAAATTCCCAAAGTCTTCTGGAATCCTTTCCAGCAGGGTTTTATATCCTATCCCTTCTGTTATTAGGGATCTGTACCTTAGAGAAAAGACTGGTAAAAAGTGACCAATGTCTTCCCCTTCTTTCCTCATTTGAGCATCTCTTTCTGGTATTTCCCAAAGGAGGCATGTGACTCACTTGTTCATTCAATAGATAGTGGAGCATGCTCTGTACCAGGCACAGGGGCCCACAGGTGAACAGAACTCAGATGGAGGGGTCACAATGCAAGCAGGGCACAGGGATGCCAAGGTCTACAGAAACATAGAGAAAGGGCCCTTCTACTGGGTGGGGATGGCAGGGTGCTCAGGTGCAGGGTACAGCGGGTCACAGCATTGTAGCAAGAGTAGAGTGAGGCTGGATATGAGGATTGGATGGGCCAGGACCTGGGAAGGGCTGGTGGGGTTCAGAAAAGAGGACCTTGACTGTCAGGCTAAGAAGTGTACATTTCTTCTAGTTCTGTGGGAGAAACGTAATCAGGAACACAAAAGAAAGACCTTGGGGTCCTTGGTGTAAAAGATGGATGGGTGGATGGGAGGGCTGCCAGACATTCCCCTCTAGCCACAGGGACTGTTCAGGCTTCCATATTGTCAGCTTCCAGTCCTGGTCACATGACTGCTGGGAGACGTGAACATGAGAGGGGAAGCCTGAAGGTGTGATTGACATGGAGGTCCCAGAGAAGAGAGGAACTCTTTGGCCTTTGCCAGTCTTGGCCTGGCCCTCTGTATTTTTATCTGTCAGCCATGTGGGCCAGGTGAGTATGCTCATTGGATATGAAACCCACATTTATGAGGACAGCATCTGATTTGCAGTTAATTTGTTGATGCAGCAAAACACATTGTTTCCAAAAGGTCAGGAGGGGAAGTCCTGTTGGAATATCAACTTAATCACCTGGGCGGCATGGATGAGCGGGCGTCCCACGTGGGGCTGCAGGGTGGGAAATGCTCAACTGCCGAGCGCTGACTCGGGGGCAGAGTGCAGCACATGTGGGAGGGGAGGGGGTGTCCCCAGCACCTGGGGAGCCAGCCAGCCTGCCTGGCACCTCCGCTAACTCAGGGAATTCTCTATAGGAAATAAGGGCTGCTACCCTGTTATAGATGAGGAATGAGAGTCCTGCCCAGAGTCATGGAGATGGCAGGACTTCGGAGGATATGAGCTCAGCTCAAATTAATGACAGCTGGGGCTGGGGTGGTGGCTCAGCGGTGGATCGCTTGCCTAGCATGTGTGAGGCACTGGGTTCCATCCTCAGCACCACATAAAAATAAATAAAATTTCACTGATAACTAAAAAAAAAATTTAAAAAATGACAGCTGGGGTGAGGGGTCTATGGTGTCTGTGCCAGGGGTATGGAATGGTGGCTATTTAGGTATACATGGAATCACTCCAATGGAGGACATCTCTAGGACTATTCCTTCAACATCTGTGCGAGGTCAAAAGCAGCATCCCCATTTCACTGTTGGGAAAGTAGGGTCACACAGAAGGTGAAATGTCAGAGTTGGTGGGGACAGGTCAAATCCCAACCAAGTAGGGGCAGGGAGGCTGAAGAGGACAGATGCTGGTGGCCACCAGGCTTGCATAGCTTTGCTGAAGGCTGGGTGCTATGCATGCCAAGCTGGGGTGGGTTGGGGAGAGGAGGCAACCTTCCCTGAGAGGTATGTCCCTTCCTGAGGGCTGAAGAGGTGGGATGTGCCCAGTGGGGCTGGTATGCAAGATGGCTGGCCTCTAAGGCTGGTCCCAAAGCACACCTTGATTTGTGTCTGAATTGTGATCGGAATGGTTCTCTGCCCACCAGACTCCAACTGGCCCTAGGGAAGGAGGCCCTGGGGTCCTGGAGGGGAGGCTGGATAGGACTGGGAGTTTCTCCATTCATCCTGGGGATGTGCATCAACCAGACAAGCTGCTGGGAATGGAGAGGGTGAAAGAAAATTCACAATTAAGCTCTGTTGCTGTTTAATGAGGGAAGAGTTCACCTGGCTAATTTTCCTGGCTAGTAGCCACATCAATGCTCTGACCTGTGCGTGAAAGGGACCCAGTTGGGAGGGGAAGATGGCGCTTGATGCAGCTTTACAAAGGGCCTGTGGGCTGGGAGCAAGGCTCCTCTACTCTTTGGGACTGGAAATCTGCTATTATGCAAGGTATGGAAATAAAAGAGAGCTTCTTTTGATATGCCTCAAAAAGGGAGTGCATTGAAGTGTGGATATTTTTGTGGAGTGTTTCCTTTGAAATGCCCAACCGGCTCCCAGGCACGGCTCTCGCCTGTCCCCCAACTCCTGTCATTATTTCCAGTCCTCCTCGTCCAGCCTCCACTAAGGGGATCCTGCTTGTTGGGGAGGATCAAATGCTTGCCTCTGCTTCACAGCTGCAGTGAGGATGGCAGGAACAGACCAGGGCCTGTTGACAGAGCACCTTCAGGACCCTTGGCCAGAAGCATTTGCAGAGGTAACAGGCTATCATCCAGGGGGATGCTGCATGGGAGAGACTTCGGCATCACAGCTGAGGACAAAGTGTCCATCTAGTAAGCATCCGCTCATGTGGCAACGTGAAGGGGCTTCTCCGTGGGAAAGGAAGGGGTCTGCATTCTGGAGCATCCTTAACAGGCCAACTGGTACTCAGAAGACTCCAGTTGTTGCTGACAACACCGGGGTAGAGGCTCTGTTGTGATCCCATTCCACAGACAGGGAAATGGAAGCTTTTTGCCCTCATTCATGCACCACAGGGAAGATGCTGGAGGGGCTGGGGTGTAATCTCTAGTTGTCACACTTCCAATTAAGTTTTCCATGTGACCCACAACTTGCTGTTCTGAGGTGCCACCTGCAAGAGGGCTGGGGAGCATTCAGGATTGAAGGTGGGCCTGGGAGAAAAGTACAGCACCTGCCGCCAGGGCCAGGCAAGTTGCTGTCTCTGGGGAGGGCATGCTCAGGACTCAGGCCCTGCCTCTCCCGGCCATTCATCCGCAGGCTCAGCACCCTCTTTGCCAGGCGTGAGTGCTGAGCTGAAAGCCATCTCAGATTGGTCCTGAAGAGCAGTGCATTCTTCCCGATGTTGACAGGAGTAGTATTTTGTAGTGGTGCTGGTTAATTTGTAGTGGCATTTGTGGTTTGAAGCCTTGTCAAGATCCCTGATTACTTCCCGTGCAAGGAGCGCGGCTGACGGGAAAGTTCACATGCTGAACAAAAGCAGCCAGGCAGCTGGGAGGGAAGGCTGCACCACGGCCGGGTGACCCTAGCTGCTTGGGGGACAGTGGTGGGGGAGGGAGGAGGGCTAGCACTGGGGCAGGGGGAGGGGAGCCCTTTGTTTTTAGTTGGTGCAGGTGCATGGTCTGAATAGGTGGCATCCCATTGGCGGCCGGAGGGTCGGGTACCAGATGTGGCCGGTGATTGGGTAGGGGCAGGGAGCTTTGCTGACATGTGCCATTCTTGCCCAGACAGAATCAAGAGGCAGGCGCCTTGCTGCTACCTACACTGGGATGGCCATCTGGGATGTCATCAAGGGTGCCTGGGTGACATTCTCAGAAAGTGGGAACTTATGACTCAGAAGGCTAGAAGAGGGGCTTCCAGAGAGGATTCCTCTGATATCAACAGGGGCTATGGTTTCTTGGAATTTGCTATGAACTACACTCTGCTTGGAGTTCTGCATGTAAGGTTTCTAATCTCAATAAGCCCACCAAGAAGTTGAATCCCCCTTTGACAGATGAAGAAGCTGAGGCTGTGTTGCTCTGTGGCTTGCCTTGGCCAGGCCTTATAGCTAACAGGTGGCAGAGCCATGATCTGAGTCCAGGTGTGTCCATTAGCCCCCACTCCTTCCATGAGAAGTGGCACAAGCAGCAGAAGGCAGATGTTGAAATGCATCCCTTTGGGGTCGAGGGCACCTTTCTGGCCCCGAGCAGGCCTCTGTGACACCCTTTGAACCCTCTGTCCTGATCACAAAGGTAGCTGCACGCATCTCACCAGGCCTGGGTCCCTACTAGGCAAGGGTTTGCTCACTACATTAAGGACCAGGGACAGCTCAGCAAAACTAAGATTCATTTATCATCTCTGGAATGATGTCCACCCCAAAGAGTATGCTACTACAAAATTAAAATAAAAGTCTCCTGATTTCGCAGTGGTAGGCATAGGGAGCCTGGTGACCCCTCCCAGGTCAAGCAGTTCCTATGGCCTCTACACTGCTCTTCCTGCCACCAGCAGCCAAGAGGAGCTGGTCCCATCTCTGTCCTCAGCAGGCTGTTCAAACCCAGGCCACACCTCCATGAGCCTCACCTTCCACCCCACCATAAACAGCCCCTCTTTCCAGCCCTACAAAGTGCCTGCCCTGCCCCAGGTGGACCTCTGCCCTTCAGTGAATGCACGCTGGTCCTGTAAGCCCCGATGGAGTCCTGCTCGTCAAGCCTGCATCCCCTTCCTCCTGCTCCCAAGAGTGGGGCACTGCTGCCCCTTCCCTCTCCTAAGGAGGCTCCTCGAGGGTTCACAAGGGCACCCCAGCCTCTGGTATAAGGTCTGGCATGTGGTAAGTGCAAAGAAATGCCTGCCCAAGAGTGGGAAGCCAGTATCAAATTCTGAGTCAGGCCCTCACCAAACATCTGAACAACACCAGGCAAACCAGTCACTGTCCCCATCACTCAGCTTATTTTGGCCACAAGACAGGCAACATTTCTGGCTTCCTTCTGATCAGGAAAAACTCTCAACCTGGAGGTATCCTAGTCGAACAGGCTGAGCCCCAGGGCCATCCCTAAAAGCAAGAGACTTTTTGAGTGGAATGCAAACGTTGAAGCGATAGGAAGCTTAGATGTGAAATATCCCAAAATTTCCCCAGTGTGTCTGTTAAAGAAAGGCAGTCAGGTTCACTAGACAGAGGGGTGGCTGTTTTTCTTCCCTCAGAACAAATGGATGGAGAACCTGGTTTAAAATTCCTGGACCCTGGAATACATTTCTATCTGTGTCAAAGTCTACTATCCAGCGCCTCGGCAGAGTTTAAAATCCTAGCTAATAGGTTAACAACTGTTTTTCTTCAGCTTCAAATGAAGAATATCAGAAGGCTGGGGGAATATGCAGCTCTCCAATTTGTACGGACTGCACACAGCTCCCTGCAATGTGTGTTTGACAGGACTGACATTTTGTACCGCTGTGAGATGGGAAAACGTGTGACATTTTTATTCATGGTGGCGTACGCCCTTGTAATGATCAGCTCTGGTCGATGTGCTTACCGCAGCAGCCCCTGAGCCCTCAGAGAACAAACAGGAACCCAAGGTGCCAGCAGTTCGACTGCCTTATTAAACACCGCCAGGATCCTAACGAAGACCAACTGCTGGAAAATCTCACTGTCAAATCCTCAAGGACATTGTCAGCGCACAGCTAACTGCATATATTTTTCATTTAAAATACTGAAATCCAGCATTGTGCCATTACAACCAAGGGGAGGGGCGCCCGCTCCAGCGGCCATCCTGTCAGCTGCTCCTTCGGAGCTCCAGATGCTGGAGCCAGATGCCCAGTGGGGTTCACAGCTCAAAAGGGGAAGCAGGGATGGGCTGCCTTTCCAAAAACCCTGCCCTGCCTTCAGTGTGAATGGTGGGAAGTTATAGGGCTCTGGGAAGAGTCACTCAGGAAGCGAACTCACTGCCACCCCTTGCAAGCCAAAGCGAATCTGCATAATTAGAAAATCCGTCCTCCCCAGCCAGCCATCTTCCTGTGCAACCCACCACATCCTGCAACTTGGTGCTAATCAGCCTTCTGCTTCGCGGCAGACCTTAAGACATCTGCAGGAACACACGGCCACGGTAGGCGTCACACCGTGGCTGAAAAGCTGTGTGTCAGGGTGCCCACCTGCAATCTCACCACTTGCCTCAATTCAAAGGTCTCAAGGTCAGTGTGCAGGAGGACCCCCCTCCCTTCAGAGGTCATTTCTAATGCTGATGCACACTGATGGATGGAAGCCAATCACTTGGCAGACCCTTGGAGCCTCCCATGATTGTTACAGTAGGTGATTTGGTTATGGCTACACACTCTAATGTATTGATGTATTTATTTTGTAAGTATGTATTATTTATATAGTGCCTCTATTTCCATACTCCAGCCCTAATGCACCAAGACACTCTCTGCTATTTATTTATGGGATCCTTGGTGTGAAAGGCCTAACAAGCCGCCTGTGCTTGGTGTATGTGGGTTTGCAACAAATCGTAAGTTGACTAGCTAAACAACTGGATGTTCTCCACCCACCGTGGCACAGGCTTGCATTTCAAGAGGCTGCCTGCAAAGCTGGTTTAGCATGATACTGTACATCATTCTTGGACAAAATGACCTGGCATGGTGAAGAGCGGCAATAGAGGGAGGAGGGTCACAATGGTTTATACCCTGGGACGGAGGCTAGGGGTGAAGCAAGATTTGGAGATCCTGGCACCTATAGGACCCAGAGGATGTAAAAAGGTGGGTGGTCAGTAGGAACCCTGGGAAAATGGAGGACAGAGAAGGTGGAAGGAGCTGCATCCTGTTTCCTTGAAACAGGCCATCCATTCACCCTTCAGCAGAGCCTGTCACCCTGGGCTACAGAGGGAGGTGTCCACTGACTTTGCACAGCCCAGAAGACCCTCCCTTCACACAGACTGCACCTCAAGCCTCAGCAGAGCATGTTGGTTGGATAAGGAGAAATGTGGACATGCCTTGTGCGGTGTTAGGATGAACTTCATCACCCAGTTGCCCCACCAAGTTGTCTTTTTGGTTTCCTAGACCTCTTCCCCATCTTGTCCTCATTTTCACCCCTGTAAGCAATGTCCTTGGTCAGATAAGCTTTTGCCTGAAATGTAGTGGCATCACTAGTGGCCTCCCTCAACTACTGCCATCTCTTCCCACAGTGGCCCAGGACAAACACCCCTGCTGTCATTCCCCTGAATATTACCCCACCCTGGCTTCTAGTCACCACAGGGTATGATTCAAGTTCCCCCAAGGTCTAGTCACTGCCTCTTCTGCAGTTTTGCTCCTAGCCTGTACCTGCTGGCCTCAGGTCTTCATACTGGCTCCTTTTCCCCTGAAAAGTCACTCCTCTCCTCTGCATATGCCACTTCTTTTCCCTGGAATGTCCACATCCTCTGGCTTCATTTGATATACAACCTGTCTTTCAAGATCCAGCTGAAGTGTCACCTGCTAAGGCCTCCTCAGCACCCTACTCCGACCAGCACACCTGTGTCTATTAGCACTTCTCTTTATTTATGGTTTGTCAGCTTTCTCTCTCAGACAACAAGTGCCTTGAAGGCAGGGACATGTCTCATTCCCCTCTGACCATGGGGCCTTGGCACCTGGCATGCCTTGTTACATGCTTCATGAGAGAAGAAAGGAATTCATGAGGCCATAAAAGAGTAACTCAGGGTTGTGCCTGGCAAGGGACTCCAAGGCTTCGAGTTTCTAATCACAGATGGGAGGAATGCAGGGGAAGAAGAATTCTTGTTAGTCATCAAGGCCAGGGCAGTGGAAGGTGTTTAGTAGATGCCCTGGGCAAGCAAACATCTCCGTCTCTCCCTCTCTGTCTCTGCAGAAAGAAAAATGCTTACACACCTCCTGGGTCAGTCTCCAGCCTTCTGCTGACTGCTTCACCCCCCCAGGCCTCTCATCTTGCCAAGGCTCACCCTGATGCTCATCTGGAAACATTTAGTCAATCACTCCAGATGTGCAAACAGGGGGGATTCACCCAGAGGGGGTTCTGGACTGGGGCATCCCAAGCGGAACCAAGATGGGTCCATAACTATGGAACCATGTGGCTGAAGGGCAACAACATCCCAGGAATCCAGTTCAAACTGCTTCTGGGCAATGTTCACTCCCCTCATACTTTATAGTGAAAGAGGGATACAATCCAACATCTTTTGGGAGAAGACCCTTTTGTATATTCTCCACTCTTTCTTTTCTTTTTTTTTTTTTTTGGTACTGGTTATTGAACTCAGGGGTACTTGACCAATAAGCCACATCCCCGGTTCTATTTTGTATTTTATTTAGAGACAGGGTCTTACTGAATTGCTTAGCTCCTCGCCATTGCAGAGGCTGGCTTTGAACTTGCGATCCTCCTGTCTCAGCCTCCCGAGCTACGGGGATTACAGGCGTGTGCCATTGTGCCTGGCTCTCCACTTTTTCTTTTACTATATTTTGAAGTATTTGGCAGTATACACAAAGTGTGATACAAAATTCCAGAAGACATGAAACTAAGCAGAGTGCCAATGAAACTAACCAGGCAAAAATGGTCACCAGTTACAGACATGGTCAGCATGATCTCTGATAAAGTGCTCAGGAGACTGGCAAGGAGCCTTGGCTGCCAGGAAGCTATGGTCATCACCAGCCAGCTGTCCCAGGATCTGGCCAGCAGGAAAATGAGGTAGGTAAAGCAAGGGCTTTGAATCTGAATCCATTTCACCAGCCAGGGGATGAGGGTCAGGCCCTCACCCCTGCCAGGCATGCAGCAGGTTTTTGGAAGGGCAGCATCTGTTGTTCTCAGCCCTGTACTAAGGCACCTGGGGTTGGATTCGATTATTTCTGGGGATAAAGCAAACTGTCAAGTCCAGACAGCATCCATGTCTCAGACAGGAGAGAGAGAGAGAGAGAGAAGCAGGACAAAATGACCTTGACTTCCACAGCCATCCTAAGCCACATTGCTAGATTTCAAACATGAAATGGCCCCAACCAAATGGCTCAGGAAGTAGGTGGAATTGCTGAAGAGAGCTCCATGAGGGGGCGGGGAAAGGCCTGGCTCCTGCATCAGATAGGCCTAGTGTTAAATTCTTGCGTTGCCACTTACTACATGACCCTGGACAAGTTACCAACCTCTCTGAGCATTGGCTCTCTGGGGATAGTGACTGCATTGATCTTACAGTGTTGTTGAGAAGATTAAGGGAGATGATGCTTGGGAGGGTCCTGGCTTGGACCCAGCAGGTCTGCATCATAATGGAAACCTCTGCCATCCATCTGACCCCTTCTTGCTTTCCATTCTCTTGGCTGGTCCTGGTCATACCTTTCCCAGGGCACAGCAGCAGTTAGTAATTTACCTAAACCCCAGGTGGTGCCTGGCTCCACCAGGGCTCGGGATTGCTGAGGAATATGCGACAGGCAGCTCCTGGCACACACTCCTGTGGCCATGGAGCAGGGACTACCTGCACAGCCATGGACACCAAGCTGACTCTCTTGGAGGATCTTGCTTGTGGGATATAATTTATTTTCAATATTTTATGTTCTATTTCCCCTTCCCTACTGTGATAAACTCCCCACCTTTGGCACAGAGAATTCTAATCTGAGAAAATGCCTCCTCTGGTCTCGCTGAGTCAGATTTCCTGCTCTTGTCCTGCTGGGCTCAATATCGCCCTGGCAGGGAGCTGGATGTAAGCAGCTCCAACACAGACCTTTAAAGAAATGCTGTTTTTAGGCTCTGGCTGGTCCCCTGGCAAAGAGGCCCTGCTGTCACACTGCTGAACGTGGACAGACTCGGGGATTCAGGAGGCCTGTCACTCAACACAGCTGGGCATGCAGGGATCCTAAAGTGAACACAGGCACGAGGAACGGCTGCCACCCCTTTTTATGGCTTCCACTCTCTGAGCTGATCAGGGCTCGAGGGCACCAGGTGTAGCAGCCCCGCCCTCACCTCGTCCCTGATCTGCTGCCTTTTATGCTCACTCTGTCACTCCCCAAACTCCCACTGGGCAGTTTGGGTGTGCCAGGATCTGTAAGGTGCCAAGGATACAACATGAGCCCAACACTGTCCCTGACTGGGGACTGAATGTAAGTGCACCACCTGAAAGCAGCCAGCAGGGATGGTTCTAGCCCAGAGCAGCAAGGAAGCATGTGGCTTGGAGAAGGCAGGGGAGGCTGGAGGGGCAGAGGTGTTTGGGCAGGGTCTTGAAGGGCTAGTGGGATTCTATCAGGTGGAACAGAAGAGGAAGGACATTCCTGGCAGCAGAGATGGTAGGAGCTGATTCATCCTGGGTCCCCCCTGTGTCCTGTCTGAAGTCTGGGCTTGAGCAGATGTCCATAAAGAGCTGGTGAATGAATGAATACAAGTGTCAGGGGCTAGAGGAAAGGAGGGTCTCTGAGGGGGTGGGCACTTCAGAGTCTTTCAGGGTGAGCAGAAACTGGCCAGAAGTGGAGGATGACAGGGATCTCCAATTCAGAAAATCAAGCTATGGTCAGGGTGGGTCCTCAAGGCTGGGTATGTTCTGATGATACAGGCCAACTGGCAACCGAGGAGGGAAACCTGAAGGGGGCTACCATTCTGAGGGCTGAAGGGCCTATCTTCATTCTTGATCGTATTTTCTGACGTGCTGGTATCTCACAGAGCAGTCAACGAGACGTAAAACCTGAGGGGTGTAGGGGAGCAGAGAGCTGGCTCCTTGGTGGAAATGGACAGAAGCATGCCTGGGAAGCCCAAGGGCAGAATAAGCCCCCAGGAGCTGAAGCTCATGAAAGAGGAATGGGTAAGAAGAGGACACTGGGGATGTTAGAACAAAAGTGGCACTAGAAACCACAGATAGAGCCCGACAGCTCCCCACAGGGCAGAGTCAGGGCCAGGTCAGAACGTGGGAAGAGCACCACCCACAGGAAGGAAGGATAAATGCAGCTCGCAGGTACAGAGCCCAGCTGGACTGAAGTCTGTACACGGGTCAGCCATGCCAGGGTCCACCAGCCCAATTTCCATTCCTCTTCATATTTCTTGGGTGGACCTTTTTGGAGACCACATCTTTGGCTTAAGGAACAGCCTAAAAAGTGAGAATTTCGCAATGTAATCAGCTAGAGAAAGTAGGTGGGAACCTCCTGGGCCAGTGTAGGGGAATCTGGGACTTAACAGGAAGTCAGCTGCCACCCTGTCCAAGAGTAGCTTCCAAACATAGTCTGTCAGGTTTGGAACCTTCCCCAAGAATCTGAGACACAGTCTGAAGCAGCAGCTCCCACCTGCCTAGGACAATGAGCCCTCCGCCTTGTCCTTAAAGCAGAGCAAGAGTGTGAATACACACTGCACCTATGTGCAGCACGGAGGTAATGGCATCTCCCGAGGACGCTGGCCATAACCACCCTCAAGACAAAACTGGTTGGAGTTTAAAGCAAATAACAAGGGCAAAAAGGAGACTAGGAGATACCCCATGGTCCCATCACATAAGCACAAATCTGGGCTTTTTGAAACTATGAGATGGATTGAGTTGAACCACTGGCTATGGTCCCATGGCCTCCCTAGGTCCAGGTAACTGTCATCCCTATTTTCACATGTGCAGCCCAGAATAGTCATTAGTGATTGTTTGCTGAACAAATGACACAGGTTCCTGGCATCTTTCCTTCTCCACTCCTGGCCATACACTGTAGCTGACCTTGCTGCTCTCCATCCCTCAGAAGCCATTATAGGCAACCATGATTGGCTATGCTTGTCTCTTTAACTTGGGACACCTGCTTCTATATTCCTGGCCTACCGTGCACTGACCTGCCATTTCCCTTCTGTCCCCTCTCTATGTGGTGTCCTGGTTGACATCTGACCCTGACTCAGTCCTTCATGCTCTCTTGACTTCAGGATCCTCACAGTTCTGGGTCTGAAACTTTCTCTGTCATCAGACAACAGGACAAGAGGCTGGGACGAATTTTACAGTTTGATCTCTGCATATTATCAGTTTGACCTGTTGTCCCTTATTTAGATAACAGCCACCTCATTTTCTTCCCAGGAACCATCTCTCAGGCCTGTGCTTCAGGTGGGGTTACACCGATAGCTCAGAGTCCTTGGCCCCAGAGACGGATAAGACAGGGGCATATGAGCAGAGCTAGGTTCATAAGTGAAGGCCATGCCTTCACTTGGGCTTTACTTATCAGCAGTGTGAAAGCTCCTAGGAAATGGCACTCACTTTCCTGTTGGTCTTGCCCTAGAGAGGTGTAGTCTACAGCTATGGTACTCGTGCCATCACTAGGAGAAGAAGGCCTGCTGAGTGGTCCTAGAAGAAGAGGCAAAGTAAAAAAATATAGCAAAAACAAATGGATCTGAATGAGTTGATACCTGGATCAAGCCATACCTGAAGCTAATATAAGTCAATGATTTCTCTTTTGGGTTTTATGACTCTTGCAACCCCAATTACCCTAATGAGTATAGACTCCCAGCCTAGGCCCTGTCCCTGACATCACCAATGCCAACTTCTATATGTGCTTGATTTTCGTTCTGTGTTCTACTCCCTCACACATACATATAAGGAAAGCACCAGCATGCCTTTGTGACCAAAGGGTTTGGTATACAGAGTCTCCACCAGGTGCAGGACACCTGCTTGTCTTAAGGTGCAGGACACCTGCTTATCTTAGTGCCATATGAGGCCCAGAAGCATTAAGGAGGACCTGGGAGTCTAAGGACACCAGGAACAAAGACTTACTTATGGTCCCACATCCTAAGATGCTGGGCCACCTGCTCAGGTCACTGTACTGGCTCAGACACTACAAACCCAGCATGGAACTGTCATGTTCTCAGCAGAGCTGGTTAAGAACCCAATCATTAGAATCAACAATATGGCTTTGAGCCCTGAACATGGCTTCTGAGTTGCAGATCCTCGGCTAAGTCCCCATCCTCTCTGAGCCTGACCTTTCCTCTGAGACCCCCAGAGGGGGGCTGAGCGGATTACACGGGTCAACCTACTGGAATGGGCCACTGTGTTTCTCTAGGGCTCAGTGCCTGGCCAGGGTGAGCAACTTGGCCTCACCTCCCTCCTGCAGCTGTGTGGAGACATGCCTCACACACAGGAGGGGCTCAAACGGACTCACGGTGCTCAGGTCCCAGGAGGGGTGGTCTGGGAGGGAGAATGACCTTGGCCCCGGTCCTTCTGCAGCCGTCCTTCACTGTGCTGAAGTTGGGGTGGTGTGGCTTAGAAAGCAAGCGGCTATTTTGAAGCTGGCTTTTCACTGGCCGCCGACATCTCTCAGCCCTTCCACAGCACACTGGGAGCTCTACCCACACTGCTGCGCTGTCCAGTGTCTCCAGCCCCCTGCGATGAGGGGAATGCTACCTGAGAGGGCAACACCGAACGCTTGTTCAGAAATCTCCTGAATTTCCAACTCAGCCTTACGAATTTTCAGAATCTCAATTTCTGTTTTGATTGGCAAGTTCCCCCTTCTGAAATCAAATGTGTCTGCCCAGAGGGGCAAACTCCAGCCTTGCTAAGCTCTTTTTTTTTTTTCTTTTTGCAGTGCTGGGGATTGAACCCAGGGCCTTGTGCATGTGAGGCAAGCACTCTACCAACTGAGCTATATCCCCAGCCCCTTGCTAAGTTTTTTAGAAGGCTGTCTCTGGACTAGCCTGGGCTATAAAAGGGTGAGTGTGTGTGGGAAGACAGGTGTAGCCCACTACCCTGAACACAGACCTGCTGCCATCTGGGGGCCACGCTGCTTTTGGTAATGCCAATGAGTGAGTTGAGATAATGGTAGGCAGCAACCCCACCAGGACAGAAGGCAGGGCCCTGTTACAGTCACCCTACAGCTAGAACAAAGGCTGGACTGGAGCCAGAGAAGCCGGAGAGAATGTGGTGGGAAGACCAACACAGTGCTTTGCTTTCTTGCACAAAGATTGGTTGAAAAAAGCAGAAAAGGGGGCAATGGAAAGGGGAAACATGCTTGGGAGTGACAGGCTTGGAAGGGATGGAGTGTAGGGAACTCTCCATTCCAGGCCCTGGGCATGTGGCTGGTAAGTCCCAATGACAAAAATGACTTTGACGCTTGCCAGCCTGCTCCCATCTGATGCTGGATGCACTGACCTGCCCCCTGCCCCTTCTGCTCTCAAGTCCAAGTCAGACTGGGTAGCATCATCTGCCCTCTCCAGTGCCAGCCCCCAGAGATGCCACCAGTACCTTTCCCTCTGCACAGTGACAGCTTCCTCTGGGCCTAAGCTTTGCTTTCCTACTGAGAGCGATAGGGATGCAGGTTGGCTATAAGTGCATGGGCAGGAGGGCATGTTTTAAGACTTGAGAGGACAGGACTGACTGGAAGGTAACCAGCTCTGCTCCTGCCCACCAGGGAAAGAGGCTGAGACTAACCTTGGGCTAGGTGCCAGCATATTTCATTTAATCCTGATAACAACTTATGGCTCAGATATTATCACCCCAGTCTAAAGATGAGGAAACTGAGTTTCTCTGAGATTAAATGACCTACTGAAGGTCACTAGCTAGTTAGTGACAGAGCTGAAATTCAAGCCCAGAGGTGCCAGATTCTAAAATCTGCTTCATGCACCCTTCCTCTAGCAACTGGTGGGCATTCACCTTTCGGCAGTTAAATTTGGGGGTGGGGGTGAAATGCTATATATATATTTTTTTCTCCCTCTGTCTCTGAATGGATGGTGTGTGAGTGTGTGTATGTGTATGTGTGTGTGTGTGTGTGTGTGTGTGTGTGTGTAACTTCTTGGTCATACCATTTGAAAGTAAGTTTCTTGTTTCTGGCACCATGCCATCTCACCCCTAAATACTTCAGTATGTATTTCCTAGGAACAAAGATAAGGAATACATATAAAACTTGCTACTAACATCATTGTCTAGTACTTCTGTCTATCTTCAAATTTCCCACCTTTCTCAAGAATGTGTTTGCGCTGGGGAGATAGCTCAGTCG
The DNA here is from genome assembly GCF_902686455.1 of Sciurus vulgaris. NCBI lineage: Eukaryota > Metazoa > Chordata > Mammalia > Rodentia > Sciuridae > Sciurus > Sciurus vulgaris. The sequence continues at coordinate 79,667,496 of NC_136476.1, forward strand.
GTAGAGTGCTTGCCTTGTAAGCACAAGGCCCTGGGTTTGATCCCCAGCACACCCCCCCAAAAAAAACCAATGTGTTTAAAGTAAAAATAAAAAACACCCCCACATCTGAGTTATGTCCCAACTTTGCATGAGGTTATGTATCTATCTTAGTCTCTTTTACTGATAAAATCTTTGTCTGATTGATGCAGTTGCTTTATTTTATGTAATTCACAGGCTAAAGGGACTCTCCCTTCTCTGACTCCTTCCATCCCCTCTTCTGCACAGCTTTACTTGTCCTTAAGTGCAGGGCACAAGTGGTTCTCTGCCTGGTTCTTACCACCTCCCTTCTTAGGGCATCTAGACTAACTTAGAATCTCATAAAGACACACAGAATCAAATGAGACACGATCTGAGTGGCTACAATACAAAGCTGTTTCTACTTGGAAATGAAACCTTATTTATGGAAAGTGAATTTGGAATTAGTTTTTGACCACTAATGGAATATTCATTTTTCTTCTTCAAGTGAACAGATAATTATAAGCACAGAAAATGAAATGAAATCAAATAACTTGCTGGACACATAGCAAGTACTTAAACAATAATCAATCAGTTATGACCTAGTTTAAACATCTGTAGCAACAGCAAAACCCCAGGATATTTACTGGCTGCCAGTTCCATGCCAGGCCCTGCAGAAGGCAATGGACTTTTGAGAGACTCACATTTCCGGGGAGGAGATAAACATTCAAGAAATGATTACGAGCCTGTGTGAGAGGTGAGGCATGTGCAGACCAACACTTCCTGGGAAGGCAGGGAGGCTGGAAGGCTTACAAAAGGATCTGCTTTGGGTCTGAAGAGGCAGATGGTGAAGGGCCGCATGGGCCATGCCAACAGGGAAAGATGGAATCTTTAGGGGAGGCTAGGAACAAGGGGTGACATGGGCCCCTGTGCATGCTCTAGGTGGCCTCCTGCAAGCTATGTGATGACTGCAGTGGAGATGCCATGCAATTGGGGCAAGTGATTGTACAGCCTGCACTGAGACTGTGACACAGCTGATGGAGAAGAGGAGACAGAGTGGTGTCAGGAGGTAGAGGGGAGAGGCTCTGGCAATGGTGTGTGGGACTGGGGTCTGGTGCCACTCGCTGAGGGAGAACTGGAGGAGGTGGAGCTCACAGCACACTGGTGGCTGGCACTGGAGTCATCTGGATAACATGGGATACCTCCTGGAGGTGTTCGGGATCAACACCTGAATTGTAGGGAATTGTGTGTGCCCAGCAGGAGACTGGAACTGAAGGACTGGCTCAGCACTGCAAAGCCAGAACTCTCCAGATACACACACAGGCAGACAAATATATTCTAAGAGCTGGTCCTAGGGTGGTGTCCCAACCTCTCTGTCACAACTTTCCAGAAGCCACAGTAGTGCCTGATAGGGACTCTGGTTTAATCAGATCTCCAAGTTTTACATAAAAGAAGTTCATAATTCTCTGCTCAGATGGGAAAACAACAGATGCACCTTTCAACACACAGATCCAACAGGTTGGAAAGCAGGTAAGTACTCTGCAGATCAGTCAGTTGGGGAAACGCTAGGAAGGGGGCCCTGAAAGTGGTCTGTATTAAGTTCTCAGGTGAGCCTCATTCTCCCACTGCCTAGCCTTGGAGGGTTCCCAAGAAGTCCCGTCCCGGCCCTGGCCCACAGCTTTGGCACAACCAGGGCCAGAATCCAGCATCACTGGCCTCCAGTGTCAGTTCAGTGCCATATACAGGAGGGAGGGCTGCGCATGGCCAGAAGTAGGGGTGCTTCTGGAGCAGGACTGAGCTATTCTTCCCAGCAAACACTGTCCAAGCTGAACTGGTTTCCTCATTTGCACAAGGCTCTTTTCCTTATTGGCTGATGGTTAAGGTGCAATTCAATGAGCACAGATGTAAAAGCGCCTAGTAGTCTGGCCATCTGATTAAACACAGGGACCATGGCAGTTTTCAAGGGGGTGCTGCCTCCATTGACTCCTCCCAAGAGAAGGGGGTCAGGGCAAAATGTTCTAGCTGTGGGGTGCTCTGTCCTTGTGGAAGACACTGCTTTCACCCCTTCTATAGTCATAGAAAGGAGGGAGTTTCCATTTCCCATCCCAGGAGACAAAAGCACAGGTCACCCCTAGTCTGTCTCTACCCTGTTTTCTCACTCCTGCCTGGGGGAGGAGGCTCCTGCCTGGGGTCTGCGAAGGACCTGAGCATGTTCTGTCATCTCTTCCAGTTCCCCCTGCACCTGCAGCTCCTCCCTGTGAAGAGCCATTGTCCACTTACCCTGTGTGGTGAAAGAGTCTTAAATTCTAAGGCAATGTTTTAGTAATCATTTGGCCTCTGGTCTAATGCAATATTCCTTTAGTTTTAATTTAAAAAGCTGGCACACCTGTAATCCCAGTGATTTGGGAGGCTGAAGCAGGAGGAACAGAAGTTCAAGACCAGACTCAGAAATTTAGCAAGAACCTGTTTCAAAAAAATATAAAGGGCTGAGGGTGTGCTCAGAGCACTGCTGGGTTCAACTGCCAGTACCAGGTGGTGGTGGTGGGGGGAAGCTGGCATTTTAATCTCATTTGACTGTCTCCTGGATCTTATTTCTCAACTGATTCTAAACTTGAGAAGGGAAAAAAAATAGTTACTTAAAGTCTCTCTAAACTAAGTATTTTCTAAGGTTGGAACAGGCATTCTTGAGCCATATAATTTTGAACCTTCCAAGAAACCATACATGATCAAGATGCAGAGGCAAATAAAAATCCACCTATTTTGCTCATCACAAGCTCTGAGTGGATAACATGTCTGCTTTAGCAAACAAATGAATTGCTACTGAATTTGGTTTGTTGACAAAATACCCTTTAACATAGGATCCCATGAGGGACTATGGAGAGTGGTTCTGGGGAAGAAAAGATTGCGTCTTTGAGGCCCTCAGAGCACTCTGGACTCACCTCTCTAGTGCCCTCAGCACTTACTCTTGGTCAAGACTATCCATCTGCTGATCTGTCACCATCCTTATACCCTACAAGGGTGTAGACTGAAGGCTTATCTGTCTTATACACAGCATGTGGATGAATGGATGCACAAACAGAGGGAAGGTCCCAGCCTTGAAGGAGCAACTCTGAGGGAGAAAGCGAGAGAGTACCTCCTTCTCTGGCAGTGGCCAGTCTTGTCCTAATGCTAAATCCCATCTCGCCAGCCTCCTCCTGCAGAGGGCCGCTGTCTGAGGACTCCGCAAAGGGCCTCTGTTGGTTCCCTGTCACCCTGTGGGGATGTTTCCATGGAGCTCCCTTGGCAGACTGCGCAGGCACCAGCTTTGCAAGGTAGAGATTAACGCAACCATTTCAACAGTCTGCCTGCTGAGTTTTCTTAAAGAATGAAATTCACAAAAATGCAAACCTAGGTAAGGATTTTTCTGAGGTTATTGAGCATGATCTGACTAAGTGAGTTATCTTGCTGGCATGCATCAGCTTTAAGAGACACATTGAACAGATGAAGTCCTTGCTCGGTGAGGGAGCTGGCATGAGCTAGACTCTCCTGGGTTTCCATGTTGGTATTGTGGGCCTAGGCAGATGCCTTAAGGTCTCTGAGTTCCAGTTCTGAATCCATAAAATGGGGTTAAAAATTCCTTCAAAGGGCTGTGGTGGAAGTGACCTGAAATATTGTGGGGAGGTGGTCTGTTGTTTTCCAAAAGGACAATCTATAGCACTGGGGTTATATGACTGGCTTCGGTGATCCCTGATGAATGCTTAAAAATTTTTATACGCCCAGAAAAGAACTGGACCAATATGTTAAACCTATGATTTTTACCAACTGCTTAAGATGGGGTGAAAGTTGGTATAGATGTCAGGTTTGAGCCTGTTTAAAGGAAACTATCAAGTTATAAAAAAATTAATACAGATGGTTGGAGAGTGTGGCAAAAATTTTTGAACCGGAATTCAAAGGCCTGTTTTTTTGGAAGAATCTGAAGACCCTAAAACTCATGTCTGCCTGTAGTAGGAGCTCTACCTACTGTGGCCAATGGCCCATCAAACCAGGTGCCTGGGGAAGGACGCAAGGACAACCTACTGTGGGACAAAGCTGGAAAGAGTTAAAAGAAAGGGGTCTGCAGTTCCCCTGGCCCATCCCCCCAGCAGCTAATCTGTCACCTAATGAAGAAGGGGCCGGCACAAGCGAGCTAGCTGGCAGTTCACTTACAGCGGACTGATTAAGAATGTTCAACCAACAGCAGACTGTAGACCTTTCCAGAGAAAATAAATAGAGTGTAGACTGTATGCAAATGTGTTTGTCACTTTGACAGCACGTCTCAATTAAGGCATCTCGCGGCTGTGGGTAGGCGCTGCGGCTGCAGCTGGAAGGGAGAGCCGGCTGCATGGCTGATCCTAGGGGCTTGACCCTAATCCGCATGCATGCATTAAAAAAAATCCTGCCTTCCTGTACACTTGCATAATGCTGGCAGCCACGTGAGGGAAGTGACAAACGGGGGGGGGGGGGAGCCACTTTCATCCTCTCCAGTTTGCAGACCTGTGAAGGCACAGACAGCTCTTATTTCAACAGAGTTTGGGGTGGCTTTTTTAATTGTTTATCCCCCACCCGCGTGTGCACACACACTCTTATTCTGCATTTAGCTGGGAATGACATTAAAGCGTCTCTACTTCTTGCTGAAATGGAAAGAAGGTCTTTCTCCATTTCAAATAGGGCCTCCTTTTTTTGTGTTTCGAAAATGGAATGTTTAACACCATGAAATCCCTCTCCCCCGCCCCCTCTTTCTCTGTAATGGGCTCCAAACTCCAGCGAGGGCTCCTTTCATGGGCAGGTTAGTGTGTGCAGGAATGAGGACAAAGGAAAGCAGGAAGCTGACTATGGAATGCCATGCTGGCGACAACCAGGGGCTGTGCTTTCAGTAAGCACAGCTAGGGAACTGGGGTGTGGATCTTTCCAACAGGGCCTGACCCTGGGGAGGAGGCAGCTCTTTGGGGTGCAGACACCAGGGCAATTTGAAGATAATCATGAACCAAATGAGCACCCCCATTCATGCTTCTTTCAATTTTCAGAATATCCCTTTTAAGTGTAAAATCAGAAAAGAGGATGAATCTCCCCAAGTTAAAAATGCATGAATGTATTATCTGAACAGATTGATTAGAGAAGAATGATTCTTATGTTTCAACCAATTCACACCTTACAATAATAGCTACAGCAACGGTTCCATCAGTTCCCTTCATTTCTAAATAGCTCCATGCCAGGTACATAGTAGGCCCTTGATAAATGTCTGTCAAAACTAGGAATGTTTTAAATGTAGGATTCTAGGTCTTCATGTGGTGAAACAGAATCACATTTAAAGTAAAATTCATAAAGACTAGTTTAATCATGTCTCACCTAATAAATGGCTTAAAAAAAAAAAAAACAGGTGATTTAAGAATAAATAACCTTGCAAATTCTTGTTATAACCATATCTTGCTAACAGAGCCAATTCTCATAAACCCCAAACAAACAAAAGGACTTGTGCTAACCAGAGTTAAGAGAAGTGGAGAAGGGCACACAATCTATTTCAACCAAAAATATGACCATGGATAGGAATGGATAAAACAATTTTAGTTTCTATACAGAATACAATGTGATACTTAAGGGGAAAAAATGAGTAGACAATTTTTCAAATGCTTAGGTCGTTGAAAGTAGTTGGGTAAAGAATCGGGTCTCTAGAACCACAGCGAGGGTGTTTACTCTGAGAAGCAAGACTCCTGATATTGATTTTCAGGAAGTACATTAATAAAGAACTCCTAATTGATTTTTTTTTAAGACTTCGCTTGTTGCCTTTTATTTGAAGGTGCAAAGAAGGGCCTGGGATGCTAAAGTGTTCTAATGAGATGCTTAGCTAACAGGCATCTTAAAGGCAGTGCCTGGGAGTGGGGGAGGCAGCAGCCGCATTTAATGACTTCATTCAACGGTGGAGCTAGCTGATGACCAGAGCCAGACTGTCTCCCTGAAATTTTTGAAAATTCACCTTCAAAACATGTTTGCACCAAATAAACATTTGACGACGTGAAAAACTCCATGGAGTTGCTCTGCCAAGGAGAGTTGGAATGAGGAACCGTCTGCCGCATGTGCTACAGCTTCTGCTATGAACAAAACAACAAACCCCCAAACTGGAAAACCAAACAGACCCTGAAAAGGGCCGGGATACCTACCTGCCCAAAGTGGACCGTGATCGGCCTCCGGTCTTCTCGGAGCTTGGGGTCCTTGGCCTCCACCAGTGGGGACGGCATAGTCTTAGGCAGCGGCTCTTCAGTGGTGGGGACACAGCCATTCTCTGTGATGTCCTGCGGGGAGGAGTATGATCCAGGGTTGGTGTCGGGGGCTCCCTCACACCCCACAGCTAAGTGGCCTGCCATGGAACTCCCTCTGGGACATTCCAAGCCTATCCTCCTGGGAAAGATGGAGGAAATGGAAGGCTAACTTGGCCCTTTGACTTTTAAGGACTAGAGAAACCAAAATCATCTGCATTAAATTATAAAGATAAATAAGTCTTAATAGTGAAAAAAATCATCTTTCATCCTATCTTACACAGGTATTTTCATTTTTACATATTCACTGTGTCTACACACATTTAAAAATTACTTGCAATCACAGCTCATGCTTAATTTTATATCCTGTTTTGTCTCAATATATTATGAGCATCACCATGGTGCTACATAACAATTATAATAATTTTAATGGATGCATAATATTTCATTGAGCAGATATGCAATAATTTAATAAACCATTCCACTGCTATTAGACATTTGTTTCTATTTTTTTTTTTTTTTTTTTTTTTTACTTTCTAAATACCCATGATAAATATTGTAGTTTTCCTTTCTTTTGTATTATTTCTTCCATGGAAATCCCTAGGAATAAAATTACTAGGTCAAAAGACATAAACATTTTTCAGGCTTTTTATTCATTCTACCAAATTTCCAATTTACACCAACTACCAGCAATGGATGCGTTATCAGTTTCACAGTACTTGTTAGCCTTATCATTTAAAAAATGTATCGCTAATTTAATAGGTGAAAAATTAGACCTCATTGTTGTTTTAATTTGCATTACTTTGATTATTTGTGAGTGTGGACATTTTCTCCGTGTTCCTCTGCTGATGATGTTACTGTGTGTGAACATGATGTGCTTGTGTCCCACTTTCTACCCCCACCCAGTCTTCCTAAAAGAGAATAAAGAGACTAGTCTGAGTTAGGACCCTGATGGGGGGAACATTTAGGGAAATATTTTTCAATCCAGAAATTTACATTTCATTTGTGCTTCTGATAAATAAAGTCACATTAGAAGGAAAAGAAAAACCCAATATGCAAAAGGCAGGTAATGGTTCCGTGGGCCAATGCTGGAGCTGACTGTGCATGTGGGCTATCTGGAACACAGATGTACAATGCACCAAGTGTCATGTATTGTACTCAGGTCAAGAAAGTTGCTTTGATCTTGACTGGAACCGGGTAGAGAATAAATGTACAAATTACATGTAAATAATAATTTTTTTTTGCCAAGTAAAAACATGGAGCCTGTATTAAATAATAAATACAATTGCCAATTTTTTCATTGTAAAAACTAACTCATATTTTAGTCAAAATATTGCACATAAGAGGTAACTACTCTTCTCAGCTAAGTAGAGAGAATGGTGGGACATGGGGGAAAGTGGTTGCTTATTGAACAACCATGTATTAAGGAGAAAACATCTCTGAGCCTCAGTCCTCTGTAAAATGAGGCTGTGGTAGCTATGAGAAAAAAAGGAGCTAGGTGAGACAATGCAAGTGCCTAGGCCATTATTAGCTACTCAGTGAACTGTAGGAATTACATAGATGCCCCTCCCATACCATATTTATTTGCTCTTCAGCTGCCTACCTGCTGGCCTCCTTTCCTAAGGAATCAGCTGCCTGTAAAGGCCAGACTGAGGAGTCTCTACTGCTTGGTAAACAAGACAGGGAGGTGGTGACCTCTTGACTTTACAGGGAGAGCTTGTATCAGGTGGCCTACATCAGATCAGTCAGTCTCAGCCAGGCTAAGTCTCAGTGATGAAAGAGGCTGCCAACAGCCATTGAGAAGTGTCTCCTTCGGAAAGGGGCTGCCAGAAGGTGCTTTTAGGTCAAGTGGAACAGAGGAGGGGAGGGGCTCCTCGGGTGCTAGAAAGCAACAGAGGGCCAAAGGGGCATTTTGGATCCAGGTGGAGATACCCAGAGGATAAATATGAGAGGTTGAATAATGCCAAACAGTAACCATTTCATGTGCAGGGCTGAAAAAAGTGGAGCTGTAAGGTAACATGGTAAGAAAATAATTAAGAAACTACAAGATAATGGGTATTTTAAAAAAGAAAACACATGTGGTCGTTTTGGGAAAAGTGTCTCCTAGCTTTCCTTTTTTTTTTTTATTCCCATCAATTGTCTAATCTTTCCAATTTATTAGACCTCTCCACAACTATTTCTTTATTTTTACAATGAGGAGACAACAACCTGCTTGGCAAACTTCCAAGCTACTGGGTGATGGGTTAAATGAGTTGAGATATGAGGATTTGAAAAAATGTCTGAGCATTGTGAAAATTGAACATTGGATTCTTGCCTCCTGCAAAGGACCAAAAGATTCCCTGGATGGAGCGCCTTTCTTGGTGGGCACTTTTCCAGATCCTAGACCTTCGTTCTCACGCTTAGTCCCCATACTGATCACAAGGTAAATAGAATTATCTTTTTTTCAAAGGTATGGAAATAGGGTTCAGAGACGGTAACTTACCCCAGGCCACAGTGCTGAAGTGGAGGCACATACAGCTATCAAATCCTGGCCTTTATATCACATTGACCCATGAAAATGGCACATGCCATGATTCTTGAACTGATGAAGGACTCACCACCCCATCAGAAGTACCTCCCGCCTCCTTGGCAACCCTTCTTGTTAGACTAATTTTTTTCTGTCAGTGCTAGGGATCAAGCCCTGGTCCTCTCACATGCTAGGCAAGTGCTCAGCGACTGAGCTGTACCCCAGCTCTAGCCTGATCGTAATCTGTATACCCTGTACTACCTGTGATTCCCCACAGACAATGAGTTCCTTAGGGTTTAGGTTCTCTGTCCTGGATTCTCTTAAATCTAGCATGCACTCTATAGTAAATCTTTATAAAGTTGAGCCAAACATTTGGAAGCAAATGTGTCCAATATACAAATGTGCCTGGGTATCTATCAAAAGCAGTGCCGTACATTTGCTTTACTTAGAAGATTCAGAGGTGTAAAATTTCTAATGAATTACATTTCTTATGAAGTCTGTGGCTCACCCCACTGATTTTTTCACTTTGTCACTGTTTCCTTCACTTAAGGACAACTGCTTCCTCTAGGATGCCACAGGGAGCAGAGCCAGGAGGAGGCTGGGAACAGTGTGCAGCTTTTGCTGCACCTACCAGCAGAGGACCTGCTGAGTTGGGGACAGGGCAGCAGCAGCGTCCACCCACGACCAGGAAGTGGCAGCTAAGAGTTCACTGGCTTTGCGGAAGGCCTGGGCAGCAGGTTCTCTCCTCTTCTGGTAGGAATATGCAAACTGGCAATTTATACAAAAGATGTACGTGCCCTTTGGCCCACTAATTTCATTTTTAAGACACTTATCCTAATGAAAGAATAAAAATTGCTGCAGTCTAATGAGAATGTTTGCCTAAAATATTAGAACTTAGGTGTCCAACAATGGGATTGATTAAATACTGTATATATGCCCATCAGATCAAATTTTTGGAGTCATTTAAAGCAATGACGCATGGAAGAAATATTAAGTGGCCTGGGATATGTTCAGGATATGCTAAGTGAAAATGCAGGTTATGAAATGAGATCATTTTCTTTTTGCTTCTCTGATTTGTTGAATTTCCCTCAATAAACATGTATTTTGCTTGCAAACAAGGAAAAACTGACCTTCTAAATGTCATTTTTAAAAAGCAAAAACAAGAGGCTGATGGGAGGGGTAAGCCTATTCCTTCTTGAAGGGTCACATAGGAGGAAGACACTAGACAGAACTACAGATCAGAGGCCACTGCATGCAGGGTGGCAAATCTCTCCTCAGGAGCCCTGAGGATCCAGGAACTGGGGTTCTACCAGATCGCATTCCTCAGCAGAGGTGAAGGAGGCAGAAAACAACTCTATTCCTATTTTATCTTCCCTAAGGGTTTCCTGTGATAAAGTCAGGACTGAGCTAGCCTCCACCTTTGCAGAGAACATAGGCAAGAAGGGGTCTGAGATGTTCTGAGACCGCCACAAGCAGTCAGGGAGGCAGCAACCCAGACTCTCAGACTCCCCATGGACAGCAGGGCTCTGTGTGGCCTTGGGAGGAGCCGAGAGGAGTCTTCCTGGGACAAGAGGTAGAGAGCAGGGCCTACATATGGAATGGCTGATGTGTCCTTCTCCCTTTTGGGCAGAAGATAGGAGGTCTGCAAGGTTGGGAAGGTCATAACCAAGGGAGGGCTCCCTTCAGAACTGTTCTAGACATCTTGCTCTAGTGCGGCATGGGCGACGTGAAGGAAGGTGATCCCATGCCAGTTATTTATCAGGGTATTTGGGCAGATGAGCTAGTCCAGATGTGAGATATAAGAAAACAGGATCGCCACTCTCATCTGTGGAGTGGCTACTAAGTGCTGCTGTTTAAACACTTTACCTCTTCTAATCCTTATGATAATCCAGCAAAAATTGGTATTTTCCCTAGTTTACGGATGAGGAAAACTAGGTTCAGAGAGTTCTAGTAACTCACCCTAATGTTCCAGCGCCAAACTGGCTCTTCTGCCTCAGAAGCTCAAATACCACATCCCTGTGTGGGGGAGTTTAAAGGCACCCAAGGTGTGAGGCTGCGGCTGTCCTGAGCCTGACTTAGTTTACTGGTGAGAGTGCTTCCTTCTCCACTTTGAGATTCATGCTGCGTCCCTTTTCCCAGCCTACCTCCCACCACATCAAATGTAAATTAAAATATGAATATTGATATCAAACTAGTAGCCAAAGTTGGAGTCTGTGTGATTGAGGCTGCAGCGTATTTTAATGTGTCTGGAGACAGGGAGCTGACAGTCGTATGATAAGGTGTGAAAATGTCTGTGCTACAAGAGTCTACCTGGCTCTCCTTGCCCCTCACGTGCCGGCTCACTCTCTTCGCTGAGCTCAGAAATATTTGGCCAGAAACTCAAGCCAACTGTGAATTTGCTCCTTTCAATCACAGAGACTCTAAACAAGCTTGACTTGTCTTTTAAAGATCAGGGATTTAGAAACTATACAAAGGGCTGTGAAATGGGCCCATTTGGTTATATATTCTGATACAAAAGAAAAAAAAAAATTAAAATTTTCAGGGATTCCTCAGTAGGCACAAAATGACATCCTGTGTGAGCATCTGAATGTTCCCTGCAGGCGAGGGAAGGTTATGGCCGCCACCTTTACAACGGGGCACCCTCATGCCAGTGTGGCTTGGTGCAGCAGCCGAAGGCAATTTGTTGACATTCTGCTGCAGAGCAGGTCTGGTAGGGCCATGCTTTCAATGGAGGCACCACGTCCTTCCCTAGGAAGGAAGTGACAGCTGCATGGCATCCTTGCCATTTCTTCTTCCTAATTTTGAGCAAGTCAGACTTCAAAGGAGGCCAAACTATAGCAGAACTTGACCACCTTGCTCCATTTATCCAGATAACTATGTTCTCCATCCTTCTTTTTTTTGTTGCTGGGCTGAGCAGAGCAGGTGTGGAATAAAGCCATGCTACAGGATCTATGAACAATTATTTGCCAATGGTCACACAGATATCCTGAAAGCTCCTCTTTCAGATGCTTTGAAAATCTGCAGCACAAATGAACAAGGGACGGAGAAGGGGCCCTGCTCAGTCACATTAGAGATGGACCCTCCACACACCGTGATGACCTCTCCACAGGTCGGCCCCACATTTTCTATTTGCAATTCAAACCCAAGGCAAGAGCAAAGAGGGCAAGACTGGGTTCTTGATTATATCTGCGAGGTCACCATTGCTATGCAGAGTTACAGGAAGCCAGGTGGCAACCCAGTACATTTGAAAATTGGATCTTTGTTGGGAACTGCCTCAATTTCAGAGCAGAAACCAAACTTGAGATGTCTGTATTAGACACTTCTAGGGAGCCACATAGATAGGTTCGGTGTAAAGGGGATGGGGGGAGGGGAGGAGAAGAAAAGTCAAGGAAATATTTTCCACTGCAGTGAGAGAGGTCAGGCGAAGCCAAATCCTAAATTAGCTCAAGAAAGGGAGTTGGAGAGCGCTGGAGACCTGAGGCCTGCATGTACTGAACAATGCTAGAGTTTCAATTACAAAACAGCTCTTCCAAGAACAACTGCAAAATATCAAGTCTGTGGAAATCTGTACGACCGAAGGGGGGAAAAGTGAAAATTGAAAAGGGTGCACTAATAGATCTGTCAACAGTCCAATGGTGACAAGCCACATTTCTATAAAATGCCTTCACCGCTTGTGTCACCTGAAATACACTGACACTCTCTATAGAACATAATCTCCTGAAGCTATTCTTGAAAAGACTGGTAGGGGGAAGAGAAGGGGAGGGAAAATCGGGTTAGACACCATCAAGGAACAGAAAGGGAGGTGGTGTGGAAAGAATGCCATCTAGATTGTTTAAATGAACCTTTGAACAAACACATTAAAAAAGCTGGGCTTTACTGGTTTTTTGCAGAAATGGTATCTATCATACAAAGGGGGTTTTCTGGAGACCAGATGTCTGCACACTCTAGTCGGAAGGTAAGCTGATGTCTCCAGTTCGTGGTCTGCAGAGAGGAAGTGGGAACCATGTGCCACATCTGTCCTGGGCTTGAGGAGGGACCCCTGTCTTTGCTTACTTCAGGTGATATTCTAACCAACCACAGCCTCTGATCTAGACACAGAAGAGAAAAAGCCCCCCTCCCTTCCACCCTGTACCTGCACTCCACTCCAGCTGCATGCAACTGGGACAGGAGATGAAAAGGTATACTTAGTGATTCAAATACTATCCAAGTGAAGAATCCCACCGGCCAGCCCCGGCAGGCTAGTCAAAGGCTATCTGGGTTCACAGTACAGGGCTTGTATTGCAGGAGGTGAATCTCAGCTGTTAGAATTCATTGTCAGCTGAAACTAAGAATTTAAATGCTTAGTTGGAGCAAATTATTTTCCAATTAAAAGAAGGGAATCAATTCCTTCGACCATTTCAAGTTAATTAGAGGTCCTTTCTGACTTCATAAAATTGAAACTGCTTTCAATTTAAAAAAAAAAAAATGCCTAGACTGACAAAGACCCTTATTAGAATGGTGCATTTGGGGCCTAGAGATAATGAAGTAAGTGACCCCAGCTATCTTCTGGAAAACCAAACACTTGTTTTAGGAAGGCAGTGTGAAGCACTGTAGCGAGTAGCCCACTGTAGCTGGGAGCCCATGAAATGGACTCCAATGCCGCCTTTGCTAGGCTTCTGCAGTGTGGCCTTGGGCAAATAACTTCACCTCTGAACCACAGTCTCTTTACTCATGAAATGGGATAATACTGCACAGGGTTGTTCCTGGCCTGGGCAAAACTTAACAAGTGCTTAACAAAGGGTGGCAACAATGATCATATTGAAATCATGTGAAAATCCTTTCCCTGTCACAGTAGCCTCATGCGATGTCTAGAGATTCAGGTTGGCAGAATCTCAGCCAGGATGTAGCCAGTGTGATTCACACGATCTTACTGATGGTCCAAGAAGACAATCAGAGCCTCTGCTTCCCTGTGCAGAGTCTCAAACACACCCTGCGGGGCTCCTCTCATTTACATCATGATGGGAGAGTCTGCAGCACCCTCCTCCAGCCCCCCTTTGCATGTGTCTGCATGGTGGCCGTGTGCATGAAGGGACCAGGGCGGTCCTTCCCCTAGGGATACTTCTTGGTTTGGGTTGTGACCAGCCTGGGGGCAGAGGGCAGCTGGAGAAAGGGGGTGGTGCTGGGATGGGTCTGAGCTAATTTCTAGGGATATTTGTGAATCCCAAGCCTGGTGGGGCAGGGAGGGGACAGACCAACAGTGGTAACTCTGAACTTGCTCGCCTTTGTGGGTTTACGCCAGAGTCTTAATGTTATTTGAAGACAGTTTTTTGTCTGTGAATATTTATAACAGTGTGAAAACTCCCGGACAGCTGGTAATGCATTTTGAAGTGTGCTAACAACACTGTATCAAACAGCCCTCTATTGATCACATCCTACTTTTTTGTGGCCACGCATTTCATACATGGTGCTTATACATTTTGAATAAGAACTTCAAGTACCTTTTGCTTCAAGCGGTTTTTCACCTCTTTTATTCCCATTTTTGCATGATCTTTTGCCTGCATGAAAAATTAATTTAAGTTAAGATTCCCTTTCTGTTTCCAGCAGGGACTACGCTTGATTTCAGTCCATCGCGAATCACCTTCTCTGATTACTAGAAAAAGGAAGGAAAAATGGGATCATCAAGTCGAAAACATAATGGCTATGAAAACAAATACAATAGTAAAAGGTTAAAAAAAATCCCTTAAAGGGGTTGCAGAGATTGTACTTTCTACATTTTGATGGCACAGATTTTTCCCCCCTTCTCAAGCCCTTCTTGGGCTCTCTCTAATTATGTCTCGGCAGCTTGGGAACATCTACCAGGAACAGTAGAACAGCAGCTTCACTGGCTATAGGAGTCAGGATATCCATTCTGTTTCACTAGCGCAGGGCATCAGGGCCAGTTTTCTGCCCAGGCTGAATGACCAAAACAGGCATATCACTGGGTTTCCACAATGCCATTTCCTAAGTCTCAGGTCTGTGGACACCCCCTGCTTTTACCTTAGTTCATTGTAGACCTGTTTGGTGGTGTTGGCAGCCACCTACCCTGTTATAAGAACTACAATCAAGCACAGAAAGGACTAACACATTTAAAAATGAAACTAACACAAAACCACCCCACTTTAGTGGCTCAGGTCAAATTAGCAAGCAAGAGCAATCACAAGAAAAAATACTTGAAGCTTGTAAAAGACGGAGCACCGGGAACTGATGGGTTCTCCTATTTTCACTCTGCTGTGGGCACGAGTCTCACAAATAATGCATTTCCTATAGGGCAGTGATGAGAGAGATGATGAAGAATTTGGGACAAAAATTAAGGGGTATTCCCACCACACTCTTCGGTAACCTGTAAAGGAGCTGCTTTATTTTGACATAATAATAGGGACACGAATAGGAAAAATTTGTTAGGATGCTTGATAGAACATGTCTTTGGGTTTCAGGGATACATGGAGCAGTCTGAATTTTAGCCGTCAGTCCATAATTTAAAAGCTAAAACCAGTAGCCTCCCATTTCTCTATTGTAGTGACTAGGACCAGCAGCACCTTAAATTAGAAACATTACTGATCTAGTCATAAAACAATCAATGCTAAATAATTATCAGAGCACTGACATCATTAGGAAATAGCACAGCAGCTCCCGAGTCACCGCTACAATAGGGGATTGAGTTTATTTAAGAGTCTGGTGCTAATGAACTGATCTGCCTGGATCCTGAGACTAAGACCTGTACTTACGAACTTGTAGACGGTCTTCATGGCTGGATTGGCTTTTGTTTTTACGGTGTTCAGAATTGCTCCGCTTCCTTTCTATAATAAAAACATCAATTAGCAACGCGGGCTGAAGATAGAGTGGGCCAACACCAACAAAGCCCTCTTCTCTTTAATCAAGTCAGGCAACATTTCAAAGGCATGTGATGTAAGTAGAGAAACAGACCCAGATGGTTACTGTTCGGGGCAGTCATAGGGTTATGGCAGAATCGCTCTGGGTGTGTGTGTATGTGGAGACCAGAAATGAGGACTGTGATAACTAGCTGAGGGGGATGTTAAGCTCAGTGTTGTGATCAGCACTTGCTCCCTGTCCCGGGCTCTCTCAGGTAAGGGTTTTCCCATAATCAGGCAGCTTTTCAAGGCTTTCTAGTTACCACATTCAGGTAAGTTTCATGGCTGTGGATTCTCCAGCTGACACCAAACTGGGGTAGAGAATGGGGTCCCAATCAACTCAGATCATTGGGAAATACACTGCCCTCACCTGGGCAACTTCCTTTCCTCATCTGAGTTTTCTGTGTTGCTGTTTTTTAAAATCTTTTGGTAGGCTGCCTTCCTTAACATCTAAATCTTAAGAGAAAGAAAGAATGAACGGCCATAAATGTTAACCATGACTTTAGTACAAATCCACCACACCAATGTCTTGTTCATCATCTTTAGGGAGCAGGCCATGTTTCCAGAGCTGTCCATGAGCCTGTTCTTTAGTCTCATCCCTACATGGGTAGTGAGGGCCCACTGTGTTAGGCTCTGAGTGCCCTGAGCCAAGGGACACCTGGTCTCTATCTCAAAGAAGTCCAATCTGGGGCGGTCAAGGCATGCTGCAGTGAAGAGCTGCCATGTCAGGTGCTGAGAGCTATAAAGGCCACATACAGGGAGCATGGAGACAGAGGTCAGGGACTCTGCATGAAGACAGAGGTCAGGGAAAGCTGTAGACTGAAAAACATTTGATCTGGCCTATGAAGGATAAGTAGGAACTGATGGAGGAGGTTAGGAGGACAAGAACATGCTTTCTAAAAAAATTTTTTTAGTTGTAGATGGACACAATACCTTTATTCTATTTATTTATGTGGTTCTGAGGATCAAACCCAGTGCCTCATGCATGTGAGGCAAGCGCTCTACCACTGAGCTACAACCCTAGCCCAAGAACATTCTTGAGATAGGAAGTAGCACAGAAATAAATGCAGAAGCCAAAAAGCTATGGTGTGTGTAGGAATGACAGGCAGTTACTGCACTGTACAAAGGAGTGTACTGTATCATGGGAAGAGCAGGAAGGGAGGCTGGGAGGCTGTATGGGGACAACTTGTGAGGGGCTGGGAATGTCTGGCTAAGGGGTCTATGCTCTGGAGAGTTTTTAATCAAATGTGTCATACAATCTGATTTGTGGTGGTTTGGAAAGTTAATTCAACTGATTTGAATGGACGGAGACTGGAACCAGTGGGTATATAATCAAATAAGACAGTAATGTAATTATTGGCTTTAACATTTAGTACAATTTTTGGTAACTGCCCACATTAGAAATTTTGGGCTTTAATTAAAAACATTATAATTTGACCTAGAAAACACTCTACATTGTAGGACAATAGGAAATTTTCACCCACTTATTTATTCCATACTGTCTTCCAAAATTACTCAGGATCCTATTTAAATGGACCTTTGGAGTATTGAAACCCCCTTTATCAATCAATCAGCAAGTCCTTATTGCTCGCCTCAGATATGCCAAGTGCTGTGTTTGGCCGTACAAGGACAAAGGAAGGCTTTCATTGAGGAATTGCTCACTCTCGGCCAACTGCAGCCACTTCCAAAGGACCTGCCTTGGCAGCGGTGCACTTGGCCCTGAAGCAGGAGAGAACACTTATCACATTATGTTGGAGCTGCCTGTTTACGTGCCTGCCTCCCCAACAAGACAGGGGCACTCCCCCAGGGCAGGGCATGGGTCCTGCTCCCCACTGCACCCCCAGGACCCAGCTGCTGCCTGGCACTAAGTAGGCCTTCAGTACATATTCAGTTGTAAACTAATGGAAAGTTAGGCAAGATTTGAATCCTTCAGAGATTCTGGAAGCCCTAACCATCTGGCTCCCGACACAATAAGAAACTGTTCATAACAGCAGTGAGGAGATGAAAAAATCAGGGATGTATTCTTCATCTTCCCAGGAGCCTTCACTGTGAAAAATACTGCAGAACAGCAAGAGGGACACCTTTCTGGTTGCCCCATGATTGTGACAATAGCACTGGCCCTAGAAGGAGACTCCTAGAAACATTCTAGGATGTCAGTATTCCATTCAGCAGGCTTGGCTGGCTTCTCATAGAGGAAGACTATTTCGCTCTGCCCCACCAAGAGAGGCCCTGGACAGTCCCACTCTTCTAGTCTCTGCCAGGCAGGAGAATGGCCTGGCTTCAAGACAAAAGCAACTTCTGGTGGGAAGAATGGGGTGCTCTGGGCCTCACAGCAGCCTTGAGGCTAGCCAGGGAAACAGAGGGCGGCCAGGAGGCCAAGGAGGAGGTCATGTGGCTTTGAATGGGGCAAACTTACCCGGACGGTGGAGAGCCACTGATGGTACAGTTTATCACTGCCTGGAAAAAGAGAATCAGAGATTGGGATTTAAGGAGTTCTTTAAATTGCTTTCAGCATATAGGACTTGGAAAGTTCAAGGTCTAGAGAACCACCTGAAGAACCCAAGTCTCACTCTGTGAAAAAGGCAGCAGTGAGTCATGGTCAGTTTTCTTACTTAAATAGAGAGTTGTTCACATCAGTGCCCACACCCTCAAAAGCCTCCACATGGCCTACTGGAGTGAGGTCTGACTCCAGAGCAACTCCGTCCCTCTCCCCAGTCTCCTCTCTTGGCCATCCCACTCTCTGCCTCTCTGTCCTGTGCTTGTGCTCTGTACCGCCTCCAACCACAAAGGAATACCCAGGGCTCCCAAACTACTCTCTCAGTCCTCCAGCCCTTGCAAATGCTGTTCCTAAGCCTGATCACCATTTCCTATTCTCTCAGCCTAGATAAGCTCAACAGCCAGCTGAAATGTCATTTCCTCTGGAAGCTTCCTCCTCTTTCCTCTGAACAGTCCTCTAGTACAGATGACACCCACTTAGAAGTCCAAATTGTTTGATGTACTATGACCCATGCCAAAGCAGGAACCACCAGAGCTGAGTGTCTCAATGTAAGGATCCTGCTGGACACATACTCAGCCCTCAGTACACTTGACTAGTGACAGGGACAGAAAAAGGGGGCATGGTGGGTGAACTCTGCTTATTTTATCTGGGGGCGGTTAAGGAGCTCTCACCGGGAGACAGCTCTACTAGAAGCTCTGAATGACTGAACTTAGTTTAGCAACACATGAAGTCCATCTTCTCTTTGGAACTGATATCCCATGGTGAGAAGCTAGCTCAAACCCTGTCCCCCTGGGAAACTCCAAGTATGCAGGAGAATCCCAGTCCAGCTGCACAAAAACCTGTTCCTACTCCTTTACCTGGTCTAATTTAATTTGTCTTCAGTTATGCCTCTCTCTACTTCCCAACTAAAAGCTCCTTGAGGGCAGAACTGGGTCCTCTATTGTTTACCAACCCTGGACACAAGGGTTCCGGAAATGCTTGTCAACAATCTGCCATTAGTGACTGTAGCCAGCATACTGGTTTTATTAATCAACTGTGTTCTTTGTGCAGCACAGACTGCTAGGCCCTGTAATACCCACAGGTGGAAACTGTGCCTGGCTTTGTGGGCTTGTACACTGCTCAAGTTATTGAATGGTCCAGACTGGACATGCCCAGCAATAAGAGGGGCTGGCAGCCTAAGAATTATTATTTTGTATCCAAAGACTAAGTCTATGAGTATTATTCTTGCTGCCAAAGACTGAGCCCATAGGACCTGGAAAGAAGGCCAGGTTGAGACTCAGGAGGTAAGGTCAGTCACGAGAATCTCTCTGGGCTTCAGATGCTACCTCTAAAAATGAGAAGACAACCTCCCAGTTCTAAGGAGACCAGACACCAAGCAATGACCTTTGCATTTTAAAGAAACAGTCACTGAGCACTGGCCCATGCTGGGGACTGTCCTGGGTGACTGCACTCTACTCTGATCCCAACTCAGCAGGAATCCTGTGGGGTAGGCAGTGTTGCTTTCAGTGTGTAATCAGGAAAACTTTAGTTAAAACAGGGGAAATGACTTTACACAAGTCTCACGCCCGACAAAGGGGTAGGGTTCTGATTTGAAACCAAGTCCCCTAATTCAATATCTCATATGTTTTCACTACATCATGCTGGCCACTACATTTTAAGTAGACTCTACCCAGCAGAAACAGACCCCTGAGCAGAAGATTCATAAGGGCCAATGTACATCTCATGAAAATTGAAGAGGAATTCCCCAGCTGTTTCAAGGACAAGGTTGAAATCAGTCTCTTCCCAGCCTCTAATGAAGGAGAAACGAATCCCCCACCCATCTGTGCCAAGCACACCTTGATCTACAGTAGTCACAACCCAGAAAGGAAACAAGGCTTCTTACCCGCATACTCGCCCATGTTGATCTCCTCTTCAAAAACATCGCTGAAACCCTCGCCAGAATTGAGAAGGTCTAATCGACCGTCAATAAACTAGAGGGAAAGTAAAAGCACAACAGCTTGTCTACGAAAACAGTAAAACCAACCAGTCAGGGACCCTGGTGCATGCCCAAAGAACGGCCATGCTTTCCAAGGTGGGAAAGGCCCTTCAACACTGAGTTTTCAACGAAACTGGGTACACATTTATGAAACTTAGAAAACCTCCTGTCACATCTGCTAGGGGGCTGTCTGGTGGCTGGCCACCCTCTTCATCGAGTCACCCTCCCCTGAGCCTCTCAGGTCTGGGTCCCCTCCTTGCCCACAGTCTTGGGGTTCAGTGTGGAGGCAGCTGCAGAAATCCCTGCCAGGCCAGGCGCAGGCCCCCAGGGAGACTGGGCACCTGCTTGAAGAGCTGCAGCTGTGTGGCATTCTGCAGGAACTGCCTCATGGCTCCAGAGCGATAGTGGGACACAAAGGCTTCTTCGCAGAAGGTGATGGGCTCCTCCTGGGAAAAGAAGGGACAGGAGGGTTGGGGGCTTGAAGGGAGAGCAATCAGTGCTCACGCTCCTCTGGCAGCTTTCGCGTCTGTTCACTTACCTAATTTTCATTAGTGAAGTCGTCACTATTATGTAAGTGTTCTAGTCTAGGGGTGGGAAAAGTGTTTCAAGGAAGGGCCGACCCCCAGTCACAGAAGATGGGCAGGTAGAGCAGATTCCAAAGCCCCCATCCCTCCCCTTCTGTATTAGTGACAGTCACATCTCAATAGCAAGTTAGTGAGAATATGTCCTCCAGTGTGATGATTTCCAAACCATTTGTGTGTGTGTGAGTGTTTCCAGTTTTAGGAGAACACTGTACTCAGAGGGATGCTCAGGCAGAAAGAGCCCTGTTACATAAGGCAGAGCTGAGTCGCTCTGTTGGAAGTTGGGGGTAGGGGGCCTTGGTTGATGGTTGTCTTCTCACCCCCATCCCCAAGGTACGTCTTCTGTCCCCAGGACACTAGCTGTGGAACATGGTTTGAAATCATTTACACTGATTGTTATCTATAGCAAATTATCATTTTGTTTATTTATTTCATTTTTGGAGACAGGGTCCTTACTAAGTTGGTCAGGCTGGCCTCAAAAGTCACATAATTCTGCCTCAACCTCCCGAGAATCTGGGATTACAGGGATGCACCATCATGCCCAGCCTAAAATTTTAAAAATAATTATTTAATTTAAAAAGCAAGATGATCAAAAATAAAACCAATCATCAAGTCAATTTGTGCTTAAGCTGTTTGATAAGGAAGTTTGCTTTCACCAAACTACATTTTACAAGTCAAGAAAATGATACCCTATGCTTTAAAAATCCCATCCTTGTATAGTCAACACCTCGATCTCTCTTTGAACACATGTGGAGTACTTATCTACATAGATAAGTCTTTAATTTCAGCAGTGTATTCTCAATTCTGAAAGATCAGGCTTTTACATCTTGAGTTGAATTAAGGGTGCCCCTACCCCTTCACAGACTTGGTAGCAAACACGGAAATGTTTGAAGCTCCACTTTCATCCTTTTTTAATGAGTTACGTGAGTGTTAAATTTACTGCCTAGCTCTCTAAGTTCCAAGAGTTCCTCCTGCTTAAGTCTAGTTGACAACTAGCCAACTAGTCTCAGCGAGTGGGCAGACACTGCTCAGGCCGGGAGGACAACCCAAGAATGTGAGGGTCGGGGAAGGGGTATTTTATACAGTATGCACTACTGACTTTTACAAAGGACCCGAGGCACCTTGTGCAAACACCTAAGGCTATGAAGAAAAAATCAGGGCTGGGAAATACATAAGTATATAAAATGTCTTTATTTTTAGGAATAGGGTGCCTGGGTTCATAGGTCCTATACAGTTTCTAAAATTAAGTTACAAAGTTAGCTTAGAGCTACCTGGCTGCCAGAGCAAGAAGGAAAACAAATCAAACTTTGCATTGTGTATGAGAAAAAAAATAGTTCTTTGGGAAAAAAGACAGAGCTGTTCATAACATTTATTACTTTGGCATGGACTGCCACCTTCCTTGCCAAACAGATGAAAGACCAGCTACTGATAATAAACACAAGTCCAGCTGGGATTCCATTCTTGTGGCTTGGAAGTTTTGCTTCTCACCCTTGGGACTGTGGCAGGGCGATTCTCTCTCCAGGTGATCTCATCCATGGCACAGCATCACTTGAATGCTGGCAGTTTCTAATAAATATCATCAGCTCGGGCAACTTTCCATACCTCCAAATCTATACGTGTCAGTCCACACCTGGATAGTCCACTGGCACTTCAAACTCAAAAGAGCCCACACTCTCAATTATTATTCCATCTCGACGCTCCTCAACCTGCTTTCCTTCTTTCTTAATCATCAGTATTCCCAGTATCCCTAAGGGCAACCACAGGTCTATCAGACTTTCAAGTCCTTCCTATTCCACCTGTGAAGAGTGTCACATGCTAGCTCTCTGCTTGCCATCCGCCACCCCAGCACATGCCTGGATTGCCGGCTCACCTCTATGTCCCTCTACTGTCTCATTCCTCAAAGTCTACTCCAATTCTTCTGGCCAGAGTGAGTTCCAAAATGCAAATTGGATCATGTCAATATCTTACTTGAGAATGGGACTACATAGATGTCACCTCTGTGTGATGACCTGATTCATGCCTGTTCTTTCCTTCTAGACCAGATGCTTCATGTGGTACCTGCTCAATATTGCACGCATAATGACAGATGTGTCACATACAAGACACTCTGCAGGGGGAGGAAAGGAGGTGCTCCTAAGCTGGGCAAGTTGACCCTGCCTTTCTTTCCCAGAGTCCACATGTCCCTTTGCCTCTGCTGCCTATAAACCTATTGTGCCTAATGTATGCTCTGGTCATATGCCATGTCTGTTCCCATATTCTTCCTTGCTTTTGCCAGTTCTGTTCCATCTGCCTGGACTCCTCCCAAATTCAGGCCTCTGTATGGCAGTCACTCAGTTTTTCTCAGTGCTCTCACAGAGCCTCGTGCACCCCTGGGTACCAGGAGAGGCTTCCCCAGAGCCCCTCTGAACTCATCCCTGTACTCCCCAAGGATGGTGCAGAGCTCCAGGTAGAAGCTCTGGGACACTGGAAGAGAACCACACCGTGAGCTTGACCTGGTTCCTGCTGCAGGAGCCCCATGGTCTTGATGTGGTGGACACTTCTTGGCCTGACAGTAAAAGAGGTCTCAGAGCACAATGCCAGGTGACTGTGTCAAGGAGGTTTAGAGTCACTCAGAGGAAATGCTCATTGGAGTCATTAGCATTCACTCCTGGAGTTCTGGCCTGAAATGTTCAAGAGGTTGCAGCCAGATTTTTGTGTAGGGGTATCCAGAGGCAGGATTCAGTTGCAGGAGAACAGAAAGAATCTCATCTTTGGGGATACATGAACATTTTGAGTGTGTTGTCAACTTACTAGAGGTGACATCCCCCTGTTTAGATGTATCTGTGCCATAAAAATGAAGAAAAGGACACAGGCATGAATGGGAAATCAGGGGAATGTGATAATGGGAGCTTTTTCTGAAAAGAACTTGAGGAACAACATCAGCTGCGTCAGCTAGACATGGAAACAAATACTACCTACCATGCAGTGTGTGTCACTGGGGGTTTGGGGCAAAATGTTCTAGGGGTCAGGAGAAGAAAAAGCAAACCATCCTGGGCAACAGGTCAGAACACATGACCGGAAGCCAGCAATTAGCTTAGAAGGGTGAACAGGAGTTAGCGAGCAAATCCACCCGTTGAGGGCCCAACTCTTCTCAACATACTGAAAGGCAGTGACACTGTTACCTGGAGTCATGTAGAAAGGCTGGTATGGCAGCAGGCCCAGAGCCCTCGTTCCCCTCAACTGACTGCCCTTCCAAGACAATGATATGAGTCACCGTATACCTCACCTGATGGCAAACTCTGGGGCACTGTGCTACACACTTCTTGGTTCTGTTTACTAATCTGAAAACTTCAATGAGGCAGGAAACACACTCAATATTGACAGAAGGAATAACTGAGGTAACTTGGGTGACTTGCCCAAGGAGATACAACTTGGAAATGGCAGAGTTAGGGTCTAACCCTTAGTGGTCCCCAAAGCCCCGGTGTTACCATCAAACACATGGGTGACTGTAGAGGTGGATTTGCTCTGAGGTCTCAGTTCTGTTGCCCTCGGATGTCTGCTAGAGAGCAGGGGTGTTTTCTCTTTTTCCCCTGGTACTGGGGATTGAACCCATGGAGTGCCCCATCACTGAGACACATCCTAAGCTACCCAGGCCAGAAGCCTCCTCCTGCCATCCTCCTGCCACCGTAACCAGCTCAGGAGTGTTCTTTGTAAAGGTAGAACCCTCCAGGTTCTCCTGGACACACAGCATAGCCTTTCAGAGACAAGCCGCTCCAGGGGAGTAAGCAAGCTGCTGTGAAGGCTCTTCTGTCACAAGTCCAAGGTGAGGACACAGAGTCATTTCCTTGCTTGTCCACCCTTGTCCTGCAACTGACACAGCTGCTGCCCCACCCCCACCCCACCCTGCAGTGCAGAGGAGTAAGGCAAGTGTCTCGTCAATTCCCTCCCTTGCAGGAAGGGCTGATTTAGTTCTCTTACTAGATTGATTAAACCTCAGTCTTCTTAGGTGACACTCTGGATGCTAGGGCTACTGGCTGATGGTGATGTTAATGCCTGGAAGTCAGGCCGTGAGCATTCGCGCTTAGATGGCATTAGTGGAGTTTTCATCCATGACCCAAAGGACAGTGAAACACAGCTGCTCAACCCTCTCAAAGACTTTGTTACAAAAAGACAAGTTTCACTCTTGGATTATCTTCTTGACATATGGAATCAATTGAAAACTCCATTGCTAATGAGTTGAATCTTTGTTAACAGGTGAAATCAGTGATTCCAAAGGTTTTGAGAATTCCAGAAATAAATGACTTTATCCTCAGCACTGTCAGTGCCCATGTGAAAATGCCACCTGCCATCAGTTTCTTCAGCAACTGTCCTTGTTCTGCAGACCCACACTTAAAGTAGTAAATATGTATTTTCCTTTATACATATAATTTTTATCAAAATTTTGTGTGTGTTTTTACTGTGAAATTCTTAGAGATGGGGGCAGGGAGGTCAGTCAGCTTCCTATTTATAGACCTTGCTTAAAATTAAAATAAACAAAACATTTATGTTGGAAGATCCATTCATACATCCAAACGTTTAAAAGCAGTTCTATGTGCCAGGTTCTGCACAGGAGGAATAAAAATATAAATAAAATACAGCTCTTATAAATAATAATGACTGGATGGGGGATGGGGAGTGGATGAAAGCAGAGATGATATAAGAATGGCAGGACGTTATGTCCATAGCAGCATAGCCAGAAGATGAAAGAAACCCCACGGTGCATCTACAGATGAATGGATACACGCAATATGGTATTTACACACAATAGAAGATTTTCAGCCCTAAAATGGGAGGAATCTGTCACACGCTACAACATGGATGAACCTTAGAGATATTATGCTAAGTGAAGTAAGTCAGACAAAAAAGACAACTACTGTATAATTCCACTTGTACAGGGTACCTGGAGTGGGCAGGGTGCAAGGAGCTGTTAGTAGGTACAGAGTTTTGAGTTTGCAAGATGAAAAAGTTCTGGAGATGGAATGGAGATGGTTGTACACCAATGTGAATGTAGTTAGTGTCACTGAATCATACATTTAAAAATGATTAAGATGATAAATTCTATGTATATTTTATAATTGAAAATCTTTTAAATCTTAAAAAAAACGACAGAACATTTATAACTGTGGAAGTTAGGTGCGTAGGGATTTGCTTACTTTGCATAAGTATGAAATTTTTCATGATAAAAATTAAAAAGGAAAACTGTTGTCAAGGAATCCTTCCTGGTTCAGGGAACAAACAGCTACAGCACAGTGTGACACTGGTACCAGGGGCTGGGTTTGGTTTTAAAAAAGGTACCTCTATAAAAACTTAAAACTTTGTTTTGATTTGAATCCTTTAAGGCAAGTCAACATGGTGGAGAGAGAACGTGTCTTAGAGTCAAAAGACACCAGAACCCTGACTCAGACTGTACTAGTTATGTGATCTCAGTTGGTGTGTTTTTCGTCATCTGTGACAATCATGCAATGCTGGCCTATCTCACAGAGTCACTGTGAAGATTAAAACAGAGGACCATAAGTAGATTTCTCCATGACAGATCGTGACACCATGAACCTGGGATGGCCAGGTTCTGTGGGAGACATGCATCACACATAGCTCCCTTGCTCATGTCCATGCTCCATCACCCCACTGGACTTCATTCACAAAGACAAGTTCAAAGGTAAAAGTGTTACAAATTTTAAGATGGTGATGGCAGAGTATTAAACCGAGTTTGGGTCCTGTATGACTGCAAAGGCTGAAGGTTGGTGAGGACATCCTGGGGCTCATTCTCTCCCATCTCTTCTGTGTTAGTACTCAGTGGGTGGGCCTGGGGTTGACCAAATGCCACTCTTGACTCAGTAGGGCTGAAGAGCTTCAGGTAAACCTGTGGGCCCATGGAAGAAGGGTTTATAAATCCCGGAGCATGATACTCAAGGCTCTCTATGGCCTTCCCAGCTGCTTGTCCCTGCTAATGATCCTGGCCATCTTGTCCACACACGTTTCCTCCCTCAGAGATTCTGTGCTGCCCCATCCCCCGCCCCCCTGCAACCCACGTGCCCCCTGGCTTCCTTCTCATTGCCTCCTTGAGATTCCCTTACCTAATGCCTCCCAAAGTCTCCATGTGAACACCACCTGTGGCAAGACACGTTGTTCCCAGCATACTACAAGCTCCCTAAGGTCTCTCTGTTTCTCCAGGAGAGGCAGATGGAGAGTGGGACACTATCTGGGATATAGTCCCAGCTCTGCTCCTTGCTGCCTTTGTATATCACCTTTGGCAAGTGACCACCCTCAGTTTTATCATACACAGGAAGAATTCCCTGCCTCATTTGACTGCTGGGGATCAAGCAGGAGTGGGTAAGAGCAGGTTAATTGTTCTCAGTCTTGGCAATGTATTAGAATGGCCAGGGATGCTTAAAACCGCCATGACAAAGGCTGCATTTCGACAACTGACTCCAGTGTAGCCAAAGCTAAGAGCCACTGCCAGAGGGAAAGTGACTAGTCTACACCAATCAAATAATTTTTTTTTTTTTTTTGAAACTTAAGAATAAAGAAATAAAGTCACAGAATTTGGTCTAATTTTTTACCAGCAGTCCCATTTGGGTTGTTTTTGTTTAAATACCTCCAAACACCAAATTCCCGGCTCAGGACTTGGCAGCAGTCCCAGGACCTGGAGGATGAGGCTGCCCAGGAGGCAGTGGGGATTCCCAGTGAGCACAGAAAAGGTTTAGCATGGTGTCTGGCCTGGAGAGTCCAAACCCTTATTTATTGGAATGCAGGGACAGAGGGAGGGAAGAGAGAGGACCAGCAGGATTCCACTGCAATAACTTGGGGTCAGCCAGAGGCAGGCACAGGTGTAGCAAGAAGGGAACCCATATCAGCAGAGACCTTGCTCTGAACCAGAAAGCCTGTGTTTCCCAAATCCCAATGGAGCAGAGGCCTTTCATAAATGATTCCCTTCTCCTAGATGAGGTAACGCTGCCCCCACTGAAGGAAGCGTTCGCCTCAAGGTCCCAGAGCTGATGGTCTAATGACTCCCAAGTCCAAGCTGTATTCTACCCTGAGGCACAACACAGCACACACCGGGACCACCAGGTGGATTGGGAAGGAGGGCCACTGACCCTGGCTGGGTTGGGCCAAGTCATGCTTGGGGTGACAGGACCAAGACAGCTTTCTGATGCATTTGTGTGGTAGCCGAGGCACGCTGGGGACAGACTCCCAGCCTGGGCCCTCGCCACTATAATAAGCCCTAAGCAAAGAATCAATGTCTCATCGTGAAGCTGGCTTGCTGTTCGGATGATTTAAGTTAGGGGAAATGTGGGTGTCCGACAAGAGCTACTTGGATAATTTGCAGGGGCAGACACAAGCGGGCTGACAGTATTTGCCCATTCTGGCCACAGCTCCAGTATTGACAGAAGCCCCCACACACACTCGCTAGATTATAGTAAAGACATTCAAATCACAGGCGCGTCGGCCCACGCCTGGCTCCTCTGTGCCAGCAGCCCCTTCCTTCCGCATTAACCGAGGCAAACAGGGAGAAGTCAGGAAATTCTGATTAGCGCAGGAACGCAGATGAGTGGGGAGGCCCGTGGAAAGCGAGGAGACACAATGAAGTTGGTCTTCATGCATACTAGCTCAAGATTTTCTTCCCCTAAGAAATGCAGATGGGAATCGGCTCTTACAGGAAAGCAGGTGCGGTGATTAAACACAGCTACCACTTGCTGAGCGCTAGCCCTGTGCTAGGTGGGTTTCCATGCATTATCTTGCTTATTCCTCACAGCAACCCAAGAGCTGGTACGAGGATGATTTCCATTGTACAGATAAAGAAATCAAGGCTCCGAGAGGTGAGAGGTGAGTTCACCTGCCTGAGGTTGTAGAGCTGGTTAATGGCAGAGCCAGAGTTTGAAGCAAGTGTCTGGCCCTGGCACTCATGCAACACAGTGTTATTTCCCTTCCATTAAGAGAGATTCTATTTGACACATGCACTGCCAGCTGGAGCTGCTCTAGAAGCATCCAAAGAGATGGATTATAAGGCGGTGATGCTGAGAGAGGGCTCTGGAGAAATGAGTGTGAGTTTTGGCTCCACAACAAGGCAGCAGTGGCTGCCTCACCTCTTGGAGCCATTTTCTAACTGATATGATGGTAATGGCCACATCTATTACATGCTCTGAGCATGAGATTCATGCATCAGGTATATCCATGGAGCAGTAGTGGCTAAAGGGCAGAGCTGACTTGCCTCAGCACAGCAAACCTGTCTCCCTAACTGGAAACCAAATGGGACATGTCCAGATTCCATATCAAGCACCTGCTGGCTTAGCCATGTGGGCAGTGTCAGTCGCCTCAGACCACTGGGAGCCAGATTCTGGGTTTTGACAATGACTGGCATTCCAATGTCTCAGAATAGGGTTTCCCAAACTGACCAGAGAGGAGGGTTTTGGTTTTCTAAGCATGAGCACACAGTTTGAGAGAGCTTACTGTAGAGAGGACAGGCTTGGTGGCCTGGCGAATCACTGGGAGAGACAGGTCAACCTGAAAAACCATCGGTAGGACAGCAAACATTAATTATAGCAATAGAACAAGTGACTCAGATCAAAAGGAAAAAAGGCAGATTAGTCTGTAAAGACAAAAAGCCCCACCGTCTGAGTCAAGCAAGGAGTGGTGGTGACATGGCTCTCGGGAGGGCCCTTCATAGCAGTGTCCACACACCGAATACAGGGCTTGGCTGTTCATCCCTGGTTCCTTTATTTAATATCACCCTCTCTCGAATGTCCTTTGATGGGGCTGAGCCCCCAGTGCCTGGCACTGGTGCGGTGCATAGGAGGCTTCAGCAGGAAGTTTCTAGTCATGAACAAATAGCAGCATTGTAAAGTGGGAATAGCACAAGGAGAGGAGTCAAACACTTCACTTGGCCTTGACTCCCTACCTTGCCTAGGCCTCATCTTCTTCCTCTGTAAGTTGGGATGGCTGGAAAATCGTCACAGTACTTTCTAATATTAACACGTGTTGCTTCTATAAATGAGGTTTCTAGGAGGTCTGCCATGGCCTCCACAAGAAATGTGCCATGGTGCACAGAGGTGGGAACAGAGAAGGAGTGCGGGCTCTGCCACCCACCATATCTGGAACTCACCAAGTCCTTAAATCCTATTCTTATTTGTGAAAGGGGGCGTGGCTTCCTGTTTCACGGGGTTGTGGGGTCACAGCTGATTCATGCAAGGTGCTTGGCTAGGGGCTTGACTACCACTAGAGGGCTACAAAAATATCAGTTTTCCGCCCCCCACTTTTGGAGGTTCTCACTCACAGCAAGTGTTAAGTGATACTACTTCAGTCAGTGCTGATTCAGTGTGTGTAGCAGGAACTACTGTGCAGGGACAAGTGACAGGACAGTGGAGGCAAGACCATGGCTCTGAGCCAGAGCAATAGGAACCTCCACAAAAGCTGCCTTCTGTGCAGCCCTGCTTGGGACCCAGGTGGCACACATTGTTGCAGGCGAGAGGCTCCTCACCCTCATCTTGTGGAGGAAGGGTATGTGACCTGGCTAAGGTCACAGACCTGCAAGAGCCATAGTGGTTTCTGAGGTCAGTTCTATCTGACACACAGCTCGGGCTCTTTCCATGATACTCCAGAACACAGAGCATGCTCAATAGCCCAAATGGGTTTTTTCCTTTGGTTTCTGGAGAACCCAAGAGACTACAAGTGACCTTCCATATGAAGACACTCTTTTTTCTGTACTGCAGCTACAGCCCCAGTCTGAGGCATCCAGAGTATATGGGTGGGGGCAGAATGGTTTAGGAACTCAAGAAGGTCAGTCCAGCCCAGAGCTGCACAAGGGTGGAATCAAGCAAGCCTGGCCAAGTTCATTGCCTCAGCTGTCCACTGAGACTATCCCCTGCTTCATATTTGAGGTTTAAAACGATGTAGTGTTTGAGAAGGGGCCACCACAGAGTAGCACATGGCAGGTGCTAACGGAGCTCCACATCCTTCGTGGCTCTTTTCAGATGCCCTTTCATAGCTGGAATATCATCTCAGGTGGAATCTTCTACACCTTCCCTTCAACCAATACCTTGGACTGAGATGACCCTGTCTGGGTGGAGTGGGGTCCAAGGAAGACCACATAAGGAAGATGTGATATAATAGTCAAGCACCAAGGAGGAGCAGGAGACACGGGAGGCAGGTGGGAGCAAAAAGCAGGGAGGAGCTGGTTTTGCTGGGCAGAGCTCATCGTGCCCCAAACAGCCCATGCTATCCTACAACACGAAGTGGGCCTCGGTTCTCATGAGGGCCTGTCATCTTCTGCCTTTGCATGTGCTGGGCTCTCTGCATTCTCAGGCGGGGGAGTCCCTTCACCTGCTGAGGTCCAACTCAGGGTCAGCTGCCCAAGTCACTTCCATAAGCCTCCTCCCTGCCTTAGTCAGTGACCCTCTTCTGGGTTCTGAGCTCCTAGGCTCACCTCTGCCATAGCATTAATGGCAGTTCCCTTGGCACAGGTGGCCTCCTAGAGGGTATAGGCTGTGCCAGATTGCCTCACCCTGGCATCTCCTGCTTGGTGCCTGGGATGGGGCGGGCTCTCTGTTGCCAGTTCATGAATTACTCTACTGCATAGTGGCAACAGGGACATTTTGAGGAAGAAGCAAACAGAGTGGAGGGCCAGGCGGCCAGACTGAGGTTGTGAGGAGGTGCTCAAGGGAAGGGAGAAGCTGGTGTGCGGCTGGCAGGGCGGGGAGGTGGGGAGGCAGGGAACCCCGTCTAATTAGAGCACATGTGCAGAGCGGCATCTGGCTCCAAGCACAGCAGTTTCCACCGCTCCTGGAGTTGTCGTGGAGACGACCACATGACCTGCCTGGAGCCGAGGCTCAGGGGCAGCAGTCCAGATGCACTCCTAACACATTCTGACAGAGAGCAGATGGGCAGCTATTTGCAGGGCCAAAAAATGCCAACTCTGCTGCCCCCCAGACCTGCGTGCCCTCACTGATCATTTTCATCTTGTAAAGTCATTCTTATCTGCCCTGGAACCACCAGTTCCTCTCGTGTAGGAATCAGTGTGAGAGCTGCTATTTTTGTAGCTCTCTAACCATCACAACTTCCGGCTTGTTTGTGTGGGTGAGATGTCACCACCTTTAATGAAGGGGTCCCTGATGACAGACTCTCCTGCCACAAGGCTGCCCCTCCAATCTCCTTCTTGGCTCAAAGTGTCTATGTTCCTCACTCTGTAGGTCCCAACTAACAGATCGAGGTCTTGGAGCTATGCCCTGCCAAGTGTGGGGAGAATGTGGACTTCAGAGGTGGATTCTTGGGCATGCAACTGGCCTCTCTTTACCACTCTGTAAAGTGGGGTTTGTTATACTCATGTTCACAGGATTATTTTAAGGGGTAAATTCAATAATCATGGAAGAGCCCTGAAAATTATAAAACCCTATATAAATGTAAAGGTCTTGTGATAATGGTAATCTTTGACCAAGATAAATTTTCTTAAAATCTCAATAATATTAAGCCGAAAACTCCTTTCAGGTGAGTACAGGAAAATAACAAAATCATAGGATCTGTACACAACTACAATTTATTATCCACATGTATGGCAAATGTCTCTCATTAAGGTCTTGAGTAAGGTGGGAAGATGTCTAGTGTTGGTGAAATCAGGCTGGGGTTACTCAAGCAAGTAACTTAAACCATTCTAGGGCTTCAGTTCCTCCATCTATAAAATGTGAACACCTATTCTTACCTCTGATGAATTTATTCCAATTGTGAGAATTAACTGCCTAGCACATAGTAGGTACTCAATGAACATTAGCTCCACTTCCTTTCTCCCTGTTCATTCAGAGGTATCAAATACGACTGAGGTTGAGAATAGAGTGAAAAAGCACAGGTTCAGCTAGGTTGGGCTGGAATTCCACTCAGTAGCAATGTGGCACTAGGGAGGCACTCATTTCTTCTGAGCCTCAGTTTACTCTTCTGGAAAAGCAGAATAGTAATAAGATCTGCCCCATTACGTTGTTGTGCGGTTTAAAGGAAACAAAGAACCTGAAGCAGTTAGCATCCAAACAATGGTTGTCATGATACTTCTCTCCCTTACTACAGAAATCCTCCATTTCATGAAAAATCACACTTTTTCTATGGGTGTAGCCTGGGGGCCAATGCTATGCTGTCTTAGGGACATTCATTTTTATTTCTGAAGTTGGGAAGTAAAGGGAAATGAGGATCCCCACCCGAGGTGTGGGTTGCCTGGGTGCACACGAGGACCATTGGAGCTCCCCCAGCCCACTGGCTGAGTGGCACGTGAGTGGCACGCAGGGTGGCTGGTCCAGGTGCTTACAGGCTTATTTATGAAGCACCACAGGGGTTCCTGTTGCAGGCTCACTTGCCTGCCATCGCAGGTGTGGGGAAGGCCTGGCTAAAAATATTGCAAACGTGGGCTTAATGTCGCCCAGCAGAGACTAATGATTGTTTTAAGTAAATACTAATTATAAGAGTTACCTAGGTAAGTGCCAGAGTGGCACACATACTTCCGTATCTCCACAGGTAGGTGATCATTTGGGGAGACAACTTCTTATATGACTCCTCCAGGGAGGTGAAGGCCTTGCAAGGTTCTAAATATCTGGGGGATTCCTAGTTAAAATACTTGGTAAGTTTCTTAACATGCGATGTATAGGAATTTCTTATATGAGATATCATCTGCCACAGACTGCAAAGCTGATTCAGTTCTACTGGACCCTTTAGATGCAAACTGGTCACAATGGTGTGGAGAACCCAGATTTGGTTAAAGGCTTGGCACATAGGCTGGCTGATCTCGGGCAAGCATGTACCCAAGAGTGGGGAAGTGGGGGGTCGCTGACTTTTGTTTTAGTTCTGGTGCTCTGTTGGACCTCTTGGACATGCTCCTTCTCTGAGTTTGTCACCTGTGTGGGAATCTAACATGTGCTGATCACTTTGATCAGCAGTTCCTACATCTGGCAGCACATGGATGCTCACCCTGGGAGGTTTTCCATCCTTGGGCTGTGCTTGACCTTAACAAAGCTGCTCAGATGAGTCCAGTGCATTTGAGAACCTGTGGGAGGTGGCAGCAGCGGTGGTGGAGTAGGGACAGGAGTAACAGGCACTTGTATGTGCTTCCCACATGCCAGGTGCCTTTCCAGGTGCTTTCCATGTCCTCACTTGCTTAATCCTCACCACAACCCTATGAGGAAGAGGTTGTCCCCGTGTCAGTGGGGAAACTGAGGCACAGAGTTGTAAGATAACTTCTCTACGTTCACACAGGCACATTTGTTGATTGAATGTAAACAAATGAATTGAGATTATGACTTTCATGGTTCTGGAAAGAAGCAGATTCTTAGAGGGGTCTTTTTTTATTTAGGCTGGGATGTGTAGAAGCATCAGTCCTACATGAGGTCAAAGTGGGGACTGGAAAGCCTGATTCTGACATCCTAGAACCTGGCTCATGGATTTTGCAGCTCCTAATCTAAATGTGCCAAGTCCCTCTATGACAAACAATGTCAAGAAAGAAGTGGGGACTAGGACCCTGGAGGACTAAACCAGATAACCATAGGCTGCAGAAACCCACTGGAAAATCCCCACCTCCATTGTTATAGTCACCTTAGTAAATCTTCAAAAGGCTTTTGGGGATAGTCAAGGGGCAAGTATCCAGGGGATGGGGCTGCAACCTGCTGGGGCTTCAGGGTGGCTGGACTTACAACCATCTCCCTGCTGAGGCTATCCCAAGAAATAAGGGACAATCTAGATGCCAAGAAACGGCAGCCCCTCCCAACAACATTTCTAGCAGGTGCTACTGACCCACTATGACTATCCTTCATCTTCATCTTCATCTTCATCATAGCAGTGACCATTTACTGAGAGCCAGCCTATACACATTCAAACAGTGTTTATTCTAGTTGTCAACAGACATGCTGAATGATTTAGAAGGAAGTGTACTGATGTCTGCTGTTTACTCTGAAATGCATGAAAAAATAAGGGGCATTGATAGATGCATAGATGGACAGACATGTGATAGAGCAAGCATAGTAAAATGTTAATGGTACAATCTAGATGGTAGATATGTGGGTGTTCACTGTAAGTTTCTTTCCACTTTTCTGTATGTTTGAACATTTTTATAATAAAATGTGGGGAAAAATACCCACAAGGGGACATTAAGTGCCAGAACATCAGCGGGGCAAGAGTGGTGGCAAGATGTTATTCCATGAGCTACTGGTCTTGAGGGGACACCAAACATGACATTGTGCTAATCCAATTTATCACTGATACAGTGACAGGGAGGTATTAAAATGAGTCATAAATGGAAAGCCAACGATTTATTGTACATCTACTATGAGCCAGGCCCCATGTAAGCACTGGAATAGTAATGACTAAGGCAGTCAAGATCCTTCCCTCAGACAGTGTGGGGATCACACCAGCAAACAAACAGTACCTGTGACAGGCAGGGGAAGGCATCCGCCGATCTGGAAACCAAGTTCTGAAAGGTCAAGTGACTTGCCAGGTCCACGTGACAAGCAGGTGGGGGTGGGGTTCACACATAGGCACATCTGAGTTTAAACTCCAAGTTCTTTCCTCTGTCATCTGCCACCTTTCAAAAGGTCACTAACATCATCAACCCTCATTTGCTCTTGATGAGAGGAGCTACAAGGAAAACTGACATCCCAAGATCACGTCCAAGTTTCATCCTCGCCATTCTTTTCAAAGCTACCCCTCATCAGAATGAGTCCTAAGACACTAGCAAAGCAATTGCTGTGGCCTTAATTCCCTTCACTTGGGAAACCTCCCAGCTTTTAAAGTAGTTTCCCAATCACTGCCTCATTTGACCGGCACACAGCCCTGGAAGAGGGCTCTGGAATCCTGCAGCTTCAGCCTATTTGAACAAGAGGCCTAAACTCAGGGGACTGGACTGACAGGCTGTTTGCCTAGGCCTCCCTTACCTCTGGCCGAGAGGGATGAGGAGGAGCTGGTTAGCTTGGCAAGAAGAAAAGAGGATCTGCCCAAAGAGAGTGCTTGCATGCCAGAGTTTGCCCACTTGGCCTGTCTGCTCCTCCAGGACCCTGAAGGCCTTTTGCAAATAATCTCTGTGAGGACCAAACAATTCTCCCTCTGCTTTGGTGCTACATCAGGAATCTCTTGATGCCTTTAGACACTGCAGGGTACTGTGTGGTTCTGGCTAGGGGACTGTCTAAAGACAATTCCAAGAAACCTGGAAGGAGCTTTCATTTAGTAATGATGAATGGGGAAGGCAAATGTCAGTAAAATGGATTCATTTTACTGGCAATATATTCCCTGATGTCAAGTTAGATTGTTTCCAGCCCCCAAATACCAACTAGGAATTTTGACATGCATGTGAGCAAAGTTGTTTCTGGAGAAATATAAGAGACTTCCTGCTGATGGGCTTCCTATTTCTAAAGGTTCTTATCCCTAAACCTTCTATCTGATCCAGTGGGGTCCCCAGGTCTCCTCATCTTCTGCCCAGACAGCAATAAGTGCCTCCTCCCTGGCACTGCTTCCAGGCTCTTCACCTGATCTAGCGCCACTTTGATTATCCAATGACATGGCTCCTACTTGAGCTCTCCATGCCTTTGGGACAAGAACCTCCAACCACACCTCCTGACACCTGCTCCACAAACTGGAAGTCTTGATCCCTGACAGTTGTCCAAAGGGAAGCTTCCTGCACTCTATGCCCCTTGCTGTTTCAACCCCTCCTGCTTCTCCCTTTGCCTGGACTACCCTTCCTTCCTCTTCATCAGGCTGACTCCTACTCATCTTGCAAGGCGACAGCAGGTGTTATGGCCTTGATGCAGTCATCCCTGCTCCACAGCCACATCCCTCTGGGTCTTCCTTTGGGCTTCCATGGCACCCCAGCTTACCCCTATCACACTGCATAACAGTCCCTGCTTACTCGCTGCCTCCTGCTTGAGGACACGAGCTCTTTATGCACAGGGTATGAACTGTCTTTTCAGTCCACAGCATTTTCTGGCGCACACGGCCTGCCACACAGAGGCAGTGAATACATGCTAAATGAATGAATGAATGGTCTGCACTTTTGTGAGTGAGTCCCATGAAATAAGGCGGTTTCCCAAAAAGTAAAAGAATACCAAGATAGTTTGAAACAGACCCACATCATCCCGGAATTCTTCCTATAGCAGAAGGCGTCACAGCAAGGCTGCAATTATAGACATGCGCGCGCACATGCACACATTGTTTAAAAAAATTCACAGAATGCACTTAACACGGACTTTTTTTCTTATTGGAAACCTGTTTACAATCTTGTCCACTGTCAGTCTTAAATGTCACTCTTCAGAAAGATGGCTGCTGCCAGGAGAAATTTATTTTCAAATTGAATCACAGCATGTTCATGCAGAGAAGCGCCTCTTTTGAATCTCCAAATTGGAGGGAATTCAGGGAAAAGAAAGTGAGGTGATTAGAATCTGCAGAGGCTGATTCAGAAGGAAAAATTATGAGGCTAAAATATGCATGGGTGAGCTAAATAAGCAGCAGCTATTAGCTGGCAGAGAAGGTGGGGGTGGGGTGGCAACTACCTAGAAACCTACCAGAACTGTGATCGAGCGCAGCAAGAGTGGGAATAGGGAAGGGAGAACAGAGCCTAGGCAAAGCCATTTCAACAAGGACATGCACATTTCCAGGCTGTCTACCTGCACCAGGTGCTGTGGTCTATAGCACCCCTCACCCAGTCTTTGCCCAGCACCCCTCATTATTTCATTTTAAAGACAGGGAACTGAGGTTCTGAGAGACTGGAAAACTCAGATAAGGAGGGGTGCGGTGGGATTCTACCAGCCACTCTGCCACCAGCTAGTGACTAAGTGAAAGTCTGCAGTAGGCCTTCCTGTTCCTGCCAATTGGAGGTGGGGTGATCAGGGAAGGCTCCCTGGAGGCGAACACCTGAGCTGAATTGATTATGCTTCTTTGTGCTAGTTCAGAAAAGGGTTGCCTGCTTTCAGGACAGTTGGAATTCAACATGTACGTTGTTTTTTTATCACCAACATTTACATTTTGTGGAGTCAGGGTCTCCTGGCCTATGGACTCATGCTTCAGGACCCAACTATAGGGACTCTGCCTTTGGGAGGGTCACTCCTCATTTGCAAGGATGGGGAGTCCTCTTTGCCTTTCATTCTTTAATTCAGCAAGCAGTTGCTGAGAGCGCGCTGGGAATCTGCCCTGGGGCTGAGCCACCCAAGGGAGGTCAAGGAAACTCACAGTTGCTTAGTTGCCAGTGGGATGAAGGCCTCACAGAAGTCCCACTGCTGGAAGAGCACACAGCAGGGTGCCCAGGGTAGGTCTGGAGGCTTTGGAAAGCCTTCCTGGGGAAGTAACATGTGGCTGAGAGAGGAAGGTAAGCCAGAGCTCCTCAGGTCTCAGTGGGATGGAGGAGTGTGGGGGGCTAAGAGATGGCCAGAGCTCAGCACTGGGGAGCAGATGTGAGAACATGAGCCCAGGCTGGGTGTAGGTCGTGCCAGCCCTTTGGTCCTGCTGTCCTGAAGCAGTGGGGAAATCTAACACCTGGGGGTGGGGGTGCAGGAGTGGGGGAGTTCAGATAGCTGCACTTTGGAAGGGTTCTTTTGGTCTCAGTGAGGCCAGCGCTCTGCCAAGAAGGTACAGAGGAAGCAGGGTGTCCACTGAGGCAGCCTCTGGGGGAATCCGGATGAGATGGTGGCAGTGGAGGGAGGCAGCCATGGAAGGGAGGATCAAATCACGATTCTAGGAGGTAAGAGCTGATACACACTACAAGAGGTGATGCACCTGGCAGACTCCCCCTATGAAGCTGAGTGCCCTGGAGAGGCAGGAAAGACTAGGTGGGAGCCACACAGTGTCCCTCCTTCCTGAGAGTGGCACAGGCTCTGGGCATGGACTGCTTTTTTGGTGCTGATGAATTCCCCAAACCCAAGAATGGCCTGGCACAAAGAGGTGATCCAGAGATGCTGGAAAGTCATGTGAGGTGGGCTGCTCAGCTCTTCTACCTGGCTGCCAGGTGACCCCCAGGTCACTCCAAGAACTCAGGAAACAAATCCCAAGCAGAGCAAAGCCTGGGCCTTGCAGGCCCACCCTTGTGGACAGATGATCTCTATTTGGAAAGCACAGAGTTCCCAGCTCAGACCTGGGACTCAGCTCTTGGTCGACCCCATGTTGTACACCCAGAACTGGCCAGAGCCTGTCTGGTGCACCATTTGTTGGGCCTGATGTACTGAGGACGGGATGTATCTGGTGCAGACTGGGCTGAGACTCCTGGCTCTGTCACTCACTGTCTGTGTGACTGTGGGAGAGTCATTAGCTCCTCAAGACTCAGTTTGCTGTTTGTAAACTGAGACTAAGGCAAACCACCTGAGTTGTCATGAGATCTTATATGGAATTCCTGACTCAGGGCCTCACATGTCATGGAGACTTGAGTTGGCAATCATTTTTACAGTCCCCATTAGAGAAACAAATTTTGTTTAAGAACGAAAATCATTCTTAGTCCCTAGGATTATGTGGCAAACTGGCTAGTGTCTCCTAGTAATTGTTGCCATCCAATAACGTGCTATTAAATATTACATTTATTCATTTAAAAATTTGTCTAAATCTGGTCAGAGTGACTTAGTTATGTTTGAGTTGGCAGCTCTGGTTTTTTGGAAGCTTGTGTTCCTATCCGAAAAGTTTCTTACTCAGAATCCAAGGAGCCTGTGCCAGGAAGCTCGTCTTTGTGTTCCAAGCCGTTTAGCGAGCCACTAGCTAGCGGGCCACACGGGGAAGGGGAGGGAGTTTGGGTTTTGCAGACAGATTGGTCTGGGTTTGAATCCCACCTCTACTACCCAATAACTGGATAGCCTAGAATGAAGCCACAAGTGGGGACCAAAGGTAGGGGTGAGGACTTTGCCCTTGACCCTTAGTGTTCTCTGATTCATGAGTTCATGTGCAGGGAGAACCACCCAGAGATTCCAGACAGCTGTCTGATAGTGTTCCTCCTCTGCCGTAAATCACTCAATGGCTGTCCTGTCTTCCTCTCTGTTCACCAATACTTATTAAGCACTTACTATGTACTGGGTGCAGTGTTAGGTACTAGGGAGGGTGCAGTGGAAAGAAATCTAAAATCTTGACCCTGCATTTGAGGGTGTCCCATGCTCTGGCCCCTGCCTGCTTTATAGCCCCTTGTCCTTCACCCTGCCACATAGTGCACACTCCAGCCATGCTAAGTGCTTGTGGTCTGTGTGCAGGGGCACCCTCTCACCTCAGAACCTCTGCTCATGCTTTTGCCTAGATGGTTGGTGCTCATGTGGCCCACCTGCATGTGACTCCTGCCCCTCCGTATTGTCACAGAGTCCTACACTGACCTCACACAGTGCACAGTATGGAGTGAAAGGGCGGTCCTGGGCAAGAGACCACAGAGGCCAGCAGACCTGGTTCCTTCTGCTCCACACTCCCTCCAGCTGTGGCCCCTGGAACAGGATGTTCTCTGCCTTCTGTCTCCCCTTCTGCAACATGGAAATAGTCACATCTGCCTCGAAGTTGATTTTGAGCATTATAGGAGACCTGACACAGATGAGACCATTAAGGTGGTCTGAGCAGTTTCCTCCCTGTCACTCTTACTAGACTGGGAGTGGTTTCAGGATCCCCAGTGTTGGGGGCAGGGCCTGATGTACTTGAGATGAGTGAGTGTGGAAGTCACAAGGAACAGTGTCTCTTGAAATCCAAAGCTGTTTTGGTGTTGAAAGAGTTAAGGTTTGCTTGTGATTATAAACAAGCTCCATTTCAGCTCAGCACTATCACTGGGTGTGAGTCACAAGGCTTAGCAGGTGTGGGCAATAATTAAAGGCTTCAGCAATCTACCTGGGCAAGGTATTTTTGCCTCTTATTCCAAAGAGGAAACTCTCTCTATGGAGAGCAGAGGAGCTCATTAATGAGACTAATTAGGTGGAAAGGGGGTAGAGGCTGGCATCAGCTGCAGCTCGGAGGAGCGAATCATTAAGCTCTGTAATCTCCTCTGCTGAACACAAGCAGATCAGGCTCAGGGCAGCAAGCAAGGCTCTCCCACCTGAGAACCTGACCACAGGCTTCCCAGGGCTGAAGGGCCTCACCTCGCCCCTCACACTTTGCCAGGAGACCCTCCCCACAAGCGCGCGCGCGCACACACACACACACACACACACACACACACACACACACACACACATACACACATGCACGCATGCGCAGCACAAGGTCAACTTGTGCTGGAGGATGCTTACTGTGCTCACTCAGCATCAAGGAGCATGTACTGGTTCAACAAGGTTTTCTGGACAAAAGGATCGGATCAAGACTCTCTTCTGGGTCTCCACATACACAGGATAAACTCATATCCCACTAGACACCACTAATGTTTAGCTAGAAATGGAGTGGGCTTTGCTTCCAGAATCCTTCCCCTCCCTGGCTTGTGAGCTCTGTGACCTGGGGACATGGAATTTAGTGGCAGGCATACCCCAGATGTCACCAACACATTGGATGCTTGGTGGAACCGACAGGTGGGTGGCAAAAGAACAGATGGAGGAATTTTGGCACTGCTGCTTTTCTCAGTTCTTGGCTTTGACCAAGTCACAACCTCTCTGAGCTCTAACCTCCTTATCTGTAAGAG
This sequence comes from Sciurus vulgaris, assembly GCF_902686455.1. Classification (NCBI taxonomy): domain Eukaryota; kingdom Metazoa; phylum Chordata; class Mammalia; order Rodentia; family Sciuridae; genus Sciurus; species Sciurus vulgaris. Next base: position 79,708,783 of record NC_136476.1, read on the forward strand.
GAGCAGAGTAAGATACATGCACAAGCACTTTCAAAAGTATAAGCCACTTATAAGAATTGCTCCCTTTTAATTACCATGAACTTAACATTTTGTTAAAAGGAAAGAGGACAAACATCAGAGAAGTGAGCAAATAATTCCAATGAAGGCCCACATTGGGCTTGAGTTAGCCAAAGGGCAAAGTGTCCTTGGACAAGACCCCTAGAATGCTGGCTCTCTAAGGCTGGCACCTCTGTGGTGTCTGCACTGTTTACAGAGCGTGTCACCTCAGCTTTGGGCTCTGCAACCAGCCCAAACCTGTAGGCTTTCTATTTCAGCTCAATGCTAAGAATTCTGGGATGCAGGGGAGGAAGCTGCTGGCTCCTGGTTTCCCTCAAGACACCCCCTCCATCAAACACCCCTTCTTCTACACCTGCAGCCACACCCAACATGAGCCTCACAGCAAGTTAGTAACAACTAGCCTGCATGTGGCCAGCTACCAAACCCTGAATTTCAGCCTGTGGATATTGTCCTTGTCCTTGGAGCCCAGAATCAGTATGAGCCCCTTGGTGAGCCTGCCTGGATATCCAAGTCCCCCATAACCCACATGTGGTCCCTGCATCTTCTCTGGGTACCTCTGCTCTACCACTGGCCATTATGAGGATCACCTGTTCACAACTTTGTCTCCTCCATTCTGTGTGGATGGGTAATAAAACTCTTTTCCCATTGGGACTGAGCCTGCCCCGCCACAGGGGTGGACATGTGACCCTAGGGCAACCTGGAAGACCTCATCCTCTGATCACAGTGATGGGTTCAGGGTGGCCAGGTGTGACCATGCAGGGTAAGTATCTCCTCTGAGAGCCAAGGGACCACAAATGCTCTCCTAGGAGATCTCAAAGAAATGAGAACTAATCAGTAGAGGAAAGCAAAGCCAAACAATGGTGAGTTTAGACAACACTGTTTGAGCTCCTGGATCCAGCCAGACCAGCAGCAGAAAGGCCTCAGGCTGCTCAGCTATGTGAGAAGGTGGTTCTCCCAGTGTTTTTCTGCTCAGTGGGTTTCAGTTAGGCTTCTGTGACCTGTGACCACGAGAGGCCACGCCAACACTTAACTGCAAGTCCAGGGCCCTGCAGTCCCGTGGGCTGGTTTGTTTCCCCCAATGTTCTGATGCTACCATCCTAACTGGACTCGCCTCTCCCTCTCATGCCTTGGAGTCAGGAGCCCAAATCCCAGTGGTTGGCTCTTTTCTCCCTGAACCACGGGCAGAGAGACGGCAGTACTGAGGCTGCCCTCGGATCATCCCGGCCCAGATGGCTCTCACGGATGCACTCGTCCAGTGGGCACGTGCCAGTCCCCCCTGCTCCTTATAAAGACCCCTGTTTCTCAAACGTTTTCTGAGATCCCTTAGGATAATTCCCACCATTTTCCTGGTCTGAACAGCAAGGACCACAAAGGTATAAACATCTTGCAAATGCAATAGCTTCAAAATAACCGAAAAAAGGGGTGGGGGGAGGGGAACAAAAGACCTGTTCCCATTAAACCTAAATACCAAGCCTCTGAAAGGGGACTCCTGGGGTTTCCAGAGCACTTTGATTTTATGTACACGTTATTAGCCCCATTTTGCAGATGAAAAAAAAAAAAAAAAACTGAGAGGATTACATACTTTCTATCCATCACACAGACTGGCAAATGCTGCCTCCTCCTTTAAGGCTCAGTTCAAGTGTCAACTTCCATGTGACCGGAAGCCACCTTCTTGGAACCTCCAATCCACAGATGTCCAGCAGCAGTTTCCAATGTCTGTGCTGCTAGCCACAAGGCGACCTCCTGGTAGACAGGGTCTTTAGGTTACAGTAGCCCCCCACAGTTTCACTTTCTGTGCCTTCAATTACCCATGGTCAACGCTGGTCCAAAAATATTAAATGGAAGGTGCCAGAAGTAAATAGTTCATTAATTGTGTTGAGAAGCACAATGAAATCTTGTACTGTTCTGTCCTGCCTGGGACATGAATTATCTCTTTGTCCAGCATATCCATGCTGCACATGCTACCTGCCCATTACTCACTTAGTAGCCATTTTGGATATCAGATCTACCTAGTGTCATGGTGTCACGGTGCTTATATTCAAGTGACCCTATGGCAGTAGCCTACTACTACATTCCAGAGCCTACACAGTTCACTTCACTTCATCTCATCATATAACCACTGTATCATGTCACATCGGCACAAGAAGGTTGAGTACAGTGGTTACTGAGAGAGAAACACATTTACCTAATCTTCATTACAGTGTGCTGGTATAATCATTCTATTTTATTACTACTTATTATTGTTAACCATTTACTGTGCCCAATTTATAAATTAAACTTTATCATAGGTATGTACAGGACAAAATAGTATACAGAGAGTTTAATACTCCCTGGGGTTTTGGGTATCCAACTGGGGGCCTTGGAATGTAGCCCTTGTGGATAAGGGGGCATTTACTGTATTTTTCATTCATTTCCAGATCCCACCTGCCAGCATAGGCTGAGGCTCAGGGCAGGACTATGGTGATTGCTGGAGTCATCCAGCAGATGAAGGAGTCAGGATTTGAACCCACCTGTTCAACTGCAGGGCAGTTGTTCCTTCCCCACCCCAGTGGCCTCCATAACTGCTGGCACCTCCAAGCCTCCTCTTGTTCTCCCTGGAGGGAGTCTGGCTGGGTAGCAGCAGTGGTTACAAGACCAGAGGGAGCAGGGACAATGGTAATAAATATGTAAAATCTAGAATTCATTACATCCAGCTAATTCCAAATGCAACAGACACCACATCCTCCGAGACAGAGCCGCTGAAGGAGTCTGGCATGTAGCAGACAATTTAGAAAGTGGACCAGATCATTTGGGTCCAACTGGACATGATCCCCGGGCAAGATAACCTCAAGACTCACTGTCGTATTCATTCTGTGGCCCAGGGGGTCTTCCCTCAGCCTGCCTCAGTTTTGGCTCTGTAAGAGATCCTCCCTGAGGTCCCCCAAAGGCCTCCCCATCTGATGACACTTGGTAAGAGGTCCTCTGGACGTGAACTTAAAAGATGTAAAGAGACGGCATTAACACAAGATGTTAACATTAAATAAACTCTGTCCTCTGGGGGCGGGGAGAATGCTCCATAAACCAGATGAAGTAAGCATCCTTCATGCAGTGCACTTGAAAACAGGTACCTTCACGTGGCGCCTGCCTTCATCTATCATCCCCAAAGAAAGAAAGAGGGCTGCCAAGCCACCCAGGAAAAACGGCTAATGCTCACAATTCAGCCAGGCAGGAGGCCTGCCGACGCTCCCCTCTAGCCTCCCACACTCAAAACAGCTCCTGTGGCGAAGGCTTCAAAGGTAGAAAAGCAAAAAGAGGTTTCCCCCCTGCCCTGTGCCAGTGGAGAGAATATCTTCCTGTCCCCTCTGTTCCCATATTCATTCTCTCTCTCTCTCTCTCTCTCTCTCTCTCTCTCTCTCTCTCTCTCTCTCTCTCTCTCTCTCTCGTGCACGTGCGTGTACACACACACACACACACACACACACACACACACACACACACACACCCCGCTATAGGAGAGAACCTAAACTGCAGCCCTAGATGGAAAGGAGGGGGCTGTATTGGAGACCACAAACAAAGGTCATACCAAAAGCATGTGAAGTGAAGTAACAGTTTCAATTCCTATTGCCAACATTTATAGGAATTAAGGGAGATTAAGAGAGAAAGTAGAGGCAGCACAGCAGTGGCACACAGGATGTGCTCCCATCTACAAATGCTGGTCCTTGCTAGATCACGCTGACGGGTCTCTACCAATAACTACAGGAAATCATCCTTCAGTATCAGCCAGTGTGGAATGACTCTGGACAAGATCCAGTGTGGAATGGCACTGGACAAGGCCCATCTTTTCTTGCTTAATCCTCTACAACTTGTCCTCTGTTGACTGCTTCAGTGGCACGGGCTCCAAATAGAGGTCTTCCTCTGCCTATGATTCTGAAGGCCCCAATTAGAGCTTGTTCTTGTTTTTTAATATAAAATTCAAGTTTGATCCTCCTTATCAGTTATTAACACTTTAGTGAAAAGTAGTAAATCTGGAGTCTAAAAGCAGCGAAGAAGCAGTCAGGGCAGATTTTGTGTTTCTTTTTCATTAGGTGGCCAAGGCAGCTTGTGGGTGGAGGATCTGAGGGGGTTGGAGGCTATTTTAGTACAAGCTGGTGTCAGTGAAATATCTGGAAGAACTCATTCTCCTTGTGGGGTAAATGTAGAAACACAGCTGAACAACTGAAAAGTGGGTTTGTAGCTGTTGTGGACAGCTGACTGAGGTTCTCTGTGTACAGTAGGACACCCTATTGTTCCCATCCCAACACCAACAGTACTTATGTAAAAAAAAAAAAAAATGCTGATCAAATCTATAATGGAGCTGGTGACAAAAGGATTACAAAAATTCCCAGGAAACTGGAACAATAGGACAAGTTGAGATATATGGGGACAAATGTAAATTCCTGTGCTTATGTTTTTTAAAAAAAAATCAACTGTAGAAGTACTAGTTAAGACTGCCCTGTTATTATTTTTGTGGTACTGGGGAGTTGAACCCAGGGGTACTCTACCACTGGGCTATATCCCTGGCCTTTTTTTTTTTTTTTTTTTTTTTAAAGTTGCTGAGGCTGGTCTCAAACTCGTGATCCTCCTCCCTCAGGCTCCTGAGAAGCTGGATTACAGGTGTGTGCTGCTGTGCCTGGCTAAGGCTAACCTGTTTTATTTATTTATTTTTAAATAGTTTTTTAGTTGTACTAAAACTAAATGGACACAATACTTTTGTTTTTTTAATGTGGTGCTAAGGATTGAACCCACTGCCTCACATATGCTAGGCAAGGACTCTACCACTGAGCTATGACCTCAGCCCTGCTAACCTGTTTTAAAAGCAATTTATGTGGCAGTTGTAAAAGGGGCATGTCCAATATATGTACTGCAATGGACAACAGTATGATGTGGCTAAAAAAAATAATGCAACCCATTGTAGTGACAGAGAGAAAACCTCATACTGCACTCAAGTGCAGTAGAGTCCAACAGAAAAACAAATAATGCAAGGCACATGTCATTTTAAATTTTCTAGTAGCATATTCAAGAAACAAGGGAAATGAATTCTGATAATGTATTTTATTTCACCCAATATATAATTCCGGCTTACAATCAATATAGACAATCATGAATTTTACATCGCTTTTGTTGTTGTTGCATTAAGCCTTAGAAAACTGGTGTGTATTTCACTCTTCCAGTGTATCTCCATTTGGACTAGTCACGTGCAGTCAGAGGCTATTTACTGTATAAGACATGCTCACTGGTACAGGAAAAGTGGGGAGAAGCCAACCAGGCTCTGTGCTAGAGACCATATCTGGAAATATTTGGTATTTAGAGCATTTTAGGAGGGATAGTGATAAACCAGAGTTCAGCAAAGACTATGTGAAGGCTTGGGGACAGGAATCTTGGTGGGAAAGGACTATGTTCTAGCACTGGTAGAAAATCATAAGCAAGTGATACGGGTGTTGTGGCAATACAGCATAAAACTAGGACTAGTGGATGAAAACTGTGATAAGATTTTGACTGAGTGAGCTTTCCTGATTCCATAGAAAGGTATGTAGGCAGAAGCCAGAGTGTGTAAGCAGCAAGAGAGGACATTCACACTATAGGAAACTGAAGCCTCAAAGGTCCCCGTAACTCAAGATTCATGACTTTGAGATGCTAAATATGTCTATGAAGCAAAAGGGTGACTGTTGACCAGCAAATCAGAATATACATGTCCAAAGATGCTTCCTTCTTCAGTCTTCTTGGAAGGTGAAAGCTTACTCTGGCCACCCTCACTGGCTGCCTGTGTAGTCCTGGTTGTCTGATATAGGTGCTATGGGGCCACTGACAAGGGAGGGTCTATAGGCAACACTCTAGATTTAATCCTTGTCCCCTGCCCTCATTCCCCAACTGTTTCTCTATGATCCCATATTTGGGTGAGTCTGCTACTGAGCCAGTTGGCTGTGTCTCTGACCCCTGGGTGCTGGATCCTACTACCTCATGGAAGAGGGACATGCAACTCTTATATCAAGAACCAGATAAAACAGGACAGTGACAAGGGACTCCTCTGAAGCAAGAGAAGAAGAGATAGCCCCATCTGGAGAGCCTGGGAAGGCCTCTCAGAGATGGCTTCCTTTCCCTCTATCACTGGGTGTCAACTCCATTCTGGGAACTGGGGATCACCAGGGACTCTGTTGTGGCTTCTGTTACAGAAGTGCTATCAGCCTCATGGGAGAGACAGGCACACAAACAAGGTTTAGGTGTTAGGACAGGGGCTAGGTTGGTATGAGGAGGTAAAAAGAAGAGAAGGGGCCAGTTTCACCCTAGCTGTCCCAATAGCTCCACCGGGGACCAAGGAAGTGCTGTTCATGCTGAATTTGGTGGTCTCGTGGGTGGACCCAAGAGGGCATTCCAGGCAAAGACAGAGTGTGTGAGAAGAGCCCACCAGTGCTCCTGCACCAGAGACCTTGGGGTGATGGGAGGAGAACATGGGGGAAGTGAACAGGGGATTATGGGCCAGATGATAGGGTCTTGGATGCCAGGCCAAGGAGTGAAACACATCCTGTAGGCACTGGGGGACACAGAGGGTTTTAGGATGAAATCTGCCAGGAGTCATTCTACATTTTTTTAATGTAAGATTTTTTTTTTTTTTTTTTTTTTTTTGTTCTGTCTTCATTTTAGTAAAAATGAAGTATCATGGAGCTGGCAGATCATCTCTGCATCCCAAAGACAGTGCGACATGTGATAATGACTGTGAAGCGCAGCTAAGCCTGTTAGCAAGAGTGACCGGGGAGCACGCGCAGGACTGATGCGTTACCCTCCGCCGTGGGCTCTTTGTTTGAGGATCATTAGGAAAGGAACCATTAGAAGAATGCTAGCCAGGTAATAGGAGGGAGCAGCTCGGCGGAGCTGTTACCCATAGAGAAATTAGCAAATAAAATTCAGAGAAGAAAGTGAGGGCTTCTGAGCTTACCCAATGAGGCTCTCAGGGAATAATGGGACATGTGGCTACCACCTGAGGATTGCCAGATGTGGCCGCAGACTGGCCCAACATTCTGCTGTGGGCTGCAGGTGAGCAGAAGGGTCATTCCCAGGAGGGGCTGGGAGACCTAAGGACCCTTGGCACCATGACCAAGGCATGGCCTTGCCCTCAGGAAGCTCTTGCTCTCTGATATGGTGGCATTGGGTCTCGAGGGAGGTAAGACAGGCTTCATCCTCATTCCCTCGCCATGGGCAACTGGGAAAGAGGGGAATCTGGGCTTTCTGGGCATCCATTCCCTGCTACTTTGCTTAGCATCAAGTTCCTCATCACAGTAAACACTCAGAATGCCAAGTGGGTGAGAGAAGACATGCCATCATGCCAACAGGGGGCCAGACAGCAGCACCATCACACTAGCAACTCTTCCCACCTCCTCATTCTCTTAGGCAGCTGACACTCCTTTGCCCTGAAGACACGGAGTGCTCATGACAGGCAACACCTGCCCTAAACTGCGTAGTCCACTCTGACGTTTCTCTAACAGGGGTGTGTACCCTCAAAGGAATTTAGCTTGGACCAGGGATCTGACTTCAGTGGTGAGTTGAACACTGCCCAGTGGTCCCTAGAAACAGCTTGGCATCTGGGTGCAGTAATGCATACCTGTAATCCTAGCTATTTGGGAGCATGAGGCCAGCCTGGGCAACTTAGACCCTGCCTCAAAATTAAAAAAATCAAAAAAGGGCCGGGGATGTGGCTCAGGGGTAGAGTCCTTGTTTAGCATGTACCTAAAAAAAAAAAAAAAAAGTTTGAGAAGCCATGTGGGAGAGGAGCTGCTGTTCAGGAAGTCAGGCAGGAGGCCAAGAGGGTGTGAACGGTTTGAGGGAAGAGGGGAGGAGGCTGGACACTAGGTGACTACTACTGTGGCTTCTTCAACAGCTTTTGGCTCTTTCTCCTGAGAGTAGTTTGAAAGAAAGGCAAACATCTTGGGATGATTTGTCTCTGGGATGCTGACAACATGCTGCTGTTTCTAGGGACCACCCCTGTCACCTTGGGGGTACTACATCCCAGGGAAACAGGATCTGGGCTGGCAGCCAAAGGCCCTCCAGACCAGAGTCCTCTAGTGGGGGGGGGGGGTCTCTCAAATGATGGCTGCTTCAGTGCCATGAAATTCCACCTCACCTCTTGTATTTATGGAAGAGTTTCCAAAGGTCAGGTCGAATCCTGCTTCAGCAATGAAACCAAAGCAGTATAAAGTACATAGGCCCTGGAGGTGGCCTAATTTGAGTTTAAGTCCTGGTTCTGTCCCTTGCCAGCAGCCTGGGCATCCTAAGCATACCACTGTACTTCTTGGATAAAGCCTGACCCACCCATGAAGCTGGCAGGATTTGGGGTGCCTCTTAATTTCACAGATGAGAGCTGAGGCAAAATGACCCTTGGGGGATTTATGCAGCTTTCAAGGGGGTAGATCCAGGGCTAGGATCCATGTCTCCTGATACTCAGTTCCATAGCCGCTGGGGAGCCTTGGCCAACTGCAGCTCAAGGTGGCTCGGAGCAGCTAGGAACGGCCCTCATAGGGATCATTAGTTAGAGTCTCCCTTTTAAGGGGGTAGGACAATCTCCTTCCCCAGCCTCTCCTCAGCTGCTTTCTTTGCTGAGGAACTCTCCCTCAGCCATCTTCTAATTATTCAGGGAACTCCTATTCCTCCCTCAGGACACCTATGTTCCCTCTTCTTCTGAGAAGCCTTCAGGCTTCCTGGTTTTGTATTTCTCTTGCACATCTGTCTATTACAACCCATCACTGTCTCACATTGTAAAAAAAATGGAAAACAAAAACAAAAACCCCACACACAAAAAACTGTCTTTCTCACAGAGCTTGGGGACAAAGGACTGTGCCTTACTCATCTTTTTGTCACCAGCAGCCAGCATACTAGATGAATACACAGGAAGCCAAATGGATGCGTTTTGAATGCACTGTCATAGTAAAGCCAGGGGTTCTGAGAGGCAGAAATAGACCCGAAAGAACAAAGTTCCATTAACACTGCGCAGCTCTTCCTTCCCTGTATGGGTAGACATTCAAATGATCCATATGGTTGAGTGTCAACACCACAAGACTAAGGTCCTATTTCCTCCTCAGAGGAAAAATTTAATAATCTGTGAGTATTCCAAATTGCCATCTTTCCAGCATGAAAGACATGGGAGGAGGCAAAGGGAGTGGGCACAACACCAGGTCCGCACGCTCAGAGACCAGGGTGTCTCCACACCCTGGGGGAAGTCACAGATCAATATTAAGCAAGCAGTTCTCAATTCCTTTAGAAGGACAATAGGCAGACTTTGGGATTCTTTTAGAGACTAGCAGGATTCCTGCTGTTAGAGCCTCCTCCAGTTCTTGCCCATCTCTTTTCTTCTAACTTCCCACACTTAGCTATCTTCATGGCCCATGACACACATAGAAAGTAACTATCTGAGTATTTTAAAGCGCTATTTTTCTATTGTTTTAATGGCCCCAATAAGGGCACCATTGTTCCTTAGTGGTATACACGCTTCATTCTAGTAATTAGCTGTCAGAAAAGACCCGACAGCAGCCTAATGTTGTCCGCTCAAATCATATTAATGAAATGCAATCCACTCAAATGTCCTGAATGCATATCTGTAATTGCATTAAGCAGAGAGACTGGGGACATCAGGATCAAACTTCAGTCTCTGAACAGAGCGTTACGATCAAGCACATTAATCCATTATTTCTTCAGAATCTGACAGCCAATTAATATACCAGGCCTTCATACACCAGGCATAGGATTGATGTCCCTGTCATGATTTTGTTTTAAAAAAAAAAAAACCATTAAAATGACTGTTTGTACTCAGGGATGTCAGAGTAAATGCTGGGTGTAATGTTTCTAATCAAAATCAATTGTTCAAAGGTGCAAAGGTAAGAAACAAACTTTGGAGGAACACTGTCGGCACTTCCAAAAAAGGAAATTTAAAGATCTGAAGTCTTGCTGCTTTTCTCTGCATTTTTAACAAAAAAAGTAGCTAAAATTAAGTACCAGTCAGAGTTCAAGTAACTCAGCTTCGTGAAGTGATTTTGAACAGGACATGCACGGTGTGGATTCTTAAATTGTAATTTTATATTTAACACAAATGGGTCCTCATTTTAAGGATCTCACTGGTATTTACAACAAAGCGTATAAATACCCAGAACAAGACTCCACAGTCCTGAGTTTTCCTGCTTCACTTCACAGAACACACTTTGTTAATTACCAAAGCTGCCTTGCACAAATTAGAACTTCTGCTGGCCTGGAAAAGCAAAAATGAGAATAAATACCTCTTCAGATCTGCAGAACTGCACAAATGTCCTATGAATCAGACCCACTCACAAGAGTGCTCAGGTCAGCGGTGCATTCCGGACCGTGATGCAATTTAATTAGAAGCTGCTATTAGGACACTGTAATCGATGGGCTAGAGGATGGAGAGAAAACTGCAGCTTGTGTTCCACCAGTGCCCTTGGTGGGAATGGTGTCCATGGAGCTGCTTGCTCTGGGCTAAAATCAAACTCATCAAACTCACTGGCGGGACTGCCCAGGCCATGGGGGCTTGAGGACCAGGACATGCATTTTGGGCCTTCCCAGGATTGGGGCCCTGTCTGCTTCTCCTACCACTCTACCTCCCCTGCCATGGAGCCACCAGTGCTGCTCACCTCTGTGAAGGGATCTTCACAAAATTTCCTTGACTAACAACTCTCAACATGAGCCCCATTGTCCCTGTCTTGGGCTGGGTTTGACGTGTCTTCTGTGGGGTTCTCCAATCCCTGCTATGACCCCAATCACCACACTGTGTAGGAAGTGTCTGACTTCATTTTCTTGGGTGTACATGCCTGGAGCTTAGGCACAACTACCTAACATAGCCCCTGGCATATGGTAGTGACTGCAGAAAGCCTTCTAACTCCAACAAAGCATGAACACTTTCAAGGCTCTTGATGTGAACTGCCAAGTGGCATCTACAGGCCTATCAGCAGTATAGATGAGTGCCTTATGGGTAGCATTCAATTGCAAAAATAAAATATATCAAACCCATCTTTTGTGGCTAACTGTAGAAATACTGGCTATTTCTAGTTTTATTTCCAGTCTCCTCTCCTCCCACCTAAAAAAAAAACAAAAAAATGAAAAACAAAAAAACAAAACAAAAAACCCAAAAAACAAAAACAAAAAACAAAGCAAAACAAAAAAATCCACCATCATTCCTCTTTTTAAGTCAGTCCCAAACCTTGGAAAAGGGACACTGATTTTACAAGCAAAAGCACAAAAGTAGCAGTTGTCTCATAAATCAAGACCCCTTGCTAGGAGAGAGAAAAGGTATAATTACTGGCAAGGAGACTAAAGAGTATGCGTGGAGATGTAGAGTATGAAAAAGATCATGTGTGGTTTTTAGGGCTCATGTCAGAAAGACAATTGCGATAGAAGAATTTCTATGCTGACAACCAAGAGGCAGCTTAAATACGTAAAGCCTGGGGTAGGGTACTGCTGGGGAATTTTAATTAGAAACAAGTTCAACAACACAGGAGGGTTTGGAAGGACAGAGCACTTAATGCTTATAGAGTCCCTACTATGTGCACTCAGTACATTCTAGTTTTCTATACTTTCTCTCATTCAGCCTCCCCTGGGTGGCAGGAATTACTGTCCCTATTTTATTTATTCAGGGGCTCACTAAAGTAGCTTATGTAAGATCACCAGTGGCTGGTGGACAGCAGACCTGTCCAAGGTCAAGAGAAGAACCTCTCCAAGGTCACTACTGGTAGATCAAGAGCAGAGGTAGAATTTGGATCCATAACTCTTGTTCCAAAGCCCTTCTTTTCTTCTCCATACCATGTCAACATTTTTTCATTAAAACAAAACATTATTCAAAATATCTGGGAGCTTAGAAGTAGAAGGGGTCCCAGAAAGCAGAATGATGTGAATATGATGGTGTCACAGAGGGGTCAGTGTTCAGGTACTGGCTCAGGCACTTGCTTGATGCGTGCATGAATTTGGGTAAGTCACATAGTCATTCTCAACAGCTGGCTTCCTTACCTGAATAATGGGATAAATGGACACACTGCGAAGAGCTGTGGGGAGGAGCTCATAGGCTAAATTGCCGTGCTGGTCAGGAAATCAGCCCTTCCTAGGCACTAGGCTCATCGCTTCATCATATTAACTCAATTAACCTGCAAAACAACCCCTGCCAGGTTGGGGGTTGAGGAGACAGCACAAAGAAATTAAAGGCCTACCAAGAATCCTCAGAATTGCCATTTGGGCTTCATAATTTGCCCCCAAAGCCTGCCTACCACTTTAACTACCACTCTCTCCTGCTTATGGCTGGTGACAATGAAAGAGATGGATTGTTGGCTAATTCCTCCTTCAGGCCCAGCTCAGTCACCTGTTCAGGAAAGTGGAGGTAAGCAACGTCCCCTGGCTTAGCTGCTGTTCCTGTAGTACTTCTTGCCCACATTAAGTACCTCTGCTTCTTCCACCTGATCCTCCCTCTCCTACCTTCAGTGCCCAGCACAGAGCAAGCACCCTGCTGCCGCCGAATAAACTGACTTTGAGCCGTGAAGCCTGGGCTCCCTTTGCGCCCAGGCATACAAAAGCCTCAGCCCCACTGCAGCTAGGCAGCCTACGGATGGGGGATTCAGTCGAAAGGCATAAAATCCAAAAGTTTACTTATTTTTTCCACAGGTTTCATCATTTGAACTATTTGAAGTGAAGCATGCCACTTGGATACACCACGATCTCTGTCTCTAAATGAACAAATGTTTGTAATTGCCATTCAGACAAGACAGACATGAGAGGCCCTCAGGTCACCACATCTCAGGATTCCAATTATGTCAGGCTGGCAGACAGGGCAGGGTTGGATTTTTTTTTTTTTTTTTTTTTTTTTTTTTTTTTTAAAGCAAACTGAGGCAACAAGGGTACCAATTTCAAGCTCCATATGAGTTCTCCTATTGTTCTTAAGTGAATCATGGACATTCAATTCAAGAAAAATGAACTCGTCAGACATGTCCCTTCCTCACTATTTGACAAACTCCTATTCATTCCTTAAAACCCACCGTTGACACATCTCCTGCGAAGTCTATCCTCATCCCTCATATGTAGCAAATCTCTCTTTCTCTGGGGTTACTTAACAGGCTGCTGAAATTGCACTTAGCAAACTACACAGAGCTCTCTGCATGTCCCTTATGCTTGGTGTGAAGGCAAAGACAGTGTTCTGTGCATGTCTACGTCTCCAGCTCTCAGCTCAGTGAAGGGCAATGTCAGGCTTGATAAAATACACTGGATTTAATGCAAAAACATCACCAAAGAGAAAACTGTACCATATCTGGGTTTCTCATCCCTAGCATCAAGGCCAGAGTGTATTAGCCTCAACTTACCCCAGAGTGCATAAAAAAAAGCCCACAAACTTTTTTTGTCCCATGTTTTTATTTGTGCTAAGATATATGTCTAAGATATATGTTAAATTTACCATTGTAACCATTTTAAGTATACCATCTATGGGTGTTGTACAGTGATTACCACCATCCAGCCCCATCCCTCTTCTTATCTTGTAAAAAGGAAACTCTATCCACTTAATAGTGTCCCATTCCTGCTGCCCCTGCCCTGCAACCACCAGTCTATTGTCTGCCTCTGTGATTTTGACTCCACTAAGAACTCCCTAAAATGCAATCAGATACGATTTCTCTTCTTATTATAGGCTAATTTTACTTGGCACACTGTCCTCAAGGTTCACTCATGTATGTAGCATGTTTCAGATCCCCCCTCCCTTTTTTTTTTTGTACTGAGGATTGAACTTAGGGGTGCTCTACCACTGAGCTACATTCCAAGCCCTTTTTTAATTTTTTATTTTGAGACAGGGTCTCACTAAGTTGCTTGGGGCTTTGCTAAGTTGTTGAGGCTGGTCTTGAACTTGCAATCCTCCTGCCTTAGCCTCCTGAATTACTGGGATTACAGGTGTGTGCCACAGCATTTGGTAATTTCCTTCCTTTTTAAGGTTGTGCAATATTGCATTATATGTATATACTAAATTTTGCTTATCTATCCATCCGCGATGGACACTTGTGTTGTGTCCATATGTTCGCTATTGTGAATACTGCTATGAACATAGGTATATAGATAACCTGAGTCCCTGTTTTCATTTCTTTTCAGTACGTATCCAGAAGTGGGATAGATGGATCACAGGACAATTCCATCTTCAGTTTTTTGGGGAACTGCCACACTGCTTTTCATAGTAGCCATATCATTTTACACTGTCTCTAACAGTGCACTGGAGTCCCAATTTCTCCACATTCTTGTCAACTTTTGTATCCTCTGGCCTTTTCTGACAGTAGCCATTCAAATGAGGGAGGTAGCATCTCACTATAGTTTGCATTTGCATTTCTTTAGTGATCAGTAATGCTAAGAAGTCTTTTATGTACTTATTGCCCATTTGCACACATTCTTTGGAGAAATGTCTATTCAAGCCCTTTGTGTATTTTTGAATCATGCTGTTTCTGCTGTTGAGTTTTAGGTATTCTCTCTATATTCTGGAAATTAATACCTTATAAGGTATATGATTTATCAGTATTTCCTACTATTCTGTGGGTTTTCTTTTTATGCTGTTGATGTTATCTTTGTTATATAAATTTTCACAAAATTCCATTTATTTATTTTTAATTTTATTGCTTGTGCCTTTGGTATTGTATCCAGTAAGTCATTGCCAAATTCAATGTTTTGAAGCTTCTGTCCTGTGTTTTTTTCTAAAAGGTTTATGGGTTGAGGTCATTTAGATCTTTGAGCTGTTTTGAGTCTGCTAATTTGTAACATCTACAGAGAAACATTTCTGAGCAGTATGAACCACCTTCTTGGACTTTCTTAGGAGAAGCAGTAACAGCAAGACTAAAGTTCAATTCTTGCCTTTGCAATGCCTAGCTGAGGCCCTGGTTATTTAACAAAGTCTTTGCTTGTTAATTAAGCAGGAACAATACCACTTACCTTGTAGGGCTGCTGCAGAGAACAAATTAAACAATGTACATAAGGTGCTTCATACAGTGGGCCTGGTAGATGGTATGGTCAGTGTTTTTAAGTGGGGGCTGTCTAGGGTGGGCAGTTTAACACAATTAAGATCCTGGACTTAAGAGTGAGTCAGATGGACCTGAAACCTGATTACCAGCTATGTGACCTTGGGCTACTCAACTACCCTCTTTATGCTTTTGTTTCCTATCAAAGTGTAACAACAGCAATGCCTCTTCGGATGACTTCAAGGAATAGATGGGAATGCATATAAAAGAACCTAGCACAGACCCTGGCACAGAGACCTGTAACAAATGGCTTCAAGGAACCATGGAAATATTTAGCATCAGTCAGTCTTCATTTTGTGTCTCCAACATCCTAACACCAAGCCACTCTGTAGTGGTCAAATTATGCATGAGTTCTTGAAAGGGTGCCACACAGGTGACTTTGACGGTCAGCATTTGGCCAACCTTGACCTTGTAGGACTCACTGGAAGTTCACCAATTGGCACTGAGAAGGTGCATTCTATTCAGAGGGAGTTCTCCTTGAAATAGACCTTGGATTATTTCAAGTGTAAGCAGATGTCTATCTTCTGATACTGATGATGTCTTCCCCTGCCATTTTCTCCAGCTCCAATCCGTCTGGCAGGCCAGGGTAATCTTTTAAAATGCTGATGGAATCCTGTATTTCTACTGACTATAGCTCTCCAGTAGATCTCTCCATCTCCAGTAGTTCTTCAGCCCAGCAGGGTTCCATGTTCATTCAGTTTGAGACACACTGAGTTAAATTAAGTTTAGTACAGTTGTGTGTCACTTAATGATAGGCATACATTCTGAGAAGTGGGTCGACAAGTGATTTGGTTGTGCCAACATCACAGAGTGTTCTTACATAAACCTAGACTATATGGTCTCTGTGTGTGTGTGTGTTCGTGGGCCTGTGTGTATGCATATATACACACGTACACACGTGCATTCTCTGGCAAACAACATGAGAGTAAATCAAGCCCAAGAGAAAAAAATGCAGTTGAGAGATGTAAACACGAGATGTTTGAAGCTGCTGCTGGTGTTAACATCATGCTATTTTACAGTAAACTTTTTAAATACATTTAATAAATTAATAAAAATATAGTAAACGCATAAGCCAGTAGCACTGTTGCTTATTATCAAGTACGTGTGTTGTCCATCACTGTGTGCGTACACTTCCACACAGCTGGCAGCACAGCGGGTTTGTTTACTTGAGCAACACCACAGATGTGTGAGCTGTGCTGCAGCATCGCCACAGCACCAGGCGACAGAGATCTCTCAGCTCCATTACCATCTCGTGAACCCACAGTCATGTACACAGCCCTCGTTGACTGCAACACTGCCAAGCAGTGCATGACTTACTGGCAACTGCAGAGGGACAGCACAGCCTTTATGGTACGTGTGCATTTCTAAGGGGGGACTAGTCAAGTGTGTTCCAGAGTCTCTTGACGTATTACTAGTCAGAAACACACTGGCCTCATCCTCCT
Organism: Sciurus vulgaris; assembly: GCF_902686455.1. Lineage (NCBI taxonomy): Eukaryota > Metazoa > Chordata > Mammalia > Rodentia > Sciuridae > Sciurus > Sciurus vulgaris. The sequence continues at coordinate 79,725,317 of NC_136476.1, forward strand.
TGAGACAGAACTTCTGAGGAGTCTAGATTTTCCACAAGCCTCCCCTCTAGCTTTCCTTCCCCTCTGCCCCTTTCTCAACCCCCTTTTGTATTAACGGTGTGGAACTCTTTGCTTTGCCCCAGTATGCTGCACCCCTCATTCTTGTGGGTCTCTTCCTGGAACAAGTTTCCCTTCTCCATCTGGTGAAACTGTACTCACCCTTCAAGGCTCAAAATATCCCCCCATGACATCTGCCCCTCACCTCCTCCCACTTACTCCATCCCCACAGCACAGTGGTGGGGATCCATTTTAGCAAAGGGTGACATCTCTGCTTGCTTTCTGCCCCCATCGGGAGGTGAGCTCCTGAAAGGCAGGCCTGCAAGTGATCTGTCTTTGCACACCAGGCACTAAGCCTGCGCAGAGTGGGTGCTCGATAACGCTCGATAATGCTCACTGAATGTCAGAAGGAGCCATTCAGAATTTTTTAAAAAATATGGCTTAAATGTCCTAGGTTTTATAGACTTAAAGACTCTTTATTTTTCAGAACATAAATCCTTAGCATCTGACTATAAATTCTTAGAGGATTTAAGAACATCATGTACTTTCTGCTCTACTGAATACAGAATCTGAGAACGGCAGAGCCAAGGGGCCCTCAGAGACCTGCTGACCCTGCTCTGTCATTTTCAAGATGATGAAACTGAAGTCCAGAGAAGGGAGGGGTTTGCCCAGGCTCAGTCCTCTTGGTGCCCAGGCCAGCCCTCTTTCCCCGCAGCTGTGGACCACCCGGGCAATTCCTCAGGGGCCTGGAAGTGACCTATCGGGGATCGCAATCCATGCACCTCCCCATGCCTAGCTGAGCGGAAGCGAACTTCTCCACAATGGCACCAAAGTGTCCTGCTTGGTAATTATGGACCAGACAGTCATGATGAGCTGTGGGGCATATCGCAAAGGCTACAATAAAGTGGCAACAGCATGACATAAGAATCGACCCCCCCCAAAAAAATAGTCTGGCTGGTGTTCACTCTTAATGCTAAATGATGAAGTCTTTCTACAGTCACATATTGTTTCAAGATAACGCCAAAGGAACTCCATGATAATTTGGCTTCAATATCCAACTTATGTTACCTAACATATTTTAGCAGCTACAACTCTGTGTGATAGATTCTATATGGACAGATCTATGGTGATTGGTAAATTACAATATGTACGAGTACAAATGCTTCTAGGAAATAGGGCTTTATGTAAATATGTGATATTTTACACAGAATCCATGCAACTTACACGCACAGGTTGCTATAACTGATGTGTAAACTGATATACCTTGGAGAAGAGTGCTTGTCTTTAAGGTGCTTGGGTTTATTTCTTCTTTAAACAATGTGGAGTGGGAGTCATAGACATCCTCCACATCTTGAGGCATGTAAGCAACACAGCTTTAAAATGGTTAACACGTCCCTACCAGAAGTCCTAACAAATTGAATCTTATTTAATTAGATATTGTATTTGGGGGGAAAAATGAAATAAAATTCTTTCATTAACTAAAAACCAAACTCCCTTAAAGGCAACAATATGTTCCTCTCTGTCAGGACAGAATGGAATGAAATCTTTATTTTAATTGGGGTCAGATGAGGAGCCATTTGGCTTCAGATGCTTTGTTTATCAGCCCTGAGCTTTATGGCTGAACCGGAACGTGAAATATTCCATTACACAACCGTTCCACTTAAAAGCCTGCTTTCCCAACGATTTTTCACATGTTAAATGCTGTAAATATAGCCCAAACTAGCTTTGAAATTTAGAAATAGAATATTTAAAGATTCCCCAGTGACATGATGCTCCCAGATGCCCTTGGGTCTGAGATGCTGTTTCTTGTATCCAGCATTGTGGCCTCTTAGACAAGTGCCCTGTGATCAGGAAGAGCAGGCTAGGAACGCCATCCGCAGTGTCACTGCTGAGACTAAGGGAGCATTCCTCCTTCATGCACCTGAGCTGAAAGGGTCCAGATACAACAAGCACGTACCAAGCTCCTCTGGGAGAAAACAGCGTGGTAAGTAAGAGCAAAATGTTCTGCATTAGAATTCTGATCCTAACACTTCTCAGTTGTGTGATCTTGGGCCAGTCACTGAACCTTTCTGTGCTTTATTTGTTTCATCTGTACAATGGGAAAAACAACCTTCACAGGACTGCTGCGAGGATTAAATGAGGAACATGTGTAAGGTACTTTAAACAGTGCCTGACATAAAGTAAGCGCTATTTAAGAAATGCTGTTGTTATAAATTTTAAGACATATTTCCCTATTTATCCTCATAATGACAACTCAGGTAATTAAGTCCACTTCATAAGTGAACAAACTGGCCCCAGTGGGTAGGTTCCTTGCTTGGGGTCACAGCAGAAAGTTCCAGTGGGAGGATTTGAACCCAGGGTTGTTTTAGGTCGAGGCTTCTTTTAGTGCAAACAGAATAAACTCATATTCCAACTTCAGAACTCAGATGGCTTAAAATTTCTATGTGTTCTTTAAAGAAGAAACACACACTATTTTCATATGAATGACCAGGCTGACAGGAGCAAGTCTGTGCCCACTACTGTTTTCTCTTAAGAGACCCAGAACCTCTGTCAAGAGGGAATTCAAAACAGATCTTATCCACACACAGAAAGATGGCACAAGTTATTTGATAAATGATTCAAAATTTAAAAATCTGCATCTTTACTCTCACCAAGGATAACAATAGTCACAATTAAGTATATTAACTCATTCCCTATGCATTTATGTGCAAAGCTCTAGGCTGAAAGCCATTCAAGTTGGTTTTGTGAGATTTCCACTTCTTCCCAAACGAATTAAAGCAGAAAATATTAATATAGAAAAGTTATTTTTTGTCTTAAAATAACGTGTTCAGAGAGTCAAAAAACAGTTTCCATTGCTACTGTGAAACTTCATTTGGCTTTATTCAGTTCCTCTTAAAATGTATTCACTCTGAAAACAACTTTCCTTTTATCTTTTCAAGTTCTAGCATCAAAATCCATCTAAAGTTTCAGGATTCTTTTTCAAGCACATCGGCAATGGGTTAATGATGACATTATGTGACAGCTCCCAATCATGTAGGCAAAGGGAGATGGAGCTGATCAAGGAAACTGCTTCAGCGGCACTCGGCAAGTCCAGGGCCAATGTTAAGTTTTGGCAAAAGGCAATTTTTTTTTTTTTAAACTTTCATTTTTGGTGGTAACAGTGGCATGATATTGTCTACTCTTGATAGGAGAGTCAAATTCCAATACATCTTTAAAATTTACGTTCACACATGCTTACAAAAAATACAGCCATTTTAAATTAAATGCATTATTCATGGTTCGTAAATTCCAAGACAACACCCATGAAGTTCTCCCTAAGTTTTCCTGTCCTCTGTGAAATGCTCTGTTCTGGAAACTGTAATAAAATGAGCTGCTCCCACAATTTCACAGCAGGTGTTTTGATTTGATGGTCTTTACAATTTTCAAATAATTGTGCCATGATCTTTTGACAAATGAAAAAGACAAGTGGACATCCACATATAGATAATTCGCTAATTGTGCATCTCCAGCGAGGAAAAATGCTTGTTTTAAAAGCTACTGATTCTCTTAACCATAGAATTCAAAGTGAAGGTGGCACGAACATCCAAATAAATACCAAAGAAGCATCAAAGGTAACTGAGGAAGGACCAGGTGAAGTGTGAAGTGTTAACTGTATCTAAAAAACGTATAAAAGAATAGAGGAAAAAGATGGATATACTGAACTTCCAATTATCATAATGTTGTCTTCTTCCTAACACATTTTTCAAACTTGAAAAAAAAACACTCTAGTCAGAAGAATTCAGAGCAGAGTACCCCTGACTGTGTCCTTCAAACATCTCATACTCTGTGTGCACAGTTTATTCAAATACAAAGTAAAATTATGATTTACAAAGTGCACATTTACATCACAAGGTACCATCAGCCTCCAAAAGACACAGTGAAGGAACAGAACATGAAATGCAGTGAAGAAGAGGGAAGAATTCACGCTTTTGCATCTGCCTGAAAGGCTACGAGAGGTCCTGCCTCAGGGCTGAGCGGGGGTGTCTCCCCTGAGAAGCCTCACACTCAAACCCACGACCACACATGTGGGGGATTGCAAAATCAAGAGGCCCAATGACAGGGAACATGCCCGAATTGACCAGTTCTGGCAGACAGTGAGGCAAATGTGAGGAGGCATGACTGAGGTTCACCAACAGAAACACCCGAGAGGTGACACTCTGCTGTCCTGGACAACACACGAGATGTGCAGTCAGATGAGTCTGTCTTCTAACTTGCCACTGGCTAGCTCACTAAATCTGCCTGAACCTCAGGTTCCTCCTCTGTAAAGTACGGACAAAAGTCCTGGTCAGGGCTGGGATTGTGGCTCAGTGGTAGAGCGCTTGCCTTGAACATGTGGGACACTGGGTTCGAATTTCAGTACCCCAAAAAAATGAATAAAGAAAGGTGTTGTGTCCATCTACATCTAAAAATTTTTTTAAAAAATCCTGGTCAGGGCTGCTGGGAGGATCAGGATCCAGCAGCACAGTGTCTCCCATGTGGGAGGTTCAGGATGTGGGGAGCGCTCAGCTCTTGCCCCTTCCTCCTTCGTGGCCTGGTTTTCTAGCCTCCTCTCTGAGCTGCTGATGAATGGCACACCCCCAGGGAACAGGCCCAGGCTGGCCCTTCACTACTCTTATTGGCACCAACAAGTCTCTCCAAGTCTAGGTGAGACCACAAGAGATAGGCATCTCCCAACCCTGCAGAGGCGGCCAGGTTTTCCTCCCAAATTCAAGTCCTGTCATATCAACCGCACATTGGGGGTACCATGTGCATGCCCCTCCAACCTCACACTCCAACTTCCAGCCCACTGCTTTCCCTTCATTTGGCCTGCATGTGCCTGTACTGTCCAAGGAAATCTCTTTCAGTTACCAGTTGCATTCAGCAGTCAGGGTTATTTTCAATTATTTCATCTTGTCCTTACTTCTGAGAAGCCACCACCTCCTTCCAGAGGAACAATCCTGCAAAGAGTCTATAGCCATCTCTGCCTCCTCACATCTTATCATTCTCCTCCTGAACCAGCAAAGTTGACTCTTCTGAGACTCAGCCCCAAAGTCCAGAGAAATGTCCCTACCACTGCATGCCTCACCTGAGCCCCAGCAACACTGCCCAGGCCCTGGGCACTCACCTCCTCACCCCATGGTGCTCCGTTTGTCTCTCATGTGGCACTCTGAGCTCCTCAGAGGCAGAAGCTATGCCTTATTGATCCTTGTGCTCCTGGCATCTGCCCCAGATCCAGGAGCTGACTGGTGCCCCAGACAGTGGGGAGAATCTGTTGATCACATCCCTGTACACATTATATGCAGATAATGCTAAACTGATAGAAGGAAACATGGAATGGGATAATTAGACCGTGAGTGCAAATGGCCCAAGGCTCAACTGTGTCCAATCACAAGAGAACGCAGCGGGAAGACCACTGTGGGGTACTTCCCGCTTTACCTAGCATGCCTATACACACTTCTGCCCTTTTTTTTTTTTTTTTGTGAACAGCACACACATGAGATGGGCAGAGTAGAGATTATTATTCCCATTCTACAGGTCATAAAGGGAAGGTTCAGAGGAGGAATGTCCCCTGTATCAGAGCACACAGTACAACTGAGAGATATGGCCTGACTTTTGGACTCCATGCCAAGGATCCTTCCACCAGACCATACCACTACCCACAGTCTGAAAGGCAGAAATCCCATTTCCACTCACAGCCTGGCTAATGCCATTGACTGCTTCTAAGCACAAGGGTTGTAGCCTTGAGTTGTTTTATTTTTCCCGCTAGCATGGAGGAAGGGGGGCTTAAAGGCAATGCTTTTCACTAAAATAAAAGATTACTGCTAACAGGAGCATTTTAAAGGTGAATGGGGTATTTTAGAAGGAGGAAGCTCCCAGAAGTGTGTAAGAGAGATTAAAAAGACAAGTCCCCACCTCTGGAAGTCTTCCCAGAGTAGGACCCCTCTGCTATGCTTTCACAGCCTCGTGTAAGGGGATGCTTCAGTTAAGAGTCCAGATGTCCCAGGTGGTCAGACCCTGGCCCAGTTCTATCTCTGGTGTGGGAAGGGTGGCCCTCAGAAGACACTGTGCTCTTCTGAGCCCAGGTTACTGTAAGAATCAAAGGGCTAATGCAGGTGATGTGCTCAGCACCATGCGCGGCAGAGTCAATGCTCAGGAAGAGGCAGCTGCCACATCTGCACCATGGCTGCCTACTACAGGGGGACGAGAAGCTTGTGCCCCTCGGTTCTGAATCCCTTCTCATCCCTGCACAGGCTGTGGGAGGGGGATGGAGTCAACAGGCAGCTAACAACTGCAGCAGCAGAACAGGGCCTTGCTTCCGGACATACCTATGTTCTTGTCCCAGCTCAGTCACTTTTGAGCTTTGAACACGGGAGATCTTCATTTGAAAATGTGACCAATGTAAGTATTTGCACCTCCTCCTTTACACTTTCCTGTGAGCATCGCAGAGTGCTTTGTGAACCAGAGAGCGCAAAGCTGATATCAGCTATCACATGTGGCAGGGTGAGGCTAGAATGGGGGTGAGAGAGACAGAAGGGCTACCACCCTGCTTGGCTGGGGGCTAGGGACTATCTGTGGTCCAGTGTCTCTTGGCTCCCCAAGAAAAACCCAGCAGTTATTGAGGCCTCGTGACTTGGGGGTCTCCACTTTGCTTATATGTGGAAGCTGTGTGCGGTCAATCATGCGGGAAACCAAAATCAGAGAGAAAAATGACAAAGGGAGAGAGGGAGAAGAATATAGTGGATCGAGTAGGTCAAAGTGTTCCTGGAAAATAAAAGCTCCAAACAAGAACCAGCAGAATGGCAAAAAGGCAAACAGACGATCAAAAGCAAGAGAACAAAATGCAGGCCAGGAAGTCAGTGCCAAAGAATTGATTAGTCAAGCATATGAATCTCTCATGCTGAAGCAGAAATATCACAGCCCCGGCTCCTCACTGTGGAGCCCGCTCCTCATAATGGGAGACATGAAGAGGCCGCGGAATAAAGCAACTTTCATTTTTCTTCCGTGAACGCAGAGGGCCAGGCCCCATGAGGACCTCGCCTTGTGCTGGCTTCGAGGGGGAGCGTGGCCCCTGGCCACGGGAGTGGGGTGCGAGTGAATGGGCCGGCACTTGGTTCACTTCACTTGAAAGCTCAGAGGCCGCTACAGACGCAGATCTCGGGCAAGAACAGCATCCTGGGACTAGGACTTATAGATTCAAATGAGGAAAGGTGAGTGTCCTTCTCGGCATCGTGGGGACTAGAGTTCCTTCGCATCTTTTTTCAGTGCTCCTTCCTCGCTGCATGGGCCCACTGGCTATTCCAGCTGCCAGCACTGATGGAGCATCGCAGACCTCAACAAAGCAGAAGCCAGACACCTACCAAACTGAGGCAACGGGAAGATTCTTGAATGTGTGGGGGTAGCCCCTGACAAGGTGCACACAAGTTTGCTGCAACAGTCAGTAACTGCAGGTAATTGGAACAGTGGAAGCAGGAGTGGATTTGGAGTTGGCAGACACTGGCTCAAATGCTAGCTCTTTTATTCATGGGTATGTGATCTCACCCAAATTCTGAGTTACCTAAACTGGAAAATGGGGATAATAATCCATGCCTTTGGGGTTGCTATGAGGATTAAATTAAGCGGGATGTGCAGGTGTCTGAAAGTATTTGCATCACAATTGTGCAATGTTGGTAACCTGAAGCTGCCATATTTTAAAACACTTCTGTTATTCTAGAAACTAGCGAATGACTACAAAACTGTAGTGCCTCTCTGAATGGGCTACAGGAACTCGGATCATCCCAGTCATGGGATGTCAGTCTGAGGCCCTGACACTCTTTGGGGTGGGCCCTGACCTGAGCTCTGGGACTAAGAGGTCAGGGCAAGCTTCTCGGTCAACTCCGATTCCCAGTCCTCCTTGTTCAGCCCAGTAAGGGTCATCCTGGCACAAAGAAGGAGCTGAGACTTCGCAGGTTTCAGAGTCAGAGATTAGGTTGGAAGCCATTGACTGTGGCACAAGGTCCATTTCTAAGTTCTCTCTGCACATTGCTTACATGTTATTGGAAGTTTCATGTAGGAAACATGTTTTTTTTTTAGTGTGAGTCTCAGTGGACAGGTAAGATTCAACATAATTGAGGCAACTGGAAGATTTTCCACAACACTTACATGCTACACTGATTTTCTCAGGCAAGATCCTCACCTCGGCCAGATGGTTGCTAAGAAGGCTAGCTAAGGACCAGGTCTGAGGATGCTAGCATGGAAGAGTCTCTGGGTATCATTCAGTCCATCTCTTTTACTGTTGAAGAAACTTAGGTCCAAAAGGGTTAGGCAACTTACCTCCTGGTTACACAGGGAACTGGAAATATTGCTTTGGGTTAATGCTGCCCCCATCTAGCTCCAGAGTCAACACACCAAGCCTTGCCTTTGATCACTGGCAGGAAAAAATAAGTTGGCTGCCTCAAGAACAGGATGGATAGGACAATGCATCTGGGTTGACTGGAAAGTAAATGACTATACATAACAGTGACATACCTTTGTTGATCATTTCCTGAACTTCTCATGATGATGTCTGCTTGAGATACAGCTTAGATGACAATCCAGATCCTCCCTCCCCTCTTCACTATAGCCAGCATCTATCCTCAAAGACTTAATTTTATGAAAGGTGTGGGTCACCAGATTAGAACAAAAGGAAAGCATTTTCACTAAAAAGCAGAATCCCCTCTCCCCAGTCCAATAATCATCAGAAAGGTTGAGCAAGGTAGGTTTCTAGTGTGTATGCGTGTATGTGTGTGAGCGTCTGTCTGCCTGTGGAACCCGACTCAGCATGGGGTGTCAGAGCCTAAGGTGAGGAACTAGGGTGAGGCTGGAATGAGGATCAAGGAGTTTGGGTTCTGGTCCCAGTACAGTTACCACAAATGGGGCACAGAAGGCATCCATGTGGAAGGGATGGCAGGTTGAGAACAGAGTCTGAGCTGAGGAGCAGCCTGCTCAGGGTGACAGAGCCCGAGGGAAATTAGGTTGTGTTTGTGGGACAGTGGGGTAGCAACTGGCATGGAATGTCAGAACTCAGGTGGGATCAGGAGGACTCCACACGGGAAGGGAGGCAGCAGCAGTGGTCTGGCACTGGGGTGTCCAGCATGAAGGACGGCTCCAACTTGTGTGACGGGTGGACAGTGAAGGTTAGAGTTCAAGGAGGGTAAGGAGGCAGGGGTGGTGACAGAAGAGTGGTTCCATACAAATAAGAATATGCTCAGGAAACAGGGCAATGTTTTTCACCTTTGTAGAATGTAGTCACAAATGTGAAAAGGGAAGAAACTGGAATGATTTTTATGTTGAATTGGAACTGGAGTCATCCGTGTGAATCCAAGGCTTTCAATACATGAATGTACAGAAATAGGGACATTAGAAGCCATTTGGTTCTGGATTTGCCTGTACTATCCCCTGGCTCTATTCACTGAAGGGCTTGGTGCCAGCAATTGAAGCAGCAGTGAACACACTTGGTGCCCGGATCCTAGTTTCTAAATATCATTCCCCACTAAAAGGAACTGGGTCTCCTTAAAGAAAAGGCTGACTCAAGATCTGGGACAGGAAATGTACAAGATGAACATGAAGCATGTTCTTACTTAGACTAGCCATGAGTTAGCAGTGAGAAATCCACATTGGGGGGTATTCTATAAGACAGCTTGCCTGGACTCTCCGAAATTGTCAATGTCACCAAAGACCAAGCAAAATAAAACAAAAGGCAAGAGGGATTGTTTTAGAGTAAAAGACAAAAAGAGATATACACTAGATCCTTGATTTGAGCCCAGATATATGTTTTTAAAAAAGAAAGATTGTTTTAAAAGATACTTTGGAGTCAACGGGGAGAACTGAATGTAGACAGAAGATTACTGACATTAGCAAACATTGTATTGATGTCAAATTTCCTGAAAGAATAATGGTTTTGTGATTATTATTATAGTGTCCTGATTCTTTGGTGATATAAGCTGAAATATTTAGGAGCGAAGAGTCATGATATTTGCAACCTTTCAACTGAATTAGCAAAATATTTTTAAAAAAAACAAAATAAAAAAAGGTACAGTGTGCATACTTAGAAAAATACTGTGAGTGTGTAAAACAATAATTATGGATGAACTTGGGTAAAGGCAGTGGCTATGCATTGTACTATTCTATTTTCCTATAGATTTGAATTTAAAAAAAGGTGAAAGGAAAAAAAGTATCAAAATTTTACTTTTTAGAGATGCTTACTAATATAACTTAAGAGTAAAATGAAATACCTGGATTTGTCTGAACATATTCCATAAAAAGGAAGTGGGGAGAGTGGGAAAAAACATGAGGAGATGGAGAAGGTCGTCGAAGCTGTGATAGGCACGTGTGGGCCGTGCACTCTGTACCTCTGGGTTCATCTGAGGAACACATGTCCCAGGCTAGGAAAAAATGTATTTTCTATAAATTTATAAAAAGGTTAATGCTGAATATATATAAAAAACTTATGTAGGTAAGGGTGAAAAACACTAAAAGACAAAACAAAACAAAATATAAAAAACACCGAGCCCTAGAGATAAATGGACAAAGGGCGGGGTTCATAACAGAAAAACAAGTGCCTGACAGATTAACATGAAATAAAATTGAATATCACTAGTAATTAAAAAAAAAACAAAATTCAAATAGAATTTAATGTTTTTACCTATTAAATTAACAAAGATTAAAAAAATAAAAACTAGTTGTAGCCCAGATGGCCATAAATGGAATGTTGATAAGAATGAACAATAGTGAAACATTTATGAAAAGTAATTTGGCAAGTGTATTAAGAACCTTGAAAAATATGCATATTCTTTAATCCAGCATTGGAATTAATGGAAATTTAAGAAAAACTCTAAAATGCCAATGATTCTTTCTGTATAAAATTAATTCACAAAACAACAAAAGTTATAAGTCGCTCAAGAGGGGAACAGGTAAGTAAATTTAAGCAAAGGAATCATATGATCATTTATAACTAATCTCAGGCAGTGTCTCATGGTTGTCCTTATGGAAAATCTGTATGATAATGATTATGTGATATGCCAGGCACCATGGTACAGACCTATAATTCCAGTAAGCTGGAAGGCTGAGGCAGGATGATCGCAAGTTTGAGGCCAGCAGTGCCAATTTAGCGGACTCTGTCTCAAAATAATAAAAAGGGCTGGGGATGTAGCTCAATGGTAGGGTGCCCCTGAGTTCTATCCCCAGTACCAGGAAAAACAAAAACAAAACCAAAAAACCAAAACCAAATCCCCCCCGTGTGACAATTACATGAAAAAAGAAAAAAAAAAAAAAAAAAAAAAAAAAAAACCAAACAAAAACCCAAAAACCTGTATTGACTGAATGAATTCAATACATAAAAATAAATAAAAATGTTCAGAAGGAAATACACCAAAATTTAATGCTTATTGACTCTGGGTGGTAGAAATGAGAATGATCCTTTTTTCTTTTTTCCTTATGCTTTTCTGTCTTTTCCAAATGTCTTATGCTGAAAATGTATTACTTTTGTAATCAGAAAAAAAAATACACATTATTATGTTTTAGATGTGGTCTCAACCTAGTCCTTTGCCCTGGTATAAATTTTTATGATTGCTCCTGTCATTACGACAAGAAGAGAATCTTCACAAGTGACTGGTTAGCCCCAGTGGCATTAGGGATTCACCTACGTGGGATGGATTTTAACTAGCACAAAGGACCCTATAAGTAGGAACATTCAAAGGCAATTAGTTGGTAACAATATTATAAATAGAAAAGGAGCCAAATAAATGTTTCCTGGATATCATTAATTTAGTTGTAAAATAGATTCAGAGTTACTCTGATAACCCCATATAAGAAGGCACTCATTATAAAGACAGCCATGTGTTAAACAAGAAAATGTAGACGCAGGGATGGCTCTGCTGTACATAACTAAGATATTCCCACGGAGACAGCAGTTCTCAAAATATCACCCTCAAAAACAAAAGCTTCAGCTAGGAAAACAACCCCATGCGATGTTGATTGAGTGGATCCTGCCTCCTATCCCAGAATCCAAACCCAAATCTTCTCCTCCCCAGCTGGCTTGGCCTACTGCCGAGACCCAATGCAGGCCACTTCTTGGAAATGTCTTACTTGTAAAGGGGGCACAATAACTTACTTTACAAGATAAACGACTGTGTGGGAGCACAGAAAAGACTGGAGAAGAGAGGCTGTGGGGCAAGTCCTACTGATCCCAACTCCCAAAGGTTCTTTCCCCTGTTTCCCCTGATGCTGTGAACCCAAGCCATCTAGTCTCTTGCCTGGGTAGTCACAGTGACCTTCTAATTCTCTCTGTGCTTCAGTGAAGGCCCCTCTCAGCAGCCAGTGGGAGTTTTTAAAAATGTAAAATTCATGTGTCACACTTGTTTTAACACCCCTTTGCTGTTTTTCTGTTATTTAGAATAAAATTCAAACTTCCTCCTGTGGCCTGCAAGACTCTGCCTGACCTGGCCCTGACTAAATCTCTAACTTAGGGCATTTGCCACCCCTCTTGATGTAACCTAGGCTCCCGTTTCCTCTGGTTCCTCCCGTGTGCAATCTCCTCCCTCCTCTGCCTGGAGCATTTTCTACCCTCCACCCAACATGGCTGGAAGATTTCCTCCCTCATCTCGGATGAAATTTCATTTCTTCCTGACCACTCTGAAGCGGATGCACTGAAGAGCCCTGCTTACTTACCTCCTTCACAGTGTGGATGAAGGATTCTAAATGATAACCTGCTTCCCTGATGACTATTTCTCTAGAATGGAAGCTCCCTGAGGACCCAGGATTGCATTTCTAGTCACTACTGATGGCTGCTACCCAACCTCATTCTCTCCTCTTTCTTTCCTAATAGGATTCTCATTTTCTTTATGTTCCCAGCTTTCCCTGTGAGACAAGGTATTCCAGTTCCTGCCCTTAAAGCCAGGAGTGAGGTTTTGTGTCTAAACCAATCCCAAGTCTCAATTCCTTGCCAGTGATGGTTGGGGCACATGACTCCATTCTGGTCAGTGAACATGAAGACAAGTCATTGTTGTCTTTGGAAATTGTTACCAGGATGTAATGCATGCAAGTGACACAGTTAGCCACCTTGAGACCTGGCAGCATGGCTGATAGGCTGGGTTGGCCAACTTGAGAAGGCAAGAATGGGATTTTTTCTATCATCAATGAGTTAGCTGCTCACTAAACCAACAGCTGAAGTGCCTACCTCTGACCATCCCACAATGAGTACAGTTCATATCACCTCAGTCACATTTCTATTTCCTGCAGCTGAAAGCTTTCTGCTACATTACTCCAACCCTATCATCCATTGTGGTGCCTGACACATAGTAGGTATTCAGTAAAACTTGTTTGAGTGAATGCATCAGAGTAATGCATTAAGAAGAAAAAAAAAAAAAAACCCTGCTGTTAGAGTAGTTTCATTTTATTTCTACAAGAAATAAAATGTTCAGTTATTTCTTTTTTCACATACCTTCTCATCACATACACTCTATTAAAATAAAAAGGAAGATAAAAAGAGACAGAAAAATTTCAAATGCAATCTTTCATCCTAACATGGCAGGACTCGGCTGAGAAGGTTCTCAGTGTAAACATAGACCTGCTCACTGAGGCTGCCTACCAAAGCCCTCTGCCCAGGTGGCATTTCCCCCAGTCCCCCTTCATGCCAATGCTGTGCTCCAGTCTTTAGGTACTAGTGAACTGTAAGTTTAAATTGATTTTACAGATATCTCAGGAAGAGGAAGAAAAAATTTCCATTGCTTATTAAGCTCCCTGGAATACTGACAGGAAAGTTTGCAAATGCACATAGAGCGTCCATTTCCAAATAAGCCCCGTGGGGGCAGCCTTGTGGTTAAGGGGCTCTGGAGTCAGACATAGACTTGAAGCCTGGCTCTGCCACCCCAATAGTTACAACTGTGGGCAAGTTGCTTACTTTCTCTAAGCCTCAACTTCCTCATCTATAAAATGGGAAATGGGAATGCTACCTAATTCATAGGTTGTTAGGTTTTTTGGTTTTAAAAAAAAAATTAGTTGTAAGGGACACAATACCTTTATTTTATTTAGTTTTTTATGTGGTGCTGGGGAATGAACCTAGCACCCCACGTGTGCCAGGCAAGTGCTCTACCACTGAGCCACAACCCCCAACCCTTTTCTTTTTTTTACAAATTTTTTTAGAATGATTGAAATACCCACATGGCCCTTTGGAACTTGGTAAGATGGTCAGTGTTCAAAAGAAGCTATAGTTACGATAAAATTGTTCCTACTACAACCCTACTATAACTGTGCCTTAAAGATGGGCCTTGCATGCTAATGTGGGAAATGGCTAAATGACATGTGCCAACAGTTACCTGAAATCTGGCTCCTCTGTGCCATCAAAGGCTGGCAGACAGTGTGGTCCAGAGAAAAGAGCACAGGCTTAGAATCGGTCAGAATGTCATCTAATCCCAGCCGCACGTGCACGTGTTGTGTGGGTTCTAAATCTCTGCCCTTCAGTTTCCTCATCTGCAATAGATCCTACTACTATTCTACCCTTGTCCACTGTATCTGTGAAATATGTGACAGAGCACGTAGAAAGTGTCCAGAACAATGCCTTGCATCCAAGAGGGGCATGATATATGCCAACTTTCTCCATTTCTTCTCCCCAGTCACACTGAGGTTAAAACCAGAAGTTCTTACCACTCAATGAACTGGACCCTCGTGGCAGGAGGGCACAGGAATGGTATGGTTGACTTTAAAAAGATGACTAAATTGCCCAACAATGGCAAACACATATAATAAACCTACCCCACAAGTGTTTTATTTGGTTCCAAGTCCCTACTGAGGTTGCACGCTGCTACCCCCTTGAGCATGGGGGTCTGCACTGCTCCTTCACACAGAGAAAATTGGTAGTGCCCTCTCTCTCACCCAGAGCTGCTTCCTGTGCCCTCTGCCTGAGGATGGCAATGTCACAAGGGCAAGAGAGCTACACAATGCCCAGAGATTTATGAAAATATGCATCTGAAAAAGGGAATGCTGTGCAGAGAGTGGTCGTGTGGGCAGGCCTGGTGTACGGGAGCAATTAGAGCTGGTTTGCAACAACTCAGTGCTGTTCTATTCAATCGCTTAAAGAATTGCCATAGCAACAGCAGCCACACATAGTAAAGTGGCAGCAAGATGGAGCAAACACTTGAAAGACTCTCTGGTTAACCCTCCTCCCTTCCCCAAAATGAATAAAGGGCCATTTTGTTTCTCAGAAATAGTCTTCCAATCAATGTCCACACTTCACACCAAAGTGGATGACTGGATGCCCATCTTTATTTCTCTCTCTCTCTCTCTCTTTGTTTTTTTTTTTTTTTTTTTTTTTAATTTTTGGTGTTAATGATAAGAGGAACTGGGCTATCTTTTAATGAGCTCCTACTATGTCCTGGGACATGGGCTGATGAAAACTTTTTTGATTCCATCGCCAGCATATATCTGGTGTGTACTATATCTGCCATGGGGATGTGAGAGATCCTGGACACCTTCCCCGCTGTAAGAGTCCTGAAGGCTAGAGAGGAGGTGCTATAAGCAAACCTGCTTATGAGATGGGGCAGCATTTGAGCAGAGTCTTGATCAAATACCCAATGAGACCCACTACTAGCCAGGGACATAGAGATGACTAAGAAACTCTTTCCCTTAAAAAAGCTCACACTCTGATGGGGGAGAGAATCATGGTGGCAGAATACAAAATTGCTAACATATATGGGTTAGGATACCCCCATATGATTGGCAACATACTTGAAAAACCAAAACAGATTTGGGAATGGTATGAATAGGAAGGGTTCAACATTTTGAGAGTGCTGCCTCCCATCAGCTGGTGGGCTCATCTGTTGCTCTGTTACAGAGGGACAATATTAGAACCCCACCCATGGCACAGCAACAGCAAGGAACACTTGGTCTCAAGCCCAGCAGCTCGGCCTGCGCTTTGCTCAGCACTTCATGTTCCTCATCCTATTGAGGTCTGTCACACAAGAACCATGGCAGGCAATGATTCTTTTTCCATGTGTAGAGAGCTTAAATGGTTGTGACTTGCTTTTAGGGTCATTTGGCCAACTCGTCCTTGTTCAAAGTCTGTAGTTTCTGTTTTACTGCAGGTTTGTATGAATGGGTCACTAATTAAACAGTTCACAGTTAGTTCTTAGAATATTAAAGTTGAAATTGAAGACCTTTTCCTATTGTAAAATTAACCAATTTTTTCTCATAAAAAGGAGAACTGGTGAAAATCTGAGGAGTGGCTGCTTGCTAAAGAATTCACAAGGCCAGGGCTCAGGCTCCTCTTCTGTCTCCTTCAACTTGGATAAAAACTTGATAGCAAGGGGAGGGCTTAGAATGAATTCAGGAGACCTCATACATTAGGTAATGTATTTCAACATAAGGGACCAGAGACTGCTCTCTGAATCAAGGTCACAGCAGTGGTGACCATTAGAACCCTCTTAGCCCAGAAGCTTCACTTCCTCCTCGGTGAACACAGCAGGGGACCTGAAACTCTCTAAACAACTAAGAAACTCCGGGACAAGGAAGAAAACAATAGAACAGGGCGGTGCCTGTAGAAACAGCACGATAAAAGAAGGGGTGGCCAGAGGATGCGGTGTGGAAGAAAAAGAATGAAGGATCTGGTGGCATCTTGGGAAGAAAAACATGTACATCAGGGTCTGCCTTGCCACTGAATGGCAGGTCTTCTAAATAACCACCCTCAGGAAACACTGCTCCTTCCTGATGTCTGTCTAAAAGAGGCCACTTGTGTGGGCTTCATGAGGCCCCTGAGACACCGGGAATATGGCTTACTATGCCACACATAGTAAGCTCTCAATAAATAGACTTTGAATAAAGGAACAACAGCCTTAAACACAACAAGAGGAGTCAAAAAACCTTTTGAGGATACCTGTGGGTTTGAAGGCCTGGAGTGGACCTAGAGATAATGGTTACAAACTCTAAAGGAACAAAACAGAAAAACCAAAAACCAAACCCAAAAAGTTAAAAACACCACTTGACAAACAGAACACATTTAAGTGCTGAGTTTGCTGGGTCTGGCCCTAGAAGCTGCTGATCTGACCTCTGATGAAGGAATGGATGGACTACATCTGTCTTCCCCACGACAAGTAATATCTCAAGCTCACGGAAGCCGGTGGAGATGGTTGAGGGCTGTTCTGTCCCCACTGCCAGAACATTTGTCCCTTCGTGTTCTTTACTGCTCAGGTGAGCAGACAGTGGTGGGCACTCTCATTATGGAAACTGAGGGGCAGAGCCAGATGCCTACCTCCAACAGCTGCCTTGCAAGAGAAGAGCAGTGGACTGCAACACAAACCGTTCCTACCCCTGAAAAGCCAGAGACTTGTACTTTCTTTTAACAGGAAATGGGGAAAGGAATAGACAGCACTGCTTATCTCTTACAGCTCGGCACTTCATAGAAACTTCTCTGAACCACCCTGGGAAATAGGTGTTATGACTGTTTTAGAAGTAATAAAACTGAGGCTCAGAAAAGGAGGAGACGTGTCCAGGGTCACATTATGACTGAGCAGCAGAGCTAGATCTGAAACCAGGCAAACCTTCCACCTACACACACCTTCTATTTCTATGGAGAGACCTTAAGGGAGCCCGGAGCAGGGGAGCAGCCCTCTCCAGAGAGTTCTATGCATTTAGGGCCTGCTACTAGGGACAACCTGGCCTGCTGGGGAAAACTTAAACTCTTGTTGGAGGAAGTGGGAGATGATTACAGAAGGAGCACAACAAAAGTCCCAGCCTACTTTTTTGAGGGCATTTGTGAAAAACATGCTAGTCATCCAAACTCCAAGAGAGAAGACATCGAGAGCCAGCCTCAGCACCTGTGTATTAATGTGGTGCAAATGCCATAAGCTGGGACAGAAAAGATGGCTTTAACAGGACCCCTCTCCCACAGATCAACAACTCACTGACCCATAATCAGCCTGTGTGTGACCCTTCTCTACAGGGGAAATAATTTAAGAACATGCTCTAAACACAAGGCAGACTGGAAAGCACACCCCCCATCAAAGGTGGACAAATCCCCAGCATTAGGAAACTAAACCTTCCAGGCTCACTCTGCTAGGGCACACTACCATCTCCATTCAGACTTTCTTCACTCTTCCAAAACTGTCACCCCCCTTCCCTCTATGCTTCAACCAGTGGCCTGCCTAGATGTCACAGAGACTGAAGCTATCAGAGGGAAATTCCCTCTAGCACCTCTCCCTTTACCTGGATCCCATCTCTGCTGGCCTCCTTTCCTTAGCATTTGTACCTCTGTCTGCTACTCGGAGGGCTTGTCCTCAACTCCCAGGACACCCATTCCATTCCAAAGCCCAGATTCTAGCCCTTTCTCATCAACATCCCCACGTGCTCAAGTCTCTTCCAATGTTAACTTGACAAGCAAACACTAACAGCCCCATCTTCCCTCAGTCCTTGTCACCATCTGAGTATCATCCTTCCCAGCCAGAGAAGTTGTCACTTCACCTCCCAGCTAGGGAGGTTGTCTAGACTTGACCTTCACTACCTTCCCATTAAAACTGCTTTCTCCCAAGATCCCTGAGACCTTCTAGGGGCTAAAACCCACAAGTAGTTTCCTCTCTTCAGTGAGTGGCATCAGACACTGTTTATTAAGCACACTCATACCTTGGCTTAGGTGTGCTACCCTAGTTTTACTCACAGCTCTCTGGATGTCCCCTCTCTGGGTCCCTTGCCAGCTCCTCTTTCTTTGGAGATGTTCTGTGGCTTATGCTCTCCCTTCCTTTTGCTTTATACCCTTTCCCTGGCTAATTAATTAGCATCCATATGCTAACATCTCTCTAATCTAAATCTTCACCTCATCCCTCCCCTGATCTCTTGATTCATGTTTGAAGCTGCCTAAGTGACAGCTCTTTGGATGTCCACTGTCATGTCACACTTCACCTCCCTCCCCACAAAGTGGTTCTTCTTCTACTGCAGTGGATAGGAACTGCCCCACCTAGTCACCTGGGTTGGTCTTGCCTTACTTTTCTTTCTCTTCTCCATTAACTCAATTACAAAGACCAGTGGATTCTACTGCTTCCCCATTCCTGAGCCCATTCCCCCCTCCTTCCATCCCTCCAGTCACTTCCCCCATCCAGGCCCCAATTTTTGCCCTGGATTATGATAACAGCCTTCTGGGTAGTTTCTGCTTTTGGAGCTTTCCTAATAATCATTTCTCTTTTCACACTACTACCATAGCCTTTAAAAATATGCCTGCATATTCACATACCTTCCCTGCTTTAAAAACTTCCATGGCTGCTTCATTGACTTCAGGATTCATTTTAAGCATCTTGATATGGTTTGTAAGATCCTTCCTGATCTGGTCCAGACCTACCTTTTGTTTCATCTCTTACCATGTCCTCCCTTGGGCCTGTGTCTATGTCCTAACCCTAACCCTTCCCTCCCCTCCCTCTTTCCCCTGGCTAGCTCGTACTCAGCCCTCAGACCTCAGCTGAGTGGATATCACTTCCTCTGGGGCACTCTCACTGAGTTCCAATTCTTGCTAGAGTTTCCTTCCTAGAGTGTCTCACGTCATCCTTGGCACACATCTGGAACACTCCTTAAACTGTATTAAAATTGCCTATTTCTTGTCATTCATCCCCTGTGTTCAATCCAGTGCCCAATCTGGTGACTGTACTGACAGATAAGAGTAGCTATTCGTAGTGAAAACAATGAAAGGATGAATGAGTATAAATCTCAGAGAAAGATGCATGCTGAAGGAAAGCTCATGCTACCAGATTGCTTGGACACAGGATGGCAGAAAATCATCAGGCATACAGTATGAATCTGCTTCTAGCCTTGATTCTGCTACTGACTTGCTTTGTGACCTGGGATTGATAGTTTAATGTCTCAGAATCTTGGTTCCCCATCTGTAAATCCAATGTTACTACCTATCTTTCAGGTTGCCATGGGTATTGACTGAGATAACATGTGAAAGCACCTGCCACCACACATGGTGCACAAGTTATCAGAAATGTTTTTAAAATTAAGTGAGAAAGTCTAATTATTCAGAAAAAACATTTTAAGGAGCATGAGCATAGAGCGGGCTGGTAAGACACATGAGCAGCACTCCATCTGCAATGATGAAAGGGAGCTCAAGGCAGGAGTCATGAACTCAGTATCAAAGCCATCCTCTGCAAAGGAGAAGATTCCTCCAAAGACATTAAATTAGGAGAACTAAGTTCCCACATGTTATTCTCATTAGTTTCCTAGCAAGTTGCTGAGACAGTGAAGCCCTTTTTCCCTTGGGCAGCTTCTTTAATACACTGTTATTGGGGGAAACCAATATTGTTTATTTCCTCTAGGATTGGGGATTGCCTGTCAGAAACAGATGGAAAGAGGAATAGTTGCCATATAGTTATTGCTGGAGTGTGATGGGGAGAAAAACATCTCCCCATGGACCCCTAGGCAAGAACCCCACAAGTTACCTTAGGCCACTCCTTGCCCTCCAGCTCCACATATATTCAGTGCTAGATTCTTAGACCTCTCTTGGGTTTGTCCTCTCTGTCCCATTCCCGCTGCTTTAGACTTCTGAGCCCAGTGTTTCTTCTGAGAGCTACTGGAGCAGCCTCTGGGCTGGCCTGTCTTGGTGTCATCTCCTTCCACCCAGCTTCCTCAACATTTCCAGACTAGCAGACGTCCCCTGTTTAACGGAAGGGACACTCAATCTTCCTGTGGGGCACCCAAGGAATTCTACAAACCAGATGCTACCTCTTAGTATCATCTTTCAGAGTCACATCCTATAATCAGCCATGCAGAATAACTGTTTTTTTTTTTTTTTTTTTTTTTTTTTAAGGTTTATACATGTTATTTGCTCTATTTGAAGTTAACTTACTTCCTAGAAAACTTCTTCAAGACCCATTTCAAGTGACCATTTCCTCTGGGAAGCTGCCCTTGATCTATTTGGGCAAAACTAATTACATTCTCTTATGCCACCCCCCACCCCCACTCTGGGCCTTGCCACCCAGGGCCTTGCCCATTCTAGGCAAGTGTTCTACCACTGAACTATATCCCCATCCCCTGTGCCACTCTTATCTAGCACTTTCTTTCATTATAGTCTTCATTATTTTGCATTCCAACTGCTTTTCATGTTTGTTTTCCTTATAGGCTGGTGAGTTCTCCTGATAAAACTGATGCCAATACTGATGTCAATATTTTTAAATGAATGAATGACAGAATAATGTATATATCAACCTAATTTTTTGGTTGTAATGCCCAAGTTGTGTCATGTGAGCTCCCCAAAATGTTAGTGACCTACTTGAGCAAGTAACAAATATAATATTTAAAATAAATTATAAGAGATGTGCTTTGCACAGAAACAATCTGTGTGAGTTTGGATCCTCCCTCCCTCCACTATGGTGATACTTGATACCTGGCACTCTGTAGGTGCCTAATAAATGTTGAATAATAACAATAATGGACTTTTTATATTTATAGAATAGCACTGTAAACATTTCACCACTTTCCTGTTGCTGAAAAATTCTAAGTTTAACATCTGCCTAATAAAACAAAACTAAAATTCTGCTACTGAGAAGAGACAAGTGGTCTATGAACAAATCTTGGTAAAGTTTTGGACAGTCAAAAGAATGGGAAAGATGGAAAATTTGCACAACATTAAAAAGAATATCAAAATTCTCTTTTTCAGAAACAACTTAGAATGAAAATGAAAAAGAGGCCAAATATAGCTCTTGATACTTCTCAGGTCTTCTAGCATGTGGCATCCTGTAGTCTGGGGCTGAAGTCATATTCATCTTCCCAATTACATCCACCCACATAACAGGATAATGCAGTGATTTGAAACTGCTTCACTGTTCTAGGGTTTTAACTTTTGGGATAAACTCATAAATTTGCCAAAAACAGAATCTAATTCAGGAGTTAGGAAGACATGGATTCTTCAGGCTCTATGTCTTAGTAGCTATTTTACCTAGGGCAAAATTCAATCTCATTTTGCTTGTTTTTAACACATAAAGTTAGAGAATATCGCTTATTCTATAAGATAATACCATAGGGTTCACCAGAATCAGTCTCAGAGAGACCGATAGTAAAAGATGAAAAAGCAGTTATATGGATAACAGATTGGGAAATGCCAACATTGTATGTCAGAGTTGAAAGAAAGAAAGAAAAAAAGAAAGGAAGGAAGGAAGGAAGGAAGAAAGAGAGAGAAAAGAAAAAACAAACTAGACCTGGTAGAGAAGTAGTATTTAAAAAGATGATGCCTAAGAACATTCCAGAATTAAAGAAAGACATAAGCACTGGGATTGAAAAGACATTAAGTACCAAAAAGGATAAAGATAAATCCATTTTAGATACAGTATAGCAAACTGCAGAGTATAAGGTGAAAGAAAAATTTTGAAAGTTTCTAGAGAGAAAAAATGATTTGTAGTTAAGAAAGACAGTTGGACTGGCAACACATTTTTCACCAATAAAAACAGATGAGAGAAGACAAAATCTTCAAAGGAAAAAAGGAAAATAATTGTCAATGCATAGTTTCATACCCAGAAAAACTATTCTCCAAGAGTGATAACAAAATAAAAAGGTTCAGACACAGATGCACAAAAGATAATTCAGCAGGAAGGAAAATGAACCCACGGGGAAATAATGGTGAATAGAGATGTTGGCAGATTATAAAACTAATTAACTACTGTTAATATTTTATTGTTAATGCTTTTTAAAAAGGGAAGTTTAAGTATTAATAACAGTTAAAGTTGTAAATGGGAATGCTCAGTGAGTAAAGTATATTAAAGTCTTTGTTTAGAAAGAATAAAGATACTAAGTAAATTTAGAATTGTTAATTTATGTAATTTTCATATGTGGAGGTTTAGGCTGTTTTTTCATATTCTGGATTAGGCCACTCCAAAACATCTTCCTGATAAAGCAATATGTCTCTCTTTCCCATTTTATAGATGTAGTATGCCCATGTAAAATATAGCTTGCACCAAACTAAACACACGTTCTCTACACAAAGATTTTTAAAGCTCATCTCTCACCCTGTTTTGTTCATTTTCTCAGCTGAGTAATTTTCATTTTTCTTTAGCTTTATAGTTTCTTACACATGAACTTCAATTTGTAAATCTCTTACCCAATCTCCTATTTTGATATAATTTCAGATTTACAGAAAAGTTGCAACAGCATGAAGAATTACCATTTATCCTTTGCTCAGATTACTCCAATGTTACTATTTCACATTAGCTTTATTCTTCTATCTCCCTGATACAATATACTACATATGTGTTCTATATACAATGTTCTTTGAAAGATCTGAGAATAAATTGCAGACATGATTTTACCCTAAAAACTTACATACAATCAATTCTATTATCATATAGCATGTGTATTCCTAAATATCACCATGCTTGGGGCACAATATTAAAAAACTCCATCACTGACACATTAGGAAAAAGAATACTAATAAAAATGGCAGCACACTTTTGCACATGGTAAGTAGTTTAGAAATATAAACACTAAAGCAATATGTCATTCTACACTGAAGAAGGTCTGAAGTTTACTTGTGGAAGTGGGCAGCAAAAAGGTTGTAGCTCATCAGTATACTGTGCAATGGTGACAGAAAATTATAACACTGGATATGGACAGGATGGATGGTGGCTTGTGCCACATGTGATGTACTAAGGTAACTGTAGATATTTCAGTGCTCTGTGTGTGCGTGTGTGTGCGCACACATGTGTTGTATTTCTATATGTCTTGGTTAACATGGTACAGTCTTTCATGGGTGCATAATCAAACAAATCAAATCAAATGAAATTCACATTATGCTCAATTTGTTCCTTAATGTATAGATTGCATTGGAACAATCTAGTGTTGCCAAAATAGGTGTTAGAGGAAATTGGCTATATTTTCTAAAATCAAGAGTGTTCTGTTGTGGAATCTGAGCACAATGATCAAAATCAGGAAATTAACATTGAGAAAATAAAAATTCAAACTTCAGACTTTATTTAGAATTCACCAATTGTCCCCAAAATGTCTTTTTATAATAAAAGAAAATCTTGGGCTCTCATATTGCATTCAGTTGTTCTGTCTCTCAGGGTTTTCAAATCTGGAATAGTTCTTGGGTCTTCCTTTGTTGCAAGACATTAATATTTTGAAGAGTAGAGGCCAACTTTTTTGTAGAAGGTTCCTCAATTTAGGTCAAACCTTCTACTCTTACCTCAATCCATCACTGTTGGATAAAGTACTATTAATGACTAAAATCTTCCTGACTGCAATTCAAGTGTGGAGGTGGGGTCTATGTCTTTTATCATAGCATCCTTTGAAAAATGAAGTGAAATCTACTTTGGGAAATCTAGAAAATGGTAGTTATCTGTCTTTAAAATAAATTTCTCTTCTTTTGAGAGAATTAGAAACTAAAAGATACCAGAAAATCTATCCACCACAGAAAGAAATTGGCTTACCATACCCCCATACTATAGGACTCATGATTCATTTTTAGAGGTCTGACCACATCTTCTAAGAATTGCAGTGTGTAGTAATCAACAAAAAAAGGAACTAATAAGGCTGTAGCCCAGGGTGTAGCATCAAAGACAGCATCTTAGACATAGATAAAGAATGCACTGTGGGTTCACCCAGAGCTGGCACTCACAAACAACTCTCATGGACCCAACTACATTTATGACATTTCACATGGCAAATTCAGGATTACAAGCTAATACATCGATGAATTATCTCAGTTTGGCTTTCTCAACCTCTGCAATTGAACCGTTTCCCCTGCAAAAACAAAACCCCTCTCTTTCTTCCCCCTCCCCTCTCCTCTCTTTTCATCCTTTCTTTCATGGTACTGGGGATTGAACCCAGGGTTTGCACATGCTAAGAAGATGCTCTAACACAGAGTGATACCCATAGTCGGAAAAGTACATTTTCTATGGAACCAAGACCTGTATCTGGAGTATGATTCTGTCACTTATTGGCCATGTGGGTTGTGGAGAACAGCTCTGTGTCAAGAACATGGAAGGGGCCCAAGACATGTTTCAGAAAACATGAAAATACTAGTACTAATTTTAGTGGAGGACTCTTTTTTTTCCTCTTCCTATCTGGATTTTTATATGGATTAAAAAGAAAATGGCATAAATTCATTCATTCATTCTCCTCAGAACACCAAAAATAGGGGTGTGGAATCTACAGGAAAATCCCACTACTTTTGGCATTCTGAGGCTTAAACAGGAGAGAAAGAAATGCATGTGAGCTTCTTGCAGGGTGTCTGAAGTGACAGAAGTTGGAAGGAAAGAATTTTCCAGTCAGTTAGGCATGTTTGAATAGAGTTCTTGATGCTGGCACTAGGAAGGGGGACCTATAAAATCATGTGAGATGCTCTGTTCAAAGCTGCAGGGGACCATTTACTTGTCCAGTAGTGTTTCTGAATTCTTCTATCTGCCTAGAAAAGCCCATCAAATTAGGGTGAGGGCTTGTAAGTTGAGTTTCCTATCTTTAGTTACTAAAAACATGGGTAAGAATGTTTACTTACATTCAAGTTGAATCACCCCCCTCTCTTCCACAGCCACCATGGAAACCCAGAAACTCGACATCCTGGGCCAGCCCAACATTTTGGGATCCCTGGGAGGTCTGAAATGTTACACTACAGTAGTCCAGACCCTGGGAGCTCTGAGGTAGGTTTTAATTACAATAAAAGATAGAATTTGGAAACTAATACTTCATCAATTTTATAATTCCATTGAGATTTGTTTGCCAAGTAATTTATATTTACATATGAGAGACTGTAGTAACTGGTATTATATAGCATAACAAAATGAACATCTGTGAAACCCTAACCCTAACCTAAAGAAGCAGATACCATTCACCTCCGTGTGGTCTCCTGATGTTCCTCTACTGGCTCCGCCTGCCCCGTTCTCCACATCCCAATAACTCTTATTTTAATGTAATTTTTTTTTTGGCACCAGGAATTGAACCCAGGGGTGCTTAAGCACTGAGCCACATCCTCAGCCCTTTATAAAAATTATTTAATTAAAAAAATTTTGAGATAGGGTCTCATTAAGTTACTGAGGTGGATTTGAACTTGCAATCTTCCTGCCTCAGCATCCCAAGCTGCTGGGATTATAGGCATGTGCCACCACACCTGGCTCCTGTCCTTAATTCTGTTTTACAGTCCCTAAATTTTCATTTTAAAAAGTTTTATCATCCACATATATGGCCTAAATAATTTTTAGTTTGGTTACTGTTGACCTTAAAAATCAATATCATAATATGTTTTTAACATTCATTTATGTTGTAGTTTATAGCTGAAATTCACTGATTTTCCTTTAATGTGTGTTTGAATTATTTCCAGTTTTTTTTTTTTTTTTTTTTTTCTGATATGAACATTTTTGTATGTCTCCTAGCCTAAATGGTCAAGTGTTTCAATTTTATAATGTCTGATTATTTTCCAAGATCAGTACTATAATTCACTCTTCCTCCAGCAAAATAAGAACTCCATATTCACCAGTAGAAGTATATGACTTCCTAATTTTTGTCACTATAATTGGCACAAAATCAAATGCTACTGTGGCCATAGTCTAGTTTCCTTGATTATTAATGATCTCCTAAGTTTATGAACCATTCATGTTACCTCTCCTGTGACATGTTATTCAAAATCTCTCTCCTGTTTCAATCTTTATTTATTTATAGAGATTTTTCATATAATCTGGATATTATGGGCCAGTTAAAGTTGCAAACTTATTTTTCAGTCTGTGGCATTTTTTCCCCCTTCTACTTGTTTTATAGTGACTGTTGAGGACCAAAGTTCTACTTGACCTGTTTTTTTTTTTTTTTAGAAATAAGACTCAAAAAGACAGACAGTTGGAGGTATGCCAGGAGCCCAGAGGTGATTTGGTTCTCTCACTCATACAGCATATCACCAAGTGTTGGTGCCTTTATCTTAGATAATACCCCCAAACTGATACTTCTCATCATTTCCAGTGGCCACAGTGGTCTCTCCCCAGATCCTTGGCTGTCCCCTGACAGCCTCATGACCCTGTTCCCACACAGCAGCTAAGACTAACTCCTCAAAATTTAAACTGGATCATACTACCTTCCGCTTACAGTCCTCCCAATTGTTTCTGCCTAGATTCAAATTCAAATTCTTTTCCTGAGCTGGTAAGGGCCTTCATGATTGGCCCCTGCTGCCTCTCTGATTTCGTCTCCTATGACGCTCCCTGTGCTCCTTCCACAGTAGCGGTACTGCTTTGCTCTCTGGGTTTGCTACATGATCTGCCCAGAAGATTCAAAACCCAGATGCTGGTAAGCCTTTTATTTCTCATCATGAAAGTGTTGGTTCAGATGCCACCTCTTTGAGAAGAGTACCAGAAAGCACTTGCTGCCTCGCCAACTACCCTTACTGTGTTTTGTTTTGCATAGCTTTCCTGACCTGAAATCATTTTCTTCCATTTCCTGTTCCTGTTCACTATCTCTCTTTCTCTACTAGGCTGTAAGTTCTATAAGAGTGCTTATTATATGTGTGAAAGACATTTTACCTCTTTCTGAATTTCTAGGAAGAAATGGAAAAACAGAAAGAGGTGTTCTAGAAATCTGGGGGTGGCTAGAAGCAGCAATGGTAATAAAGTCGTTCAACCTCTTCAAGTCTATACATACAAAGTCAAAATGACTTCGTACAACCACCTCTCAAACACGTGCAACATTTACAAACAATGAGCCCTAAACATCAAGCGAATGAGCACTTTATACCATCAACAGTATGAGCCACCAATGACCTGCTTAGTACTGACATCTGTGCTGACATACCTGAGAACAAGTGAACCTCAAACCAGCCATCTGGGTATGCAGAAAACCTGGTGGGCCCATCTGAGAGCAGCGGTGGAACTGGAAGTCTTTTGCCTCTACAACAGGTTGCATGCATGAGGCCCATTGAGCAGGGCTGAAGGGGCTGGGGTGGTCTAGCCCCTGCAGACCCTATGGACTCCTAAGAGAACGCATCAGGACTCCCTTTCAGGACCAGAGCCATACTGGGGAGAAACTGCTAGGAGTGGAATCAAGACTGAGCAGGTCATAGACAAGAGAGAGGAAGGGAAAAGAAGGTCTAGATCAAAGCAGGAGAAGGGAACACAGAAAACATCAGAAAGCAGCTGCCAAAGTTTTGAGCACCATCAAAAACAACAGAGGAGCTGCAGCTCTGTGAAGTTAGAAAATCTTTCTTGAACTCCAACTCATTCTAAAGTCAGGAAACCTAATTTCACATAAAGTGAATAACAAAAAAGCATCAAGGTCAAATCCCACACAAAGTTATTATAAGAAAAATAAAAAGGAACAAAATAACATCCCTATAGACAAGGAAAACAGGCCTGAAAGAAGTGCCCACAAAATGTATTAAAACTACAAACTATTGTGCCAAAAAAATGAGGTAAACACATTAAGAAAATGGCACAAGGTGTGAAAGAACAATGTACAACTGAATTATGAAACCTTATAAATGAGAGGATAAAGCTCAAGAAAGACTTAGAAATTAAAGAAAAATTGTTTTCAGAAATTAAGACTAAGACTAATTAAAACATGAGGAAAATCAACTTAATGCCTTAAGAAAAACAGAAAAACTTTAAAATCTAAAAAAAAGAGTAATTATATCTCAGAAATATCAAGTATTAACAATTAAAAAAGAAATAAGTCATTTTAATTGGAGAGAGATGAAATATTAGGGTGGTTTTGATTTGCATTTCTATAATAACTAGAATTGTTGAACACTTTTTCATATATTTGTTGATCGCTTGTATATATTCTTCTGTGAAGTGTCTGCCCAGTTCCTTAGCCCATTTATTGATTGGGTTCTTTGTAGTTTTGGTATAAAGTTTTTTAAGTTCTTTAAAATTTTGGAGATTAGTGCTCTGTCTGAAGTATGTGTGGAAAAGATTTCTCCCACTCTGTAGGCTCTCTTTTGACATTATTAATTGTTCCCATTGCTGAGAAAAAAGCTTTTTAGTTTGAATCCATTCCATTTATTGCTTCTTGCCTTCATTTCTGGCACTGTAGGAGTTTTGTTAAGGAAGTCTGGTCCTAAGCCAACATGATGAAGATTTGGGCTATTTTTTCTTCTATTTGGTGCAGGGTCTCAGGTCTAATTCCTAGGTCCTTGATCCATTTTGAGTTGAGTTTTGGGCAGGGTGAGAGATAGGAGTTTAATTTCATTTTACTACATATGGATTTCCAGTTTTCCCAGAACCATTTGTTGAAGAGGCTATTTTTTCTCCATTGTATGTTTTTGGCACCTTTGTCTAGTACGAGGTAACTGTATTTATATGGGTTTGTCTCTGTGTCTTCAATTCTGTACCACTGGTCTACTTGTCTATTTCAATGCCATTTTTGTTACTACTGCACTGTAGTATAGTTTAAGGTTTGATATTGTGATACCTCCTGCAACATTCTTCCTGCTAAGGCTTGCTTTGGCTATTCTGGGTCTCTTATTCTTCCAAATGAAGTTCATGATTGCTTTCTCTATTTTTATGAGACACATCATTGGGATTTTAATTGGAATTGCATTGAATCTGTATAGCACTTTTGATAGTATGGCCATTTTGACAATATATGAAGTGTTTAACATCTCTAGTAATTAGAGAAATGCAAACCAAAACCACCCTAAGATTTCATCTCACTCTAATTAGAATTGGCTCTTATCAAGAATACAAGCAATAATAAGAGTTGGTAAGGATGTGGGGAAAAAGGCACACTCATACATTGCTGGTGGAGTTGCAAATTGGTACAGCTACTCTAGAAAGCAGTATGGAGATTCCTCAGAAAACTTGGAATAGAACTATCATTTGACCCAGTTATCCCATTCCTCGGTTTACACCCAAAGGACCTAAAATCAGCATAGTACAGTAACACAGCCACATTAATGTTTATAGCAGCTCAATTCACAATAGCTAGATTGTGGAACCAACCTAGATGCCCTTCAATAGATGAATGGATAAAGACACTGTAGTATATATACACAATGGAATATTATTCAGCTATAAAAGAATGAAATTATGGCATTTTCAGGTAAATGGATGGAGCTAGGGAGTATCATGCTAAGTGAAATAAGCCAATCCCCAAAAAACCAAAGGCTGAATGTTTTCTCTGATAAGTGGACGGGGGTGGGGGTGGGGGTGGGAGTAAGGGAGCATTGGATTATGTAGAGGGAAGAGAGGGGAGGGGGCAGGGGAAGGAAAGATAGTGGAATGAGACAAATATCATTACTCTATGTACACATATGATTACATGAATGGTGTGAATCTCCAGTGTGTAAAACCATGGAAGTGAAAAGTTGCACCCCATTTGTGTACGATGAATCAAAATGCATTCTGTAAAAATAAAAATAAAAAAATAAAAAAAAGAAATGAGATAAAAAGATTTTAAAGAAAATGGAAAATACTGAACATTGGCAAAGATTGAATGCACAGTTAATTGGAGTCTCTGAAGAAGAAAAACCAAAACCCGAAACCAATGCTAAAACCTGTAATTCAAGAAAAATTTCCTGAAATAAAGAGAAAATTATGAAATCTTATGTGTGGGCTCAGCATGGTTGCACACCTGTAATCCCAGCGACTCAGAAGGCTGAGACAGGAGGATTGCAATTTCAAGGTCAGCCTCAGCAATTTAGTGAGCCCTAAACAACTTAGAGAGACCCTGTCTCAAAATGAAAAATAAGAAGGGTCATGGGATGTAGCTCAGTGTCAAAGTGCTCGTGGGTTATATTTCCAATTCTAAACAAAGAAAAACTAGACAGACTCTCTAGCATACCTGAGACTATAGAACTAGAATGACTACCCAAGACAGTCTAGTAAATTTACTGAACCTCTTTCTTTTCATAGAAGGAGAGGAAAAAATAAAATCCCTGGGCATCTGGTTTAAAAAAAAAAAAAGTGACATATTAACAAAAAAAAATTGAGATTGTTATCAGGCTTTGATGGCAACACTTTTGCCAGAAGAAAATGGAGTAACATGTTTAAGATACTTAAGGAAAGAAAGTTTAAGGGTATAAGTCAAAGATTTTATATCCAGCAAAACTGACTGCCACATATAAAGGCACAGAAAAGCTATTACCAATAATTAATACCTGAGGGAATGTTATTCCCTGTACCCTTCCTAAGGAATCCACTAAGAAGCAAGTTTTAGACAACCAAAAATAACTAAAGAGATGTTACCATTAGGACTGCTGTAACACACAATTATCTTAAGATTAAGACCAAAGGAGGCCTAAGGATGTGTGATGGTTGTACTTTCCAGTAATGTAAATATAGTTAGACAAAAACTAGGAGGAGAACAGAAAAAGAACATGCAAAGAAAGGTAAACGGATTTCTGTAATCATGAAGGTAGTAGGGTCTGTATTGTTTTCTAGGAGTATGAAGATAAATTGGTAATCATGTAATCTTCTAATTTTATTATCTCCTGGACCCTCGAGAACCAGAATTCTCAGTATGGAAGAAAGGAAATACAAATGTGATAGAAGGGCTGGGAGAGCGGCTCAGTTGCAGAGTACTTGCCTACCAGGCACCAATACTTGGGTTCCATTTCTAGCACCAACAAAACAAAAACAGAAAAAACACCCCCCAAAACAACTCAAAATAAACAAAAAAACCAAAACCCAATCCAAAACTATACACACACACACACACACACACACACACACACACACACACAATGGAGAAGAGGTTAAATAAAAGAAAGCTCTGTATTCTTGAATTTTGATTGGAACTATCACCAATCCCAGGTACCCTCTAATCCCAGCTACTTGGGAGACTGAGGCAGGAGGATCCCAAATTCAAGATCAGTCTTGTCAACTTAGTGAGAATTTGTCTCAAAAAAATAAGAAGGGCTGGGGATATAGCTCGGTGGAAGAGTGCCCCTGTATTCAATCCCCAGTGTCAGGGGGAAAAGTAGAAAGAAAGGAAAACAATGTTTTTTGAAGAAATGTCAGATTTCAGATTGCAGGGGTGCCGAAACCTCTTGTAATATCAGACAGCAGGGGAGCCATCAAAGACCACTAGAGCCATGTAAAAAGAGCACTCCGGAGTCCACCTCAAGTATTTCTCAAAAACAAAAGATGGGAGAGTTTGAGTTTCAATGACAATAATTGGAAAGGACCCAAAACAATCAAATATGTTTAAATACAACAGGAATAAAAAAAATTATATATACCTTTGGAGGATGATAGAAAAGCAATTCATTATATTAAAAAGGGATAAAAGGAAAGAATCAAACATGTATCTTGCCTTTGCTATATAAGCTATACTGTATTAAATGCTGGTTAAATATTAAAAATGGAAAAGTGTCTCTCTGTAAAAATATTTCAACTCATGAATGACAAATAAATGATAAACAGAATAGGACCATTTGGAACATATAATGAATAAACAAATTCAGGCATTAGGTGTCACTGCTACTAAGATCACTAAAGAGACATGACCAGATCTGGTATCTTCCTAACAGTCTGGTCCTCAGTCTATCCAATCTCTGGACCCAGCTGTCATTAGCAGGTGCTGGAAAGACAGAGGGCCATGTGAATTGCACTGAGATTGTACCATCAGCAAAATCCACACTGAGGGAAAACTCCATAGGTCTGGGTTCTTCAACAAATAAATTTTAAGTAAATGAAATGGATGGAGAAGGAACCTATAAGTTAAAAAAATTAAAGCCATTTTTTAGTGGCAAAACCAATCTATATTATCTGAAGATAATATAGATTAATAATATCATTTGGATGATAAAACAATTTTTTTTTTAGATGCAAGGAAGTGATTACTATGACAGGATAGTGGTACTTCTGGTGGAAGGGAAAGGGCTATGATAGAAGGGACTTCAGGGAAAGCTCTATTTCTTGTCCTGGGAAGTACTGATCTTAGAGTAATTCATTAAGCCATGTATTTTTTTAAAATTTCATATACATACACATACACACACACATTTTATTTTTAGTTATAGGTGAACACAATACCTTTATTTTATTTTCACGTGGTGCTGAGGCTCAAACCCAGGGCCTCATACATACTAGGCGAGAGCGCTCTACCATTGAGCTACAATCCCAGTCCCTAAGCCATGTATTTGATTAAGGAAGTTTTCTTTATCTGTTTCATTTTACACTAAAAATATGTTTCTAAAGGTATAATGGTACTGATCTAGTAGGAAACGCTAAAAAGATCAAATGTTAACATTTGTGAGCAGTGTCATTACAATAAGAATTATTACTAACTTTTTAATTAAAATATACATACTTTGAAAAAGAAAATGTCATCTCTCCTCCACTGTTTTGTCAGAGGGTAGAAGGTAGAGAAAACTCAGAAATAAATAAAAGGGTTTTTCTTATGTATTTTAAAAACTAACATCATTAAATTCTTACCAGTGCTAGGTACCATGCTGAATTAGCTCATTTAGTTTTCATGATAATCCTGGGCAGATCACATTTATTCTCCCTATTTTATAGATGAACAAACTGAAGCCCAGAGGAGTTAAGTGATTGCCTCAACTTACATAAACAGAAAAGCAGTTGTGCCACATCTGACCTCTGGGCACAGCCTCCATCTTTGATTCATCTCTTTTCTCCTCTGGGCTGGGCCTGGTGCAGAGGAGGTGCCCAGAATTTATTTATGGAATTAAATGGACTGATGGAATCCTAACAATGAGGAAATAGATATTAAGGTCAAGTCAGCCACTCCTTATGGCACCACTTCTTGGAAACAGGAAAACTAGTCAATGGTTCCCTCGGAACCCAGCAGTCACCATGACCTTCCTTCTGGCCAAACTGGTCTCCTCAGCACAAGGTCTGGCAAATGTTTTCTGCAACAAAATTAAATGTGTCTAGGAAAACAGAGACGGAAGAAACGGCTCCATGCTGCTGACAGCAGGGGGTGCAGCAAAAGCATTTCCAGAACCCTAGGAATACAAAGCCATCACCCTCATACACTGAGCTATCAACTTCAGGCTAAGAAACAAGATGCAGAGCCCATGTTTTCTCACTGGTGCTAGAAACCATCACCAAAGAGGATCAGCCTGGGTCCTGAAAAATCTAGATGCAGACAGATTAGGTTCCAATCTGATTCCTCTAGTGCCTGCCTATCCTGGGGGCTCTCGCCAGCCCCCTTCTCCACTTGCTTTTTCTGCATAACATCGATGCCATCTGACTTTCATTTTATTTTCATACCATGTTGACTTTCACGTTTTCTACCATCTAGAAAAGATTGGAGGGCTGGGGCCTTGTTTTCATTTGGGGGGTTGATAAGGTCTTGCTATGTTGCCCAGGCTGACCCTGGATGCCTAAACTCCAGGGATTCTCCTGCCCTCCGCCTCCCAAGTAACTGTCAACTGTAGGCACAGGCCACCACATTCAATTGGGGACTTTATTTTGCTCAATGCTGCATCTCTAAGCATCTAGAAGAGTGTATGTAGAAGAGGGTCTTGGAAAATACTTGTTTCCAGTTGTTGAATTAAGTGATTTCAGTTCTCTCTGCTTTAAGTTTCTTATGTAGTAAGTCTGTGCATATTTAGCCAAAAAATATAAATAAAGGGCAAGAAGCAGAAGTCAATAAGTATTAGTTTTCTTTTCTCATACTACTTTTCCATAACATGCATCAACTGAGGATAACACCAATTGCCTCAGGACAGAAGTCCCCTTCAGAGAATAGATGATGACCTTTTAAGCTGGTAGGGGACTTGCTCAGGACAACCTCAAAACCTGTAGGCCATTATTCATGGGAAGATGAGAGTGAAAATGCAGCACAGTGGGAAGATGGGCAAAGAAAGTCCCGGGCAACTGGCTTATGAATAATGCCAGTGAGCTGTGACTGATGGGAACAGGGTTGAGGGGAAACCTGCCAGGTCACATCACTAACAGGGACCAGCAAACCAAACATAAATAATCTCCAGCTAAAGGCTTTCCAAAAATCCTGCCACGCCTCCATGGAATGTGACTGCCAGTGAATTGGGCATCGTTGGAATAAAGGTTCACCGTGGAGGGCAGGGAAGACGAAAGGGGGACAAGTACTTTACAGCTGCCATTGCATTCAATTCTCAGAACAATTTTATGAGGGTGGCATTTTTAGCCTCATTTAACAAATGAAAAATGTGCAGCTCAGGGAGGGAGAGGGACCCAGAGTTTCACGGCTTTTAAGCAGTAGTTCTCTTGGAATCTCAATTTTCTTTAGCTTGTACTGAACTGATTCTTATAATATGCGCAGAGTACTTCTCCATCCCTTGAATATCCCATTGTACACATTACAACTTTTCCCCACCTCCAGGAAGAGAATACATTAAGATAAGAAATAAGACATCTACTAGCTATTAATTGTGAGCTAATAAAATTTCAGCAAATTCACTGACATTTGGGGGTAGTCAATTGACACAAGTAGATTTCTGACATTCCTGTTAGCTCTAAGCTAAGCCCACAAAGTTTTAAATATCTTGCTCTTATTTCATTATAAATCAGGAACCAGCCAGACATATGCCAAGAAAGCCCTGGGAAGACATCAGTTAAGCAGAAATTCTCTTTTATTTTATACTTGAGGAAAAGGGTTCAGAAAGGCATAGCAACTTGCCTAGAGTCAAACAGCTTAGAAGAGGTAGAGTCCAGGTTGGCATCAAGTCTAGCTCTAACTCAAGGGACTTCACTTTGTTATTCACCATGTACTGTTTGCCTGGGACAAGAGGTGAGTCCCTCAATAGCCTTACCAGCTGGGATCTGGTAGGGCTGGTTCTGGGCCTTGTCTTCAGACTCATACCCACGCCTCTGTTCTACACTGTACAGACAAGAGGCTGATTCTCTGCATGTGGAACTCCCGGGCTCCCAGATCAGCTGGTTTCCACTAGGGTTGGCCTGTGTGAGGCACTGGTGAGATGAAGAGGAGAAAAAGGAAGGAGAAGCAGGAGTATTTCTCTACTCTCTCACTACCTGCTTGGGTGGGCTGTCCGGCAATGGCTCACCTCCTCTCTGACTCAAGCCCCCATACTACAGGCAGCAGCATTAGCCAAATGAATTGGCCTGTGGCCTCAGGAACACCACCTCTGCTGTTGCTAGTCTTTGGACTAGCTACCTCTGCCTCCCCCTTCTGAGTTTCAGCTCCTCCTTAATTTCCTTGTATTATTTTCCCTTTCTATTGCCTGGGTTAGATTGTGATACACTTAAGTTGCTGGACCTATAGGGACCAAGAGGCAGCTGTGTCTTAAGACCACCTGTTGGTCAAAAACCTCTATCTGGTCAGACAAGAAATGCTTTGAAAAAAGAATGAGCTTGTCTTTTCTGAGGTTCACAGCCATGGGTCTGGGGTAAAATGAACGCAGCTGGTATCCTAATTCCCTGGTCCTACAGTGAGAAACACTCACTATCAACCATCAGCTATGGCAGTGTTTCCCAAACTGCTGTGAGAAGCACTAGATGCCTGGAATATTAATAGGTATTTTCTGGGAAAAAGCATTTTGAAAATCTCTGGGTTAAACAAACTCAACCATTTTTTCTTAACAGCAGGGTTTTGTTTTGTTTTGTTTTAACAGCAGGGCTTCAGTAATATGCATTGATACATATGAGTTAAAGTTTATAATAATGTGATGATTCCAAATTTTATGGGATTAGAAAACATCAACATCTTGTGGGTCTAGTATTTCAAGGAATACTGTTCTGGAAATGCTTGTTAATGGTATTAGTGCTAAGCCCTTTAGTGGCCTTCCAGGTTTCTCACAGATGGGAGTGAGCCACGCCCACCTTCATCCTTAGCAGCACTTCTTTTTCCTATCTATATTCCAGCCACATCACCACTCACAGCACCTAACTATGCCAGGTCCTACCAAGGCCCCTTGCCTTGCAAGCACTACTCCCTGCTCCCTGCTTCTGGGAATCTACTTCCTCCCTCCCTGGGAAGCACAGGCAGAAGTGATTAGCCCTGCCTTTGACCATCTACTACCCATAGAACATTCCACTGTAGCAGTTGCCACCTCTTACTGCAACTCTCTCCTGATTTTCTGTCTCTGCCCCTTCACTGTCCTTAAGAATAGTGACTAGGTCTTATTTGTCCAGGGCAGAGTGGATACCTGGTCAGGTGTACAGGGGGACCAAGAATCCTAAGATTTCAAATACTGTACCATTTTCTGCTATCAAGGCTTGCTTACAATTGACTTACAATTCACAATAAATCAAATAAAAGTCTATTGTTAAGATGATACCTAATCAGTTAGGCATTGTGTACATGCCTATATCCCAGTTATTGTGGAGGCTGAGCCAGAAGGATCACAATATCAAGGCTGGCCTCAGCAACTTAGTGATACTCTGTCTCAAAAAAGGGCTGGGGATGTAGCTCAGTGAATGTGAGCTTGTATACAGCATGTGTGAGGCCCTGAGTTCAATCCCCAATACCTCCCCACATACAAAATTATAATCCCTAATAAATCAACCTTATATTAATGTAGATACTTTTATTATGGTAAAAGCCAATTTTATTTTAAATCCCCAAATCACGTAGAAAGCAGCCACCCAGAAACATGGTTTAACATTGCTGTGAGAAAGCTGGCCACTAGGTGTCAGCCCAGGAACAGAGGAGGAAGGGCTATATGGAACCAGTGTTTTACTTTTTCATCCAATTATCACCATAAATATCAAATATTTAAACAACAAAATATTAGGCAATTAAAATTATTAAAGGAATGTTTTAAAAAAGATATGAAATTTTGACATTTCCCCTTTGCAAAATAGTTTACAAATGGTGCTAGTTTAACCTGTATTTGTCAAGAAACATTTGCACAGATTAAAGAAACTGACTCCTAAAAGGAAACCAGCTCAGTTTTCTTCTGAAATGCCCTCAAACTGCATGTAACATGGACCATATGGTAGTCACCACTGCGGAGAGCGGTCAGGGGAAAAGAGCGTGGTCGCCAGAATCAGGCAGATGGAGGGTCTGAATCCTGGCTCTGCCACTTCTTAAAAAGTGACATAACCTTTTCTAGCCTTGGTTTCTCATCAGTAAAATGGGGCTATATCACTCTCTCTATGTGGGTACTTTAAGAATCAAGGGAATATTATGTAAAGAGTTTAACATATCATAAATGCTTGATATTCTTTTTTTCTTAAGACTTCAAGTCAATAATTTTTTTTAACAAAACTATCTTTAGCTCTCAACTAAGGACACAAAAATTAAGAACTATGATAATTTCATTCACACAAGAGATAATTATTGAGCATCTTTTGTATCAGGCTCTGTTCCAGGGACACAAGTAAATGTGATACTCCACTGCCTTCTGGAGCAGTCTTCAAGATCTTTGTGGAAGGTGGCATCAGACTGTGGTGTAGCCATCTATTTCAGAGAATGTATTCACACCCAATAGAAAATCTGTGGATGTATATCTAAGAGCAGGGAGGAGGAATGAAATCTATATTTTATCCTCTAGACACCAAAAATATCACAACACCATTCCTCCATCTATGTCATGGGCTCTATCCTGTGTGCTGGGGTATGAGGAAGATGACGCCCTGTTCCTAGGGAGCTCCCAGGACAGCGAAGCATCTGAAGTCAGCACCAGTTCAGGCTCTGAATTGTCCAATGGTATCATTACTTGAAGATGGACCAGATCTTTCCTTTTCAAAGTCTCATTGAAAAAGCAAAAGACCCTAAAGCAAGGTTACTTGATTTAAAACACCAGTAAGAAAAATCATTTCTCTTTGCCATTGCTTCCAACAAATATTTAGTATTTAAAACTGCCACAGCGGATGCAGCCTAACCCATGAATATACTCCTCTCTTGCACACTTCTAGCTGGAGGAGAATATCTATGTGCCTGATTTCTCAAGCTCTGGTTGGCTACCATGCAGCAGCTGGGCTGTGTCTTTGTTTCACGTGTGGCTGACATGTGTTGTGCTTGTGTAGTTGATTCTTCTTATGTTCTAGGTTGAAGCTGTGGGTGATATGATATTTTGGACTAAATATCTATATTGTGCAATTCTGAAATATGACCACCACTCTTTCTGATGCACATCACTAGAAAGCAGGTATCAATCATTCATTTGTGCATCCATTCATTCGACAAGCATCAAATGAGCACAAACTAATATAAGGCCATATGTGGGACGGAGGCATACAAAACACAGCCTCATTCTCAAGGAGCAAGTAAAAATGGAGCCAGGATTATTACACAGGACCAAGTTAAAAACTAAAATTCCTCTGGGATCATCTAAGATACACTGGCTGTTTTATTTTTCAAGTATTTTAGAGGGATTTCATTTTCATCGCATTCAGTGATGCTCTTTGAAATCATTTGGTTGAGTTTGATCTTAGTGTTTAAGCAGATTTCCTGCCAGTTCTCATCTTCTCTCACTTAGGGACCTACTTTTTACTTGGGCAATCTACTTCTAGAACAATGGTTCTCAGTTCATCAAGCATTTATTGTGTGACTCCAAGGTAACAGGACTCCCGAATTGTGCTCCTGAGCAACACCAGTGTCCCTGTGCTATGCAGAGTCAAAATTAAACAACAGCCATCTCTTTTCAATGTAGGCAAAAACTGATTTGGTGAAATAAAATAAGATTCTCAATTACACTTTCTCTTATGTATTTAAAAAAACTGATTCTAACGCATCTCTTAATTTTAACACTTGGCATCTACTACCCCCATTTGCCTTGTAAGTGTTGGTGAGCAACAGCATGAAGAATAAATAAGAAATAATTAAGTATGTGATTTATTTAGGAGCTTTTATGTATCATTTGAGATAAAAGAATTCTTTCACAGCTAATTCAAAAGATGATATGATGAAGAGGGCCAGAATTTCATTGTTTTGCATGGTCACATAAACCCTGACACTTGCTGAGCAAAAACGAACACCACTATTCTAGAACATGGCAGCAGTCTCAGTCTCCTCCTCTCCCACCTCTACCTTCTTGTCACCCAGGAAAGGTCACTATCATTTAGTCAGAAAGGCACTGTGCTGGTGTTTTACATACATTGTTGTTATTTTTCTCAATGGTCCTACAAGGTCGGTGCTATTTCCATTTTACAAATGAGAACACTGAAACTCAGCAAGGTCAAGTAACTTCCAAAATCATTCTCTAGTAAAGACAGAGTCAGAATCAAGGTAACATGCAACCCAGGTAACACGCAAGGCTATCCTCTTTCCATCATACTCTGGCCTCCTGGGCCACTTAGAGCCACAGAGCTACCGTGGTGGTTGCCAGAGACCCTCTATACCTGCTTCTTTCCTAGGATGTGACCTTGACATCAGATAACCATCAAATCAGAAAAAAACAGCCACCAGTAAGTTACCAGTCCTTTCTGCAGTCCACCTCAGACTCCTGCTGTCAGTACATCTGCTTAGTTTGGGCAGGTGGGTTATGGCTATAAGTCCCTACCTGCTTACCTGAAATAAACTGGAAAATAAGAAAATCCTTTACAAACTTTTCCTACAGATGATTCAGGGGTACATATCCATGATTCACAAATATACTACCGTTCATGTTAACTAAAGCAGGTGCTCTGTGTAGAAAACTGTTTGGTGGTTCTTCAACAAGTGTAATATAGGGGCTGGGGGCACAGCTCAGTGGTAAAGTGCTTGCCTAGCATGCACAGGCCCTGGGTTCCATCCCCAGCACTGCAAACAACAAAACAAAGCAAAAAGTTAAACAGAAAATTAGCATATGACCCAGCATTTCCACTCCTAGGCATATTCCCAAAAGAATGGCAAACAGGTGTTCAGATTAACAGTGTTCACAGCAGCATAATTCACAACAGCCAAAAAGTAGAAACAACTCATGTATCCATCAACAGATGAATGGATAAACAAATGTCTACCCATACAGTGGAATATTACTCAATCTTAAAAAGGGTTGAAGTTTTGATACCTGCTACAAAGTGGATGAACCTTGAAAACATGCTAAGTGAAATAAGCAGACACAAAAGGACAAATACTATATGATTCCACTTTTATGAAACAGGTCAAACAAATTCAGAGAGACAGAAGATAGATTAGAGGTTACCAGATGCTGGGGGTGAGGGAGACAGAGTGGGAAATTATTGCTTGATGGACAGAGAGTTTCTGTTTGGAGTGATGAAAATTTCTGAAAAGAGATACAGTGATGGTTGCACAACTGTGTGCCTGCATGTGACGTCACTGACTGGGTACTTAGCAATAGTTAAAATGGCAAACTTTCTGTTGTACATATTTTGTATTTCCCACAATTGGGGGGAAGGAGGGGGAGGACTCTGATGTGCTGGATTCCCAGCTCTACCCTCCCAGCTGGGTGGAGAATCACAGGGTGGGCATGGGCTCCCACACACCAGCCCCTGCAGGCTTCACCTACTAGCCTCCTTTTTCCGGGATTCCTCATACCCTTCTCATTTTGCTGTGTTGTATGGAGTGTCGTATGGTTCCTCAAACCTTTTATAGCACAAGATAGAGGCACAGAGGAATTAGTCATGTCCCTTATGGACGTTCTCGGAATTCTCTGCTTTTGTATGTGGAGGCAGGGCACGCACATCACCTGCTAAGGGTTCTTTGTTTTTCCCATTCTGAGAGACTTAGGTGAGTTGGCTAAAGCTGACCTCCTCACCATGTTGTGACAGATTGGCCCCCAGAGTCAGGCTCCTCCTGCACAAAGACTGATATTTCTTCTACTCAGAAGGTTTTGAAATACTGCATTTCAAATCTTTATTCGTGAAGATGTTCAGTGGAGTAATATGGTATTAGAAGATGGGAAACAACCTAAATGTCCAGCATGGGCTGTAGCAGCTATGGTAGCTGTGACTGACGGGATATCTGGCAGCTATGTTGAAATATGTGTGATGTCACATTAAATGAGAGAGGAGCAAACTTTAAACTCAGATCTGACTGCAGCTTTGCAAGCCTTCTGCATGATGAAAAACAAGTGAGTATGTATAAAAAGTATGTGTAAGTTCGGTGGGACTATAGTGATGTTTTAATGTTTCTCTATTTTTTTATTACACTAAAACAAGTATAAATACAAGTTCTTTTTTCCAAAACCGTGAGATCAACAGTGTTACTCAAGCAGGATACAGATACATGTGGTGTCTTTCCAACCTGCTCCAGCACAGCCCCGTGCATTCATGCTTGAAAGCTAGGCTATCAATCTGCCTTTATCTTAACTTCTGTGCCTCCAAGGGGTTTTAGAAGGATAAATGTGACTCAGCAGAATCATGTGCAAAATCAGGTGGATGATGCCTGTGTCGCCACAGCCAAATCTGGAATGGACTGAGAAAGCAGGACTGAAATGAGTGGTCTGTTGCATGTTAAAGAACTTGTTTACTGTTCTCACCCAGCACTGACCACCTGTGGGCAGAGCTGGGCTCCCTCCATCTTGGGGAAGCCCAGCCAGCAAGTTGGCCCCAAGAGGGCTTCAGGAGCTGGCTGAATAACCAACTCCCACAGTGCTCCATCTACCTTGTCCTTTGCACAAATACCAGCCCAGGACAGGATGTGTCTTCAGCACCAATATCCGGGTTTTGCTGTGCGATCTATCATTTCCCAAGAACCTGCAGTGGCCAGACCTGGGAGGCAGCTCTTCAAGCACTGCTATGAGACACCTCCACGTAGCACGAACTGAGAAATGAACTCTGTACAAAAGAGGGGATGAAAGGGATGCGTACAAATCTCTTTTCAAAAGTTCTTTAAAGCTGAGGCCACTGTGCTACAAAATGATTTTTGAGGGGGTGGGTTAGTCTTCACATTTCAAGGTGATATAATTTTAAACAAAGGAGGGAAGCAAAGATTCTTTAAAAAATTCATTCATCAGAGAAAGAACAGTCGAGGCACATTCAAGAGCCACACAGCTATCCACACCTTCCAAAAGTTGCAATGTTCTACAAGCAGAGAAAGGATCCTTGGCCTAGCAATTAAACTCATTTGTCTTTTTTCCCCTTCTTGCCAAAAAGGACCCCAGCCCTAACTAGTTAATCCCCAACACACTCTGATACTCCTAGAGTTGCCTGGCAACTGCTAGGAGGCGTGTCAGAGAGCAAGAAAGGCCTAAATAAACGAGCTGGAGCCTGGGCTGCAGCTTGACATGGATAAAGGGGGTTTCTTGGAATGGAGCTTCCTGGCTGCTTGTGGTTCTGTCGTTGAAGTAGGGGACAAGTTGGCTTGGCCCATACTGTTAAAGAACTTGGGCTTTACATCTGATATTCTCCAGGTGACTGAAAACTGGGTCACATGCCCAGATATTTGCAGATATCTTCCCCTCTTCAAGACAGCAGGGAACTCTAAAACCTACGGACAGGACAGGAAACAGAATACGCACACTTAACAGAGGCTCAGGGCCAACTCCCTGCCTCAAACATTTCTTGTTCCTTATTTTCTTTCCTCATATTTCCAACCACTATTTCAAAATACACTCACTGATGCCTACACACTGTGCCATGTCCTGTGCCTGGTGTTAGAAATGCTGAGGGAAGGGATCACTAACATGGGACTTCTGGGAACTAGAACAAAGACAGGCAAGAGGGTGTGGTGGAGGACCGGGTGGTAGAGTCAGGCCAAGTCTGCCTCCAGGCTCGACCGCAATCTGAGCCTCCATTCCCTAACGGTAAGATGGACAGTTGGGGCAGTCACGAGGAATTTCAGAGATCACAGACATGAAGCAACTTGAAGGCGAGCCAAGCCACCCCTCGTCATGTGGGAGGCCATGAGGAGACGGTAGACTTGGCTGTGACCAGGCATCCTTGTTGTCTCATCATCTCACTTTCTGACCCCTACAGACCCCTTTGCAACAATTCAACTGGCCCGGAAGAGACACACCACTGCCCTGGGCCAGACCCACAGTCCCCTGCAGAACTGCAGAGGCAGATGGAGAGGCACAGGATGGATGCTCTTGGCCCAAGACTTGGCTCGGCAAGTGGCCTCTTCCCTTTCCTTCTAGAGAGACGACAACAAAGTTCAAGAGGCTCCCTAGCTAGCTGCAAGTTGAGATTTTTCCAGCAGGAAAGGAAACAAAGACCAAAAAGTTATCTCGAGCACACCAAGCCAGGAGAAAGGTCTTCAGACACAGCTGCCATCTTTGCCTCTCAGGCCAGGGTTTGACCCTGGTCACAGAGCCAGGTGAGGACCAATGGGAGCTGTCCCCCAAGCTGCTCCTGGATGGCAGGTTCCTCCTCAGCAGGAGGAGACCACAGGTGAGAGGCAGGGGACAACTAGCTGTCAC
This sequence comes from Sciurus vulgaris, assembly GCF_902686455.1. Classification (NCBI taxonomy): domain Eukaryota; kingdom Metazoa; phylum Chordata; class Mammalia; order Rodentia; family Sciuridae; genus Sciurus; species Sciurus vulgaris. Next base: position 79,769,475 of record NC_136476.1, read on the forward strand.
AGCCTGAGGAGCAGGCACTGTGTGGGCTTATTTAGGTGGCACTACAATCCTGCAAGGAGGGGGTTACACATTCAGTATAGGGAAAGGCAACTGAGGCTCAAAAGGTGACCTGCTCAAAGTCACAGTTAGCTGGGAGCAGAGCAGAAAGGAGCAGTTCAACAGGTTTCATATTCTAAACACAACACTATATTGTGACTCTGCAGGACTCTGAGTCCCATTACTGTACCACTGGTCCAGGGTGGGAAGCCACCACACCATCCCTGCAGAGAAAGGACTCCTGGCAGACCACACATCAGCGAGGCAGGTGAATCAGAGGGGCTGGCAGTAAGTGGTGGGTCACCCTCACACTCTGCCTGGGGTCTTCTCCCTGTAGGCCCTTTGCCTTCTGTCTCCTGCTGGTCTTAGGTGCTGCCCTGCATCTACCTCAGGGGCTCAGACCTGCATACACCACCTGTTTCTCCCTCATCTCAGCTATGAAGGCTTTAAATGTACTCAGATCCTTTGACCCAGTAAATCCACATCAGGGAATCTGCCTATGAAAATAATTCAGATCATGTATGAACATTTATACAAAGATATTCACTACAGTGGGATTTAAAATTGTAAACTGGTACCCCAAATCAAAAAGACCAGGATTAGGATAATGTGGTGGGCTTTGGCACTGCTCTCAGATCATAGGAACTTGATAACAATTGAGTGGGGGCCAGATATGTACCTTTTTAAAAGCCCCCCAGGTGAGTGGACCCACAGCTGGGCTGAAAAACCACAGGCGTCACTTGCTGGAACACATGCAGCCATTATCAACTATGTTGAAGAAGAAATTTGGCATGATATGAAAAATGCTTACGCACACTAGGAGGAAAAAACAAATTAATAACTGGGATACTGGATTGCTTTGTCAGGAATATCTCTACTGTCTGAAAGAAAGACAAAACCCCCAAAACTCAAACCCCTAAGCCCCAAATGAAATGAACAGAAGCAAACTGAAGGGTGGGAGCATGTGAACGCTGTGTTAACTCCAGATGAGGGCCTTCGGTGTTTTCTGTTACTCTTCTTTTTCTTCTGTCTCTCTCTCTGTGGTACTAGGGACGGAACCCAGGGTCTTGCACATGCTGGGCAGGTGTTTCCTATTTCTACTCCTCTGTTACTTTAAATGTTTTTACCAGGAGCAGGTGCTAGAGTGCGGGAGAGGGTGTGCTAGGCATCAAACCCAGGCTCTCGTGCAGGGCAGAAAAGTGCTCTCCCACTGAGCTACACCCAGCACAGCAGGTGCTATTGTTATAACCAGAGAAACAACCAACAGATGAGTGGCCGTGTGGAGGCCTCCCTGTCCCCTTGGCACTGTGTTGCCTGTCACCTCGACAGGTTCTCCCAAGACACCATTCTCCTTAGTCACATAGCCACTGCCCCTCTTCCTTCTCTGGCTCACATGTGCTCTGCAATCATTTTAATTAAACCCCAAAACAACCCTGTAGGAGGAATGTTGTCACCCCATTTTTCAGACAAGGAGAATTTGCTGGAATTAAAATTATGGCCCGAAAACTATCTAAGTACATGGTAATGACCTTTGGCTTGATGTTTGGTTGGAAAATTTCAGGCCTCCTGGCTTCCTTCTTGGCCTAATAAAAGAAAGCCATTCTGATACATGTGGATGGAACTGAAAGTGTGACAGATCTGCTGCATTTCATCAATTCTAAGGAAAATTCTTCCCATCGTAACATTTCTGAAATCTGGATTTGTTTTATGATTGATGGTGCCTTTCAATTGTTACTGGCTGCACTTTTTCCTTTTCTTAAGATAATGGCATATGCTGTGATTGGATGGCAGCTTGGATTCAACTAGTGCCATGTCTGTAACCCAGCCCATCACCTTACCTTCAGAACAATGCCGTCAGTGGCTATGCTGCTACTGTGAACACGGTGGCAGTGAGCTTTTGCTTTTGCTACCAAGGGCGTCCTCCTCCTCTCTTAGGTGCCACAACTTGGGAGACATCTTGACATTTCTTGTCCTTCCTCTGCCATATTTTATCTACTACTAGAACTAGCGATCTCTTCCTTCATGGTACCTTGCCCTGGTGTAACCAAGTGAAGGCTGTTTTCCGAGTTCCTATAACATTCCTCTAACTGGTCTCTTTGCCTCTCACTTTTCTTTCAGTCTTTCACCACCTTACGACTCAAACCTGACACCAGTCATGTCACATCTCTGCTCAAAATCTTACACTCCTCACAGGGTACAGTTCGTTTCCTTAGCCTGGCATTCCAGGCTCTGCCAAAGCTGGCTCCAACCTCTCCTGCAGCCCATCTCCCCACACATTACTTAAACAAAACAGTTGAGCCATTTCCACGAGAGGCCTTGCCTTGCAGCCTCTGCTCACTCAGCTCACACACTGCAGGGAGGGAGCCTCTGTCCTGCCCTTTCTAAACCTCACTCCTCAGATCCAGTTCAGGTTTCAACTTTCCTATGAATACTTCAGACTTGTTTGATCCTTATACCTGGAGATGTGGAAAGCACAGGTAGTCTCATCAATTCACAGGTAGAGAAGTCCAAGTATAAGCACATTAAGTGGTGTGCTCAAGTATTAAACAGCCAATAAGTGCAGGACCAGGCTTTAGACTCCTGGGCTTTTGTCCTTAAATCCATTGCCTCTCAGAGTCAAGTGCAGACAACCACAAAGTCCTCCTGTGGAGTAGTGTGTGTCCAGATCACACCCAGCAACATGCACCAAGATTCAACAGCCTCTGGATTCCAGACACACACAACAATGAGGCAATCCTAGGAATTAAAATACTTCCAGTGTGTTGGTTCCCAACAACCCAAGGAAAGGACTAGGCTAGTTGCCCCATTCTCCATCTAGAGAGGGGAAGATGACAGTGTTCTCCTTGATTATGCCAGCTCTCAAAATAGCACCAAAACCAACTTAGATGCCCTTCAGTAGATGGATGGATAGAGAAACTGTGGAATATTACTCAGCCATAAAGAAGAATAAAATTATGGCATTTGAAGGTAAATGGATGGAGTTGGAGAATATCATGCTAAGTGAAATAAACCAATCCCAAAGGCTGAATGTTTTCTCTGATATGTGGAAGCTGATACATAATGGGGGCTGGGGGTAAGGGAAGAATGGAAGAACGTTGGATTGTGTAGAGGAAAATGGGGGGAGTGGAAGGAGTGGGGGATTGGGAGGAAAGATGGTGGAATGAGAAAAACATTATTACCCTATGTATATGCATGATGTACATAAATGTGTACATGTATGTGTACACAAATAGTGACTCCACATCATGTACAACCAGAGATACGAGAAGTTGTACTCCATTTGCGTACAATGAATCAAAATGCATTCTGCTGTCATGTATTACTATATAGAACAAACAATGGAAAAAAAAAAAAAAAAACCCTGCACCAAACCTGAGTGACTTGGTGGGTCCAAGATCATGACAAAGAATTGGAGCCACCTCACTTTAAGGCAAGTGGGCATGGGAACTTGCTTTAAGCTAAAGGGCCTTAGAGGGAAGTATTTCTCAGGCAGCAAAGAGGGTGCATTCCTCTGCTTTGTGACCATGACTTCACCTGAAGTGGAGGCAGCATAGGAAGTGAAGCGTCAGTGCTGGGAGGAGAAGGAGCGGGGGTGGTGGTGTGAGGATGCTGCTCCTGAGCACCCGCCACCCTGGCCCTTCACAAGAGATGCCCTGGGTGAAGGGAAAGCAAGGTGTTTCTATTACTCCTCGTGTTTCACTCCTCCATTTCACATAATGGAGTGAGGGCTGTAAAGAGATAACTTGCAATGGTGGCTTGTGAGCAGGTGGGATCCTGGTTCACGCTCAGTATTTTTACATGAAATATACTTCATGACAATTACTCATCTTCTGACATTTAATTTCATTAAATACTATGGGTTAAAACAAACCCAGAAATGAACAGTGCTGGTTTATTGTGTTACCTAAACGGGTCCCCTGTACCCCACTCCAACTGGGAGTGTACTCCTTTGTCAGGAGGCCAAGGTCAGTAGAACAGAGGGCTGTCAGGAAAGATTTTTTGGTCTGAAGCTGGGAGAAGTGGAAGTTTGATTTAAGGCAAGACCCAACGTCCACATCCTCAAACAGCTCATCAGCTCATATGGCAGTCAGGGGACTTGAAGGAGTTGACAGAAAGGTGGAAGAGCCATATAGGTGGGCAACATCATCTCTGGCCCTTGTTGTACTTTGTGGTCATTTAAACCATGACCACACATGGGAGCCATCAAGAACTGAATCCCCAGGATGCTTTGCTTTCTCAAGTGGAAGAGAGATCCCTTAAAAGGACAAGGAACAGTGAGGCACAGGGCAAAAACAGGGGCCTTCTGGTAAGTTATTTCTCATTTGGAAAGCAGAGCTGATTGCTGCTACCTCCCAGCCGTCCTGTAAACCTTCCATGAGAGCAGGCAAGTGTGAAGGGCCTCGAGCCACGTCTAATACCGAGTCAGTGCTTATTGAATGTGGGGGCCCTTGCGTTCTTCCCTTGCATATGAGGGGAGGAGACCACCACCTTCCCCCATGACCTCCTTTGGTTGAGTTCAAAACCCAGAAGAACCATGATTGCCTGGGGACCCTTGGTTGGCATCTTAATCTTGACCAAACATGGACTCTGTCATGTGCCATGAGGCTACTTACCGGCTCGATTTTCAGGGCATTCCGGTAGCTACCGAAGAAAGCGGCCTGGGCCTTAAGGAAGGCTCTGGCCACCCCATCACCTGTGGTTGTGGAGACCTTCTTCAACCTGTTCTTCAGTGAAGAGATCTGGTGAGGAAGAGAAAGGAAACAGGTTGAGGGCAGGTCGCGGGAGGGTGGCTGACTAAGCCCAGAGCCCACGGAGCCCTAGAAAATTTTCAGTAGGGACCGATTTGATCTCTCTGCAGAACAAAGGTGCACTCAGTACCGGAAGATTCTTCTGGAGGATGTGTGTGTTTGTTTACTTATTGTGGTGCTGGGGATCAAACCCAGGGCTTTCCATATGTTAGGTAAGTGCTCTACCACTGAGCCACAGCTCCAAGGGTAGGTATTTTGGTTTTGGTGCTGGGAATTGAACTTGGGGGCACTTTATCACTGACCTACCTCCCCAGTTCCGTAAATTTTTTATTTTGGGACAGGGTTTTGCTAAGTTGCTAAGCCTGGCCTTGAACTTGTGATCCTCCTGCCTCAGCCCCCTGAGATTACACACCTAGGATCACAGCTGGGATTACAAACCTGTACCACTGTGATCAGTAAGGTTTTTGAAATTTAAGTGAACATTGCTCTTATTAGAGCATATCTAATAAAAGCAAAAATAAAATTATTTTTAAAGTAGTTATGTGCCAGGTAAGTACTTTCACATAAATTTTCTAATTTTTCTTTTGGCAATCTTGTGAGGAAGGAATTAGTGTTCCTGTCCCATAAGAATGAGATAGTTTCTGAGAAGTTAGGTTACATGACTAGGGACAAATCCAAGGAGTGGCCAAATTGGAATTTGAACCAAAGTCTTATAATCTAAGTTCAAACTATACAAAGAGTCTTTTTGTTCTAATTGCATTCCCTCTTTGATATTAGAAATAAAATGTTAGGCTGGTTATTGTGGCACATGCCTGTAATCCCACTGGTGCAGGAGGGTCTCGAGTTCAAAGATAGCCTTGGAAAAAGCGAGGTTCTAAGCAACTCAGTGAGACCCTGTCTATGAATAAAATAGGAAATAGGGCTGGGGATGTGGCTTAGTGGTTGAGGGCCCCTGAGTTCAATCCCTGGTACCCCCCCAAAAAAATAAATAAAAAAAAATATTAGGCAAAGGTTTATTTGAATATCTCACACACCACACTCTGAATAGTGACTTATAGAAACATACTCAACAGGTTAAAACAAAATAGATAAGAAGGTGATGTTAATGGGAAAAGACAAAGCTGGGACTACATGTAGTGTGTAAATATAAGCTGTAAGATAGTCTTACATGATGGTTAGACATGGGTTTCAAATTTGACTTAAAAGCTTTCTCATGACCAAAGCAAAGAGGAAAACATGAAAGTTGAGCAATTCCGTGGGTCCATGTATTATAAACAAATCAGTGGCTCAAATGAAAAAAGATTTTCCTGAAAGTGGGACCTAAAAGAGACTTTCCCCATGGATCCATGTAGGAAAGATTATGTGATGTGGCTGCTGTTGCCTTCAACATCAGGGCCAACATTAAGCTTCTGAGACTATTTTTAATGTGTTCTTTAGTCATCTCCGGATGCCACATTGCATAAACTTTAGAACACATCACTCATATTCCATCACATTCCTGGAATTGCCCAATGTGGTGATCTTGAGTCACTCATTCATTCAACAAATACTATCTCTTACATGCCCTGGACTATGTTACGGGTTGTGGATATAATGTTGAGTGAAACCAGATATGATCCTTGCCCTCATTTTAGCTGATATTCTACTAAGAAAAACACCGATACATGTGACATTGTTCCTGAGACAAATATGTAACAGAGCTTGCCAAAGTAGGCCAAGAGAAAACTTCTGGAGGGATATAGGCTTGAACTAAGATCTGGAAGATAAGAGTAAGTAGTTAACTAGACAAAGAGGGAAGGGCAGTGTGCTATGTATGGGGAATAATGTGCAAAGGACCTGTGGTAGGAAGGAGTTCAGAAAATAGAGCTGTGGCTTCAGTGTAGAGGCTAAGGGGGAAGATGGGGTTAGATGCTGCTGGAGGTGGACATGGTAGTGCATGCCTATAATCCCAGAAAATGGAAAGGCTGAGGCAGGAAGATCATAATTTTGAGGAAGGCTGTCCTCATCAACTTAGCAAGACCCTGTCTCAAAATAAAAAAATAAAAAAGGGCTGGGATTATAACTCAGTGGTAGAGCACTCCTGTATTCAATTCCCAATATTGAATGAAAAAAAAAATGATGCTGAGAGAAAGGCAGAGGTCAGAGGGACTTTTCCTTTGTCTGGAGGGAAACAGACAGCTAATGATTATTCTTAAGCTTGTAGGTGACACATTAAGAGTACATGTCAACCAATTTTTTAAAAAAGTACACTTCAGGGAAACCAATATTCAGTGCTATGGCATTACTTAAGGATAAAACTTAGAATAAAATTTAAGAGAAAACAAATTAAATTTGGGTGATTCATGGATCACCTACAAACATGTAATATGAATGGGTGATCATCATTTTCTGGGCACAAAATCCATAGCTTTCCTTATAGTCTGAACTATAAGTTCAGACTATAAGGTGTCTGAACTATAAGTTTCAGACTATATAGTGCCTGCAAACTGACAAACATTAAGAACCACCGATCTGGGATGAACTGTGTGCACTGGAGAACTGATCCGTAGACACCAAGCCTTGCTGTCAAGCTTTTATAAGGGAATTTAAAAATGGCTCAAGAGCCCACTATCATTCATTATTTTAAGGTGCAGCTCAGTGGTTTTCATTATGATCACAAGGTCATATGACCATTACTATTATATACCTCCCGAACATTTTCATTACCCCTGAAAATAAGCCCATGCTCATAGCTGTCACGCATTCCCCACCAGGTCTACCCCACTCCAGTCCTGGACAACCATTAATCTACCTTCTGTCTCTATGGACTTGCCCATTCTGGACATATACATGGGATAATAAAAGACTGTCTTCCTTGGCTAGATCATCTCACCTAGCATACATAATGCTCTTTATGTACAAGTTCAGCTATGTTGTAGCATGGGTCAGTTCTTCACTCCTTCTATGGCCAAGTATTATTCCATTACCTGGGTATAGCACATCCGATCTGTTTATCAGTTTCCACTTTTTGATGATTAGTAAATAATGTTGCTGTGAGGATTCATGTGTAAGTTTTTGTGTGGCGATACTAGAGATTTTGAGGCAAGAACCTAAATAGCAAAAATCCTTTTGCCAGACTTTACGGGATGGAGATAAATGGAAAGGACATGAAGTTAGAGAGTGCAGCATCTGCACATAGCAAGCCACTTGCGTGGGTTAACTGAGCACAGGGCAAACCCCTTTGCTGCTGTCCGAGAGATGTGCCCCAGGGTTGGGAGTGAGCACCACAGGGGTGGTACCCCTTCTCTGCACGAAGGTAAGCCTTGGAAAACAGCTTTCCTCTGAAAGCAGCTTGGAATCTACCTCAACACCTGGTTATATATAACTGCTTTATTGTGACCTCCCCTTTCTAGGACCCATGAGCCCATCGCCACAGTGAGCGACGCAGGCTGCTCAGCGGCCAGGCAGGCTCTGCTGTGGACTTTCAACTTGAAACAGAAATATGAAAAAGAAACGTGCTTTATTAAAATGTTAAAAATATTACCCACCCCACCCCCCGATAATAAAAATCCTGCCCCTCTCAGAGACGAGGGTGACATTTCTATCCTTTGAAACGGTGCAAGCCACTGTCGCTCTTCTACTAGCTCCTCAAAGGCCTTGGGCCACCTGTGCCGCAGATTATTCCTCACTTAACCTTCCCTGGCCTTTCTCTTTCATTCGGGAGGTGTTTAATTACCTTGGATTCACAAGCTGCACTTCAGGTGAGCCTCTCCTAATGGCCTCATTACCATTTTACACAAAGAAGGAGTCGCTGATTGTAACTGAGCAAATATGAGAGCGCTCCTTCCCGCCTGCCCCCGCAGGTCTGAAACTAGCCAAGTGGTCCCGGGCTCCTGATGCCCCTGTGACCACCTAGGCCAAGGCTTCTGAAGCCCTCCCTCAGCCTGCAACACAGAGAGCTTTTGTCTTGATCTGCCAGCACTTCCAACTTTGAAACTGCAAGTCTATGTGCATCTAATGGCTGCTGATAGCATTTTGTCCTTTAAATAAAAGCGAGGGAAGAAAATTTAAAGCTTAAATAAACCACCATCCTTCATCTAAAGTTGAACTTGCCCTGTGTACTCCTGGGGGTGCTGGTCAAATCATTACGTTGTGGTTCATCAGGGGTAACATGGGGGTGTTGAAGTGCCATTGAGTTCAGCTTCCTCCTTTAATCAGGTATCATAGGAGGAAGACGGAAAACAAAGGGAAGAGTGTGCAGAATTTAATTCATCACTCCTCTCTAAAGCTTCCCTCACCCTCCTTCTGTGTCCCATCTTGGGTAATGCCACATCACCCGGCCAGACTCCTGGGCTGAAGTCAGATTCTGTACTTTTCCTTCCTTCCCACACCATTCTCATGTCTCATCAGCACCATCCCAGATAAAGCCTGACTCTGCCTTCTCTCTCAGTGGTGGCCCTGACAGGCCCATACTGTTGGCATAGTTCCCACAGTGGGCTGTCTGTTTTCAGTATCTACTTGACACTGTCTACCTGTAGCTGTCCTAATAATCTTGGAAATATCCAAGTTTAATCACTTTAATTCTCCATCAGACCCTTTAATGCCCCCACCCTATGCCATCGCCACCTTCAAAAAAATACCCAGACTCCCCAGCAGTCAGTGCAAGCTTTCCTTGGCCAGTAGGCTCCCACTTGACCCATGCTGCATTACACTTGACCAATGCCACTGAGTATGAGCTACTCCATCTGTTCACATGCCAATACCTCAGGCAGGGTTCTCTTGACCCGTCCTGTCCTGCTTGTGGACAGCCATTCACTCTTTGAAAGACTGTCCAGTGCAGGTCATGAGGCACATTAAATAAACTATATCACATTCTACCAATAAAATGCTGTGAAGCTGCTAGTAGTGGCAGCACTCTATGAACTGATGTGAAAAGATGACCACAAGGTAGCCAAATGGGGAAAAATGCAAGTTGTAGAGTAATACGTACAGCATGAATCATTTTAAAAATCATATGTAAATATATACGTATGTAGTAAAAATCTAAAATGCCACGTATCAAACCTTAACCATGCAAAGACACTTTCACTTTCTATTTTACACACGTGATTGTTTTGATTATCCTTTATAAAAAAGCATATGTTACTTTTATAATAAAGAATTAAAACGAGGTATTTTTCTTTAATAGCCAAATTACCCATTGCCTTGGGGTAAGGGAAAGACAGAATCCAGATGTCCCCCCATCTGTGAAGCCTCCTCTGACCACTCAGCCAGCCCCCAACAGGAACATATTGTGGTTCTTCCCGTGAGTGGCAGTGTTGACCACCTTTCCTGCAAGCCTGTGTGTTCCCAGCATGTGCTTGGCCTGGTGGTCATTGAGCACTTTCTGCTGGATGAAAGAACAAATAAGTGAACTTCAACACTGTGAAAGGCACTTCCAATGGCTGTGCCTCTTTGCTTGGAGGAAAGTCTAGGATCACATTCTTTAGTCACAAATTGCTAGGAGGAACTGACCTTGGCTGGGAAGGACTGGAGGAGAAAGCGATATTCATTTGTTCTCCTTCTGCTAAGACATAACCACTAGAGCAGAGACACTGAGTGAGTTAAAGGGAGCATATACACCAGTTTCATTCAATATCACACACTCAACAGATGCAGGAAAGCACTGCCCTGTCCACACCTTCCTCACTTGGCCCCACGTCCTGCACCTCCTGCCCTGGTCACGGTTTTCTCTACCTCTCAGGTGACTTGGCTCCATCTGCTCCTCCGTCCCCACTAGCTCCTCTGGATATAGCACAGAGTTGGAGTCAGATAAACTTATGTCCAAGACAGGAAATCTGGCTTCTCTGCTTTCTTAACCTCTGAACTTCAGTTCGTTTGCTATAAAATGAGGTAACTGCAACTTACATATGTTCTGAGGATTAAAAGATAATAGATGCAAAATGGATAATGGATGTATGTAGCAGCACACTCAGCTTTTAATTTTGTTTAGTTTAGATTTCATCTTTCACCTAGACATCTTTGCAACCATCTTTGAGCTGGTGTCTCTTTCTCTATTTTCTTCTTGATCGAATCCATCCTTTGCACTGAGTAATCTTCCAAAAACAAGAGGTTGAATCACATTCTCCTCCTTCAAAATTCTTAGAGGTTCCCTACTGCTAATCCAATGAAGTCCAAATTCCAAAGGCTTTTATGGGCTTTGACTCTAGGTGGCTCAAGCCACATTTCCAATTTTGTCTTCTACTTGATTCCAGAGGCCTTGAAACCCATCCCTAAGCCTAGTATATTCTTCTCTGTATTTGTTAACAAAATCCTCTATTAAAAAAAAAAAGGCCTCCAACTTTCTGTGATTTCTCCTGTCAGAAACAATAGCTCTCTTCAGAGCCCATGAGCCTGCTCCTTAGTTGACACTCAATCTCTGCACACCCTGTGTGCAGGAGGTGAATGAGGACCTAGCTCCCAAAGAGTTCCAGTAGAGCTTCTATAAACCAGCCACAAGTGAGCTTATTATTATTTCCAAAGGGACGTTCACATTGTATATATCATCATTCTATTATTTAACCCTTCACATGTCAGCAGTTTACATATCTTTCTCCTCCTAGGAATGAAGACCCTTGCAATACATAGTAGCACTCAACAAATACAGGTTTCCTTATCATTTCCTTGCAAATTTTGGAGCCTAGGGAAGAGGGGGCGTTAAAGATGGCATACTATTAAGTGTCAAATCTAAGACATTCCTATCAACCTCTTTCCATCAGTGGTGGCTTCTTAAGATTTTTCAGCCACCTCCTCATTTCCCTAAGGATACAGCCTGAAGTCCTAGCCTGGCCTGCAAGGTCTCATGGAATTCACAGGTTCTTGCATCCCCTCCACAGCCTCAGCAGCACCCTCTGGGCTCTAGCAGCCCCACTGGTCTCAAGCTATTTCTTGTTTGGAGAACTCTCACCCCACCTCCCCTGTCACCTCTATACTAGAATTCAGGAAACATTCAATAGAAGTTTTCACAGCGATGGAAATAATTCATCTTCTTTCCAATGCTATCCAGTGGCAAAGCTGCTACTGTGCACTTTAAGTGTGGCCAGGGTGTCTAAGGAACTGAAAGTTTTATTTTATTGTATTTCAATCAGTTTAAATTTAAATAGCCAAATGCAGATAGTGGCTACCATACTGGGTGCTGCCCAAGGTCAACTACCACTCATCTTCAGGTGTGAGCCCAATTCCTAAGTCTGATCCTGGAGACTAGACCAAGGTTCCCCTAGTATATATTCACTGCACATTTCCTTTAAAAGTCACACAGCAATATGTATTGATACATTTTCCAATAAGCCAACTCGGGTCTGTCTCTTAGGACTGTCTGGGAAGGTGGGGACCAAGTTCATCTGGAGAACAGCCACAATACTCAGTGATATGGTTCCTCTACAGGTATGGCTCAAGGGCCATGGGTCCTCTCCCTGACTTGCTCTAACTGCTGGGTGTCAGAATTTTTTGTTTTACAAATCAGACACACAGCAGCAACTACAGAGGGGCAAAGAGAGTCACATTCTCCTTTCCCATTTAGGCCCAAGGAAGGTGACTGATTCTTCCTTTCCTGAATAAACTAGATGTTGAGGCTTTGTTCCAAAATCCTTGAGGGCATGTCTGGGTCTGGAGAGGGCAAAAAGGGTTATGGACTTGTTTCCTATCCTCAGGGGTGCAAAGGCATGTCTTTCTCTGCCCTCTTCATATTGGCAATGAAAAATTGACATGGTGCTTCTGCTTCTGCTTCTGCCTTCATTAGTTCTTGCTTTAGATTTGAAACTGAAAGTGTTAAGACAAGGGCAACCAACTATACTCTCTTTCCAGTAATAATTTCTGGGAGAACCAGAAATTCTACAGGTCAAAGAAACAGGAACTAGTATCATGCACCCTACTAGTTACCAGATGCCATGACAAGTGAGTCCATACCCAGCACTGTATTAAAATTTCAGAACAGTGGGGCTAGGTGGGCACAATTTTCCACACTTCTCAATTGTGGAAAGTGAGTCTCACCCCACACTATGAAAATGGTACAGTAAGGGGCAGAAGCTAAAGTCAAGCCAAGCCTGTCTTATACCAAAGCCAGTGCTATTCCATTACTTCTCACTGCTGCCAAGGGTTTCTCACACCAGCAAATTACATTCATCCATGATGCTGGCTTATTTTTCCCCTGACTTAATATATCTCCATTATTGCCTCCTCTCATTCCTTGCTTTTCTCTTTCTTTCTCAAGAACATGGTTGGACCTTGACCCCAGTTGGCTTTAATTGCTTCTTCTGCATCCCATTTTCCCCTCAAAGAACCTGGTTCTCCATGGGGGAGTGGGGCTGTGCTAGTTATATGGAGCTCCAAGCTGGGGCTAGCAATGACCCTCGGGCCCAGGTCTCTGCTCCCTCCATCTCTCCCTACAACTCGTGGGCCAAGTATAAGTCAGAAAGTTAGAGGTAAGCATTACATTTCTAAGCAGCTTTAGGGAGACAAAAGGATCAATCTTCATTATGTGAATGGCTACTTTACTATGTGCTATTATGGTTCTGTTGAGCATCTTCTGAACAAACTCTCAAATCCTTAGAATGACATCCTTGCAGTAAAAAAGTGCAATTTAAAAAACAAAACCAAAAGAGGCCCATTTCTACTATCTGCCAAAGAAAGCTTAGGAGGAGTCCTGCACGCAGCAAGCACTCTAGCCCCTTCCCACACATTTAATCTAGTATCTCAGCTCTGAAACGGAAACACAGTAGCAAAGACTTTCACATTATTCTATTTGTAACATGCACCTTCCTTCACATACTTTTCTTTGCCCAAAGTAAGTAAAATTGTCTTTGTTTTCCCTATAAAACAACTTAGTTTTAACACCACACACAATTAATGCAGCTAGAAAATCCTCCCCACGCTACAAGAGACTAGGAGATCTGAGCTCAAAATAAATGTGTATTTATATTTGTAGGTGGTCATTCAATAAAAAGATTATTTCTAATCAAATATGTGCCTGTGTATATGCATATATATGTGTGTATCTGGGGAGTATTTTCAAAGAAGGGTTTCCTTCCCATACTTCTGGCAGTTCAGGACTAAAGGTCAGATTTAAACTATCACCATGCTTCACAATGCAATCTGTGCAGTGCCGCGTAATGAAATGGTTCAGTAAAGGTGCTCCTGGAAATTCTTTTAATTAGGTCTAAGGCTTTTCAGTTGTCAACATGAATAAACCAAGAAGCATTCTCTTGCAAACAGAACACACAAAATAAAAATGTAAGTTACCTTTGAAAAAACATGTAGTTGCAAAAGGAAAGTTATACATGTTTTTACAACATAGTCTCCACCCATTTTTTTAAACTACCAATATCTCTTTCAATAACAAAATTACTGCAAACCAAAAATACAGGGAGTATTCTACCTCTAATGAAGCAGGTTGCTAATGCCTAATTCTAATGAAAAGTATTTAGAGGAAGACTAAAGTTAATCATGACTAAAAATGTTGAGCAAGAGAAATGACTTTCTTCATAGGCAAAAGCCACCTTGCCATTTAACTGCAATTAATTCTACAGAGTAGCAGTTATCTCAGTCAGACATACGAATGTCCCACAATGACTCCTCTAAACTGAATGACATCTATTAAAAATGCACTTTTGCCCTCAGAACCACGGTCTGAGGCCCCAAAGATGAGCATGTCACAGCAGGAACAACATCAAGATGCTGGCTTTTCAAAGCTGGATTGACAAACGAAACCATGTAGATTTGAAAATTTTAGTCATCAGTTCAGAGCTGAATCTAGGAATTGGAACTCACAAAACAAAATGGCAAGGGAATGGTAGTTTGCTTTGGAACTTGGATTCCATTTGCATTGAGCTCTGATGAAAAGCAAAGCTAACTATTCCAATCACCACCAGGGGTTCTGATTTAGATGGATACAAAGATATTCCCAAATGCCACTGTCCTTGAGACTTGATGTGGAATGGGACCACTAAAATGGAGCAATGTCACATGTAATAAACATGTGGGATAAATCAATGCCTTGAATGAGCCACTGACGAATGTATGTCCAGTGAACTTGGAGCATGAAGGTACAGCACCCCCCAGTACGTTGACTTACTCTGTATTCAGACAGACCTGACTTCAAATTTTACCTCAGCTGTTGGCTGTTATCTAAATACCTCTAGGCAGGTTATTTAACCTCTTTCTCTGTCTATTACAAGGGGATAAAGTACCTTCCCCTCCTTTTTGTTTTCTGGGCTTGTTATTAAATGTCAAGATCTTTCAAAGCCCCTAGCACAGTGCCTGGCACACTAAGGAGTCTGATAGTGGCTATTCTTCCACACTAGTCCAACTCCAAAGCCAAAACTACCCAAGCCCTAAGTTTAGCATAAAAAAGAATAATGGGTTCACAATTAACATTTTGTACGGCATCAATTACTGAAATGTCACTCATTATGCTGAGCCTAGTGGATTTATTTAGTGACCCAAACTCAGTGTGTATTTGGGAGTTAATGAAGTGCTTGGTGTTTACAAAGATAAAAGCAGTTTTTGTCTCTGCAACAATCATGGGCTGAGTGGATATAGATTTCCAAGCCTAGGGAAGCGGCCAGGCCGGATCCACGGTGGATCACATGGATACATCCACACAGAGCAAGATATCTCCCAAGGGGATCCGGGCATCTCCATCTCCTCAGGGGAGGGGGGAAACAGGAAGGGGGGGTGGGAAGTGTGTATAATAGATGTGTTTCACAGTGTCCCTGCTGTGATGAACAACTTGATCCACTTACAGTTCCAAACACATGATGCATAAAAGAGCTGACAGAAATTCAATTCTTGCAAAGAAAAGCATCTGCTCTCTAGTGGGAGCGGCCAAATATTAAGCAGTTTTAAGGCAGGGCAAAGACCTAGAGGAGCACACTTCATTATCTAGATGGCTAGAGTAAAGAAATGCAGAGGATTACAAACCAAGGAAAAGAAGCCGAGATTCCAAGCATTAATTACCAGGAGTAAAATGATTCAAGTTAAATCTTTGTTACTACAAATATTAAACCCAGCTGTGTTTATGTAGCAGTTGTGAAAAAGAAGAAAAAAAGAAATCCGTGTACAATATCTGTGAGCTCTGCCAGTTAATTGAATTCGCTGGCAGCACTTCCTCCACCATGAGCCAAACATCCTCAAAGATAAAATGTAGCTTTTAAACAGACCTGGGGAAAACGGAATCAAGAAATTTCAACCAATAAAACACAACTCTTTACTGGTATAAAAGTAAAGTAAAATTCAGTAATGAAAGGAAGGAAGTCTCTTAAACATTTACTGCATTCCAAAGCTCGGAGCTGTGGTTTACTGCTGAGGTCTCTTCTGATGTCCCACAGTGCTCCTGCCCCAGCATCTTTAATGAAGCCCCATAAACTCTCATAAACTCCTCGATTGTTGACAAATCATATACACACGCTCAGGGCAAGGCTCACTGGATCATGAAGCTTCTTCCCTTCCTGCGTGGAACATACAAGTCATAGAATGGACACTCATGGAGAGCAGCCCAAAGAAGAACAAGGCAATTTCTTAAAAGCATGAGGAATGAATGACTAGACATGGGTCATGGGTGGTATTGATAAGAATCCTCTTACGCACATTGTTCCCTGATCCAAAGTTCAATATCAGCAGATCTGGATTAGAAGGAAGCTTCTGCCAGATTCTACATGAGAACTGCAGAGAAACAATAAAGGGTAGGATCCAGCACTCTACGTTGGTCTGGGGACTCATCACAGCATGGTTCTTATCACATCATTCCCTGGCTTAAATGTCTTACTTGATTCCTTACAGCCCAAAACATGAACTTCAAACCTGCCTGTACAACCATACTCAATATGTTCCCTCCTATCTACCTATCTCACCTTTTGTCACTCTCATCCACACCCCCTATGCTCCAGCTTTGGTATAAATATCATCCCCCTGCCCAAACACACTATACTTTTATTACCACTTACAGTCGCCATTCCTGTCTGCAGTGAACTCATCTCTTCTTTTCCAGGAACAGTGACTGCTTCTTATATATCTCCATGTCCCTACGGCCCACACACTGAGCATATGCCCAAAACATTTTGGCTAAATGAATAAAGGATGAATAATCTCCATTCCTGAACTGGTTATTGATCTGCCCACTTGGGGAACTCTGAACCAGAAATGCTGGGGGTTCCTGTGGATGGAAGCAAAGTTGTTACTATAAAGTAAAGATGGGTGAAGAGTGACAAGAGATGAGGCAGGAGAGGTAGGCAGCTTGAATTTCACCCATAGAAAATAAGGAGCCACTGAAGATTTTTAAGTCAGGGAGGGGCATTCATGTTCTAGAATATACTTTCCTCCAGAGCATGCGGGATGGACTAGAATTGGAGGAGTGGGGGCAAGATGGTAGTCTAGCCTTTCATTAACTCATCTACTAACCAGCCTGTGATCTCACTGAGGATAAGGATCATGTCAAATGAATAGACATTAGTGAATACTAACAGTATGTGTGTTAACAGGAAAGAATAGTCAAATCTACAAGGGTACCTGTTCCTCTTCCTCAGGGATAGAATGCACTGTTGCCTTGCAAGGATAGGGTGGTACTCAGCATCCAGGAGCCCTTGGTATGTCTCCAAAGACTGAGGATTCTGGGCTTTGGGAGATACATAACATGAAGAAGCTCTGGTCAGGGCTTGCACTAAACATGAAATCTGTAAATAGGCCTTTAAGGTCAATAAACAGTGGAATATTCTTGCCATATTTTTCTTCCAAAATCCACAACTAGGGAACAATGCAATATTGTCAGTAAAAAGCAATACATTTCCAAGTTTCAGGGAAACTAGCAAAGTAGAAGGCATTAGCCTTGCCACCCGCCCCCTACTTTTAAGAGAATAGAAAAAGCTGAGACAAGATTATAAACTGTGGAAGTAAACTGTCTAGGCAACCAGCACAAAGCCAAAGTCATCCTGTCTCCACAGCTTTTACCCATGTTCATAAATCATGTGAATTCAGCAGCTGTTTTGAAAGCTATTCAATATTGGAAACCTTTTTAAAATTTAATTTCCAAGGCCTATTTTTTTTTTAAATTAATTTTACTAAGTCATAGCTTCAACCAAAAGAATACATATATTTTAAAAGTATAATCTGATGATTTTTGATTGGTGTATACACCTGTGCAACCATCACCACAATCAAGAGACAGAATATTTCCTCCGCCCCAGGTTCATTGGTGTAGTCAGCTCCTTCTTACTCCAGCCTAGGGCAACCACTGATGTGCTTTCACCCAGACTATTTCCTCCAGACTGTCAGACAAACTTTCTCTACTTTATGATTTAACATATATGAAGTCATTTGCTATGTACTCTTGTATCTGGCTTCTTTTTGCTCAGTGCATGGTATTTAAAATTTATTCATATTGTTTTGTGGATCACAAGTTTGTTACTATGGAATATCGACTTAGCAACAAAAAAAAACCCAGATATATAACACATTATTTACTCATCTGGCACTTGACGTTTGGGATGTTTTCAGATTGTGTACTACAGAGTTGCCTTAAACATGCATGCATAAGCCTGTTTGGACATGTATTTTCACTTCTCTTGGGTGAATACTTAGGAGCAGGACTGCTGGGGATTGTGGCAGACCTATGTTTAACTTCAGAGAAAACTGCTGTTTTCAAAGTGACTATACCATTTCTACTCCCAGGAGCAGTGATAAATTCTAGATAAATTGTTTCATGTCCTTGACAATCTTTGGTGCTATCAGTCTTTAAGACATTTTAAAGTCAGCTTTATTGAGGTATGATTACATACATTAAAATTCACCACTCTTGGTAAATAGTTTTATGAATTTCAAAAGATACATACAAATATCCATCACCACAATCAAGATCAAGATAAAGAACAGTTCCATCATCCCCCAAATTTCCCTGTGCTACCTGATAGGCTTGGAAATCCCGTCTCTGATTTCTATCCCTACAGTTTTGCTGGTTCCTGGATGTCTTATTAGTGGATTTCTTCACTTATAATGGATTTGAGAGTCATTTATTTTGTTGGGCACATCAGCAGTTTTTAAATTTTTTATTGCTCAGCAGTATTCCATTTCACAGGCATACCACTACTTGTTTACACATGTACCGATTGCAGGAGGACATTTAGATTGTTTCCATTTTTGGGCAATTATAAACAAAGCTGCTAAAAATATATACATGTGTTTGAATGTATATAAATTTTCATTTTCTTGGGTAAATACCTAGGAGTTAGACTGCTTGGTCATATATAACAAATGTTTAAGATGTAAATTTATATGGAATTCCTGATCTTTTAGTCATATCAGTGGGTACAGAATAGTACTTCAAGGTGGTCTTAATTTGCACCCTCTAAGATGCTAAGTAGCTCTTCATGTGTTTGTTGGCTATTTGAATAATTTTGTGTGTGTGTGTGTTGGCTCTTCAAGTCTTCGGCTTACCTTAATTGGACTTTCTTATTATTAAGTTTCTGGGATTCTTTATGTATCTTGCATGAGTTTATTTTTTCAGACTTAACTATTAGGTTTATTTTCTCTCAGTCTATAGCTTCTTTCTCTCTTAATGCTATCTTCGGATAAAAATATTTTATCTTTTGTGATGTCTTTGGAAAAACTATTTTATCTTTTGTGAGGTCCATTTTTCTTTTATGACATGTTTTTGTGTCCTAGGAAATCTGTGCCTACTCCAATTCAGGAAGATTTTTCTCCTCCTTTTTTTCCCCTAGTCATTATATAGTTTTTGCTTCTATGTTTAGGTTTACAATCTGTTTTAAGCTAATGTCTACATGAGATAAAAGTCAAAGTTCATTTTTTTCCATATTGATATCCAGTTGTTTGAACATATTTGTTGGGACATCCCCCAACCAACAAAACTCAACTGTTCTTTCTCTGTTGAATTGCTTGGGTGTGTTTGTTGAAAATCAATTGTCCGTGTACTTATAGGTCTAATTCTGGACTCTTTATTTGAGTCTATTGACTTAGATGTCTATACTATCTTGATTGCAGTAACTTTGTAGTATTGCTTAAAGGCAGGTAATATCAGTTTTATGGCTTTATTCTTCCTTCTCAACATTGTTTTGGCTATTCTAGTTCTTTCGCATATTCATATACATTTTAGAACCAGCTTGTCAAGTTTTCAGAAAAAAAAAAAAAAGGCCATCTGGAATTTGGGTTGGGATTACACTGAATCTATAGATCAATTTAGGGAAAATTAACATCTTAAAAATATTGAGTAAAAAAATATTTAGTCTTCCAATCCAAAACATGGAATATCTCTCCATGTATTTAGGTCTTTCGATTTTTTTTTTCTCAAGTGTTTTATAGACTGCAGCATACAAATCTTACACATTTTTTGTTAAATTTATTCCTAAGTATTTTGTGTTTTGTATGCTATTTTAAATGGGACTTTAAAAAATCCCATTTTTAAATTGCTCATTACAAGAATACAGAAATACATTTCAATTTTGTATACTGACCTTAACCTGCACCTCTGTTACATTCATTTGTGAGACTCTTCAGATTTTCCATATACATAATAATGATGTGTGTGTAAATATAATTTTATTTACTTCATTTGTATTTAGGGCTTTCATTTCTTTTCCTTGTCTTAGGGAGTGGGTTAGAACCTCCAGTGCAATGCTGAGGAGAGACAGAGAGATCACATGTTCTTTTGCTGGTGCCATCCTCCAGGGGAAAGCAGTCAGTCCTGCTCTTGATGTGAACTGTAGGTCCCACCCAGATGCTGCTATTATAATGAGGATTCCAGTCTGCTAACAGCTTTAGATGAATAGGTGTTGAATTTTTTCTAAAATATATTTTTTAAAAAATATATTTTTAGATGTTGATAGACCCTTATTTTATTCATCTATTTATATGTGGTGCTGAGAGTAGAACCCAGTGCCTCACACATGTTAGGCAAGGGCTCTACCACTGAGTTACAACCCTAGTCCCCTAAAATGCTTTTTTTGTGTAATGTCATTTTTATCTACAGATAGGCAAATTACATGGATTTTCAAATATTTAGCCAATCTATTCACTTAATCATGGTGCATTATTCTCTTTATATGTTGCTGGATTCAATTGACCAACATACTGTTAAATTTTTGCATCTGTATTTATGAGGCATATTAGCTTATGTTTTCTTTTCTTATAAATTCTTTGCTTTTCACGTCAGGGTAATGCTAACCTCACAGAATAAGCTGAGAGGTGTTCCTTTACCTCTATTTTCTGAAAAAGTTTGTATAAGATTGTACTAGTTTGTCTTAAATATATGATAAAATTAGCCAGTGAAGATATCTGGACCTGAAATTTTCTTTGTGGGCAAGTTTTAATTATAAATTCCAAAAATTAATAGAAATTATGCTACTTTTGAAAAATCCTTTAGTCATTTTCTGTAATTTGTATATTTGAAGGAGTCTGTTCATTTCTTCTAACTTGTCAAAATTATAGACAAAAAGACATTCATAATACCCCTGTATTTTCTTTTGTGTGTGTGTGTGTGTGTGTGTGTGTGTGTGTGTGTGTGTGTGTATGGTACCATGGATTGAGTCCAGGGACTCTCCACCACTGAGGTACACCCCTAACCCCTTTTGTTTTGAGACTGGGTCTCACTGAGTTGCCCAGGCTTGAATTTGCAATCCTCCTGCCTCAGCCTCCAGAGTCACTGGGATTATAAGCATGCATCACTGTGCCCAGTATCCTTTTTAGCTGTTTTTTAAAAAGCCTTTTATTTTGGATTGTTTTTAGATTTACAGAAAGTTCCAAAGGTTTACAAAAAGTATTGTATGTTCTGCACTCATTTTCAGTTTCCTCTCATTCATCTTGTCCCACCACTGGAAATTTGTCAAAGCTAAGAAACTGAAGTTGGTATGTTATTAACTGAACTCTAGTCTCTATTGTGATTTTTCCAATTTTCCCAGTAAAGTCGTTTTTTCTATCTCAGGATTCGATCCAGATTTAGTTGTTATATCTCCTTATTCTCCTCTAATCTATGACTGTTTCTCAGTCTTTCCTTTGCTGTTTTTTATAACCTGGTTGTTTTGAGACTTATTGGTCAGGTAGCCTGTAGAATTTCCCCAAATTTGAGTTTATTTGAAGTTTCTGTCATGATTAGAATAGGATTTTGAAAAGAATGTGGCAGAGGTGAAGTATCCTCATCACATGACATCAGAGGTTACATGACAGTCACATGACCTTCCTGGTGATATTAAACTTGATTGCCTGGGTAAGGTAGTGGCTGTGTGTTTCCCCACTAAAGTTACTATTTCTTCCTTTACATAATTTATTTTTATAAGTAAAACAATAAGTCCAGTCCACATCCAAGTGTAAGTTCTCTCCTGGAAAGAAGAGAATTTATAGATATTTAACTTTTTCTAGGAGGAAGCTTTGTCTCTTCTCTCTACCAACTCTCTTGATTAGTGATTCAGATTCATCTATCTGAATTTTTATATTTGAAGTAGAATTCCAATAGACAGCATTGGGTCTTTGCTTTTTAAAAACCTCTTTAATTAGAGTATTTAGATGATGTATACTAAATGTAATAATCGAGAGATAAAAAAATCTATCATCTTGCTAACTTTTCTATATGTTTTACTTGTGTTTGGTTCCCTTATTTTTTTCTACAAGAAATTCTTTGGACCTTCAAAAGCAGCTTATTACATATATGAAGACATAACACAGACACATATATCCCACTTTTTTCTTAGTGGTTTCTCTAAGATTAATAATATATATTTTTAACAATACAGTGTACCTTCAACTGGGTGCAGTGGCACATGTCTATAATGCCAGTTACTAGGGTGATTGAGGCAGAAAATCACAAATTTGAAGCCAGTCTGGGCAACCTGTCTCAAAATTAAAAAATGAGGTTTACCGATAAAGTGCCCTGGATTCAACCCCAGTTCTCAAAAAAAAAAAAAAAAAAAGTTTTCAATATTATACTAGTTTATATATAATGTAAGGACTTTTAATTAAACAGCATAATTCTGTTCTCCACCCCACCCTCTCCTTTGTACTACTGTTGTCATATATTTTACTTCTATTTATGAAAGAACACATAATACATCAGTATTATTATTATTATTACTACTATATACTGGATTGAACCTAGGAGCACTTAACCACTAAGCCATATCCCCAGTCCTTTGAAAATTTTGAGACAGGGTCTCACTAGGTTGTTTACAGTCTTGCTAAGTTGCTAAGACTGGCTTCAAACCTGCGATCCTCCTGCCTCAGCCTCCCTAGCTGCTGGGATTACAGGTGTGTGCCACTCTGACCAGCTCATCAGTATTATTTTTCCTTTAAATATTCACCTATCTTCTATAGAAATTAAAAATGAGACAGTAATTTTCTCATATTTAGCTACATATTTCTTGTTCTTTTCACTCTTATCATTTAAGTTTCTCTGTGGTATCAATTTTTTTTTTCCCACCTGAAGAACTTCCTTTGATATTTCTTATAGCTCAGGTATGCTGACAATTATTTCTCTCACTTTTTATTTGTCTGAAAAAAGTCTTAATTTGGCTTTCCTTTTGAAGTATATTTTCACTGTACACAGAGTTCTAGGTTGACCAAAATTTTCTACCATCACTTAAGTATCATTCCATTATCTTCTGATGTACATAGTTTTAGACAAGAAGTCTGCTGTGATTACTTATTTCTCTAATATTTTTTCTCTAGATAATTTTAAACTTTTCATCACTGGTTTTGAGTAATTATGATGTACCTTTGTGTGGTCTTTATTTAATTTTTTTTGAGTTCCTTATGCTTGAGGTTCATTGAGCTTCTTAGAACTTTGAGTTTATTATTTTCATCAAAAAATTTAAAAATTCACCTTCCTCATCTGCTGGGACTCCAATTACATGCATGTTAGTCCTCTTGAGACTGTGATATGGGTCACTGAGGTTCTGTTCATTTTTTTCAGTCTTCTTTCTTTCTCAGCTTCATACTAGACAGTTTTTATTGCTATGTCTTCAAGTTCATTTTTCTTTTATTCTGAAGTGTCTCATTGCCTCCTAATTCCAGAAGTGATTTTCTTTTTATTTGGGGTATTATATTTTTCCCTTTAGATGTTCCATTTTATTCTTTATATATCTTGTATTTCTCTCATTTAGTTGAAGTCTTTCTTTAAATCCAAGGACATATTTACAATCTTTATACTACCTGTTTCAAGTTCCTTGTCTGCTGATTCTACCATATCTGTCATTTTTGGGTCTGCTTATATTGACTAATTTTTCTTGTTACATTCCTGACTCTCAACATGTGTTGTACTTTTAAAATAGGATGGTAGGTACTCATAATGTCATGAGCTGAGTGCTGGGTTTGTTGTCTTCTTTTAAAAGGGATTGAAGTTTGTTTTGACAAGCAGTTAAATTTTCTTGCACATTAGGTTGATTCCTTCAAGACTTTAGAAACGGACGTGTTTCAAACTTTTTTTTTTTTTTTTTTTGGGTCTGGTGATTGAATCGAGGGGTGCTTTGCCATTGATTCACATCCCCAGAACTTTTTATTTTTTATTTTGAAACAGGATCTAGCTAAGTTGCTTAGGACCTGCAAAGTTGTTGAGGCTGGCCTTGATCTTGTGATCCTCCTGTCTCAGACCCTTAAGTCATTGGGATTACTTAAAACTTTTTATTGAAGTTTAACAGAACAACATAAAAAATAACTCACCATAATTTAAAAAATTATGTCCAGCTTGAATTCTTCCCCACGTAACAGGCACTCAGTTCAAAAGCCAGCATATTACCAGTACTCCTAAAGCCCTCTCTTCAGGTTTTTGAGTCTTGATTTTATGTATTGTTTGGGCAGAGATAAAACAATGTTTACTCTAGAGTTAATTTAGACCTACTACCAAGTCATAGTGGGTCTCTAGTGCTTATCTTCATTGATCAACCAGGTCTCTTTACTCTGACTGGTCTGAATCTGAATGATTCCTAGGCTTGTATGAACTCTGGGAATAGTTCATTGTGTAGATTCCTATTAGGAGTTTCACTCTCCACATGGGGAGATTAGTCTTCAGCATATCAGTCAATTCAGATTTCTGAAACTTTTTTTGCGATGTTGCTCCCTCCTGTCTAGTACTCTTACTCACAAACTCAGATCTTTAACCTTTTAACTCAGCAAGAGTGTTGTACTTTGCTGGGGATCCCTCCCCTGCTTTCTGGTACCAGGCATCTGGAAAATGCCTCAAGGCAGAAAGCCAGAGGAATGATAAGCCTCACATCACTTGTTTCCTCTCATTCTGGGATCACAGCTCTGAATGGCCTGTTATCCAATCTGTCTGTCCAGAATTTTAATAGTTAATGATACTAA
Source organism: Sciurus vulgaris (assembly GCF_902686455.1). Taxonomy (NCBI): domain Eukaryota; kingdom Metazoa; phylum Chordata; class Mammalia; order Rodentia; family Sciuridae; genus Sciurus; species Sciurus vulgaris. The sequence goes on from NC_136476.1 coordinate 79,794,566, forward strand.
GATTAATCCATTTCCAATTGTTATATCATGGCTAGAAGCAGAACCAAGACCTCTTTTAATAAAATTTCCAGCATAGATGCCATGTTTTGCAAGATTTCATCTACCAAAATAACCCAACCCATATGTGCTTTCCATCCTTCCATCTATCTATTTAGTGGTTGCTAGATCTTTGGGAAACAAGGATTGGTCTGGGTTCTCAAAAAATGACAATTCAAAGGGAAAACCAGAAATGGGTAATAGATCAGTGCAATTACACAAGCTATACAAAGGGTTTTGTCAAAAGATATGGTCAAATCACTTGCAGAGGTCAAGGTAAGTTTTTAGCATAATGTTTAGAGAAGGTCTTGCAGAATGAGTAAGAGATTAAAGGTTGGGACAGGATATTTTGAACAAAAGAAACTGTATGCAAAGTATGAAGCAATGGAACAACACATAAGTTTGGGAGAACTACTAACATAGAGTTAGAAGAAGGAGGGGAGAGAGCTAAAGCTATGAAAAAACAATCAAATAGAAACCCCAGGGACATTATATCATGAAGCAGGGCTTTAAATGCTGGGCTCATCATCATTCCCAACTTGTACTTTCTTGTTAACCACCACCTAGAGTGATCACAGGATGGAGATTTTGATTATATACATTGAATTCTTAAAACAACCTAATGAAGAAATGAAGGCTCAGGGAGCTTCAGTAATTTTGCCCCAAATCACATGGCCAGGATTTAAACATAGGTCTGTTTGATTCCAAAGCAAACAAAGCAAAATTGCCTTGAATCTGCAGGCAATGGGAAGTTATGGGAGGATATTTTGTCTTTAGAAGTTTTTTCAGATTATGTTCATTAATGGAGTAGTTTCAAGTGGGAGGGATATATAGTTTAATTTTTGATTTTAGAAAGGTCACTCTGGCACACCTGGAAGGACTGAAGGGAGGAGAGTGGGATTAGATGAACCAGTTTGTAGACTGCTGGCAATAGTGCAGGAGAGAAGAAAGAGGGTGCATCAGGTGACATTTAGGAGGGTTGGGAAAGAAGACGTAAACTGGCAAAAAATTTAAGTTCAATCTTTTGGCAGCTCTGGCAAAAGGTGAGATTGTAAGGTCAACTGTGGACACGCTAATATGCTGAAAGTACCAGGTCTTGTGTCAAAGATGAGATAGGATCTCTCCTCTTGTAAAGTTCATGTAGCATTCTAGAATCGAACTTATGAATTCCACTGAAATAGTAGGTGCCTTATGGACCACATTCCCACAAACCATGTGCTGGGAACCACTGCTGTAAAATATTCTCAACTCCCCTTCAAACCAGCTTGAAGATAGGAAGACCCATGTGCCGAGGCACAGACTGTCACGAACTAGAGGGTATTAGTGGTCTCCCAACTTGCTTGTAATTATCAATGACTATTTTATTTAAAAATGCAGGTACCATTTATCGACCACTGACAACATATGAGCACTGTACTAAGTGATGGGCAAACATTATTTTTAACACAACAATCCTCAGAGCACTCTTGGCACCTCTCCTGTAGAGTGGAAACTGAAGTGCTGAGAGAGAAAATAACTTGAGTTCCTCTGCTTCCCTGAGACAGCCTCAATGATCATTGAAAAGGAAACTTGGAATCTGCCATCTTTGGGAGGACTCCATTAAACGCTCCCAAATTTTGTTACTTTCTCCCCTGAGCCTTTCCATGTCTGGTTTCCATTTTCCTGTGGTCCCTGTTGTGCCACACTGTGATGTACATATAATTTACATGTCTGCTTCCCCTCACTGGAATGTACTCTGTGGAGTCTGCCTCCTTTTTGCCTGTGCAGAGTCAGAGTAGTGCAGATGGGGTCAGTTGGAGCACTGCACAGGTTCTGAGCTGACAGTCACTCATCCTGTTCTGTGCAGAGCCCTTGGTCATTTTTTGCAGCTGATATGCCTCACAGTCACTTCCCACATTCACTTGGCAGTTGCAAAGTCCCTGCCTGAGATAGCCATAGCATACAGAGGAGTTTGACCAGGGAAAGGGAACAGGGTAGGTTCCATGCCCTCAAGAGCTGGGCTCACATATTGGCTCCACTTCCCGCCAGCTCTGTGGGTTTAGTGGGAGTGGGGAAGAGACCTTCCTCAGAGAGGTGCACAGAGGAAAAGAGAGGTCAATGACAAGGACTTAGCATAGCACTTAGTGAGCAATAGGTCAATAATAGTAGCCATTGTTCACTGATGTTGCAAAGGAAACATCTTTTATAGCACACAAATAACATCCCATCCCAAATCTCACTGGAAAGTAAAAGTAGAGAAGTTTGAAATTCAAACTTACAAGTTATAAGTCATTCATTAACTCACAGTAATCCCTTCAGAAAAGCACAGTGCAGTAAGGGCTCCTGACAGATGGAGCATCACTGCCCATGTCAAACACTCACCCTACCAGACACAAACCTAGCCTGATCTGCTGCACAGGGCCAGCAACATGGGCTTCTTTCAGTCTGGAAGCCAGAAGAATGTATGGATATTCTGGCACGTGGGAACCACAGAAGGAAGACCAGGAACAACAAGACCACCCTTGCCTATGAGGCCTGATCCTCCTTCGGGTAGACTATGGTGGAGACAAGTCAACTTTCACAGCTGCCACAGGATACAAGAACTTAAGGTACGGTATGGCCAGATGTCAACTGGTAAACATGGCAGTCAGTCACCTTCAGTTCTACAGAATCTACATTCTGTCTAGGTCTGAGGTAAGAGATCTAGGGGACACGTAGCCACATTCAGAGCACTGATACAGTGATACCTGCTATGGGGGGAAGTGGCTATGCTTAGCTATAGTCCAGGAAAAATGTAGGTTTGAATTACTGCACACTGCTCATGCTGAAAACCCTCCTACCCACTGTCTGGGTGTCACTCAGGATGCTACCCTGCTCTCTAGAGATGATGATGCTAGGGAAGGGTGGCATCTCCCCTTCCTAGGTTCCCAAAGAAGAGAAGCTACTAAGACTCTGAAATCACTTCACAGACTTTCAGATGAAAGTACTCAGAGTAAAACGAGACTCAAAGCATAAACCATCTCACAACTTTCTACACTGTTCCAGAGAATACAGAGAAGTAAACCACAGTTCTTAGCCACAGGAAAACCAAAGCTGTCTTCTCTCCTCCCCTACACTCTAAGTCATGTTCATTTCCATGGCACAAGCAAGCAGGAGTCAGACCACAAGAGCTCATTACCCACCACATCATTTGGAAGGCTCTGGAGGTCATCAAAGGGGGTTTCCAGGGTGTTGGTATCCACATTCAGGATCACGACATCATCCAGGGCCATGTTTCTGACCTTCTGCAAGTAAACAAAATCCAGAAGAGAGAGTCATTGAAATGCCACCAGGACATAGATATTTCCCCTTCGCCCTCTCCAGGGAGGGGAATAGGGAAGAAAGTGACATTTGACCAAAGCTTACCCTCTGGCAGCTCAATGCTAGGTGGTTCACATTTGTTGTTCATTTAACTCCCACAAAAACTCTTGAGCTTGCATGTCACCCCAGTCCCAGGAATGAAGCGAGTTTCACTCAGGCTAACTAACACGCCCCAGATCTCATAGCTAGGAAGGGAAAGATTATACCCTATCAATGTTTTCTTTGTGCACACGCATGTGCACGAGTGCACTTTTTAAAACACAAGCTGAAGGTCTAAAGCTCTGGCCCCAGGAATGCAGACATACAGAGAGTCATACTCAATCCATTCCGCTCATTTACGCAAAGTGACCTGCCCGTCTCTCCTTTAGATCTCATCATTCTTGGGCATGGAAGATGGCATGTGACCTAGTAGAACATGTTCATGTTTCTCTTGAACATGAAGTCGGAAGATCACACTTTCAATCTGATTCCATTTTCCATAGAAACCCAGTTACTAATGGCTTTGACCACAAGTCACTCTTTTAGTGGTATCGTAGGAACGATGAGGGAGACTCAGGTCTTCTAGAAGAGGTACTTGGTGAGGGGAGGGGGATGAAGGGATGATACAGAGTCCCTCATCTAGCAGCAACTACTCATAATCTGTGACATCAAGACATTGTGGGGTCTGAGTTTTTATTGTTCAATCCCACTGTTAAACCACTGTTAGAATCCATTTTCATCTTTCTCCTGCCTGCCTACCACCATTCAGTCCTCCTCCCCATCATATATCAAACTTGCTGCTCACAGGTTTGAAACTTCAGAACACTATTTTATTTTGCCCTACGTAGAAAGACTATTAGTTGTCATTCAAACTGGGACATTTGTGGATGTAAAAGACAGCATATCACACCAGGGTCACAGGAAGAAGATGGAACATACAGTAACCCTACATGTAAGGGATTGATTTCATTATTAATTCCTCTTTGAGTGCACCACACACGAATGTGCAGGGATGCACTGCCCAGGAGGCCTGGCCAGCAAGGCCTGAATTGAAGGTGCCAACATGTGCCTGCAGAGGCCCTGGCTGGGGTGGAGGTGGGGAACATATCTAATTCACCTAGAGCACTTAAATGGGCTGGCACCAGACCCAGATGTCTGATGGTGTGAAAGTCCATTTGCTAATGCTCTGGAAATGGCCAATTAAAATGTACAATTAATACTTATTAGACTCTGCAAGTGGATTGTTATTGTTCATAACTTGAGGAAAAGTTCAGATAAGTGAGATAAGTGGCAAAAGGTAGAACAGCACTGGGTACCTCTACGGCCCATGTTCTCTGCACGGCATATCTACCCCCTTGTCACCAGACACCCTCAGTAAGACTGAGGTCAGCTCTCTCACTGGAACCCCAGCACCCCTTTGCCTACCTCCCCCTGCTGGGCTCATCTGTTAAGCCTGCTTCAGTGGCTGACGAAGTGATCCACGCTTGGTAAGTGCTCATGTTGGCTGATATTTAAACTCTAATCCCTAGGATACCACTTGGTACCTAAATAAATATTTTGAGATTCTTCCCAGCAGGAGGTGGAACCATGCTGGTCAGAAGACTTCTCAGGTTGAAAATAAACTCCCAGGCAACCCTTTCACTTATGACCAGAGCCTCTAACTCCTTGTGTTATTGACTGACTCCTCTGGGCCACTGGGGCCAGTCCACGAACCCATCGATCAACCTGGAAACACCTGCCAAGTCCTTACCATGAGATCCACAGAGGATAGCCACAATCACCTACCTGTTTATTCTCCCGGCCAAACCCCAATATGCATATTAACTGCTGCCTCAGGTCAACAGTTATCAGCAAATAGTGAAGGGGTTGATAGTAATATAAACACTGAATGTTCTATAGCACTTTTGTCTTATAAAGTATAATCCCTATTTCACGGAGGAGAACATCAAGACTCAGTGAGCTGTCCACCATTCCTTAGCTGCCTTACTCTGCCAGCAACCCAGAGGGTTGAAGGCCTCACAGTGTGCCAGTAGGAAGTTACACAGCATGAACAACCATTTTTTCCACTGGGTTACATTTCGGAGCTTATGAAGGATCATTGCACAATGTTCTCATTTCTACCAGTAAAGCGGGTGGTGAGATATCACCATTCCCAGTTCCAAGATGGGAAACTGAGGCTCCAGGAAGTGCAACAACTTGCCCAAGGCTGTGTGCTGCTAACTGGCTTCTTCATCTGAGAAGCTGGAAGAGTTGTGGTGACTGCCCTCCTTCCCTCACATTCCTCTGGGCTGCTGTGAGGACAGGGCCGCAGTGCCAAGCCACAGTATGGCTTACCATTTAGTGGCTCTTATTGTTACTTAACACACATGATAGCTACAGACAGTCAGAAGAGCTGAAGTGGTGAAAGCCTAAGGGCAAAAATGCTCTGGCCTCTTGGTGGTAACTACTTGCCTCTCACTTTGAAGGCTGCAGGAACAGAATCAGAGGCAGTAGAGGACGCCAGACCTCGAGGACTAAAAGGGTGCCCAAGCACCTGGCATCACCTATTTGCCTCATCTGACCTCCCAAACAGTCCCACACAGAAGGGGGCAGGAGGCAGTGACCACTGGAGAGAAGCAGCAGGGGCTGAAAGGCCTTGTGAATGGATGTTGATTCTGGACCAGAATTGGGTCTTGTTTCTCTGTCCCCAGAGAGGCCCCTGGAGCACAGATCAGCCCTTGTGGACTCTCCACGGCTAGGCTGGGGCAGGCTTTTGATTTCTTCCCACCCACTCCTGGCTGGAGGACTTGCCGGCTAAGCTGTGTGGAGTGTTTACTTTTTCAACAATGGCAGCAGGCTAAAGAAGAGGAAAAAACCTGGCCCTTTTTTCAGATTTAGCGGGCCAAGGTCCCCTTAGTAACCAAAATGCCCCTAGCACCAGGCTCCAGGCAGGAGCTGCAGTGGCACAGTTTCCTCTTGCAGGACAATGCTGCCCTCTTGGTGGCAAGGCCTCTCCAAAGGGGCTGGCATGGGTTCAAGGGCCTTCCTGAAGCTCAGTGTTCCCAAGGAAAGAATCAGAGGCCAGTTTGGCTGGATGGTGCCCTGTCCCTGAAAGACTCAAGGCAACAAGGAGAAGGAAGAAAAGCAAGAAAAACTCACTGGGACTGTGGGGAGGGGAGCACTGGAGGAGAAGGAAGCTGGATGACTACTGGGTACCAGCGCATTTCATCTAAACCGTGCTGTGAGGGAGATACTACCGTGTTCCTGGTAAAGGTGAGGAACTGGCGGCTCAGAGAGGCAAGCAAATTGCCCAAAGCCACATAGTGAATAGCAGCAGAGCTGGCTTCGAACACAGTCTGATTCTAAAGCTTACCCCTCCCTAAAGAGATCCTAAATCCTTTGCTTGGGCTTCAGAATGAGTAGCTGTGAGGTGCATGCAGTTATATGAACACTCTCAAGACCTGGTGTCTCTTCTGCAAAATCACACCTGCCTTTTGTATCAGAAACATCACACAAACCTACTGCAAAAAAAGGAAAGACATGCTGGGTGCTATGGTACACACCTGCAGTTCCAGCTTCTCGGGAGGCTTGAGGCAGGAGGAACACAAGTTCAAAGCCAGCCTGGGCAACTTAGCAAGACCCTATCTCAAAATACAATTTTAAAAAGGGCTGGGGATGTAGCTCAAGGGTAGAGTGCTTTGTGGAGCATTTGCTAAGCCCTGGGTTCCAACCCCAGTACTGCAAAAGAAAGAAAGGAAGGAAGGAGGTGGGGGCAGGGGGAGGGAAAGATGATTTAAAAAATTACTATTCCCCTAGTCCCTTCGATTGGAGACAATAGCGTATTTTCTCTCACGCTCCTCCCTCCCTGCCTTTAAAAACACAAGTTGGAATCATTCTTATTGCTCCTTCTGATTTTCTCACTGATTGCAGTATAAGCAATGCTCCACTCCATTCAAAGCTTTATGGAGATCATTACTAATTGCTACAGGGCGCTCCACTGCATGAAGACAAACTCAGCCAAGCCCCTTTGGTTGAATGTTATTTCCAGCTTTAAAGATTCTATATAATATTGTCATGAAATCTGTAGGCATAAAGCTTTGTACTTCAGGATGGATTCCTAGAAGTGGAATTTAGTTTCCACTTCTTAAAAAGTGTCCCTCTCAAATTCGACTTTGAGAGAGATATCTTTACTTCCAATTATTTTAAAGTCATTTTATCCACAGCTTGTGTTTCCTACTCTAAGTGAAGAAAAATCAGCAAAGACACGAGCAGATGTCAAAATAGTCCTCCAAAAATCCTACCCAATTAAAACACTTACTAGTACCGCAGCACACCGAGACAGCTCTCCGGTAGCTTGTCCCACCAACACATTCCCTCTCTTTTTAGTTACAACATATGCCAAAGCTCCTGCCAGCTGCAAACCCTTCCCCCACCAGGCTCTATAAGCTTTTTCTCAGAATGAAGGAAAAAAAAATACTGACATGCACACCGGGTTTCCAAATGGCATTTCTTACACAGAGAAACACACAAAAATGGCATCTTCCCATCAATATTGTTCATCAAAAATGTCTTGCCCTGTAAGCTTTGTCGCCTGGTCTTAGTTTGACCCCTATCTTTGGGGCCAGGGAAGGCAAAATGCAAAGTATGAGAGGTGCTCCGCTGCAGCTGAGAGGACACTGGTTACGAGTTAGGGGTTGCCTCCGGCTTGCCCTCACCCAGCGGGAGTCTCATGCAGTGTACTCGACCTCACACACCTTTCAGGTTTTCATCCATGAAATGGGGATCAATTATCGACCCTACCTCACAGGGTTGTTGTGAGGTTTAGAGAAGCTAATGTACTTAAAAGATTCAGCATGAGGGGAGTGGCACACGCCTGTAATCTCAGAGGCTCGGGAAGCTGAGGCAGGAGGATTGTGAGTTCAAAGCCAGCCTCAGCAACTTAGCGAGGCTCCAAGCAACTCAGTGAGACCCTAAATAAAATACAAAAAAGGGCTGGGGATGTGGTTCAGTGACTAAGTGCCCTTGAGTTCAATTCCCAGTATCCCCCACCCCCGCAAAAAAGAATTCAGCACTTGTCCCAGAACACCCATAACAGGTACTAAGTGAACAGCGGCTCCCTCCCTGTCTGCCTCCTTTCCTCTGATGGTCCCTAGAGCTTAGCTGTGGCTCACCTAAAAACTTGTGGGTAAAACTTGTGGGTCTGGAGTTACTTGTGTGAGTACTTGGTTTCTTTTGTAGTCTTTGGGCTTCTTGGGATCAAGGAGCTAGATCTCTGTACATTCAGCTTCTACCCCAATATTTGGCTCAGCGGAAGCAATTCATGAATGAATGCATGAATGAATGAATGAGAGGGAGCAGAACCAGAGGAAAACAGCATGGACCCAGAAGCTAGTCTGAGTTCTAATTAATCTCCACCCTTTACCAGCAATACAAACTTGGGCAGGTCACTTAATCTTACCATGCCTCAGTTTCCTCTTCTGTCGACTGAGATAACAGAACCTACCTTACAGGTAAATTTTTTAAGTACTTATAGTAGTGCCGGGCACATGGGAAGTGCAAAGTTAGTGTCTATGTAAAGAAAAAAAAAAAAAAACAAAAAACAAAAAACAAGTGATCTTTTGGGGTGACAGGAATATTCTATATATTTATTGTGGTGGTAGTTTCATGAGAATTATAACTGTCAAAATTCATTTGCTCATTCACTTCAAATGAATGGTCTATTGTGCTTAAATCCACCTCAATGAAGCTGATAAACACATTAGTACTATGTCCAGAACACTGAACAAAATCACAACAGACCTGAAAACATAAAGAAAGCATGGATGAAGGTGAATGACAAAGCAACTCTCCCCAGGGACATCACCCGAAGTGCATCTGATTTGTGGACGTTTGGCTCTCTACCCACTTCCTTGTCTAGCTCAGGACTGTTAAAAAACTATTTTCATTTTATACCTTCTTAGGACAAACATAAAAATCCAATGTCTCTAGAGTTCCTGATATTCTTCCTTACTCAAGGTGGGGTCTGTATGAGGATAACTCTACTTCTGGTGTCCCCTAAAGCCAAGATGATTTTATACAATCTTACTTTCTAGAGTTCATTGTGTGAAAACAATGATGTTTCTTCCCTAAAATATTAAATAACGTTGGCTACATTCATTTAAACCATGCCGGCCTGCACATAGGTGAGGATGACTTTGCCTATCAAGAGAAGGGATTTGACAGCTAGTGACGAAAGGCAGGACTCTGAGTCAGGCCATAGAATAAAGGGCAAGCGTTGGCCCCGGTAATTTGATGCAGGAGCTCCCAGGAGTTCCTGGCTGGGAAGCCCAGTGTGTGCGAGGCCCTGGCTGCCATCCTCAGCACGGCTCCTACCTCTGCCTGCTCTCACAGACTGTGCAGCTGAGGGCAGGGCTTCTCAACTAGGGTAAAGGTTTTGGGGTCAGTGAGGAGCCAGAACCCAGTGAACTTATTCTGTGGCCTTACACCAGGAACCCCTCCAGGACAAAGTCATATCCTACTTGTCTCCAGTGCCCAGCACAGAGCCTGATGCAAGCCACATGCTCATTAGCTGGAGAATGAGTGAAATGACGGGCTGGATCCCCTCCACTGGGAGGCCGGCCTTGCAGCAGATGTCAACTTAAGCCCAGACGGTCAACGTAAGACCAACGTAAGCAAATTGGAATCTGTTCAAGGAAGTGTGAGGGGAATAACAATAATGATGGCAATGATAACAATGATGTAAAATTATCATGATTAATTACTGTAGAATTAATTCACAGTGGACACAGAAAGTAAGATAGGCATTCACATGGTGATTAAGACCATGAGTTCTAGAACGAAGCTGTCAGATTCAAGCCTTGCCTCTGCACTGTGTAACCTCCAGCAAGTTCTTTCCTTCTAAGCCTCAGTTTTCTTATCTATGAAATGGGGACAGTGCTGCACAGTTGTGCTATGAGGATTTAGTGAAGTGATATGTATGAGGAATTTAGCACAATACCTGATTGCACTAAGTAATCAATAAATGTTGGGCTATTAAAAGCAAGTTACCATGTTTGTAATTAGATGGTTATGTCAATAAAGTGAATAGGGTTCTGAGATGAAGAATTCAAACAACTGACTTTGAGAGCAAAATTAGAAGCTAACGAGACTGTACTTTTATAATATTTGCTATTAAAATGTAGATTACCATCAACCTTTTGTTCCTTTCCTGGTATGTCTCATATAAGCAAATTCTCTGAGGTCAGGCTGCCTGAGTCTGTATGTAGCTCAGTGGCAGAGTGCTTGCCTAGCATGTGCGAGGCCCTGGATTCTACCCCCAGCACTGGGGGGAATAATAAGTTCATTCCTCTGAGAGAGGCATAAATTACGTGGCTCCTGACACCATGTCTGACATCCTCCCAAGTATGACTTTGGCAGCTTTTTTTTTTGAAAAGCAGGAAATGCAGTTGCAATTAAACCAAAAGCTACATCTTAATAGTTTATTAATAAAACTCTATACTGAATGACAACTGCTGGGTTTCATGCAGTTGATTTTCTGCAAAGTCTACTCCTATGGTCACAGAACAGTCCAAGCCACAGCTGACTTTGCAAGGGACCTGCCCTTGCCAGAAGTTGTGTTCCATACTCGCACCCACCTCTTACTGACAGCTCATGGCTACAACATAATAGCCACTAGTTGCTGCGTTCCTCTCACAGCCCCACTATTAATGAATCAGTTATCCTAATTCTCACAGCACCCCCATAGAGAAAGAGGGATACCGAGGGTCAGGGAGGCAACAGCCTGACTAAAGTCATGTGGCTAAAGAAGCAGTGGAACTAAGCACTGACTCAGCTGGATAGCAATGCCTCTGTACTTCCCAATGCACCACATATTTGTACTATTTCAATCTGCAACTGTAACAGGCCTCTTTTGGGCACACACAGATGAATCAAGTCCTGTAGTACTTCGATGTCTGGCCTACACTCCTTACAATTCCCAAAGAAGAGAGGGTCTCCTTCTGAATATCATACCCATTTGATGGATGAGAAAACTGAGGCTAAAGAAATTAAATAATTTGCCCATGCTGTTAGATTGTGTCAGAGAAAGGATTTGAATCCAGTTCCAAGAGCCAGTGTTCCTTCCATTCTAGGGTACATGTGAAATGTGCTCAAATGCATGCGCATACATATGAGCACATAACAAAGAACAGCTTGGGGAGCTGGTGGCCTCCTAGAAGGAAAGGAAAGAGAAATCAGAAGGAAAAGTGGAAAGGATGGGAAGGGGAAAGGCACACATTCAGGGACTCTAAACTCTTTATTCCCTCCTGAAATCTAGGGTACATACAGATGAAGAGTGACATTTTCCTTCCCTGCCTCCGGCCCCAAAGGTCACTAAGCTGCCAAGCGGTTGATAAACGTAGTGGCTTTTCTTTGGAGCCAGGAGTCACTGATTTGCTCCTTCCTGCCCCACAAAATTAAAATCTAAGCCCAACAGTTCAGAGGAGAGCTGAAAACACCATGGAATTTCCTAGTGTGCTTTAAACAGAAACAGAAGCTTGGCAGGGGAGGGAAACAGGGTAAACGCCTCCCAGGCCAGGCCAGGCCAGGCGGCATCCACTCTTCACAAGCTAATAAGCACTGACACTCATTAACAGGTCTAGAGATTGTCAAGCCAGGTCAGCAAAGGGCCTTTTTTCCAAAAATCTCCTTTCTTGGCAGCCACTACCAGGTATTCATTCACTCAGCATTTGGTCACTCATGTATCAGTCAGTCATTTACATCAACTTTAGGCTGGCTCTTAAGGACACAGGGATGATTAAACCATGATCTTTGAACCACAGGGGTTCCCAGTCTCCTTGTGGATAGGGCATAGATACATCTGAGGATGGGCACAGATATAGGTAGTGGAAAAGACCTGACCCCAGAAAAGCATCTCCACACACACAGAGCTTGCCTAATTCCCTCCTCCGGATGGTTCTGGGTCCAGGGACAGCAGGTCCCAAGGTTTGTGTCCTGGCTTTGCACTCACAAACTAGATAGCTTTAAATGTAAGGATCATCAATTTCCCTCTCTGTGGACCAGAGGTCATATCCTTACTTCCAGGACTACTGATGACACCGGAGCAAGCGTTTCCTCTAGATGGGGTCATCGGGTAGGGGCTCCTCAATGCCAAGCCTCCCTCTATGAGATGGGTTCCACCAGTTCTCTCAGTGGTCCACTCTACAAGTCAACCCAACACAGCCCCTCCATCCAGCCAGGGCAGAGGGCAAGGCTATTTGTGCCTCTGACTCTGCCAGTGTTTTGCCTCAAACTGCAGCTGCCCACCTACTGCTGGAGACTCAGTGTTCCCTTGTGTAAAAGAGGATGCAGAAGGCGTCATCCTTCTCCCCAGTGTTGCGAAGCACAAATGAGGGACCAGACGGCCGAGCGCTTGGTGAGACGTGAAGCACGCCCCAGACGCAGCTCACCACGACTGTCTCCAGCCCACTACATCACCCGCTCTTTAAGAAAACCTTCCAACTACTCCTGCTCCTGCTCAGAGGGCCATCTCTGAGTCCTAAGCCAAGTGCAACAGACAACAGATAGGATGGCCCTCAATTAAAACCTGTTTAGAGATATTTCTTCTGGTTTCATATGTGGCACCACTTTTTCCTTAAAATAACTGCTTTAATCCACTATTTTCACATTTGTGCAGTAACACCACTATAGAGTTTTAAAACTACCATATTTTAAAATATATTATTTAAAAATATCTTCAAAGCAACCTCAAGGAATAGGCATCATTATCTACATTTTACAGAAGAACAAAATGAAGCTGTAAGAGGCCAAGTAACTTGCTCCAGGTCCTTGGGTGAAAACAGCTGTAACCTGGGTCTAGGACTCTTCTCCTTTTCTGTGGAGCAGCACAGAGATAGTGCTGAGCACATACTAAGGACAGAAGCCATGTCACATATTTCTCTTCTCACCTCTATGAATACAGAGTGCTTAATATGCAATAGCAAGCAGACCCTCAAAGTAGGGCCAGTATAATACTTTTTGTTTGCATACACTAAAACACTGCATACAATAACTGGGCATGAGTCCTGGTTAGACTGTTAGCTGTGTGATTTTGGATAAGCCACTTCTCTGTGCCTAAATTTCATCATCTATAAAATAGGGTGGCCACTACCACAGCACAGACTTTTGGTGAAAATTAAATGCACGCAATGTGTCTGGCAGTGGTTCAAAATAGTACCCATCCAATTTGGAAACAATGAGACTTGAATTTGAGAGCTTCACTGGGAGTGTAAGGGGATGTAGATTCCCTGGTTCCAAAAAGGTTTGGGGTCACCCTATAATAAAAATGGGGCCTCCCTCTACCCACACAGCTGCCACTTGCCATCATTCATCCATCACTAAGCACAGCAAACCCCAACTCCCATCTCCACCTGCCTTTTATTTGAAATGTCAATTTTTAAAGAGTGGAGAGGTTGGAGACCCAATTTAACAAGCACGCTGAAACATTGTTTATTGCCTCCATAAACATGGCTTAGTGAGAATTACGGACTTAATCAGAGTGAACTTATCTCCCGGTGAAAAGGAACACTTTAAATTTCAGAAATGGCACCTTCACTGTGAAAATCTCTTAACTTTTCAAACAAACTACAGGGGGTCTTAAACATATGGGCAGTAAAGGGGCAGCCATTACTGTGATTTGTCTTGCCCGGGAGCCAAGGGCCCCTGAAGATCCATAACAACTTTAGGATCTAGGAAAAATATTTGGAAAATCATATTCAGGAGACATGTCTCTAAAAACACCCAAAAGATCTGCCAAGTGGGAAGAAAGACCTGTCTGGATGCTGGGGGCTTCCCAGAAGAAAGGACCCCCGGTCATTAGAGTGGGGTTGTTTAATAAACAGCGGCACAGGCACAGCTCACCTCTCCTTCCTGTGAGGAGGAGGAAGCATTTAGCAAGAGGGAAGATGTTGGTAACCTGCTTTTCATAGGAGAAGTGCTCTGGGGATCCAAAAGGTTGCTAGATAGTTGGTGTGTAGGTCTTTTCTTCTTCTTCTTCTTCTTCTTCTTCTTCTTCTTCTTCTTCTTCTTCTTCTTCTTCTTCTTTTTGTTTTGTTAAAACAACAACAACAATTCCTGGGGATAAGGTTCTGTGGACCCCAAATTCCTAACTAGGGTTTCATTATGGCTGCTCCGATCATTCTAGGAAAGGCTTTCGTAAGACGCTCCCATATTGTGCAGAATGTATCAGCCTGGCAGCCAGAGGCAGGAAAGGCAGCAGATATAAAATTTTATTATTCCAATGCCCCAGTAGCAGCCAGGAGGCCTTAATGAAATTGCCAAGATTTACAATCTGAGGCAATGATTGCACAGACAGATATGGTTAAGGGAGCTGTGCCCTCTGACCTTTCAACCCTTTGATCCTCACACGGCAGGTGGCCTGGGGCCCCCTCCTGGGCATCTTCCCTCTCTTCCAACACCGCCCAACCTTGATGTGCAATGAGCCTGACCCTACACAGGTGATGCTCACGGTGCTGATCACCAGCAGCTGCTGCTAATGGAATGGTCAGTCACTTGCCTTGAGATTCTCACTCTGAGGTGGGTGGGTGCAGATACACAGTGTCCAAATGGTGCCCAAATGAGGTTCAATGAATCGGCCCCTGACTCCAGTTGCTTAGCAATGTAGAATGATCCTTATAAATGAACTCTTGTCTCCTCCAATTTATACTTTGAATTTAGAAAAATCACCTTTTAAAACTCAATCATGAATCTAACAACAACAAAAAAAACCAACCCCTAAGTCCTAAATGTATCTCTCAGAACTTCCCCAAAACCATGTGCAGCAAATTTATACCAACGAAAATCAAAACAATTTTTGGAAACCTAAAATTGACTGTTTTCAGTTCCATGAAATTTCATTTAAAAAACCCCATATGCCAAAATGTCCAAATTCTCTTATTTTTAAAAATTGGGATGACTTCCAAAAATCATAGCTATCTTTTTCTTTCTTTCTTTCTTTTTTTTTCCTTCCTCTTCTAAAGCTAGGGATGGGTAATGTGCATATGTACTTATCAAGCTTCATAATTTAACCCGTTCCATCAGTACAAAATATTTGTAGTCAAATGCTGAAGAGAAAGGATAGAGATTTATTGCCACTGAATCTTCAAAACAATTAACTCCTAGGCCCCAAAGTTTAACAGATATTCGGCTAAGGAAGTATTCAGGAGTAGGCAGCCCCGATCTACACCTTTTAGCTTTTGTTAGATACTATGTGTATGGAGGGAAGTATTTTTAGGCAGGGCATATAAACCACTCTATGGGATGCTGGTAACTTCCATCCACAAACAAAACTTTAAAGCACTGTTGATCATGTTTAAGAAAGGCCTCAAGCCAATGACTATGTTTCTATACAAACATAGGATGGTGGTCCCAAGTTTTATCTTCAAAGGCCTGAACGTGGATCATGAATGTCTGAATCCAATGGGCGAAGAAAAACCTACTCCTTTTGTTGTCTAAAGGGCATAAGTTTTAATGTTCAACTTTAAAAATAAATTTGAAATCAGCTGAGAATCAAATAACATGTAAAGAGAGGTTTATGGGCTCCATTTTAAATCATGATTTTCTCTATAGATGTTTAACTTTATAAGCAAGTGGTTTATGGAGAAATCAGGTTAGCAGGAAGAAAAAAGGTATAGTTACACCACAGTTACACCACAGTCTAGTAAGACTATGCTGTCTTCTTGAGGGGCCTATTGGAAATCTTTGGTATATAACAATATTCAGCACTGAGGACCTACTAATATGCATGGCACTTTAGCCATGTTATTCCTGTCACCCCTTTAGGCAGGAGCTCATTCTGCTGATGGGGATGTAAAGGCCCATAGACTGTCAGAGACAAATGGTAGAGCTGGGATTCAAACTTAGGCTCACTGCCTGCTCCAAAAACCCACGGTCCATCCACATTCTTCTTAACAAAGGCAAAACATAAATACACTAAACAACAACATGCGGTAATTTGTGCAGAAATGCCGGATTTCAGCTTGCTTACACATTGCCCTGGCCCATTTAAAGGCCTTCCGAATCAATTACTTTAGGTCATTAAGAGGAAGTTTAATTTGGTTGACAAACACCCCTACTGTGGTGACCTTGCATATCAACAGCAAATGCCTGATGGTCACAAACCGGTACCCTGAGTCACTGAGCATGGTGTTAAACAAAACCACATGTGCCCAGACCCCAAATGGGATTTGCCTGGGCCAAGGGCACCTCTCTTCAATCACCACTGCTGGTCTCTGAGGTCCCACAAAAGCCCCGCCCCAGTCACTTGCAAGGAGTTTATGAAAAGAAGTCACCAGTCCCATGTGGCTGAACTCAGTTAAAAAGTGCCTTTAAGTGAATGTTAATTAAGAAAAAGTCAATCATTATAAAATAAAAATGGAGGCTGAAAACGAGGGCAAAGTCAAACTTAGATAGGTGTGTCTTTTACTTCTTTTGAAGTATTCCAATTCGATGCCCACATAATATTGCTAGTCACTTTCAATGACTTGGTGCCTACCATGTGATGAATACAAAGCTGGGAGTTTGTATGTCTTCCCTTGTTCCTCATTAAAAACTCCCATGAACTTAGGATTCTACCCATATAACACGTGAGGAGTGTCAGGTACCTTATCACACCCAACTGTAAGGGGCACCTTCCCCAAGGTGGTGACCTTGAAGCTGAAATGCCATGCGTACTGTAGCCCTCATTCAATGACCAACAGGTTTCTCTGAAGAGCCTAGTGAAAGAGCAGTTTTGTGCACAGCAGATAAACCATGTGACAGAATAACTATAACCTTTCCCCTGCTAAAATTGTTCCTCCTTTAAACAAAGGAGCAGATTCGAAGGGACATATCATGTCAGAGCTAGAATCTGAACCCACAAGACTCCAGAGCAAGGACTCTTTCCACTCTTCTACAGGCCTTGTGTGGGGCCACTTCTTACCTTCTCCTCCAGGGATTTAATTTAAGAATCAATGAGTACATAATGGGGATGGGTGGTAAGAGAAGAATGGAGGAACTTTGGATTACATAGAGGGAAATGAGAGCGGGGAAGGGGTAGGGGTATGAAAGATGGTGGAATGAGACAGACATCATGACCCTATGTACATGTGTGATTACACGAATGGTGTGAATCTACATTGTGTACAACCACAGAAACGAAAAGTTATACCCCATTTGTGTACAATGAATCAAAAAGCAGTCTGTAAAAATAAAAAATAAAAAAAGAATCAATGAGTAAAAATTTATAAACTTTGAGGTTTTCTTTGCAGTCATTTTAACAGTGTTAAATGGGACTTTCATATAACGATGGCCAAATGGTAAAAGGAAAAATGGGAACCAAGAGCATCATTGATGCTCTCATTTCCCTGGGCTCTCCTAACAATGACTCGGTTTTTCTAGTGTGTGATTGAGGGTTGGCCTGTCTCACAATAGAACATTTCTACCATGACAAATGATACTCAAGCAGGAGATGCTTAACTCAGGCCAAAACACTTGTTGGGCTTAAAACTGTTTTATATTAATTTCAACCTTAAGATGAAGTGGCATTTTAGAATCACACTCATTTTAAAAGCAGATACCAATGCAAAGAGGAGAGAGCTTCCAAGGGAAACCCATTAACCTTCTCCCTGGCCTGAGGTGAGCAGAGCCTGCTGCACCTGCATCTGCATTCTCCAGATGGGGCAGGACTCCTGTGTGATGACTGTGCCAACGGTACACAGCATGCTAAGGAAATGCCAAGAAAACCAATCATCGTCCAATCCCTGCTCTCTTTACAGAACAACCTTCAGGGTTTCATTGACTCAATCTTTTCCTCTTATTTTCCTACTACTAATTATAATAATGAATGTTCAATACAATATTTGAAACAAGCTCTTCACATCCACTATACCAGTTAATTCTCACAACTCTATAGGATGTACAATATCACCTTAATTTTACAGATGAGAGAAGGGAGCCTTGAAGAGGCTAAGGAGCCAGGCCCCAGGCACTAGTGTCCTCAGAACTTGTCTTTGGAGGACTATGGGCCTGCACTCCTTTCCCCTCCCCGCAATCCCCATCCCAGAACACTGAGAAGGAACAGCTCTGGCGCAGGCAGGGGCCTCTGCCCAGCACTGGGGTTGGGACAGCCATAACCCACACAGTATCAGGGTGCACAGAGCAGACGCTCTGGGGGGCTGACAGACCCTTCGTAGTGGAGGGCTTGGATGTAAATGATCTTACCTCTCAGAGTTTGGCTTCCCCATCTACAAGGGCGGCTATCTCCTGTGTTGCAGAGAGTGAGCAATCAATGCTCCCAAGTGAAAGCAGGCAAACCCCCCAGCACAGTGTGTGGCACTAGGCAAGAACTCAGAAGGTGTCAGGCTCTTCCCTTTCTCAAAGTACTCCCCGCAGACTTAGGACAGCAACTACCAGGTGGGATTTTTTATGTAAATATCATCTTGCTTATAAAGCAGGAATATGAATTACTGGGCCCCAACAAATAAATCTCACATTGAATTTCTCTATTCCTGTGAGGACACACAAGTCACCATTTATAGGTAAATATGATTATGACTCAGAGTTCTGCATTAGCTGAGCATTAACAATGCAAACTACACCTTACTTCTGTCTACAGGTGGGGTCACGTGAAGCCTCAAAGTGATACAGTGGTAAACAAGAAACACTCTTCACTCACTATAAAACTGTTCAAAAATAAATATTCTTTTTAAAAAAGTGACAATGGATTAAAGAACTTCTATGGCAAGGGGGAAAAAAGAAAATAGTTAAAATAGTACAAACTCAATTGACAGAAATTCAGGTTCTCTGAAAAACCCCATAGTCAAACTAGGAGCCCTACACAGATAAATGTGGCCTCTGCGTCCCAGCAACCAATCTGAGTTTTGATTAAGCGCTTGGATCCTGTTCTCAGAATGGAGGTCCAGGGCTACTCCAAGCACTTCATCTACTTGCAAAACCAGGCTTCTGGGGGCTGATGGCTAAGTCTTCCTAGAAAAATGATGGTGAGCAAGAGAGAGGAATGCTGGGAGCCTGGCCTGTCTCCCTGAGCACCCATCACACACCTCTTGCAGTTGCACTGGCGGGGACAGCTAGCCAGAGGCCTGGCAACTTGGTATCTGGGTCCCTCCCACCCCGTTCCCATGATCTGGAATAACTACTTAGCATATCATCTAAATTTATATCCTCAAACTGGGGTAGAGAAAGAATATCTGATGTATTAAAGTACTGGAAACAGAGAGGAGAAGACAACTCTAGTAAAAGCGGAGCTTAAAACCTCAAAGAAAACCATCACTACAAACACCTCGCCCACAGTTTGGTGGCAAAGGAACCATTCAGAAGCTTGGGTTGGGGACGCTAACACATCTGAATTTTATATACATGGTTTTGGTGTGTAATTTCCTTAAGAATTACCTTGATCTTTACAAATATCAATTTACTTTATTAACATGGTTAAGCAGTTTCCAACATTTTATATGGAAGGACTGTGTTTCTAATGGCCCACAAGGAGAAGGCCTGACCATATCCCTCCCCTATTTACACCCTTCAATGGCTCTCTGTTGCCCTATAAAGTTGAAACTCTTTAATGCGGCTTACAAGGCCCTGGATGGCCTGGCCTCTTCCTGCTGAACTCAGGTCTTTCCTCTCCCTTGCTCCTAGTAGACAGAATGCCTCATACTTCCTGGAAAGTCTCCTGGTCTAGACCTCAAGGCTCTGCAGATGGTGTCCCCTGCTCCCCTGGAGCTCCTACTTCTTATCTGTTAGGCTTCACTTTTCTCCTGAGAAGGTATACCTCAGGCTAGAAAAGCTAGAGATGGTGCCTCCCCTCCCTAAGCCTATGGCAGCCCCAATTCACCACAGTTATTTTCTACTTGTGTGCATTTGTTCCAGACCAAATGCTGAGAAGGTGGAGATTATGTCATAATCACCATTTTATACAGACCTCCTGGTATAATGCAGTGCCTGGACACAAAGACTACTAACACATTGCTGGGGAAAGACTATATCCTGTATCCTGGGTCCCTGCCACATGTCAGATTCTGGGATATGCTAGACATCTGCAGGACTCAGCTCTTGCAGATGAAGAAAGTAAAAACATCCAGAAAGACAAAGTATCATGACTGAAGTTAACACAGTAAGGGGAGTGGCCACACAGAAGTGTGGAAGCACATTTATCAAATCCTGCAAAACTATCATTCTCAATACTGGTACTGCCTCCTGTATTGCAAACCAGGACAAAATGGGGCAGGCACAAACCAACTGTGCTGAAGCTCTCTTTCTGCAGTATCCTTAGATTATAGGGAAGAAAACAGAGGCTCAGCAGACAATTGCCTCGCCTAAGATCACATAAGCAGGAAGGAGGAAAACCAGAATCAAGGGCCCTCACTGCCTCAGCATACAGGTGGAGCTTCATTTACAAGCTAGCCTGAGTTTCTCTTTGGAACTATGTCCTTGCTATCACCTTGCCTTCCTCCTTCCTGACTATTCCACCACCAGCAGTAATACAGAATACCTTCTGGATATATCCTTTCCACCCTCCTGAGGCCTGAACACAAAACACTGTGAAGCTTGGGAGGAAGGTCTTCGTTTATCAAACAGAAGCACCATCTACGAGGCATGACCTGGCACCTGCTGCCAGATATGGTACATAAGAGGGACTGCATAAATGTCGCTTGAACTAAATTGAGATCAGTTGAATGAAAGGAAATAGTCACTGTGTAATCTGGCCATGTTTTGGGATTTCCTAGCTGCCAACTAACACGATCATTCTCTCCAAGAAGAAGTGAGGTCTATGCCAATACCCTTGGCTATTCTGCTAACTTGCCACTAGCCTCAAATTGCTTAAATGAGAGAAAGAATATCAAAAGGCAGAAGGAGAGAGAACGATATCGGCTATAAACTTGTCACTTTAGAAGGAAAGTAGACTCTTTATGGTGACGAGGTTACCATTTAACAAACAGCAACGGCATCCTATTTGAGCTTGAAGACTAGAATTAGGTCTTTCCCCAAAATAACCTTTTTCCAAATGAGAATACTCAATTATAATTTCTATTTCTTTTTGTGCAACAAATTTGAGTGTCATAAAAATGGTTAAAAAGTCTTCCTATGGTAGCTTTTTCTAAACTTTTATGAACATCTGCCACATTCATTTGAAGTTTAAAAAATTCTGGCACATATGCAAAGGCATAATAAGGTGCCTATAGCTTTCAAGAAAAAATAACAAGACAGTCAAAAATAAGCCTTTTGCTGAATTGCCAGTAAGAAAACTAGTGTAGTGAGAAGAGATGGGCCTCCCTGAGCTCCTTCCTTAAAGAGCTCTCCTTTGGCCCCAGGTCTGTGTTCCTGCCCAAGCATTACAGCTCATGTTCCTGAGGAAATCTCAGAGGAAGGAAGCATCTTTAGCACTGAAAGGTACAACAGAACCTGATAAACCCACTTGGCAAACACAACTAGGGCTCTCTGAATGTGAGCTGAAATTCAGGGAAGAGATCAGCAAACCAAATTCTCACACGTGGAGTTCACAGCTGCTCTACGCACCCAGGAAACACTTCTTTGTTTAGAAGGCTGGTTTCAAGGGCGAGGAACCTACCATGTTTGTTTTTCTTTTGGTGCTAACCACACAGGAGTTTAACACAGCAGATTCCTCCTGAGCCTCCGTCAATTGACAGGGCCAAGGTCTACCTTGGCCAGTGTGTTCTGAGCTTTCATACTTAAAGCCCTTCAAAAGCTGAACAGAGTAGACTTGCATCCACCCATTCACCTAAGTACAAACTGTTTCAAGTTTTAGCTTCAACATGCATGCATATTTTGCACTGTATATTTTACTACAAAAGGCCTTACTTCAAATTACTTACAATCATATAAAAGGTTAAAAAAAAAAAAAAAAAAAAAACCTCCCTTGTCTTTATGTAAAATTATGGCACTGAGTTGCCTGCACAGTGATGCCTATTGGAGGGCTCCTAAATGTGCTCCAAATTACAATTCCCCAAGCAGTCACTCCACCTTTCTTTTCAGTAAGCAGTCACTGCTTGAAGCCCTGCTAAAGATGCCGAGGGCACGACAGAGAATGACAACAGGTCTGGTTCCCAGATGATTCATGCTCCAGGGGATGACAGAGAGTACAGGGAAGTAAACAGCTATCATTCAGAATTAGTGGTTCCCTAAGTGAAAGAAGACAGAGGACCTCTCGAAAGAGGTAGAGAAGGGCAGGGCCTCTTCATGCAAAGGTGCAGGTATGTGGATCTGATAGGGATCAGCCCAAGCAGCAGCTAACGAGTGCTCTGGCAGTGATGCGCAGAAGACAGCAGTAGAGAAACTGCACAGCTCAGAGATAGTGCAGAGGGAAAGTGGGCCACCTAAAGCAGAAGGCATCACACTCCATGTCAGGGCTATGGAATGAATCTTCATAAGTCCAGCACTAAGTACAATGTTTGGAATATAAGAGGCCCTCGTTTTGCTTATTAAGTGAATGAGTAAGTCTTTGCAAGAATCCAAGAAAGCAAAGAAAACATGTCAATGAAGGCAGTGAAGAAGAAACAGGGCAAGAGACATTTTAGTGATGTGGTAAGAATTTAGACGGACTGAGGGAGGAAGAGGGAGCACTCAGCCTTCCTCAGGTGTCCCACTTTGACATCTCTGAAGTCAATGGTGCCATTTACAGGGACTGGGAGTACAGAAAGGGGAGTGGACTGGCCCAGTGTGTGTGTGTGTTGGCATGCACATGCACTCACAGATAATAATTATTTGGGGAAGGCTGAATGAGGTATCTGTAGTGCATCTATGTGAAATTCTGTGGTACTTAAAATTTTGGACCTGACATTTAGAGAGAGGCAGAGCAACATTAGAATCACAGCTGAGAATGAATGACTTTGACTTGGTAACTGAAGTAAAGATGACAGAGGGCAAGTAGAGAAGAAGAACAATCCAGGACTAGACACTTGAAGAATGCTGAAGGTAGTGGCACATTAAAAGGGTCTGAAAAAGTCTGTGCTAGAGCAGACTGGAAGGCACAAGGAGAAGCAGGAGGAAGTTGTGGATGCTGATAAGGCCAAATGGTCCTCAGATCAGTGTTTCAAACTCTATAGCAATTGGCAGGAAAGGTCCATTAGAAAGTATTCACTTTGAATTTTTCATACAAGAGCTTTGAATAGACCCCCAAACTTGACAAACAAAGGTAAAACTGAAGAAATCTCTTCAATCTGATCTAAATACATCATCCAAGATAGTCCATAAACTGTGTACTGTATGTGCTTAGGGCTGGGTGATGACAGGGAGGGACTGTTAACAGAATGTAGGAGCCACATGGCCGTCCTGTCAAATTAGAAATTTGAGCAGATTTCTGTGGTCTATTTTGATCAAGATTCTCAATGTCAAACAAACAGGTTTTTCGATAACCAACTTGTTTCATTTTTGTAAGCACAATAGCACAGTGTGCAACAGTTAGTGGAGAAGCAGGTGGTCCTCGTCGACGTGAAATGAAGGCAACAGAAGAAGAGAAGCAGCACTTCCTTTAAGACATGCAAAGCACCATCGCAGACGGACATGGCTGTAGATTCCCCTCCAGAGCTTATCTCCTGTGCGATACAGGCAAGCCACCCACCCCCTGCCCCATTCTGCTCTAGTACAAATGTCTGCTCCCCTCCTGAGGAAGAAAAGGCTTGAGGTTCATGTCTACAAACTAATGGCACTTACAGAAGCACAGAAAAGCCCTTTAAAAGAACTGCTATCTAATTGGTACAGCCGTACAGAAAGCAATCTGGCATCAGATTCAGAGCTTTGACCAAGCATTTCTACTTTAGGGATTCTACGCTAAGGAAATAAGTCAAAATGCAGATAAAGCCTTATGCATAAAGATGTTCACTGAAATGCTATTTATAATAGTGAAAACATTATAAACAATCTAAGTGTCCAACAGTAGGAAAATAGTTCAGTTGTGGTATATCCAAATGGTGGGCATGACAGGTAGCAAATTGAAAATTATTTTACTGAGAGTAGACAAACACATGTAGAAATACTTATACCATAATGTTAAGTGAAATAAAGACATAAAATTATATATGTCACATAGCAATCATGCACATTTATATAAAATACATATTCTCAGAATGAAGATTAGAATTAAGAATAGTAAAATTCTAACAGTGGTTCAATCTAGAATAATGGTATTGGGGATAATTTTAATACTCCTCACTTCTATATACCACTTGTTTCTCATTTTCTAGAACAACAAAAAAATGCAATACTGTTATAGTGGTTTAGAATACACATTATTATGAAGAGTGAATCATTTCTCTTTCCTCTTCCAAACCCTCATAGAACCCTTTCCTCTGGTCTCCCTGCCTTCACACCCCTTCACCCATAAAAACCTGTAATCTCTAAGCAAAATGGGAAAGCCTTGGAGTCAAGAGCCAACTGAAAGGGTCTAAGAGGAACGCAGCCCTGTGCACCTGGAAGGGGAACACACATGAGCTTTTGCTTCAATTTGCTCTCATATGCAGAGTTGTTTATCCAAGACCGCGGCTTTCCACTACACAAAGCAAGACAAAACCCCAAGTTGAGCGATCAGGGAGGAAAGAAGCCAACTTACCTCCATTAAACTTAAATGGATTCCTATGAGGTAGGGCATGGGAGCACTGTGAAGAGAAACAGAGACACACAGCTGCTTTAATGTCTGTTGCTTCCGACAGAAAATTACAGATGGTTCACTATTTGGAGAAAAACTGTTTTAATAAACGTATGCACAGTTACATTTCCTTTCACAACAAAAATCCTAATATGACATTTTGTTCCCAAGCCTAGATACTTCAGAAGAATTTCAAAACACAGGCAGCATTGGAAACAGCATGGGGAGTAAGAAGAGCATCAGCCTTGGTGTTAGTCCCTGAAAGCAGCTATGCAGCTGCATGGCCTTGGTCACTCAGGCTTTAAAATGGGACACTGGACTCAACCTGGAGTGTTATTAGAATGAGAGAAAATATTCATCAAATGATGAGTAGAGCTCCTGATAGAAATGGAAACTGTGATTGCCATGATTATGATGGAAAAAGCAATAAAGGTTGCACGGAGGACATAATATGTTTCAATGAAGAATGATTTGTTATTTGCTGTTTCCTTCTACTACCAAGAGATGTGACCTAACTGCCCATTCTGATTGAACAAAGTATTTGGAGAGCTGCGAGCAAGTTTCTCCACCCAGTTGCACACATACCATCTGATGATATAATTCATAAGGCCTCTCTGTTAACTGCTTCTCTCAACAGGTTCCCCAATTCAGTGACTAAGCAAGGGAGAGACAGTCCAACTCAGGTTTTAAAACCTGCACATTTGGGATTGACCAGTCCTTCCTTTGTTTTCAGGATCCTGTGTGCATGTATGTGTGTACACATGATCATTTATGATGCTACCAATGATAAATGTGCTGGCAGTTATATGAAGACCTGTAAATTCAGTTTTGCTAATCCACAAAATAACTTTATAAGGCGAGTATAACCCCACATTTTACAGAGGAGGAAATAGACCAGAATAGTTAAATCACTTATCTAATGCCACAAAATCAAGCAATTGGGGGCTGGAGTTGTGGCTCAGTGGTAGAGCACTCGCCTGGCACATGTGAGGCACTGGGTTCAATTCTCAGCACCACATATAAATAAATGAATTAAATTTAAAAAAAATCAAGCAATTGATAAACCCAGACTTTGACTCTAACATGTACCTGTTTTTCCTTTGGTGTCACGTTGACTCTGATAAGGAACCTACAATCCCCAGGTTCACCTATCACACTATCTTTCCTAGGGGTAGATGAGGGAGATCAAGGAGACAGAGGAGAGTAGAGAGGAAGGAAGAGACTGGAAACTTTTCCATCTGTTTCTCCGGTACGTGATATACGTGATACATTGTATGAAATGTGCACAGGTTTTTTTTTTTTTTTTTTTTTATGAGCTTGGAGGAAAGACACCTGAGGTGAGCAGGTACTTGTTCTCTGGGGCAGCTGGGGGAGTCAAAGTGGATGGACAAGGATGGCTCTTTGGGGATGGGGTTGAGACAATAAGGATGGGTAAGTAATGAAGCAGGAAAGATTTGCTTGCAACAGAATACAACGGGGTTTAGGCTTTTTCTGGAAAGCAATGGTGAGACAACAAAGGTTTTTAAACATCAATGATCAGATGTATAGTTTGATATGCTCAAACATTTTAAAATAAGAAAGGGCACAATTCCCTCATTAGCATTCAACAAATAAAATTTTCTGAACAAAAATCCTTCCCCAGAATATAAAATTTCCCTCTTACTACAGATCTAAGAAGTCATATATTTTGGAAGTCTGCAGAACAAACTTGAATATTAGCAGCACAGTTTGGGAACTATTCTTCTAGGAGACTTTTATATTTGATAATAGCCAAAGAAAGAACACAACAGTAGTGAAAGTGGAGTTATCCTTTCTTTTCTTCCATCATTGTCTTGTCTCCCTTTTTTTTTTTTTAGGGTATCTGCTGGGCACAGTCAGCTTCTCTCTGCTTCGAGGGGAAGGAAATGCCCTGTGATATTTCTTCCCTTAAACTGTAAACCATTAGTTTAGCTGCCAGCTACACAAATGCTCCAACTTCCCAGTGTGCCTGGCTTTGCTGTCCGAGCTTTTTCCAGTGTACATTGAAATGAATGTGTTTCTAATTAAGTAGCTTCAGGAACAAGACAGCTTCAATGTCAAAAATACAAAGTCTGAACCCTGGCAGGAAGTCTTAAGACTGCAAATGTCTCATCCAGTGGAACCTTGCCTAATGTAATGAAAGGAAGCAGGAAGAGTGCAAAATTCCAGAAAAATGGCCACTTATTAGATGTGTTCAGGAGCACAGCCTAACACATAGAAGGGAGAAAAGTCCAGATCCATAATATTTATCTAAATTCTATCAACTTTTCTAATTCTTACACTTAATCATGCAATTGATCAGTGACCATGAGTTTTAATTAGAATTTCAGAACTGAAATCTGAACAAATGAGTTAACATACAGAAAAAGACATTCAAAAATCTGAGTAAGAGGTAAAAATAATACCTATGGCAAGAACCCTCTATATAATTTAATCAAAGGTTTTTATCTAAAAAAGAAATATTTTCTAGAATTTTACATATGTAGGTTTAAATGCCATGCCCTTTGGTACTGCAATAAAAATCAACGAAACCCTGAAAGAAAGGACAAATAACCTTATAGAAATTACTACAGATGCAAGAAGGGACAAAGTGAGATTTGCTCTTCTGGCATATTTAGGTAGGTATTTTTTAAAGCCCAATAATTTTCCAGAGTAATTATGGCCTATCATAGAAATGTAGTTTTGTAGCCAAGTATTGTTAGGACTGCAACAGCTCTGTATTTAGAAAATATTTAAAACACATTTGTTCTGAAATCATAGCAGCTCTATGTTTTGTATGAATGCAAATTTGGACAAATACCTTTTATATTATCATCATTTGCTTACAAAGCTTCAAATACTTCCCAGAATCTATAGCATTTTTACTCTGCAAATATATAATTACAAATTCTAAGTTAGTGGGAAGGGGGGAGAAAAAGAAACCCAGAGCCTCCTTAACATCTCAGTGTGGTAAGGCATGTAACTAGGTAATTTTAGGGACATTCTGAAAATAATTTCTATTCTCAATATACCTCAATAATTATTGCAGCTACTGACTCATTTTCTTGGAACCTCTTTTCTTTACCTTTTTATTAAAAAAAAAAAAGAATAAAAAACCCCCACCTACCCATGATTATATCATCTTTTTAAAAATTTTTTTTAAATTGTCAATGGTTCTTTTTATATTATTTATTTATTTGTGGTGCTGAGTATTGAACCCAGGGACTCACACAAGCCATGTAAGTGCTTCACCATTGAGCCACAACTCCAGCTCTGATTATATCATCTTAATACAAACTGTTTTTATTTCTGCATTATCCCTTTACTATTAGCCCACATTAACAGTTGTATGTCTTTGAAATTTTACTGTTTTCTTATTGGTCACAATATTCCCCATATTGCTCTACATTCTTCATAATTATTATCTTAAAAACTGCATCATATTTCACCACATATGGATGTAACATAATTTAGTGAATCCTATCCCTAGAGTTTGACAGTAAGTTGCTCCCAAAAATATAAGTAACATTATAATGAAAATGAACCAATTCATGTGCATGAATTCCTACACATTGAATTTCCAAGTCCAAGGGCAGGACTTTTTCTTTTTTATATCTTTTGTTATATCTTGACCAAGTGTTTCTAAAAGGGCAATACCTGTCCAGTGGAGATCTTTCAGGATTGCTGTAAGGATCAGGACAACCCCTGAGGTGCCTAACGGTAGCAGCACCTGGAGGCATTCAGTAAGTGACTGTCGAGTCCAAATGAGTTCTCTCCAAGTCCCTAGCATGGCTGCACATTGGATCTACTCCCCTCTCACTCAGAGAACAGTTTCTTGTTCCAGTATTGGTTCCAAAGGACCTCTGGCTCTGGGACACCTGGCAAAGCACTGATGAGGAGGTCAGGACTCCATAAAGAGTAGGAGGTGCCTGGCATGCAAGGACCCTAAGCAGGGGCTTCTGATTCCCAAGCACACTGTCCCGTCACTGGTGTCCTCCACTGAGTTCAGCAGGGTTGTGCACTGTTTTCTTTTGGAGGGCACCTTTGCTCTTTATTTTAATATGCCACCAAGGAAACAATGATTCTTTGCTTTGTAGTCACTTAGAATAAAAAAATTTAAAAACCTTTTCTTGGGCATACATTAAAAGGAAATATGGGAACCTACTCCGGAACTCATATTTAGAGTCCCACTCTTATGAATCATTTTCTGATTCAGACTCATCAAAGTCCATGTTTTTCCAAGGGTAATTCAGTATTAAAACAAAACAAAAATTCATCTGCTAGAAGCTATCTTCCTGCTTTAGGTCTGAGAAAGAACTTGTTTGTTGCTCTTCTGGAAAATATGAATGCAAATATTCTTGCTTTACGCTAATAGCAAATGTACACCCTCCTCTGCTCTGTGTCTTTCAGCATTCACAGTGATTTTTCATTTCAATGCTGAATCATAGTGTGATTTTGAAGACATTTAAAATGGCAATTAAACACAACACACACAGAACCAACAACACACAGAATTAAATTAAAGCAGTAATAACATTAACAGCTATGACCAAATCCGTGCACAGGCAGGCCATGACAACTGTGTCACAACTGCTGGTGGCTGACAGAGATTGTAGGACACCATTGTACCTCTCTGAATAGCAG
The DNA here is from genome assembly GCF_902686455.1 of Sciurus vulgaris. NCBI lineage: Eukaryota > Metazoa > Chordata > Mammalia > Rodentia > Sciuridae > Sciurus > Sciurus vulgaris. The sequence continues at coordinate 79,824,171 of NC_136476.1, forward strand.
AATAGGGTATATCTGTACTGGGCTTTTGTTCTCTTGGAATTATTGCTCTATCTGATTTCCTCAGCTACATCCTGGGAGAGTGAAAGCTAACTCTTTCTTCCTTCTCCCCTGCAAAGGGAAGGGGTTCTGTTGCTGGTGTCAAAGCAGCGACAATACAATGACCTCTATCTGAAAGGCATCTTTATTTTGAATCCTAAGGGAAAAGTAACTAATATTATTGAGTAACTATAACTCAGTCACGTTTATGCTTTACATACATAATTCTCAAGGCAGCTCTTCAAGGCAGCACTATTATCCACATTTTCAGATAAGGAAACAGGCTCAGACAGGTGAAGTAACTTGCCCAGGGTCACACGGCTAGTAAATGGTGAAGTTATACTTCAAACTCAGGGCTGTTGGCTGTGAGCTCCACCTGTGCCCATGACGTCAAACAGTGCATACTCAGTACTGAAGCCAAGAGGAAAGGAGCGCTGGTGTACCAAAGGGGTTCTTCAGCCAACCCTGGTCCAGACTCCAGGCCTGGGACACACAGCACAGGTAGGTCCTAGATTCTAACCATTCCTAGTAACAAACAGGCATGAACATGGATCCTGCAGACTTATTAATGACCCTGTAGCCCATTGTTATCGCTGCACTTTCACAATTGTTTCTTTCCTTCCTCCAGATACTAGAGCCCTCTCTGTTATGTTCCCCCAGGTGAGCTGCTACAAATCGGTGAAGAGTCAGGTGAAATAAAGGAACACTGCCTGCTTAAATACATAAAATACAGCTTCCCATGACAAAGGGGATGGGGAGAGGAGGAGCAGGTGTGTGGGGAGAAGGGCCCACCACCAGGTAAGCAACCCCTGGACATTAGGAAGGAGAATAGCTTGGTACAGCCCAGGAATTTCAAACTCCACTGTTTTTCTTTTTTTTTGTTTTTGTTTTTTATTTTATTTTATTGTAAACAAATGGGATACATGTTGCTTCTCTGTTTGTACATGGCGTAAAGGCATACCATTTGTGTAATCATAAATTTACATAGGGTAATGTTGTTTGATTCATTCTGTTATTTTTTCCCTTCCCCCCACCCCTCCCACCCCTCTTTTCCCTCTATACAGTGCTTCCTTCCTCCATACTTGCCCCCCTCCCTAACCCTAACTCTAACCCTAACACTAACCCTTCCCTCCCCGCATTATGTGTCATCATCCACTTATTAGCGATATCATTCGTCCTTTGGCTTTTTGAGATTGGCTTCTCTCACTTAGCATGATATTCTCCAATTTCATCCATTTGCCTGCAAATGCCATAATTTTATCATTCTTTATGGCTGAGTAATATTCCATTGTATATATATATACCACAGTTTCTTTATCCACTCATCAATTGAAGGGCATCTAGGTTGGTTCCACAGTCTGGCTATTGTGAATTGAGCAGCTATGAACATTGATGTGGCTGTATCTCTGTAGTCTGCTGATTTTAAGTCCTTTGGGTATAGGCCAAGGAGTGGGATAGCTGGGTCAAATGGAGGGTCCATTCCAAGTTTTCTAAGGAATCTCCACACTGCTTTCCAGAGTGGCTGCACTAATTTGCAGCCCCACCAGCAATGTATGAGTGTACCTTTCTCCCCACATCCTCGCCAACACCTGTTGTTGCTCGTATTCTTGATAATCGCCATTCTAATTGTCAAACTCCACTGTTTTTCTTTTCTTTCCTCCCAAATAATGTCTCCTCAGTACTACCACATGAAAATGACAGCACCCACCCGATTGCGCAGAGGTAGACCACCTCCTTACCCAGACGACCTTCTCAGGCAAAAGGAGTTAGGGAGCCCCTAAGTCTTCCCTCCGTTTGCAATTTTCTTTTTCCTTTTTTTTTTTTTTTTTTTTTGTACCAGGGGTTGAACCCAGGGGTACTTAACCACGGAGCCACATCTTCCATCCATTTATTAATTTTTTTTTGAGACAAGTTTTTGCTAAGTTGCTTAGGTTCACTCGCTATTTTTAAAGGCAAGGAAAACTCTGAAAGAGGCCTTATTCATTTCAGCTTTTTGTTTCTTGTTTTTGAAAAGAAACAAAGCATAAACACAGCTTGTCTTACCATTTTAAATTCTGCTTTAAATAACGAGATCTGATTTTGTTAGAGAGGTTAAAGGACAAAAGAACTGGAGAAAAAACAAGAACAAAAACCACAGACACATCTTGCTGGAGAACCAAATCATCACACCTCTGGTCTTACTGAGAGAGACAGGTGGATACTCTTCAGGCTTATGTGGTGGCTAGTGTAGCACAGGAGCCAACAAGAGTAGCCACCACTGACTGCACATTTGCCCCGAGCCCGCTTGAGACTGAGGCTTGACAGGCATCTTCTCACTGGATCCTCATGGCAACAGTATACTATTGGTGCCACCATTTCAAAGATGAAGAAAGTAGGGTTAAGGAAGTTGAATAACTAATCTGAGGTTACACAGTGAGGCAGGGGCAGCACTGAGACTAGACTCCCACTGTATGGAGATAACACCAGCTTATCACTTCCCAGGAAACGAGCATTCATACCACCAAGGAAGCAAGAGTGGGCAGGTTAGATTTCTCCAACCTGCTCTGAAGGCCAAGACCCAGACCTTCCACATTCTGTCTCTACCATATAAGCCTTCTAGTTGAACTGCCTGTTAGCTCTTAGTTGCATGGTGTCCCCATCAGTCTTGGTTCCACTGATACTTAAAAATCCCCACGGGCTGCTCATGCCTCCTTTCTTAGAGGCTTTGGTCTGGCTTACCCAGTGGGTATAAAGCACATGCTAATCTTAATGGTTATTCTCGACTGTTAGTCACGGAAGAATGAACTCTGTTTACTGTTACCCAGGGTCTACCATGGTACCATAAGTAGAGCAAGGAGAGTAAAGATAGTTGTGCTACTACATATTGAGAGCACACCAAACACCCAGGGCTCTGTGGGCGGCTTTAGTTGACTTATTTAATTTAATCTTCAAACAATCTAACTGATATCATTTGTTTTTATAGTCAACAAAGATTACTACATTAATAGGCGTTACACTGGGCTGGGGGTATTCTCAGAAACCTGTCCACATTCACTATGTTAATGGTGATTCAGCCCAAATCCTTCCACTTTAATGTCTCTAATGCTGTTCCTCTTTTAATAGTGACATCTCTTAACCATTATGCTACATTTAACAAAAAAAAAAAAAAAAAGGTTATTTGCTCATTATACTAAAAATAAAATAGCAAGTAGATTCATAGCCAGAATAAAACTACACATGCTTTACTAGCTGGAGCTGGCTGGTATTCTCTGGTTTTCTAAACAGCATCTAAAGCATTTTATATGACTATGTTCAACAGTCACAATAGTAGGAAAAGAAATAGGGGCGAAGTGAAAAAATTGAAGCCATGGTGAAGTAGTACTTGGGTTTCATGCTATGACCCCTGTAGAGATGGCCACAAATTGGGCTCTGAGCACTCTTGGCTGCCAACTCAAGAGGGAAACAGATCACAAGATGATTTATGGTATCTAGAGAGAAAAATAAACTATGGTTAGCCCTCAAATCCAAGGAAGGGTTCTGCATCTGAGGAGTTGCCCAATTGGGGATCAAAACTATTCTAAATATAAATTTCTAGAAAGTTCCAAAAAGCAAAACACTGTGCTGAAAGCTGCTGCCCCTCACCATTCCACAACCCCACAGTCTGCAGTGCTCACTGTTCCTGCAGAGTTTGTCGTGTACCCTGTTTTGTGTATTATGTAGACAGGCCTGCAACGGTTGCTTCTGGACTCTTTTTTCTTGTCATTATTCCCTAAACAATATAGAATAACAACTATTTACATAGCATTTACACTGCTTTAGATATTATAAGTAATCTAGAGATGATTTAATGGGGAGGATATGTATAGGGTTATATGCAAATTTTGCACATTTTATATAAGGGACTTGAACATCTACAGATTTGGGTATCCATGGGGATTCTCAAAAGAAAGAAGGACTAGTCACTCAGGAGCTTGAATTTTTTTTTTTTTTAATATTTTTAGATGTTGACAGACCTTTATTTTATTCATTTATTTATATGTGGTGCTGAGAATTGAACTCAGTGCTTCATACGTGCTAGGCAAGCGCTCTACCCCTGAGCCACAACCTCAGCCCAGGAGCTTGAATTTTTAAAAGGCTTCTGGGAAAGGGAAGAGAAAAACCACCATCAATTAGTGTATTTACTACTGCTGGTCAGCCAGTCAGGCACCTCACTGGGCTGGGGAGGAGAGAAAACAGATCTGGTCCCTGTCTATCTAGAGTCTACAACTAGTGGAAGATTAATTAAGTAAATTATTTTATATGAACAAACTGCTGCAAGGAGACTCAAGGGCATGTGGGATCCATGACAGGGACCTAGGGTGACCTCATTCCATCTTCAGAGCAATCTTGAAAGACTGATCTCCATAACTTACAGAGGAACCTATGGTTCAAAGAAGTGACTTGACAAAGGTCACAGCTGGTGAGAGGCGGAAAATATGACTTGAAAAGTAGAACTGGTGGGAATCCTCTGAGTACAACAAGCTTTCTTAGAGGAAAAGGCAGTGAACTTCTTTCCTGACTTCCAATTCAGCCCTTCCTGATTCATGAGCAATAGCAGAGGGTGAGGATCTGAGAGGAACAATTCTAGATTTGGAGAGGAGGCAGAACCTGCCTTGTTTCCATGTGAGGTTTCAGCAGCCAGAGCACAGGGCCTCCCAACAAGGAAGTGGTTCAGCAGGGGCTGGTGCTCAGCAATGGGGCACTGGAAATGGTCTGCTAATGCAAGATACATGGATATCACTAATGCTGCTCAGTGAAAGCAGGGAAGAGGGAAGGCAACGCTCTGAGTGTGACTCTGCAGCTTCCCGGGTAATCCACAGGGGTTGGCAGGGAGCAGAGATGCTTTCTAGAGCCCCAGACCACTAGACTCAATTGAAATGAACACACAAATTACAAAGATAATGACTGGATGAAAACCTGGAAAGGTCAACATCAAAGCCCGGAGTAGTCCGCCCTTTTGCGCCTCCTCAGTCCTACCAGAAAACAGACAGACTCAGAAAACACCAGGCAGGGCTCCATGGAGAAGACCACGGCAGCAGAAGTTAATCACAGAGAAAAGGTCAGAACTCTGGGCTCTCTGTTGCCACAATGAGACATTACAGCTAGAGCTAGCTGCAAAAAGCAAGTCACAGGTTGTAAGCCATCAGCAAAGATGTCCTTGTAGAAATGCAGGAGTGAATGCGATACAAACTAAGTGAGAAGAAGACAAGGAGATTTATGGAGAAATAAATGAAGAGTATTCAAGAAAAATCAATGCAACTGGTAATAATAGGAAAAGATTTTCTCTTTTTGTTTTTCTAAGACTATGCTATCCCATCAGCCAAGATGAACAGCATCCGATCACCTTTTCAGCCTTGCAAGTGTTTAAGAGAAACACAGACCCACATTTATTTACTCAGTGCCTACCATCATGCTGGAGCCTCACACATTTTCCTGGTGACAGCCACTGAGAAAGGCAGGGACATTTATACCCAAAGCTCTCCCACAAGAGGATTTGCTCCACTGCTAAACCATCCTGGATTCTGATGTTGCACAGTCTGTGGCTCCTACCTTACTGTGACCTACAGTTCCCAGGAAAATAGAATGTCTTTGCTGGAGAGACACTGTGCCTCAGAAGTTCCAGAGCACAGATAAAGTAAAGGGCCCAATCTTTTCTCACTCCCATTTTCCTCCTAGAAGATGGTTTTCTCAGAAGTTACCCAACATTTCCTACAAAGACTCTTGGCACTTTCCCATTTGGGGGCTGCTGAAGGAGATGCTCACTGACTGTTGTCACCTAACAATCTATTAGTTGCCTACTTGTGTCCAGACTGATGCCCTGTCAGTCTGAAAATACATGGAATATGATGCAGCATGAGCTGATGCAGAACTCTATATACAGTATCTCTACATACTAGTACTTTCACACTATGAGGAAGGACTTCTAGAATGCCAGAAAATACAGTGCATTTTACAAACTTAAAGGCAAAATCTACATCTTAATTACACAAGTCCTATTTAACTGTTCAGCTCAACTATGAACTCAAAAAGCATCAGGAATTAGCTACTAACTTGGCTCTTGATCTGGCTGGCTTTTGGGGGAACACATGAACTTGTCTTGATCTTGAAAATATCTGAAAATAGTTTATCACAAAGTTATGTTAACTAGTGCCTAAAACAACCCAAATTTATAAATTCAACTTGGGGAATTGATTTCTAATACTTGTTCACAGGGCTACTTCTGAAGGAGGAAGGTAGAAAAAGGAATTTATATGCATGATATCATATGGCTTCTACTGGGACCTTTTACCAGCACAACTTAATTAGCATAGTACCTGGTATATAACAAGTGCTCCATACACTCTTGTGGAGTGAATATATAATTGATGAATGACAACATACAGACTCTACAGTAAGCAAAACACCAAGAAGACAATATGAAAAATTTCTTCACAAAATCTTGGTGATGGGTACAACTTATTCTCTGACACTTTGGAGGATATTAGTAAGGAATGCTTTAATATCAGATGGCCTTGGATTTCAAGTACAGACTCCATTATTCCTTAGAGGTGTGAGTCGCTAAACCTCTCTGAGCTTCAACTTTCTTATAAGGGAGCTACTTATTTACTTCAGAGCTTTATTTTAAAGATTTGCAATAATGTGTCTAAAGAGCTTGCCACACACACTATACTCAGTTGACGGTGACTGTTAGTATGAAAGGGAATGCAGATTCTCATCAGAAAGTTAATCCTTTTGTCCAGAAATGGGAAGGCTTTCCCAACATTGGCCAAGGTTAGAGATCCATCAGCTAAGGTAGTGAACGTTCTCATTTTCACTTTCAAAGTCAGGGGAATGGCACAGATCTAAAGTAGAAAGGAACCAGCAGCACATGTTTTTAAATATTCATAAGGGCTGGAAATGTCTTACTCCTTTCGTTTTCTCTGCCATCTGCTTTTGTTTCTTTTCTTTTCATTCTTATGCCACAGCTGCAAATGAAAACAACCATACAATAATTCAAGTTAAATAAAAAAAATCAAAATAAAAACAATCTGAGGGGTAAAAAGAGAAGATGAATTATAAAGTTTTTTTCTGAGCTCACAAGGCAGCAGAAACAAGAATAACATCTGATGTGAGTTAAACCTTCTGGAAATCAAAGTCCATGTCCCACATTGTGGTTATGGCAGTAGAGCAATCACCATTACCTAAGTGGCCCCTATGTGTCACTTAATGACTAATCTCTATATTCCTATAGCCTCCTCAAAGTGAGTAATACTCATTTTACAGAAAAAGACAGTGCAGATCAAAGAGGTAAAACAGATTTTTAACAATTTACCGCTAACAAGAGATGAGAATTGAGACCTGAATCCAGGTCTGTCTGAATCCAAGATTGAAGCACTTTCCACTCTATCAGGCTTTCCCAAATGGGGAAAGACATGAAAAAATTAATTTGGGAAATACTGAAGACAGACCATTTGTACCAAACTGATTTATTCAGATAATTAAAATCTGTGATTATAGCTCTAATTACAATTAACTTAGATAATTGGTTGTTGTATTTGTGAATGTGCAATTAGAGTGTTCCACATAATTGCAGGGTTTTCAGTATCATACTTTCCATTTATTAACTGCATGCAAACTTGAGCTTTGCTTAACTGGCCTCTGACCTACTGAAGGCTGTGATACAGCTTTTGGGGTCTATGGGACCTATGATACTAACAGCAGGGGCTGAGCTCAGCCCCATTTAACATGTCTTTGTCCAGAGGTCAATGAACACCGCATCTTCAAGTGCAAAGGAAAAAGCTCTTGTGGCCTACACTGTTGTCTTGAAAACTCCTAGCAGCATGTACCTGAAGAAAAACTGGCAGCAGTGGTCCTCATGTGTTAATTACACTTGCGAAGTCTATTATGCATAGAAAGGGCACCTGCTGGCAGTGAAAATGACTAGAATCCACCCTTCCTGTGCAGTGAGTAAATTGAGAGTTCATTTCTACAGGAGATAATAGTTTTCAGGTTCCATTTCGTGTATCCCCTGCATAGGGACATACTTAACATTTAAATCGGCGGCAGAGGAACAAACCTCCTTCAAGTTTACGTGTTTCAGGCTCCCAGCACTTTACTTAAAATGCCAGTTCTCCCTGCTGGCTCTTACCACCAAGGGTGAAACTCAAGGGTGGTAAAAGTCACCCAGCACAACAGAATAAAGTTATTAGCACTGAGTCAAATTTCATGACATTTGTGTTTCTGATCAGTGTAGGGGCAGCAGGCTGAAGGTGACCAAGTTAAGCCTTGTCTGGAGGAGCTGATTTTTCTCTTGGAGTCTTCCATTTCATCATCCTTACATCTTACAGTTAACAAACACAAATCAATCCCCCCTGGCCTGTAATCATCCTTTGGTCAGATGTCAAGAAGTTCTTTCATGAAAACAAGAGACCAGGAGAGACTTTCACACAAGCACAGCAACTTCCAGATACAGCCTCACCACAAAACCCATGAGGCACCCACATCCCCAAGTCTTAACTTTGATTCTTTGGAGTGAAGTTTGGGGTGACAAGGGCTCAGCAGCCTTCCTTTCTAACTCTTCCCTTCAAAGGTGGACCTGCCAACAACGTTGTCCTCAGTCAGGCTGGTGACCCAGTTCTTGAGAGTGCTGACTCAGAGATGAAATTGAAAAGAGGATCCTGGATTGGCTTTCACAAGAAAGAATAAAGCAGCTAACAAATCCTCCAAGTAAATCAGATGGGAGAGATGATGGCTGGAAAGAACAATCGGCTTGAATAAACACTGATTTTTCAAAAGAAAACTTTTTCAATTATCAAGACCATATACTTCTTCATTTTAGAGATATTTGAAAATATGACCAGGGTAATTCCGTATCATGCACAACCACAAGAATAGGATCTTAATTAGAATAAGTTATACTCCTTGTATGTATAATATGCCAAAATACATTCTACTGTCATATGTATCTAAAAAGAACAAATAAGATTTTAAAAAACATAAAAATCATGCTGAAACCCTCTCCTCTTCATCATAAGTCACTATTAAACATTTTGGTGTATTTCCTTTCAGAACTCTGCCTCTCTATTGTACACAGATATATCTAATTTTGTTATGAATTCATATAATTCTTGTTTGTTTTTATAAGGTTGGAATCAGACAGTACATAATGTCTATAATGGGGTCAGTTACTAAACCTATGAGGCCATGGTTTATTGATATATGAAATGGAACTAATCACACCTGCCTTGCAGGACAGTTGGAAGAGCTGAGATCATAGGAGTAAAGGTCCAGTGGTTGGGACTAAGGATTCACTAGACAATAGCAACTACTGTTACCACTGATTTACTGACATGGCATTTGTTCTTCTCCATGGTTCTGGAAATCTGTAAGCTGCTGGTCTTACAGTAGCTAAAAATTTAGCAACCACAGCTTTACAAATAATGGAAAGCTAGAGTTATGCTATCTGACAGAGGCAATGGTTGATTCTCCCAGCTCTACCTATTCCCAAATACAGAATCCTTGTTTCTGTCTGAGGTTAGTGCTGAGACCCGAAAGTTGAGTCTCACCAGAGTTTAGGAGGCTCTGAGGCTGTCCTTTAATGTACTGTCTAGGCTGTGACACATGGGGGGTGTCTCTTCCCACATGGGGAGCCCTGAGGCATCTCTGGGGAAGGGATGTGCATCTGTGAAGGGGACATGTGCCTGTGAGGATGTAGTGGCTATGGGGAAAAGGGGTTACCAGTAGGTACTGTGCTGAGGGGGCCAGTGGTCACCCTGTGAATTTTGGTCTATGTATGAATCCTTTCTACCTTCCCCACTCTTTCCTCTCTCCCTTTCACTATCTCCCTCCCTTCCACCTTCCTTGGGTAAGTAGTTTGTCCTTTCTCTTCCCCTCTAACTCCCCTTTTCCTTGCTTCAGCCTTTCCATCTTTCATCCAAATGACAAGAAACACTAGTATATAGAAACATAGTCCTTTCCTTTGAGATACATGGCAGTGAAAAAACCAGAGCTGGTTCAGAAGCTTAAAAAGAACAGCAAGTGAAGGAAGGTCTAGTTTGGAAAAAGGGGCACCTGAGCACATCTGTGGGGAGAGGAGAGAGGGAAGAGACAGGGCATTTAATGACACCAGGAGATCAGAGAACCCTATGGGTCCCAGACAACCCTCTGGAGACAGAACCCTGGCTAAGGTAAAGTCAATGGCTTTGAACAAACTGTTCTTCCTTCCTCAGAGGTGGCAGGGAAGGAGGAGGGGAAAGACAGGTCATGAGTATAGGTTTTGGGAAGAGAAGGAAGGCAGCTGCAGGAGCCTTAGGAATGTGGTGAAGCTCAGCCCAAGCCTGAAACATGAGCTGGGTGGAGTGAGGCTCCGGGCTGACTGCAGAAGAACGGGACAAGTTGAGGGCAGGTGACACCACTTTCCAGTGAGTCCTCTCCACAATGGCTTCCAGACTCTCTCCAGTCATATCTGTCAGCCAAGGAGCAGACAGGAAGATGGGGCAGGACAGCATTAGCCAGAGGGCCAGAGCCTCCAGTGAACTGGTAAAGGACTCTGGAACAGCTCCCCTCTTTCAGATCTTAGCAGCCTGTGTGCAAACAATCTGTGTGCCTGTTTTCTATATCCAACTGTTTGAGCCCCTGCTGATGGAGACTGGCTCTTACCTGGGCCTTCCCAGCACTTAGCACCGTGCCTGAGACAAAGAGGTATCAGTAAACATTTGTTGCACTAAGAAACCTCACAAAAGTCCAGAGCAAACAGAACAGCAAGAAAACCAAAGAGGAAGAACAAGAGGGAGCAACAAGGAGATTGGGTGAAAGACGTGGTAAAGACACAGGGTTTTTAGAAGGGAGTTGCTGAGGCAGTCAAAGAACAGGGTCAGAGTCAGAGGGGAGAACGTGAAGCCAGAGATGTGGAAATCAGTTAAATGACAACAGGTCTCTCACCCTGCTGGGTGCTTGATACTGTTTTTCTGTCTACAAAGTGCTTTTCTATATACGATTGTTTAGAAACAATATAAGGAACATGTTCTAGTATTTGTAGTCCTTTAGACATATGGGCAGAGATTCAGAGAGGCTAAGTCACTGGCTCTCAGTTACACAACTGGCCAGTAACTCAGTCCTCTCAGTTCATCTTTATGCCACGTCATGGACTCTTTGATGGAGGGAAATAATTTCTATAAAAATGAAAAAATAAAGCCAATGTGGGTTCAGTGGGAGTAGGAGAGGTTAGCAGTGTGGCTTCTGAAGTCCCTGAGGACAGCAGAGATAGAGATGGAAAGGAGATGAGGAATCGGAGTCAAGTCAACAACAATGACAGGGCAGTGAAGAAAATTCCTAATCTTTGTGCTAGAAGCTAACAGATAGAGTGGACTTGCACCAGGCTATAGCAGCACAGATGATCTTCACTTTGACAGAGGAGCAGAAGGAGCAACTTCCACTGGAGAGGGTTCAGCAGTCCACAGAGTCCCCAGTTGGGGAGAACTTGAAAAGGGGAGAGGACTGGGGGTTTGAAAATACCCCGTGAGGAAAGGAGGAAACTCAAACGGTTAATCGTGAATAAGGTGAATTTATTACGAGGGGTTTATATTATTATCCTTTCTTTTCTGCAAAACCTATAAATACCTCCTACCTACTCCAAAAGAGATAGAAAACAAAATCTAGACCAGCAATACCTGGAATGCATCATTAACTGAAAATAACTTCCAAAATAAACCAAGGTGTAAAGAGACATACTGACAAAATGTGGGGCCCATCCCCCAACCAAGAATCAAGAAGAAACTTTAAATGAACTAGGATTACATACTCCACATGGTAGAGGACTTACTGCCTCTTAATCTCATAAAAGGTGGGAGAAAGGCATGGATAAAACAACTCACCTTGGTAAGAAAGATATATAATAAAAAGCCAGGCATGGTGGCACACACCTGTAATCTCAGCAGCTCAGCAGGCTGAGGCAGGAGAATCTTGAGTTGAAAGTCAGCCTCAGCAACTGAGTGAGACCCTGTCTCTAAATAAAATACAAAAAGGGCTGGGGATGTGGCTCAGTGGTTGAATGCCTCTGAGTTCAATCCCCAGTACCAAAAAAAAAGGAAAAAAATATATAATAAAGAGAGGATCATGGATTTTTATTTGCTGGCCCTGAGCTACATCTTCATTAAATACATGGCTTCCTGGGAGCAAGGTGAGTCCAACACATTAAAATTAGGAATGACTGCACAATGCCTTTAAGCTCCTAAGACAACCTGGCTACTTGGGTGACTCTTTTCAGTGAGATGATTTCAAAAGAGTGACAACTATGACTGATCTGGACTCATCATTTGGAACCAATAGTCAATGTTCTGAATCATCTGTTCTTAAGTGAGAGGCCTGTACCGGCCTTTCTCCTGAAGCTCTCCAATGCTGGCAGGCAGTGAGTGCTTTCCCTACATTGTGCTCCTCTGTCAATATCTGCTGATATGAGCTACTTGGGGACAATGTCTTTTATCACATTACACTAGAGAAAAAATTATTCATAAGGAGAATTTGCCACATGGACCATCTTTTTATGTGATCCACTGAAGACAGACAGTGAGGAGGAGGATGCTTCAGCAGAAACGTTAACTAGGCACCTACCACAAGCCAGCTTTTCTACATGGTCCTTCAACTGTTGCCTCATTGCATCTTTATGCAATTATGCATTGACCAACTTCCTCTTATGGAAGAGAATACAAAGTGACCTGTCAAGTTAACTCCAAAACTTCCCTCCCTTCTTTCATCAAAACATGTTTCACTGAATAGTGAAATTCTTATCAAAAAACCTCAGAAAGTTTCAAAGTCTAGCCTATCCTCCCAAACCACAGCTGAAAGAAAGCCTGATGGGATGTTCTGGGCCATGGTCAAAACTTGAAGACCTTGGGGATCGCAAATGCTCCTGTCACCAGTTTCCAATTTGTCTGAGGGGGAAAAAAGCATATGACTTCTTGGTGCTTTAGTTTCTCCAAACTGAGAAATGGGAAAAGGATGAAAAAGTATTACCTACTCTCTTGAACTCCTATGTCATGACATACATGAAAGTTATTTAGAAACAAAAAAGCCATGCAATCAGGTGCTCTAAAATCCATGCCATTTTTGGAGTGAGTATTTCAAATTTAGAGTCACCAGTGGCATTAACAAGCTACAGACCTAACATTCCTGGTCCTGAAGAGGAAAAGCAGAGGGCAGGATGTGCAGCAGCCTTACCAGCAGTAGTCCAGCAGATGTGGGGGCAGCACAGGGATGTACACATGTTGCCAGTACATGGGGTAGAGCATTGCAGCTGCACCATGGATGCAGGCAGTCAACTGCAACAGAAGCAGAGCAGAGATTCAGAGCTAAAAAATTAAAGTGGGAAAGCAATGTTGCTGGACTTCAGCAATAAGATTAAATACATACCCATCGACATATCTTTAAAAAGCTGAGAAGCCTGGAGAAGCTAAGTTAACCTCGTCACTCTAATGCAAATTTAGGAAGAGGTTCTTCAAAATATCTATCCCACCACCCCATTTTAAACCTCATGCAAGGCTGGCAGTATAGCTCAGTGGTACAGTGCTTGCTTAGCAGGTTCCATCCCAAGTACCATAAAGGAAAAAAAAAATTATTAATGCACATTTAGAGCAGAAATTTTGGAAAATAGAGAAAGGGATAAAAGAAAATAAGTCTACACTACCTGAACATTATTTAACATTTCAAGGGTTCACACACATAAGTACTTATGTTTCCTTTTCAAACAAAATTAGGATTACTATAAATACAGTATTCTTTTGCTCTTTCTTAAAGTTAACATTTTTATGCCATTTTCCCACATCTTTAAATCTTCTTAGAAAATACATCTTTTAAAGATATGCAACAAATTTCACCTATTTAACTACTCTTTTATCATAAAGCTATATAATTAAATCAAGTCAATATTTTTTTATGTATGGTTCCTAAATGTATAATTCAGAGAAAAAGGTTATGCATATTTTAAGGCATATAATAAGTATAATAACACAAATATCAGAAATATGTTAATATAATAAAAAGAGAAGGTGGGAAGCTCTTTACACTCACCCAGCCACACACCATGATGCTGGTCTTGCTGCCTTTCACCAGCACCAAGTATTGTATGTGAGTTAGTGACCTTAAACTTGTATCTATCTTATCTTTATTTTTATTTCTCTGACCATCACTGAGACTGAATATTTTTTGTCATATATCTGTTGAATACATTTCTAGGCAAATAGTCTATTCAGTCAGCCCACTTTAAAAGTGAAAATTAGTATTTAAAAAATTGATTTATAAAAAGCACTCACTGATGATTTGCAAATACATCCTGCAATGTTTTTAAAAATAATTTATCTTTAATTTTCTCTGAAATTCTGAGTGAGAAGGTTTAAAAAAATTATGTAGACTAATTTTTACCTTAGTGACAATTTCAACTACTTTTATCCTAACAAGTTCTCCAAAATTTCACCCAGTATTTAACTCTTTAATCCATCTGGAATTAATTTAGTTTTAAGAACTGAGGTGAGAATTTATTTTTTCCACATAGTTAATCAATTGCTCTGGCACTGTTTACTGGCTTATCCTTCCTCTCCCTATTCTCTTGATATGCCCCTATTTTGTATCCCCTACCCTTTTTTAAAGAGCTAGAAATATAATAAATCAGTATTTGATACAATTAAAAATTTAGGAAACAAAGATAATAAAAAGGAACACAATTGCTACAAAATTCAATATGGCCAAAGAGAGGGAAAAGAAAACACCTTTGGAGATATAGCTATGAAGTGACAAAAGCCAACAACACATGTTTCTTTCTGTCTTTCTTCTTTAATGTTTATTTGGTTTCTGGGAAGCCTGTTCCCATGAGGACTTTGCTTCTTTTGGAAGCTGTTAACTGGTCTTTGCTGACAGAAGGACATTTACGTGGTGAAAGAGTGACGTGCCAAGGCCCAGTTAAAAGAATCCCAGAGGTTAGTGTAACATGAACAGCTTTAAATTGGATATTCTGCTGATGTTTCACAGTTGTGAGAGCTGTGTATTAAAGCCAGGGCACCACTTCCCCACCTCCTTTTCCCTCCAGATCCTGATCTTTAAATCAGGTACACACCATGAATAGGAGAGGATCACATTGTCAGGGACTGCTCCCTACGACTCTGCCAAGACTCTGAGGTCCAATCCACCCTTCTCTATCTTCTTTGGTAGGTTCCCTGACAAAGGAGGCTGCTGAAGGTATATACATGACTAATTCCTTCAGGCTTTCTCAGAGATAAAAAAGTCTTGCTGGTGTTGAGTGAGAATAAACCAGCTTTATTCCAACTCAACCCTGAAGTCAGCCTAGAGGGCTATTCTGGCCTTGGGCCCCAGTTCTTTTTGCCTCAGCCTTTCTCTAGCAGTTAGAGTGCTCTCCTTAAGGTGCAGGTCCAGACACATCGCTTTCGAGTGGAAGTCTTTGAGGCATGACTGGAATGTCTTCATCAGGTCCCAGTCTACCTGTACAGCAGCATCTCCAACCACAGTCTCAACTGCCTTCTCCATGTATTCCCGCAGATGTAGGAATAGCTATGAACTCTGTTTCCTCTCCTCTCTCTTCTACTCATCCCCCAAAGTAGCCCAGACTTGTATTCCTAGCAAACCCTTCTCTCTGGTCTCTGCACAATACTCCCCTGCTCTCTAAAGACTTGCCTTGGCTCCCCTGGGCATCTGTCCCCATTATTAACTAGATTGTAACTATCTGCAGCTTGTACCCTGATTGTAAAGTACACAAAGTCCCCGTCTCCCTTCATCCCCATGTTCTTGGTAGCACAGCATATACATAAGTGCTAGTTAATAGGATGTCTCCTGACTAAATAAAAAAAAAAAATTCCTACTTAGCATATATTCACAACATAAAGGTTGGTGGCAGCTTGGCTTCAACAGTAACGTACCACATTTTCATGAGTCCCAAAGAGTGGGGCATATGACTCAAACTCTAAAACAGTAACGACATGCTTACACATACAAATATGCCACTTTTGGAAAATCATTCATTCAAAAATATGCCTAATTTATAAGTCTATAACATATCAAATAAATAAAAACACTTCAAAACCTATCAGGTGTTTTACAAACAAAGTAACATCATCTCACTTCATTTGTAATTCTTTGAAAAAGTTATTGGGTAGAGCGGTCCTGTTTGAGACAGACTTGATTAGCTTCTTTTTAACTGAAGTTGTCTGGGGTCAAAATCTTATCCTCAGGGAAATGTTCTTTCCATGTGTCCTTAACCTCAAAATAAGCCTACTAAGTCAAATGCCAACATTTAAAAATTACTTATCCTTGATAAAAAAAAAAAAATCAAAGCTTTTGAGGTGCTTAATCATTTCATTACAGGATTTTCTAAGGAATGAATCTCTGCAGTTGGGGTAAAATGCATTCACCCATGTGATTAAGAAAACAAACAAACAAAACAAGGAATTGTTTGGCTTTTTTCCAAAATACTAAATAGCACAAATTATGTGCATCGTTACTTAAGAACAGCAGCTAAGCTGATTACAGGAGAAGTCTGACCATATATCTGTGCTTAACCAGAAATAATGTACTATGATACATAAAATATCATTAACAACTTATTTTAAAAGTAACTCTGAGACCCATTTCTAAAAATGAGAGTCCTAAAGGACTATGCTCATTCTTTATAGAAGATGAAATTTTAAAATAATGAAAGTATACAATTTGGAGTGTAGTCAACAAAGAGGTATTGTGAATATTTAATTAAAGTGCAAGTTAAGGAAAATGATCCTATCAAAATCTCACTCAGTGGGAGAATAGAAAGATAGTATGTGTAAAATTTGCCCAAAGTCATTAGTCACAATGAATATTCATCAGAAGCCAATTATCAATCCCATTTAATGACACCCCAAAAGATTTTGCCCTGAAGCAGCTGAATAGTCTAAGACTCCAGACAAAACTAGACAAATTATACAGCCAACAGCCAATCTAGCCGGGACACAGATTGGAAAGTAAACCACTGGTGGGTTTTTGGCTGTACTTTAGCAAATTCTGTCCTCAATTAAAGGTGTACAAGGTCAGTTATATCTTGGAGCTTTCTATACAGCTCCATTAGTTTTCTTTGAGGCTGAGGAAGAAAAGAAGAGAAGGCAGTGGGGGTACAACATGAATGGAGAATGATCAATGATAAAGGTGGAAAAAAATCACAAGGACACTTTTCTTTCTTTTTTTCAATTTTTTTAAAGTTTAAGGTATTTCTCAGAATGCACAGATTGTCAAAATCTCAGATTTCAATGCCTCAGCTGATTCATAACTGCAGCTTTTCAATTTAAAATGGAATTAAAAATAAGAATCCCTCCTTAAAAAAAAAAAAAAAAAAATCCCTGCAGTATAAGTGCCAGGCACCATGTTGGGGTTTGAGTACGCACAAAGTTCTGCTTTAAAGAAACGTGTGTGGATACACGTGCATTCTCTTCATCACACTTCACAAGTAAGAAAATGGTCTCGGAGGTCAAATAACTTGCTCAGGACCACTCACTAGTAAGTGACAGAGCTGGAACTTACATCCAGGTCTGTCAGATTATAATGGCTGCTATTTCCACAATGTATAAATTAACTTAAAAAGTGTTTGTGTGCCTATCCTGTGCCATCTACAATGCTGAGGGTTCTGAAGTAGATGAGATATTGTCCCTGTTGGCACTGCCCAATTATGTAGATATGCATTTGCTTCACTGTTGGATGACCACCTATCTAGGCAAAATACCAATAAAAGCAATAAACGTAATTCACCATATTAATAGACTTAAAGTCAAGAATCACATGATTATTTCAATAGATGCAGAAAAAGCATTTGATAAAATACAGCACCCCTTCATGCTCAAAACACTAGAAAAAATAGGGATAGTGGGAACATTCCTTAACATTGTAAAGGCCATTTATGCTAAGCCCATGGCTAATATCATTCTAAATGGTGAAAAACTGAAAGCATTCCCCCTAAAAACTGGAACAAGGCAGGGATGCCCTCTTTCACCACTTCTATTCAACATCGTTCTTGAGACTCTGGCCAGAGCAATTAGACAAACCAAAGAAATTAAAGGGATACGAATTGGAAAAGAAGAACTCAAACTATCCCTGTTCGCTGATGACATGACTATATATTTAGAGGAACCTGGAAATTCCACCAGAAAACTCTTAGAACTCATAAGTGATTTCAGTAAAGTAGCAGGTTACAAGATCAATGCCCATAAATCCAACGCATTTTTATACATAAGTGATGAATCTTCAGAAAGAGAAATTAGGAAAACTACCCCATTCACAATAGCCTCGAAAAAAATAAAATACTTGGGAATCAATCTCACAAAAGAGGTGAAAGACCTCTACAATGAGAACTATACAACACTAAAGAAAGAAATTAAAGAACACCTTGGAAGATGGAAAGATCTTCCATGTTCTTGGATAGGAAGAATTAATATTGTCAAAATGGCCATACTACCTAAAGTGCTATACAAATTCAATGCAATTCCAATTAAAATCCCAATTGTGTACCTTACAGAAATAGAGCAAGCAATTATGAAATTCATCTGGAAGAATAAGAAACCCAGAATAGCTAAAGCAATCCTTAGCAGGAAGAGTGAAACAGGGGGTATTGCAATACCAGATCTTCAACTCTACTACAAAGCAATAGTAACAAAAACGGCATGGTATTGGTACCAAAATAGAAAGGTAGATCAATGGTACAGAATAGAGGACACGGACACAAACCCAAATAAATACAATTTTCTCATACTAGACAAAGGGGCCAAAAATATGCAATGGAGAAAAGATAGCCTCTTCAACAAATGGTGCTGGGAGAATTGGAAATCCATATGCAACAGAATGAAACTAAACCCATATCTCTCACCATGCACGAAACTAAACTCAAAAAAAGCAAATAATCTTTTTTAAATTTTATTTTGTTGTTGATGGACCTTTATTTTATTTATTTATTTATTTGGTGCTGAGAATTGAACCCAGTGCCTCACATATGCTAGGCAAGTGCTCTACCATTGAGCCACAACCCAAGCCCCAATCTTTTTTTTTTTTTTTTTTTTAAGGAAAAAATAGTTCATTACATGCCTAGGGCATGGGAGTCTTAGTCTCGAAAATAATCATTTTTAAAACAAACACAGATCTGATCATTTCCTGGGGATTAGTCACATTTAACTAAGGTGTTGTAGTTTCTTTAATCCACAGGAAATTCTAGACAAGAGACTAATTACTTAGTCAAAGGGAAAGGTTTACATGACATTTTGGGCACACATATATGAACTACTGGCTTAAAAGTAGTTGAAAACCTGACTTTTTGGCATGTTTGTGTTCATATACTTGCAGTCTTCCACTAACTCACTATTTGATCTGAGCAAGCCACTTCTTCTCCTGGGTCTCAATTTCTCTTATAGGTAAAATTAAAAGCTGGCTACAAGATTCCTGTGGAGGTTGATTATTCCTCCTCTGCCCCCACTTACCTTCTTTAGCTATACTGACTGAACATAAGTCTATCTCAAAGTTGGTCTTGCTTCCTCCTCTCTGCAGCTATTGGGGCCTACCCCAAATTCATGAGCTAAGACCCACCACCTATCAGCCACTGCATCTCTATCACTTGACTGTGGAGGGCACAGTATTCCTCCATGCCTGACCCCTGATGTGTTCAAGATCTCAGAAAAGATGCTCTTAGGAGACTAGGATGATGAGGCTCCATATTCAAGTTCCACAAGGATAGAGACCACACTGGAAGCCTTTCCTTATCTCCCATCATGTTTGATACTGAGTAGGGGCCGTATAGATGTTTGGGGAATGTGAGCATGCCTCCGGCTCAGTGTCATGAGGAATGATAGGAGATATTACCAGACATCTCGTGAATTGCAGTTGTTTAATAAATCACAACTAGAAACTGCAAATTTCTTTATTTGTTTGTTTGTTTGTTTTGGTGGTGCTGGGGATTGAACCCAGGGCCTTGTGCTTGCAAGGCAAGCACTCTACCAGCTGAGCTATATCCCCAGCAAAGCTGCAAATTTCTTAAAAAAAAAAAAAAAAAAAAAAGAAGAAGTAGTAGTATTGAGATTCCAGCTCTAAAACTTGGCAGAGGAAAAAAATCAGATGGTCACAGTCATTCTTCACATTCTAGAACTCAGAATGTTAAACAATCAAACTGACACCTGTTTCACTGTTAGAGGCATCTGACTTTCTCCTCTGAGCCTAAACATAAAGAAATTGATAAAACAAAGGGTAGAGGAAAAAATGCCAGATTACTAGCTTTAAAGTCAAGATATTTTAAAGTCTATTTCAACCAAGAATCATCCTAGTTGTAGAAGATATAGAATGTTTTACAGGAAGTTATTAGCTTTCTCAACTTGATAATTAGATTCTTTTATTTAATTATAAACCATCTTTGTAGTCATCAGGAAATAAACAATGCCATGATTCAAACAGAGCTGTGGTTTTTATTATTATTATTTATTCTCAAATGGAAAATCCACTGAAAAATCAGTTTAAACAAAATCAGCAGAGACTCTATAAATTATCTTAGGTCAACCCTTCCATAGGTATGAGAAAAACCTTTAATTATAAACAATTCAGCATGTTTCAATTGTACTTACTATATCTGCCAGGGGAAGAGTGGGCTTTTTTAAGAAACTATTAGGACTGGGGTTGTGGCTCAGTGGTAGAGCTTGCCTTGCATGTGTGGGGAACTGGGTTCGATTCTCAGCACCACATAAATAAATAAAATTAAGGTATTGTGTCCATCTACAACTAAAAATAAAAAAATATTTTTAAAATGTTAAAAAATATATATATATCAAAGATGGTTTAGCAGAGAGGCAACTTTGAAAGTCTCAGAAATTAAAGAAACTTCCACTAGTCTAGACAGATGCCAGATGTGTCGGTGGAAATAAGGAAGAGAGAAAAGAATGCCCTGCTTTCCTTAGAAGCAGAGATGCAGTGCTTCTTTTGGGGGAACAAAGGGGCAATGTTTCTTCAAATAGTTTCTCTTTAGTTTGGTGGGACTCATCTTACCTCCTCTTACTCTTTTGGAGGAAAGAGAAGGAAAACCAACCAAACAAAAACCCCAACATGGAGTCTGGCAGATACCTTCTCTCAAGAGCAGTATCACCCAGTCAAGAGGAGGCTCACTCAGGCTAGCACCGGCCTACTTAATCATTTCTCTTTCCTTTTTTTTTTTTTTTTTTTAAAGCTACCTACTAGCTAGAGCAATTAGAGTAAGTTATTAACCAGGATAATAAGCTTTCCTGCCAAGATTTGACACTTCAAAACATCAAAGCAACTAAAACTGCCAGAGAAAAGCTTTAGCTACCAAAGCAGAGGCAGAAACTATGGTGTGGTAAACTACACTGTAAAGAAGTCCATAGTACCAGGAGGGAAGAAAAAGCTTTCTTTTCATCTTCTAGGTGAAAAAGAAAAAGAAAAAGGCAAGGTTACATGGGGATTGATAGCAATTCACCGAAATACAGGGACAGCAGTTATGCAGCCAGTCCTCCATTCTGCTTCTGTGACAGGCATTACTAACTGATCATGGAGTTGGGACATGGCTGGGGATCCCTCCTGAAATGAAATTGTTGTCAATGGATCAAGGAGAAATTTGTTTGCCAACTCAAGCTAGTACATGTGATTATTTACATTTCTTTTTAAACATTTGTAAGAGTAAAACTTATATTAAGCTTATGGTTTATAGTACTGCTTTAATAAGTAACAATATATTTTAAAAGAAGTAAGCATAACTGAACATGGAGTCAGGAGTACCTGTTTGTCAGGGACTTACACACATAGAAGGAACTAAGGAACCTTCATATGATGAGTTGCTAAATATGCATGTAGAGAGGGAAAAAAAGATCCTCCCCTATCGAGTTTTGTTGTGCAAATCAAACCTTAAAGAATAAGAATAAATCAGAAAAATTAAAGCCATAAAACAGCCTCTACATAATCACTTAATTAGCATTTACTATATGCCAAACATGGAGGGCAGTGCTTCACATATACTCAACCCTTTTAATCTTCACAACAGCCCTCTAAGGTAAGAAGTATCACTGTTCCCATTTTACAGATGAGGAAACTTGCATAAGATCAACGGAGCTCATGGCAGAGCTAGAACATGAACTGAGTGAAGTCAGGTTCCCAAATCTATGCTCTTAGCTCACATGAAACTACCTCTGTGCTCTGATCTATATTAATCTGACAATTACTGAGTATCCACTATGGGTATATACCATGCCCTGGAGCAATTTCAAATAGAGAGAGAAAGATCAAAATGCAAACAATCAACTTCAACACAAAAGCATTATGAAAGAGGTGCTATAATAGAGGTTCGAATGTGTCAGCATATAAAGAAGGAATCCCTAATTCTGCCTGGGGCGAGCATTGGGTGGCACAGACGGTGGAAGCAGAGCTCTTTGAGTCTGGAGGATGACAGTGAAGTTGCTGTGCTCTTCTCTAGGGGTGGAGGGAAGCCAGGTGGAATGGTGGGTCAAGTGAACATGGAAGCTCCCTAGGCCACTCAAGCTCTATGTAGTGATGACTTTGAAGACTTGAACAAGAAATGACCATTGAGTGGCTGGAGAGATAGCTCAGTCGGTAGAGTGCTTGCCTTGTAACACAAGGCCCTGGGTTCGATCCCCAGCATCCCCGCGCAAAAAAAAAAAAAAAAAAAAAAAAAAAAAAGAAATGACCATTGAGCCAATGAGTAAATGATGAGTAAGAGGGAGTGGCTATGTTGGCATGACTATTCTCTGTGGCATGGATTCCCTCCCATCCACTTCACCAGTTCTGTGTATGGAATCTGAGCACTCTCCATGGTCTCCATCATCCTCCTTGCTTCTGAGAGCCAGCTTGGGGATTATTGCCCTAAAGGTGAGATCCAGTGTCAAGTGACATCTACGGGATTAGTAGTATTTGCCCAGTGCTGGACTTTGGTTTTTCATATCTATGGTCATGAATCTTTCACTATTCACATTTTTATAGAAGAGGGCAAAAAGACTCCAAAGATCAACTTGCCCACAATCCTAAGGCAAGAAAGTGGTGCAGGGAGGATAAATACATGGCAGAGGCAGAAACTAAGCAAGACTATCCTGCCTCAAAATCCGATGCCCTCTTCCTTGACTCCACAGTCAATGTCCTCTTTTTTGGGAAAAGGCATCCCAACAGGATGTCTATAAGCCTCGCTGGATGCCTGTGTAGCCATCAAGGTAAGAGGAAAGCAAAAATGTGAATTTTCACAAGTCTCTACCAACCCATAGTAATGCATGACCTAATCTCACAACCCACTACTTCAAGTCACCAGAGACCATACCTACTGCCTACAGAAACAATGCAAAAAATTATGCCCTTGCCCCAGTGATTTAGTACATAGTAAGTGCTCAAGCTTCCATAATGAAAGCCTCAGAGATGTCTAGGTGCCATTTAGAGATTTTCAAATTCATTAAGATGTACGTGATTTGAATATTATCCATTAGTGGTTTTTGGTAGAGATTTGATTCATAAGAGCCACATAAGAAATAATCAGTCCTACAATTAAGGAACATACAAATTTATTTCACAAATTGCCTACATTACTAAAATAATAAAAACTTAGGTTGTTTTCTTAATGAAATGGTTAAAAAGAAATATAACCTCACCTCTCTAGATATATTTACACACATGCTCTAGATGTCCATCACACTGATGGACTGCACTGGCATTCTATAACATTACCAAGAGCTTGAACAGATTATATTTAGCAATGTCCTTCTCTAGACTAGCCATGACCAAAATCAAAGCTCTGCCAAAGAGAAAATGAAGAAAAACAAATAATTTTTAAGAGCTAGTTCGTACTTATAAATGCCTTCTACAGAAATGTAATCAGTCTCTATTATGTAGCCTCAAAATGAAAATAAACCTAATGATGCAAAGTAATAACTACCAATACTATATATATATATATATATATATATATTTTTTTTTTTTTTTTTTTTTTTTTTTTTTTTTTGGGTCTCAGAGAACTGTCTATTCACTGACTCCAATTTGGGTCTGCATACCGATCATTTGGGAAATCTTAAAAAACAAATTCCCTGGTTCCATGCTAGATCTTTTGAATCAGAATGTCTGGCGATGCTGCCACAAACCTACATTTTTAATGAGTTCTCTGGGAATCCTGAATAATCTGAATCTTACGAAGTAGATGCTCAAAGTTTGTTGAAGCAATAGGAAAAGATGCAAGAGAGGAAGGTAAAAACCAGGAGAACTTAGCTGGCTGAAGTCATATCAAAGGATCACAAATTAAACTGAATGCTCTATATTATAGAGTCTCTAGAACATCTCAAGGTTCTCTTCATTCCGGTTACAGTTCAAGGCAAACAAGAGAAACCCAACTCACACATAATTAAATGAATATAGTTCAAAAAGTAGTTAATTATATTCACTTAAAAAACAGAGAAAACCCACATAAATAAAACATATCAATCTTTTCCCCTACTTCCTGTCAATGGAGGTTCCTTTCATTTATCTTTAACTGTTTTTAATATTCTCTGAGCCACAATAAAATTTTATGTAATGGAGATTAGAGAGGCTATGCTATTTGCAAGTTTGGCTGCAGAGTCTGTATTTCATGCCACTTCATTACATTTTGTTAAGGATTTCCCTCTTCACCGAAAGGATTAGTTTTCTTCTCACTTCTTTGAATACTCTTCTTAGGTTGTTGGTGTGAACTAGGTTAATCTCTCTCTCTTTTAACATATAAAAGATGAACAAACAAAATGTTCGATTTATTTTATTTTTTAAATAGAACACTAAATTTAGTCTTAGAATTCTCTGTTTGGGAAGTTTCCAGTTACAAGGTCTTGGCTTCCCTTGAGCACAGTTTGAAACAAAATAATGCAGTTTGTTCCTACGGCTGGAACATGCAGAGTGGAGTGTGCAGGCAAAGAGGCTCTGGCTCAGCTCCAGTATTTCAAACCTCCTTAAACTGCCACTCTCGTCTCTGCTTCAAGGGCTACAGATAAGCAAACAGGATTAGTTTTTTCTCATCCAGAAGAACTAGAAAAGCTTTGCACACAGGATTTAGGTACCTAGTTCACTACACGGGTTGGCACAGTCATGGCAAGGTGGAGTTCATTGGGAAAGAAGTAAAAATGAAGTCAAATCTGAAAAACTGCCCCGACCACAAACTGGCCCCTTCTTAGGTCATAAGACCAGATGGTGCTCAGACAATAGAAGCTGTCAGTCGGAGTGGGTAGGACAGGATGGGGCAAAGTTGGGAAAATATCCAGGACTTCTCTTGCATACTGAAGCATGCACAAAGGGTCAGACCGAGACACTGGTGAGAAGGCACAGTTATCACCCTCCCCTCCTTGGCACCAATACCTGGGTCCTGCCCAAGTCCCACATTCTCTGGGACAAATTTGTGTTTACTTAGTTAGGAAGAAACTGACAGGGAAATGATATTCAGTTATTTTCCCCCACCCCTAAGTAAGGTACCACCAGAAAGATATTGACCCTTTTCATAGGTATGGGAACCACAAAAATAATTAGGTGTGGAGGTTCAACTAATTAGGTAATGGTCTTGCCACTAAACAGTGGTTCCGTCCTAAGAACTTGTTTTAAAAAGCATACATTGGATATGACAAAAACACATTCCTTGGGAAAGTAAATATGCCTTTGTCATCCCTTAACTGGGTCTTCTCAGTTTTTGAAATTTCTTCCAGTACCCCTAAATTATAAAGGGGGCAAATTGGAGCTGAAACACACAAGAGCTGGAAGGAGGTGCAGGACACATACCCTGAAACCACAGTGAGTCAGAGCAGATCTGCCCAGGACCCCACCAGGGCAATGCTCAGGGCAGACGACACAGACTGGGCAGGGAGATGGCAGAGTGGAACAATGTGCAGACAGTGGGCAGAATGAACAGTGTTAAGAGAAATAGGGCTTTGGCTTAGAGAGTGCATGTGTCACTTAGAAAACTGTGCATTGGCCTTTTGCTGCTTCCCTGGTGCCTGGAGTGATGCTGGCGACATGCAAGGGGTTTGTTAAATCTGAAGGAAATGCCAGGTGTGGTGCCATATGCCAATAATCCCAGCAACTCAGGAGGCTGAGGCAGAAGGATTTTAAGTTTGAGGCCAGCCTCAGCAATTTAGCAAAGCCCAAAGCAACTTACCAAGACCCTATCTCAAAACAAAAAATAAGGGCTGGGAATATGGCTCAGTGGTAATGTGGTTTAAACCCCACTACCAAACACCAAACAAACAAAAAACTGAAGGGAAGAACCTGGATGTGCATGCAAAAGCGAGCTGAGGTTCTCACTATCATTCAGACCCATGGTCAACAGAATCATGCCAAGAATATTTCTCTGAGTACAAGTGTCAGAGTGAACTCATGACAAATGGAAAGTTACCAAGGAGGCAGTATGAGGTAGCCAGAAGGATGCTGGCCTGGAGCAAAAAGAAGTGGGTTTTAATTCTATCTCTGTGGCTCATTTTAGACAAGGCACTTCAACTTTTTGGGTGCCAACAGTTTCGTGTACAAAAGGAGGACAAGTAAACCAGCTCCTGGGGTTGCCACAAGAACTAATAAAAAAACTGATAATCACACATATATGATTGTACGATGCCTGGGACCTGGTATGTGGCTGAGAAAGGAAGGGTAACTTGAAAGAATTTTAGGAGTAGGGGCACGGGGGCCTACCACAGACCATGCATCTAAACAAGGGTTTCCACATGCTTATTCTGCTGGTGCTACCAACATGCTCTCTGAGAATCTTTAAGTTATTTGCAAGCTACACAAGAATCGCCTCTCATTATTACAAAATCAGGTCTTACTTTTCCGCCAAATCAGTATTACCCAGCCCCACCCTAACCTTAGCCACCACCTTTGGCTCAAAGTATCTTTTACAAGAATTTTCAAATTATTCCCTCTGGGGGATGGACAGTCCTAACAACAGGTCCCTGGCTCTTGTGACAATTCCTGTACAAGGGTTCTAAAAATTGTATGAGAAGTGGCACCCGATAAACAACCTGGTCACCAATACGAGCACTTGGAAGGGGCTAAGATTCATTTGTGTGAGATTCATTTGTCCTTTCCAGAAGCCAAAGACTCCCTCCCCTGACTTCAGGTCATAATGGTTGATATGCATGGAAGCACTGACAAGCATGTGACCTTGGGCAAGTTGTTTCACCTTCCTAATGGACAGGCTGCTATAAAAAATGGAAATAACTGATCTTCTAGGAGTGCCGATGGAATCAGGTAGGATCATCTCTATGAACATCTTACCTTCTACATTCCTGCTATCCATAGTATTTCCAAAAAGCAGTAAGAATTGAACTCAGACATGAAAATATGGAAGAAAAATGGAACCTTTGTGGTACAAGAAATCACACTGAAGTATTTACATTAGAGAACAAGATTTAGTTAAGCCTTCCCTATTTATCATTTATAAAGAAAAACAATCAATATACATTAACTGAGCAAAGAAAACAAAAACTTGCATTTTTCTTCTACAGAACATCATGATGTTATTGACCAAGACACCCTGGAATGCATTTTACCTGACTCTGAACCAAATATTGTATAGTTTGTCTCTATTGGTACACAGTTTCATAGAAGATAGCACTTTGGGGTGTTCCATCGCTTTTATCTTTCAGATGCTTGATGGCTATGAGAAGCATTAAACCTACTCTTACCAAACAAAATTGAGAAAAATGTGACTTGTTAAGGTATTGCAAGTCATATCAAGATCTGCCGAGAGAGAGGCATCGGAACATCTTAGGCTGAAATATCCTTGGCATCTGGGCCTCATCTACAAGAAAATGAGAAGTACTCTGGAGGAAATAAGACAACAACTTCTAAATTCTGAATTTGGAGTGGTCCAAAGACTTGATGAGGCTAAGGTCTGTTCAACTATATCACCCCAGAAGCACCCCTGTAAACTGACCAGGATGCTGCCCCTTGTATCTGAACTACTTACTGTCCCCAAACAGATTTCCACCTGCAAGCAGAATATTAAGAATTCAGTTAAGAATCAACTATTGTTTAAGAACTGTTTTTAAGTCAAAGTAGTAGATGTTTACAGCCTCAAAAACAAAGCCAGAAAAACAGCAGTAAAGGTTTACACTGAAAACCAACAGTCTTCTCCATGATTCACCTTACCCTTAACTCAATGTAATCACAATCAACATGGGATTTATCCCCTTGTTTTAAATATCTACTCCTTGGTTTTTATGAGACAGACATCATTACCCTATGTACACATATGATTACACGAATGGTATGAATCCACATCGTGCACAACCATAGAAACAAAATGATGTATCCCATTTGTGTACAATGAATCAAAATGCAGTCTGTAAAAAATTTAAAAATAATTAAAAGATTAAAATATGACCTCCCATCACAGCGTTTATTGATTTATTATAAACATATGCACATACTACATGCCAGACCCTATTCTCAGAGTTTTACAAGTATTTACTCCTTTTAATCTTTCTTGATAGGAGATCAGTTTATACAAGTATTTACTCCTTTTAATCTTTCTTGATAGGAGATCAGTGGTAAACTGAACGAAAGCTATTTTAGGGATGGGGATGTAGCTCAGTGGTAGAGCACTTGCTGACTATGTGCAAGACCCTGGGTTCGATCCCCAGCACCATAAGCAACAAAATCAATAAAGGGGATAAAGAAGTGTTGTTTTAAGTTTGGGAGCACACTGGTTTGCTCACAAGAATGTGCCAGCAGAAAAGGAAAAATAATGATGCAGGAGGGAAGAGCTTACTGCTGGACCAATTTCCTTGAGTTAGCAAGAGGAAGCTGAAGTGTCATCCTCTCAGCAAGGCATTTCTTGTCTTGAAAAATGGCAATGCCTGTGTCGCCTCCCCATTTCCAACCCACTCTCCTCCTTTGCTGAACCCTCAGTACTTACCATCAGTGGTTGTACTACATGTTTAACATTCCTTATTTACTGAAGGTCTACCCTACTAGAATGCACTCTTCATGAGGATGGGGAATTTTTCTATTTGGTTCACTGTTGCATCCTTGGACAATGCCATGATAAATATTTATAGGATGAAGTCAGAGGGACAAGTGGAGTGGCCCTCAGAAGGATACCAAAAAGGGAAGGCAGGGTATAGAGTACAGACCACTGGAGGCTGACAGATATGAAGTCTGCTGGAACTCTTCTGAGGGCTTTCATTAGACAGGTATAGAATTTTAGATTACGAATCATTTTCCTTGAGATGTTCAAGATAGAGGTTCACTGTCTTCTGGTTTCCACAATTGTAAAATCTCATGCAACTTTGATTCTTAACTTTGGTACAAGGACTACTTTGTCTTTATCCCTGAGAGTCTAAAACTTCTTGAAACAGGAACTTGGTATCTACTTTAATTTAAAAAATTGAAATATATACACACAAAAAAATATGTATATTACATAATTTTTTTTTTTTTTTCGGTGCTGGGGATTGAACCCAGGGCCTTGTGCTTGCAAGGCAAGCACTTTACCAATTGAGCTACATCCCCAGCCCCAACATAATTATTTTTAAAGAAGAAAACTTAAAAACCCCAAACCTACCACCTAGATCAAGGGTTGGCAAACTACACTGAAAAGGCTGAGTGTGGCCTACTGCATGTTTTGTAAATAAAGTTGTTGGAACAAAGGCACCTCCATTAGTTTGCCATAGCAAACTAAAGGTCAGGCCTGGTAGTTTCAACAAAGACTAGATGGCCTGCATAGTCATATTTGTTATTTGATCCTTGACAGAGCTTTGTTGATCCTTACCTAGCAGAAAACGGTACTTTTGATGTTCCCTGTATGTCTCTTCCCAACTATACTCTTTTTCCCTTCCCGGGAGGAAACCACTGCCTAAAATTTGTGTTTGTTTTTTCCTTCTGTAGTTTGTATATATTCCTCCAAAAGTTACCATTAGCTTTTGTAACTTGAACAGTATATGAATGAAATGATAGCGAATGTTCTTCTGTGGCTGGTTTCTTTCTTTTTTTTTTTTTTTTTAGGTACTGGGGATCGAACTCAGGGCCCTGTGCTTTCAAGGCAAGCACTCTACCAGCTGAACTATCTCCCCAGCCCCGTGGCTGGTTTCTTTTTGTCAGTCTTCTGTGGTAGACACAATCATGTGGATGGTATGATTCATTGTCACTGACACAATGTTCCATTGTTGTGACTCTACCGCAGTTTACAGGCTCTCTGTTGAAAGTCACATGGAAAATTTCTAGGGTTTGTAAAAACACAGAACTGCTAAAAAACATTCTTGTACATGTATCCCATTACACATGTCCAAAAGAGTGGCTCTGGCTGAGTGATAGGCACATGTACATAGTTTTGTGCCACAGACCCTTCAAACAGTAGTACACGAAATTCTCTAGTACATCTCCAATACAACATTTGCCTTTGTCAGACACCCAAGCTTTTGCAAACTTAGTGTTTCATTAACTATATTTTTAACGTACTTTGCTCTGATTATACATCTTTCTATATGGTTATTTGACTATTTGCATTTTTTTCTTTGAAAAAATTAAGGCTTTTGCCAATTTTTCTATTAATAAGTTCACCCTCTGCTTTCTAATTGAAATGTTTCTTTATATATTACTGATACTAATCCTGTTAGTTTTATATATGGTAAAGGTCTCAGTTTGTGACTCACCTTGACATTTGCAGAATGATATGAATGAGCTTTTAATGAATAAACGTTCACAATTTTAATCTTTTCGTTTATACAATGTATATTTTGGATCATCTTTAAATAAACCCTCTCCATTCCAAGATCATAGATGACCATTCACCTATTTTGCCTTCTAAAAGTTTACAAGACTTTACCTTTAAACCTTAGATCCTAGTTTAGTTAAGGAATTCCGTTTTCTATGATTAAGAAAGAAACTGCCTTCTTTTTCTTCCCCATATGGATAGCTAATTACTGAGATGCTCATCTACTCCCTAAAGATTGTCCAGTGCTTCCTCTATTGTTTATAAAGAGCCCATATACATGTGGTCTGTTTCTGGCACTCTGTTCTGTTACTTCAGTCTGTGTATCTCTGCCCCACTACCAGCATTTAATTATTATAGCTTTACAGAAAGTTTTGTATCTGGAAAGCACACTTCCACAATCAATTTTTTATTTCAAGTATGGCTTGGTCTTTTCTTTGCCTTTTCTGTATTTCAGAATCAGTATGCCAGGTACTATGTAAAACTCTAGTGGGATATTGAATGGAACTGTATTCAATCTACAGATCATTTTGGAGTGAAGTGACATCTTCAGAATATTATTTGCCTATTCATGAGTATGGTCATGTTTTTTTCTCCATCTTTTGGAGACCATGAGTTTTCCCTTTTAATATGTTAATGTGTAATTATATTAATATACTTTCTAGTATCAACAACCTGTACTTCTAAAATCAACCCAACTTGGTTATTATGAATTTTTAGATACTTTTGCCTATGTCTAAGATTTTTATGCCTACATTAATGAGTGACATTGATAATTCTTCTTTCTTAAACTGTCTCTTTGTGTGGTTGAATATCAAGGATAACAAGTATGGCAAGAAAAGCTGGGGTGTATTCCCTCTTTGTTCTGAACTCAAGGAGTTTGTCTAAGATTTGAAATTATGTGTTCCTTAAGATGTCTGATAAAATGTACCTATGTAACTATATGGGCTGAGTGTTTTATCTGGAAAAGTAATTCCAAGTGTTGATTTAATTTCTAAAAGTAAATGACCTATTAAATTTTTCTATTTCTTTCTGAGTCAATTTTCATAAACTACATTTTTCTGTCCATTATGCTTTAGTTTTCAAATACTGGCATAAAGTTGGTAACAGTATTTTCTAAGAATTTTAAAAATCTCTGCTGCATCTGTTCTTTGTGTTTGCAATTTATTCCTGTATTTCATTTTAGTTTTGGGAAGGAGCAGAAATAACTTTGTGTGTTTAATCCACTACATTTATGTGACCAAAATTACACAGAAGATCCACTTATCTATAAGATGGAGGTAATAACAGAACTCACCAAAGCTGTCATAGCAAGAATTAAATAAGTTAAAATATGCAAAGTGCTTAGGACAGTGACTGGCACCTATGAAGGGTTCAAAAATAAGATGATTAAAATATAGAAAATTCAATTCCACTGCAATGATGTCCTGTTTTAGTCTGTCTGAAGTTTAACAATCTAAAGCAGCAGTAACTGGTTATGGGCTGGATTCTTTCACATACACCCTCATTCCATTCAAGCCCTATAAAAAGGTGATGATGTATCTGGTTGGTAATATTCTCATTCTGAAGCTTAGTCTGAGTCTTCATGCCTTGAGATTGTGAACTGCGCTTAAGCAAAACAAAATACAAAACAAAGCAGGAGACTGACTGTGCTATAAGCTGTTTTTACCTTGAAAACAAAGGTCATACTTTTGTCATCTTTTTGGTGCTATGAGTCTAGCACATAGTAGATAGGGAAAAAATTGTGAGTTCTTGATAAGCAATCAATAATCAATGAAAATGAAATAATAACGATATGATGAAAGCCATGAGGAAATTCTAGTAGCCTCACCAAGTTTGCATTATTAGGTGCCTTTGATCCACGGATGAACACAGACCTGATTTTATCCACAGGCCCTTCATTAGATGAATTCCCACTATAAAAAGTTTCTTCCGTCCTCTTCAACAGAGGGATGCCTGTTAGGCCTACTCTCAGTTGATGTTTCTATGCAAGTTTTATCTAAAAACAACAATAAACCCTGTAATCAGATACTGTTTAGGGGAAAGTACACTGAGGTTTGTAATTTATTTTGAAGTGAATTAAAAATTAAGATAAAAACAAACAACAAAAGGAGGGTTGGGATTGTAGCTCAGTGGAAAGCACTTGTCCAGCATGCACGAGGGCCTAGGTCCCATCCCTAACACTGAAAAGGAAGTGAGGGAGGGAGATATGGATTGATGTCTGAAGGAGGGGTAGATGGAAAAATATGTAAATAAAACTAAAAGAATGGAAAATATTTCTATTGTACATACAGCAAAAGTTATCACAATACATGAACTTATAAGAAAGACATCAAAATTCCTATAAGACAAATGGGAAAAGAGTAACCAAATACACACCATGGAAAATACTCAGTTACCTCCAACAAAAAGAATTTAAATTAAAGCAAGTCTAAACTCATTTTCGATCTCCTTTACTGGCAAAATTAAACTGCATGTACACACACACACACACACACACACACACACACAGTTCTGACAAGGCTGTGATAAAAGTGGCAGAGTCGTACACAGCTGGCAGCATTCGCTGTAAACATGCATGGCCTGTTGAGTAAGTAATCCAGCAGTCTGTAAGTCATGGTGTTTATCAAGCCCTTTGACTTGGTGATCTCCCTCTCAGAATATGAACTGTATCAGTCAAAAGAAGCTGAAGGATGTTCACTGCAGTTTTATCTATCAGAGGATTAATCTATGAACTACTTAAATGACCATCAAGAGAAGAAAAATTTAGTAAATGATGATGCATCAGCATAATGGAATATGGCATAGACATTAAAAAATGACAATGGAAATGTGTGTGGAAATACACACAGTATTCATAACACAGTCAAAAGGAAAAGTATTTATAATTGTGAGAGTATAAAAATCAATGAGGTTTATTCTGACACTGAAAAGGAACATAAATAATTAATGAAAATGATGTGCTACCATAAAGGGGGTTGGGGCTAATTACTTCT
Source organism: Sciurus vulgaris (assembly GCF_902686455.1). Taxonomy (NCBI): domain Eukaryota; kingdom Metazoa; phylum Chordata; class Mammalia; order Rodentia; family Sciuridae; genus Sciurus; species Sciurus vulgaris. The sequence continues at coordinate 79,857,912 of NC_136476.1, forward strand.
CCTCAAATGTCCTTTAATCTTGCTGATATGTCTTTCAATTAAAATTAAATCACTGAAAAGTCCATCTCAAGTCTGTCTACTCACAGTGCTGAGCTTGCTGCAGATGATGAGTATCCGGCGCTCGTATAGCATACTGGCATACAGATGCAACATGTTGTTTACATCCACAGCCACAAAATATTCTGTCAGATTTCTCTAGGAGAAAGAAGAAAGCAAGGTTTGTGGTTTATTTTGTCTGTTCTTATTAAAAGTAGTATCTAATAAAAGCATGAAAAAACAGAAAATAATCAGAAAGCATACTCTTTTCTTCCCCAGTCCTATTCTTTCTACCTGGGAGACCAAATCCCACTCATGTATAAAATCATGAAATATAAAGTTGGAAGAGACCTTAGAGATGAGCAGTCTGGCAACTGCATCTTTGTGTGGTGATTACAGTTAACAATATGGTCGTGTACACCTCTGTGTCTGCTCTTCATGTCAGTTCCAGAAGGTGAGCAGGACAGGAATCCTGCAATCTTACAAATGAGGAATCCAAGGCTCAAAGAGATTTGCTGAGATCAAACGGTCTAATAAGCAATGAAGACAGGACTGATGCTCAGATCTTTGGACCTGAGACCCTAGAACCTTCCTTATGTCCTGCATCATATATCCAAGCAAAAGAAAGCACCTAGAGACTAAAACTCTTCTGGCACAGGGCCTGCTTCTGTCCAGCAGGTCCCAGTCATGAAGGCATGCACCTCTCCTATCACCACTGCTGGTGTCCCACTTCTCCACAGCTTACATTTGATGAAGTGGCTTGGCTAGAATTAAAGCAATTTTCAAGATTTAGCATTTCCAGGTTTTTACTCAAAAAGAAAAAAAGAAAAAACTAAAGACAAACGGCAGCAAGTTGTGACAAAGCAGCGTTTTAAGTAGTTTTTTTTGTAACCTGGGCTTCATTCCTTTAATTAATACTATGGATTGGTACACTTCAGATTTCAGAAAAAATGGAATGTGTTTCATTTCTACAACCCTTTCTCTACCCACCTGATTTTAATAATACACATGAATATGCTAATTTCTTACAGATTTTTTTAATGCAGTACAATATAAGCCTCTGCAAATGAAAGGGCTTGGGAAGGAATGCTATTGTCAGGGGTTGCAGTTTATAATGATTAAAGATCTATAAACCATAAATTGAAGTAAACCAGGTAGATTTTACATGCAAAATAGCATAAAGTGCCTTTCAACAATATTATGATTGGGAATAAGAATTGGCACTTATCTTATGATTTATTATTGTTTGGAGTACCAGGTTAACCATCAACTTCTATAATAAAAAGCAAGTGAATCAATAGCTCAAGATACTGACTTCTTACAAAGTGCCAGGTACTGTACCAGATACTTTGTATGTCTGACCTTAAGCAGTCCCCACAACAAACCCAATGAGGTATTATTCCTTCCTATACAGAGAAACAGAACTTAAATTTGGGAGATTCAGTAACAGGTGGAGTCAGACTGACTTCACAGCCTCTGTCCTCTCCTCTAATGTACATGTCTCTCAAATACTTTTCAGTGTCTACTGTGTATAGGGCATGTATTACTTCACTTCATCTTGAAAACACTCCTTGAACTAGGTGTTACTGACCCCATTAAAAGATAAGAAAACAGAGAAGCAATATGATTAAGGTTGCACAGAAGTGGCTAAGACATGATTCAGTCTTGTAGCCTTTTTTTCATACACTCCAAGTTGTAGGTAAAAATTATACTTGGAAAAAGAAGAGGTATAAAACAAGATCAAAGTATGACTGAATAATCCTTGTTCCCAGGAGATAGGTTTCCTGAGTTCTCGCTAATCTTTCTAACCACCCTGAGACAGGCGTCACCGTGTTCACTTCATGGATGGAACACTGAAGTTCAGGAGTGTTCAGTAGGCTTGTAAAGGTCACTCAGCTAGCAAAGGCAGGGCCAGGTTCCAATACCAGGTCTCCTGGATCCAAAACTCATACTCTAACCACCATGCCAACTTGCCCCACCACAAACTCGATGAAAACAGAGCAAAACAAACAACAAAGGCTGTCTGAACTAGGCAAAGAGTACCTCCCCTGCCCAGTGGCTGAGGAACACTGAGCTAATGATGTCAGGGAGGGGTCTGTTTGGAAGACTGTGACATGGCAGAGCTCTTCTTGCAAACAAAAATATGAGGCCCTCAGCTGAGCATTTCAGTAAAGGCTTAACTGCTGATGAATTACAAGAATTTTTCTTTTAGTAGAGGATGGAAGTAAAAAGAAAATAGAAGTGAGGAGCTTAAAGAAGGCCAGAAAGCCCATTAGCACTTTTGACAGATCCAAAGATAACTCTGAAGCCACCAAAACGTGGCCTCAAGAGTCTGCCAAGAAGCTTCACGCTGGGTAGAAATATGTTACACAGCTTGCCGTCCAAATAGGGAGACACAGCGTCAGAGACAAATCCTGCGCCTTATTTTGGTGGGAGAAGGGGAGGGGGCACAAGGATACTTTTGCAGATGGGGAAGGGGATGTTTCTGAAATAAAAACACCACTTGACTGAGGCAGGTCCCCCATCCCCAGTCAGGATCTGAGGGCTCAGGTGCTTATTCCAAAAACTCTGCACAGGTATGTAAAAATATGTAACATTTAGCCAAATTCTCTCTAAACTGTCATGTACTTTTTTTGGTATTTCTCATTCCATCTGTGCTGATTACCAAGATATTTGTGTCTAAACAGAAGCTGTCTTTCTTATCTGCTTCCTCCCCTGCCTCTTTCCTTCTGGGATGCCACCCGCTGGAGCAGGTGGGACTGCCAACGGCCCCAGCTCCAGGAACCTCACTTGGCCAGGGAAGGACCTGTGGGGCACAGGGGGCCTGGAACACTTGCAGTTCCCACCAAGCCTAGGCTCTGGAGCAAACCCCTTGGAGACAAGGATCTCCCTCCCACTGCCCTGAAGCATCCAGTAGCTTGGGGCAAACCTCAGCTTCTCAGACCTGCCCTGCCTTCTCCCATTCCCAGGTCTTTACTTCTGTTGTTTCTTTCTTCCTAGAATGCTACTCTCTACCTTGAGGATGTCAATTTACTTGACCCAATTCCAGCATCACCTCCTCCTGCAAGGCCTCCTGGACTCCTTATTTGCCAAGCATGCTTTATGTTTCCATGACATTTTGTCCCTATCTTATAATAACTTGGTTTTAAGTATGTTTTCCTGCTAGACTGGGTGTGATGCATCAGGAAGAACATGCCTCTTGCCTTCAGAAAACCAGGCTCCCAGTAGGGTGAGGTCTCAAATACTTAGCACTGGTGAAGGAACCACAGGAAAAGAAGTATCTCTGGGGAGAAGATGTCCATGGTCTGCTGTACTCCATTAGACTGCAGCCAGGCCAGGTGCAGGGTGCATGACTGTAACTCCAGCAACTCTGGGGGCTTAGGTAGGAGGATTGCAAGTTCAAAGGTAGCCTCAGCAACTTAGTGAAGCCCTAAGCAACTTAGCAAGACCCTGTCTCAAAATAAAAAATAAAAAAGGGCTGGGGGATGTGGTTGAGTGTCCCTGGGTTCAATCCCTAGTATTAAAACAAAACAAAACAAAAAAAAAAAACCCGTGGTCACAACATACTGTGAACTTTTATTTATAAAAGATACAAAGTATGCCCTACTCTACCAGTATTTTCCTTCAGTGGACTAAGTCCCTGATGTCCCATAATCAGGTAATCAATACACACTTATTCAACTCCTCCTATGTGCCTAGTGCCATCCTGGGAGCTGAGCTATCAGAGATAAACTCAACATTAGCTTCATTTTCCAGGAGCTTAGTCATGGAATGGGAAGAGTACCCAAGAACCCCAGTATGCTAACCACTGTGGTCAAAGCCAGACTCCAGGGAGGGCTGAGAAGAGAAGGTTCATTATGCTGCATAGATTGGGATGAAGATATTGGGCTGAGGAGAAGATATTTGGTCTGAGTCTCCCAGCAAGGGTTTATTCAATGAGCAGGGGAGAGGCAGAGAGGTGACAGGAGCTACAGGCAGGTGAGTAAAAGAAAGGGTGGAGAGCAGGGCACAAGGGCAGGAAAGTAGGTTCTAAACCTGTAGAAGCCTAGGCTTTACCCCATGGGTAACATGAAGCTGCTGAAGGACCATGACATGTTCATATCTGTGTTTTGTAAAGATCTTCCTGAGGCCCTGTGGAGGATGGACAGGAGCAGGCAAACAGGAGGCAGGGCAGTCCATTAACTGGCTCCAGCCATATTCTATGAAAGAACAGATTAAAATATAGAAACAAACAATTCAGACTCACACACACCAGATAACCTATGAGCTGGAATCACAGAACTCAACAATGAATTCAACCTGGGGAGGGGAGGAAGAAAACTCTCAATGAGCACCACTCTTTCAAGCTCCTGTGCATCACACTTGTCCACTTAGGGTAAAGGAGGGGTCACCCTGAATAACCACCATTCCTGTCAAACATAGTGTCGCTGGCCCCTACTTCTCCATCTAGTGTCCCAGGCCACAGTACCATTGTAGGTAAGCTAAGTAACTACCCCATTCACTCCCTGCCAATCACTTCTCTGTGTAATTCACCTGCTAGGAAAGGAAACCCTTGCGTGGAGGGCTGTTTTCCAGTTTCTGTGCTCAGATGGTCTTGGTTTCCTAAATGCCAGTGTGCCTCTAGGCTTAAGAACATCATTCCCTTTCCACTCATGGAGTTTAAACATTGTTTCCCAGTTATGTGTACAGCATTTGTTTATCTACCTGACATTTATTACGCCCACCGTGCCCCCCAGAAGGCTGGTCAGTTGGCACGTAAGGCTGACCACTACTTGAATCAAGTCCAAAGAGCTGGACAGAATCTCCTAAAAGGTGGCTTTTAGAGAGGCACATGCTACACAAGCTCCTTGGACTCTCAGCTTCTGTTTCTCTTCTCTACAAAGAAATGTTGATGAAAGTCTCTTCCAGGGGCTAACTCTGTGGCTCTCAATCCAGACAAAGAGGAGGGAACCGGCACCTGGCAAAACCCCAGTCCCCCCAGGAGAGGTCTCATAATGGCTGCTCTCTTCTAGCTGCTCCTGCTGGCTCCTGTGCCAATCCAGGTGGCTGGGGACTCCAGGCTCACTGTGATCCACGCCTGAGGTTATGAAGCAGGTGGGGGAGGGGGTGATAGGGGTTGGAACGGGTTGGGACGGGAGGGGATACAGTGCGGCTTAGAGAGAAAGCGTCTTAGGTTCAATACCTTAGGGAAATGAGATAATCCTCAAACCAAAGAACCGACTCTAAGCTGGGTACTCCTTGGAGTCTTCGAAGCAGATGCTAGTCCGCCCCACTGTCTGTCATTTTATTAGTCTTTGTGACTCTCTACTTCTTCCATGGTACAGAGGATAAAGATTTATTGCACTGGGGCTGGAGGAAGCTTCCCAGGCCAGAGGCTTGGAAGATTCTGAAATAACTCCTATTCACATTATTTTACCATAATGTATTTTTTTTTTTTTTTTAAAGAGATAAGGTCTTGATATGTTGCTCTGGCTGAATCCACACTTGTAGCTCAAATGATCCTCTTGCCTCAGATTCCTGAGGAGCTGGACTACAGGCACATGCCACTGCTCCCAGTTTTCATAATATAAAAGTTTTTAAACCCTCAACTGATTTTTTAAAAAAGAATTTACGTTACCTTAGTGGTGTGGGATTTTTGAAAGAGAATTATAAATTTGGGTTCCAAAATAATCTTCCTGAGAAAGAATCTCACAAGCTCACAAGGGCAACAAAATCCAAGAAGTTTATTAGAGCAAAGAAAGCAGAGTTACCAGGAGGTCAGCTTTTATCCTTCTGTGTGAATGAAAAAACCATCAGAATAAACAATTACCTGACAACTCTTAAGAGCAACAATGGACTCCTCTATAATCTCATACTTGATAACAGGTCTTCTACCACCATTTTCAACTCTGTTTATTTTTTAAAGTCATGATGACTTCATAAATCTTTTCTATATCATGGTTCATCTTTTGACAAAGTGGAGTCTGGGCAATGTCATATGTAACTGTCCACTCTAAATGCTTACCTCGAATCATTAACCACTTAGTATGACATTGACCAGATAATTAAGATGGGTTTGTTTAATATTCCAAATGAAGGCCTATATAATTATCCATTAATCAAAAAGTAAACTTCAAAATCTGGCAGCTAAAAATAATCCCTTATAGAGTCAGTTTACAATGTAATTATTACTACATATTTGTTCATGATCGGTGACTCTTTTTAATGCAGGTCAACTGTTTAAAATTTATAAAGATTTATGCTCATTTAATTATTGACTGCATAAAATTCACTCCTACATGTGTTATCCTGATAGACAGAGAAAACCCTGATGAGCAATTACACAGTGATAGTTTTTCAGCAAAAAGGAAGAAAATATTTTTACAAAGAAATTGTAGAAATAATGAGAATTAACTTCAACAGGGATCTGAGAGTGAAAAGAATTAATTTTCCATGTTTGCTTTTCATTAATGTCTTGTAGACAAAGTGGTCCAAAAGCCAACTATAAGGAACTGTTCTTTTTCCCTTTCTAAGGATGGCTGAATTGTTCGTTCATTCATTTATTCATTCAATCAGTCATTAATTACATATAGTTATATATTGAGCAACTACAATGTTCTATGATGCAGTGGTGAAAAAAAGTTGATCCCGGTTCTTAAGGAAGGAGAGATGACACTAACCAAATATCCACACAATTAATTATGTAACTTTACTTAGGAATGATTTCTTAGGTGGGCCCAGGGCACCACTGAGTCAAAGGCATTAGACCCACAAGCATCTCCATCCTTGGATCAGACTGACCCAGGTGTGAATCTTGTTTTAGCATTTACTGATTGGGCAAGTTACTTAATGTCTCTGAACTTCACTTCCTCTTCAGAACCATTCCATAAGGCTTTTGTAAAGACTTCATGACATAACACATAGCACCTGACCTGATCCACAGTGGTTGTTCCATAGATATTAGCTCCCTTTCTTAGATTAACCCTTCTCTGACACTGTCCAGAAGACTATGATTATCTGGAGACAGAATATCTTTAAGTTCCATGTTCCAAAGTCCATGTTTCCTTTTTATTGATTATTCTCTTAAGTTCAGTGAGTCCCTTAGAGGAGACAATTATTAAATGTTTATAGAACGCCTCCTATTTTAAAGGCATTGTGGACTCCATTTGCCACAAAAGTCCCCAGGCTTCAGAAATCCTGTTTTCAAGAGAAGGTACTAAGAGCCTTGAAACTTCACAAAAGAGAAGTATGTATCTGTGCAACCAAGCATGTCAGAAAATTCTGGAAAAGACAAAGCCCCAAGGAGTAATGCTGCCTAGTCCTTAGCCACTGTCAGACCTCAAGAGTGGTCAGAACTAGAATTCTCAGAAAACTGAGGAAAGGGGTTGGGAATATAGCTTAGTTGGTAGAGTGTTTGCCTTGCATGCACAAGGTCCTGGGTTCAATCCCCAGCACCAAAAAAAAAAAAAAAAAAAAAAAAAAATCTGAAGATCTGAGGAAAGGGGGGAAAGAGAAGGAGCATCTCTGTGGCACCAAGAGTTGTTCTTGAAACTTTATGTTTAATACTTCATTTGCTCCTTGTATTCTCCTTCATTAGATAAAGACACTGGGGTTCCAGTAGAATAAGTAGGTGTCCAAGATCCCAGACTGGCAAAGTCCTGGGTCTGACTGTCTCCAAAACTCATGTTCTTTCCACGACAGCAGGCTATATAGTATTAACAGCTTGCTTGTTTCAATTTGCAATACAGCAATTTAGTCATTTTAAATTAATCCCTGAAAAAATCACCAAGAGATTAAAATGCAAATTTCAACAATGGTTAGAGCTCACTAGTGATTCTGTGTCAAAAATCACACAAATTGGTCTAAGGAAAGTTAAGAGCCTCCTTAGAGGAAAAGCTTTCCTGCCTCATTTTTGTATTTTAGATATTAAAAAAAAATTCCATTTTCTTTGCTCCTTATGAATATCACAAGTCTACTCTAGGTGAGGAGTAAGGCATGATGGAAACAAAATCTTCCAATCCTGGGTCACTACACCCCACTGACAAGCAGACCTTGGGCTGGCAACCTAAGGTCTGTGAGCTCCAGGTCCTGTATGTGTAAAATGGGGCGCACATCTACTGCTCACAGAGTAGCTGTAGGGATTAAAAGGGAATGGTGTATGTTAGGAGTCTGGCAGATTGGTATTACTATTCCACTTAGAAACAAACAAGGCCAGCCTTTTACTGGTTTGCAAAGGAGGATTTAGGGGACAATGGGTCATACACAGGGAATTGGTTCATTAGTGGCAAAACCAGCAGAGGGGATATAAATTTTAAAAGGGGAGCAAGGGAAGTGGCATATAGTGCAAACAGGAACTGGAGGTGGGGCTATGGAGAAAACGATTCAAAAATTTTTTTCTGACTTCAATAATTATGGTTTTGTAGATTAAGAAATTATCAGAACTTTCAGGTACCTGAAAATCAAGTTCTTAAGGAAGTTTAAAGCTCTTTTTAAGTTCTTTAAAATAAATGATGAATACAACTTAGGTAATAATTTTTATCATAACATTATTTATCACAGCAAAACATTAGGAACAATCTAAATGTCTATTAGTACAGAAAGCATAGTTAAAACAGTAAAGTATGGTGAACTGAACACACATTTTTCTTTTCTCTCTCCTGATATGATCCTCCCAGAAAAAGTCACTGGAAAAGAATTTTAAAAGGCATGAATTCCAAAAAATAAGAAAGGAGACAATAATGGAACAGAGATGTCAAGTTTTTAGAAGTCAAATAGCAGATGTTACTAAAGAAGTATTTCTTGACCTGGGGCCACTTTTCCCCCATGGGACATTTGGCAATGCCTAGAGACATTTCTGGTTGTCACAGTTGGAGAAAGGTGTGTTAGCATCATATAGTTAGTGGAGTCTAGGGAAGCTGCTGGACACCCTACAATATATACAACATCTGTTTTAGTCAGCTTTTTTTTTTTTTTTTTTTTGCCACTATGATCAAAAGACCAAATAATACCAACATACGCCAGGGTCAGTGGTGCACACCTATAATCCCAGCAGCTCGGGAGGATGAGGCAGGAGTATCTTGAGTTCAAAGCCAGCCTCAGCAAAAGGGAGGTACTAAGCAACTCATTGAGATCCTGTTTCTAAGTAAAACACAAGATAGGGATGGAGATTTGGCTCAGTGGTCAAGTACCCCGGAGTACAATTCCCAGTACCTCCCTCCCCACTAAAAAAAAAAAAAAAAAAAAAAAAAAAAAAACAAAAACAAATAAGAACAATGTAGAGGGAGAAGAGGTTATTTGGTGCACCTTGTTCCAGAGGTCTCAGTCTACAGATGGCCAACTTCATTGCTCTGTGCCCAATATGAGGCAGAACATCAGGGAAGAAGGGTGTGACAGAGGAAAGCAGCTCAGGACATGCCAATGAGGAAGCAGAGGAAGACTAAGCTCTATTTTAAAGGTTTGTCCCCAGTGATTCACCTCCTCTAGCCACACCCTACCTGCCTATAGTTACTACCCAGTTAATCTCTATCAGAGGAGTAATGCACTGATTAGGTTAGAACTCATAACCCAATCATTTCACCTCTAAGCTTTCTTGCATTGTCTCACACAAGCTTTTCATGAACACTGCATATTTAAACTGTAACAACAGTGATACACAAGAAAGGGTTACCTGAGCCATGCTGACAACAGTGCTGGCTGAGGCTGAAAAGAAAGGCTGGAAAATAAAGCTGAGGTGGGGGCACAGGGCAAAAAGGATCAAGCCCACTCACATCATGGAACTTCCAAAAGGTTCAGGAAGTGGAGACACTCAAAAGGGCAAAAGGGCTAGGGAAAGTGTGCAAATGAAAATAGGAGCAATCCATTCCCAACAGCTTCCTCTCAGCTAGTCATCTGGCCTCCTGCACTCTTCTGGGGCAGGAAGTGTTTACTCTGGAGGAACTGAACCAAAAAGGCCTGGGGAATAAAGCAACATGGGGATTACCAGGTACCAAGCTCCACTCCCAAGCCCAGAGCTGCTGGTCAGCTGTTCAGTGCCTCACTCTGAGGTGTGACTGAGCTGCTATTCAAAGACAGCCTCTACGGTAAGAGACATAGAAGACAGTTAAACAGAAGCTTGGAGGGGGAGCAAGAAAGTAATGCAAAGGCCAAGTGCTATGGTGCATGCTGGCAGTCCTAGCACTCTGAGGCTGAGGTGGGGGATCATTGGGCCCATGGGTTCAAGACCAGACTGGGCAACCCAATGAGACCCCAATCTCAACAGAAGAAGAAACAATGCAGGGAGAAAATTTTTTTAAAAATCTAGTAATAGTCTCACAGATGAGGAAAAATATTAAGAATATGATGGCCGAAATAAGAAATTCAAAAGGATAGGACAATTAGGTGAAGAAAACAAAGACTAAAAGAGTGACACTGAAAATCAATAAAACCCCCCAAAAGTTATAGGATCAATACAGAAGATTTAAATCTTCTGTAGGTAGCATAGAAAATCAATAGGTCATAATTCTGTGGTAGAGCAGAAGAAAAAGAAGAGAGAGAGAGAGAATTAAAAAACTTTTATTAAAAGAAATAATGTGAGAAAATTTCAAACCTCTGAAGGGAGAGAGTTTCCAGATTGAATGGGATGTCCAAGTGCCCAGCACAATGGATGAAAATTGATAAATTAAGGCATGTCAATATGCAATTTCAGCATGTCAGAAGAGAAACAGGTCATAAAAAATTAATAACAGGAATCAGAATGGCTAAGACTTGTAAGTTGCAACAGGAAAGCTAGAAATCAGCAACTTTTTTGCAATTCTGAGAGCTTTCCAACTTAGAATTCTATACCCAGCTGAATTATCAGTAGTAGAGTGAATTATTTCCAGTCAAGCAACTTCTAAACACATTGCCACTAAAACAATACTTACTTAGGAAACTATTGGGGAAGTTTCACAGAAAATGAAGGAATAAAATCAAGAAAGAGGAAAACGTGAAATCCAACAACTTTTACATGACAAAAATGTGTACAAGAAAGGAAATTTAAACAATCTACTACCTTCTTCAATGCATTCACAAAAATGTAAACACTACTGATTTAATGGTAATTTCTTCTAAATATATAGAGGGAAAATGGGAGAGGAGAAATAGGTAAAAGAAATTATTTTGTGTGTATGTTTCTGGGGAGGGGGATCAGAGGTAGTAAAAGATCTAAAACTTTCATCTTCCATAAGAAAATCAGTAAATGATACAAGAAACAGGAAAAAATATGATGTAACACTAAGAACATGCTAAAAATATGAAGGCAAAAACTACAATTGTTAAAAACTTGCAGGTAACTGCCTTTGTGATATGTGAAATATGAAGAACTTGGAAATTGCTGTTTTCCATCAACTACTATGTGGCACTATATGATTTTTGAGCTATTAATATACATTACTTTCATATACCATTAAACAAAAATACTACTAGGGTTGTGGGTGTAGCTCAGTGGTAGAACGCTTGCTTAGCATATGAAAGGTTCCAGCATCCACAAAAAATAAATCATTAAAAAGGATGAAATAGAGAGATGGGTGCAGTAGCACAAGCCTCTAAGTCCAGCAACTCTGGAGGCCGAGGCAGGAGGGTCTTAAGTTTGAGGCCACTCTCAGCAACTCAGTGGAGACCCTGTCTCAAAATATGAAATAAAAGGGGTTGGAATGCAGCTCAGTGGTAGAGTACTCCTGGGTTCAAACCCCAGGACAAGAAAAAAAAATGAAATAAATAGATAGGAATAATTTTTAGAATACATTAAACCAAAACCAAAAAGAGGAATGCTAAGTAACATGAATAGTATCACATTTTTGTTTAAAAAGTTGTCTACAATAACACATACATATAACACTGTAAATTCTTAGAGAAAAGACTTGAAGGCCACTTATCATACTCTGGAGGGAAAATGGGATTAGGATGGAGGAGTGGTATTAATGAGGGCCTTCCACTTTTTAAATATATACTTCTGGGCTGGGGAGATAGCTCAGTTGGTAGAGTGCTTGCCTTGCAAGCACAAGGCCCTGGGTTTGATCCCCGATACCGGGAAAAAAAAAAAAAAAATATATATATATATATATATATACTTCTATATTAATCTTTCACAACAAAGGTTTTTGTAAAAATTTTTAATGATACAAGTAAATGTTTATAATATATTGTTATAGGAAAAATAGCTATAAAGTAACACTTGTTATGAGCCCCATTGTGTTTTTAATAATGTAGTTTCTAAATTTTTTTTTAAACAAATAGAGCCCTTTTGTTTCAAATGAAATATTACCCAATCCCCAATTTAAACAGTGGATATTAACCTGCTCTAAATAAAATAAAAGCAGGGACCAGTACTCTAGTCAGCTGGAGGTATATTTCAGTGCTAGAGCACTTGACCAGCATGCAAGGCCTTTGAGGTATCCTGAAGTATCCTGAGGGTCAAGGTAGCACAACTTGAAGGTGAGATTCATATATGTCAGATTCATTCCACTGTCCTTCCTATTACTACCACTCTATCCCCCTTCCCCTCCCTTCATTCCCCTTTATCTAATCCACTGAACTTCTGTCTCTCCGCCCCTCCACTGCCCTGCCATTGTGGGTTGGCATCCAATTATCAGAGAAAACATTCAACCTTTGGTTTTCTGGGATTGGCTTATTTCACTTAGCATGATAGTCTTCAGATCCATCCATTTACCGGTAAATGTCATAAAGACATTCTTTATGGCTGAGTGATATTCCATTGTATATATGTGCCACATTTTCTTTATTCGTTCATCTGTTGATGGGTACCTAGGTTGGTTCCATAACCTAGCTATTGTAAATTATGTTGCTATAAACATTGATATTGCTTTGTCACTATAGAATGCCAATTTTAACTCCCTTACTGAGGAGTGGGATAACTGGGTCAAATGGCGGTTTCCTTCCTAGTTTTTTGAGGACTCTGCAAACTGCTTTCCAGAATGGTTGCACCAGTTTGCAGTCCCAACAACAATGTATGAGTGTACCCTTTTCCCCACATCCTCGCAAACATTTATCATTACCTGTATTTTTGATAATTGCCATTCTGGTTGGAGTGAAGTAAAATCTCAGTGTAGTTTTAATTTGCATTTCTCTATTTGCTAGAGATGAATATTTTTTCATATATTTGTTGACTGTTCATATTTCTCCTTTAGAAAAGTGTCTGTTTAGTTCCTTTGCCCATTCATTGATTGGGTTATTTGTTGTTTTAGTTTTAAGTTTTTTGAGTTCTTTACAGCCTGGAAACTAACACCCTATCTGCATGCAGGTGGCAAGATTTTCTTCTATTCCGTAGGCTCTCTCTTCACACTCTTGTTTGCTATGAAAAGGTTTTGCCCTCATACTTTACCCACTATACTTTTATTCTCTGAAAAGTGAATTACACAAGGATAAGAAGTAGAAGTACAATTCTGTTAAAAGAAATCTACCCTTTAAAATAAAGAAACCTTTATATGGAATTTTCTTTATATGGAAACAGTTCACTCAAGATAGAAACGAGAATGTAAATGCGTAACAGTGATGAATGATAAGTAAACTACATAGCAAATGGAATATTAGGTAGTGAACAAAAATGATTCTTAGGAACAAAAATGAAAAAGATGCTCATGTAATAGGTTATTCTAACTAAGTAAAAATATAAAGACTAAAATGAGTCATTGACACATTAATAGGTGATTACCTTTGAGACATGAGTAACATTTCTCCTTGTCTTTTTACTTTCTATATTTTCAACATTTATACTTTTGCTTTTATAATACATTTTTCTTCTTCTTATTTTTTGGTAGATGGACACAATATCTTTATTTTATTTATTTTTATGTGGTGCTGAAGATCAAACCCAGTGCCTCACACATGCTAGGCAAGTGCTCTGCCATTGAGCTACAGCCCCAGCACCATATTGTTTTTACAATGTGTTTTTTTTTTTTTTTTTTCCTTGAGCAGGGATTGAACCTAGGGGCACTTAACCACTAAGCCACATCCCCAGCTCCCAACCCTTTTGAGACAGGGTCTTACTAAGTTACTTAGGGTTTCACTAAGTTGCTGAGGCTGGTTTTAAACTTGTGATCCTCCTGCCTCAGTCTCTGAAGCCACTGGGGTTACAGGTTATACCACCCTGCCCAGCTATAATGCATTTGTTTAAAAATAAATTATAAAAATGACAATCTCACAATTACATTCTAAAATACATCCTTCAATTTTAAAAACTCAGCAGAAAATAATATAAATTTAACATTTTCTTTGCAAGTACTCACATTTTCAGGTATGCTGGGAAGTTCTCTGGTATCAGGCACAGTAAAGTAAGAATGCTGGAAAAGAAAAGCATTAAGCTATGTATTCTGCAAGAACGTATAACTGTATAACAAGCACATTGCTCAGAATTAAGGTATATGATTGAAAGATACTTCCTTACTCATATAAGGAGACAGAGTTTGACTCATAGGGAATATCTATGATTTTTTTTTTTTTTTTTTTTAGAAAAATGTTGCATTAAAGCAGACACATTAAATCATGAGTTTGGTAGAAGGAGTTCTTTTCTAGGAGAGATGAATTTCTTTGTGGGATAGAAATGAAAAGGTTAAAGGCTAAATTCCCTTGTAATATTTATAGGTTTCTAAACACATGAAAGTTACAGGTTTCATAATTTATTGCTCAAGGAAATAAGAGGACTCTAGGGGCCAAATAACATTAGATTCATCAGGCTTGGTCTTTACCAAACAAACCTGCTATTTCATTTCAATATCTGAGATTATATCTATCTACAAACTGTGCCAAAATCTGCACTGAAGACCCAGGTGACATTAAGGACAACTCCAGCTGAAGGGCCACTGTGCTGAGACCACTGCAGATGGTCGACAGTGGAGAAATTGTCTACTAAGCACACTCCATGAAGGAACCTCCTGCCTTTCAATGGGATTGCCAGTGAAGGAGCTGGAGAGTCAGCAGAGTTGAAAAACTGACCTCTTCAAAGACTCTGAATGAGACATCTCCGTGTATGTAACAAACATGTGTCTCCAAGTGAAATGACAACAGGCTGAACTGATGACACTGCCTCTGCTGCTCTTAAAGACTCAGAGGACAATGGCAAGCAGGAATGGAAAGAGCCTGGTGCTGGCCAATTAAAGATGGGACTGTGAAAGGCTAGAAAAGGTCACATGCAGAGAGGGTCAGCTTAACCGTGGTCTAAGTTCAAACCTGGACCCCCAAGTGACATTTCAGGAAGTCCTCCCCAAACCCTTTTTTCCTGGGTAATTGCAAAATAAGTGAGTCTCTAGAAGAATGATTTGTATTTTCTGAAATGAAAGGCCCTGGGGACAATTGTAACAATGACAATGACAACAATAACAGCATGAGCTATTTATCCAACATTTAGCAGAAATTTATTGAACACATACTGTATGGAAGACTTTATGTCAGGTACTATATATCTAATATTATTTCTAATCTCCATAATAAATTTTAAGTATATATTATCTCCATACTACAAGTGGATAAATTTATGTTCAAAGAGGTACAGTAGTTTATCTAAGGTCTCATGGTTAATACGTGGCAGAACTGGGACTGAAACCAGGTCTATATAACTAAAGTTATGCCCCTTCTACTGTAACAAACTGTTATACCTGTGCTTTTATGTGAAAATTATGCCTAATGGAACTTGAATTAAATTAACAAAGTAAAAAGAAAGTATTACAAAGACATTTTAAAAAAAAACATTCTGCAATGCATTATTCCAAAATCTGTGTCTTTGCCAAAATGTTACCTATGACGTTTCACAATAGATGGTGCAGCATGGAAACTAGTCAACCATTAATTCAACTTAACACAAGGATTAAAATGGGAAAAATAAAATACAAGGCTCAAATTTGACTCCATGAAATACCAACTTCTATACCAAATGGCTACAAGGAAGCTTCAGGAACTGTGCAGCACCAGATGTACACACAGTGATGGAGTCACCAATTAATGGCTTGGCACCGTGAGAGAGAAAACTCTTGTCCACTTAGTAGGTATGTGAGCTCAGGCAACTTCACTTAATAGCAGAGAATCTCAATTTTACAATCTATAAATAGGAATCACTATGTCTACTTTGACATAGTTGTGAAGAACAAACATTGTATATATGAAGTGCCTAGCACTCAATAAATGGTATTTCAACATAAAATGATAATTGCTCTCAACTGATATTTCTGTTTTTCTCAGGAACCTATGTAAGACACATGGAAATATTTGTTTGTAGAGAGCAACTAAAATCAAAAGTCCAGGACTGACATTTTATTAACATTTGAGATTTATAACCTAAATGAGAATAGTCCTTCGAAATCAGAAATGCAATTTGGAAAGAGGAATTCCTAGTGAAAGGAAAAAAGAAAAACCTGACTACGTAAATGCAATGAATTGTAAATAGTGAGCGGATACAATTCCAAAACCAAGTAGTGCCGGGCTGTCCTTTGAGATTCTGTCTTGCTCCATTGCCCATGAAATGCTGGGGACCAAGAGAGGTCAGAAACATTCCTAGAATCCACTCACATGAAACAGATGCACACCCCAACAGTTCCTCCTGCCCCTGTGATGGCTTGTTCTTGAGGCCTGGCAGCACGCCGCTTGTGCAGCCATTTGGGGGAAAGAAGTGGCCCTTCCTCCCCAGCAGCTGGTGACCCAGCCAGGCTACTCCACAGCTACCTGTCGGATGTCATTACAGACTGAAGCAGTGAGATCAAGCTGCTCAGGAAAAAGGACAGAGACAAAGGCAGGGCTGCTTAGCTTTAGCAATGATTTGGGCAGGTCTAAAGACCATTTGTTCATTTTTTCTAGGCAGTTCCCTCTCAGCTACAAGAATTTTTGTACTAAGGTATCTTTCTATGCTCTAATAAAATGAGTAAAAACCTTTATAAATTGCTTCGTGCCTCCCTCCTCCCTCTCTTTAAACACACATGGCATAGTGGAAAGGGCACTGGCTTTCAGTTTAGCCCTGGGTTGAAAAACTCAAATCTTATCATTTCTCAGCCACATGACTTTGGATGTAACTCTTCCTCTCTAAAGCTTTCATCTATGAAATGAAAATGTTAGTATCTATTTTGTGGAAGTGTTTTGCATGTTACAGATATACATTTAGTATAAATTAGGAACTTAACAAAATAATAAATCTTAGTTATTGGTATTAATATGGCTTTCAGTTTTATCATCATTCTGAAAAAAACTATAGGAAATATTAACTTCCCTTAGGAGGGACAGACACTTTCCTAACTACTGAATACCAACACTGTACCTGGTTCTAATGAAGTAGGAAAGTGGAAACTTCCTGAGTTTTCAGGTACTATGACACAGGGGAAATAGCTTCTGGATAATAATCAATACCTGACAAAGGAAACTTTCAATGAAGTTAGGGACAAGGGCTTGACCAAGGGCAACAGAGGATTCCAGTAATGGAATATGAAAAAGATCCTTTACACCTCTTAAGATGCCTTATCTGACAGATGAGGAAACTGAGGCCCACAAAGTTAAAGGTATTGATTATGTCACTAGATCACTAGAAAAATAGTTAACAAGGATTGAAGTCTTCTAGCAGGTTGTTCAGAGGTGGTACATGCTTGTTATTCCTTCTACTTAGGAGGCTGAGGCAGGAGAATTTCATGTTTGAGGTCAGTCCAAGTAATTTAGCAAGACCTAGTCTCAAAATTAGCACTTAGTGGTAGAGAACTTGCCCAGTATGGATTCAATCCCTGGTAGCTAAGGAGGAAAAATCATTTAAAGAAATGATTACCACTGTAGGTCAGGAACTCTGCCTCTGTCCTCAAGGGATGCTCAGTTCAGTGCGGAGAGAGAGAGGAAAACAGATCATTCAAATACAGTGGAGGTATGCACTGCAAAATGTGCCAGATGCTTGGGTCAATGGAGAAACCCTTGGCCTTAGCCTGCAAAGTCAAGGAAGGATTTCTCTGGAAATAAGATCAGAATTGATTCTGAAGGATGTGTGTGGTCTACCAGGCAAATGGGGGAGAGGTTGTTGAAGGCTGAGAGTATAGGGTGGGTTTCAACAAGAGGACATGTGCAGCAGCATGGGGGACAAAGGGAGCCCAGGTCAGGGGATAAAGGCACAGTCAGGGGCCTGTCATTCTACTCAGTACAGCATCTGCAATCAAGAAAATGCTGGTGAAGGGGTGACATTCAGAGAATAGCCCTGGGACACTGGGACCCTCCATGCCTTGTGAAATCTAGAAGAAATTCCATCTCCTGGTTTGCCTTGAGCCTTGAGGTTTCTGAGTACTCTCAGAGTAGGAGTGGGGGAGGTGCAGATGAGAAAAGATGATCTTCTTGGGCCAAGACCCTCTGACTGTTCATAATGAAATGCCTTCTCAGGAACGCCTACTATCCTGCCCCACTTACCACACTGAGATGAACAGACACTCCTGGGTCAGGGATGGGAAGTCTGTGCAGAGTTTCAAGAAGTTCATTCCACTGACTTTCCTGGGAGAAATAAAAGGCCAAGTTAACAAAAGCAAAGCTGAGTCCTTAGTAAGACACCTACAGGATATCTGGGCACACATGAGCTGGGCCTTCATGGCTGAGGGGGAGATGCTGGCCCCAGAACAGGAATAGGTTTGATATTCAAGCAGGATTGGGCCAAAGACACTGCGTATGGCTCAAACATAAGAGCCAAATAGATCCTCCTACATTGAGTTTGACATTTTCTACTCAGTGAGACACCTACCATGACCGCCTTTTATGGATCATATACCATAAGCTCTCAGCAAATCTTTCCCCTCAACTCCATAGCAACAATTTTTAAATGCAAACAATCCAAGCTTCCATGGCGGGGGTGGCTGGGAGAAATAACGATGACACTGTGGATCCTGTCTTCATCATTACCCTCAATTAATTTTATTGAGTGTTCACTGGGTACACATGGCAGCCTCTGATTATGGAAAGTTAGAAATGAACTAAGTACCCCAGCAGGCAATAGAGAATGGTGGCTGTGCATTTTAATTAGTGAAACTGAGCAACAGAATGACATACAAAGCAGTACAAATTATTCAATTTAAAACAGATTTGCCTTTAAAATGCTCAAAAGAACACTGCTCACAGAATGATCCAAAAGCCATTTTTCCTCTCAACCCATGGAATTATTTGTGCTAACATAACAGTAGGAAGTTTACATTGGTATCCATTTGTTATGTACTTGATCTGCCCAACCACCCCACTTTACAGATGTGAAGACTGAGGTTTTAAAGGTGATTTGTTTCAAATCAGTTAGTAAGTTGCATAGTTGGCAACAAATCACAGATTTGGTGTGTTTGTGCCCAGAGCCCTCTCTGCCTTTGGCACTGAACCTGAGGAAAAAGAGTGTGGGTCCAGACTAATAAGCTCGTTTTAACCTGAACTCTGATAACCAAACAAGTTTCTCACAGAGGACAGACATGAATTCATGTGTGCACATTTTTCAGTTTTTCTCTAAAACAGTCTCAAACTTATAGAACAGTTGTAGAAAGAGTATTAAAAACCCGTTTCCTGAAGAGGATGAGTTACTGACATCATGACCCATCATCAACAGATCCTGACAAGAACCTTCTCCCAAATAACTACAGTTAATCATCATGATCAGAAAATTATCCTTTATGCAGCATGACCCTCCAGTTCTTAAAGCCTGCCAAGTTTTGCCAAGGGTGCCACTAATACCCTCACAGCCACAAATCCAGAGCAGAATCACCTGATACCTTTAGTTATGAGGCTCTAGTTTTGTCTGGAGCAGTTCCTCAGTCCTTCCTAGATTTGTGTGACCTTGGCAGTGAGTCTGCCCATTGTAGAATGATTCTCAATTGCCTGATATTTTCACATGATTAAAATTTCAATCTGTCCCTTTACCAGTGATGTTCGCTTTGATCCTTTGATGAATTAATCTGATGTCTCTACTGTGAAGTGACACTTTCCCTTTTGTATTTAATAAGTATTTTGTGGAGTGATGCTTTATGTAAAGATCCCATTCCTCAAACCTTCAATTTATTCATTTACTTATTTATATTACCTGGGCACATGGTTTCCAGTTTGTCCAGTGAGTTACCATCCTTCGCCATCAGTATTTGCTTTGATGCTCCCAGGTCTCACCAGTGGAAACCTGTTGGCCCTTCAAGCTTACTTTGTGTCATTACTTTGTGACATTTCCCCATCATGTTTTGAGCACCTCCTTACTTTGTGGCAGTAAAGATATTTTAGGCTTGTCCTATACTTTCCCTACCCCAGACCTGGAATCAGATATTTCTTCAACGAGTCTTTGTCTTTTTTAGTTGAGAATGGTATTTACGAACCAGGATCTGAGCACCAGGGATGTTCACTGCTGCTTGGGATTGCTGACACCAGGCCCTTTCAGTGGATAGAGGTGGGGAACGTAATATACACACAAACCCACAAAAGGTCTCAAACATCTCTATTTCTGTACCTATCTTCACATATCAAAAGCCAATGGCTCTAATTCCTGCCCAACAAAGGAATCACTCCAATTTCCTCTTTTTACATATGTGTGACTACATTCCATAAAAGTGAAACATCTTGTCTCTATCTTCTGAGTATACTTACTTACTCAAATGGAACCAGACTTCTATCGCTGTCCCTGCCTCCTTCCCCACCCAGAGGCCTACCTTGCCCTCTGACTTCCAGAACCTCTACTTCCTGAGACTCTACTCTTCATCCCTCACACAAGTTGGAGCCTCACTTCTTGTTGGACACCCCAATACTGGGCCACTGCTGCCACCTCCCTTTCCATATAGATCCTTTCCAATCTCTCCTAAGTTCCAACACCCCATATGCCACCCTCCCCACTTTCCCACATACACATCCTCATCTCCCTAGTCCGACACTGAGCACACTGACCCCTGGTTCAGATCTCTCCTTGCCCTGCCATCCCTCCCTTCTACATAGAAGCCCTCAGTGTTCCATTCAGGGTCTGATAACTATGCTGGGGCTAGGAACCAAATATCCTGATTGCCCCCACTTTAGGCTCTGACACCCCAAGCTGAGGGTCATGGTCTCATCTCATCTCTCTCTCTCTCTTTCTCTCTCTCTCTCTCACACACACACATACACACACACACACACACACACACACACACACACACACACACCAAATAGAAGCTACCTTGCCCAGCCTTCCCAATGACTTTTGAATAGAAGAAGGGTTTTGTTTTGTTTTAAGGAGGGGAGAGGTATTCCGTTTTGTTTTGTTTTGTTTTTTTCTTAAATAAAATAAAAATTCCTACCTATAGTGGTCAACACCTTACAAACTAGACTGTTGTATGATCTCAGCCTTCAACACTCCAAGAGGTAGAGTTCTTGTTGGAGAAATGACCCAGAGGACAGATGCGTCAGTTTTACAGGGTGATATTTGGCCTCCCCTACGCTTAAGTTATTATCTACCTAGCCTTTCTGGAATCACAAGATATGTGGGCTCTTTCTTTTCTTTTCAGTACTGGGTATTGAACCCAGGAGTACTCTACCACTGAGCTGCATCCCCATTCCTTTTAATTTAATTAAATTTTTTTGGAGATAGAGTCTCATTAGATTACAGAGGCTGACCTCAAACTTGCAATTCTCCTGCCTCAGCCTACAAAGTGGCTGGGATTACAGGTATGCACTGTCGTGCCCTGCTCAAGATGTTTTAAAAAGAGTACTAAGTTCTATTGCTGTTTTTTAAAATATTGAAGAATACGGAAGGGAAAAATGTGAGTCAATCTGCATTTCAGAAGCTTCAAAGAGTCAAGAGTCAGTTATACAATTTTGTTAGGCATCTTTCAAATTTGAGTGAAAACCTGAATGTTTGACTAAAGACAACTATGAATCTGAAATTGATGACCAGACTCAACACAACCACCCAATTTTCATCAAAGAGTAAGTCACATCTTTATGACAGTCCCTGACATCTAAGCTTCTTTCAGTGTACATGTAGAGATTGAGAAAACCATTGCATTAGTTTTTCCTCCCATTTTCTGTGACCTCTAGAATGCATTTGCTAGCGAATAAATCTAACTCATAGAAAATTTTTATCCATCACACACAGTTTCCACATTTCCTGAAGGAAACAGCATTTCCCAAGGTGTGTTCCAGTGATCTCAGAATGCTTTTTGCCATACAGTAAAAGAGGCTGGGACCAAACAAGATGGGAAGCACTGTTTAACAAATGTTTCTCTACTGCAGGACTTCTCAGGGCCTGCATTCTATAAATCTTAAGGAGGAACAAAGCTTTCACTCCCCTTAAACCCAATCATGCTGCACTATAGTTATTTTTTATGGAATATTTCTTAGAACTAGTATTCTATAGAAAGATAAAAATAATTTTTCTTTAATAGTAAGGGATCACTTTGATTAATTAAAAAATGTAGTCCAATGAAACTAAAAATGTAAAATGTTAAGGTTAGTTATATGGACAAATATTCAACTCACAAACAACCAAAGAAATGCCGTTAAACAGTAAGACTTTAAGTTATCAAATAAATGAGATCATCAAATGACACTGATGAGAGCACTATGACCTTGGGCTCTTGGACACTGCTGGTGAAGTATATTTTAGGAAAACAGTACAATCTTGGGGAAAGCAATTGTCAAATTCTTTTTAAAATATCTATATCCACTGAGTTTGCATGTGTATCTGGGATTTTCCTCTTATGGAAACAATCCAAAATGAAGAAAGTGCTTTATGCTCAAAGATGCTAATGGCTATGCTTATTATAATAGTGAAAAATTCCAAATAACTGAAATTACAATAAGAGGAAACTCTTTCAGTAATCAAGGTACATGATACAATGTCCTGTAGTCACCGAAAACATTTACAGTATTTTTAATAGCGTAGGGGAAGTGGTACCTGAAACTAAGGGCTACAAGACAGACCCAGTTGACCTTTGACATCATGGAGATATCTTGGCACAACATTTCTTCCAACAGTACAATTGGGTACAATTGAACTTTTAAAGTAGTTTTCAGATCCTTTAAAAAATTAGCGTAAAAACACCACAAAGCTTTATCGAAATGGGAGTTTGGGCAGCTGGGTAGGTCACTTGCCAGTTAAGTGCATCACCTGCAAACCCCAGATTTGCAGCATGACATGAACAATTCAAATTTGCACGTCAGCAAAATTATAATTTAATACATGTCATGAACTTTTGGGGCTGCTTAGGAATATTAGACATTGTGAATATTAACTGTGAATGTTAAGGGTCTACTTATTATTTCTTTAACTTAAAAAAAAAAGGAAGACACAACTCAATAGGCTAGCAATATTTATTTTGGCAAAAAGAATAAGGGAAGATGAGAGGTTATTTTCTTTTCCTTCCCACCATTTTCTAAATTTCGCAACTTTCTATAATGGGCATGCATTAATTTTTTAGTAAAGGTTTTGGTGAAATACAAAATATTACTTTCATAATCATAAAATTTAAAGTTTATTTGTTAAAAAAGAATTTTTAAAAAGGCAAATACCTGTCTTTTTGTTGTGTAATCTGCCAAGATGTTAAGTAGCTTATAAAATACCTCGAACCAGGGTAGATAGCTGGAGAAAAAGAGGAAACACACAAAATATTAGTATGCATATCAAAAATTTGAACCAGGACCTAATTCGACACTGACACATTTCAGATTTTCTCTACATCCCAAAAGTCTTCCTGTCATAGACTGTACTGAAAGCACAGGCAGTGAAGTGCTAATTATTTCTGGAATTTTTAAAAATTGCCCTGTGTGAGGCAGAGTATTGAATGTCCATTATGAATTATTCCCATGCCTCAGAGCTAGACCAGGTTCACAGAGAAGAAATTCAAAGCAGACTCTGCAATCAGGCACCATCTCTGTGTAGCCCCCAGTCCTCTCCCACTGTCTCCAGGAAAGGATCTAAGCAATTTCTTATGACTGAACACACACAAACACATACCATGCTCACTGATGGTGGTTGAAGGTGTCCCACAGACCCTACATGCCCAAAACCACTTGTGTTGGTGCATTAGACCAATTTCTAATGAATTTGTTCTATATTGACCATAGGTTTGATGTCTAATTCTCCATTGCCACTACCTTCCCCCAGGGCCTGACCATCACTTCCCTAAACTCACAAGATGACCTGGCCTTCAAGTTCACACCCCATTCTGGCTCTTAGAATAGCCTTAAAGAAATGCATATCTGGGTCACACATTGATTCAATTCTTGCAATGATGTCCCATTACTATAGGATCTAACAGATCTACAGGAACTTCTTAGGATGGCTGGGGAGGCTCTTCCTTATCAGGACTTCCCTGAACTGCCTCTCTGTCTTCTCTCTACTTGGCTCTGTGCAGCTTCACTCCAGGAATATCCAGGTAGCCTCTGGTCTACCTGAATGAGCACACCTCAGTCCTGTTTTCCCTCTGACCTATGTGATTTAATCTGGTTAATTTCTGCTCATCTTCCTAAAAACCTTCAAACCAAGTGCCTGCATCTTATGCCAATTCCCTCTTTCCTGTGCTGTCCTGGACCCCGCATGATGTAGCACTCAATGATGAACCTGCCTTCTCAACAGATTGGGGTGCACTCACAGAGGAAGAAGTACCTGTTTCTCCACTTTCTGTGCCAAGAATGGAGCTTAGTGCATAGTTGGCACTCAGAATTTACTATACAAATAAAACTATGTGAAGAGTAAGGGCAAAGTCCCTTTGTGCCATGGAAAATTTTCACCAGTCCCAAGAAGTTCTCCCACTGCTTTAAAGGGGTCTGCCCTTGGTAAGGAACATTGCCAGAGCTACATGAAACAGGCACGTGAGAAGTGTCATTCCAAGTGCTTGCAGCCTGCTCATGTCCAGCCTGTTGAGCTAACGGTCATCCATTACTGATAGAGTTGGACCCGAGGCACAGCACAGATGTGACATCCTGCCTGGGAGAGGGGATCAGCACCCCGTACAGATTACCAGCTGGGCCGCTGAGGGTAATAAATGAAGTGAGAAGCAATAGAGAGGACAGATAAAGTGCACAATTTCCTATCAGTGACGTTTGTCTGAAGCCAGCACATGCTACTGTAAAATTTAAGTAGCTTATCAAAATATACTGATAAGCAACTTAACTTTTCACTTCTATGACAGTATTATCACTTATGTTAATATGTTTCCATCAGCTCTGGCAGTCACATATGGACTATTACAGAGCAAATGGCTGCTGCCACTTTCCACCGTGCTGACTCTGGCAGAGCAATGTAAACATTCAAGAGGGATTAAGCAGGAGATAACTTGCTCCCTTCCTCCTCTGTTAAATAAACTTCTGTGAGTTAAAAGCCATTAGAGTAGAACAAGAAATCCCCTCAGAAGAAAACGACACAGATTAGAGGACTCTTAGTAAACAAATTCAACCAAGGATTACAAATATTTTTTTGTCCTGAAAGAAAAATACCACCAGTTAAATCCAGCAATTGGAAGTCAGGAGAGAGGAAAAAGGGCAAGAAGAGGAAATACTGGCCTCCCATAAATGAAAGCAAAGCTGAGCTCATTTCAGGAATGCTGGATGAAGTACAGTGGGCAGGCTGGATTTGCCCAGTTTAGGACTACAGTGTGTACTCAAGTAGTGGGGGACGAGCAAGGTCAACCAACCTGCATAGCTTGGGCATGGAACCTCCAGCTTCAGCACCCTTACCTGCTGTGAGCTAAAGGCAACATGGCAAGGACCGTCAGGCCCATGCAGACAGTCCAGCCTCTCACACTCAGCCTCCACGTCACCAAATCAATTCTTTTTGGCTATGCTAGGCAGAACCACTGGCCGCAGGCAGTTTTGTAGTGATTCTGGAAACCAGCCATTTCTTTCTCCCTTTGGCCTGACTGGACACAACTGTTCCCCACATGTTGTCCCCTGTGCGCTGACAGATGAGTATCTAGTGATGGCAGTGTTAAGGTTTGAAACCAAAACCCAGCTGTCTTCTTCTTCAAAGGGCCCCGTGTTCCCGGCTGGGAGGCCAGGGTTCACAGCTGAGCCTTGTCCAGTGGGTTTCCGGTCCTGCTTCATTAGCGCTGGCACCCCAGCCCCCACTGCCTGGAGGTTGCAGGTGAGGACATGGAGACCCCCCTCCATTCTGTGTGTGTCTGTCATCAGTGAGTAAACAATACTTCCTGGTCCAGAGGCAGGAAACAAACACTCCATTACCCTGCACTTCCCTAGCCACCAAAGGGCCCACCCTTCTCTGGTCCTAATGCACTTGCTATCTTCATGTAAACTTTGTAATCCTGACTGCAGTGGACCATTGCAGGGGGGGCTCAACTCAAGGCTAGGGCCAACATGACAAATAGTAAGGCATCCCTGAACTCAAGAAGGCTGCAGTTCTCCTTGGGAACAGGAGAAAGTAAATGTGGCTTGAAGCTGGGAGCCCTTCTCAAGTACTTTGTTGGTTAAGGCTTCTGGGATGCTCAGAACACTATAGTGCAGCACTATCATGACCCTATCAACAGAGAGCAAAAGCCCACAGGGAAGCAGCCGCCTCTCAGGCACCAGCCTAGATCCAAGTTTCTCTCGCAACCAAGGCTCAGGTAACTAACTATCCCAGGCTCTGTCCTCTCTCCCTGGCCTGACAATCAAATAGAGGATTTGTTCTGCATGAGGCCATACAAAGCCCTAAACTTAGAAGAGCTCAGATAGTGCCCCAGGACTTCTTCCCACATGGCCTCTGACAGGCATTGCACACCCTTAGCAGTCATGCAGCAGCAGGTTCTAGAGACAGCACTCCAGAAACAATGACTAATGGTAAGAATCACCTTTAAATGGCCCCTCGAAATATAGTGGCCATGCTGGTGTAGACTCAAAGCAGGCCTGGGTTTGGGGATAGACTGAACAAAAATCCTCCATGCTTCATTTATGTCAGCCTGATGAGCTACTCGGGAGCTGAACTTTCAACTGAGGACAACTCTTTTTCAATCTCACTCCCCAGGATAGATGTTGTTCAGGATAATCATTCCCACTGGGGGTGTATAAATGGATGACTGAGCTTGTGTAAGTGTACATAAAGCAGGATCCACTTCATTGTCAGAAGTAGAGAAATCCACTCAAAAATTTAAAATGTCTCCCACTTCTCTTCCTGGCAGTTCAGTTTAAAGCCATTATATGAACCTGAGCAAGATAGAGGTATGTGGTGGGGGTGTGGAGGAAGACTGGCAGAGGCTGGTGAGGTTGAGGAATAGGCCAACTGTGAGAATGGTAATCTCCAGTAGGAGCTCAGAGCTCAAGCCAGAGAGGAGGCTAACCTCTCACAAAGGCAAACTGGCACAGGATAAGGGTGGGGGGCATGGCAGTCTGGCATAGTGGGTTTGAAGCCCAAGCAGCGTGAGGAGGGGTTCTTGGTAAAAGAAAGTCAGAGTCCAAGCAGGATAAAGAAGGTATCCATATGGGGTGGCCTAATTTATTAGTGTGTCAGAACTCAGGAGGAGCAAGGACAGTGTTTGTCTTGGGCAGAGGATAAAGAAAGCATATATGTGCAGTGGAGGACTGATGAGCAATGATATTAGAACCCAAGATAGAGCAAATAAAGTATCTGGAAGGCAGACCAGTGTGTGATAGCAGAGCCTGATGTGAGGATGGCATCCACCAAGGGTGGCCAAGGAGTTAAGAAAGGTGTCCATGGTAGGAGGGAGAGGCAGCAGCCCTGCCTAAAGTGTTAGTCCAAATAGGGCAAGGAGGGCAACTATGTGGGAAATGGATTGCAGCAGAGGGAGATTGCTTATATACAAGAGAACAGATCAAGGCTGATCAAGCATGTAAATAAATAATGGGAACTAAGTGTCTTAATATCAGAAGGAGTTACAAACACGGCCAGAAGAAAAAAAAAATGAACATGTGTGTCAAACCATAATTGGATGCAACTGTGTGAAATTATGGTGTTCAGTGAACATATAGGTAGCTAGAAATAGATGGTACCCAAAGAAACACAAATACATATGTGTCCATATAGTTTATATATACATATATATTCTCTAGGTTTCTAGCCACTGAGAAATCCTAGAAGGAGAGACACTCCAATTATAATGAGCACACTTGGTGCTCAGATTCTGGTTTCTAAGTACCATTCTCCACCAAAAGGAACCAGAGTTCCTTGAAGAAAAGCTGGCTTCCAAGGTGAGAGGTAGGAAATGCCTTATGCTAGGAAAAAAGGCAGTGCTAACACATGATTAGGACATAACAAAAGGACACAAACACCAGTGAGGAAGGGTCCCCACTGACAAAATCTGTGACAATTTAAGCATTAAAATAAATAATAATAAAGATTATTCTAAAATAGGAAACCAAGAGTCAATACTGATATAAATAAGTGAATCAACCGTATGAGAGGGATGGGTTCCTTATATAGACTCAAACTACTTTTTCACCATATATTTATTAAAAAGGAACAAAGAAAGGGGAAGCCTAACACTACCCTAAACAAGTAACAGAACAAAGAAATGATGTGCCACAGGACAGAGCAGGATGGAAGAACACTGCACCACTGCTATCACATTCCTGCCAAAGAATCAGAACCTCGTCCTGAGGGAACGTCAGATCAGCTCAAACTAAGGGACTTTCTACAAAATAACAGCCTGTCCTGTTCATAAAAGTCTAGGAAACCTAGTAAGGAACTGCCCCCAGTGAAGGACACTAAGGAGACAAGACAAATAAATGCAACACTGATTGGAACTTTAATATCTTTTTAAAAGCTTGAACAAGTGAGGTTCAAGGATTACATGATTGTACTGTATCAAAATGAATACCATTTTTCTGATTTTTAATATTATCATGTAGTTACACATAAGAAAAAAAAGGAAAGAATATTCTTTTTTAAAATACATACTGTTTGGGTTTACTGGGTATTATTTTAGCAACATGTCTCAAATGGGTAGGAAAAAAAAAAGTCCTTTGTGTTGTACTCACAATTTTTCTCTAAGTTTGTTATTATTTAAAACAAAACAGAGGAGAGGGTATTTTTCCATTAAAAATACCAATAAGTACTTCAACAAAAGCACACACAATGATGACAAAGGAAAAAAAAACAGATGGAAAATTTAAAAGCATGTCTGTTGGGAAGGGCATATCATAGAGAGAGTATGGTGGCAACTGTGAGAGTCACTATCAACCTCACAGAGAAGGCTGGGATTCAGGCAGGTCATGAACCAGGTACTCACTACTCACCAGTGAGTGGAAGGAAGGCTAAAAGGGGTGGGCACAAAGCATGTTGCAGGTTCAAAAACATCTCACGAGCAAGGGCTGGAGCAAGGGTAAAAGCTGAGGGGGGGGGGGGGGCGGGGGGCGGAGCGGGCCCCGGCCTAAGGGCCAAACCTATGGGCTTCCCCATTATTCTGTGATTAGCAGGGAACCAAAGAGACAGTGAAGGAGGAAAAACATCCTGAGGATGAGTACTTGGAACCTGATAGAAAGTGATTTTTTTCTCCCTCATCCTAAACCTCAGGAGAGTGGATCCCAACTTTACCAGACCCAGTAACTGATCTTCTATCCCAAAAGAAAATCTTAGATAATATAATTCAATCATTCACATAATTTGAAAAACATAAAAACGATGCTCTGGCTCTACTTTTGAAGAGAAATAAAAAGTAAAGGAATAGATGGATGCGGTGGTGCATGCCTGTAATCCCAGCCACTTGGGAAGTTGAAGTAGGAGGATTGCATGTTCAGTTTAAGGTCAGCCTGGGCAAATTAGCAAGACCCTAACTCAAAAGAAAACATAATAAGGGCTAGAGATGTAGCACAGTGTGAAAGCACTCCTGGGTTCAATTTCCAGTACAAAAAAAGAAGAGGAGGAGGAGGAGGAAGAAGAAGAAAGAAAGAAAGAAGGAAAAAAAAAGAAGAAAAGAATAGTAAGATTTTACCATGTGAATATTCAGGCACATTATATCAGAGGGTACAATAAGGCAGCACCTTCCTGGGCAGGATGCATGGCAGAGTGGCTCCTATTCATATCTGGATTAATGACTTAAGACTAAGAAAAGTGACATTGTTTTTGATGAATTTCTCAGGAGCTTTAGAAAGTCCACATTGGGAACCCAAAGAGAATTATTATTCCTTCTAACTTTCAGTGTACAGATTTTGCCAATATCCACAAAATATCAAAGCATCCCGTGGTTAAGGCACTTTGATGTTCAGTATGTAAAGTTTTCATGCTAAACAACCAAATTTTCAAAAGTATGGCAGCATGGCATATGCTGCGAAGAACACAGACTTGAGTCCAATAACCCTGTGCTGAATCTGAGCTCTGCTACCTTCTGGCTGTGAGACCTGGGGAAAGCAGTCTCTCAAAGATACATGCCAACCACCTCATTCACACCCATGGCACACAATGCGAGATATACAATCGGTGCCTGGAATACTCTTTCTGGGCCACCCTGCCTAGTGCTCTTGCAGATCTCAGCTGCAGGAAGCTCTCTCTGAGTTCCAGTGTCTGGGTGAGAGGTTCCTCTGGCACCCAACAGGAATTCCTCACACTGCAGTCAAGCAGAGCAGACTGGAAAGCAGAGCTGCAGTGAGAGAAGAATACTTACAAGATGTAGCTGCCTCAAACTGCAAGTTCCCAGTGTGACCAAATACCTAGACCTGCTCCTCTGTCACTGTCTCAGGCATCTACAATAAAAGTGACCACAATGTAAAATTGCAGCCCATACACAAAAACTCACGAAACCCATGTTGGAGATGCCAGACACCTGCTCAGACTGAGACAAAGTCATCCACAAATGAAGACCCGGCAGCACCAGCCCAGTCAACAGAAAGAGAAACACCAAGAAAACCTAGCATGGTGACAAGACAGCCACATCAAAAGAAAATGATTTCAATATCAAAGGATAAGAGAAGCCTTTGGGAAGCTTAAGTCCTCAAATACTTTGAGGAAAAAAAATGACTTCTTTTATGATTACGAAGTGTTATTCAGTCAGAGAAAAGACAACCACTCCTCTCAAAAAACGATTTGACTATTTATCCATAAGTAGTTCATTGTTGGAATTAAAAACTAAATTTTGTTGATATAAATTTAGTTTTGAAATTTTAGATTTACTTTTTTTTAAAGGTAAAATCCTAAACTCTCCCTCATTTTTACCATGAACTTTTGGTTCCCATTTAAATAAATGCATTTTATTCCCAGAATGAGGACATGCTGGGCTTACGCCACATTAAGACTCAGCACAGCTGATACTATATGCATGTCCATCTGTCTTCTCCATTCATGTCGACTCCACAAGAACAAGGAGCATGACTGTGTCCTGACTGTTCAACCCCATGTGTGTGCCTGGTGTGTGTCAGACACTCAGTAAATCAAAGCTTTCCCTGACAGATGTAACTCATCTCTGTAGTCTCTATAAGGCCATTACCACTAGTGCTATTGAGGAACAGTCAACAATTCTTCCTGGGAGGTGGGGATCCAAATTTAGCAGGCAGCATTTTGGTTAGGAAAACAACCCAGGATTAAAAACCATCCCTGCCAATCTCCTGCTGTAGTCTGTGACAAATAATTAGAATAGAGCCAGCAAATATTAAAAGTAGCCTAAAAAGAGTATCTATACACTTCAGATTTCTTGCCCCTTTTCCAGGCCTCTACACAAGCAAACCTTACCAACTATTCTTTTTGTTCCTAGCTCAAGCACTGGGGGGAAACATCACAGAACCAGGCTGGTTATCTTCATTTGGAAACCTACTTTCAACCACAAGTGAGTCCTGAAAATTGCTCAAGCATCCTCTAATCTGCCAGTGCCTCAGCCCCCCACGCTCCCCCTCAGAGTCTGCTCCAAACTTTCCCCCTTCTCCTCTCATCCCTACCTCAATTGCCCTTACTCTTCTCTCTGCCTTACCAAAGAGAAAAGTTGAGTGTTCTCTCTCATGCACTCCTACTTCCCCTCCCTTTCCCTCTTCTCCTAACTGCAGGTGGGAAGAAGGAAGAGCCCAGATCCCAACTGCTGGGCCTTCTGTAAGACACACCTCCACATTACACTCAGCTAATGGGCACTCATGCCTTTAGGCACATCAGAAACCACCCATATGTTCTAGTCTAAGGTTCTCACCTACAGCCTTAGCACCAAAGTGTACACATTCCCCACCCCACCTACCAGGAAAAGCACATGGTGCTTTCCTAAGATAACTACTTTTAGCTTC
This sequence comes from Sciurus vulgaris, assembly GCF_902686455.1. Taxonomy (NCBI): domain Eukaryota; kingdom Metazoa; phylum Chordata; class Mammalia; order Rodentia; family Sciuridae; genus Sciurus; species Sciurus vulgaris. The sequence continues at coordinate 79,890,030 of NC_136476.1, forward strand.
AATGTATCTCTCTCTGAAATTTAAAATGGAGGTAATGTCTCCAGACTCAACATCACACATTTTATGAAGACCCTCCCAGTGTGTGCCTGGCACTCTGCTAGGCACATGAGTGTCTCAGGATTTGAGGAGCTTCAAGTGTAAAGGGAAAGCAGACAGGATGGCAGAGAACAGCAGTAGCACTAGGTCAGTGCTGAGAGTCACACAGGGAACAGAGAGGTTTCCCAGAATGTCTTTCTAGAGGAAGTAATACCTCACTAATCAATTTTGCATCAAATGCAAAGCCAGGAGACCCATTTGGGTTTCAGTATCAGCGGTCAGGTATGAGTTCTGGCCTTCTACAGTTCTTTCTCCATCTGCAAAATGGGGATAAAATATCTACTTCCAACTCGCTGTTTTGAGGATAAAACATGTAAACCCACCCACCACTGTGCCTAGAATAGCACTGAAGTTGTTTTGGCTTGATAATGCTCTACTCTTATTGCTAATGAGATCAAAAGTCAAAGGAATCTTATAAGAGAAAAAATACAACTCCCTATGGGGCATCAAAGCCAGTCTTGCCCAATCTGAGCATTGCACTTGGCTCACAGCTGTTAATCTCCTTGTAAATGTATTGTAATATCTAGTTAAGTTTAAGACGCTTCAGTTTATGCCATAATTAACATCTCATTGTGATACATATTACATCTATAACAAGAAAATGTATCATATGTACAGAATGAGTAGAAATATTAATTTGCATTATAAAAAAAGAAGTTTCCCATATAAATATCTGTGTTTATAAATCTACCCAAACACATACTTGGATTTGATTTTGGAAACAAGGCTCTTTTCTCTCTTGATGGGTATTCAATAATTGTTGCTTTCAGAGAGTGTATTTGTCATTGGTGACAGTATTACTGTGATTGAAGGAGATTGCTCAGAGGAAAGCACAGAGGCACTTTTCTGTTATCACCAGTGAAGTGTTGGTAACATGAGATCTTTGGAGTAATGGCACCTGCACTGACAACTCAGTGTAATTCTTGGTATTTTCCATGGAGTCCAAAGAGGGTGAGTACAGAGGCCTTTCATCATTTTCCTAAGAGAACTTATAAGGCTGCCTAGTCCTATACCCACACACCTCCAAGCTTTCCCCCATTCAGATCACCTGATTTTATGGTTGAAATTATTACAGTAATAGAATGTAATAGGTTATCGAGGTTCTAACCAAGGCCCACCTTACTGAAGCTTTCAAAGGCTAAGAGAGACACTGTCTCTTCTATTAAAACAAAAACATTGCAAAGGCAAGAAATGACTCCATAGAAGTTCTGTCCAGGGGCTGGGGATATAGCTCACTTGGTAGAGTGCTTGTCTCACAAGCACAAGACCCTGGGTTCAATCCCCAGCACTGTTAAAAAAAAAAAAAAAAAAGTTCTATTCTATTTTTAATAGTAAACAATGAGATTAATAATCTCAACAAAACACCATTTGAGGGCTGGGGTTGTGGCTCAGTGGTAGAGTGCTCACTTAGCATGTGTGAGGCCCTGGGTTTGATCCTCAGCACCACATAAAAATAAAATAAAGGTATTGTGTCCACTTACAACTAAAAAATTATATATATATATTTTAAAAATGCCATTTGATATTATTCTCATTTTAGAGATAGGAAATGAAAGTTAATGGGAAGGGGAGGAAACATGATCAAGTGTTAGGTGTTTTGAAATATTATTCTTCATAACAACTGTTTAGAGATGAAAAATATTTGTCCCATTTTGCAGATGAGAAATCTGAGTCACAGAGAAGTAAAATGAATCTCCCAAGATGACATGGCATCCCAAAGCACAGATTAAACATAAAAGTAGTCTAGTATGATTTCTAAGTCCTACTCACTCTACACAACTCACTATTGTGCAATATGATCAAGCATAACAATCAAACCTGAGATCAGGATATAAAATATTCTCATTTTAGTGCCCTGATAAAATGAAAGTGTGTCTCCAAAAGTCCCTCAGCTCAAATGTTCTGGGCATTCTAACCTTGGTTGACTCCCAAAAATCCAGTGTGTTTTTTCACTTTGCCAGGTCCAGAGACAGTAGTCAAGTATCTGCTCTTCACCACTTTACAAATTAATGTATACATTACACTCAGAAACACAAATAGAGATAGCTCAGTTTAAAATATTTTAATCAAACAGGGCAAAAGAGTACTTTAAGTTTCCAATGTTTGTGTCAAAACCCAATGCCTCTAACTACCTTCAAAGATTTAAAGAACCTACCTAGAAAAACCAGAGCATGTGACGTAGATCCTTAAGCAGACTGTGTTGTCCTTTTTAATTTAAAGTCTAAAGCTTTAAATGCATGCTTATGGTGACGATTAAGGAAATGCTAGATTAGACAGGGCATCAGATTACCAGGAATAGTACTCATTTAAGTTCATTTCCACCACCCTAGATCTCTGCTTGAATGTTATATCATTCAATCACAAATCTCTCTATAAAAATGTCTTGCTGTCTCTTAAACCCATTTACGCTCTATGCTTCAATGCCTTTCCTTGGCAACTTTTCCCATATGCTTAACTTCTTTCGGGAAAGCAGTTCTGTCTCAATTCACAGAACAGCACACCAATCAACACAAGTAGGGAAGCAGGTAAAGAAAGGAAGAAGGAGAGAGGCACACAGAGGCTAAGTAGGGTACAAATGTAGCTGGTACAATAAAAGTAATGTTTTAGAAGGAAAAGAGTTTGAGGCAAAAACAAAACAAAACAAAACAAAAAAACCTAGCACCTAGCCTCAAATAATCAGACAGCTCTGAACTTGGATTTATAACTTGAACACTCTGTACCATATGCAACCTGAGACTCACAACTGGTAGCACTACTGGGGATTTATGACTTATGACTTGTTCATATTTAATTTGTAACCAAACACTTCCCCTTCCTCTTAGCTACCTTAGAACTCTTGATTAACTCTTGTTTTCGCAGGTCAGAGGTTAAATAAAGGAAGGGAAGCACTCTGGGGTGAGATTGCCCAGAGCACCACATCCAAGAATGACCCTGTGCAAGGAACATTAAAATAAGTGATAAGACTAGAGATTGTTCCAGACAGCTGATGTTCAAAGCCGCCTTCGGGTACAAGGCTAAACCTTAGGACTAGAGAGTTGGCAACAGAGGCAGACAGGAAACTGGTCTGCTCTCAAGTTACCATCAGTGATGGAGCCACTCTCTCACCAAAAGATTTTTTTTCCAAAATATTTTTGGAAATGAAACCGAGGGGTTTGAGAAAAGGTATAGCAGGAATTTGTGCAAGCCAACCAGCCCTCCTCCTGCTTCACTAGACCACAGGAATCTGTCTCACCTAACAGATTGTCCTACTTGGAAGAAAACCTCTACTACTATCTAATTTTGTAGCAGCCCTGGGCCAGGATAAGGGAAACAAAATTGATCACACGGAAGCACAGCAACCCTACTAGAGAGGGTATGATCTAACTACAATCACAAGATCCACCTAGTTCCAGGCATCTGTATTACTGTGCTGCTTTTTATCTATTCCAAACAGATTTTTTAAAAATTAGAAGTAGTCACTACTACTTATTTATGAATTATCACATGCTAAGAGCTTTACATGCATTTGCTTATTGACTTTTCATGGTAATTCTAAGTAGGTGTCATTATATCCCCAGATAACAAATGAAGAAAGGAGCATAGGATAAGTAATTTGCTCAGGTCACACAGCCACAAAACAGATCAAGATGGAATCAGGGTTTATACTATACCACCAAGTACTTCTCTCAGAAAACAGCATCAGTAAAGTATACACTGGACAGCACAAACATTATCCATTTGACCAGGTATTTTCAAACTGTAAAAATGAAACAGTCATTAAGCTCATTTGTTTGACAGTATTCATTCATTCACTCATTCATTCATCTGGCCTAATACAAACCAGGCACTGGGGTAGAGAGTCGAATAACCCGTAAAAACAGTTCCCTCGTTTAGATTTGTATGTGAATCATGATGCCATTAGGAGTGACCCAATAGAGGCACCAAGAGCAAAACTTGGAAAATGTGAAATGGACTGACATATTGCCCCGAAGGGAGGTCAGGTCGTACTCCCTGTGCCCAATAGCCAGGTAACAGCTGTGGAGTAAATCAGTTTCCTCAACTGCATCCTTCATCAGAACAGAAGAACCCAACCTGAGTAATCTGAGGAGCTGGTAATTCAACATGTGATCAAAGTTGGAACAGGAAAGGTCATTAGTCATCTTCTCATAACCATGGTATAGATCTATCCCTCTGCCATTATTGATTTTTTCAAATAATCTTTGTGCTTACAACTTATTGCTTCATTACAAACCTGTAGAAGCAGTCTATATTGTTAGAAAAGCCTAAAACAGGCATTGTACTAAAATATGACTATATTAATAAATTTTTAAAAGAAACATTAAAAACTAAACTTTAGAAAAAAGAATGCTCAATCAGCAAACCTTTTAGTAGAAATCAGTTTCTCTAAATTCTTAAACTCATAATATGGAAGAGAGCAGAAAAGTTGCTTTTTAATGAGTAATTACTAACAGCAGAAAATTCAAATGAAGGTCAGAAAATTTATGCATTTTACTTAATTTTTACCTGCATTAAATCTTGTGACAGTTTTTTGGTAATGTATTATAAACAGTAATTCCTTATTATTTGTGATAGCAAAACACAAAATATACATACCCTAAACATGTGCTAAGATAAGGGTTAAATAAACTATATTAAATCCAAGTAACAGAAAATGATGTTGGTATATTTTTCAACATATGGGATAATATCCATAAAATAACAGAGAATGAAAAAAGCAGAGTGCAACCATTGTGTATCATATGCAACCATACACACTCATAGAGGACTAGAAGAAAAGATAAAACATCAAGAATAGTTATTTCTAGATTATGAGATTATAGGTAATCTTTGTTTTCTTTTACCTTCTTTTCTATATCTTATCTGGCTTGTGCATTAAGCATGCAGCACCTTAAAATGTAGGGGAAAAGTTGTCCCTTAGGTACTCTATGTTACTCATAATTCCAATAATTGAATGCAATCTAAATTTTACAATAATAAAATGATTTAAATAAATTATGAACTATCAAAATGATGACATGGTATATATATTCATTAAAGTCAGACTACAGCTAGAAAGATGCTTCACACACACACACACAAAAAAAAAATTTATATTGATATAAAATCAGACTCTGTAATGTATAAGTATTTTTTTCATTTTAATATTCTCCAAATGTGTTACAATAATACCCATTACTTTTTGTCTAGGGGTGTAGCTCAGTGATAAAGCATGTGCTTAGCATGCACAGGGTCCTGGGTTCCATTCCCAGCACCGTTAAGTGAATAATATTACTGTTTTATTAACTACGACATTGATACCCACCCCACTCCTGCCACACACTTTTAAAGAAATAAACAGTCATATCAGATTCCTGCTTCCCAAATCCCAAAGGGTTCTGCTAAAGGATGACAGGGAGAACAGAGTAGAAAGCCTACTTCCTTAATTTTAAAGTGTCTTAGGTGTGATGTCCCACCCCTTAAGTGGGCTCTCTGGATGAAAATAGCAGTTTGTAATCTTTCTTTCTTTCTTTTTTTTTTTTTCCCTGCTCCAGCATTCGAGATGAAACCCAGGGCCTCGCACATGCCAGGCAAGTGCTCTGCACAGAGCTCTACCCACAGCCTAGTTTGCGCTCCTTAATTACGAGCACCAGAGTCTCCTGCTCTTCTTCTGCACAGAGCACATCCCTATCTAAGGTTTTTGGTAGCCTTTTCTTAAAACAGGAGTAGTCCGCTTTAACAAACTCTGGTGGGCCTCAAAGAGGGAGAGACACTCACTTATCCAAGATCACTATGCTCGTGAAAGGAAAGAAAAGGGAGTCAAAATCTATTTTTCCTCATTAGATTGAGGCCAAATCTGTAAGATTAGAGCATTCACAGAAGCTTCTAGTAAGCATCTGTAGATGTCAGCCCAGTGCTAGACAGATAGCTGGGGTCAATAATGAACAGGACACGTAGCTGTCTAACCTCCAGGAACTCAAAGTCTCTTGAGAGAGACGAGGAAACAGTTAATGGTAATACAAGGTGATGATGCTGTGACCCAGCTGACACCAGGAGCTATGGGGGCACTGAGGAAGGACAACATGACTAGACTTGGGTACCACCTACATGAGGAAGAGAAACCAAATGAATGAGAAAGGACTTTCATCTGGAGGCAACAAAACATGACAGACACAGCTATAACTACAAATAGCTTGGGGTCCTCCATCCCAGAGTAAGAGTGGGGCAGGATTTTTCTTTGTGTGATGTTTTTGGAAGGTGATAGGGAGGGAGGGAGGAGCCTCAGCAGTGTAAGACTTAGAGAAGTCCAAAGAGCCTGGCTTGGGAAGAACTTTCTGTGCTCAACTAGGGAGGTTAGCTCTTTTCCTGAAAGCAGAGGAGAGAATCTGATCGGTTTTGTCTTTTTAAAAGATCACATAAGCAACATAGTGCTTAAGTAACAGTTCATATGAAGATGAACCAAAGGCAGAAGTGGAACCAGATAAGCGCATGGCTTTAAGATCAACATTGCTGATGAAAAGTCCTCAAGGAAGGAGGAGAGTCTAAAAGTGAGGGCTTCTGTAAAGCCTCTTTAGCCTACTAAATGCAATTTTTCCCCAGGACAGAGAATTGAACCCAGGAACACTTTATCACTGAGCTACCTCCTCCACCCTTATTTACTTTGAGATAGTCTCACCAAGATGCCCAGGCTGGCCTCAAACTTGTGATCTTCCTTCCTTAGCCTCCCTAGTCACTAGGATTACAGGCATGCAACACTGTCTGGCTACTGAATGCAGTTTTTAAAAGGAACTGGCTCTAGGAGAAGAGACCTAAAAAATGAGCTCCTGTCAAGCAGAAGGTTGCCTGCTTCCCTCAGAAGCAGCAGCCGGTGTCTGATACAGAAAGGTGGGGGTGCGGGGGGCGGGGCGGACTCAGACAGCCCAGAACAGGTGCGATTCCTCCATATACTAGCAGGCTCCCCCTGAGCTGTCACCTCATCTCTCCCAGGCTGCTATCCTCTGCAAAAGGGCAATATTTCCTGTTTACCTAACAAGGTGGTGGTATGGAACAAATTAAGCAAAATACTACAAAGTGCCTATCATAGTTCACAGAACATACCAGGCATTCAAATATAAGTAGCTTCTGCTATAATTGTTATGTAGGAGAGGTCTACTTGCTCTCTCAGGAGAGCGAATGGTTCCTAGCCATATTTTGGATTATTTTAAATGCCTTTAAAATGCTGAGTGCCACACACATATGGATATTCTTGATGATTAAGATTGCCTCAGTCACAGGAACAGTGGGATGAACCAACAGGGATTTTCTAAATTAATATTTATTCACTTAACACAAAATAAAGATTTTAACATAACATAAAGATTTTATTCCAAAGGAAGAATGAAAGCAAAGGAAAAAAAATGAACATCATAAATGTGTCACTAGTATTCTTTCAATCATTCCTTAATGAATGACTTTTCAATGACTACAAATACTTCCTTGTGCTTTCCTGACTGAAAAAATATCATATATTGTTCTTAGCTAACTCATTAGAAAAGACTTACTCCAGAGGATTTAGAATGCTATAGTGATATAAAATACAGCAATGATAATAAGACTCTGAGAGTTATCATTAAACAAACATATGGATGTTAGCATTTTTACCTTTCACAAATGTTTGAACTTAACTTTTATGGATCTAAAATAGAACAGCATCAGTTAATTGAAAGACCAGTTCTGCGCTCAGATCCGTTCATGGGATGGGATGAAAATGTCCATCGGGCACTGTCTCTATGCCTTGCCTCCTCTCAGCTGCAACCTGCAGATGATACAGAAGCTCCAAGGCAGAAGTGACTTGCTCAAGATCACCACGCTAGTGATGGGATGGCCAGGATTTGAAGTGAGGTCTCAGGTTCCAAAGCTCACGATTCTTTTTCTTTTTCAAAAATCACCTTCGAATTATAGTTTACAAACAATAAAATGTACCCATTCTGTGTATACTTTTAAATGAGCTTTGATAGTGGCATACAACTATGTAACTACCACCCCAAATCAATTCATTCATTTCTAGGACTCCAGAATATTCTCTTATGCCCCACCCACAAGAGTCTACGAATGTACACTAGCTCTCACCACTCTGTACAGAGATCATATGTTCTCCACCTGCTCTTCCCACCACCTCTACCTTTTAAAAATTCAATTCTATTTAACATGAAGTAAAATATACTCTTCTGACAAAGGCATCCACTTAGATAACAGGCATAGAGCACCAAGGTACAGAGCACCTCTGTGACACACCACCCAGCTTGCTCGTGTACCCTCTTTGAAGTCAACCCTCACCCCAATCTCAGCCCCTGGCACCCCCTATAATTTTGCCTTTTTTCATAATGTCAGAGAAATGGAATAATATAGTATATAGCCTTCTAAGTCTGGCTTCTAATGATCTTTCAGGCCACAGTGTATATTTTAGTTTTTTTACATACTGTATACAAAAGAGGGACAAGTTTAAAATAACACAGCCCCATGAACACTGCCATGTATCACAACTCCATGGTGCTGGTTGTCATTCTCCCCAAGTGAGGGGACTTTATAGGAACACCTTTAGTCTACTTAATACATTAAAACAACATACAATTCACACAGTTCATTAGCCATATAACACTGACAAACTATTTATGAATGGAATAAACCAAGTCTGTCTGCTCTGGAATTAAGAACCTTCATATTATATCATGCTTTCTCTTGCCTAAGAAATCATGCCTACCCCTAAGGCCTGACCATAATACTACAGACAGTGTGAAGGTTGGCTCCTTGACTAAAAAAGTCATGACCCAAGTTCTTTGCCACTTGGTTGAATCAAGCAAGAAAAAGGTAGTATAAGAGCAGCCAGTTGCTCCAAACTGTTCAGTTCTCTTGTTTGGTAGAAGAAATGAGAGCCCAGAGGAAATAAGAGACATACCTTAGAGCCACATATCCACAGAGCCAAAAAGACATCCCAACACATTTGCAAGTAGTTATGTCCATCTCCAGTGAATGACATCCTCCAACATTACTCTCTCCTTCCTTTTTTTGCTCTAACTACTACCAAGTACAGTACAAAAGAATGTGATTTCTTTTGTCTGAATTTAGTATCTAACTGTCCTGAAACACTTAAATTTCATCTGTATTCCAGAGGGAATTTCCATAGTCTGTTACCAACCAGGATTTGAAATGTGTATTTAGCTACAAAGTTGATGATTTTTCAGTCTTCTGTACATTCTGATAACTGCTCTGACTCCCATTTGGCTTAGTATTCTGTGGCTCACTTGGTCCTCAAACATTTGTTGATGATAAGTCCTCTTGCTGGGTCCTGGGGCTAAAAAGAGAATCAGACACATTTTCCAATTTTCAAGTGCTCATTGTCTAGTGCGGTACCAAGAAATGTAATTACTGAGCTAAATGCCAAGAGAAGTGTGCCAGGCATTTATGATCTCTTGCACGAGTGCGAGCACATGCACATGGAGGGCCTCCAAACCCATCGAATGTGGCAGAATTTCTTTCAGTCCTAACAGAGGTTGTGACTAAATCTAAAAATTAAACAGAAATGGTCACATTAGCAGATTCTTTATTTTATATAAGGACATTAGAAGATCCTTTATTTTGTAGAACAGTTGAATAAAGGCTAGTGGAACAATGAATCTGATAGCTATCCCCAGAAAAGGTTACCTGATTTTTTTTTTTTTATTAACAATTTTCTTCTTTTTCCTTTTTCTGTTAATACAAAAAAAAAAAAAAAAAGCAACCCACACCTGGCACTTTTGTCTGGGTCCAGAATGTAAAATCAGAAAATAAAATGGCAAGTCTTACAACTGTGAACTTCAATCAGCTCATTACAAACCAAAGAGACATATTTGAATGCATGTTGCTACATTCATTTACCTGTTCTGCCAAGCCATTCAATTACACGATTTTAGACTTTGTATAAAGAAATACAGCCATGTTTCTTTCAAAAGCTGGTATTTGGAGAAAAGTGATTAGAACAGCATGCTATGATACATTAATACAGTGGTTTCATTTAACGGACTATGGCAGTTTCTGAAATGCTCCCTATACTTTAAATTATTACACTTACAATTCATGACTTTAATGTGTCTCAACTTTTTTTAAACTGCTGTACAATACACTCCACTGCCACTGTGAATGCAAACAAAACACATTATCAGGAGAGTTTTGCTAGCATTTGTAATCTTAAGGAAAATCATTTTTAAAGGTGGGGAGTGGGTAGGTTGTTCAAATCACGTGAATACTGAGAAGGATAAGCACCATAATTGAGGGAAAAATGAGAGTGGGAGAGAAAAGGCTAAAGCAAGAGGAAAGTCTTAAAGCAAAACTTAACATCCCCTTGGAGGGACAGAGCACAAAAGAGCTAGAGTTTATTCTAACCAGAAGCAGCTGTTGCGTTCGAATTAGGAAGCATTCCTAATGAATCAGCAGTTCTTATAATAAATATACTCCCCTTTGAAATGTGAGGATTCTGCTAAGAGAATTTCTTTTGATATATTTTTTACATGAACTCATTAGACAGAGAAGAGGCAGGGGCTGAGCATATTCCTTTCTAAATTACTATGGCTATCTTATCCACATCATGTGCTCAAGGTCAGTTAGGCTGGGCATAGGAAAACAAAGAAAAGCAGTACGCTTTTAAAAACTTTGATTCGACCAGCACCTTTTGTGGATCACTAAAGTAAATTTCAGAAGGTGCCTCATAACTGCCACTTCTTTACAAATATCTGCCACTACACTAACTAGGGCCAGTTAAATTCAAAAGGGAAATCAGAGCTACACCAACAATGCAAGAGGCATTCTTTTTGCAACAAGAGGACTCCCCGTAATTCCAACATGGTAATCTGCTTGCATTGCAGAGTATGCTCTGTTCATCACACATCCCACTTGCCATTTTAAGAAAAGGGAAAAAAAAAGTACGCATACATGCATAATTTATTTCATCCCCACCTAGGTTCCATATTCCTCTTTTTTCTTGCATCATTTCTAACAGAGCTTTCTCTAAGCAAAAGGTTCTTATATAGACAAAAATTAATTTAAAGGTCCATGCTCCAGCATTATGCTACCCACCAGCTTTCTCCAACTTTTAATTAATTTATCAGTCTCCCCCCGCTCACTTCTTCCTACTCTGTCCCCTTCCCTTATGTGGTGGGTTTCCAGGATTCCTGGAGCCTTGGTGCAAAACCCAGGATTCCAGGAAGGACTTATGGGGTGAGTGACACAAGATGTAATAGAAAGACTGTTGGAGCTGTCTTTTCTTTCTTGCCCCAATACCAACAGTTCCTAAGCCTTAAACTTGGAAATGAAAGTGAAAGGATACTCTTCACAGAAAAAACATCTTGAAGCTGCTTAAAAACAATCTTTTCACAAACTTAGGCAGGACCTTCTATCTCACATGGTCCTTTTGTTCACAACAGGTTAAGAGAAGCAAAGGACAGAGATACCTGAAGATAACATAAGTTAAGGAACAAGAAGATTTAACTCTATCATTGCCACATCACACAGAAGAGGTAAAAATAAACAGCTCCTTGGACCATCTGGGGGTGGATTGTGCAGCTTCTGCTGCAAAATCAAGAGCCCTAATAGGGTTGGGATTCAGCCAAAGAACAAACCAAGGAGTCATATAAAGAGATTTCTCTGCTTAAAAGAAACATCTATTTTACATTCTAAGTAGTTAGAGGGCTTAGAAAGGCTCAGGATATTTGTCTGAGATCATCTGCTAGACGTTAAGAGATATACAAGAGCCCTTGTCTCTCTGACTCCAAGTCACACCCTCATGTTGCCTCCCATGTGACTTCCAAATCATGAATGCATGTGATTCTGCTCCCTGGGCAACACTACCTCTTCAGAACCTCTCACTTGGCTGTCAGGGTTTCATTTAGTGTCCTTCTCTCATGGAGAAGACAAGACAAAGAAGGGTTAATTTGCTTGACCAATGTTACATAATTCCATCTTTTAAGTGGGACTCAATGTCCTAGGAGACCAACTACTAAAATTATTTCCTCTTTGTTTTATAGCCTGAGTCTAACCTCTGAATAGCCTCCATGAATTCCCTAGACTGGTTTGCCCAGATTTTTATTCCTACAGAAATGCCCACCCTGCTGGCATTTATCTAGCTCAGGCTTTCATCAACCAAAAGGACAGCTCGGGAATTTGGGCACACTTTGTCCTGCACATGAGGCTGGACAACTACACTGGCTTTGAAAACATTTCACTTGATGCAAATTGATGAAATATATAAAGGACTGGCAGAGGAAAGGAAGTTCAGTTGTCTGAAATGTAAACAATGCTTTCTACACAAAGTTGTCCTCCTCAGAGCTTCTTAAGATGGGAAAACAAACAAACAAACAAACAAACAATTCTCAAGTGTTTAAAAATGATATTGTTTTCTCAGAGACTGGAATGAAAGGCAATTATTAATTCAAGCTTCACACATTAGAATTACACAACTTACTTAAACCTTGCTTTCCTTTTCTTTAAAATGGAGCTAACTCCCCCAAAGAGCTGTCATATGATAAACAGTATGTGCTTAGCACAATTTCCAGGTAGAAAGTAAAGAATAAATGGCAGCTGCGGTTACTATAACTAACAGCAGAGACTCACTAGGTAAAATGCAACAACTTGGGATGTAGCATCATGTGGTCATTAAAGTATCCTTTAGAGAGAAATTTGTTATAAAAATGATTACATACAAAAAGAAGATAAACTAAGTTTAAAAGGCATATTATCTCAAGCATGTTAATTTTAAAAGACGTATGGTTATCTTATATGTCTATTACATATGTTATTAGAAAAGGACTAAAAGTAAATATACCACAATTTCTACCTTTGGAAGGTGAAATTAAAGGTAATTATTTTCTTCTAAGTTAAAAAAAATTATTCAAAAGTCAGTTTTATTTTTCTCCTAGGAATATTCAATAGTCCCATCAACATTTTTAAAAAATAAACTATCCTTCCCTCTTCTTTTAATTAATTAGGCACATTTGTTTTTAAAAAAAATCAATTGGTTCTCTGTTCTGCTCACTGATACATGTGTATGCTTGTGCCAGTACCATAGTGTCTTGATTATGGTAGCTTTACAACAATACTTCAGAAGATCAGTAAATGTGTATCTTTCAGCTTTCTTATTTCTAAAAATCAATTTGGCTAAATCTTTTGGAATATAAATTTCCATAGAAATTTAGAATCAGCTTGTCAAATTCTATTAAAAAAAAGTCTAGTGGTGTTACATTGACTCTATAGGTGAATTGGGGGAGAAGTGACATCTGTATCAATCAATAAGTAACATCTGTAACAATCCTCCAGAGAAACGGAATTAATAGGAGCCAGACAGATAGACATTTTAAAGAATTGGTTCAGGCAAGTTTAAACTCTATAGGGCAGGCCAGCAAGATGGGAAGTCAGGCAGGATTTCTATGCTGCAGCCTTGAGCCAGAAATCCTTCTTAGCCAAGTCTCAGTTTTTGCTCTTAAGATCTTCAACTTATGGGGTGAGCACCATCCATACTATGAAGGGCAATTTCCTTTATTAAAAGTCAACTGATCAGAAATGCCAAACACATCCAAAAAATGCACTCACAGCATCATCTAGGTTACTGTTTCACCAATTAGACACCATGGCCAAGCCCAGTGAACATAAAAACATCCTGCTTTGAGGCCTTGAATTCACAAGTGTGGTTTATCTTTGTTTTTGTTTAGGTATTTTTTTAAACACTTTTAGATTTTCAGCAATGTTTTAACTTTTCAATGTACAAGTCATACAAATATTTTGTTCAATTCACCCTTAGTGTCACATATATTTATGCTATTGTTTATTAATATATATATATTTATGACATCATTTATTAATTTCAATTAACAATTTGAATACCAAATTTCTTTCCTCATATCATATGTAAAAATTAACAGAAATAGATGAAGGATCTAAATGAAAGAGATACTCTACAAAATGTCTAGGAGAAATCTTTGTGTTTGTGGGTTATGCAAAGATTTCATAAAACACAAAAAGCATGACTCAAAGAAAAAAAGTGGATTTTGAAATTTAAAAACCTATGATATATCAAATATATAGTCAAGAAGATGGAAAATAAAGTTCATTTGGTACCATAACACCCACGAACAATAGTCTAGGTATCTATCCAAAAGAAATGAAATCATTCCTCCTCACAAAAATTTAAACATGAATATTTATATAGGTTCTATTTATAGTAATCAAAACTTGGAAACAATCCAAATTCCCATCAAAAGGTGAATGAACTGTGATTCATTCTTACAATGGAATACTACTCAGCAAAGAAAAACAAGCTATTCATATGTGCAATAACAACTGATGAATCTAAAAAATGCTATGCTGAGCAAAAGTTAGTTAGCTACATGAATTAGGATATATGAAACTCTAGGAAAGTCAAAGCTAATTCACAGTAAAGGAAAACAGATCTGTGGTTGCCTACAGCAAGGGTTGATGGGGGTGACTGACTACAAAGGAGCACAAAGAAGTTTTGGGAGTGACAGAGATGTTCTATATCTTCTCTGTTGTAGCAGTTACATATCTCTATAGATTTATCAAACTCATTAAATGATACACTTAAAACTGGTAAATTTTAGTGCATACAAATATATACTTTATATATTTTCATTTCTTTACATCATTAATTTTGACATGAAAGTTAGATATTTTTAATTGACATAATATTTGAACTTATTTATGGAGCATAGTATGGTAGCTGAAGCACATATACAATGCATAATCAAATCAGGATAAATAACATTTTGATTTTCACTAACATACGTGCTAGAAAATTTCAAACTCTCAAATTGCTATAGCTTACAGTTACCCAGTAGTGTTACAGGACACCAGAACTAATCCTTTCTATCTGACTTTGTTTGGGCACCAGTTATCTAGCCTCTCTCTGACCCCTTCCCAGTCTGTAGTGACCACTGTTCCACTTACTTCTTCTATGAAATCGATTTTTGCCTGTTTGTTTCCACAAGTGAGTGAGAACATAGGCTCTCTATCTGTCTGTACCTGACTTATTTCACTTAACATGACCATCTTCCAGTTTCATTCACATTGCCACATGACAGAATTTCTTTCTTTTATATGACTGAATAATACTCCATTGCATAGACAAAGATTAGATATATTTTAAAACACTAAATTGATAAAATTAAAAGTTCAATGATATTTGAGACAAAAAAAATTAATAAAACATTAACACTGGCCGTTTCAAAATGCTGCCGAGGCCCTAGGACCTGTGACTGCCACCTCTCCTCCCTCTCCCCTCTGGGCTCCAAGGGGGAGCAACTCATGGAGCAACCGAAAGTTTTATCAACAAACTGCAGTATCTTCAGAGTCAAAATGACATCATATTCCACCTCTGCCCAGTGTTCAGCATCTGATAGTGCTTGCAGAATCTCTCCAGAATGAATCAGTAAGGTACAACCAAAATTGCCACTTTTGAAGATTCTGCAGGCAGCAGGTGCACAAGGTGAAATGTTCACTGTTAAAGAGGTAATGCACTATCTAGGCCAGTATATAATGGTGAAGTAGCTTTATGATCAACAGGAGAAGCATATGGTATATTGTGGTAGAGATCTTTTGGGAAGACTACTGGGACATCAACGCTTCTCTGTGAAAGATCCAAGCCCTCTATGTGATATGCTAAGAAAGAATCTTATCACTTTAACCACTGCCACTACAGCAAAGTACAGAGGAAAGTTTCAGTTCCAGAAAAAGAACTGAATAGAGTAATATTACCACACTGCCTACCTCAGAGCATAAATGCAGAAATTCTGGAGGAGATGAAGACTTACTAAATTTAAGCCAAGATGAGACATCTAGGTTGGACCTTGGGTTTGAGGAGTGGGATGTAGCTGGCCTGCCTTGGTGGTTTTTAGGAAACTTGAGAAACAACTATATACCTAGAAGTAATGGCTCAATTGATTTACAGACAAATCAGGATATAGGTACTGCCATTGTTTCAGATTCTACAGATGATTTGTGGTTTTTAAATGAGTCAGTATCAGAGCAGTTAGGTGTTGGAATAAAAGTTGAAGCTGCTGATACTGAACAAGCAAGTGAAAAAGTAGGAAAAGTGAGTGACAAAAAGGTGATTGAAGTGAGGAAAAATGATGACTTTGAGGACTCTAAGTCCTTAAGTGGTAATACTGATATAGAAGTTACCTCTGGGTATGAATGGCAGTGTACCGAGTGCAAGAAATTTAATTCTCCAAGCAAGAGGTACTGTTTTCGTTGCTGGGCCTTGAGGAAGGATTGGTATTCAGATTATTCTAAATTAACACATTCTCTCTCCACATCTGATATCACTGCCATGCCTGAAAAGAAGGAAAACGAAGGAATTGATGTCCCTGATTGTAGAAGAACTGTTTCAGCTCCAGTTGTTAGACCTAAAGATGTGTTTGTAAAGGAAGGAAATTCTAAACTTTTTAATCCCTGCAATTCAGTGGAATTCTTGGATTTGGCTCACAGTTCTGAAAGCCAAGAGACCATCTCAAGCATGGGAGAACAATCAGACAATCTTTCTGAGCAGAGAACAGATGTAGAAAATATGGAGGATTGCCAGAATATCTTGAAGCCATGTAGCTTGTGTGAGAAAAGATCATGAGATGGAAACATTATTCATGGAAGGACAAGTCATCTTACAACTTGTTTTCACTGTGCCAGAAGACTGAAGAAGGCTGGGGCTTCATGTCCTATTTGCAAGAAAGAGATTCAGTTGGTTATCAAGGTTTTTATAGCACAGTTGAATCAATGGCAAAGAAATATTAGGGGTACCAGGACACACATCAAAATGTCAGTATTGACCATCTCTACTAAGTGTAGCCCATGTGCTCATTTATGCTTATAAACATCTGTGTTCTGAATTGGTTTTGCTTTGAAACTTACATTGAACTTAAGACTGAGTATTTTAGATCTAGATGATCAGTTTGGGACTTCATGAACATGAAAATGATTCTCCCTCCAAAGATGAAAATCTGGGAGGGAACAATTACCAGCATAAACATAAACATTAATTCATTCATTCACTTAGCAAATTATTTGAAGATTAACCCTTTCTTTAATTTTATTCCCTGTCCTTCTGTTATGTAATGTTATTCTGGTGTCAGAATCCAAGGTAGTTATTCAAAAAATAGTACGACTGAGAAAATAATCTGATTAGTCAAATTATGAAGTACTATGAATCACTTTGTGTTGTAGTCAGGATGTCAGGTTCAGAGAAATAAAATGTTTTTTGTTTTCTCTTTTTGTTTTGAAGTGCTGGGGTTTGAACCTAGAGCCTCAAGCATGCGCTCTGCCACTGGGCTTATAAAAGACAGGGTCTCACTGTGTTGAGTGACCCCTTTTAGTTCTAAAAGAGACAGGATCTCACTGTGTTGCCCAGGCTGGCCTCCAACTCATGATCCTCCTGCCTCAGTCTCCTAAGTAGTTGGGTTTACAGGCATGTGCCACTGCACATGATTTAAACTATGTATAATGGTTATCAAATGTTCTGCTAATAGCCCTAAAATAATTTTGAGAGAGTATATACATTTTTGCACATTTAAAAAAATCTAGATATAGTTAACATAACGAAATGTACCCTTTGAGTAATCACTCTAAACATATTATAGGATACTCCTCTAACTGCAAAATATTTTCTTTTGAGGCAGTCCTTCAACCATTTCACTGTTTTCACCCTAGATAAGCTTTCCTTTTGCACATTTTTAATATGACATCTCAATTTTTAAAATTTAAGTACTTAAAAAGGATATACCAGCTAGTATATTGTATATTATATGTATGCTTTAAAAATATTTTTATCAAAGTTTTGGGGCAGTGTACATTAGCTGATTAAATTTATAGAAAAGTACCATCATACGTAAGTGATGAATCTTCAGAAAGAGAAGTTAGGAAAACTACCCCATTCACAATAGCTTCAAAAAAAATAAAATACTTAGGAATCAATCTAACAAAAGAGGTGAAAGACCTCTACAATGAGAACTACAGAACACTAACAAAAGAAATTAAAGAAACCCTTAAAAGATGGAAAGAGCTCCCATGTTCTTGGATAGGCAAAACTAATATTGTCAAAATGGCCATACTACCAAAAGTGCTATACAGATTCAATGCAATTCCAATTAAAATCCCAATGATGTATCTCACAGAAATAGAGCAAGCAATCATGAAATTCATCTGGAAGAATAAGAAACCCAGAATAGCTAAAGCAATTCTTAGCAGGAAGAGTGGAGCAGGAGGTATCACAATACCAGAACTTCAACTATACTACAAAGCAATAGTAACAAAAACAGCATGGTATTGGTACCAAAATAGACAGGTAGATCAATGGTACAGAATAGAGGACAAGGACACAAACCCAAATAAATACAATTTTCTCATACTAGACAAAGGGGCCAAAAATATGCAGTGGAGAAAAGACAGCCTCTTCAACAAATGGTGCTGGGAAAACTGGAAATCCATATGCAACAGAATGAAACTAAACCCCTATCTCTCACCCTGCACAAAACTCAACTCACAATGGATCAAGGACCTTGAAATCAGACCAGAGACCCTGCATCTTATAGAAGAAAAAGTAGGTCCACATATTCACCTTGTTGGCTTAGGATCAGACTTCCTTAACAGGACTTCCATAGCACAAGAAATAAAAGCAAGAATCAACAACTGGGATAGATTCAAACTAAAAAGCTTTCTGTCAGCAAAGGAAACTATCAGCAATGTGAAGAGAGAGCCTACAGAGTGGGAGAAAATCTTTGCCACACATACTTCAGATAGAGCACTAATTTCCAGAATCTATAAAGAACTCAAAAAACTCTACACAAAGAATACAAATAATCTAATCAACAAATGGGCTAAGGAAATGAACAGACACTTCACAGAAGAAGATCTACAAGCAATCAACAGATATATGAAAAAATGTTCAACATCTTTAGTAATAAGAGAAATGCAAATCAAAACTACACTAAGATTCCATCTCACCCCAATTAGAATGGCGATTATCAAGAATACTAACAACAACAGGTGTTGGCGAGGATGTGGGGAGAAAGGTACACTCATACATTGCGGGTGGGGCTGCAAATTAGTGCAGCCACTCTGGAAAGCAGTGTGCAGATTCCTTAGAAAACTTGGAATGGACCCACCACTTGACCCAGCTATCCCACTCCTTGGCCTATACCCAAAGGACTTAAAATCAGCATACTACAGAGATACAGCCACAACAATGCTCATAGCTGCTCAATTCACAATAGCCAGATTGTGGAACCAACCTAGATGCCCTTCAATTGATGAATGGATAAAGAAACTGTGGTATATATATACAATGGAATATTACTCAGTCATAAAAAATAATAAAATTATAGCATTTGCAGGCAAATGGATGAAATTGGAGAATATCATGTTAAGTGACATAAGCCAATCTCAAAAAAACCAAAGGACGAATGATCTCGCTGAGAAGCGGATGATGACACACAATGGGGGGGTGGAAGGGGGGCAAGAATGGAGGAAGGAGGGACTGTATAGAAGGATAAGAGGGGTGGGAGGGATGGGGGGAGAAAAAAAAGAATGAATCAAAAACTATTACCCTAGGTAAATGTATGATTATACAAATGGTATGCCTCTACTTCATGTACAAACAGAGAAACAAGATGTATCCCATTTGTTTACAATAAAAATGAATTAAAAAAAAAACATTAACACTCTAGAGACCAACAAAATAAAATGGAAGCTGGAAATCAGAAATGTAAACTTGCAACAAAACTGGATTTTTACTGTGAACCTCTTTGGCCAACCATGGCCAAAGTTAGCTTGCAAATGACAGAGGCACAAAGCAGAAGTGAAAGAAGAAAAAGCTAGAAACTTCCTAAGCCCACTGCAACCTAATGCTTAGGTGCTCAAGGGCTACATCTTTAAGGGGAAAACTTGTAATAAATACTACCAAGAGAAAACTTCATTCTTGACACTGTTACAGAGTGGTGGCAAACATCTCCACTGATATTTTCTAATTAAAATATTCTCTCATATGGATTTGCAATTCAAATTCACCTAGTATGGTCTGATAAAATGGCAAACAGATAATTTATAGAACACCCTAATTATTAGTATCCCTAGGTGATAACCAGAAACATAATTGAAATGCAAATCTACTCTAGTGGGAATCAAATCTAACCAAGCCCCCACACCCCCCAAAAAAATTCCTACAAAGAGAACCTATGGAAAACTAAAATAATCATATGCAGAATATAAAAGTGTTTAATATGCTTTAAACAAGAAGAAAACAATAAAATGAGTAGAAAACAAAAGAATATGAACAGTCAGGCACAAGTATAAAATAATCAAATGGAACTTGACAAAATGAAAAGATTAGACACAAAGATGGGATTTATGAGCTGGGAAATAAATGCAGATACAATATCCAACAATGCCTTCTAAATAGACAAGAAGAAAAAAGGAAAAAGAAGACAACATGAAAGAGCAAAAGAGCCTAACTCGCTCTTATCAGATTTCCAGATGGAGATAACAGAAAGAAGGGAGAAGAGTCAAAAGTCAAAGGAATAAGAGCTGAGCATATGCCTCAATTGCTGATTCAGAATTCCCAAGAAAAATACATTTAAAAAAATCCACATCAGAGACAAAGTATTGCAAAATTGCAGAACCCCAAATAAAAAACAGCAAGAGAGAATAAGTGAATTAGCTTAAGAGCAACAATTAGACATTTGTGGTAAATAAGTAAAACAAATAAGTAAAAGCAATTAGAAATACAAAGGAACCTCCTAAAACTAATAAAGAAAAATCTAAGACCTATCTTACTGGAGAAATGTTAAAATACTCTTTGAAATCAGGAACAATAAAAGAATATTGGGTATCTTTATTTTGACTCAGCATTGTACTGGAGATACCAGGAAGCACAACTGGACAAGAAAAGGAAATAAAAGATTTAAGGAAGGGGCTGGGGATATAGCTCAGTTGGTAGAGTGCTTGCCTTGCTTGCAGAAGGCCCTGGGTTCAATCCCCAGCACCACACACACACACACAAAAAAAAAAAATTTAAATAAGAGAAAGGGAAAAAAGGATAAAATAATCATTTAGAAACTATATGATATTCTTTTTGAAATCCAAAAGAATATATAAATAAGCTACTAAATTTAATCAAATAGTCTCATTAACATAATGAAGCCTTGTTAACATAAAGGTGTCAATCCCCCCAGACTGATACATATATTCAGTGAAAGTTCAATCAAAATTTCAACCAGCTTTTCATGAAACTTCATAATAAGTCTAAATTTAGCTAGAAAGTCAGCAGACCAAGAAAAGCAAAACGTAAGAAATAAGAAGGTGGGGAGACTTTCTAGAGAGATATTAAGACTTTGGTAACCAATACAATAAGATACTGACACAGGGATAGGCAAATTAACAAGTAGAGCAGAATAAAGAACCAAAAATAAGACCCACGCATACAGGGAAACTTCATATGTGACAGGGGTGGCACCACAAATCCCCAGCGAGAAAGATGGATATTCAAGACATGTTACAGGGACATGTCTTGGAGGATATTCAAATTGGGGAAAAATAAATAAAGGTGGATCCCAACTGTATACTATCCATAGAAAGCAATTCTAGGTAGATTGAAGATTTATATATGAAAGGCAAAACATAAAACCTATGGAAAAATATTCCTGATAACAATAATGGACAAATAGATAAGAGACAAATAAATATATTCATCCAAATATCTCTCATAAACAGACACAAAAACTCTAAACCAGGGCTGGGAATATAGCTCAATTGGTAGAGTACTTGCCTCCCACATACAAGGCCCTGGGTTCAATCCCAAGCACCGAAAACAAACAAAACAAAACTCTAAACCAAATAATAGCATACCATGTCTTGTATATATAGAGGATAAAATATCACTATTAATAAGTGGATTGGTTGAACATTAACAATTAATCAATGTAATGTATCATTTTGAAAGAATAAAGGAGAAAGCCATATGTTCATAGTAGTAGTTGTGGAACAATTAATAAAATTCAGTCCTATTTGTGATTAAAAAAGAAAAGAAAAAAGGAAGCACTAACTGGGGATGGAAGGAAACTTCCTCAATCTAAAGGCATCTCTGAAGAAGTCTATAGTTTACACTGTGCTTTAAGGAAAACTACAGTTGCCCCTAAGATTGGGAACAAAATAAGGATATTTACTCATACCACTTTTGCCCAACATAGCACTGGGGGTCCTAGCCAGTGCAACAGGGAATAAATAAAAAAGAAAGGCATGAAAAAAATTAAAAAGAAGTACAATTGTTTCTATTGTAGATGACTGTTTACATTTCTTGTAGAATCCTCTAAGAATTAACAACTGCAATTAGCAAGGCCACAGGATTCGGGTCAACATAGAAAAAAAAATCAATTGTATACATATAGCAAATATAATAATATAAACAAATAATTCACCAAAACAGACATGAAGACCTATGGAATAGAACAGAATACAAGGGGACAAATTCACATAAATACAGTTATCTCATACTAGACAAAGGTGTCAAAAACATACATTGGAGAAAAGATAAACTCATCAACAAATGGTGCTGGGGAAACTGGAAATTCATATGTAGTAGAATGAAATTTAACACCTCTTACCCTGCACAAAACTCAAAGTAGATCAAAGACCTAGGTATTAGACCAGAAACCCTGCACCTACTAGAAGAAAATGTAGGCCCAACACTCCAATATGTTAGCTTAGGAACTGACTTCCTCAATCCGACTCCTAAAGCACAAGAATCAGTAAATGGGACGACATCAAACTAAAAAGTTTCTTCACAGCAAACAATGAAGACAGTGGAGAGAAAGCCAACAGAATGAGAGAAAATCTTTGCTACTCTCACCTCAAAGAAGGCATTAATTTCCAGACTATATAAAGAATTTAAAAAAGCTTAACGCCCAAACAAAAACAACAAATAACCCACTCAATAAATGGGCAAAGGAACTAAATAGATGCTTCTCAAAAGAAGAAATATGAACAGTCAACATATATATGAAAAAAATGTTCAACATCTGCAGCAATTAGAGAAATGCAAATTAAAACTACATTGAAATTTCACCTCACTCCAACTAGAATGGCAAATATCAAGAATACAAGTAACAATAAAAGTTGGCAAGGATGTGGGGAAAAGGGTCCACTCACACACTGTTGTTAGGACTGCAAATTGGTGCAACCTTCTGGAAAGCAGTATGGATATTCCTCAAAAAAAAAAAAAAGGAATGGAAACACCATTTAACCCAGTTATCCCACTCCTCAGTATATAGCTAAAGGAGTTAAAACCAGCATACCACAATGATGCAGCCACATCAAGGTTTAGAGCAGTTCAACTCACAGTAGCTAAGCTATGGACCAACTCAGATGCCCAACAACAGATGAATGGATAAAGAAAATGTGGTATATACACACACAATGGAATATTACTCTGCTCTGAAGAAGAATGACTTTATGACATTTGCCAGTACATGGATGGATCTAGAGACTATCATGCTAAGTGAAATAAGTCAAACCCAGAAAACCAAAGGTTCAATGTTTTCTCTAATATGTGGATGCTAACCCACAATAAGGATTGGAAGAAGACTAGAAGTTCAGTGGATTAGACAGAGAGGAATGAAGGGAAGGGAGGGAGAATTGGACTGGGAAAGACAGTGGAATGAATCTGACACAACTTTCCTATGTACATATATGAACACACCAGAGAATCTCAATATCATATACATCCACAAGACTGGAATTCTAATTAGAATAAGATATATTCCATGTTTGTATAAATATGTCAAAACAGACTCTATATCATGTATAACTAAAAAGAATTTTAAAATTTTTTAAAAATTCTATTTATTGCATTGTTTTTAAAAAAATCTATTAATAAATGTAATAAAAACATTCAAGAAGGCCTTGAAGCCTGAAAATGAAAAAGATTGCTGAGATAAATTAAAGACATAAATATATGAAGAAATAGGCCATGTCCATGGAATAAAAAGCTCAATGTTATGATGATATTCTCTCTAAAGTGAGTTACAGATTAAAAACAATTCCAATCAAAATCCTACCAGATGTTTTTCATAGAAACTGGCAAGTTGACTCTAAAACACATGGACATGCAAAGGATCCAGAGTATCCAAAGCCATCTTGAAAAGACAACCACAATTGGAGAATATATACAACCAACCTTCAATTCTCACTCTAAAGCTATAATAATCATAGGGATTAGCAGACATATTAATAGTACAGAACAGACCCCCATGTCTATGATCCCTATGAAGGAGCTAAAGCAATTCAATGGGGAAAGTCTTTGCAGCAAGTGATGCTGTAAGTACTGGATAATCATATGGGGAAATGAACATTCACCCTGCATCATACCACACACAATAATTAGAGATAAATCACAAGCCCGTTACTTAAAAATTAAAATTATAAAGTTTCTAGAAGAGAACACAAGAGAGTTCTCTTGGCATGGGAGTAAGCAAAAGTTTCTGAGGGCAGAGAAAGTCTTAACCATGAAAGAAAAACCCTGATAACTGATAAACTTCATCAACATAAAAACACTTTGGTACATCAAAGCACACTTCATTAAGAAAACAGGTTAGTCCTATATTAGGAAAAAGTATTTTCAGAATATATATCCGACAAAAGACACAAAAATATGTAAACTCCTAGAACTTAATAATTTAAAGTGATTAAAGATTTGACCAGTCCCTTCATGTGCCAATAAATGGATTTGAAAAATGTTCATTAGTGTAGGGTGTAATGGCACATGCCTATAATTCCAGCTACTCAGGAAGCTGAGGTAAGAGGATCACAAGTTTGAGGGTGGCCTGGGCAATTTAGCAAGAAGCTGTCCCAAAATAAAATTTAAAAGAGGGATGTAACTTAGTGGTAGAGCACATGTGTAGGATGTAAAAGGTTCAATCCCCAGTACCACCCGCATCCCCACACAAATGCTCATTAGATAGTCATGAAAAAGGAAATTGAAACAACAATTAGAATGACTCAAACAAAGGCAATGGCTGAAACAAAAAACTACACAAAATATTGGTAAGGATGAGGAGCAGCTGGAACTCTCAAACACCATTGATGGAAGTGTAAAATGGTACAACTGCTTTAAGAAAGGTCTAGAAATTTCTTATAAAACTAAATATAAGATAATGCTTTATATACTTTTCCTGTGACATACCAATTCTGCTCCTGTTTACCTAAGAAAAATGAAAATATATGGCCATAAAAACCTTGTTAAAAATGTTCACAGCAGTTTTGTTCATACAGCCCCAAACTGAAACAACCCAGTTGTCCATCAAGAAGAGGAATCAACAAACTATGACAGGCATGCAATGGACTAATATTCAATAATGAATAGGAAGGAACTGTTAACCCAGCAACATGCATGAATCTCACACATAATATTGATTCACAGAATATTTATACAAAAGAGTAAAAATGATTTTATTTATATGAAGTTCTAGAACAGGGAAAATTCATCTCTGAAACAAGATCAGAGTACAGACATACCTCAGAGATACTGCAGTTTTAGTTTTAGACCACTTTATTAGCAAATGTTGCAATGAAGCAAGACACACAAATTTTATTTCCTTGTGCATATAAAAATTATGTTTACATTATAGTGCATTAAGTGTGCAATAGCATTATACCCTTAAAAACAACGTGTACATTAATTTTAAAATGTTTTATTGCTAAGATATTCTAACAAGCATCTGATCTGTTGAAGAAAATGGCTCTAACAGACTTGTTCTACTCAGGATTGCCACAAACCTCAACATGTAAACAGCACAGTAAAACAAAATCAAAATATATCTGTATTCTTTTTCCTAAGGGGTTGATGCAGAAATGAACTACAAAAGACTGTGATGGAACTTTCCAGGGTGATGGTAACATTCCCTATCTTGAAAAGGATTTATCAACTTGGAACAGCATCACGGAAGGCTGAGGTGGAAGGATCCCAAGTTTGAGGCCAACTAGAGCAACAGAGAATGGGCCAGTAGTGTAGCTGAGTGGCTAATATATGAAGAGTAATATTTAAAAAGGAAGCATATTGATATTTGCAACCTACTTCAAAATGTGTAAAAAAGGTACACTGATGAACAGGTAGATATGTAATAGGCCAAGCATAGTAAAATGCTCATTGTAAAGTACACATGGTGAGAATCCGAGCTAACTATTGGGGATCAAGAGAAGAGGAAATTTGCTAGGCTATAGAGAACAAATGAAAGGATGAGAAAGAGAATATATAAATATGACAGAAAAGCAAAACAAGGGAAGATCAGGGCATAGGAAGGGGTAATTCTAAATGGCAGATGGGGGGAGGGTATAATCAGAGAAGATCTTACTAAGAAGGCACCATTTGGGTAAAGGCATAAAGGAGGACAGCAAGTCATACAGTTTTATGGAAAAGCAACTGGCAGGTGGAACAACAGAGGCCAGACTGTCTGGATCACAGTGAGCAAGATAGAGACAGAAATGAAATAAGGAGCAATAAGCAAGGGGTCAGATCACCTAGGCCCTTATATTGCGGAGACTTTTCCCCTAAAGTAAAACCACTGGAAGGTTTTGGGCCAAGGAGTGTTCTGACCTGACAACCTTTTTAAGCAATCCCTCTAGCTGATAAATATAGTAATAAATATAGATGGATATTACCATTCTTTCTCAACTAGAGTTCCAAGCAAAGAACTAAACCTTGATGTCTTAACTAATACTTTGCATGTAATGAATTAGCTACTTTTATAGACATTCACAGTCATAGCAGTTATTTCTCACCCTTGGGAAAATTAAGAAAACAGTCATTCAACAAATCCTTTTTTGTGTTCTGGGATCAGATGAAGAAAACTGTTCAAGAGAAATTGCACTTAGGAGTTTACTATTGGAAACAGGGAAACCAAATGTAGTAATCCAGTATGAAATAGTGGTAGTGGACCAAGATGGGAACAGTGAAGGTGGAGAGAAGTCACAAGGCCTAGGTATACTTGAATATAAGGTAAAGCTGAATTTGCTGATGGACTCAATACAGAGTGTTTGAGCAAAAGAGAGAGGGGTCAAGGATAACTTCAAGGTTTTGGGCATGATCAAATGGAAAGATGGTATTGCCATTAAGTGAGATGGGGAAGACTAAGAAAGGAATAGATTTGGGAAGGAAAATCAGAAGCAGAATTTTAGAAATGTTATATAAAACTGCCAAGCAGATAGGTAAAAGAAGTAGACAACTGGAGTCCAAAAAGGAAAAGTCCAAGTTTGAGATTGATAATTTTGGAGCTGTCAGATGGTGTTTACAGCCATAATAGGACATTGGACATAATCAAGGGAGTAAATAAATTCGAAGACTAGGCCCTGGAATATACCTCCACTAAATAATTTGGAAGATTCAGTCAAGAAGACAGAAAGACAAGTCTGGGAGGTAGTAGGAAAACAGGAAAGAAGGGTTCCCTGGAAGCCCAAGAAGAGAATGTATTGAAGATAAGGCAGATCAAGAGAAAAAGAACAGAATTCATCACTATTTTTGTCACTGGTGACGATGACCAAACCAGTTTCAGAGGAGTAGCAGGGGTGGAATCTTTATTAAACTGGCTTAGAGGGAGAAGATGGAAAAGTCCAGCAACTTTTTGAGGAATTTTGCCATGAAAGAGAGAAGTGGAGATGTAATGGGAGAGCAAACTTGGTTCAAAAGAGTGATTTCTCATTTCCACCTTCTAAGACAGAATGAGTCGCCACATGCTCATGTGATAATAAGAAGCATCCAATGGTGAGGGGGGAAGAGAAAGGGGAGAGCTGATGGAATCATATCTTATGTGGTTGAGAAGGGCTTGGATCATGTAGTGATGCAGAGTTTTGTTCTTTTAGGAACCTTGTGATCCCAGGGGTTAAAGCATCATATATGGACAAATGTGCCCTTGGGTCAGAAGCAGTGATGGTAGCAACTTGCAGAATTTCTCTTCTGATTCTTTGTAATGGCTACATTTGTTACAGCAAGGAGGAGGAAGTGGAGGAGAAGTGGGAGAGGAAAACTGGAAACAACTGACAGGTCGTGTCTACCAACAGTAGTTTTAACACCAGTGGTCATGGTCTCAAGTTGGGCAGTAGATTCTCACAATATTCCAGATATATTCTGCCATATGCAACAAATAATACATGTGATAATTATGTATAAAATTTTTGTTCCTGTAGTCACAGGAAACTTGCATTATACCTGTATTATTTTAGTTAAATATTTATGCTTTTAAAATTATTTACAAATAAAATGTTGATGCACTGCTTGTATAGCATTTTTGAAAGCCTCAATTCTCTGGAAGAGATGGGATTATGGGTCATTTTCTTCAGTTTTTTTTTTCTTTTTGGTGTGCTATGCATTTATTTCAGAACACATATATACACATGACTCGAAAACAAAGCAAATTTTAAACAACCACATATAAAATATTGTAAGTGCATGAAAATACTCTAAAAGAATATGTCATCATAGTTGCATGCATATGGCAGGGTTATATATGGGGTTTTCTTCTATTTTCTTATAGCACCTTCAATTTGGCAGAAGCAGCTGGGTGAACAACAAGCATATATTGATTACATAATCGAAAATAACTTTTTAAGGAATAAAAAGAAATGTAAAAACTCCCTGAGGCTTCCACTTTCCACCTCCTTCAGCATACTTAGTACCCAAGACTTGAATAAATGATCATCTGCTTTCTTCATGATGTCATTGGCTTAAACACTTCCCTTTCAGGTATTTCATATCAATAGAGGACCCTGAATTAGACATTAGGACTTGAAATTCATTTATAGCCCTGGGATAACTATCCCTGTGCCTTAGCCCCTTTCGGCTCTCAGCAGACTGCCTATTGCTCTCCAGCAACTGACCTTCAGTCAGCTGGTGGCTGAGTTTGTTCTATGTCTAAAAGTGGAGACGCCAGCATTTCTGCTACCCTATCAGGAAAAAGACCTGACTGGAACAGATGGGTCTCCTGCCAGCTCAGTGGCCCTTTTATGCAAGGCCTCCTCAGTTCCCAGGACTTCTCTTTTCCAAACCTGCCCCTCCCCATCTCTGAGCACCAATGCCTTGACTTGCAGGTGAGAGGGCATGTTCTTTGTTCTCTTGCCTTTTGGCTGGATTTCTTGTTATGATCAAGCACTAACTCTCAATGTTGGGATCAACTCTGCTCTGAAGCCTCCCTTGCTTCTTTCTCTTCACTTGGCCTGACTCTGTTCTGCCACATTCTAAACTTGATCTCAGAGGAGCAATCCATACCAGAGGCCTCTCTTCCTGACATGCCCTCACCCTTCACTTTTCCACATCCCTGTTAGGTTTTCTGCAAATACCACCCTCCTCTAGCATCACAACTTACTATCTCCTTGGTACATGGCCTGCTGCTCAAAAATGGCCCACCTGGACACCCCAAACTCTTCAGGAGACAATTCTGTCAAATATAAAGTACCTGAACTATGAAAATGCAATGTTCTGAGTCCCTACTGAAAGTTCCTCCTAAAAGATGACTACAGTCATAAAGGTTGGAAAATGTACAGCAAACTGTCACTCAGAATTTCTAAGAAATTTGAAAAACCAAAAATTTCTCCAAATAAATGATTCCTAATTGACTGCAATAATGAGGAGAAAGGTACTGGAAAGGGAAAATTAGCATTTGTTCAGCAACTACTATTTTCAAACATTTACCTAGCCTAGTCACAACTCAAGGAATTAAGAATTACCACTACAGGTAAAGAATCTGACACTCAGCAAAGTTTAATAACTTTCTCCCAATAGCCAGCAACTGGTAGACAGAACTAGTATGAGTTTGGTCTTTCTAATTTTTTTAAGTTAATGGTCTTCTCCCTATACCATGCTGAGCTCCAATATAACTAAGAATTACCAAAGCAATTCTGAATTCCTTACCTAACTATGTAAATGATACTCAGATATGTACAAATGGTTATTTTCACTAATTTTTAAAGAGCATAAGTCTAAAGATACAAAGAAAAAAGATACTAACAGAATATTATGATGCAAAATTTTCTGTTTGACCTATTTTTTCTTTTAAGCCACCAACCAAATTTTATAAGAAGGTACTACATAAAAAGAGTTTTGAGGCCTTTTTGTTCAGTTTCAGACAATAATCAATTGGGAAATCCCTATCAGAGTTTGAATGCCAATTTCTGAAGGCCAAGTTCAACAGAACTACCACTCTAGGGAATCCTTCCTAGTCACTCTTCAGCCAAGGAAAGATAAACTGAGCACAGATACCCTATTGAATCAGCTAATGAAGTCTCATGCTTTCAAAAATTCAGCACCATCCAAATTTAGGTTGAGCTTTCAACAAATTCTAAGAATTTTTATATGCTGCCTGGAACAACTTGTACTACCTAAAAATTGTAACCTAAGCAAAAAGTCTTTGAAGAGACCATTCCAATGTATGCCCCCCATTGATCTTAGATGAATAATGTAGATTTCAGAATATTTACATAAAAAGAATAAACAAATATGTATTAGTATTCACGTGTTGAAAGTTCAGTTTGACATTTCACAAGGTGTACATGTATCAAAATGAGCATGATAAACTTTTTTGTCAATTAATATATGTACACATTAATATCTGTATATGAATTCAACAGAGTCATATCTTCAAACTCCACAGCTACTGTGAAACACCACCTACTTTCTACCCAAAGCAGAACTGCCTGGCCCTTCATGTGTGTCAATGACTTCCTCATCATTCTGGTCTCCTCTAAGCTTCTAGGTCATATTCTTTAGTCTTCCCTTGACCTTCCCATTACTAAATTGACTGCCTCTGAAATCACTCTGAAATTCCTTCCTTCCTTCCTTCTTTCCTTCCTTCCTTCCTCCCTCCTGCCCTTCCTCCCTTTCTTTCTTGAAGTACAGGGGATAAAACCCAGGGCTTCCCAGGGAAGAACTCTAACACTGAACTATATTATATGTCTAGCCCTATGGCTCCCAGTTCTGAACCGTTTCCTGTTATTGGATCCTAGGTGTTTGCTTACCTTACAAATCTTGCTATATCTGCTGCTAATACCATGGATAGTCTCCTCATTCTCCCCATGCATCAGACTCTTCTTTCCTCATGCCTACTTTACCCAGATTAGTTCTATGATCCATATCAAGATCCTAAAGGGCCATGTATCTTCTTTTCACCACTGATGTATGGGAATGCCTAATCCCTGAATGATCCAGCTATTTACTTTCTCTGCCCTTATGTGCAGGCTCTTATACACGGTAGCAAAAATTTCCATAGTAACGCACTTCTAAAAATTCTATATGGATAAAGTCTAAAACATCAACTGGAGCTTCAATGCCATCCAGCCATTCTTTTTTCACTAGATTACATGACTTTTTAAAGCTTCTCCATAACTACTCAACCTAATGTCTACACAATCTCTTCCTCACTCTTAAAATCTGATCTCATCACCTACTTCATCAAGAAGACAGAAGCTATCAGACAGAAAATGCCTTAACTTTCCAACATTTTCATTCATTCAATAATGTACAGACACCACTGGAAGTCTGTACACAGGAATCAGACCACCCAATGCCCTTATTCTAACTCTGTCCCTTAGATAAGTTACTTAACCTCTGTACTTTTGTTTAATCATTTCTAAGTTGGAGATAACAGTAGTATCATCCTCACTGAATTGTGATGAAAGTTAAAAAAGATAAATATATTGGAGCATTAAGAACATTGTCTGACACAGAGTAGGCATGCCACAAGTATTAGCCAGTACTACTATCATGATGACAATAACATATACCATATATATGTATCCCAGTCTGTATCCATTTCCCCACCCCTAGTCTGTTACAACACAGGTAATGCTGCCTCTTTTAGTGGGGTTTAGATGATGATATAAATAAATACATAAATATAGCCTAATGTAAGAAGACTCAGAAGACTAGCCCAAGGTCAAAAGGATATTAAAATACAGAGTTAATCAAGTTCAACTCTATAACTACATCATTCTGCCTTCCAAATTTCCAATGGATTTAATTTGGCAGAAAGTTCCTAAATACCTTAGCTTCTGCTAGAGAAGAGAAGTTCAGATTTGAGAAATGAGAATTTCCCCCAAGTAAAAATAGGCCTTTAAAAGCCTGAAACTACAAGTATGCATAAAATGCTACAAATTACGCAAGAGGGAGTGCTGAATTCTGAAGGTGGTCAGGGAAAGCTTCACTGCCTAGATGATGCCAACGGGAATATACTGAAGAGAAGTATGCAGAAAATCCCTGGCTGAGAGTTAACAAGGGGCAGGGAATGCCTTGATGGTGAGAAAAAGTTATAGCTGCTACCGGCAGGAAATCTCTTGGACATGACAAAATCTGTTTAATGAAAAAAGAGAACATATTAAAACTATTTGGCATGTGGGCCTGAATCAAACAGTACAGCATGAAAGTCCGCAGATCACCTGAGGACTGAAAGCAGAGTCCCTTCAAGTGGGGAGTTAGAGTTCCAGCAGCTGTCAAGGAATCCCGATCCTTCAAATGCTATTAAAGAGGTAATATAAAAGAACTTTAAGGAGTAACTGTGGATGTGGCAGATAAGAGATTTCACTATGTTGAGAACACCTGGAATCACTTAAGAGACATCTGTTATCATCTGGGAATCAGAGATTAGAGCCCGGGACCAATGGCTCAGGTCAGTTCAGAACAGCATTTCCATTTCTCCACAGTGTCTGCTCAGAGGAGGAGGGTCATGGGACCATGGGCTTTTCATCATTCCCTTGCGTTAACTCCCTGATTGGGCATTTAAAACTGTATGCATGAGTTGGGGTAAATAGCAATGCAAGCATTTTTAAATGAAGAGAAAGAGAATTTTTGAAAACTCGACTACCCTGAACATTATGCTATACTGATAATTCTTATTATACATGATATTTAATTCTAAAAATAATGATATTCGTTATTAATAATGTTATCATAAATAGGAAAACGGAAATTCAGAGAGGTGAAATAGCTTGCCTAAGGTCACACAGTCCACAAAAGAGAGCTGACTTTGCCACTGCACCTTTTCCAGATGAAACAAGAGGTAAAATCCCCGTTGGACGTGGTGGCGCGTGCCTGTAATCCCAGCAGCTTGGGAGGCTGAGGCAGGAGGATGACAAGTTCAAAGCCAGTATAAGCAACTTAGCAAAACTCTAACTCAGGGAGACCCTGTCTCTAAAGAAAACATAAAAAGGGCTAGGAAAGTGGCTCAGTGGTTAAGTACTCCCAGGTTCAATCCCTGGTTCAAAACAAAACAAAACAAAACAAAAAACCCTCTCAACATAATGCCCTTCTACAAAACTAGACCAAAGGCTTATAGACAAAAGCCATCTAAAAACTGGAATTAACTTTTAATAATACTTAAAAATTAATGTGTATAATTAGACTCCTCCTTGCCTAGCAGGTATATTAGTGCTAATTAATTAAGGAGGAAGTAGGGGCATTTTATGGAGTATATTCAGTCGGCTGGATAAGCCTGGGTGGTAAGCTGCCCTGACCCTCAGCACAGGGATAAAGTCATTCTAGTGGGCTGGGACTGTAGTCCTCTCCTGTTGCAGCTGGCCCTGCCATAGTCACAGACACCACCCCAAATGGTAAGGGAAGCCAAGAAGGCGTGAAGGTGGCTCCCCCAGACCTCCCTGTCCACTACCAGTTTGGGGGGATAAACACTCTCAGTACAGGTGACCCTACATAAGAGAAGCAGAAGTAGCAGGGCTCTGGCATGAGGGAAGCAGCACAATCTCCCACACATGACTCCAAGTGACCAGAACTACAAAACAAGGGAGATAGCAAGGGACAGGGAAACTGCAAAAGGATTTCATTCTAGAGATTCTTTCTCCAGAGTAAGAGTCTACAGATTGGTTGCCAGGAGCAAACCTTTCTCTATATCAGATTTCACTGATATTATTTTCATTAATTTCATTTAATTCTAAAATATGTTTTACTCACATTGTGATTTTTCTGGATTAGCAAGAGGAATGAGAATACAAAATAATTGCAAAAAGTCACTCTGGTTTAGAGGCTAAGGACTGGCAACACATCACACCGGCATGAGGTTCTAAAACTTAACACCTATAAAAACTGCCAAGGTCAGACCAAACTGTCAGAGACTGTGAGCTGCCTGAAGAAAAAAAGCACAGGTCCTTCCTTCCTTCACCCACATAACTTCCCTCCTTCACTCATTCACAGACATCAATGCCTGAACCAAGCAGGTACTTAACACATGCTTGGTTAATGAGTAAAGTTATCTGGTAATCCACCTACAGTTGATTTCAGATTTTTTAAAATCAGTAAATCTCCAGATTTAAAATGAGCTGAATCTAAGCTAAGGTACCCAGATTCCAGGGTCATCAACTCTAAAAAGTAATGTTCTAGTGCTGAATCTTAAAGCCACATGTGTCCTAGAAGAGCAGGATTTGTGCTGCCTTGGACCACTCCTGGGCAGCAGCCACTAGTAGGATATATGCGCTCTTGGCCACTCTGAAAAGCCCACAGAACAAGCACATTTTCATCTATTCCCTTCACTGAGACACTGTAAGCAATCCCAGAGTATGCTGGAAAAGCACGGCAGAAGAACAAGGGAATGACTTCTCCTGCAATCATTGTTTTTCAGTTAGCATCTTCACAGATCTCTACTCCTGGGTCAAATTAGAGCTGATCAAGCAGAGAGTGGACCCATGGACAACACTTACCTTCAAAGAGGAAGAACACTTATGATGCCCATTTGCTTTTAAAGGTTCTCATATAGTAACAGTATTCAGCTCTCATTTTCAGCATTAGCTGAAATAGTGTTCAAAGCCTTAAAAGGGAAGTGGGGTGGACATGAGGGAGCTGCGGAGGCATCACAGCTGCCTTGAAAGCCGGAGACTGCTGCAGTCACAGTCCATCAGTTTCATGCCTGTGGTTTCCTTTCATTCTGAGAGTCAATTTAAATTACTAATAATCAGGAAACCTACATGACAAGACATCCATTAAAGACAACTACTAATAAAATCAAAACTAAATATCAAATCGGATCATGGTACAGCTGGCTCCTGGGTTATCATTTAAGCTTGCATAAAGTGCAAACTAATACAGTGGAGGCACTGCTCCGAAGAACAAAATTAATTGCCTTTGTGAGTTCTCCCAACTCACAAAACTCCTTCAGGAAAGTTACTGCTTTGTTAACAAACAGTTGCCACTTAAAATCTCAGATGGTCTTACTATCACATACATGCTTAAGGGGTAAATTTTTTTTTTTAGTAACTTCTCAATAAACTAGGAGGCCACCTTACTACAATCACATGTACCCTAAGTACAACTGTATAATCTAATTTTAAAGTCTAACACAAATATCTTTGCCTTAAGGAATGATGTGACTACTTTTTACTTTACTTTTCCTATTGCCTGCTCAAGTTACTTCCAAACTGTGCTGAGTAAATATACACATTGTAGCCCAAGAAACTTGGCAGTGCTGAGCAACCTTATATATAAAATTTAACTGAAGCACCACCAGAGTCCCAGTCAGGTGAAAAGCATACCAAACTGATACCTTGGGCAAGTAACGCCTCTCTGGGACTCATTGGTAAACAGAGGAGGGACAAAGTGGATCAGATACTAAACTTGACTGTAAAATGATGAGAGTAGAGTTTCCTCATCACCACTGTCATTCTGGTACTTACTTGTTGAAGAATGAGGACCATGCCATGGGCATGCCCTGACTAAGACATGAAGATAATATAACTTGTTTAATTTCTGTAACAAAACCGTGAAGGGGAATGACTATCGCCATTTCCTACGTAAGGTAATGGAATTCAAAAAAAGAAAGCCAGATCCACAGTTTCTGGGTAGAGAGGTATTTGAACCTCGGTTTGTCTGATAAAACCTAACTTGCTATTTTCTTCCATTAAGAAAAAGCAAATATTTCTGTGAAACTAGATTAGATTGCCTATACTGCACATATCCAAAATCATCTTAGTCCATTCCACAAGAGGACACACTGACATTCTAAATTCCTAAATCCGCTTTCAATTCAGGGTTTTTACACCTTGTTTACATTTATGTAACTTTTGAATAAACTGGAGACAGAGCTTCCCAGGAGCCTTGACAACCTCCTGCAGGCTGCCTATGGCCTCTCACAGCTTTTGCCAGAGTACATGTTCTGTTCCCTACCGTTCTAATGCATGGCTGAAATGCCAGACAGTGTTGTTGGAATGGCCCTATCCCTCTGGCCTCATGGTCCAAATTTTTTGCAAAGCAGTTACAAAGGCAATTTTGGAAACACAACTCTTAACAACTCTCCCATCTGGTTTTCACACCAGCCCCTTCCTCCATAAGCTCACAGAAGTCATAGTCAG
This sequence comes from Sciurus vulgaris, assembly GCF_902686455.1. NCBI lineage: Eukaryota > Metazoa > Chordata > Mammalia > Rodentia > Sciuridae > Sciurus > Sciurus vulgaris. The sequence continues at coordinate 79,926,489 of NC_136476.1, forward strand.
CTCCTGTTTTCTGGGAAACTAGTTGTCTTTTCATCTTGCTGGGTATACGTTATGTCTGTCTGTCAGCAAATTGGGAAATGGTCTCCATCCTGACAGATACATTTTGTAAAGCCTTAAAAGCACATACACTAATGTGAAGGAAAAAAAAAAAAAAAAGGGAAATTTTTCTGGTTTGGACTCTGGCTATTTGCTCTTTACAGCTTAAGTGTCAAGGGAATGGGATTTCCCAGGTAGATGTACTAATGTAAAATGCATTAGTGTTAAGGTGGGGGCTCCCAATCCACCCAGGGCCAAAGGGTTAATACAAAATGACAGAATTTAATGACTGCTATTATGGTTGCCAGGCAACCCAGAGAAGGTGTGCCATAAAGGCCTAATTAATGAATGAGGTAGCAAGAGTTTCTGTTAAGTTGGTAAGCAGTTCACAGTTCACCATTGGTTGGCTTTGCCCAGATGGTAATACTCTTAAGCTTTCTTAGCTCCACTGAGCAGCAGCAAAATAATGTGATTATAGTTGCAGCTCTGACTAAAGTTCTGACATCCTTTCCATACTCAGTGCAATTTCTAAAGTCAGTTGAAACAATAGCTTCTTGCAAAGATTCATAGTGAGAATGGTATGCTTGCATTTTGTTCCTCAGATGATCCAGATCCACAGGGACACTGGAATATTCTTTTCTGTAGTAAACAGTGTAAGTAGACAAAAATTCAGGACCCGAACTGCATTGCCACTGGACCTAGAGGTTTTCTTGGGGAAAATGTTCTTTCTAAAGGACTGCCCTGATGATGGTAACAAAGGACGACAACTAGGTGCCCACAACTCGCTAAGACCTGTACTAGTGCTTTACATTACTGCTAGCTTCCACAGCTCTGAAAGGTAGGTATCACCACTCCTGTTTTATAAGCTAAGGCTCAGAGAAGCCAAGAACCCTGCTCAGCATCAGACACACTGCTAGAATGTAGCTGAGTTCAAATTTAAACCTATCTCTGCTTACTGCACTATGCTGTCACTGCTGTGGGTGACAATCATGAAGACAACTGCCCACCACCTATGTGTACTCAGGGGTCCAATACAGAGCTAGTCCTTAAATATCTAGTATCTTATTTGATCTTCATCCTTATAACAACTGAGATTTTACTGGTATTACTAATCCCCTTGTTAAAGAGAAGGAAAATGAGGCTCGTTTCAACTAGTAAATGAGGAAACCAGTCCTTGAACTCAAGCCTCTGAATGCAAAGCTGCTCTCCTTTCACTGTGCTGCATCACCGTAGTAACAACCACTACTCATTATTAAAGGCTTGCTCTAACTTAATTTCCATACTGAAAATGGACAATATACTCAATTACCCTGTTCCTTCCATGTCACCATCATCAATTAAATCCATGAACTTCTTTTTAAAGAGTGTACCTTCTACATCCAAACGTAGTTCAAAATCACCACATATTCAAACAGGGGAAAGCCTCTGAAAGCAGGTGTAATGGATTGACAAGAGAGGAAAAGCAGTTTTCTTCACCCTAACCACCAGCCAGGTCTTGAAGAAAACAAGAGGGGGTGGAAGGGCGGGGAAACACAAGAGGCAGCTGCCTCACACAGCCTGAGCTCCCAGGGGAAATGCTCTTAGTCTTCAATGGAGGAGAGTCTGTGCATGCTGAGGGGCCAAAGGGGGGCCCCAAATGAACAAAGGTAAAGAGAAGAGGAAGAAAGATTGGTCTGAGACCAGTTAAAGTGTTCTCATTAATGGGCCTGCAACTTCAAATATAATCAAAGTAGAGGACCCAGCTCGGACTAGCAAAGGATCAGAAGAATCGCCCCTCTGATCTTTTCATTCACTGAAATACAGTCTTTTACAAGGCCCAGCAACTAGTACAAACGTTCACTTTTCTGACTATCAGGGCTATTTAAAATACATTCAGACTCCTTTCACACTAAATCTTGGCAGTTAACTTAATCACTATTAACATTTTCTTATGGGTTGGGCCATGATTATTTACAGCTGACTCTTATCTATGGCAATGTCTAAAATCCAATATTGGTTTCTTGCTGCCATCAAGTATATATGCAGGCTGCCTCAGTCTTGCTGTTTGTGAGCAGCTATTTATAAATACGAACAACTCAGTGCTGGTTTGGGAAAATGGAATTACAAGAGTACATCTTTGTTTAAAAGAAATGACATTCATTCATTCATTCATCAAATTTTCCATAAACATTTAAAAGGCAAAGTGATAGGGGATTAGCAAAGTGTTAGTACAAAAATCAGAACTTACAGATTATAAATAGCACTCCTTCCAAGTGTCTGAGAGAGAGCTGGATTCTGCCTTAGCGAGCTGGCCAGCATGTTCACACACCTTCCACGTGAAGTCCAAACCTACTACATGGCATGTAAAGGCCTTCATCTCTGAGCCTCCCAACTTGACTCCCTACCATTCCCCACAGAGCTGGAGGGTGCTTCAGCACAATGAATGACAAGCCACACAGAAGCACCATGCTCCCTTGTTTGCAGGCCTCTATATTATTCAATTTGCTTATAATGTTCTTCCTTATTCCCATTCCTGTCCAAATTCCCTACTCACATTACCACTCCTGGTTGCCCTGTAGGTCTCATCTCACTTCCCATCTCCACCAATTTAAGTGATCCATGTCCCAAGGGGCTTTCGGGCTTTCATACACTTGTTACATTGAGTTCACTGGTTTGACCATCTCTCCACAAGGACATCTTATCTCTACGTGGCAACTGCACTGCCTGGTTCACAGCAGAATGAAGCAATGTTTACTGAACCAGTGCTCACTCGGTGGATGGACTATTCCTAACACTAACCCTATTCTAGTGTGATCTCTGCTGCCCAGATTGTTAACATGGAAAATTCCAAATTTTCCTTCCCTCCTTCCTTCTTTTCGAAGGTACTGAAATACTCCAACTCTTGTATTGTTAGCACCTGATGCTCACCCCCATTTTTAAAGTCAGTTGGTTGCTCCAATTAACCAGCATTTCCCATCGTAACCCCCAGACTGGGAAATTGAGAGTTACTATATAAAACAAGCACCACTGACTAAAGGAGACTGAAAGAGGAGGAGCCATCAGATCACCTGTGGAGCATCTAATCAACTTCTAAAACCACACACACCTAACTTTCCTAATGAGGCTTCCTATGAATTTCATCCTGTAGTGGTACTGAAAAGTAAACACCACATTCTCAACTCTGTTGGCTCCAGGCCAAATCTGACTTCAACTTTGGCACAAAGAGTTAACCACCTGGAGTGAGCAGAGAGAGGGGAGGAGAAGAGGAGAAGGGAAGAGAGAGGACAGACGGAGCATAAAATTACAAAAAAAAAAAAAAAAAAAAAAAGTTACCGAGCTGACTTCAGAAGAGAAATCTGGTTGATTTTAAATGAAAGCTAGGATGCAGACAGGAGGTGGCAGCATGGACTTGAGGTCTGAGAATCAAAATGTCTGGCCAGGCCTCCCCAGGCTTTTCTTCAATGCTGTGTCACAGACACTGAATTACAACCTCTCTGAGTGCAAGCTGTCCTCCAGAAAGCAACTCACTTCTTAGTCAAAATGATATTCTGAGAATAAAAAGAACAGTAATTCCCAAAAGAATGAAGCTGTAAAAAAAAATACAAATTATCCCCAAGTGCTTTTGTAGCACATACAAATGGTCAAAATCTGAACCTGCATTTTGGTTTTGACTAATATTTCAAATTGGCTTTGAATCACTCCAAAGTATGAAATTGGCTTTAGTGTCAATCTGGCTCCAAAGCTATAACAAATGCATCATCAGGAAAATTCTTAGCAAAGAGAAATTTAAAAAGCAACTCTTACTCCTTTTTGAACTGTTTCAAAGAGTCCTAACTTTACAGTAAAACATCCCTACAATTGCAATGCCACTCAGAGCACAATGACACCAATTATGCCATATGCCTCACTAATTGTTAAACCTTTGGATACAGTTAAAATCTTAGAAGTTGAATATGAAATGCTCTCGTGACCCTTGTTATATTTTTGCTCAAAAATCTTCAATATCAGCGTAATTGTGAGTTAAATGCTAAAATTCAGTGACATTCAGAAAAGGAATTTATAAAGCCTTTTAAAACACTTAAAAGCTGAATAGCTTAGGTCTTTGATGTGACTAAATGCTCTGCAAACCAACTTGAGAAAAGTTTCCTTCTGTCCAGTACACACAGGCAGCTGCCCAGCCCGCAGGTTCTAGAGTGAGATTTGGAAGCATTTCAGCATCACCCTCCTCATAATTCAAACCCTGGTTTATGTCTGCCTTTATAGGTCACTGTGGGCCAGATGGAAAATATTAAGGAAAAGATATTGCAACTAAAGCAGCAGGCCGTGGTGCATGGTCGCAAGCCCCAGCTAACCACAAGCAGATCTGCAGGCGGGCTCTGCTCTGCACAAGCGGAGCTCTGGAGCATCCTCTGACCAGCAGCAGGAGGGCCCCAGCCAGAAGAGAGCAGCCACTGTGCCAAACAGACTGTGCGGGTCTCACTGCTCGGATGGTTCCAGAGAAAGAGGGAGAATCGATGGACTCCTTTGTAAACAACTTCTTGTGCTTTCAGGCTGTGACCGACTTCAAAGGTGGAATAACTTAATCCAAAAATTATGCCATGGAAATCTTGAGGCAGTTTTCTTCCTGAGGAAATACCTATGTAGCTCCATATAAACTGGATTTTAACAGGTAAACAACAAATGACAAAAGAAAAATAAGCTCAGCTTTCAGCAAGTAGGAAAAAACTGTACAACTGAATACTATTTAAACCAATTTTCAGCAAAATCTGATTGGATATTAGTGAATGCAGATGTCAGACATCAAAGTTTGTGTTTTGCCATGGCATTACTTTTATGTCCAACTCTATTTACAGTATCTGGTTCATGGTGTTGACTTATTCTCAAATATGTGTGGAATACAAAGTTTGAATTAATGATAATGGCTGAAATTTACTAAAGGCTTGGTCTCCAACAGGTTATCTCAGGACTTTATAAGTACTAAATTTCCAGAAGAATTCATTTTTACCAAATACTTAAGATAGGTATCACCATTAATCCCTTTATGCAACAGCTTAGGATAATTCAATAGTAACTTGCCTAAAATTAAATCCAAGTCTGAATATGAGTCCAGATTCTTCCACTACCCCATGCTGCCTCTCTGTATCACATGAACATACTTTAGCCATTCCAAGCAAGACCATTTCCAAAATGCACTAGACCTTGAAGTCCTTCAGGACAAGGATAGTGCTTTATTCACAGCCGCATCTCCAGCAGTCAGCACAGAGCATGAAAGAATGAAAAGAATGAATGAACAGAAGGAAGAGCTTCTTGGCCTTTAGCAGTTGCCCATGCACACATACCCACATAGGTAGTGTCAAATTTGTGCCCAAGGGTCGCAAAAGAGGAAATCAGTACTTGCGTGATTCTTGATAATGGAAGAAAAACAAATTGGCAAGTAAAGAGATCTTAAATGTAAATTTTTAACATAGGATCCAGAGATCATAAAAGGGAGTTCTATGAAAACCTTTACTGTCTATAAAACTTTATAAGGACACCCAAAAATATTTTTGGAGATGGTTCCAGGAACTTCCAGCAGATAGTCTAAGGATCATATCACCTAAAAAAGTTAGCCACATAAGGTAATAAAATTGGAGAAGACACTTGGAGGCCCGAGTGGGAAAGGTCAGGACTCTTGTGCCTAGGATCTGAGCTGAAGTTATACACTCTGAGCAGTCACCTAACTTAAGCTCGATCACTCTGAAGTTCACTGTTGCCATCTGTAATTTACCAGGTGGTGACAAGAATTGAATGGATGGTGAATGTTAAAGGTATTAGGCATGATATCTCCTCTCCACCTGGCAGTGCTCCAAGCATGTAAACTACACAACAATAAAACATGAACAGGAGATGGTACAGAACCACTAAAGGAAATATAACGAGGGGAACAGCTGCTCTTATTTTTCCCTGAAACTGTTTTTTGTTTAGTTGTCTAAGAGTAAAAAGCCAAAAAACAACTTTTCCCAAAGTATCTACTATACCATCTCATTTCTATCGTTAAAAGTTAATATCTATATTTTGAACTAGATTTTTCTGATGTAAAAAAAGATGGATGGTACTCCTAAGTGCAGAGCAAAACAAACAAAAAAACTGTAAAACTCCTATGACACCAGTGGAAAGAAGGAAACATGGATACTGTCTCCAGCCTGATCCACCTGTGCAGAGAAGAACACTTTTCAGATCCTCCCAGATGTATGCAGCCTTTGAAGCTACTTGCTTTGACATCATAATTACAAAATGGTGCAAGGGCTGTGAGATCACAAACAGATGATGATTCAAAGAAGAACAAACATCAAGAAACAATCTTTTACTTGCAAAAGATATTAAATAATAGGAAAATACCTTCAGAACACAAAGACTTGAGAAGTTTGAATAAAAGTAATGAAAACTCAGGATTTTATTTTTTTGCTCATAACACTTATTGGTACCAAAATGAGAAAAAAAAAAAAAAAAAACCAGGAAAGAAATATTTAGGCATAAATCTAACAAAAGACATGAAGAAATTTTATGCTGAGAACCACAAAAAATAGAGGGAAAGAATCAAAGAATAGATGGAAAGATGTACTGTGTTTGTGGATTGGAAGATTCAAATATTGTTAAAATATCATCTTTCTTCAAGTGGATTTACACACTCAACCCAATATCAGTCCAAATCCCAGTAGGATTTTCTGTAGATATCAAAGACCAAAGAATTAGAAGAGCAAAATTTATATATAAAGGCAAAGGAACTAAAATAGCTAACACAATTTTGAAATGACAAAAACATAGAAAAACTCAGGTTATCTGATTTCAAGATTTACTATAAAGACATACTTAATACAGTATGGTATTGATAGACACACAGAACAATGGAATAGCATAGAATTCAGAAACAGACCCACACAACTGTGTGTGTGTGTGTTACCAGATATTCTTACCACTGAACCACATTCCCAACTCTTTATTTTTTGAGACTGGGTCTCACTAGGTTGTAGAAGTTGACCTCAAACTTGTAATTCTCCTGCCTCAACCTCAGGAGTCTCTGGGATTACAGACATTTGCAATCCATGCCAGGCTAGTCAACTAATTTTTGCAAAAGTGTAAAGTTGATTCAAAGGAGAAAAGATGGTCTTTTCAACAGACGACACTGGAACAACTAGATGTCCACACAGAAAAACAAAACAAAAAACAAACCCAAACCCACAACTTGTACCTTATACCTTTTAGAAACTTTAACTCAAAAATGGTTCATAGGTCTACAGGTAAAACATTAAACTATAAAACTTCTAGAAGAAAACATGAGAGAAAAATCTTTGTTACTTTCTGTTAGGCTAAAAAAATTCTAGATATGAGACCAGAAACAATTCATAAAAGGTAAGATTGATGTATTAAGACTTTATATAAATTAAAACCTTTTGCTCTGTGAAAAAACACTGTTAAGAGAATGGAGACTATTCACAGACTGGGAGAAACCATTTGCAAATCACACATCTGACAAAAAATTTATGTCAAGAATACTTAAAGATCCAGGCATTGTGGTGCATGCCTGTAATCCCAGCAATTTGGGAGACTGAGGCAGGAGGTTCACAAGTTCAAAGCCAGTTTCAGCAACTTAGCAAGGCCCTAAGCAACTTAGTGGGAACCTGTCTCAAAATAAAAGATAAAAAGGGCTAGGGATATAGCTCAGTGCTTAAGCACTCGGGTTAAACCCCCAGATAACCCCCAACACACAAACAAAAAAATGAAGAACTCTTAAAACTCAATAATAAGGAAGCAAGTCTATGTTTAAATAGGCAAAAATGTGAACTTTGCCAAACAAGATATACAGATGGCAAATAAGCACAGAAAAATACACCCCAAATCATTGGTCATTAGAGAACTGCAAATTATAATCACAATAGATTCCTTTACATGTGTAGTATAGCTAAAATAAGAAAATAGTGATATGAAATGTTGAAAAAGATTCAGAACTAGAATTCCTATATCTTACAGGTGCAAGTACAAAGCAATACAGTCACTTTGGAAAGCAAGCAGTTTTTTATCAAGTTGTATATGTCCTGAGCATACAACCAAGCAATCCTGCTCCAAGCTATTTGCTCAAGAGAAACAAAAACTTGTGTTCACACAAAAAACTATTCAGGATTATTTTTAACAGCTTTATTCACAACCACAGAAACATGAAACAACCCTAGTGTCCTTCAATGGAGAATGGATAAACAAATAGAGGATACATTTATATAATGGAATACCTACTGAACAATATAAAGGGATAAATCACTGATACACACAACATGAAAAAATCTCAGAGTGGAAGATGCCAGATCCCAAAAGGTAATCCTGCCTGATTCCATTTATGACATTTTAGAAAAGGCAAAAACTATGAAGATTGAGATCAGTCAGTGGTTGGGAGTAGGAGGAGGGTATGACTACAGAGGGCAGCAAGGGGACTGGGGAAGGGGGAATTACAGAACTGCTTGTATTTTAATTGTGGTGGAAGCTACATGATTGTATGCATGTCTCAAAATTCATTAAATTATACATCAAAGAAGACAGTTTTACTGTTATGTAATTAAGTAATAAAGATGGAATTTAAAAGTCTCAGAATCTCTAAATTTTGATAAATATGAATAAACTTTTAAAATACAATTATATAATTTAACTTAGAATGCAGATTCTGAATGAAAAGAATCATGCCATGTTTTAGTATTACTTTAGGCAAGTTACTTAATCTTGCCAAGCCTCAGTTTCTTCATCTGTACAATGGGAACCATAGTGCCCTCTCACAAGGTTAGTATGAAGATTCAATGAAAGAATGCATGGAATATATTTGTTGAATAGTGAGTTTTCGATAAATGAGTTGTTACCAAGTTTTTATGCATGTTTTAACACAGTTTTTATTTTTAAGTTCTGAAAAAGGAGGACATTACATTCACCCAAAATGCAGAGCTATTATAAGATGATAATGGGATCCCCTGAAACCAACATTTACCTGTTGGTAATTTACCAGTTTAAAACACACAGATGACTACCTAATTATCCAGCTTTCTTTATCAGGGGTCAATATTACAACAGATTGTTATGGGCTTGCTCTATTAACCCTAGGCTACATGAATGTGGGGAAAGTATGTCTTGTATGTCACCCCATCCTCACTGTCATATCATACCAGCACCTAAGGACACCCACTAAAAGTTCCCTTCAAATACATCAGATAGGGCAGCATAAAAGAGTGGGAGTCAGAGCCAGGTTCAAATGCTGACAGTTAGTTAATAACTATTCCTCAAGGCCCCCTATAAATTAACAACATTTTCCCCCTTGCAGGGCTATTGTGAAGACTGAGTGAGACAGTGTGCACAAATGGGCACAGCACCCAGTTCTCCAGACATGATGAGCTTCTACTCTGGCGAGTTTCTGCCTTATTCTCTCACATTAACACTTCCTCCCAAGAGAAGGCTTGGAAACAGAGTTTGAGGGGAAAATTATTATTTTATTTTATTTTATTTTTTTTTTTTTTTGCGGCACTGGGGATTGAACCCAGGGCCTTGTGCTTACGAGGCAAGCACTCTGCCAACTGGGCTATCTCCCCAGCCCCCTTATTTTTACATTTTTAAAAAGTTTTATTAGATTTCAAGTTGGTCACTAGGATTGATTACTACAAAAGAGCATCACATGTTATGATATGGTCCTCCGAACAATCCTTTGAGGGATTTATTACTGCCCTTCTGTATATAGATGGGGAAACAGAAGTCTAGAAAAGTTAGCATGTGTTTATGAAGATTCAGCTGAATAAACACAAGTTGAGACTTGAACCTTCCGAATTTATATCTGGGCTTTCCCCTGCAAGAGAATCAAGGAATTAATCAAAGGTACATCCATCTAAAAGCTCAGTGATCTTCAAAGTATCAATCAGTTGATAAAAATTAAAGCGCTCCTTTTTCCACTATAACCATTTCTAGATTTTGCAACCCCCCCCCCCCCGGGAGGAAATGAATGATTACCATTCATAGAACCTCTACTACCTTTCAGACACTCTGTAAAACGATTTGCAAACCCTGTCTTACAACAACCCTGCGAGGTAGGTTCTTTTATCTGAATTTCAGAGATGAAAAGTGGGGAGGGGGGTTCAAAGAGATTAGGTAACTTATTAAAAATCCTAAATTGCCAAGGAAAGCTGATAAGTAAACCCAAACCTGTTTGACTCCTTCCACCATACAACAGCACTCACTTCCAGAACTTTTAGGATGCTCCCATGACTTTTAAAGGCTCAAAAAAGCCAGGTTCATGATTTGTTCACATTCTCCTCACAGCACACATAACATTCAGTGTTCGCCTGAACTTCTAGAAATTGCCCTGTCATGAGTAACAAGATAAGCAGTGAGGTGTGTTTCCTTTTAGGAAGTTTTTATTCTTAGTCAAGTATTCTGAATCCCCAAAACATCCCCCTTTTAGAAAAATCACAGAAGCTAGCTAGTTGAACTTGATCTTCTCTACAAATGTGCTTGGAAGAGCTAATATTATTTTCATTTTACAAATGAGGGGAAGCCCAGCAGCACATTCAAAGTCATACAGCTCATCTGGCTCTGAGCAGGGTGGGGATAGAGGGTCTCTCCTCTGCTAACCTAGTGGTTCTTCAGTCATGTTGTTACAAGAGAAAAAAATCCCTTGCCCTCTTAGTTTCCCCAGGGGATAGCTTTTAGGAGGGAGAATGTAATAGCATTGAGTCAGTGTCCCTACCTAAAGAATAAATTAGGTCTCATATTTAATATCCCATTGAGAAGTGACAAAGTGCTAATAATCAAATGCAATTAAATTTTTTAAATATTGCCATGCATTAGGAAGACTGCACTAAAACTTCTGTAATCCCTCTGATCATGCAGCTCAAACACATTGGTGGAATGAGGAAGGAAATGTCCAAGAAACATGAATTGTGGCAATAAAGCCCTAATGAGCTCACTGAAACTTAATAAGATGATTTTGATTTAAACTTTTAAAAATCACATATTTGAGTCTTAAGGGACAATGACAACTATCCAGTTGTCATTTTACAGAAGAGGCTGACCAGGTCAGGCATCCTGCCCAATATTACCTGGCCTATTAGCCATATATACACAACTGAACCCCTGGTCCCAAAGCTCCTAATCTTTCCACATACTACAGTGAGGCCACTTGTGGAGAGTGCTTTATCAAGGTTATGAAGTTAGTGATCTTAAAGTTACAGTATGTCAATGTAATTTATTCAACTTTTTTAAGTCAAACAAAAATTTCATTAAAGCCAATCAGGTTACCTAATGTAACAGTAGTTAATCCTGCCTGGGTTCAAATTATTATTGTACTGGGTTAGAATTACTACTGGCATCTAATATGGAAAATATTTTTAAATTTTAAAATTTGACCTTGAGTTGAACTCAATTCTTAAAGGGTAACTGACTATATAACAGAGTAACTCAAATTAAACTTACTAAGAAAACCCTGTTGAGTTGGGTAAAAAAACAACAGGAGCAAAGATTTTCATGTGATTCCTTGATCTTTAAAATAGTATTATATGACAACAGAGGGTCTCTCTCTTTCCACTCCCAAAAGGAAATTTCAAAATCCCTCTCTCCAGGGGATTTAGCAGTCATAGGCAGCACTTCAAAGGGGGCAGACAATGGATGGGTATAAATCATGAGCAATTCTCATCTTTTAAAACATAAATACTCTTAAAACAACACACCTGAATTCTAAGACAATCGATCCTCACACCCCAATGTGAGCAAAGGGACTACCACGTGAGAACTGCTACTCAAGTTTTGCCACTTGCATTATAAGCCGTTACTAACTAAAAAATGCAAATATACTTCTGGGAAATTTATGAGAAAATTCTTTCAAAGACCATTTAAAAGAGCCTACTAGTTTAACAGTCATAGCTGAGGAAACTTCCCAGAAGAACGAGAAATTGAAATAAAAGGAACACTATCCAGAATGCAAGGCACTGAACACATTAACATCTATCAAGGGACTCATAACCAGCGTTTGTTAAAGAGGATTTTAAGATTAATAGCTAAAATGAAATTAAATTTAAAACATATTCAAACTAATCTATATGTTCGCTTGTTACATATGCAAGATCTCAAAAAGTCTCTAAATATGATTTACAACCTAAACAATTGTTTGCTGATTCTCCTTTTACTGAGTAAAAACCTAAAGATAAATAACCATTGCAAAGCTGCACATTGCTGACATCTGGGCCAGATTATATCAAACATTGCCTTTCTGTTCAACACAGCACAAGAGAATTAAAAAAAAAAAAAAAAAAAAAAAAAATCCCAATTTAAACCTTTCCCTAGAGCCATAAAGAATGAAAAACTGCCGAGTCAACAGCTTCTGGGTGTGCATGTACGTGTGTGGTGACGTCGTTTTGTTTGCTTGGTTTTCATTTTTTTATTTCACGCATGCATTTTCAACACATCTATGTATAGTTCTCTTCCCTCTCTCACTATTCATTTGCTAAGCAATGTTCTGAAAGCTTACACTCTGATTTGTTACTGGAACAGGCCTCATATCTTAAGTCAAAAGTATTGGCTACCAGTAAGAAACCATTTGAAGGACACCAGCAACTTTTGTTAAGGCTATTGTTTTATAGTTAAACGCCATTCAGAGCAACTTGAACTGGACCTTTCTACTATCAAAGGGAGTGATTCATTGGGTTGCCTGGGATTTGGCTGGCAGGCCAACCTAATATTTATCTGGAGACAACTTTCACCTTTGGCTAGAAAATACTAACACAGAACTTGAAATTGACCAAAGTAAGGAAAATAAATACTACAGAAAAGCCTTATTCTGGATTTGGCAAGGCTATTTCTCAAACAATAGAACCTGTAATATTTTGTTATAATATGTTCATTTATGTGCTAGGTATACATACAAACAAAAGGAGCTCAAAATACTTAGTCCAGTTTTTAGCCACAATATAACATGCCAGCCTTTACCAGGACATAAAAATGTTTTCAGGAATGAAGTCTTCAGGACATAATCAGTTGTCCTTCACTCTCTCAAGAAATCCATTCAACCACTCTGATTTTAGTGTTTTCATTAGCAAAAGTTAGGAAAGGGAGGATTTGTGGCATTTTCAGAGCTGACTTAAGAAGTTTCAAATAATTACCTTATAGATACTGGAGCAGGCAGTGCAGTGAGAAAATAATAAGCAGCCCATGGGCTTTCTTCCTAAGCCTCAGGATTCTTGATTTTCTTATTAAAAAAAAATAAATCTTAAAGCATTTATCTTTCCTAAGTGCTACAACTAACTTCCTGTTCTGAATAAAGATAATTTTTAGATATAAATAAAACTAAGGGAGAAAGCCAGATTTTGAAGCATCTGGGAGTGACGAATTGAGAAAAAAATGTGGTAACCCACAGAAAAAATCTCAGAGTAGCTTAGATAGGACGTGTAGCTGAAAGTTATCTCAGGTTTTCAGGTCCCACTCCTCCGAGATGATGAACTCACACTATCTTTTAATGAGAGGCTCCTATCTGCCTTTGATGTGTGAAAGACACTCCCAGCTGGAGGAGAGTACAAGAAAGATCTAAAATATTTGCTTCAGCTGCAAAAAGCTATTAATGAAAGTTTAGAAAATGAGGTAAAATTAGGGGGGAAATCTTTGGGGAAAAAAAGATGACATACACTCATCTCATGAAATCTTAGGGGAAAATATTCCAGTAAAACAAAATCTGACAAATAATCTTCCCTCCTCTACACACCACAGTTCTTCACCCTCCTCCTCCTTGTCCAGAGAACATCCTTCATCTCCTGGTGTGGAGGAGGGAGAAAAGGGGCTTCATATAATTTGCTATTCACCCAAAATACCAATGGTGGGACTCATATAATAACTTTAGAGGCTACAAAACCCAACAGATTCACCAGCTTATGTAGGGGAAAGTTTTAGAATTAATTCCTGTAAAGTAAGAATTAAGTGAGTTCAGAGAAGTTGCCATTATCTCTGCACTGTTGATGTTCTGAGATAGCTGTCATTTTATTTGTCCAAAATGTAAATAAAAATAGAAACTAATTTTCTTTTTTAAAAATATGTTTATTAGTTGTTGATGAACCTTTATTTATTTTATGCAGTGCTGAGAATCAAACCCAGTGCCTCACACATGCTAGGCAAGTCTCTAACACTGAGCGACGATCCCAGCCCCTAATCTAGTTTTCTTAATCACCAGTCTATCTAAATGTATTTTCTAATACTCCTATCTATTCTCAGTACAGTGCACAGCTACAGAAGACAAGCATTAAACCATTTCCATAGGCAATTAGAGTTTTTCTATGTAGAGTTTGGTACACTTTTAATCTCTCTTAGCTGATCCATAGAGTAACTGCTTTCCCTGAATGAACAGGGAGAATTATAGAGGCAGCAAATTATTTGAAGTCTTTTCTTATGATTCCCTGTGATAGAGGTGAGGAAAGAAGCATATGAGGAAAATATTAAGTTCCTTCCTAGAAAAATAAAATTTATGTTGCTAACCACTAAATTAGGCATTTTATATAACATGTTTACTTATATGTTAACTATACAAAGTAGGTCTCATTATCTTTATTTTACAGATGTGGGAAATGAGGATCAGACAAGTCAAGTGACAAGCTTTGTCACATGGTTAATAAATCAGATTTTAACTTTTAATTGACAGAATATTTGTACATATTTATGAGGTACATCATGACAATTTAATAAATAAGTCAGAACATGAATCTAGTTCTGACTAACTCAAAATGCTTTCCTTTAGAATGTCAGGTAATTAGACATGTATTATCACCTACTTTCAGCGAAAGAAGTAAATGCTCTAAGGTAAAGGTGAAACACAGGCAACTGCTGAAACTGTGATATAAGTTACTTCATTCATCCTAGTACTTAATGGAGCAACTTTAATTCACCCTAGTACTTAATGGAGCACCTATTATAAACTAGGTACTCTTCTGGGTTCCCTCAACAGCAACCAAATTCTTGTATACTCTCTAGGAAATTATATAATTTCTCCCTTCAAAGTTTCCAAATTCCTAGGCCAATGTGACATTCCTTTTTTCTCCTCACACATGCCTGGCTGAAATCACGCCAAACCTCAGCAGCTTTTTGAAGTGATAAGTCTGCTAGAGTATTTATGTTAAAAATAACAATTTCAACAGCATAACTGGAAATAAATATTCTACTCCAACAACCAAAATTTTACAAGTGGTTAGGAAGAAAGAGATGAGTTCTCTCCATATCTGGCTACCTCAAGTGGACAACTGATAACTATAGATTGATTCCTTTACTATCCAACATCAGAGTGCCAACAATACTAAAATAAACTTTGTCGATGGAAGAACTGCTACTTCTCTTTAGTATGATTAATTTATCCATTTTGCAAATTTTCAATAATATATTTCAGACAATGTAGTCTTTTGGACTAAACACAAGAATGAGGGAAAATATTTGGTTTTTGTCTCAATTACTGTGCTGGTTTGCTGAGCAGCAAATGGTTGAGGGTCTTTTCTTATGATTCCCTTTGATAGTAGGACTGAAGAACAAACTAGTTAACCTCCTCATTCCTCTGTGTCCTCGATAAAGAAAAAAATGGAGAAATATCCTGGTTGCCCCATCAACTGGACAGGAAAATAAACTTAGTTACATAAAGCTCAAAGAGTGAGTGGGTGCTGAGCACCATCCAAAAAATGGCAACTCACTTGGAGCTTCAAGTTCTTATTCTATGTTAGAGCAATGCAATGCTGAGAGGATTCAGGCAAGCATTCTGAGTGGGGAGAGGGACAAGACCAGGATCATCTCCAACAAAAAAGAAAGGGCAGTTATTTTCTCTTTTCTCTCCTTTAAAAAGAAAACACTGTGAGATAATTCTAACGTGTCTGTCCCAGCCAGAACACTTGGAAGGCATATCCAACTCAGGTCCTGGTGCTGCTTTTGGAGTGAAGGGTATCACCATGCTCTGAAGTTCAGTCTCCTCTGCACACACATAAACACAAATGCACAGCGCCGCAATGCTGTTGTCTCCTCGGCCTCGCAGCACTGCCAGTTGGCAAACCCAAGCCAGGAAGTTGTCAATTCCAATTGCGTTTAGGCCATGCAGTCCTATTAAAGAAGGCTTGCTGGTTAAGGGGCGTCCTCTGTTTCCAAAGCATGGGAAAAGAAAAAAAAAAAAAAAAAAAAAAAAAAAAAAAAAAGGCTATGCTTAGATTGGAGCTGGCAACTTTCACTGACTAGAGTTTTCAAGGAGCTATGAATGAGTTTAACAAAGGAGGTCTGTGGCTAGTTTCTGGCTGAAGTCCATGTCAACAGTTTTTAAGGTCACAGGCCACACTAACTAACATTTATTCCCAGCAGACTATGTTCTAAACACAAGCTGTAAGTAGTACAAATTTGGAATTTTTCTGTAATCCCTTGAGATATTCCTGATCCTTCCACATGTTTCTGCTCAATTAAAAACAATTCTCACTTTGCACCACAAGAGAGGCCATGCTCAGCAATCTCGTCCATCCTTAGGGTAGATGAACAAAAACCTGGTAAATCAAAGGGCTCGAGTGGGGAAGGGAAGGAATTCAGCTAGATCACACTGAAAAGTGCAGACAGCTCCCTAGGGGCTCAGTTTGTGAAAGCATAAAACGGGTTATGACAGAGATCCTGAGGCCATAAAAAGCAGGGTTGAGGCACGCACTGGGAATAGGTTCCTAGTCATTTTACACAAACAAGATGAAAATTTCTGAGAAAATTAAAAGGTCACTTGGGTGAATGAATAACACTGATATTGTATAGGACAAATGCTAAATGTCCCACTGTGAAATTAATATAATCATTTCTCAATTAAGGTGAACCCAACATTTCTGAAATCAAAATGTTTCTTGGGATCAATGTGAGAAGTTAGCTGTCCCCAAACCCAAGATAATGATTTTTCATCAATGGTGCACTTTATAACCTGATGGTATTTTTAAAATTTGAAAGGGAACATGGGAATAACTAGCTTGGATTGAGCATCAAAGATGTACCATGTACTGTGAGTGGTGTATGTCCATATAAGGGCGGGGGGGACTCTCTCCCTTAATCTTCCATAGTACCATGGGAAGCATTTTCTATTTTACGGATAAGGAAAAGTGGCTCAGAAAGGTGATGTGACTCACTCACATTCTTAGAGCTAGCAAGTGGTACAATCAAAATTTAAACACAGTAGCAATACCATTTGTGACATTCTATATTTGCAATCATGAGCTACATGAAAAGTTAAAATTCTCCCAAATTAAAAAAATGGAAAGTATGATAAAATAAATATTTCAATTGAGATTGACAGAATAAAACTGCCAGAAAAACTACTTAAATAGATACAAAGAAGAAAATAAAAAATACCCACAATCTTAATACCTAACTATTCTCATTGTTAATACTTTGGTGTCCAATTACCTAAGTCCATTCACCACCCCCATGTATTTATTCTAAAATAGAACCATATCATATAGAAAAATTTGTCTCTTGCTTTTTTTTTTTTTTTTTTTTTTTTTTCTGGTATAGTGTTATCAAGGATGTTTTCCAGGGTTGGGGCTGGGGCTCAATGGTAGAGCACTTGCCTAGCATGTGTAAGGCACTGGGTTTGATCCTCACCATCACATATAAATAAATAAAATAAAGGCCCATGGACAACTTTAAAAAAAAAAGGATGTTTTCTATGTCACCAAATTATCACTGAAAACAATTTTAGTGACTGCATGGTATCTAATTAAATTGAACTATTCTCCTATTTCTAAGCCTTTAAATTGTTTCTAACTTTTTCACTTTGTAAATTATGCCAATATCATTATACATATACCCTGACCAGCCTACACCTACACCTTACCTACACCTGCCTACACCTTATTGCTACCAAGTGTCATCTCCAAGTTCATATGATCAAAGCTCATGTACACTTGATTATACATATGCCCACACAAATCTCACCCATGGCAATAGCAGGTATATAATTGGCCTACTGTTCTACTGAGTAATGTTGTGAGGTGTCAATGACTACCTTGCCAAGATCCTTTACCTATATTATCCCTAATAATAAAAAATAAATTAAATGAGGAAATCACAGTTGCATAAGAGTAAACAGGGAACCCAAAAGCACAGTACCCAGTCAGGAAGACTGGAATGCAAGCCCCACTCTGAATGCAGACTATACTTTTTTTTTTTTTTTTTTTTTCACTCTTTATTTTATTACTGAAATAAGTTGTCCTACCCACTCCACCCCACAATAAAAATCTTACCCTAATCCCTGTCTCCCCACCACGAACCCCACCCTTCCCCAAGTCCTGCACAAGTGCCCCAGGATTCTCTGCCCACTAACCATTTTGGAGTGTGTCCATGGGTTGCAAAGTGGAAGCCGCTTTGGGCCTCTGTGAAGAACATAGACTGCGGTGAGGGAGCCCAAGAAATTGCCTATTTGAGGGCCTTGGCCACTTGTTCATAGGCCAACTCGATCTCCTCATCATCTGGACAGGTGGAGGCGAATTCTTCCCGAGCATAGGCATTGCTCAAGTACCTATGCACTCCCCGAAAGGTCTCAGGGATGGTGAATCCCCTGTACTTCTTACACACCACCTGTACTATGTGGAGCTTTGGCAACAGGTTGCAGTCAGCCAGGGTGAGCTCATTGCCATCCAGAAATTTCCTCTGAGAGATGCCCTCATCTTCAGCACTGGTCTCATCCACTTCTTCTGGGAGCGGGGATGTCAAGTAATTGTCTAAAATCTTTAAGGCTTTCAGGAGCCCCTTCTCCAGATTATCATTGAGTGCTGGGTTTGAATTTTTGATATAGGCAGAAAATTTGGCAAATATATCAAGCCCAGCTGTGTTAGACTCAGGATTCAGAGCTGCCAGCTT
Organism: Sciurus vulgaris; assembly: GCF_902686455.1. Classification (NCBI taxonomy): domain Eukaryota; kingdom Metazoa; phylum Chordata; class Mammalia; order Rodentia; family Sciuridae; genus Sciurus; species Sciurus vulgaris. The sequence continues at coordinate 79,945,389 of NC_136476.1, forward strand.
TGGATACCTGGGAGGGCACAGCACTGCCTCCAGAAATTCCTCGATCTTGTTGGTATCTGTGTGTACTTCAGTACCATACAGCAGGAATGGTAGCTGCCCTCCTGGGCACAGTTTCTGCACTGTCTCAGTCCTCCTCTTGGTGTCAACAGTGGTGACGTTTAAGGTGACTCCCTTGAGCCAGAGCACCATGAATAGTCTCTGGGAGAAGGGGCAGTTTCCAATCTTGGCCCCATCCCTGCCAGCCTTAACGAACAATTCGACCTGGGGTTGTTCTTCAGCCATGGTTGCGTCGGGGCCAGACTATACTTTTTATGTCATGCCACCTTGAACACATTTGACCTTTCAAATATGATTAACTTTTCTCCTACAACTCCAGGAACTGCCTCTTCCTCTAGCAATGCTTCTGCAGACAATAAGGCTAAATTAATCTTTGGGGAAGAAAAGAAGGGTAACTATACCTAGCTCTCATGGGCTTTGATAAAGAGTTGGATGCTAGCACATTGTCTTTAAAAAACAAGGAGCAAGTGGCAGCAGGGTGGTTCCATGGAATGCTCACACACAGCTGGCAGAAACACAAAATGGCATCCCACTCTAGAAACCAAACTGGCATTATCACAATAAAAATGAAGATAACATATCCTATGCTGTACTTATTCAACTCTTAGGTATGTACACAGAAGTCACTCTAGCCTATTTGCACCAGGATACCTGTTCAAGAATGTTCATGAAAGCCAAGACCTGGAAACAGTCCAAACACCATATAGCAAAGAAAACAAATTACAACTATCAGCAACAGCACTGCTGAATCTCAAGAGTTAGGCAAAAGAAATAAGACTGAAAATAACAATTCCAAATTGCATAATGCAACTCCTACAAAGTTCAAAACTAAAGCTATGCTATTTTATTTAGGGGTGAATATATAGGTGAAAACTTAATATTAGGATGCTAGCAATTTCTAAACTTAGATGGTGATCACATGGGTATTTGCTGTATAATTATTCATGTTTTTTTGTATGTATGTATACTTATGTGTTATCTATTGAGATGCAATGCCCTTTTCTGTTAGCAAGTTTTATATTGCAATTTACAAAAAAAGTCATGGGGCTGTAATTAAACATTTACACAGTAGGTATAATATATTTAAAAATATTTTATCAAGTACTTCTCTGTTTGATCTTTACAATAATATTCTGAATTAGTATTATCCTCAGTTTGCCACTGAAGTAACTGAGATAAAAGATACATAATAGATAAGTAAATAAGTACAGGGGACTCTCTGAAGTTAAATTCTCTGTTCAAACAAAATGACCTGGAATTATAGTTATTGGAAAATTTTAATAAAGACTACTCAAGAAAAGATTAAAAGCAAGTGTTGTTTCTAATTATTGGGAGAAAATGACCATCTTTATTCAATAAAGATGATCAGGACTTAGTAATTTTCATATACTCACACAAAAAAAGAAAAACTGCAAACTAAAATTTCCCTAAAACTGGTGTCCAAAATTGCAAAATTTGTAGGAATAACAGTAAAATCCTAGTTCGGTAGAAAACAGTATACTAGTAAACATACATTCTTTCAACTGTCTTTCTGGCTTGGAGTTGTTTATATTTGCAGTACCTTTTTGTTTTGTACCTCCTAAAGACTTCTCATTTTCCTATGGGAAAAGAGATTTTCGAAGGAGGAGGAAGGAAAGGAGGGAGGGAGGAAATCAGTCATGGTAGGAGCTCAGACAAGAAATTATAGGACACTGTAATTTCACCCAACTTCTTTTTCTACTACACTTTAAAATAAGGATTTTAAAAAACATCAAGTTTATAGCAAAACATTTTTGCTGCATTTGGGGCTCATTAATACACATAAAGAGCTAGTTAAAATACCAGACTGAATAAATGAACAGTGGGACAATTGACCCCACATACAAAGCTCCACCTACTTCACTTCAAAGGCATCTGAAACAGAATGGGTTAGAAATCATAAACGATGCCTCCCTGAATAAATTTTATAATAAATATTGCTTTGTATTATAGATATGGGATTAGATACTCCTGTGTGGGAGTCTAACACTTGTGAATTGAGTTGAAGGGTAACAATTATCCTTAGTTTTACCTAAGACTATTGCTAGTTTCAAGTCCTACAAACAAGAAATTTAAAAAACCTATTCAGTTTCCATTGCATATTACAATGGAACTTAATTTTCTTTACAATATTTAAAAATTACATGAGTTTTGTCAAAGTTTTAAGATTTTTTTCACTCAGAATGTAATATATTCCAAAATCAAAATTATGCTATCTAACTTTAAAAGCACATTACACCATTTTTTTGCATTTCACAATACAATTCATGCTAATAAAAATAATTACTTAAAGATTTAAATACACAAAGTGAAATACAAAAAGGAAAAATAAACACATTACCTCCCACTTGACTTAACTAAGAGTTTGATATTGTTTCCATACTTTTAAGTTCATTGTTTTCAGAAGCTAGTAAGTATTCTTTGTTGTCAAGAATCAGGTAGTAGCTCCCAGTTAAGATTTAAAAAAAAAAAAAAAAAAAAAAAAAAAAAGCCGAGTATTTTTTCTTTAAACAAAAATACCAAAATAATGAACTGAATGTCATATAACTGCATTTTCACAATGAATATAAATCTCAGCAAGAAACTTTTTTTCAGATTACTAAGAGCTTCTTCCCTTATAAGTACACCTCATACAAATAAATTACACAGTCAAAAACATTCTAGGAAAGACTGTCTCATGATATGTAAAGATGCTTACAATTTAACAACTGAAAAGTCTCAAAACAAAATTACACTGACAGCAGAATCCCAACTTGATGACTGAAACACCCTCATAATTATTAGTGGTAGGACGATAAGACTTCTTACTTTTCTGGAGTTTTCTAAAATTCTTTAATAAGCATGTATATCTTCATAATCTCAAAAAATAACATCACAAAAATAAGTGGCTAATAATTGATAGTTAGAATCGTAGGACCTTCAAACTTCAGCTAGCACAATAATTCTTCTGCAGAGAGCTATGCCATCACTTCAGTCTTCCAGGAGTGAGAGATGATGGGGTACTCCTACTTCTCAAACTGAACACCGAAAGGGCCAGACAAGCACAATTCAGACTCCTTGTCTACTCACAAATCCATCGTACTCCTAAAATAAGCCTGCAGCTCAGATGCAAAGGGCAATTTTAGGTGAAAAAGGAAACTAAGGCATACTTTAAGTCATCTTCTTTTCTACCTTCTACCAAGTGAAAAGCAAAGACAAGATTCAGATAAATGCCTAATGCTTGTTATAGCTGTTGAAACAAAGTGGTTGACTTCCAGGGAAATCCAAGAAAACTTGTTGACACCCAAACTCAACCAAAACCACCAAATAGCCTCTCCTGAAGAATGTGTTCTGTCTCCCAAAAAGGGTCCCTTTCCCTCATGTGGAATTCTTAAGATACTTTCTCTCAGAAGACAGGATCATTTTTACTGGTTTTTTATCAAACATACCCTGTAACAGACTTAAACAGAATGGATAGTTTTCTTTACTCTGTAATCACATAGTTGGATCGTTCACATAGATTGCAGTGATGCTAGCCAAAAGGGAACGGCACTCCTTGGTGTTAAATGGGGACCATCAATATTGAAAAACATTAGTTCCAGGTGACCTTGGTCTTATTCTCCTGAGCTGGAAGATTCTTTGCCATATTTTGGATAAAACTCTGGATTAGGGTTCAGGAGACTGACATTAGCCAGTTAAAGAACTTGCAACAAAGTCTTCTGGTCTCATTTTCATCACTTATAAAATGAGGATAAACTATAGATTACTTCTGAAAACTCTTTAAGCTCACCTCTGAGTTCTTCCTGTAAAGGAAAACTACCCATCATGCCTGTTATAACTAGAGAGACAGACAGACTGACTGACTGATAGAACAACCATATGAAACTCATAATGGCTGCTCTGGTGACAGGAAAATAACATATGGGCTTTGGATGGATTTCTGATTCCAAAACAGATTCCTTCACTTTCTCCTTATAGATTTCCTTATAGATCTGTGTCCTTCTCTGCCTCAACCCTGGCATCTCTCTAATGGAGGCCATTTCATGAATTGCTATGTGAATACAAGAGGGTGTAAACTAGCTGGCATATTAAATAAACCCTAATGCATGTTATTCCCCTCCCCACCACCACATCCTCTCCAGTGAGTTGTCTAGACTCAGCCTATCAATCTTCAGAATGCCACAACGTTAGTTATCAGCAGTGGTCATTAGAGCCAGCAAGATGAGCAAGGTGGAGAAGGAAAACAAAAACAAAACAAACTGCACTCATAAAGTTCCTAGTGGGGTTTCACTTGCTTCCCTGCACTTAGCTTCATGAGCATAAGAAAAGGAAGTACTCTGTTTTCAAAACAAAGCAAGAAAATGCCATGTCTATCATTTATCTATAACTCATTCAATCTCAAAAAGTGAAAAATTTCTGCTAGCCAAATTTGGGAGTTTCAAATACCCCACTATCCTGAGCTCAGATTGCTTGAGGGAAGGCTGAGACAGCATGGTTTCCTCTGACATGGACCAGAAGAAGTAAAGGAGCTTCCTCCCACAGGAGATGGCCTGAGGCTGGCTGCTGGTGTCAACCCAGGGCTGTTCCTGTGAAAGACACACCTGCCCTTCCGACTGTCCAGCTTCCCAGTCCTCAAAACCACCTCCCACAGCAGGCCACTGGGAGAGCAGGGCCAGTTTTATTTGTTTCCCTTTCTTCTCTTCAAAGGTGATTTTCTTTAAACTGTACAGCTTGTTACTGTTGTTGAGTCATGGATCCCGAGAGGATTATGTTTCTAAGTATGAAGGCATCTGTATGGCAATAAAACATACAATGTTCCTCAACCACTTCATCTTTTTTAATTAAGAAAAAAAAGTTACAACCTCCCACAAAGCGATGTTCTGATGAGCACCTCCCACATATAATATAGTACTTCAAGCTCCGTAGGGCCTCTGAAAGGGCCCTGGCCTAGTAAACCAGAGCCACCCAAGGCCACTCCAGGGGTTTGGCTTCTGACAGTCACCATGTCAGGACCCACAATGGGTGAAACTGTAAGTCTGCCATAGCAGTAGACCTCCTCCTAACTGATCATCCAGAAAGTAACAACGGCGACATAATGCCCATCTTACTTTTAAGGGAAAGAATTAAAAAGAAATCAAAACAGCTTCAGAGAGATAGAAACCCTCAAAAGGCGGAGGAAAGTCCTCTGTTAAATAGACTGAGAATCCATGATTCAAGAATGGCATTTCAGGCAGTAGGAAGAAAGGCTGATTTTTCCCAGAGGGGCCCCAGCTTTGATGCCCACACTGCCCTCAAACATCAGGCTGTGCATTTTTGTATAGCAGGGTACCCTCAGGCGAGACAACCATAAATAGCTTAAAACAAGAATAGGAGATTCCATCTGTTTCTGGAATATTTCAACAGCACCTGCTTTCAAGGTAAAAATCTGGGAGCTGTCCCCACAGCCTTCCTCCCCAACTCCCTCCCCCAGCCCTAAACACTTACTTTAAACTAAAGCAGCTCACACACAATTCAAAAGGGCTTCTGCCTCTGCACCTGCCTGAAGAGACAGAGCCCTTTGATTTTTCTCCTGAACTGTACGTGTTGGTTAAAAAATACTGGAACAGTTAAAGAAGGAGGCCAGAATTCTTAAACCCAGACTCTTTATTACTTCTAGCTTCTTTTTCTCTGTGAAAACTGAGCTTTTCTATGTTTAGAGTAAAAATGAGTCCAATACGGCTGGAAAAAGGATGCAATGTTTGTTCCTGCCACTAGGTCAGAAAGAGTTCCAGAAGGAAGAAGATTCTTATTGAAAATGATTCAGTTTAAACAAACGTTTGTATGCCAGCTAGCATGGAAAGAAGAACAATCACTCTTCAACAGGGGCCCCAGAAACTGTTTTTTAAAAGACAGAAAACTGAAGTTGAGATTTGAAAACTCCAGTCTAAATCAGGTGCTACTCTCAAACTGCTGTGCAACAATCAATAATAACCAAAAAAACAATAACCAGAAAAGCCCAAGCACCTGCCCCAAACCATTTGATGACATTCCCTGCACTGCAAATCTAACTCTTAGACCACCAGCACTTTCACAATCTGACCAAGACTTCTGCGGTATCATCTTTTGCTTCCACCGTGACTGGCATTCACAGGACTCTCATTGTGATACCCCCTTCATTTCACACACCACTTCTCCTGCATAGAGTTTCCCCCCATCCTTTCCCAGGCAACTGTTCGTTCATTCTGTTTGAGCCAGTTTAACTGGATCCCATTGGCAATATACCCTGATCCACCAACTAGAGATGAACACTGTCTAATCTGCAACCCCAAAGAAACTTATATATGTTCACATATTTTTAAGAACACTTATCACACTATATTTTAATTGCTTATTTACATATTCTCTTCCCAAAGATTGAGTGGCTCCCAAGACAGTAAGAGTTGCAGAATTGAAATGGGAGGTGGATATCAAAATCAGACCTGAGAACAGTATACCTAGAAGTATATTCAATTGTAGATTTCCAAATGACAGAAAATCTTTATTATCATCTGTAAATGACAGAAAGTACATATTATTTTCATTCTGTAATATCAAGTTCAGCTCATCAAAACCTTGGATGACCGTGATTATCTGAAAGGTTTTCCAATGGGAAACTGGGGATAAATTTTTGTGTCTATTTTATGGGACTTAAAATAAAGGCCAAAGACCAAGTGTTATGTATTGCCTATTCCAGCTATGTACTAGATACTCAGACACTTTTGAATTGAATAAAAATTTTAAAGGTTAAACTAAAAAAATTTAGGTACCATCTTAATGAAAACAATTTTTTCCAAAATATATAATAGTTCTGAACAGCTTTATTTGGTTGAAAATTCTGGTTTTCTCAAGAGCTTAAATAAGACCCATATGGACAATGGAGAACATTGTAGAACACAACTATATGTAATGTTCCTTTATAAAGAATAAAGAAATCTGATTATTGTATGACACATCTTTCATAACTCCCAAACAACTTCATGACTTGGAATTTTTGTGGTTCTTCTATTGACCTCAAACCATAAACTGGCTAGAAATAGCATATCTCATATTTCAGATTTCAGTTTGGGCCTTAATGAAGTATGTGCCATTTGAGCAAACTAGAAATCATGAAAAACTTTAAATTCTAGGTCACTTTGTTTTATAACACAAAGATTTCTGAGATAAATGTGTCTAACATCTGAAAATGCTAATATGCTCTCACTTTCCTGGGCTTATCATGAAGAACAACTAACTTACCCATAACAACTATTCTCCTAGTTGGTGTTTTTAATTCAGTATTAACTACCATCCAGCAACTCATTAAATAATATTATGGTGAATCTCAAGAAGTAAAATCCTTTAAGGCAGGAACTAATCAACCATGGCAGGAAATACTGCATTTGACTTTTATTGGTATTTGTATTAATGCAACTTGTTTATACTCTAATACACCTACATTTCTTTCAAGGTTAGGGGGTGACAAGAGTTTATCCCCTCTTAAAATTTTTGTTTGGACTGGGGTTTTGGCTCAGTGGTAGAGCACTCACCTAGCACATGTGAGGCTCTGAGTTCACCCTCAGCACCACATATAAATAAAAATAAAGGTATTGTGTTCATCTACAACTAAAAAACATATTTTTTAAAATGTTTTTTTGAAGTTTTTTAAAATTTTAAATAAATGGGATTCACTCCTTCATCAAGTGCCTACCATGGGCCAGATATTTTTTGATAACTTTTGATGCATCTGTGGATAAAAAGGATAAACACTCTCAACCATCCTGAAGTTTACACTCTGGTGGGGACAGAAAATAAAACTAAAAGTAATAAATTAAGTTATATTATATAAAAGATGTCAAAGAACATTTCATTGTGAAATTAAGAAATTTCATAATACAGATGACCTAATGCTTTATGGACATGACATCTGCCACTCAACACTGGACCACCCCTGCAAGATTCAAAGGTGCACCTCTTATAACCAGTATGAAATGAGCTTGGTGGTATGGACTATGCTTCTTCCAATAACTATATTTCACTTTTCCTCGTTGAACTAATCTCCCATGAGGCCTATATTTTCACTTAGAGACTTCAGCACCCTATCCTTCCATTCTCTATGCATCTCCCTTTCTCTGAATACCAGGCACACTGTAGCTTGGTCAAGCACTACTCTAAGTGCGGGAGATACAGAGCTAAGACACAGACTTTACCAGAAAGAGCTGATTATCCAATAGACAAAGACACAGGAAGATCATAGCATATGAGTGTGTGACTGAGGTAAGTAAAGCATGTAGGGTGTGCCCAGAGAAGGGAATCATGTGGTCTCTAACTGGAGAAGACTGCTCTCAGAGAATGGGTAGATGTGTGAAGGCAGAGAAGGTACAGTGGTTCATAGGGAACACAAAGTATATAAGCCTGAGAGAGCAGGCAGGGAAGAAGCAGCTAAATTTGGGGATGGCAGAGGCAGATTCTCACACACACCACTAATGGGAGCTACATCCCTCAAGAAAAGAATGGAAAGCAAAAGTTGAGGTAGCTTATGCACAGACATGAGCTGTGCCACTGAGTACATTGTGAAGTGTGACCGGCCCTCAAGGCACAGATCATGTAAACAGAAATCATCTGAAGAAAGCAGAGAGACCAAGCAACAAAAGATAAAGCTCATAATTCACCAGTCCCAAACTATCCTTCAGTCTCTGGGCAGACCCACTACTCCCCACTGGACATGCCACCAACAACCAGACCTTTCTGTTCATATGCTAGTTTAAACTTATCAAGTTCCCAAACCAAAAGGGAAAGTGCTGCAGCTCAGGCTCAGGCTAGGTAAGATAAAGAGAAATTTATTTCCCATTATGATAAATACCCACAAAATGCATATCCCAAATTCATATAAGACTTTTATTTCTAGTGCCAATCACTATATTCTGGCACTGGAAAGTCAACAATAAGAAGACACTGTGCCTTGAGATCATCCTATGTATTATACATAGCACACTATTATGTGATCATCCATCTCCCTGCTAGTCTGAGAACTCCTCAAGGGCAGGAACTAGCTAATAGTAGGCATTCAATTAAGGGTTGACAAACAAATGAATGAATTAAGCCACCAAATTTTTCTCCATAGTTCCAACTGAGTATAATAGAAAACACACCAATTGCTACTATTTTTCATTCTAAATGATGACAGCATGAAGGCTGCTCAACTGGCTTCTCACAGACACAAACTCCATGACCCATGACCCCACATATAGGAATACAAAATCAAACTCCAGAATCAGATGAGGGCAATTCTAAATTTCTTAAATTTATTTATTTATTTATTTATTTATTTATACTGAGGATCAGTCTATTAAATTTTTAAACAGTTTTTCACTCTCAGAAATTTGCTGAGTGAATGTGATAGTGCCTAATTAAGAGTACACATGTTTATGACCAGTGGGATTCTATATCATGTATAACCAGAAAAATGAGAAATTATACTCCATTACACATGTATCAAAGTGCATTCTACTGTCATGTATAATTAAAACAAATTTTAAAATGAAAAAAAATTAAAAAAAGAGTACACATGTATGTGTTCATGTACACACACACTCCAATTTAGAAAGAAAGAAACACTGTAGCCCAAAATATTACTGGAAAAAAACCCTTTTTGTGTAACTTAACTCAGGTTAAGCCCTCACCTCCCTTATATGAACAATACAAAAACAGTGTCCTGGCCAAGGCTAAAATACAAAAAACAAAAATGGAAGAGAAAAAGTTCTTTAAAAGGAAAAAAAAAAAATCGCCATTATTGTCAAATTGTGAAGTATATAACCACTGACATCCAAGTTGAGTCCTCTGGGCAAGTAGTCATCGGGCGTGGGCTATGAAGGCAAAGGCAGGCTTGAAAACAGCTGCACACAGGTTCTGCCTGCTTCCTGATGGCTCTCCAGCAGTTGGTCTCTAGTGCCCAGATTATGAATGCTATGCTTGGTGCAAAAGAGAGCTGACCTCACTGATAAAGAATGATAATAAGGTTGGTACAGAGAAATGCTAACACATAGCAGTCCAGGTTGACAGTGAGCAAAGGCTCTTCAAAAGGTAACCTCTCTTGCCCTAAGGCATGTGGTTGTGTGGGTCTGAGGGACAGGAAGTAGGGGGGTCTTTTCTTGGTGAGAAGACAAAGGAAGTGCAAAGAGTAGTACAGCAGAGAACTACCCTTTCTGGAATCCATAGAGGTCTGGCCTTTTATCCCCAGGCCCAGGGCCAAGGCCAAGCCTGGGGCCCGGATTTTGTCACGGGCGCCTCCCTGCTGCCTTGCCTGGGCTGCTCCACATGAGCAGAGAGAGACAGGAGGCAGGCCCCTCCGACACCTACTTAACCAGGGCAGATGGAGAAGAGAGCGCGTGGGATGCCTTTACCTCCCCCTCAGGAGGCGCCCAGCAGGAGCCCACAGAGCCAGCAGTTCCAAAAATCAGATTTCCACACATCCTCCAGCCCCAGAACACGCTAACCCCTCTGGCAGAAGGAAACAGAGCATTAAGCAAGTGTGGCTCTGGTGTGTGAAGGGGATTTCGGAAGTCCTAAAGAAGCCTTCTCACAGGAGTCTGCACTTTTTAAAAACCACTACAGAGGTAGCCAAGTTGGGAAGCAGTTATTCATTCATTGACCCAAAGGGGCAAGGGTGTTGCTTAGAGGAGGACACAACCCATGTCTGCAAGATGTCCCAAGCTGCAGACACATACTTTATTAATAATCTTACATACACAAAATGTCCACAGGAAAGCCTAACAGGCTAATTTCTGACAGCTCCAGATAACAGCAGGAGGAACTAAAGCCATGCGGACTCTCCAGCTTCCACATGCTACACAGGAGCAATGGGCCCTTCCCGCCCGAAGGATATGATACAAGTAAATAAATACAATTATCTGCAAAACTCCAAGTGCAAAAACAACACTGCGAAGTCCTTCTCCCCAAGTGCAGTGACTTGTAGGAAACAGATAGGAAAATAAGAACAACGGCTGGAAAACTTAATTACAAAAGAACAACACAAAAGCTGACATTGTTTCACAGAACCAATGGCCAAAGCCTCTCCCTCTTACCTTAAAATACAAAAGCAGCTCTTGGCTCCTGAAGATAAGCGGCAGAATCCAAATCTCTGTTTGCTGTCAATGTCAGTAAGCACAAATGTGAAGTTCTGGCCAACTTGGCTAACTGTGAGGCTGCGGCAAAAGGAGAACAAAGGGAGAGATGAACGTGCAGTAAGTTTCTTGATAAAATATCTAATCACAACAAGTCATTGAACCTATAACATTTCCTGTCTCACTGGAACAGTTTATAAATGAACTTAAAATTTACACACTTCAAGGGAACAGACTGTGAGTTAGTTAAAAAAAAAAAAAAAAAGACAGTTTGTTCTAATGACCACCAAAAAGTCATCGGCACTCTCGTACCATCGGCATTCGGGCCATCAATCCCAAAAGATGCATTCTATCTACTTCTTTTTATAGATGAACAAAGAGCTGGGAAAGTCACTGCCTAAGGTACCAGCTGGGAAGTGGCAAAAAGCTGCTGATTCCAGCAGCCACTCTGCCAACTGTTAACAATGTTCACCTGACAACTCTAGTTCAGAAACTAACAGTAACTGCAGCAGCAGCATTTAAGTTACTTCTACATGTCAGTTAGATATTTAATATACCATCTCATTTACTCCTACAACAACCTTGGAATTTCAGTGATATTTCCATTTTACAGAGAAGGACACTAAAGGGAAGAATAGGCAGAGAACTGAATCAAGTTCACAGAACTACTAAGAGGAGCTGGCATTCAAACTGGAAAGAAAAAGGACAGGGTTAGGTATTACTTTCCTAAGTTCCTGCCTCTTTCAAAATTTCTGAATTTATGAGAAACATATTTCATACTTTAGAGGACCGAAATACCAAAATGTTAAGTATTGCAAAGTGCTTTTTAAGAAATGGAAGCAATATTTTAAGCAAAGACATTAAAGAAAAATCCTAAAAATTCCTGCAAAGCAAAAAAGTAGCAAATAATACATAGAAGCAATATAAGATGGAAAATATCTATCAAAAATTTAAAAGCATATTACTAATTAGATTAGTATAGAAACTTTTTAAAAGCTGCAAAGTATTTTAAAATCCACTACTTAAAATCAGTCTATCAGTTACCTTGCATTGGACTCCCTTTTTAAAAAAATGTAAGCATGCCAAATTCTAATGCATAAATGTATAGTAACATAATATTTTAGAATTTGACACTCAATTATTCAAAGGGACTCATCAACTCATATTGTACATATCACATTACATTTTATTTTTAAAAACTCAAATTGGTAAAATATTCAACTTGACTATCACCTATCATTTACTTTATAAATGGTTAGTGGCAATGAAAAATCCATGGCTTCCCCACTTCTCTTTCCAAAACAGAATTTTTATTGAGTCTTTGGATATTATTTGAGTTTTCAAATATGGGATAGGCTTTCTCTCCAAAATTCCCTTAGGCAAGTCATATAAGAAAATTAAAGGGATTTTCAAGGTATCCCAGTACAAAGGTCAAGGACCCTGCCTAGCTATACCTAAGGAAACAATCCCATTCATTGGAGAGTGGTTAGAGTATAGGAAAATAATTCAGAAAGAAAAGTGTTCAGCTCTCCTTATTTAACTAGGAAGGTGAACGAAAACAAGGTGGCAATTTTAAAACAAGGTAGTAATAAAGTTGGTGTAAGTAATGCCATTCCTACACCTTACACAGCCAGGAAAAGGAACATATTTCTATAAAAGTTATAGAGCTGTCAAGGGGACACCAAATGCTACCTTCTTATGGCTGTTATGTTTTATCTATAAAGCTTGGATACTGTGTTACTATGGTGATTTAATACTATGTTTTAAAGGGGGATTATATGATTAATTTTAACAAGGTTGAGAACTGAAGATGTGTGAGAAACAGGATTCTAGCTCACATAATTAAAGTGATTGGGGAGAAAAGTGGGCCTCAATGGAGGAGGGGAAAACCTGTTTTATTAAAATATTTAAAGCAACAGGTCTGAATGAGTCTGAGTCACAAAAATGGTCATGCTTTTGCAAATACTACTATGTGATCATACCAAGTATGACTGTTCGGTTTATTAATTCAGGGTTTGAATTCACTTATAGGGTGTTTAAAAAAATACTGAGAAGCATCCTAAAAGAGAAGGCATTGATGAAAAGAAAACACTCAGGATCTCTAAGAAAAGGACACAATGAACACAACTTGTGAATTTGATGTCATTAATTTCCTACTATCTTTTCATTACTATTTAAAATGCTGAAAAATGTGTTTAGCTACATTGTAGGCTCAAAGAAAGACTCATTAGTCATTTACTTGGTTCAGAGCCCAAGTCAATCACTGCTAACGGGGCCTTAATTTAGTGAGTTACTTAAACGAGTAAGTCCTCAGTTTCTTCACCTGGAATAATACTGAAAAACTGCCACCCAAACCAAAGACTGTTTTGGGAATCAGTGGAATTGACATCTGCATAAAGGTCAGTCCTTAGTAGGAGTAATTAATAAAAGGAAGACAAAACCATTACCAACTGATCAAAAAGTATAATCCACATTAAAATCATGTGCTTACATAGAATCTTCTTCCTGACTCAGCTTTCTAATACTTACGAATGAAAGTAGTAATTCGACCTTAATTCTCTCATATCTGTTGATTTTATCAGTAAGAGTAGTCCTCTGGGGGACCAAGTAATTCAAGTTTGCATTCAAATGAAAGATTCTTTGTGGGGTGACACAGCTGATAAGGGGACAAAATATTCTCAACTGATTCACTTTTTTAATTCCGAATTATGTGAATTACAAGAAATCAAAAGCTCAAAACCAGTTGACTCTAAATATCTCTCCCTTGGACAATTTCCAATAAACTAAAAATCTGTTGGGGCAGTCAGAGGTTAACTTTCAGGGTCCAAATCTCCCAAAAAACTTGTCATTCATTCTCTCCACTTGCTGAGGTCTCTACCGGAGTGCTCACTCTCGTTCACAAAAATCACTAGGGAAGGGATCCTTTCCTTAAAGATCACAGTTTCCAGGTTTCTCTCCAGTGGGCATCCATGATTTCTACAAGAATCAGAGATTTCACAGTGCTCAAAGCAGAAGGAACCATAGAAACCATCTGATTCAAATCTCTTGTTTTACAGATGGGAAAACTAAGGCTTAGGATTTGGTTTTGTTCCCCAAAGTAATCAGGGCTAGGACAAAAATCCAAACCCACTTCTAGTTCAATGTCCTTTCCATCTGCCACGCTGTATGAAACATAATTGAATGTCTCCTTGAGAAGTGTCACCTGAGTTTAAGGAAATATAGTATGTGAAGAACACAGATAGTTATCTTAGCAAATGGATTATACATTAAGCTACAGACACCAAATTTGAGTATCTCCAGAAATAAACCCAAGATCAGGGCCAGGATTACCCTACTATACTTTCAGCTAAGTTATCCATTTTGCAGACTAAGCTATAACTACACTGGGCAATGCAACAAGTGCAGGTACACAACAGTGAAAAATATAAATAGGGTCCATGCCCTCATACAGCTTACGATTTTCTTGGAAAGAAATAATAATCAAGTATACCAAAAAACATACAGTGTCTCAAAGAGGCAAACAACAGAGGAGGAGAGGATTAAGAGAATGAGGTCTGTCAGAGGCAGCTTTTCAGGGATGACAATAATGAACTAAATACAAAAGGGATGGAGCAGCCATACAGAAAGTAAGGGTCTGAAGTGTTTCAGATGAACAAAAGAGCTATGCAAAGATTCTGGATGCCAGAAGGAGCCAGGCTTGTTCAAGGAACTAAAATGATACCAGTAGAGCTAAAGCACAGGAGATTAAAAAAAAAAAAAAAAAAAAAAAAAGGCAGCAAGTTATTGCACAGAGCAAGCACCTGGTCATGCAGAGTGCCTCATAGGTCATGTAAAGAATAAAGACTTTTTTGGGGTTTCTATTTGTTTGTTTGGTAAAGGTAATGGAAAGCCATCAAATAATTTTAATCAAGAGAAAAATAGTCTAGTTCATAGTTTTGAAAATTTTATCCAACTGTTAGGTGGAGAACAATTTGGAAGAAGGCAGAAGTCAGAGCAGAGGTAGTAATTAGGAGGCTATTATAGTAGTCCAGGTAACATTAACTCATGCAGGGGGAGTAGAGATGGAGAGGGGTAGAGAGTTATAGTCAGCAGGTAGGAATGATAGGCTTGCTGAAAACTAAGAAGCAAAGAGGCAGAATATTACCATTCAATGATAGGAAAGACTGAAGTTTTGGGGGGAGATCCAAGAGCTCCATTTAAGATATGTTAAGTCTGAGAAGCCAGTAAAACATCTACATAGAAATGTCAAGTAAGAGTTGAACATACTACTTAGGAAATCAGAGGAAACGTTTGAATTGGAGCTATAAATTTGGAAATCATCTACACACAGATGGTATTTAACACCATGATAAAGATGAGATCACTTTAGAGAAAGAGCTCAAAGAAACAGAAGAGCATCCAGGACTCATTCATAGAAACACCAGTTGAAAGGATGGGTGGAGGACAGAGACCATCAAGGAAAATAGAAGAACCAGCAAGCAGAACAAACAAGAGGGATAGGTCATCTGTATCCATGCATCAAGATGAGAAGAGAAAAAATGTCTATTGCATTGAACAATATGGAAGTTTCAAATGACCTCAACAGGAAGAGCTCTAGTTGAATGACAAGTAAGAGAAAGGCTGAAGACTACTAGGAAATAAACTGCAGTGTGTAGGTAACTCTTTCACAAAGTAGAGAATTCAACAATAATTGAATAGGAATAAAGAGCCAATGGTGGATATTATTTTTAGGAAGGCAGAATATCAGGACTCGTTTTTAAGCTGTTAGGATTGATTCAATAGAGGCAGAGGCAAATGACACAAGGGAGAGAAGACAAACATTAAGGTCCGGACTTTAGAATTCTAGATATTCTACTCGCATACATAAGTTATCATAACTCTTTGACCTCATCTGCAAAATCAGTAAAACCACTTTGCAAAGTGTTTTTGAGGATTAGAAATAAAATAAAGTAATTAGCATACCAGGTATAGTAGGTACACAATAAAAATGATCATTTTACAAGTATAAAATTCAAGAGGTAAAATGGAAACATTTTGTCACCCCCTACATATTGTAGCTTACTAACCAGTTATCTGCTGAGCTATGTATGTCAATCCATCCTCTGCCTTACTACATGTGGGGTGTTAGAAATGAAGCTTTATCAAACCACCGTATCTTCCAACATGTAGTTCCATGCTTCTCAACACTTCCTTCCAAAGAAATACCTTTCATCTACCTAAGCCTCAAGTTTCTCACCTTTCCTGCTCAGCGACCCAAGTGGTGAGAATGACACTCACCCCTGGCTAAGGATCAACATTAGGTCACAGTGACAGATATAAAGCAATACTTATCTGTTTGAAAAACCCACCAGGAAATTCTAAAAAAATATATAGATCTGTCTACTCCCTTGCCTATATTGGCCTGGCAAAGCGAATGAATAATTCTAAAATTAGAAAGCATCAAAACTAGAACAACAGTAAAGAACTCATTCAATGCCCTCAATTTATCCATGAAGACATGAAAGCCCTCAGAGAAGTCCCCTGCCTCAAGCAACAATCAGTGGTAGCACCCATAAAGAATCTAGAGCTCCATATTGCCACCCCTAATGCTCTATCCACCAAGGTCCAATGGCTTTGCTGTTATCTAATCACAAAATAATCACAGGGCACAGAGCTGTACCCATAGTTTAAGGTAAACTGAAGGACTAAAGTGAGCTGAATGGATCTCACTTGAAAATTAGAGCAGGGTAAATGCATGGAGGTGGAATGAGGAAAGATCACGAAGATAGATACAAATGTGCTAATCATGTTGTGTCCACATGGGCTTCTCAGTTATCTGAATTTTCTATTTTTCTACACTAAATACATATATTGCTTTTGAAATTGGAAAAAAAAATGTTTTTTGATTACTTTATACTGTGGTGGACCTAATGGAGGCAGTATGGTATAACAAAAAAAGTATGATGAAATTGGAGATCAGACAAATGAGGGTTCCAAAAACAGTCCTACTGCTCAGTAGGAACCAGACCTCAAGCATGTTATTGAACCTACCTAAGCCTCTGCTCCTCCTATGTGGCACAGTGATAATGTAAACTTGTCAATGCATTGCCTTTCAGTGCAAGAAAAGAACACAGCACAATGTCTAGTACATAACAGATAAATTTTAAAAAATGATAAGTAGCATATGAACCACATTTGCATCTGTGGTTACATCTGAAATCATTAAATGATGCCTCTGTCCCTAAAAGGATGATGTCATTTCATTTCACACTGATTTCATTTCATTTGTGGGTACAAGCATAATTCACAGGGCAATTGAATGGGAACTGACTTTGAGTTCTGAAAGAGGATAAGCACAAACATGGAAAGGAATAGTTTTTCCATCTTCTGATGAGTGCTCTGACTACCTGAGGCTGGTTGTCAGCTATCAAGTGCAAGCAACTACCAACCACAATATGGAATGGGACACATCTTTTATTTAGGGACTGCTTTCATCAATAATAATGAAAAGTTTTTGAGAGCAATACAGAGAACTGGATACTGATACTTTATTACTCTTCTCCACTACAAGCTTCAAGAACAGAGAAGGGTAGAAATAACTCTGGACTGGGAGCAGAAGTACCTATTCTTTCCCAGCCTGTAACTACCTAGTTGTGACAATAAGCAAGTCATTTCCCCTCTGCAGATCTTGGCTTCCCTTCCATAAAATTGGGTGCTCCAACCAGATGAATCTCGGCTTTAAAATCCTGCAGTCCTGCTCCCACACATTTTCAAGGCCTCCTGTGGCCAGAGCCCAAGCTATCGTGGTACACGTCACCCTCTCCCCAGCAAGCTCCATCTGCTCTGGCTGAACATCTCCAGGCTCACTCAGGGTTTCTCCTCTGCTTTGCTCTGCAGTGCATATGGGGTGTTAGGCTCCCCCTTCCACTTACCCACTTCTTGCTGGCCTGGCAGACTCAACATGAGTCTCACCCACCATAACAAGTTTTCTCTGACCATTTCAGTCTTCTATAACCTCCCCATCCTTTTGAATATTGTTTTAAATGCCTTTATAACACTTCTTAGACTAGACTGGGAACACATGGAAGGCAGTGCTCCAAGTCTGAGACACTTCTCATATCCTGCACATCACCCAGCATAATGCTACACATCCTGAACCTTCCTTTGCTCTTCTGGAGGGAGGAAGGACACACCCTTCTCTTACAACAGCTGGGAAAGAATAAATGAGGGAGTAATAAGAGTGGACAGCACATGGGCTAGAATCAATTAGAAGCTCAAATGCTAATTTCCTTCTTTTCCTCCCTCTATGCTTGGTGACTGTTCCCCACAAAGTGGTCTACTGAAAAATGTACTCATTGAGGGAAAGAAATCTAGGATGGACTGGCAGCCTAAATGGACCTTGGGTTCGTCACAATTTCCACACAACTTAGACTGTTTCAAATGAAGATAATGGTACTTGTTCTTACCTCTTATGGTAGATGATAAAATGAGATAATACAGGAGAAAGCTTTCTTTTGAAGAGTTACTAGCATTGTTATTTTTCATAAGTCCTAGTTTCAGAAAGAAAAAACTTAAAACAACACAAGAGACAGCAAGATGTCAATGTTAACGGGTGATTTGATGATGACTGTGAAAATCCCACTCTTGATACAGACTAGAAATGTCAGAAAGTTGTATTACTGTTCCTTAGGGTAGAAAAGCACAGATACTAAAAAGATTAGGAAGCTTTCTCTTTTGAACCAATCACCTGGGGTGCTGCTCATCTCCCATGCTGGTATATTTTCTAAGTCCAACAATATCATAAATACACCTGGGGAGTTTTGTGGGCCTAAGAATCTGGGCATATCCATTTGACAGTGCTAACTGCAAACTAATAAAAAAAAAAAGGTAACATTAAATCCTTTGCATGTCTTGTAAATGAACTTAATTATAATTCTCTCTTCTGCATTAATGTAGGCCAAAGTAAGAGGTAGGGAAACAGAAAAGATCAAATACAGTCCACAAAATAGAGTGAGCGGGGTTTTTGTTTGTTTGCTTATTTGTTTGTGGTATCACAGAAGTTACCAATACTTATAGGGTATGTAATATAATACAGTGTAAGAATACAATAGTACATGGCAAGGATAAAATATATCATAAAAGGACCTCTCTGTCTCCAAAGTCATTCTATCAAAAACACGTGAGGAACGTGATTAGGGGAGGGTAACTTAAATAAATTCATTTTAGAGGAAAAATGTTTCCAATGACAATGAAAATGTTCCCAACATTACTGGTAATAAAAAAAAGATTTAGAATTATCACTGAACAAACTGCTTTCTCTTCCATGTCAGAATGTAGTCATCCAGAGAGGTAGGTGAGCAGAGAGGTATGCATGTAGGGTAAGCAAGAGAAACAGAAGTGTGTGGTATGTGTTGGGGTCTGGGAAGAGACAATCTCATTGTGCATTTCTTCCAATATTATTTACAAAGCCAAAACACCCAGCCAAAACAGATCACTACTCTAACAAGAAATCACATTAAAAATGTGTTCTTAATTTTCCTTTGTTAAACATCTAACTACATTTAAAAACATTTCAGTTTTATTACTTTGTATAAATATGTCCTTTCCATAATTTGTAATACATTTTGTAAGTGACTGGGGGAGATTTCATGCATCGCTAAATCATACATATAAATGTGAAGTTTGCATTAAATATCTCTAAACAAAACTCTACTTCCTTGCTATTTTTAGAAGAACTAGGATAAAGAAGAAACAAGAGGACTCTCATTACAAAGACTGACCCTCTTAAAATTAAGGGTACTCTGTTTTGAGCATCAATCTGCTACTAAAACATCCCTGGTACCAGGGTTTAAAAAGATCTGAGTCTGGAAATACTACAATGGTTGATTAGCTTAAAAAATAACATGTTAGAGCCAGGGAGAGCAGTGATTAAGTGGCTGGCAACATTCCAGAGTTGCTTTTTAGAACTTTTTAAAACTCCTTTGGCCACCAATTCCCATCTCACACCACTTTTAGATTTACAGAGGAAAACAAAACAAAAAACAGGACAAAAAAACCCAAAAACAGAAACAAAAACAAGCATCACACTATCCACATGTACTCTAAATCACTAAAATCCTTCAGACCCTGCCTTGCTTGGGTACACTGAAATACACAATAGAACCTTCCTGAAGGTGGGCACATTTTATAGCATTTTTGGAATATATTATGGAATTAATTAAAATGGTTATTTCTCTCAACCTCTCTGTCACTAAAAGTGGAATTTAAAAAATATTATGCATAATTTCATAATTCAATTTTCCAAAGAGAAGATTGAGGAGAGACAGAAATCAAGTGGACAAATGAATGACTGCAAAAAAGAATGCTTCAACTCTAGAGAAAAACACAGAGACATTTCCTGAAAAAAAAAAAAAAAAAAAAAGATAAAGATCATTGTGTTGTTGCTGTATTAATATAATTAGTAAATTAGTTTTTATAAAGTAGAAGAAAAAGTTTTTCTAAAATTGTTACCATTAAACAGTGGCTTATTTAAAAAACAACAACAAAAATAAAACCCTCAGATTATTTTAGTTACCTTAGTGTTCTTACACTTGTACCTCTCTAAGAAACAGTTTATCATAATGTAAATACTAAGGAAATGTTTAGATGTTGTGAAGTCTACAAACCTATAGAAAATGCTGATTTCCCCAGAGATATTACCATTCTTAGTCACAAAAACAAAATGTAAAACACTATTTAGCAACATGCCTTTTAATTAGCTCCTTACCTTTAAACAAGATAGGCCTATGTTGATTTAAATTATAAGTTGAAGTCTAGGAAAAACACAATCTATACAATAGTCATAAGGTCATGGAGTTGTGTAATATTATTTAAGCCAAATATATTCATGTTTAAATAAAAATCAAACAGCACTGGATTAAATACCAACCATTCTTAATCATGGTTTAAGTCTAATAACCAATATAAAATGCAATATAAAATACATCTCACAAATTAAACAATACAAAGCTCTAAGCTTTAAACTTTTTGATAGTGTCAATAAAATCCCCAGGAAAGGAGAATAATACAACTCTCCTTGGAACTTTGGTGTTTAAAATGATGGTTAAACAGACAGAATGTTAAGAATGGTATGGTTTTTATTTTCTATAACAGGTTTATTGACACTTTTTTTTCTAATAAAGTTTGAAAATCTGACACTACCTGTCCACATAGAAGGGGAAACAAAACTTGGTCAAAGTCTGCAGAACTTCCTGTGGAGAGAAGGAGAGATAATTTATACATCTAATGGGACCAATAAATTTAACATTAACCACACCACACAATCTAGCAACTTTACCCTAAAGAAAGAGAAGACAGATGAAGAAATATGGGCTTTATCAATTACATGGGAGGAGTACCAGGCAGTCAATCATGAGAAATAATAAACATGATCAAACTTCATTAAAAATGAAAAATTAATCAAGAATCACACATGGGCAAGCAGCAGGAGCCATGCAGGAAAGCTCTGAAGGGAGGGAGGCGGTTGGGTTGCTGAGTGTTAACACCCCTCCAGGGACCATCTCCAGCCTGACCATATGGATCAGAGTGAATAACACCAAGCCACATGGGTTTGGCCTGGCAGGGCCGCTGTTGCTGGCACTGTTTTTGCCTGTTACCTAGGAACAGAGGGGGCCGGGATTAGACAACACTTCCCAATATCAATAGGCCAAATCACAGCAGAATAGAAAGCCAACTTGAAGATAATTGTCCCTGAACATTGTCAATTACATCTTTTAAAGTTCAAAACTTCATTTACTTAGTTTATAAAGTTGCCATTTGGGGCAGAAATTAGTTTTGGGATCAAACTGTAAACACTGTATGTGTGCAATATTTTTTATTTAAATACCATTATCATAATATCTTACCTGTTTATAATTTATGAAAATCCAAAGCAAACTACCAGACTGTAACTTTTTAAAACAAATATCCACGTACACAAAACCAAGGACAACATTCAGGACAGAGGCACAAAAAGCAGCATGACATCTCAAAGACTTGTTTTCATAAAAGACAATCTTCTTACATTAAGACAAGAATAAACACTCCACATCAGTCATAGCATACAGTGGCATAGGGCTTTTCTAACAGGCCCCTTTCACATATGCAGCATATATACACATAGCTAAACACATATGTAAACGCATATACACGTAATTACTACTTTCTTCATAGGACTTTCTTTAGCTTGACTTAATTTAACTGCAGGCTTGGATAGCCCACAGTTGGTGCTTATCATACGTTCATAAACCAATGTTATAAATTTTAAAAAAAGTATTCCTTTCATGCATTTGATTTTCTTTTTAACTATTTAAAATCCCAACTTCAAGACAAAATGAAGAACACATTTTTCAGTCACTGGGAAGCTGTTTCAAATTAAAACAAACCAGCCTACTGCAAATCCTAATCCAAGTGATAAATTAAAGATCGGTTTACAAATGTAGCACTTTTGTAACCAATAATAATGAATTATCAATGCTAACTGAATTGATGCTTCTCGCTTCATTTATTTTTAAAACCAGTTCTATCATTTAAGAAATAAACCACATCAATCTAATAACCCACTCAATGAAGCAGAAAGCACATTGACTTGCTCTGCCAGAGCATGTTCCGCCTACATAATTCAATTGAGCATATCCTATTTTTTAATATCATCTTGAACTGGTACTATGTGTGTCACAGCACTGTTAAGGCATGCCATGAAAGAGTAATGAATAGGAAACTCAAAAATGAAAAAGAGTAGATAAGAATACCTCAGCATATTCTAAGAGGTATTACTCATAAAAAATTAATCTTATAATGTGGCATTCAGAGGCCCACACATATTGCTTTTAAAACAGTTGTTTAAATACAATAGTTAGCCTCCCAGAATCACATCAAGAGCAATCTCTCACTGTGTCATGTCATTATCAGGCAAGTATTAGAAAAGAGATCATATAAAACAGTCACTTTAAGGTCTATAGTTTGGGGTAATTATAAAATAGACTATAAATCACAAACACAAAACTCTTATGACTTATGCAAAAAAATCAACTCCAACTTTCAAATAACACGCCAAAGTATCTCTTATCTTCAATATTCTTTAAAACTCAGTACTAAGTGCTCACTCACTGCCACCATCAGCTACAAAGACAGGTATCTTTTACTCCTCAAAAGTTTCAGGTGCATAAAGCATTTCTGTACTCTGTGCTGGAGTTGTGCTGGCAAAAGGCCTCAAAAGATTTTTTTTTTTTTTTTAAAAAGAACCCCCATGGCTATGAGAAAGCATCATGCTCTACAGCAGTCAAAAAATCTAATTTGCCCAATTTATTACTCACTACAATACAGCAACTGCTTACCACTTTCTAATGTCAAGAGTAATAACCAATCTTAAACTTTTCTGGCAGATAATACTAGTAACAAATAACAAAATGCCAAACAGGCTAAGTGTAACCCACCTCACACAAATCTTCCTTTTTTACCCAAGAAAATAGTGATAAATCTAATTAAGCAATGGGACAGAGGGAGTGGAAGGGAAAGGAAATACAGGCAAATGTAGACACATGTTTGTACTTTACAATATGTTTCTTCATGTTTGTGATATTGAGAGAACTTGATATTCCAATTTCAGTCAAACTAGTTGATGGTGTGCTGTCAGAGGAAAACAAAAATGAGCATCTACTTGGTGCTAGGCATATTCACATATGATATCAATCAGAAGTGAAGTATCGATCTCTGTTTGGGAAGTGGAGGACAAGATGAGGGCTGTGAAACAAGCATGTTCTCTGTAAATAAAAACTGCTAAAATAAACCACTTTTGTTGTTGTTTAGTAACCACTTTTCTTAATACCAATGCTTTCCTTGTATATAAATATTCAATTACCTTATCTTCTTTGTCACAAGAAAAACACAATTATTCAAATATGAAAAGACCACTCTCCAAGGGAGGGGTTTTTAACCCCTGATTTAAATGTATTTTCAACATTCTAGTTATGGCAGAGTGTGCCAGAGTCTTTCAGTACAAACTTTACTGGGAAAACAGTCATTAAACCAGTTACCAACCCCTTTTTCTCTCTAGAACCGGTATCTTTGACTAGGAAACTTTTTCCATAGAAGGCAATTTTTCTGTTCTCCCCCACAAAACAAGCTCTTTCAGACAACCAGCCTCAGTACAACTTCAACTACTGCCACATAAATCGGATCTCGAGATGCAGCGCGGCTGATGAAATGTAAATGACCTCATTGGGAAGTCAAGGGGTGAGGAGGATTGTGTGCCAGCTCTCCAGATCAATTCCCAAGTTTATATTTTCACAAATCTTTTTATGTACAGTTTGATTTTTTAACATTTTAATGAGCAAAAAAGTGAATCTATAGTAGCCAATCACCACAGTTAAAGTGCAGGGCATGAACTAGATCCCAGGGGGGAACCAGTCCACCATGTCACCACGGGCTTTAGGACATTCGCCACCTGGTTCCATGTCCCCAGGTTCCAACTCTTTTCATAATCAAAACACTGCTGACATTATAAACCCCAGATGGGTTTTCTAAAATCCCTCCCAATCAATATATCCAACACATAACTTATTGGAGACAACACTGAGCTCATTGATTAAGGTGAGTTCAGTAGCAAAGTTTTCAAAATAAATGAGACAAGAATACAG
The DNA here is from genome assembly GCF_902686455.1 of Sciurus vulgaris. Lineage (NCBI taxonomy): Eukaryota > Metazoa > Chordata > Mammalia > Rodentia > Sciuridae > Sciurus > Sciurus vulgaris. The sequence goes on from NC_136476.1 coordinate 79,970,215, forward strand.
CATTCAACCCCTTTGTGTCACCAGACAATTTATGAAATAGGCAATTTCCAAAAGGGCTTTTCTTCCTAACAAAATATATGATACTTTATGTGAGAAGAAACAGGAGCAGAGGGGGCAGGGAGGAACTATGGTGGGGAGGCAGTTATACTAACCTTTCAGTTGAGCATATATTAAATGGCAGATTGCAATGTGTAGCAGAAAACCAACAATGTCTACAAAGCTCTGCCCACAAGGAGACCCCCCCGCAAGCCAAGTATGAACCAAAATATGAAAATAAAACAACTAACACTGGACACACTTGCAAATGAAATTCAGAAATGAACCAAGGTTCATCCCCATCTACACCTGATTTATTTCACCCAACTCAAATTCTCATCTGGTCAGGAAGTTCATCAAGGGAATTTGCTCCAATGTGGGAAATGTAGATGTGTTGTGGCACTGAGCCAATCTCTTAAAAACCTAGTAAAGTTTAAATTTATAATATTATCCATTATAGGATCCTATCTTGAAGACTAAGTTCAATGAAGTTAACTGGGATTATTAATCCTTAGATTTTACCAATTCACCTTGAGTTTGGGGTACAAGGTGAGGGAGTATAGGCAATTTTGTAATAGCTATTGTTTCAAATGTCCAATATTTTGTTTCCATTGCTTCATTAAAACCTACAAACAAAACAGTATTATGTGGCAAATGAAAACAAATGAGTCAGACACAGACATATATACCCCACAAATAAATGCCATCTGAAAGATAAAAGCACAAAGCTGATCATGATGTCCACTGGAGATGTAGAATGTGGGGAGATAAGGCACATTCTTATAGTTCAAAAGGGGAAAAAAATGTGAGCAGGAAAACATTTAAATAAAAAGCATAAATAAGTGAAGGTATTTTGAAATAGATAAAGCCACAATTAGCCTCTTGTGGCTTGCTGAAAGCTGAGAGAGCAATTGATAATTTACCTTTACCCAAAAAAAGAAAGAAAGTGAAGGAGGGAGAGGTGGGAAACTGTGGGAGAACATTTCCTGGGTTTCTTATTTAATTTATTTGTTCATTTCAAAATATAGGTATGCGATGAAAAGATCCATGGAGCTCAAATTCCTAAAATACTCTCTTTCTATGTTTAAGTTTTTTTTTTTTTAATAGCATGAGTGAAATGCTGACCCTATAAGTCCTGCAATTGAGAGCACTGCCACTGACTTGAAAGAAAAACCTTTGATTGATGATCTTAAAACTCAAGTTGAAAGTTAAAAACAGAACACACACAAAATCCAAACATAAAAAAGCTAACAAAATTTCTACTTTAAACTATTTCAAGTTAAAACCAGGGACTCCAAGGGAAAGCAAACAAAGGTTTTAAATGGTTAAGAAGGGTAAAGCAGAAGCTCTTGGAAGCTTAATTAGCATCAAGTTCAAGAATGTTGATCAGAAGTTTCCTAAATGTGAAAACAGGAAATATAATTTTTCACCTTCACTGTAAGTGTCAAATTAAATCCAAGATCCATACTATAGCTAAAAACAATTTTTTATTTTTTTCAGTGAGAAAAAGAAGCTTTGAATAAAGAATTTTTCAGAAAGGCCTTTTAACACCAAACATAAAAGTCGGGTCAAATTTCTAACAATGCGGCTCAAATGGTACAGAGACTGCTTCCTTTCTTTGGTAGGAATATTCAATATTTACTACGTTTACTTTTTATAAAGTTTAGTTGATTTTGAGTCATGTGTGTATAAAATTATAGTAATTTGTATATTACCTATTATTCAGAATACATGTTGTAATTCAAAGATAAAATTACTATGAAATAAAGAAAATCATCATGTTCTATAAACATGCATCAAATAAGATTTATATCTAAATTGTCAAGGACATTAAGGGCAGAAAAGGAAGGCTTACAACAGCAGAAGAACAGTCCCTAGAACTACTTTTACATATCAATCTCATGACCATCTGAAGTCCAAAGTAAAAACATAGCATCTTATAAAAAAGCCTTTTTAACAAAATTATCCTTTTGCATCTTCCCTTTCTTCCAAAAACTACCTAAAATAAAATTGTTCCCTAATCACAATATTATATAACATCCTCTATTCCAAGATTTCCTTTTATTAACCTTAAACCTTACAGGAAAGGGGTTGAAAGTGAGAACTATATTTACAAAGTATTAAAGGCCAAAAAAATCCTTAATGTTGTTTCAAAAACTTACAAATGAACTACTGATTTGGTTACCACCCCTTACAATTATTATTTGGTGGCATCAGAATTTAATTCCTCAGATCTACTATTATTGCTCAAAAATATTTTTTAATTGTTCATTTCCTTTATCATTTTAATTCCTGTTATCTGACCATGCATGTTTTCAATATTTCTTAAAAGCAGGGGAAAGAGGGCCTACAAGTCGGCACATACCAAAGGAATAGGGTCCCAACAGTAAAACTGCAAACATGATTTCACTGAAGAAGCAACTTGCCCTCAGGAAGATACTATCAAAAAAAGAAAAAAAGAAAAAAGAGCACTGATAGAAATACTATTTTGTAAGCATATTAAAAGCTGTCAGCTTTTAAATATTTTAAATGCACACAAAAATGTGCACAGATGGGCATCTTTTCTGTTCACATTAGTCTAGGAAAAAAAAAAATCTTTCATTATCAAGCTCAAAGTCCTTGAATTTTTTAAACTTAATTGTGCCTCTATTTCTTAGAATTCACACCCCAAGGCCAAAGCTTTCCTGCCACCAGTCCTTCAAATCTGACTTGGACATTACACGGGAGGAGGCTCCAAGCCTCCCTGAGGTCTCACTCCTTTTACAACACACGAAAAAGCAGTCGATAATGGGCCCGTGCTGAATTCACTGCTCTCCACGTCTCCTCTTGGGACACAAGCCTAGCAGATGTGATAAAAACTGTGTCAGAGAAGTGGCTCTAGTTTGTGCCTTAATGACAACTTAAACCTCTAAACCAATACAACTAAAGGACTAACAGAACTGGCTGTTACCTCTCTCTCCTGCCAATCTTTCAATATCCCTGAACTAAATTAGCACCTCTACCCACAACTTCCCCTGCCACCCCACAAAATCCATTCTAATTTTAAAAGATAAATGAAGTCAGCAAACACATCGGTGGCACAAGTGTCTGGGTGCTCTGTGTATATATGTCCTTTAATTATGTCCTGACATATATTTCATATAGTTTGGATTTTCTCAAGGTATGATTGAGCATTCAGATGTCTTAAAGGACTGTCTAGTAATTCCCTCCCATCACTACCCCAGTAACCATATTAACATGTACCACTGGGAGACTCATGGTTTCCAAAAATTACCTAACAGTCTAAAGATTATTTTAAAATATATTCAAATGTAGGAAAGAAAGGTGATATTCTGAGTTATTGAAACATTCCAATTATTAAAATTTATATGGAGAATTTTTTAAACCATAGGTGGTTATACTTTTCTATTAACTTGTGAGAACTCTTTGTCTTACCTAATGATATGGTGTGGAAAAATTGATTTAAACGTGTACTTTTGATAACATTTTCTAAATTCTATAATTCAGCCTTCAGATGATGGGTTTTTTAGCCAGTATCTTGAAAGCCTATTCAGTCACAATTGCATTCCCACTTAATCAGCAATCATTGTTCTGGGATGCAGGACTTTGTTGTCAAGACAAGCACCAAAACCTTAAAAAAAATTTTTTTCAGAACTGGCATAAGAAAAAAGTGATCTTTGTCAGACAAGGACAAATTTATGCAAATCTTTTATAAACATTCACAAACATTTATTTAGCTTTTGAAATGTTGGCCTCATTTGAGAGCATGAAAATGAGGGGGAAGTAGGAAAACGCAAAGGACAGCTTAGAAGCTGGCACACTACATAAATATTCAGAAGGAAGATTATAGGATTCATGTTAGGCTGTCTTAGGCTTCTCCAAAGTCCACACAGAATAGCAAAGAACAAAACTAACGAGAAGTACAGCAGATGTTAGACAATGCATCGGCCTCTTTTCCTCTCTCACTTGGCTATACTTGGACGCTTTTATATTTTCTTTCAATATGGTTAGGTCATTCAAGGATTCTCCTATAGACTCTTTATTGTGGCTACAGATCTATAAGCTGGAGGTCTGTCAGCTTTCCAAAAGTTTCCAATGAAAAGGCATTATGCAAATTCTACCTCTCTTACCCTCTTTCAGGGGGGAAAAAAGCCTCCAGTATGCAGTCATCAGAGTATTGGAAGCCCCAGCCTTCATTTCTGTATAGCTGTGTTTGCCTCAGGGCCACGCTGCTTGTTTTGACAGTGGATCCCCCCAGATAGTTGGGATTAGTCGAGCTTGTTTAGATAAACTTGAAATCAAGGCCTTCTCTAGGTAGACAGCTAGATGTAGCTACCGAGTTTCCAGCTGCCTCCTCCTTTCATCCCCAAACAACTGCAGATTCACAGTAGCTATCACAGCCACAGGCTATGTCACATACATAAGTACAAAATTAAAGGCTGCTAAAAGAAGCCTTTGTAAGTCTTAGTGCTAAAATAAGGAATCTGTACTGCTTGGTTTATACAAATTATTCTAGCACTACCAGTATGGAACTGAAATCATCAGTTAACAAGGCGTGTTAATCAAGATTCCTAGCTTCTTCTGATGAACAGGATCATAGTTTGGTAATATACCTAACCTTCTGCTTATTAGCTCTTGTATGAGAATAATAGATGCAAAGGTTGAAAAGAAAATAATAGGCTTTATTTATCTAGTGCCAGGGGATGTTAGACACCATCAACAAACATTGTGAGCAGAATATGAAAATTGAAATGTAAATATCAATTTTGAGAGAGTATTGTATAGCAACTGATTAGATAAAGTCTCACTAAACAGTCATCTCCATTTTTAGAACTTTTATTTCTTACAGCCTACAGATTTTGATAGAAAGATATAAAGAGAATTTAAGGCTGAAAAATGTATATACTCGGAATTGGCTGATGATTTCTCTTACAAAGGCAAAAGGCAAGGTGATATGAAAAACTACTGAAATTTGAAAATTACATAATTGAAAAAGTTTTCTAAAATCTAACACTCAATCTTTTGCAACTAGGGGGAAAAAAAGTCTCTTCAGAGGGCTGAAAAATAAAGGCAAAGAAAATAATCCAATGTCACCTATGTTTTCTTTTACTTTGCATATTTTGCTGTAACATACAGAGGTTAATGTGTACCTGAGGTTGCCTGAGATAAATCATGCACAACAACAGAACCAGAAAAGATTTAAACGTTCCAAGATACCACACGGTATAGAAGTCCTTTTACTCTGATGAACTGTCAAGTTGCACAAGGCAGCTTTCAATCAAACCAAATTCTCCTGTTGCCACCAAAAAATGTGTTCTCTGGATTCAACAGGTAAGTTACTATTTCACAGAAAAGCCCTAATACATTTAATACATTCTGGAACTGCATCAACTTGAGCTTTCCCTATGAATTCTGGGTTCATTTCATATACAACTTACAACCTAAAAGAGTCAGCAACTCCTTTTCTCTAAAGAGTTGGCAGTAAATATTTTAGGTTTGCGGGTTACTGAGAGTCTCTGTCACGTAGTCTTCTTTGTTTTTATATAAGCCTTAAAAAGGGCAAAAGAAAAAAAGATCTTAGTGTTCACAGGCCATTTAAAAAATTTAAAAGAAAAAAAAAAAAAAACAGCTCCAGAGAGGATTTGGTCAGCTAGCTATATTTTGCCAACCCTGACCAAGGAGTCTGGTAATAACATGATACAAACTAACTCACCAATACCCCAAAACTCAAATTCAGAAATTCCTAAAAGGTAAAATGGCCTTGCCAACCACGGTGTTTCAGTAACCCAGTAATTCACATGTGGTTGTTGCTAAGTGGTCAAATGTCTACTTCATGCAAGCATGCCCTTTTTTCAGGAAAAAAAAAAAAAAAATTAATGCAAAGAATTAAAAATATTTCTACACCTCAAATTCACAACTCTTCTGTGGCACAGACTCATCACAAAAGTAGCTGCTTCTTTTATTAACATTTTTTTTCTGTTTTTTGTTTTGTTCTGTTTTTGGTTTTTTCAATGCTGGGGATGGAACCCAAGGGCCTTGTTGCATAAATAGTTCACTTCTATAGGTGAGGTCAAGGGTTTTCTTGACAGATAAATGAATTCATGCTCTCTGAATTATTGACAGCTCCTCCCTTTGAGACCGATTTTATTTATTTATTTATTTATTTATTTTAATTATTATTATTTTTTTTGCAGTGCTGGGGATTGAACCCAGGGCCTTGTGCTTGCAAGGCAGGCACTCTACCAACTGAGCTATATCCCCAACCCTTATTTAAAATATTTTTGAAAACAATATTAAAAGAGGGGAAAGGCTTTTCTGGTGCACCACTCACAGGTCAAGTACAGGTTATTTGTCCAGTGTCCTGTTAGATAAAGAAGATAGGTGGGCCTCTTCTTGCCTCTCTCTACTCAACTTCTGGTAACCCTTCCAACTTCTTTCCCTTCAATGTGTTTTCCAGGATTTTATCTTCCTCCTTCATTCTCTACATCCTCCTTTACTGATTGTCTACATACACTTTCGTTTCCACTATCTTCACTAATTAAATGATTCTCAAATTGAAATCTTCATCCTGGGACTACCTTTGCAGCTTCAGGCTCCTGTTCCAACTTCTTGTTGCTCATTCTGCCTCGCCTCTCACAGGTTCTCAGGCTGGACATGTCTAAGATCCCAAACTGCCATCTGGGTTCCTGTATAGCTGCTAATATCTTTCACCTTATCACAGCAAGAAAGGATCTCAGACCACCACTGATTCTTGCTGGGGGACAGATGATCCACTCATGTAACAGATTCAAATCACTCGTGTGATTTAATCCATGGTTGCTGGAGTTCAAGATAACTCTGTAAAGAAAATCTTCTGAGTCCTTGAAACTTTTCCAAGTGTTAGTAAACAAGACAAAGGATGAAGGAATTCTAAAATCAAGGCTATGTCAAAATCATCTTAGAAAAGAAAACCAATGTGGTTCCCTAAGCAAGACAACATATTTAGTGCCAGACAGTGTGCTAGAAACCTAAGGCAAGGCAGTGACCAAGCAAGGTATGGTCCTGTCCACATGGAGCTTAGGATCTAGCTAGAAAGATAGAAACTAAAGAAACAAATGACAAAATACCTAAATCAAACTGCACAGGAGCTGTAAGAGAAAAGAACAGAAAGTTCTAGAAAAATGAGAAGGGCCTAAAATTAGATGGCAGGATCAAGAAAGGCCTCTTGGGAAGTAACATTTTGAACTGAGACTTAAAGAATGAATAGGAATTCAATAGACAAATATTCAAATATTGAGAGAGGGAATAGAAAAGTAGCAGCAGGAGCAAGGGCCACTGAACATTGAGTCCTGTGCACAAAGAAGTCTGGCAGGTTGGGGCAGAAGAGGTGACGGGGAGAGAGAGGCAGATGATTTTGGACAGACTGGCAGGAGTCAGTCCTAAAGGATCTTACAGGGCATGCCAAGGAGTCTGGATTTTACTGTAAAGCATTCAAAGTCACTAAAGGGTTTGATCCTTCTACATTCAGTTTACACATGAGTTTCTAACCTCTCATCCACCCTTAACTCTTCTAAACCCCAGGCAGACTCAGAGGACATCCCAAGTCTTTGGCTGTTCTTCCTATCACCAAACTGACCATAATCTCAGCAGACTACATTCCCACAGGAGGGGAAAGATATCCAATTGGATACCCTTCAGGCCTCCCAGAAGAAAGAGAGTCTTGAAAAATAACCTTGGCAGTAGGGAGAGTGGTTGTGCTCAAAGAAGCAACAAAGGAACTGTGACAAATTTGAACAGACCATCTTAAATCTCTTCTGAACCTGCTCCCTTATAGTTGATATTTCTTCTGAGTTTCCAAAGTCCATTTCCCTACACACAGAGAAAGCATGTGTGATTTTTTTGCAATTAATTTGCTAAATATCATTAATTCTTAAGAAGTCATGGGTTATATAGTATTTTAAAATACCACTTGGTGAAAAAAAATGCTGTAAATGAAATGATACACCATCAACTATGTTAACATATGAAAATATGTGCATCTTAGAATTGGTGAAGTCTGTGTCCTCACAGACTTGTAAAATATTTAGATGAAATTAAGAAAGGTAGGGATTAGACCCTATGTCAGTGTTTAACAGAGTGCCTGCCACAAAGAAAATGCCCAGTGAATAATGGTGCTGACAAAAATGACTGGATGACAGTCTAGAGACTGAGAAGGGAAGAAATAGCATTAATTAAGCACTTTCTGTTGTCAAGCACTGTACCAACAGTCTACATGCTTTCTTATTTAATCCTCACAGAAAATAGTGAGACCACATGGGCCAAAGCATAGATTTGAATTTATCAGTGAGTCAAACTTAAAGACTCATTTTTTACATAGAAAATGAATAGATAAGACAATTCAAGTTTGTATAAATGTAACATTAGTAATTTCTGTCAAGAGTTTATCATTTATGCATAATAATATAATTACACATGTAATTTAAAGTAATCAACTTAATGTTTCTTCTGGTTATGAAACCAACCTACTCAGCCTTTATTTTGCTTCTCGTATGCCAGCAGTCACCTATTCTCTGGAGGGGGTTGGGTGACAACTGGAAAGGGACTAACAAAGCAGCTGCCAAGTGTCAAGTCTAATGCTAGAAGGTTTTGTTGTTTTTGTTTTACAAATGCTCAATGATCTTACTATAACCTTAGGCAGAATTATGACCCTTACAGAAGAGCAGACCCTGAGAGTTGAGAATTACCTTCAGGTAGACTGGTGAGGTAATGGGTTGCCTAACTCTCTATTGAGATTTTCCCTCTCCGTTCCTATTTATTAGCATTTCATCTCCACAGTTCCAGACACATAGCTGCAACTGCAGGAGCAGCCCTCCACGCTGAACAGAGCTAATCTAATGCTCCTAACTACCACTTGCAACAGTGGAGGGGAACATTGGTGCTGTTGTTAAAGAGTCTTAGGGCAGGATAATCTTACTTGCCAGTTTACTCAGGACATCCCAGGTGTGCCCATGATTCTGTGTAATCAACGCACTCCCCTGAACTCTCAAAAGTATTCTGGGTTGGATGCTATGGTCGCAAGAACCAAGAGAGGGACACCAGGATTTGTCTGCAGGGCAGGGAAATGATAAACAGCTGTTTCATCATAAACAGCAGGTTCTGCCTTGTGAGGGAAACTGGAGGTGATGGTTTTTAATCACTTGACTGTAGACTCTTTATCTAGAGTAAGAACTTAACAAAACTTCCTCTTTGCTTCATCTCACTTATGCTAGAAAACACATACTAAAGGAGACAAATTCAGTATTATGTAGACACTATGGCTTCTTCTCTTGCCAATTCTACAGAATTAGTATTACTTTCTGTTTTAGTCAGCTTTAGTGCCTCTGTAACCAAAATACCTGATAATTACAGAACAAAAAGTTTATTTTGGTTCACAGGTTCAGAGGTTTAGTCCAGGAGCTGGGGTTGTGGCTCAGTGGTATAGCACTGCCTACCATGTGTGAGGCACTGGATTCAATTCTCAGCATCACATATAAATAAATAAAGTAAAGGTCCATCAACAACTAAAAAAAAAATGGAGAAAAAAAAGAGAGAGAGATTTAGTTCACAGATGGCCAACTCCATTGCTCTGGGCCCAAAGTGAGGCAGCACATCTTGGTGGCCAAGAAACAGAAAGAAGAAGGGGAAAAGACCACAGGGAAGAATGTACCCTTCCAGGGCACACCCGATGACCCACCTCCTCCAGTCATGCCCCAACTGCCTCTAGTTACCACCCAGTCAGTCCATTCAGACTAGGATGGACTAATTAGGTTATGACACTTCAATCCAATTATTTCACTTCCAAACTTTCTACATTAACACAGGAGCTGTTGGGGGAAACATTATATCCAAAGCACAACACCATCTCATTTTACAGATGAACGTAATGAGGCTGAAAAATGAAAAGCCTTTTCCCAAAATGACATATACAAAGTCAAATCTCATATATCATGGGAATATTAGTTTCCTATCTTTTCTTTGGGCCAAACATACCAAAGGAGAAAAAAAGCACTTAAATTGTTAAAGACGGTGGCGGGTGGCAGGGTGGGGATACTTCTTAAGAAATAAATGAGACACAAATAATGAAAAGTATTTCTAGCTGCCATTAAAAATCTGTTTATTATAACAGATACGTTTTTAAAAATCCAAAAATATTTTTCAACTTGCCAGGGGTTTAGAGCTCCAGAAATAAGTATCTGGTAGGTTGGCAGAGTGCTCTGATAAAAATAATATTCTTGGCAATTTACAGGTTATACTTCTAAAACTAAATGTTATATAAAGAGGCATCATGTTTGAAACACATTCAAACACAAGAATCTTAAACACCTCTGGTTAAAACTCCGTTCAGCAAGCTGAGATTTAATAAATATACATTTTGGTTTGCCCTGCCTAGTTCAAATTCTGAGCCCAAAGATCACAATGTGAATTCTATTTGGTCATTTATTATTATATATCAAATATCTGGTCTCCTAATATCCATTCATACAACACCAGGTTCTGAAGTCTTGGACATGAAGCAAGCAAGAACCTATGACTTCCTGCCTGGGGGAGGGAGAGAACACATAAATAAGCATGAAGTGTTCTTAGGTTTTCTGATAGAAATATGGTCAAGGGAGTTGGGTGCTGTGGTGCACACCTGTAATCCCAGTGGCTCAGGAGGCTGAGACAGGAGGATCACAAGTTCAAAGCCAGCCTCAGCAAGAGCAAGGTGCTAAGCAACACAGTGAGACCTGTCTCTAATAAAATACAAAAAAAAAAAAAAAAAAATGAAAAAGAAAGAAAGAAAGAAAGAAAGAAAGAAAGAAAGAAAGAAAGAAAGAAAGAAAGAAAGAAAGAGAAAAGAAAAGTAAAGAAATATGGTCAAGGTAAAAGGAAGATACTTCAGGCTCACCTGGGGATGTGAAAGACTCCTCAAAGAAGGTGATATATGAATCACTTTTGAAAAACAAGTCAGTATTTCCTATTCATACATGCCATATAAGAATATTCCAGAGATGAAAGTAATATGAAACATTATATCACATATTCACACGGTTGATAGGAAAGTAAATGATCTTTGATGAACTCAATTTTTTTAAAAAAGACAATGCCTTGTACAAGGTTCTGGTTTGGTCCTCAGCACATTAAAAAAAAAAAAGACAATCTCAATTATTTTATAGATGTCTTTCATTTCCATCCACAAACCCCCCACCAGTTACATGCTCGTGTATACATGAACTTGCACACAGACGTGCCCACAGTCTCGGCTTCATGTTATAGCACATTTGAAATCTGAAACTCATCAAAGTTAGTTTGAAATTAATGATGGTCAAAAGAATCTTAACTCTACTATACTGCATATTTTAAAAGAGAAAGCTACCACAGTAATGCAAAGTACTATATGCAGCCAAAATGGCTCATTTTCAAGGACAGTAGAGCCTACTAATAAATTTCTGAGGTTTTGAACACAGGAGTCTCAACATAATGGGTTTTACAACTGTAATTCTTTTTTTTATTGTGTTACCTCTTCATCACATTTTAAAATGTTTATATTTTAGTACATTTTAGAATATCAATATCAGTAATCATTTCTGATTATATTTCTTCTTTCCTTGACAAAGTACCTCAATCACTTTTGTAGCTTCTCTGAATTTCATTCTGGACAACGTAGATATAGAAAGGAAAAAAATTTCCAGAATTCTTCCCAAAACAGGTCTGAAACTCTAGAAGCAAAGCTTACCATACACAGCTTGAACACCAAACAAAAAAGAAGCATTCCCCTGCCATCTTAAACTTAGTTGATACTATACAATTCTTGGTTATTAGACACCAAGTGTTATTCTAAATACTTCACACGTTTCTTTTTTATTGTTTTTGTTTTCACTTCATACATTTCAAATCAACTAAACCTCATCAGAATCCTGTGAGATCTTTACCCAAGCAGTTTAGCTCCAAAGTCCATGCTCTTAATCACACTATCATGCCTCCATGCTCACTTGCTTCATATCCTTTACTAAGCCCCTTATTTGTCCTGCCTGCTAGGAGGGCCCTCTAACATTAGCTATAACCATTTCTATAATTGAAGAGTTCACAGACTGATAAAGAGACAGACATATAAACTACAGAATGTAAGGAGTGAACATCCCAAGTGCTCTCCAAGAGCTAAGGAGAGAGTGACTAATTTAGTCAGGGCAAGTTTCACAGAGAAGGTGATACAAGCCAGGAATTTAACAATTAACATAAATATATTGGTATGGAAGTGGGGTGGGGGGACAAAAAGGACAAAACATCCCAACCATAAAAAAATATACATAAGTGAAATAGTAAGGCATGCTGGGAAATGGTGAAGCATTCTGCATCTGGGCTGTAAGGGGAAGTTACAAGAGACAAGGCTAGAAGATGTGTCAAGGTCAGATGATGATGGACCTTAAACCAAGTTTAGGAATTTAGGGCAGATCCTGAGGGCACCAACTAACAGAAGAGAAATACTGTGACTTGATTTAGGTTTCAGAAGGGTATCCCTGGCCATCTTATAGAGGGTAGTATCCTCAGGGTAACTGGGTTGTTGGCCATTAAGAAAAGCATACATGAGAGAAGCTTGGATTGTGAATGCAAAGGGAAATAGAAGATTTGCACAGACTAGAGAGCAGTTTAGAAAGAACAAAGAGGACCTGATGTGTGTGCATCTAAGGAGCAAGAGGGACTGGTTATATGAAGCTAAAGACAAGATGGAGACTATAGCTCTCAAAAGCAGACCCAGTTCACTTGGTCCTAATCAGTGGGTAACTTGCAAGAAACAATCATTGGAAAGAACTCAAAAGACACCTAATATTTAGTGGGGCTTTTTTGGAGCCTGAATAAAACCAGGAGAACGCTTCTAATGAGAATGTATAAATAAGGATTGCATAAATTACCATAGCTGTCTACCTTGGCATGCTTTTCACAAAGAATGTCTCAAAAAGAATTTGTAATTTTCCTGAGTTCCTTCTTTATAACTGTAACAGAGAATGTCCAAATTGGAAAGAAACCTTCACTTAAGAGACTTAAGTCAGAAAATGTCTGAATTTTTCAACTGGGTTTGGCTAAATGTTTAAGGTTTTGAAACATATTTGCATCAAGAAGCCAGTTCAACAACATCCAATTCCTAAAATCACTCTTTTCTAGAAATGGGGTAAAACTCAGGATTATGGGTATTATAAAGAACATCTCTTCATACAAAGTGGTTAGTTGGCAAACACTTTAAAAAGCACTAATAAAATAATAAATTTGACTTGTAACAATACAGGAAAAATAAAATGCAGCACATGATGGATTATTTACTCCTCCATGAGCCTACATTTGAAGAACATTTAGGCCAGACAACTATCAACAATGAGACACTTTTAAACATACACAAAGAATCAGATTTTTATGCTGGGATGCATTTATACATCTTAAATCTATCAATGATTTTTTTTTAGAAAGTTGTAATGCAGTTCATAGTTCCATATATATAAATAAATAAAATATATATATTACATATAATATCGTATATCTTGGGGGCAATCCTGGTAACTGAAGTAGCAGTTCAAGAAAGCTGCTCCAGCAGGGTGCTTTGTTGGTATCATGCTAATCACCTCCCAGGTTTTAGGGTCTAAAAAGATTGAGAATTTGTATCTTTGGATAAGAAAGTTACATATTCACCTACAGTCCCAGACTGCCAAGTTACTAAGAAATATGAAAACTGACTTTTTTAATCAAGTGGTCAAAAACTCCATGAACCAATAGCAAATCTTAAAAAGGACATATCTAGGCTGGGCATGATAGTGCAAACCTGTAATCCCAGTGACTTAGGAGGTCGAGACAGGAGGATTGCAAGTTTGTGACCAGCCTCAGCAACTTAGACCCTGTCTCAAAATAAAATAAAATGGGATGGGGATGTAGCTCAGAGGGAGAGCACTCGCCAAGCATGCATGCGGCCCTGGGTCCAGTCCCCAGAACCACAAAAACAAAAAAGTACACATATAAAACAAGCCTAAAAGATGACTTTCCTTAATGGTGGCTCCAAGATCTTTCACTGGGTTTCTCTCTATCACTCTGGTTAACTTTAATGTCTATGGCTTCACATCACAAAGAAAAAGAAACTGCAGGAATGTGATTACATGGTGGCATCATCATCCAAAGGTCCTAGTTTTCAGAGACACTAGCAACTTCAGGTGTCATGACCACCCCATTGTTTCAATACCATCAACATAGCTTGGACAGACATGCCTATCCTTCAGCCTACTAGACATTTCTGTACGTTTCTGCAGAGAAGAGATGGAGTCTACCTCTCTCTTCTTAGTTACCTGGAACAGTATCTGGCTCACAGCATGCAGATATGAACTTACCAATCTCTCTCTCAATTAATGTAAAAATCAAACCTAATCACAGACTACATTTGTCACCCAAAACAGACATGAAGGGTAAAAAGCAGAAGATGTAGTCACCTGTAACTATAAGTCAGTATTTTGTTTTGGTTTTGGTTTTGGTACCAGGGATTGAACTCAGGGGCACTTAACCACTGAGCCACATTCCTAGCCCTTTTTTGTATTTTATTTAGAGACAGGGTCTCACTGAATTGCTTAGGGCCTAAGCTGCTGAGGCTGGCTTTGAACTTGTGATCCTTGTGCCTCAGCCTCCTGAGCCACTGAGATTATAGGCATGTGCCACCACGCCTGGCTTAAGTCATTGTTTTTAAGACCAGGTTGCAAAATCATTTTAAAACATGATCTATTTGGTCATTATATAGGTAAATTCTTCAGGTGAGATTCAAATGAACTCACGAATTCTGTTCCATGGTACATAATGTCATAAAATGTTTCCCAGATCAGCCACAAGTAGTGGTGTGTATTTATAGTCCCAGCTACTTGGGAAGCTGAGGCAGGACAATCACTTGAGCCAAGTTTGAAATTAGCCTAGGCAATATATCAAGATCTAGCCTTGAGAAAGAAAAAAAGAAAAGAAAAGTTAGTTTCCAAGATTAAATGTGACCTCACCATTTAAAGTGACCCAACTTGAATAGACTGTATGAGTAGGGTAGAAGCACCCACTCTGGAGAGAAAGAAAGAAAAATAGATAGATCAAATGTTTTCAAGAGAATGGGATATGCCCAAGTTCAATTCCATTCTTTGTGTATTCTGTGAATGTAAGACCCAAAGGGGCAAAAAACCAAAATTTCAATTCCAATTTAAAAATCTATGGCTCAAAAACACAAACCAATGAAAGAAAAATTGGCAGAACCATTGCTGAATCAATGACACATTTTATACAATAAAGTGTCTCTTGCTTATGTTTCCATGCCTAATAAAGAGATGAAATCAAATTTTATCATTTGTTTTACACTTTATGTGAGCATTATACATGTGTGTCATATAATTTTGGAATAATATGGTTTCCTTTCACTGTAACAAAAAATTTAGGAACTGTGGATTACATATGTAATTTCTTATTAAACAGTATTCTTTCAGTGAATCAACATTATGAATGAATTTTAAGATGGAAATATTTAGTCTCTGGTTTACCAAATTAAAAAGAAAATAACACAGAAGTTTTCATAAATTGGAGCTCACCAAAAGAATGAGACCATCATCAACATGCAAACACCAAGTCTTATTTAAATATTATCTCTCTTTCTAATCTGAATCTTCCAATTGATTTACATAGGTAATGTGTGGATCACTGGAAGCTTAAGAAATGTTTTCTTTAGAGAATACCTGAAAAACGAACACATGAAAACTCCATATTTAAGCAATTATTTGCAACTCAGAAATGCCAATTTCCATCACAATTAGCTCAAGTTATGCAACATATTTTTGCTCCTTTTTAGTATATACTTGATGTATGTTTTTATAATTTGCTTAACTGCCTATAGTACAATTTTGAAATCACATAGGCCATATAAAATCATAAAAGAAAGGGCACTTTTTTATTTTTCCCAATGTACCATGTTTCTACATTTCTTATAGAGCTTGTACAAGAAACACTGTTAGTTTCTATATAAAGATTTCCATAAAATTTTATAGTTTCTATAAATGCATGAAGATTGTTGGTTTCATTATAACCTCTGTTTTAGTGCCAGTGGAAAAAAAAATTACCTGCAACTCTAAATAGCGATCTGCATATACTGAGGTGGGTAAGTAAGTGTGCGCGGACCACTCTTCAAAGAGCTCTAAGACACTCACTGTATTTCATCAAACTATAGCTGAACACATGGAGTAACAACTTCTAGGACACTCACCTCTTAATCAGCACTCTTAGAACAAACCAACTATAAAAAATGCAATTGTGAGAAATTATTAATCCTACATGTTTTAGTACAAGAAGGAATCACATTAAAACCAGTATGTTTTAAAACCATATGCATAATACCTATTATACCTGAGACATAGACAAGGCTATTTATGGAAATCTTCTGATAGGTTCCTATATCTTTATTTCAAACTATCCCATTCCACACATTATAATTACTGAAGACTTATGCTTATAAATCTGAAAAATATGTTTTGAAGCCAAAGATAGGGTATGATGAGAGTGGTGACTGTAAATTGCTAACATTCTAATTTAACTCTCTTTTCTCCCTTAATTCAATTAGTATTCATTAAACCTGCACTAATCACAATAAGTTTTACCAATTATTTCCATAATTATGAATGAACACAGTAAACATAATGGAATACTTATATATCTACCTAATTAACTACAAGGCTATTCATAGTTTTATTAATGGCTCAAAGATATTCATGGTTTTTCTTATTTTTAATGTCTGATATGTTATCTTTGAGAAACCATTTTTAGAAATGAGAAAATACATTATCATGGTCCTTCTGTCCTTCTTTAACAAAATCTCTCTATTAGGCAGGCTTTTATTAAATACCACATTACTAAAGTTATTGGAAAAGACTGAAAAGAATCTAGACTGTTACCCAAACTCAGAATTATATCTGGAATTTAGTAATCTAAACTCTTTTTTTTTAAATGGTTTAGACTATTTCATATCATACTCATGAGAGCTACATTTTTAAAAATTTTATAAGTTGTTAGATTTTTCAAAAATACAGGATCCTTTTCAAGTGAGAATCTTACCAGTGTTGATGTTTTAGTATTTAAACTAGCTAAGCTTTAAACAAAAGCAGATGAATAAGTAATATGAACTCCAAAAAGACCTTGCTTTTGCCCTTTTTGTTGTTTGTTTTTCTCTTTTAAAAAATACAGGCACTGCGTGTCTTTCAGGAATTAACAAAGCCTGTATTTTCAGGTTTAAAGATAACAGGCTTTCCAGATCTTAAATGAAATATTGAGTGTTACAGTGATTTAATGGTTTTAAACCATAGATGTCATTGTGGTCTGAGGGTGTCACAGACAACTTAAGGAGGGGAAAAAAATGGGGCACAGAGAAATCACTTTGTCAGTAATTATAATCAAGAGTCCTAAAATGTGGCTCAGGCTGCTCATTACTTCTTCTCTCTGTATCAAGACCCTTATTTACATTTCAGATTACATTTTTTATGAAACAGTAAGATCTATCAGAGCTGAGAGGACTGAAATAATGAGGGGAAAACATTTTAATAAAACGTGTTGGGTCTGCATTACTTCCGTGACAGAAAGAAAGGCTTCCTCTGTAGTGATGGATCATTTATTCTGCTTCTAAACGAGAAGCAAAAAGATGAAACTGATGAACTTTTACTGCCCATTTGTCTTTAGCAGACAATTAAGACAGAGAAGATCAAAATGGATTATCATACCACGCAGACAACTGGCCCAACAGTAATACATCTCCGGGACCACAGATTTGTAACTCTCTTTTATCCCTCCCCTTTCTTCTTACTTCTTTTTCCACTCTAAAGGCAGTGCTAGCTTTGTGGCTCAAGGAGAGCCAAAAGGCTGGTCATCATTATTCAGTCACAGATGTCAATCTAACCTCCCTTTTTTCTCAGTTTCTAAAGCAGTGAGCCACAATAATTTGTGACAGATTCTTTTACTGTAAGGTACAAAGAACACACAGAATAAAACATCTAGCAGCAGCAAGCCTCTCTGATCAAGTGTGCTGGTACATGGGAAATACACTATATGTAAAAACAACCACTGGTAGTTTAGGCGAATGAGGCGGGAAAACCCGGGCGGGGGAGGGGGAGTTGTGTGCATGTGTACATGTGTGCAGTAATAAGTGCTATACTTTGTGGTCAATTATCTCAAATATCCCTTAAGGATCACATTATAAATGTTCTAATACTAGAAATGTCTAGATTGAGCATATTTGGCACTTAGTTTGTAAGTAATAGAAATATTCCTAAGAATTTTTTATAACAGCACACCAAGGAGAAAGACAGTTTGGTTTATTCCAACAATTGCTAAAATGAAAAAAACATATAAAATTAGAATCTATATGATGAAAAAGGTAAATAAGAAATAAGCCATTCATGGGCTGGGGACATAGCTCAGTTGGTAGCGTGCTTGCCTCTTAAGCACAAGGTTCAATCCCCAGCACCGCAAAAAAAAAAAAAAAAAAAAAGAAAGAAAGAAGCCATTCTCTTTCTACATAGTAATAGATATAATGCTCAAATAAATTTGGGAGAATTTAGAGGTAACATCTTCAAAACCAAAATAAATCCTTCATTCTTCATTCCTTGAGTTGTTTAAGGTTAAGGAGGGAAATCACATGTCTCAAGTTGGTGCAGCTGCTGTGAAGAGTGATGTGCTCACTCTTAAAAGTCTATATCTAGCCAAGGAGTACCAGTCTCCAAATTTGAAACTTATGTCATTGAGCTAAACAAAGAAAACAAATGATACTAACCTATGAGCACTTATAAAATAACTAAAGCCATTTTTTGTTCCTACTATTAATTTTAATTACTCCAAGTTCAATACATGAAATGCTTGTAAGAGCAACCATTGACCAAAGTAAAGAGAACTAAATTCATAACAATAATATCTAATAAGTGGGCTCCATATGCAATGACAGAATAAAGGCTACATTTATCTCTGTACACACATATACATATATGTACATACATATACACACCCTCCTCAAACACATGTACATATATACATTCTCAGAGAAAGAAACATGGAAAGATAAACACCAAAATGTTACAGTAGTTTTCTGTAAGTAGTAAAATAGCAGATTTATATTTTCTTTCCTTCCATTCTTTTTAATTTATTCTTGCTTTATCTACATTTCCTGAATTTTTGTTACAAACATATTACCCATGCAATTTTTTAAAGTTACACCAAAAAAAAAATCACGTTGCTCAAAAATTTTCAGATATAGTAAGAAACTATGTTTAAAGGAATAGACCCAGATGGTAACTATGCTATTTTAAGTTTCTTTGCACAAAACTTTCTCTCACTGGGTAATTCAGAACACAGGACCACAAAGGTTATCTATCTAGACACAAAATTTTAGAACAATAATTTTTTTAAGAGCTATGGCCTCAAGTATATTCCAAACAATACTTTTCAGTCCTTTAGACATTGTTTAAAGAAAAAAAACCTCACTAAATGAAAAGGTCCTATAATCTTCAAATTGTGTAGTTTAAATCCAAAGGACTTAATCCTATGGCAATTTAAAACAAAATAAAAATTTAACTCTTCCTGGTAAAAGATGAAGCCAGAGATAGAATGGGAAGCCTTTAGAAGATTTTTAACAATTTTATTTTAGTTTGGAGATAAGATACAAAGCAAATCAGACCAGTCTCCTAGGTTCTTGAACTATAAAATCTCATTACAAAGACTCTCATTATACTGACTATCCAGTTATACTACTAATCACATTATGATCCTTGTGTTCATAAAGATGTATCAGATACATTGCTCTCTATATGAAGGCCGCACTACAAAGGTGTTATTTCTACTGTACTAGATATTCTATTCCATTATGCTTATCCTCATTTAAAGACTGTTAATAGAAAAAATTAAATGGATGTGCTTCAAAAACATACTTTGATTGTGTACAATATCCCTCATGTGAAAGGTTTTATAAAGTTGTCTTATTCCATGTCATCAGGGATGCTTTTATTTAAAAAATGCTTTTAAAAGTACACCAAATTGTATGTTTGAACTAAAAATGTAAGATGCCAAATAAAGCTGCAAAACATCTTCAATATTTCTCAAGATAGAAAATGGGATCCTGAATGTATAACACGGAATTTATTATAAAAAGTAGAGCAATATTAAAACTTCAGCACCATTTTATGAGTAAAATAGTTCCTTCCACTCCATTCGGTTTTCAGAATCCTGGAATTTTGAGATGGCAGAACCAAGTGGCCAATCTGAACTTTCACTATCATCATCAAAACCATCTTTACCCTAAGACAATTCCAGCATGTGTATCATCTTCTTCTAGTACTACTATAACTGATAGTTTCATGATTCATTTCAGATTCCAGGAAATGTTATAACTTCACTCCCTTTTTGGTTATACTGATTCTTGACTGCTTAAATAGCATTAAAAGGGAGGGGAAAAAGTTCACAGGCAATCCAAAAAGGATTTCCTAATGAACTGCAGACTGTAGCATACCTCAAAGTACAAAGTGAAAAGTGAAATTTGTGATAGATTTTCATGCTTAGTTTCTGTACATTTCCCCCTCTGAGGGAAACACCCAAATCTAGCACTAATATTTTCAATCTTACTTCAATGTTCTACTTTTTGTCTTTGGTTCCTAATTACTGCTTTTCGTCCCTTCTAAAAATTCATTTATCTCTTTCAGTAAAAAGAACAGTAATAATATGTTGAACAACTCTGAAATAAATTTTGTCATGTAAAAAATTAATTACGCATTCCGAACCTGGTCACTGTAGTCCTCCGGGAATTGCCTCTGCACCTCAGGATCTGTAAATAATTGACAGATAATATTAATTGGCTTTGGATTAGTGAGCAAGCAGAGGATCACACATTAATATTTGATCAGAAGATGATAGCAGCCCTGGCAGGGGATCCAAGGGGGGCAGCTGAGGCTGCTATGTTGATGAGCACAAGGAAGGGCTCGGCAAGGCACTCCCATTACCCTCCTCCAGAAATATAAAAAAGAAAAATTTTAAAGACCTGATGCTACTGTTAACTTTAGACTATTACCTAATGCAAAAATCTTGCCAGCTGCAAATTGCCCTCAATATATTTTTCCAGAGAAAATGATTCTTAAACCTGCTTGACTTTTCTTCTCTAATCAGCTGCCTCCTTTTCATTGTTACAGATGTTGGCTTGATAAACCTTAAGCACCAGCTTCAGACTGGGGAGAAAAGGAAAATGAGAGACTTCTTTCAAGGAAGAAATGCAAAACTCAGTGCTTTTAAAAAATAAAACATATCCTCCCCCAAGCACAAATGACCTCTTATGAAAAATGGATAAAAGTAGACCAAATTTTCTTCAACACACAACAAACACTTGTCAGTACAATCAAAATAGCATGATATGAGAACTGTTTAACATAATTCAACTTGCTACAGGTTTGAAAATACCTTTCCTGACCATCCAGAATGAAATTACTAAAAGGGTCACCTAATTCTTAAATCATCTTGGCAAGATAATCCAATTCTATGTCTGTAAATCAATACAGAAGTGTACTAATTAAAAGCTATTAGCACTCCATTTACTATTGATTATGAAATCATTAAATCTTTTCTAATAAAAAGATTTGGTTCTTCAAAACACATTAAGGGGAGTGATCAGAATAATATCTATGTGAGAAACCATGTATCAGTGCAAAAAGTTTATGGAAAAGCACAGTATATAAGGGTTTCCCATCTAACAGTGATCTCACAATGCATACTACTCACTTTTCACATCTAAAACACCAATTTACAACACTAATTTACTTTTCTGTGAAAGTGAATCCATGTAAAAGTTAAATGCTTCCAAATCACAATACAAAAGCACAGTTAATGGTTATTTGATGAAGAATCAAGAAAAAATGAAGGACCTGTTTACTTACTACATTTAAATTCTAGAATATATCAATTTTCAATTTTCATTACAGCCAACGGATGTTATTTTTTTTAATATCCAAGTCTAACAACGAAAGTAGGGAGATTCAAAAAGTCACACCAAAAATAGTTTCCCAAAATGGGTGGTACAAAAAAGTTGAATCTCTATGCAGACCATTTGGTTCTTGGGTGTCTTCTGGTTGACTTGAAGACTTGGGATCAATTTCTCTCTTTATACTCAACTTCAGCTATTAGCAAGGTACCTATGACATGTCTACTAGATTGAAACTAACACCCCGTGGAGTACCATTCAAGGCTGCCCTGGTGGGTCAGAAGAAGAAGCTAGGGCTTATCTTTAGCCAGAAGGACTGAAACCACACAAGGTTTCAGTTCCCATGAGAGAGGAAACTAGATAGTACTGACACTGTAGCAGGAAAAGTACAGAATGAGTATCCCTTACCTGAAAATGCTTTGGACCAGAAGTGTTAAGTTTTAGAAGTTTTTCTGATTTTTAGAATATTTGCATAGACTTCAGTGGTTGAGCATTCATAATCCAAATATCTGAAATCTGAAATTTAGAGCATTTCTGATTTCCAGATTACTGATGCTTAACCTGTACTCTACAAAGAAAAAATAGCTAGTAAGGTACAAAGAACACTCTGTTGCCCAAGAAACCTTTAAAAGTGTACCATGAGGAAGAGGGAGAAGGAAGGGACTTTAAAAAATTAGGGTTATAATTCCTAACATACACAAACAACTTAAAATTTGATCCAGAGACCAAAATATGCAGCTCTAAGTCATGAGGGACATAATAAAATAGAAGTTGGAAGAAACCACAAAATCAACTAAGGCTTATTCTTTTTCTTCCAATTGTCATGTGGGTAACACTTACTCTTCAACTAGAAAATTTCATTCAGATATGACTCCTATATAAATCTGTAATATCATGTTCTCTTTCTTGCAGTAGTTTGTGCTTCTTGGGAACCACAAAACAGAAATAAAACCAAAGGCTATTTTTCTATCACTATTTTGTGAAGGGATAAACATTAGGGACTAGCATTTGTGGTATATTCTTCAATTTTAAAAAAGTTTCTTATTCAAGGGTGGGAGAAGGTTCTTAAAACTAATCAACTCTGTTTAAAAGAAACTATATTCATATAAGACTTTTCACTTTAAAAATGTATTTTATTCACAGACATGCATAAGATAATTAAAAAACAGAAGAAATGGACAAAAAGAAAAATCTACCTATTTTAACACACTGAAGGAAAAGATGGCTATGGTATGCCAACATAAAGGCCTTCCAACCATATCATCCTAACCACTGCCTGACAGGGAATGTAAACACCACCAATTAAACTCCTTGAACTGTCCTAAGACCATCCCTCAAGTGAGAGTCCCAAATTTTAACAGAATAAAGTTCCAAGATAACATATGAGTGATTATTTACTACAATTCAAGCATAAAACTTTTGTTTAGTTCTCTTTAAGGCCCCTGAGGTTTACAAAAAGCAAAACTCATGGGTCCTTAATATTCTCTAAAACAATGCTTTTAAAAACTAAAGTCCAACCTACAAAGTTCCATTCAATTAGCTCAAAGATCCAGTCTGATAGTTAATAAAACTATGAAAGCCATTTTATAAAAATTAACAGAGACTGCAAAAAATTTATTTGAATTTTCTTAAAATCTCTATTTTGTACAGGAGGTTGAAATCTTGTTTCACATTGAGTTGATCACAATGCCATAATGTCACCAAAATATCGACATTGGGACATCTGAGTTAAAAAGGTCCAAATACAATCTGCTTTTCTCAAGCAACACAACACCCGCCTCACTAACAGTTTCAGCATGGCACATGTACAAAACCTAGCACCCTGCAGTTAAGCAAACCGCCTTTAAATTTTCTGTCTGGCAGCAATCCACTTGCGTGTCTGTATGTTTTTACAAGTACTCTATGTATTTCATTGCGTCAGCTGCATTTCTTTGAGTTTTAAATGGTCTGGGAACATTTTATGAAATGTTCTATATCTTTATATGGAAAATAACATACACTGGAAAACTGCATTGGTCTAATATTTATGTATCTATTTCTTTATCCACCATCCAATGCTATAATTGCTTATGTTCCAAAACACCTTCTCACATTCATATGCTCACCGCCAAATGCAGTGTCACCAAACAGCTAACTTTCAACACAAAAATCTGCAGATGAGAGTACTTCCATGGAAGAAAGTAACATAACAATTTGCTTAGGCAATTGGCAGTAAGAATAGAGTTATCAGCATATGTCAAGCTTTTTTCCTAAGAACTGTCTCTCTGACAGAAAATTAAGAACATAATGGAGTGGTACACAGAACACTATTCTTTCCTTACCCTCCTCTTAGCAACTTTCTCCTGATTTAAGTCATAGTTTCTTACAAATTTAAAAATCAATTTAATCATTTCCCAGGAAAATACTTTTCAACAGCAAATAAGGTATTTAAAATATCTTTCCAATAATATGTATCATATGATAGAGTCTACACATCTTTTACTAAACAGCCCTAAAAGAGGCAGTTGGCTCTTAAAGAGATTTCACATCATGTCAATGTGATGGGTCACTACCTCTCCCAGGATCACAGACATCCATGAGGCTGGCTGTCCCCACAGAAATGTGTGCACCACTCACCTGAGTACCACAAGAAGCATTCATATTTTAAACAAGACATTTCACAAGATAGGACTTTCAACAGCACAATCTCATTCAGGCAGAGAACATGACCATGCATAAAAAGCTACATCTTCACATCAGGAGTAAAAAAAAAAAAAAAAGATCTCCAGAACAAACATGTCTTGCTTCTTTTCTTTTTAAAAACAAAGGCTAATTTTCTTCCATCTCAATAGCCTAGGCTTTCTAGTCTTCTATACATACTTTTAAATCTTTAAGATATACCAGATTGCCACAGGATGTTTAATTAATAGAATAAGAGTTTGGGCAAGACTTACTGGAAAGGTACTATAAATTATTTTACACAGGCTCCAAAATCCTTGAGTTCTGCCTTAGGCTTAAAGTTCCTAGAAAACGTGGTAGACAGATCTTTTACAACAGAAATACAAAATAATTCATAAAAGCACCATAGTTACATACGAGGGCTCGTTTGCACATCAGTAACTAGTATGAATACACTCAAACACAAGACCAAATTATTTCCCCATTTCCCACTCTGTCACACCAATGACTCCACTTGAAGAGTTAAGGCATGACATATTTTTTAATTGATTTAAAAATACACTGACTTCGTTTGTATGAAATAAATAAGTAAGAGCTGCATATTGACCAAATGTCACTAACTTCTATAACTGGAGCTCCTTTAGGAAATTTAAGAGAAGCTACAAATGTAGCATTTAATACAGGAACCCACTCTGCTTTCACTTTTAACATGCCAAGTATCAAGGCAGAAAACATCACAGTTAATGCCTACTGAATTTGTCCAATCATTATTTCAAGGATATTTCAGTTCAAAAGAGACAAAATAGTAAACACCTTTAAATTCACAATTATAAAAATCTGCTCTTTAAAAAAGCAGAACTTTAACTTTAGCTATAAATGATATAATCTCATTGTTCAATTTCATGGAGTTTAAGGTACCACCTTCCTCTCTCCACAACCATAAATGTTAATCCAAGCTGTAATCAGATTTAATTTTCCAGATGAGAAGATGGGAATATGCTGCAAACAGGATAATAGACCACTCCACTGTTCTTTCATTAATGGCATTTTCCAATTTCACACACCAAAAATGTAGACTCACAAAATGGTCTAAGAAGTTGTGCCACCTTGTGAAGACCAGCTCAATCTTTCCCAAAACATATTCAGAAGTAACTTTCTTTTAATCTGCAAGGAAGAGTTTAAAAATTTTTGCATAATGCAGAATAAAGTTTCCTGGTAGTATGACTACTAACTGGACTTGGTTAAATAAAGAATTTCAAGGACACTGCTTATTAAACCTATTAAAGTTATAAAAAAAATTCAGCTTCATTTATATTATAAAATATCTGAATCATTAGTTCAGCATTTTAACTGAATACAATTATTCTAGTAAATTATACCTTTTATGATAGTTAAAATTTACTTATTTAAAAAACATTTTTAAGAGGAATGCTTCAAATGTTTTATGTAGTTAAAAGATCAACATGTTTTCCCTGATGATGAAACAAAAATCCTTTTTTTGTCTTTCAAACATTTCTAAATTAAAAATCACTATTTTTTTAAGTTACTAGTTTTAAAATTTCAAAGGAGTCTAACTCACCAATTAGGAAAAAAATCATTTTTAAGAACTTTAAATGAACATTTATTTGGTTTCGGTATACAAGTGGAATCTGTAATTTAAAAAAAAAATCTATTCCATGTATTAACTTTTTGCCATGAATTATGAAACTATAAGATAGAAAAACATTACATCATCCCAAATTTATTTTAAGATCATTTTTTATTTCTTCTTTTTAGATATTCATGACAGTAAAGTGTATTTTGACATTTTACATACACATGGAGCATAACTTATTCTAATTATGATGCATCATCCCAATTTTAAACTGCGATTCTGTTCTAGCAACACCCTAACCTTGGAATTTAAAATACAATTAAATACTATTTCAAAAGCAGCCAGCCTGATAATATAGAAACAGTTGACCATCTACATCTTAATAATAAAAGCACAAAGAGCTTACTGAAGGAAAGAGCAAAACCCACCTCAGTATGGCAAGCATGAGACCATTCACATGCCCGATTCCTCCTCCAACTAACGTATTCTGCCTTTCTGACATATCCTGCTCCAAAGTGACTATTTATGCATAAACAGCAGACACTGACCTATTGTTTTCAGTTGTTGGAGTTATGAATGTTGTACAGTTACCAATTAAGTGAATCAACAAGTCCTAAATGCATCAGCTGTTCTACAAATAATGAGTTCATTGACATTACAGAATAAAATCTAGAGTTTCATCTTTCCTTCTGGAGAATGCTGATGGATTTCAACTAGTAAATGCCACTGCCTACTAATACTTTGAAATTTTTTCATAACTAACTTTATCTACAAAAGGAATATCAATTTGATCCTTAGCCAAATTTACATCATGTACACCCCAAAATCAAAACATAAGTGAAATTCCAAAGAGGATTTTAAAATGAAAAAGAGAAGGTAACCATGTGCTAAAGGAGGGGCCGTGGAGGCAGGGGTCAAAAGAATATGTGTGCCTTGTCCCTATTGCATATCTTAGCTTTCAACTTTTATTACTATTTAAATTCTAATATTTAGGCACTTGTTAAATTAGTTAAGAATTTAGAACTAATCCCTAAATCATATCAGACTGATAGATAACACATAGATGAAGTCTGTATTTAATGGCTTTAATATCAGGCTTCATGTAATGTTTCTATGATCTAGGATTCATTTTAACCCATCTTTTCACTTTATTTTGCAGTACTGGGGATTGAAACCTGGGCCTTGGCCTGAAGCAGGTGGTCTATCACTGAGCTAGACCCCAGCTCTATTCTATCTTTCTGAATGAGCAACCTAAGTGTCACATCTTTATGCCAATGTGAATAATTACTTTAGAGTTAACCTAAATGACAGCTGTACCCTTTATGTATTACAAAGGTGACATCACTGCATATGGTCTTCATAAATAGATATATCACATCTGTCAAATTTGGTGAAAAGAGATGACTTAATTACTGATTCAAATATTAAGCTATGGATGGAGTACCCACTATGTGCCAGTGCTGTGATTGATACTGGCAAAATTTCTGCTTTTACCTTCATGAAAGCTATGCTATCAGGACCATTGTGACAACTTTATCACAAAGAAATCAAACTTGTCTAAAGTTATAAAATTTGTATTCAATCATAGTTCAAACACTCGATATGGCTGGCCCAAATGAATAAGCTACAGTCTCCTGTCCTCCAGGAGTTTGCAGTCTAACTAACCCTAATTAGAGAACACAGAGTTAAACAAGTCGTTACCATAGACTTGCTCAGCTCTGTGGCAGGGATTAACAGAGGGGCAGGTAGCCTTGCCCAGAGGGGAAAGAAGGCTTCAGGGAAGAAGTAGTAGAGAAGGAATATTAGACCAAAGTTCATTCCAGGATGTACTACACCTACTTCTGAAGGATATACAATATAAAAAGGAGGTTTTTTGTAGTGCCAGGTCCCATGTTTCTCTTATCTTTGCTTTCCACAAAATGGCTTGCCTGCTATTAATACCCAACAAATATCTGAAATATAACAGAAGAAAATAAACTCATTAAATATGCTGTTTCTCCAAGTGGATAAAAGGCCAATTTCAAATCATCCAATTGAAAACAAGCCTTTGAATGCTACAGGCTTCCTAAATTTCACATTGGCATGTAGTAAGCACACAACAAATACTAGTTGTTGTTTTATTATTAACCCCAATGGAGAAATAAGCAAACACTATAAATAAGATGCCTACAGACGTATAGGTGTGCCTCAAATTGGAAATATGGGTGTTCCTGAAATAAACTTTTATAAACCCAATTAAAATTTTCCCATTGCCTTCTATTACTCACTTAGAAATGTTATAACTTTATCAGAAACTGATTTTCCCTACATTGTCAGTGGTTCCCAAATCTTTAAGCTACAATTTATTTTTGCCTTCTGGCATCTGTTTGCTAATGATCTGTAAACATCAGATGCACTAGGGACTCTCCTAGATTTATAGAAACCCTGAGGTGAATATGTATAAACTGAAGGACCTTTCTGCTAATATTTTTGCTTTCTAAGTTTGCAGGCTGGGTTTCAGAAACAGAGGCCCAGTCAACAGTTTTGCAGTAACGACTTTACCTCTACCAGCTACCACTTGCTGAATGCCTCAGTATACCAGTCATTACCTTAGGTGGTTTAACTTACTTTATTTAATCACAACAACCCTAGTAGGTAAGGAGATGTATCACTATTTTTATAAATAAGAAAGTGAGGCTCACAAAAAGCAAATTCACAGTTAAGTAACAGAGCTGGGATTCGGCCTGGATCCATCAGATTCCAAAGAATCCAACACTGGCTTTCTTTTTTGGTTATATTTATTTATGTCCTCATGTTGATCTGTCTTCTAGTCATTATTGTGACTCAACAATAAGAATACATCTGGACAAATAACTAAAACATGTTGTCATGAAATAGGCCTTAGCAGATTATGAATGAGAGCTTTCCAATTCCTCTATTTAAATTCCTTTGCCAAGTTCAGGATATAAATAAAAATGACTACAAAGTAGCACTCAACTAGTGAATATGATATTTAGAAGATGAACTCATTAAAAACTCAGGATAGGGCTGGGGGTTTAGCTCAGTGGTAGAGTGCTTGCCTAGAATGTGTGAGGGACTGGGTTCTATCCTCATCACATAAAAATAAATAAAATAAAGGCACTGTGTCCAACTACAACAAAAAAAATTTAAATAAAAATAAAAAATATAAACAGAATAATTTGAAGGCTAGATGCTATTTTTGTATCGTCTATGAAAAAAATTAAACAGTAAATGAGAGAAAAAAATGTTTTCCTACTTAGGAAAATGTGTTTCCTAGTTCCTCTAAACCACACTGAGAACCCCAGTGCTAAGACCAACCTAGTGCATACAGTATAGATAAAAGCTGATATCTCCACAAGTGAAACACACTGTACCCGTCAAAGAAAAGATTTTCTTATACCAAAATTCTGCCTCTCTCTCCCGGGAATATTGCTGCCTGCCCCATCTGTACTATCAGAGAAGCAGTGCATATCCCAAATATCACTTATTTTTTTGTGTGTGACTTATTATGACAAATAGTGACATAAATTTACTATTTCAACTAATTTTAAGTGCATGGTACTGTGACATTAAGTAATTCACACTGTTATACAACAATCACCACCAGTCTATCTCCAGAACCTGTCATCTTCCTCAACTGAGACTTTAAACCCATTAAATGCCACCTCTTCATTATTTCCTCCTCCCAGCTGCTGGCAAACACCATCTGTGTTCTGTTTCTATATAATTTACTACTCTAGGTACCTCATCAAAGTAGAGTCATACAGCATTTGTCCATTTGTGACTGACTTATATCACTTGCATAATGTCTTCAAGGTTCCTCCATGTTGCAACATGTGTCAGAATGTTGTTCCTTTTTTAAAGTTGAATAATATGTATATGCTACACTGTTTATCCATTATGCCATCAATGCATACTTGGGTGACTTTCAGCTTTCACCTATTGTTTATGGGTCTGCTAAGAATATGGGCATACATATATCTGTCCAAGTTCCTGTTTCCACTTCTTTTGGGTATATGCCACTAGTGGAATTGTTGGTTCACATGATAATTCTACATTAAAAATTTAGAGGACCTATACCACTTTTCATGCTTCAAGACCTTTATGTTATAAAGCCATCATAATGGTCTAGAGTCCTTAACCTCACCATTAATAGCAACCTATCCAATTTTATCTCCATGTCAATTATTAATCTCCAAGTCTAATTAGTTGAATCAATTTCACTTTCCCACAAAACTTGACATATTCTTGTTATCTTTCTCCTCTTACCAGCATCCCAATCAGACCTTTTTAAAAGATGTGCTTAGGCATCACAATTTATACATGTGGGCAACTGTAGTCTTATATGAATTAACATCCAATCACACTAGTACTTTTTTAAAAATTAAAAGATCTTCCAAACAAAAACTAAACAAAGAAATCATAGAACTCAATAACACAATAACTTAGACTTAACAGACATATATAGAATATTCCATCCATCAATGAGCAAATTCACTTTCTTCTCAGCAGCACATGGAACCTTCTCTAAAATAGACCATATGTTATGCCACAAAGCAATCCTTAGTAAAAGCAAAAAAATAGAGATACTATCTTGTGTTCTATCAGATCATAATGGAATGAAATTAGAAATCAATGACAAAATAAAAAATAAAAATTTTTATTTTTATTATTATTTTTATTTTTTATTTATTTTATTTTTATTATTATTTATTATTATTATTATTATTATTATTTATTTTTATTTTTATTTATTTTTACTCCAACACCTGGAAACTAAATAATATGCTATTGAATGAAGCATGGATAACAGAAAACATCAAGGAGGAGATAATGACGATGCAACATATGAAAATCTCTGGGACACTATGAAAGAGTACTAAGAGGAAAATTCATTGCACGTAGCACATTCAAGAAAAGAATAAAAAGTCGACAACTAAATGACCTAACATTACAGCTCAAAGCCCTAGAAAAAGAAGAACAGAACACCACCAAAAGTAGTAGAAGACTGGAAATGATGAAAATCAAAGCTAAAAATCAATGAAACTGAAACAAAAGAAACAATTCAAAAAATTGACAAAACAAAAAGTTGGTTCTTTGAAAAAGTAAACAAAATAGACAAACCCTTAGCCACACTAACATAGAGAAGAGAAAAAACTCAGATTATGAAAATTCGTGATGAAAAAGGAAACATCACAACAGACGCCACTGAAATACATAATGAGAAGCTACTTTGAAAATCTATATTCCAACAGAATAGAAAATACCAAAGACACAGACAAATTTCTAGAGACATGTGATCCTCCCAAACTGAACCAGGAGGACATACACAATTTAAACAGATCAATATCAAGCAATGAAATAGAAGAAGTTATCAAAAGCCTACCAACCAAGAAAAGCCCAGGACCAGATGGATTCTCAGCTGAGTTCTACAAGACCTTCAAAGAACAACTCATTCCAATACTTCTCAAAGTATTCCAGGAAATAGAAAAGGAGGGAACCCTACCAAACTCATTCTATGAAGCTAATATCACTCTCATACCCAAACAAGGCAAAGACACATCAAGGAAAGAAAATTTTAGACCAATATCCTTGATGAATATAGACGCAAAGATCCTTAACAAAATACTGGCAAACTGTATCCAAAAACATATAAAGAAGATAGTGCACCACGATCAAGTGGGGTTCATCCCGGGAATGCAAGGTTGGTTTAACATCTGTAAATCAATAAATATAATCCATCATGTCAATAGACTTAAGGATAAGTATCATATGGTTATTTTCAATTAACTCAGAAAAAGCGATTGACAAAATACAACACCCCTTCATGCTCAAAACACTAGAAAAAAATAGGGATAGTAGGAACATACCTGAACATTGTAAAGGCTATTTATGCTAAGCCCGCAGCCAACATCATTCTTAATGGAGAACAACTGAAAGCATTCCCTTTAAAAACTGGAACAAGACAGGGATGCCTTCTTTCACCACTTCTATTCAACATTGTCCTTGAAATACTAGCCAGAACAATTAGACAGACTAAAGAAATTAAAGGGATATGAATAGGAAAAGAGGAACTCAAAGCTGTCACTATTTGCTGATGACATGATTCTATATTTAGAGAATTCAAAAATCTCCTTCAGAAAACTTCCAGACCTCATCAATGAATTCAGCAAAATAGCAGGCTATAAAATCAACACACATAAATCTAAAGCATTTTTATATGTAAGCGACGAAACGGCTGAAAGGGAAATGAGGAAAACAACTCCATTTGCAATACCCTCAAAAAAAAACAAAATACTTGGGACTCAATCTAATCAAAGAGGTGAAAGATCTCTACAATGAAAACTACAAAACATTGAAGAAAGAAATTGAGGAAGACCTTATAAGATGGAAAGATCTCCCATGTTCTTGAAAAGGCAGAATTAATATTATTAAAATGGCCATACTTCCAAAGGCGCTATATAGATTTAATGCAATTCCAATTAAAATCCCCATGACAGTTCTCCTAGAAACAGAAAAAGCAATATGAAATTTGTCTGGAAGAACAAAAGACCCAGAATAGCCAAAGCAATCCTGGGCAGGAAGAGTGATGCAAGAGGTATCACCATACCAGACCTTAAACTCTACTACAGAGCAATAGTAAAACAGCATGGTACTGGCACCAAAATAGACAGGTAGATCAATGGTACAGGATAGAAGACAGGGAGACATAGCCACATAAGTACAGTAACCTCACACTAGACAAAGGAGCCAAAAACTTACAATGGAGAAAAGATAGCCTCTTCAACAAAAGGTGCTTGGAAAACTGGAAATCCATATGCAGTAAAATAAAAGTAAACCCCTGTCTCTCACCCTGTACAAAACTCAACTCAAAATGGATCAAGGATCTAGGAATTAGACCTGAGATCCTTTGCCAAATAGAAGAAAAAGTAGGCCCAAATCTCTATCACATTGGCTTAGGACCAGACTTCCTTAACAAGACCCCCTTAGTGCAAGAAATAAAAGCAAGAATCAATAAATGGGATAGATTCAAACTAAAAAGTTTTTTCTCATCACAGGAAACAATCAATAACGTAAAAAGAGAGCCTACAGAGTGGGAAAAAATCGTTTGCACACACACTTCAGACAGAGTACTCATCTCCAAAGTTTATAAAAAACTTAAAAAACTTTACACCCAAAATACAAAGAACCCAATCAATAAATGGGCTAAGGAAATGGGCAGACACTTCACAGAAGAAGATACACAGGTGACCAACAAATAAATGAAAAAGTGCTCATCATCCCGAGTAATTAGAGAAATGCAAATTAAAACCACCCGAAGATTTCATCTAACTCCAATCAGAATGGCTATTATCAAGAACACAAGCAATAATAAGTGTTAGCGTGGATGTGGGGAAAAAGGCACGCTCTTACATTTCTGGTGGAGGTGCAAACTGGTTCAGCCACTCGTATGGAGATTCCTCAGAAAGCTTGGAATGGACCCACCATTCGACCCAGTTATCCCACTCCTCGGTTTATACCCAAAGGACTGAAAATCAGCATACTAGTGATGCAGCCACATCAATGTTCATAGCAGCTCAATTCACAATAGCTAGATTGTGGAACCAACCTAGATGCCCTTCAACTGACGAATGGATAAAGAAACTGTGGTATATAAACACAATGGAATATTACTCAGCCATAAAGAAGAATAAAATTATGGCATTTACTGGTAAATGGATGAAGTTGGAAAATATCATGCTAAGTGAAATAGACCAAGCCCAAAAAACCAAAGGTCAAATGTTTTCTCTGATAAGTGCATGACAATATATAATGAGGTGGCATGGAAGGAGAAGAGAAGAATGAAGGAACTTTAGATGGTGTAGAAGAAAAAGGGGTGGAAGTGGATAGGGATGGGAAAAACAATAGAATGAAACAGACAGTATTATCCTATATATATATATATAGGGTATATAATTCATGTAATTATATATATATATAATTACATGAATAGTGTGAATCTACATTGTATACAACCATAGAAATGAAAAGTTGTACCCCATTTGTGTACAATGAATCAAAACGTGTCTGTAAAAATAAAAAAAATTTTAATTAAAAAAATAAAAATTGTCTTCTGTATGCCAAATGTTTTACTGTACCTCTTTACATCACTCTTCTTCTTTACAGAATGTGTAAAATGCATATAGATATCATATGCATGTCATTTTATTAAATTATCATTTTATTCTCTCCTAAACAAATAAGTAAAAGCAACAACAACAGCAACAAAAAGCTGTTTCATTTCCTTCTATTCACTATAAAATCATTTGTTACACTGCCTGATAGTGCTAATACAGCAACAAGAAGAAGTCACTAGTGTTATGAAGTGTGTGTAAATTTCAAGAGAAGATGTGAAGTTTTCTTGCTCATTTTAGAGTCATCAAAAACTTTTTCAGCTAGAGAGTTCAGAATGTTTTGTACATTTTCTCATGTAAGATTATTTCAGCATTTTGAAGGTCTGAAAAAAAAAAGACAAAGGACCCTGTCCTCCATCAAAAGTGAAATGAATTTAAAGGAGGTTGCCAAAGGAACCACATGACATGGCACCCTCACACACACTCCCTCCAACCTATGGTGCTTGCTTTCTGGCACTTATGGTCAACCAGCAGCAAATTCTCAGCCTCTCCTACATAAATTCCCTTCTCATTCTTACATTCTTACTGGGACCCAATACTGGCTTCCTTTGGAGCCCCCTCGAGTGGTGATGTTTCTTCTCTGTGCTCCTCCCCCTGACCTGGAAGTGGAATAGGTAGCCTCTTTTCCTTGTTGCTACTTCCAGTCCATCCTCTCTTCCTCTTCTCCAAAACCTCAGATTTTAACCTCGGGCCATCAGACCATTTCCTCTCCCAGCTCTGCTTTGCTGTCATCTACTAATCCCAAGGTTACTCCTCATTCCTTGAATGGTGTGGATCCCAGCACGCTCAAGACTCACTCAACACTCCTCTTACTGCGTCTTACTGGTTTTTACTATTCACATAAATGATCCTTCCAAATCCCTAAACTCTTCATTCTTTGGCATCCTACCCTCAACAATCCAATCCTGTACCCAACCTCAACTCCCATAGTCAAACACTAAACTTTAATGTTACTCATACTGACGGCCCCCTCAGTAATCACAATTTCAAGCATCTCAGGCTCCAGTCATGACCTCTCCCAGTTGCTTGCTGATTCATTCTCCATAATGCTCTGCTCTCTCAGCCCCACAGGGATACACACTCTATCAGCCTTTCCATTGCTTCGTCTATCTCCAATCTACACTGTCCTCCTTGCCCAGCATGCGTTCTACTGTCATAGCTGTTCCTGATATATATCCTCAGCTCCCTCGTGCCTCTCACTTTTCATCTTCATTTGGTCGACCCCCAATCCTTGTTAAATCCAAATGTTCACCTGCACCCCTGTAGCGACTGTGGCTGCACAAAAACAACTATGCTGACAACCTCACTTTAAATTCAGGATTACCAACTTGAAGTGGGGTTTAATACAACTCAGCTAACTATACCACAGTTTCCTGTCCTCGCTTATCCTCTAGCTCCTTTCAGTCACTATTTCATATTTTCTCCTCTCCCCGCAAACCTCCAATGCTCTCCATCCTCATGTGCTATTATCTTATTTGTCATTCCACTGGGAAAACACGGTAATCAGAAGAGAACTCTTACAGGCCCCTTTCTACCATCTGTACCTACCCAGCCCTTCTCCCCATACTCTGCCTTCATCCTACTATGAGAATAACTGGCTGTGCCCTTCACAAAGGCTACTCATCCATTTGTGAAGGAGGATCCCATCCCCTCTTAACAACTCTGACATAGCTCCACTATTCTCCCTTTAATTTTACTTCTCTATTGGATCTTTCTCATCAGTATACAAACTTTAGAAATACAAAGCCATTATTTCTGCAAATTATTTTTAAAGGTCATGCTCCCTCTCCAGTAGCTACCACCCCATCTCTTTTTCTCTTTCTAGCTATGTTCCTCAAAGGAGTGCCCATGCTCACTACCACCAGTTATCCCCCCCCCCACTCTCTTGGACCCAAGCCAACCAAACTTTCATCCCATCAGTTCTCTGAAACCACTTGTATACTGGTGGTCATCAATGACGTTTTTTGGTGACTGCTAACACCAGTTATCAACCTTCAGTTGACCTGAAAGCATCATCTCATACCTGTGATTGCTTCTACTTCCTCACATCACTTCCTATGGTTTTCTGAGCATCCACTCCCCTGCCCCACTGGATTCTCCTCAGGTTCCTTGCTGACCACTTCCTATTAAAGTGCCCAGAGCTCAGGTCTTGGACTTCTTCACTTTTTTTCTTCTTGATGCCTTCCTTTGCTCATCTCTTTTCATCTTATCACTTCAAATTCAAATATGCTCTGCCAAGTTGAAATTTATTTCTCAGACCTCCTCCAACTCCAGACTCATTTACCTAACTACGTACTCAACATCTCCACTTGACACCTCAAATTTAACGTGTATAAAACTGAACTCCTGATCTTCCTCTTACATCTCAGATCCAATGTGGCAGGTAATCCTGTCGATTAAATCTTTCAAACACATTCCAATGCTGGCCATTTATCTCCATCCACACCACTACCACCTGGTGTATGCCACTATATGTTTTCCGCCTCAGTTACTACAATTGCCTCCTAACATGTTTCCCTGCTTCTGCCTCCAATTTCTTACAGTCTGTCCTCAAAAGAACAGTCAGAGGAATCCTATAAAACTCATGTCAGGTCCTCTTGAAAAGCGTCCTTCCTTCCTCAGCACCTCCCTGACTCACTCTTCCTACCACTCTTTTCTGCTAACTCTATCCCAGCCTTGGCAGTCACAGGCACTAGCTACGCCTCAAACACACACGCCACGCTTCTATTCATGTCCTTTGCCTTGCTGTTTACTCAGTCAGCTAAGTAGCAAGGAAAGTTCTCTCAGAACCTTATTTATAAGTTAACTTTCCGATGTGATCTTCCTCAACCACCTTTACCATTATAATTTTCCTGTTCCCTTTTCCTGTGCCATTTTTCTCAAGGCATTTAACCATCCAACATACTGCATACTTAACTTATTTTTCTCCTACTAGGATGTTGGCTTTATGAAAACAAGCACTTTTGCCTGTTTGTTCACTCTGATATCCCCAGTACCTACCTGAAATAGAGTCTAGCGTATAACTGTCAAGTGAAAGAAAGAAGGCCCGACCAAAGAACGGAAGCAACCAATACTCTTTTAGGCCAATAATTTGACAGCAGATCTCAAATACATTAAGAATGTTCATAATAATTTCACATCTCAAAGTCTATACCAAGAAAGTAATCTGAAAGGCAAATAACTTTTTAAATGCTTGTTTCAAGCATTGCTTCAAAAATTAAAAAGGAACAATAAACTCAAGTGACACAATATTAAGATTAGGTGGTTTCTGTAATAACATGGGGAAATACTAACGTCACTGCATTA
Organism: Sciurus vulgaris; assembly: GCF_902686455.1. Taxonomy (NCBI): domain Eukaryota; kingdom Metazoa; phylum Chordata; class Mammalia; order Rodentia; family Sciuridae; genus Sciurus; species Sciurus vulgaris. Next base: position 80,007,968 of record NC_136476.1, read on the forward strand.
TGAAGAATTAACTCAAAATAGAATGGAAAAATTTAGAACTGGGAGAGTAGTCTGGTGGGAGAGTACTTGCCTCGCATACATAAGGCCCTGAGTTAGAGCCCGAGCACTGAAGAAAAAGAGGATTTGTCACACTGCAATAGTAGTCAGTATTTTTTTAAAATGTTTTACAACAAAATTAAAAGTTAACCCACTAAAATGTTTAGACATAAATCTTTGAGTTATGGAATTATATGTGACTTTCCTTATTTTCTACATTTTTAACAAGGTTGATAATTTTTTTTTTTTAATTTGTAAATAAAGAAATATGGGGCTGGGGTTGTGGCTCAGTGGTAGAGTGCTCACCTAGCATGTGTGAGGCCCTGAGTTCAATCCTCAGCACCACATAAAAATAAAATAAAGGTATTGTGTCTACTTACAACTAAAACAAAATATTTTTAAAAATAAATAAATGTGCTCCTGGGAAATCATATTTAAATGATCTGTGGGCAGGGGTCGTAGCTCAGTGGTGGAGTGCTTGCCTCATACATGTGAGGCACTGGGTTCCATCCTCAACATCACATAAAAATAAATAAATAAAAGGTCTATGTCCAACTACAACTAAAAATATTTTTAAAAAATAAAAATGACTGCAACAGTTTATAGTGCCCCCACCCACTTCTTTCAGGAATCCACGTGACTGCTTCAACTCACACCGACAGCTTTCCTCCCTAAGCGTCCATAATAGTCACTGTACTGGCAGCTGTGTAGATCACTCAGCATCTGATTGTGTATCTAATCCTTTAGAATCTTAGACTATGACTTCTCTCATCAGACAAGTAAACTAACTGCTCCCAAGACCAGAACCCATGTCTCCTCACCATTGTGCTTTTTCCATGGATGAAGGGCCCGCATTCCAGCACAGCACCCAGCAGAGTGAGCTGCCTTCCATTCGTACTCACTCGAATGGAATTCTACTCTGAATTGCTCTTACTAAATTCTCCAGGATAGCTTGATTCAGGTATGCTTCTGGCCAAGTCTTCTCCAAAAGACTTTATAAAATGCCTATTTCATTTATGAAATACCTATTTTTGTCACGTTACATAATAGGCATAGACCAAGTGATATCACTCAAGTTTCACAACTCTTCAAGATAGATATTGTCATCCCCAGATGACTAGAAGGGATAAAATCATTCACACATACTCATACCCATGTATGATGTAAAAGAGAAGATTCAGCTCCTCAGACTTAACTCTAAAACATATAGTCTTAATCACGTGGTTCTAAAGAAGAAGTTATCAAATTTATGCATGTATCCAAATCACCTATTGGGCTAGATTCAGTTTCTGGTTCAGGACATCTGGGGTGGTACTCCAATAACTTGAATCACTAACAATTTCTCAGTTGATGCTGATGCTGCTGATCTGGGAACCACACTTTGAGAACTGTTATACAGTCTTGATAAAATGCTAGCAATGGGGTTCCACTATCAGAGTTCCTAAGAAAAGGTGAGCCATCTTCAATTCTATCCTAGTCTCAGCTCAGAAACTATACAGCAGTCAAAGTTCTCACCTGTTCTCCAACCCACCAGCAGATTCAGTGCCCTTCCTATGTGGTGATCAAAAGCACTCTGTAGATTGGCTCAAATTTATTACAACCACCTTCTGTGGGCCCTCTAGCACTATAGAGGCCTGAAGGCCAAAAACTATTTCCCAAAGGCCCCTGCAACTAGAATACTGGGTTGATTTAGGTTCTGCCCATCAGATTCACCTGGTAAGCCCTGAAATCAGCACAGGGAAGTGGAGAGTCAGAAGGCAGCATGAAAAGCCCATTTTTCCAAAATAGAACCAGTAGCAACAGCATTATGGTTTCTAATACCTTCAACTGGACCACAACTAGTACACATTCTGTGCACACGTCTGCCCGAGTACTTATCACACTGGACTAGAATCTTCCATTCATTTGCTATTCTTCTCTACCTAACCCTGACTTTCTTGACAGTAGAATCCCTTTTATTTTTCTTCCTACCCTTTACACCTAGAATAACATCAGACTTACAGCACACAATTGTTTTATAATGACTATCGTAATTGTCTATATTTAAAAGACTTGATACGTACACTAAAATGTTGGAATGGGAATCAGCAGGCCTTGAATCTGCCACCATATATCTTAAATAAGTCTCTGAACTTCAGGTCTCTTACATGTAAACTGAAAGTGTTAAATAAATGAGTTTTCTCATTTATTATTCTATGATGTAAAATGTATTATTCTATGATCTAAAATCCTGACACGATGCACTGTGTTGGTAAAACACCCAAGTCTAAGTATCATTTAAAGGAAAATGGCCTTGCTGGGCGCTGTGGCACATGCCTGCAATTTCAGTGGCTCGGGAATCTAAGATAGGAGGATGATGAGTTCAAAGCCAGCCTCAGCAAAAGCAAGGTGCTAAGCAACTCAGTGAGACCCTGTTTCTAAATAAAATACCAAATAGGGCTGGGGATGTGGCTCAGTGGTTGAGTGCCTCTGAGTTCAATCCCAGGTACCCCCCACCAGAAAAAGAAAAATGACCTAGAAGAAAGCATTTCTTTCTCATGTTCCCTGTGGCCAAACACTCTGTAGACCATCAGGCTTCTCACATAGACGGAAAATTTTAAAGTCCTTTCAATGACTCCCAAGTGCTGGAACTACAACAGGCTCATGCCACCACATTCAGCAAAATCCATTTTTCTTTCTTTTCTTTTTTAGTGCTGGGCACTGAACTCAGGATCTTGCTCAAACTAGGGAAATGCTCTGTCACTAAGCAATATCCCCAGCCCTTTAACTTGTTTGTTTTTTTTTAAACTCACAATTATATTTTTGAGATCTTATTCATGTTGTTTCTGGTAAACTGGATCAATTCATTTTAATTGCTATGTAATTCTTCAATTATGAGTAGGTGATAATTTATCCATTCTCCCTACTGATATCATTTAGGTTTTCAGAATTTTTATTAAGAAATATATTAAAAGATGCTATGAACATTCTTGACTATGTCTCCTTGTGAACAGTGGAGAATTTCTCAAAAATGTATCCTTGATGTCATGGCTGCACCTGTGGCCTGAGCACCTTCCACTTCACTAGGTATTGCCAAAGCACCTAAGAGTTTCACCCACATTCTTAGCAATACATGACATTATTCAACTTTTAAAAACTTCTGCCACTCTCATGTGTGAAATAGTAGCTCATGATTTTAATTTGTATTTCCTTAATTTTTAGTGATATAACTTTTTCATGATTATTAACCATTTGGATTGTGTCTTTTGTGACCTCAGTGGTCTAATTTTTCAGCCATTCTTTAAAATTTATATCCTTCAAGTTCGTTATGTATTCTGGATCCAAAGCACTGCAAAAATTCTTCCAACCTGATAATTTTCTTTTTATTCTGTTCAGTTTGTTTTGCCATACCAAAGTTTCAAATTTTAGTGTAGCTGTAATCCCAGTGGCTCAGGAGGCTGAGGCAGGAGGATCACAAGTTAAAGGCCAGTCTCAGCAATTCAGTGGGGCCCAAAGCAAAAAATAAATAAGGCTGGGGATGTAGCTCAGTAGTTAAGTGCCCTGGGTTCAATTCCTGGTACCAAAAAAAGGAAAAGAAAAACTTTAGTATAGTCAAACCAAGTTTTTCCATCAGAGTTTGTGTTTTTTAAAATATCTTATTCATGAAATCATTTCCCACCTTAACCTCTAAAAATATTCTTATATTTTCTTTTGTTCTTTAATCCAGAGTTGTAATTTATTTTTACGAAGGCTGTGAGCAGGTCATTTTCTTCAAATGGATATCAACTGTCTCTCAAATAACAGAACTGCCTGGTCATACTTAGCCTTTTATTCCCAACTCCTAAGGACATCTTCCAAATTCCTCTTCAAAAAAAACAAACAAGCCATCCAAGATGGCAGACCAGAGGGTGACTGCATATCCAGTGGCTCCAGAACCCAGGATTCAAGAAGGGGAGGCATTGAGAGACTCAGACTAAAACAGAACCACGGGGTGAGTCTCCCCCACCCGGTGAAGCTCCCCCAGGCGACAGGCCTGGATTCCGGCGGATTATTAGAGTAGGGCAGGGCAGCTAGAGTCTCCCCCAGGCAGACCTGAGCACTCCGGCAGTGGGCTCCTCCCACAGGGCCGGATTCTCCAGCTTCACTGAGCAGGCCCCCCAGTGAGAGCCTTTCTGCACACAACCAGGTCCAAGTTCCTGAGCCACCACACAGGGTGAGCTCCAGCCCGCCCACAGGTTGGCTTCAGAGACCAGGACAGGGCAGCCAGGGACTTCCCCAAGCAGCCCGGCTCCCTCCGGTGGGAAGTGCCTTTCTAGGCTAGCTTCTCAGAGCAGACCACCCAGTGAGAGCCTTTCTACACAGAGCCAGCCACAAGTCCCCAAGCCAGCGGAGACCTCCGACCCGCAAGCAGCTTCTGGGACCAGGACAGGGAAGCCAGAGACCTCTCCAGGCGGTCCTGCCCCCCTCCGGCCACAGGTTTCTTCCACGGGGCGATCCAAGATGGTGGACTAGAGGGTGACTGCATCTCCAGTAGCTCCAGAACCCAGGATTCAAGAAAGGGAGGCATTGAGAGACTCGGACTAAAATAGAACCACGGGGTGAGTCTCTCCCACCTGGTGAAGCTCGGCAGGGCGGCAGGCCTGGATTCCGGTGGCTTATTAGAGTAGGGCAGGGCAGCTACAGTCTTCTCCAGGCAGACCTGGGCACTCCGGCGGTGGGCTCCTCCCACACGGCCAGCTTCTCAGAGCAGGCTCCCCAGTGAGAGCCTTTCCACACAGAGCCAGCTCCAAGCCCTGGAACCAGTAGCAGGCTAGGGACAGCTTTCTTCGGAAGCACTGCATTATCAAGTTCCTCCAAGACTTCAGGCTACTGAAGGCTGGGAGGTGATACACTGGAAATCTACAGGGACACTATAAGCCAATAGAGGAAAGCTGTAATATCACAGAGTCCCACTGACATCTGACCAATATGAAAAAACAAGGGAAGAAAATGTCCCAAACAAACCTAGATAATATATCAATAAAACCCAATGACAGCACAGCGGAAGAACTGTCAGAAAGGGAGCTCAGAATGTACATAATTAAAACAATCAGGGCTGGGGTTGTGGCTCAGTGGCAGAGCACTTGCCTAGCATGTATGAGGCCCTGGGTTCGATTCTCAGCACCACATAATAAAATAAAGGTTTTGTGTTTACCTACAACTAAAAATATTTAAAAAAAAACAATCAGGGAAGCAAATGAGGAGATGAAAGAGCAAATGCAGGCATTAAATGATCACACCACTCAACAGTTAAAAGGGCAAATACGGGAAGCAAGAGATCATTTCAATAAAGAGTTAGAGATAACTGAAAAAAAAAAAAAAAAAAAAAAAAAAAAAAAACAGAAATCCTTGAAATGAAGGAAACAATAAACCAAGTTAAAAACTCCATAGAAAGCGTAACCAATAGGATAGAACACCTGGAAGACAGAACCTCAGATATTGAAGACAAAATATTTAATCTTGAAAACAAAGTTGAACAAACAGAAAACATGGTAAGAAATCATGAACAGAATCTACAAGAATTATGGGATATCATGAAAAGGCCAAATTTAAGAATTATTGGGATTGAGGAAAGCTTAGAGAAACAAACCAAAGGAATGAACAATCTATTCAATGAAATAATATCAGAAAAGTTCCCAAATCTGAAGAATGAAATGGAAAACCAAGTACAAGAGGCTTATAGGACTCCAAATATACAAAATTACAACAGACCCACACCAAGGCAAATTATTAAGAAAATACCTAACATACAAAATAAAGACAGAGTTTTAAAGGTCACAAGAGAAAAGAATCAAATTACATTCAGGGGGAAACGAATAAGAATATCAGCAGATTTTTCATTCCAGACCCTAAAAGCTAGAAGGGCCTGGAACAACATTTACCAAGCCCTGAAAGAAAACAGATGCCAACCAAGAATCTTATACCCAGCAAAACTTACTTTCAGATTTGACGATGAAATAAGATCCTTCCATGATAAACAAAAGCTAAAGGACTTTACAAAAAGAAAGCCGGCATTACAGAACATTCTCAGCAAAATATTCCATGAGGAAGAGATGAAAAACAACGATGCAAATCAGCAACGGGAGGAACTAGCCTAAAGGAATAGCCAAATAAAGGAGAAACCAAATCATGTCAAAAAAACAAAAATGAGTCAAATGACTGGGAATACAAGTCATAACACAATAATAACCCTGAATGTTAATGGCCTGAACTCATCAATCAAAAGACATAGACTGGCAGATTGGATTAAAAAGAAAAATCCAACAACATGCTGCCTGCAAGAGACTCATCTCATAGAGATACCCATAGACTAAAGGTGAAAGGATGGGAAAAAACATACCATGCACACAGACACAGCAAAAAAGCTAGAGTATCCATCCTCATTTCAGATAATGTGGACTTCAAGCCAAAACTAGTCAGAAGGGATAAAGGACATTACATACTGCTTAAGGGTAGCATAAATCAGCAAGACGTAACAATCATAAATATCTATGCCCCGAACATTGGCTCATCCATGTACATCAAACAAATCCTTATCAATTCCAGAAATCAAATAGACCACAACACAATAATACTAGGCGATTTTAACACACCTCTCACCACTGGATAGATCTTCCAAACAAAAATTGAACAAAGAAACCACAGATCTTGATAACACAATCAACAATTTAGACTTAACCGACTTATATAGAATATACCATCCAACAAAGAACTGATATACCTTCTTTTCAGCAGCACATGGATCCTTCTCTAAAATAGACCATGTTTTATGCCACAAAGCTACTGTTAGCAAATACAAGAAGATAGAGATACTACCTTGTACTCTATCAGATCATAATGGATTGAAATTAGAAATAAATGACAGAAAAAAAAAAAACAAAGTTCTTCAATACCTGGAGATTAAATAATGCACTATTATATGACGAATGGATAACAGAAGACATCAGGAGGGAAATTAAAAAATTCTTAGAAGTAAACAAGAACAAAGACACATCATATCAAAACCTCTGGGACACTATGAAAGCAGTACTTAGAGGAAGATTTATTTCATGGGGCGCATTCAACAAAAGAAGTAGAAATCAACAAATAAACGACTTAACACTACAGCTCAAAGCCCTAGAAAAAGAAGAGCAGACCAACACCAAAAGTAATAGAAGACAGGAAATAGTTAAAATCAGAGCCAAAATCAACAAAATTGAAACAAAAGAAACAATCGGAAAAAATTAACAAAATAAATAGTTGGTTCTTTCAAAAAATAAACAAAATTGATAAACCCTTAGCCACACTAACAAAGAGAAAGAGGGAGAAAACTCAAATTACTAAAATTCGGAATGAACAAGGAAATATCACAACAGACACGAATGAAATACAAAACATAATTAGAAGCTATTTTGAAAATCTATACTCCAACAAAACAGAAAGCGTCGAAGACATCACCAAGTTTCTAGAGACATATGAATTACCTAAACTGAACGAGAAGGACATACACAACTTAAATAAATCGATTTCAAGCAATGAAACAGAAGAGGTCATCAAAAGCCTACCAACAAAGAAAAGTCCGGGACCAGATGGGTTCTCAGCCGAGTTCTACAAAACCTTTACAGAAGAGCTCATTCCAATACTTCTCAAAGTATTCCATAAAATAGAAGAGGAGGGAACCTTCCCAAACTCATTCTATGAAGCCAATATCGCCCTGATACCTAAACCAGACAGAGACACATCAAGGAAAGAAAATTTCAGACCAATATCCTTAATGAACATCGATGCAAAAATTCTCAACAAAATTTTAGCAAATCACATAAAATATATTAAAAAGATAGTGCACCACGATCAAGTGGGTTTTATCCCAGGGATGCAAGGTTGGTTCAACATCTGGAAATCAATAAATGTCATTCACCATATCAACAGACTAAAAGTTAAGAATCACATGATTATTTCAATAGATGCAGAAAAAGCATTCGATAAAATACAGCATCCCTTCATGCTCAAAATACTAGAAAAAATCAGGGTAGTGGGAACATTCCTTAACATTGTAAAGGCCATCTATGCTAAGCCCATGGCTAATATCATTCTAAATGGTGAAAAACTGAAAGCATTCGCCCTAAAAACTGGAACAAGGCAGGGATGCCCTCTTTCACCACTTCTATTCAACATTGTTCTTGAGACTCTAGCCAGAGCAATTAGACAAACCAAAGAAATTAAAGGGATACGAATTGGAAAAGAAGAACTCAAACTATCCCTGTTTGCTGATGACATGATTATATATTTAGAGGAACCTGGAAGTTCCACTAGAAAACTCTTAGAACTCATAAATGAATTCAGTAAAGTAGCAGGTTACAAGATCAATGCTCATAAATCCAATGCATTTTTATACATAAGTGATGAATCTTCAGAAAGAGAAATTAGGAAAACTACCCCATTCACAATAGCATAGAAAAAAATAAAATACTTGGGAATCAATCTCACAAAAGAGGTGAAAGACCTCTACAATGAGAACTACAGAACACTAAAGAAAGAAATTAAAGAAAACCTTAGAAGATGGAAAGATCTCCCAAGTTCTTGGATAGGCAAAACTAATATTGTCAAAATGGCCATACTACCAAAAGTGCTATACAGATTCAATGCAATTCCAATTAAAATCCCAATGATGCACCTTACAGAAATAGAGCAAGTAATTATGAAATTCATCTGGAAGAATAAGAAACCCAGAATAGCTAAAGCAATCCTCAGTAGAAAGAGCGAAGCAGGGGGTATCGCAATACCAGATCTTCAACTCTATTACAAAGCAATAGTAACAAAAACAGCATGGTATTGGTACCAAATAGACAGGTAGATCAATGGTACAGAAGAGGACAAGGACACAAACCCGAATAAATACAATTTTCTCATACTAGACAAAGGGGCCAAAAAAAAAAGATAGCCTCTTCAACAAATGGTGCTGGGAAAACTGGAAATCCATATGCAACAGAATGAAATTAAACCCCTATCTCTCACCCTACACAAAAATCAACTCAAAATGGATCAAGGTCCTCGGAATCAGACCAAAGACCCTGCATCTTATAGAAGAAAAAGTAGGTCCAAATCTTCAACTTGTTGGCTTAGGAGCAGACTTCCTTAACAAGACTCCCATAGCACAAGAAATAAAAGCAAGAATCAATAACTGGGATAGATTCAAACTAAATAGCTTTCTCTCAGCAAAGGAAACTATCAGTAATGTGAAGAGAGAGCCTACAGAGTGGGAGAATATCTTTGCCACTCATACTTCAGATAGAGCACTAATTTCCAGAATCTATCAAGAACTCAAAAAACTCTGCACAAAGAATACAAATAACCCAATCAACAAATGGGCTAAGGAAATGAACAGACACTTCACAGAAGAAGATGTACAAGCAATCAACAGATATATGAAAAAATGTTCAACATCTCTAGTAATAAGAGAAATGCAAATCAAAACTACCCTAAGATTTCATCTCACCCCAATTAGAATGGCGATTATCAAGAACACAAGCAACAAGTGTTGGCGAGGATGTGGGGGAAAAGGTACACTCATACATCGCTGGTGGGACTGCAAATTAGTGCAGCCACTCTGGAAAGCAGTATGGAGATTCCTCAGAAAGCTTGAAATGGAACCACCATTTGACCCAGCTATCCCACTCCTTGGCCTATACCCGAAGGACTTAAAATCAGCATACTACATAGATACAGCCACATCAATGTTCATAGCTGCTCAATTCACCATAGCCAGATTGTGGAACCAACATAGATGCCCTTCAGTTGATGAATGGATAAAGAAACTGTGGCATATATATACAATGGAATATTACTCTGCCATGAAGAATGATAAAATTATGGCATTTGCAGGCAAATGGATGAAATTGGAGAATATCATGCTAAGTGAGATAAGCCAATCTCAAAAAACTAAAGCACGAATGATCTCGCTGATAAGCGGATGTGGACATATAATGGGGGGTAGGAGGGGTTAGCGTTAGGGTTAGGGTTAGGTTTAGGGTTAGGGATAAGGAGGGTGGTAAGAATGGAGGAAGGAAGGACTGTATAGAGGGAAAAGAGGGGTGGGAGGGGTGGGGGGAAGGGAAAAAATAACAGAATAAAAAAAATTACATAAAAAAAAGAATATATGAAAGTACATGGGAACTGAACTGTACTCAGGAACTGTCATGCAATTAGTTCTTCCATCTTTAAATCTGCATGCGATTCTAAGCAAGTAACAGTTCATTGTTGTTTTCCCTTGGATTATCATGGATAAAAAGCTAAAGCTACCCTACCCAGCATTATATTGGGATAAAAATAAGATAGGAAAATGTGAGAAAAAACAAACAAACAAAGGGTTTAATATTGCTTAATATCATTTAAATATGACAAGTCCTAGCTAGTGATATTTAGTGGAACAGAATATACTGGGTCAGATTTTTTCAGACCTGGGGGGGGAAGGAAAGAAACTGATTCACCTTTATCTAATAAAAAAGCCAATGAATTCAGACAGGTACCAGATCATCTAGCAGGTTAGGCAAAACTAAAGCAGCCAGACATTTCTACTAGCTTTCTTTTCTTTTTTTAAATTTTTTATTTATTTTTTTTATTTTTTATTTTTTAGTTGTAGATGGACATAATACCTTATTACTTTCATTTATTTTTATATGTGTGCTGAGGATCTAACCCAGTGCCTCACACATGCTAGGCAGGTGCTCTACCACTGAGCCACAACCCCAGTCCTCTTTTTTTCATACTAATGAAATACCAAGTTTTAAGACAGTGTCACAGAAACACAAAACTAAACTTTTACGAAGCTCTCAAAATTTACAATCTCACATGCTAGCTTCTTACTCCTTTCCTAAACTTAGATTTAGAAAAGGGTCATTTAGATAAACACTTATCTCCATAGTTATAGTGTTAAAAGAACACCTTGCTTGATACTATTGCAATCCTTTCTAAACTTAATTCATAGTGACATTCTTGCATAAACTAATAAGAATTACTTCATGGATTCAAATCCCTATGTAACCACTTTAGAGATTTTTACATAATATTACATTTACCATAATAATTTACATAGTATAACAAGTATCAAGCAGCTAAATTTGAATATTTTGTTCTCTTGAAAAAGAAAAAGAACACCACTTTAAATTAATGATATGTTTCTGAATATGACACCATAAGGCAGTCATTCTGAAGGAGGTTCACAACATGGACATTGATAATTTACCAAATAAATTCACTGTGATCAATTCTATTATAAAAATTCACAGAACTGCAAATGAAAGCAAATGTTAATTTAATATTTTTACCCCTTCCTTTTCCAGTCATCTATTAGAACCTAACTTATTGAGAATGTCATTTTTAACAGTATTTCTTTGCAAATGTTAGAGTGTAACTGCTGTATAATTATCTTTCAGGCTGCAAATTTTTAAGCATTCTGTATGTTTTATACTGTATTTTACATACACTTAAAAATGTAAACTCAATGATCAAGTAAACAAAAAAGGTACCCTTTGGTTTAAAAAATTCATTAAGCATAATAAATTCAATTAGACACAGTATGAGGTTTTCCTCAAAGCCATACAACAATAATACAAGTATTGTATTGTTCAAATATTTTCATTGTTACACAGCTTGTCACATTTCACTTTTAATAGGATCTGACTCAAAGAGACCTTGGAACAAAAGTATCCTAACCAAGTAGCAGTTCCCAAAGTGTCATGCTAAAAAAACATTACTCCCCAATTCACACAATTCAAACAATCAAATCAGAGAACAACCATTTCTTTATTAATAGAACAATGCAGCCTAGCTTCCTGTGTCCAAGTGATGCTATCTAAAAAAATATTTAAACAAGGAAAACTAAAGAAACAATAATTGTAATAACATCAATAATAGCATTTTTAAAAATTAGTCAGTTAGATATTATTCATTGAAAAATAGTTTGTGTGAGTTTAACAATGATTCCAACTTTACTGGAAGCAAATGAATTCCAGTTCTTAAAAGAATTCCTATGGCTGGCAATCTTCTCTATTAAAAATATAAACATAAAAACAACATCAACCCTAAAAACCAAATCCCACTAGAAAAAAAAAAAGTGATGTAAGGAAGCAGGAAATCAAATCATATTCAAATTTAGGGTGGAAATAAAACTGTACCTTCATAACAAAGATATCACAAACAGCTATATTCTTAAAAATTATTCATTCAAGATATAATTTGCTCTCCTGCAGTGTCAGATGCTAATACTACTGATTTTATACAATCTAAGCATTGTCTACAGATACATCTTCTATTTTCAAATCAGCAGGAACCACTAACCAGTATCAGCAGTATTCCTAGCAAAATAATCGACAAATATGTGAAGTCTGACACTACCCTCCATATACATTGACCACATAAGTGTCTCAATTCAAATGACAGCAAACAACTATAACACACTGCACAAATATAATTCATAAAAGATCAGAATGTCAGTCACTGCAAATAGCTATTGTGCTGACGACCAGGAATAACTTCAAATAATTGACTCTACAAAAAGGAGGGGAAGTTTTATTAAAATCAGGTTTTCTAATAGAAATTTTAAAGATATACATTACTATCATCTAATTTTCCAAACTGACTTTATTCTCCTTTACTATATAACATTCTACAATGTGAAGAAGTTTAAACAAATCCATAATTTAGTCTTTTAGGACAATCTAGCAGTCTATTTCAAAAAAACTTCTATAATAAAAAGTTACAGCAGTATGTTCAAAAAAGATAAGGAGAAAAGAAACAACAATCATCAAAGACAAATGTGGCACCGGACCCCAAAGTAACTTAACATTTTCCTTTTTAATCTTCATAACAATCCTACCACATGTGCACTATCATCTTTAATTAACAAAAAGAAATGAAATCAAGGATAGTTGAATTCCCACAGTTATGCAGCTATAGGTAACAGAACTAAGACTGAATCTCATGTTTGTATGCTTCCAAAGTCCAAAATTTAATGTGCATCAAATTGCCCCCCATGGGGTGGAGGGGGATGAAACAGGCTTTATGAATTAGCCTAAGAAGTTAAATGTTGTAGATCAAGTTATTTCTAAGAAAATTTATAATTCGAATTCCAAATAGTATTTAACAGACTTGTATAATATGACCCTTTCTTTAAGTATGAAAGTGTGATAGATCAAAATTCTCTAAGTTCACAAAAAAAATCTGGGAGGAATATAAATAATCACCTGGTTTTCTAATGCTATTCTTGAGGCCACTGTGTGATTCACATCTAGAGCTCTTAAATAGAGCCAAACATCATGTTATTTTTTGTTCACAAAACACTGTACAATTTTTGAAGAGCTTTTACATGCTTTGAAATTCATAAAATCTTCCCCCAAATCCAATGAAAAAGGTAAAGGAATAAAATAGATAACAAAAAACAGGGAAGTAAGTAGGGCTGGGGTTGTAGCTCAGTGGTAGAGCACTTTCCTAGCACTGGGTCAATCTTCAGCACCACATAAAAAAATAAAGTTATTGTGTCCATCCACAACTAAATATGTGTGTGTGTGTGTGTGTGTATGTGTATGTACGTATGTGTATATATGTATGTATATGTGTGTGTGTGTATATATACACACACATACATACTTTTCTCGTTATATAAAGAGAAAAGTAAAGAGGCATTCAAAGCACAGACAGTAGAACCTATCAATCCTAGGGATACTGCCATACCTTCACCTTTCCAAGGCCAAAAAAAAAAAAAAAAAAAAAAAGGCCCTGGGGATAGAAAGAGCTACAGAGGGACAACTGCTCTCTTACCTATGGTCTTCCCTCAAGGTTGGAGGAAGCAGGTCACTACTGGCAGAATTCCATGAATTCCAGCAAAAGAATACCTGTTCCAGCAACTAACCCAACCTTTCTATATAAATCCCAGGTTACTATTATCATTTCAGAGGTGATAAAATTGCGGGTTTAGAGATTCGATCAACTCCAAAGTCACAAAACAAGTGGCAAAAACAAAATTCATACCCAGTCTTGGCCCCTTGCCACTAGAGGTTACTACCTTCCCTGGAACTCCTTTGATCCCTATGAAAGATAATTCACCTTTTATAAAATTATAATAGGAAATGTAAAATTACAGTGCGACTTCACTGTAGGAGAGTCTAAATTATAACAAGCATGATGATCCACACATGTTAGGAGGTTTGAGGAAGAATAGATTCTTTCATCTAAAGAGGTCCACTTCAAGTTAATCATCCATGTGCAAGGTATAACTGTAATATATGTTGGCCAGCTTTTATTATATTAGAATTTTTATACCCAAATGAATATTACCCTCACAATATAATAACTTTAATGAGCTAATAATGCACTTATTTCAATGTTAAAATAATTTGGTAGTCCCTTCTGGAAACTTCCCTCAGAGACTTCAGAATGTTGACTTAAATCTCTCATGTTTTCCTAGTTGGAATATAATGAGTACAGCCTTCTGGAATGATTCAGCACTATACACCAAAGGTCTTAAGAATGCACCAGCCCTTTGACCAGGTAATTCAATTTCTAGAAATATGCTATAAGAAAATGCTAATAAATGTGCACAATGATGGCCATTATAATATTGTTTACCATAGCAAAACTATTTATACAACCCAAATGTCTTATAAGGAGCTGACTAAATAAATTATGATGCATTTATGTGAAGAACTACATTATATCCATTAAAAATCATATTGTAGAACAAAAGTTTCCAAATTGTGGCCCCTAAGCCAGAGAATCAGCATCACCCAAAAACTTGTTAAAAATATACATTCTGAGGTCCACACCAGACCTACTTAAACTCGGGGCATGAAGTCCAGGAAGCTGTGCTTTAACAAGCTCTCCAGATAATTGTCATGCATGCTGAAGTTTTAGAATGTTGCAGAATAATATTTAAGTCACCTACTGAGACCATTTCTCCATTCTAAATTTTAAGATCACTATATAATCCTCCACCTCCTTTTCTTAAAATTACACCCATACAAACACATGAAAACACACACGTGTGTGTGTGTGCACATATGCATGGGTGCACACACAAACACACACAGGTATCGTCTTTATTCAAACTCTCACATCCTAAGTCAAAAAAGAAAAATGTGTTTGGATGTATCCCTCAAAAATCCAAATTCTCACTAGTTCCAAAGTTTTGGAACTAAATACTATACATTCAGATAATGAAGTAGCCCTTAACACTCAAACTCACCAAACAATGAGATTCACAGAACAAGAGAACAACATGAATTTGAGCTGTGTGCCTGTGTTAACATATCCCAGAATATTATCAATGGATTAGACCTAGGAACTGGAATTATAATCATTTTAATTATTTTTCTTTTTATTTTTCTAAGTTTTACAAATAATCTTCAAAAACAATTATTTTAAACTGAAACTTAAAAGATTTCAAGAAATAAATTCATATCAATCATGCAATACTAAACGACATATTGTTTAGAGATACCTCCATAAATGATAAAATGATCATGAGAAGAAAGAAAACTTTAAAAATTGGGTGGGGACAGTGATTATCTGAAGGTAGAACTGATGGATGTAAGGAAGGCAGAGAAGGGTTACATGGGAGCATTAAGTCATCAGTAATATTATTTAAGCTAGTACTGTAGAGTGTCTTCAAAGAAGTCAGCAATAACTAGTCCCATCTCTATGGCCCATGCCATTGCTCTCCAGACTGAGCAGTCTGCTTCCCTTCTTCTTCAACAGGTCTGATTTTCTGACTTTTTCTGAACAACGTAATGCAGCAGAAATTATATTGAGCTCCTTTCGGGCCTATGCCTTTAGAGACTTGGCAGCTTCTGCATTTGTCCTTTTAGGATCTGGTTACCATGGATGTGAGGCTGGACTTCTGAATGAAGAGAGGACATATAAAATAACAGCAAAAGGCCTACCAGGATCCTGCTGTTCCAGCTATCTAAAGGAAGCCTGAGACACACAGGTAAAGCCATCTTGGACATGCCAACTTTTAGCTGAAGGACTGATTCCAGAGGAAACCTCAAGGAGAACTTGCAGGGGAATCCAACCAATCCACAGGAAAAAAGGAGAAATAATAAATCCTGTTGTGTTAAGTCACTAAGTTTTGGTGGCTTTTGTACACACTGACAGATTACTGAAAATAAATGTTTGTTTTCTGTACCTTTCAAGCGGTAAAATATTTAATAGGATTAAATTTTTAATTTATACGTCAGTGAATAGTATAAGGAAATTTTATAATCAAAATATACAAAGTGTATATTTTGTGTGTGTATATATATATATATACATATATGTGGAATTTTAAAAAAATA
This sequence comes from Sciurus vulgaris, assembly GCF_902686455.1. Taxonomy (NCBI): domain Eukaryota; kingdom Metazoa; phylum Chordata; class Mammalia; order Rodentia; family Sciuridae; genus Sciurus; species Sciurus vulgaris. The sequence continues at coordinate 80,024,332 of NC_136476.1, forward strand.
ATTGGAGCAATAGTGCTATTATTGTTTATCCATGTCAGTTCCCTTGCCATAAATAAGATCAATATATCCTTTTTTCTTATCCTTTTGTCCCAACATTTTCACATGTTGGTTACAACTTAGTAAAATGAAGAAGTATACCATTAGAAAAAAAATAATTTATAACAGTTTGAATAGTACAGGCATTATCTGGAAAGATGTGAATACTGACAAGTAAAACCATCTGGAACTGGCAACTTTTTAGTAACAGTGTTTTAACAAGTTTATCAAATTCTTCCAAGAATATTGTTGCAGGTATATTTTTTTTTACTTCTTTTTTAGTTAACTTTGGTAATGTGTATTTTCTCTAAAAATATTCATTTCATATCAAATTTGTTAGAAAAAATATATTCAGTTCTCTTGTGTATAAACAGAAAACAGATTAATGTTATATATTATATGCATTATATATATATATATATATATATCACAGGAAGTATCTGAGTGCTGAGAAAATTTTTATATTACACTTAAAATTTTTATTTTCTAATTTTCCAATATAAACATCATACTTGTAAAATAAAACTGTATATGTGTAAAGAATTAACAAGAGGCAATTGTTTAGCTCCTGTTCTAAGAGTGCAATAGCATCTACTAACAGTATCCAGTGGCTGACAGAAACCAACAATAAGATGACATGAAAACTAAACTCTGTGACATAACCATGCTCTTCCTTATAATGGATTAGAGACCATTTGTATTATTTGAGCACTTGCCATTAATTCCTGCAAAGCAGATTAACTCTAAGGACACAATCTAAGCTTTCATGAGATTTTCATAAGATCCCCCAAAATAATTTGGTTCCAAGTCCAAGTGTTCCAAACAGACTACTTAATAAGACTGTTTTCTGATGCCTTTTATAATTCATTGTTTTCTCTAGCTTGGTGGGGGACAGGATCCAGTTCCTCAGCCCAACGATATGCAGAGGGCAAGCATACAACATGCCATCCCAGTGGACACAATAATGCAGCAGCAACCACAAGCTCCAACCCTACCCTGGCTTCTATTATCATAATTTATGCATCCTTGGAGACTATCCTATAAAACAATGATTAATGCTGAGAAAGTCAACAGCATCAAAGATTTTGAACTGACCATTGGCCTTAAAGAAAAAAAAAAATCACAGTTCAGTCATGCAAATGTTTGTCAAATCAATATAAGAAATTCAATGAAAAATAAAATCATTCACAAAGCTACCACACACATAACTATTATTGCCTTAATCCTTAAATGCTTTGGTTTCCTTTTGTCTGTTTCTGACTTTCTATAACCCTATGTATAAGCTGTAGCATTTCATATTATCAAACTAGTAATACTAAAAGTCTATAAAGCCACTAAGGCAATAAAATTTAATAACAGGAGTAATTTGAGCTATTAGAGAATTTCATTATGACAGTCACAATATAATGTTAACACCATCATTATACACTCTATATAAGACAGATGTCTCCATACCAAATATTAACAATATTGCAGATATCTTTTCAATATAGTGTAAAGAAAAGAGCCCTGGTATGTAATATGTAAAAGCAAAAATTAATTTTTAAAAAAACTATAGGTTTATAACAGATATAACCTCTAAAAAAAATTTTAAAAAAGAGGGAAAATAAGTAATCCCAAAAGGTTCTGTAGATAGCATTTATGACTAAGGAAGATTCTAGGACTTTGAACAGGGTTAGAGATGTAGCTCAGTAGTAGAGCACTCCTGGGATCAATCCCCAGTAACAAAACCAAATAAATAAATAAATAAATAAAACCTCAACAGGTCTTTAAAAATATTTCACTTGAAGAGACATTAAATTGATTTCACTATTCACTATTGGGACCGCAACCTACAGTTGAGAAACTATTGACAGGTCTTCCTTTCTTTCATACCTTTGCTTGATTGGTTTGTTTGTTTGTTTGTTTGTTTTTATGTGGTGCTGAGGATCCAATCCAGTGCCTCACACATGCAAGGCATTCACTCTACCACTGAGCTACAACCCCAGCCCTGATAGGCCTTTCTTAATGCTTAGGACCTACAGGGAAAAAAAGAGATCAAAGAAAAGAACTAACAAACTCACTTTGTGCCATCTAATGTGCAATAATTTAATGCACATGAAGCTCAGTAAACAAATAACATTCATTCATTTATTTATTCATCCTTTCCACAAACATTTACTAAGTACAGTAACGATGTGTCACGAACTGTGCTAAACTTTGGGTATTCTGAGTAGTAAACACACATAGTCCATATACTCAAAAATTAAGAGAAGGGAGACATGAAATGGGAAGTAAATGCAAAAAAAGAAAAAGCATGGCATGCTTTACAAAAGCATTTGACAGACTCAACTTCAGCCTGCCTGAGAGGTTGAAACAGGCTTCCCAAAGGAATTATCACACAGACTTCAAGGAGGCAAAGGAATCAGACAAGCAAAAGTGGAGAAAAAGAAATGGTCTGGGCAGAGGGAACAGCACTACTGACTAGAGGAAGCCTTGAGGCAGGAAGCCACTTGGGTCAAAAAAGAAACAAAAGAAGGTCAGTATGTTTATCACTGAGCACAAGGGGGAGGGTGATAAGAAAAGAGGCTAGAGAAGGGGGCCAATTCCAACCCACACTGGGTCTTATGTGACCTCTATTTGGGTGTGAAAGGAAGCCACTAAGAAGTTTTAAACACGAAGGAGTAGGAGGTAGGGAAGAGGATCCACTAGATTATTCTAGTTGTTCTGTGGAAAACAGACAGGAATTAGGCAAGAGAACATAAAATTACGTAGTCACAACAGTCTGAATGAGAAGTACAGACTTCAAGGAAAGTGAGGTCAATAGGCTTGAAAACAAGTTAGCAAACTTGAGAAAAGACTATAAAATTAAATGTGAAAGATGATTATGTAAACGAGGAAGAGAGAAAGGGGGTGGAAAGGAAAGGAATGGGGGGAGGAAGAGAATAATTCCCAGGTTTTGGTATGAGAAACTCTTTAAGATGGTGCTATAGTTTGCATCTTAATGTCGCAAAGGCTTGGTCCCCAGGGTGGCACTATTGGGACATGGCAGAACGTTTGAAAGGTTGGCTCCTGTGAGCAGTCTTTAGATCACTAGGGGCATTCTCCTAAACGGGATTGTTGAACCCTTCCTCTTTTTATTTTTATCCCAGGTCAGGAGGTGAGCAGTTGTGCTCCATCGTGCACTGCCACCACAATATGCTGCCTTGCCACAGGCAAAAGCAATGGGGCCAAACAATTATGGACCAGAGCCCCCACAACAGTGAGGCCAGTATGTCAATCACTGATCACAAAATAACACCTCCTCTTAATAAATAACCTCAAGTATTTTGTTACAGTGATGAAATGCTGACGAACACAGTTGGGAACCCTGCAGATTGAGCAAAATTTGGGAGGACGATCCTAAGGGTTTGAGATATTTATGAGGAGAAACTCAGTAAGAGTCATCAAATACAAAGTGTAATATCACAGATTAATAAATATGAGAAACAGAACTAGAATCCTGCCAGGTCTATTAAACACAAAAATCAAAATTCTTCCACAAGAATGAAATAAAAGATGAGAATTATGGTAATAATAATGAATATGATATAGCCTCAGCTAACATTCACTGAATATCTACATGAACTAGGTTCTCACAACAATCCTATTGAAGAAACAGGCTTACAGACTTGAGGTGACTTGCAGAAATTGACAAAGGAGCAGCATCAGGATTTAAACTCGGATCCAGACAGAGTCCAAAACATATACTGTTAACCTTTAAATGACAATGCCACTAAATCCAGAGTGGAGATACCAAACCATTAACTTTCAAACACTTGCCAACAACAGACTGAAATTTCAGTGAAAGCAGAGGAGCATTCCACATCTTTAAATCTAGCACAATACCTCAATAGTTGTTTGCTAAATACAATGTGAAAAAATTATATACTCTACTTGCTGTTGATTTGAAAAATTGCCAATGGACTACATAATATTGATTTTTATTTGCAACATATCTAATTTAAATTCAAAACACATTGGTAGCTTCAAAATGGACAGGGCCACAAAGTAAAGGAAAGAAATGTCAAAATATTCCTCCAGATGTGTTCTTACATGTTTCAGCTGACATTTTTTCTGGTACCAGTATATCTCCCAATCTATATCTAATGTAGTATGACAAAGTGTCATTTTGTTTAAAGAGAAGGTTCTTACTATCTATCAAAAATAAGATTAAATAATTAGAAAACAAATCCAAAAGTTTACCCTTTTGGAGGAAAAAGTTCACTATGTGGAACCCAACAATGGGTTGAAATTTCAGTTCAAGAACATACGTATTACTAACTCATTTTTTATAAACTGTAGTTAAAACTAGAAGGAATAAAGTTAGTTCAAAAAGTCAATCACAATGTATGTATTATAAGAAGGCTTCCTCAGAAAGAAACCTTGGTCCCATTTCACCAATAAATACTGAACATTCTTAAGTATACAAGAAGCAAGTTACCATATATCATAGAATCTAAGATGCCAATGAGAATAAAAGGTCACTTAGTGCTGGGAAAACTGGATATTCAGATGTAGAAGAATGAAACTGGATTCCTATCTCTCATCCTGCACAAAAGTCAACTCAAGGTGAATCAAAAACCTAGGAATTAGGGGCTGGGGTCATAGCTCAGTGGTAGAGCACTTGCCTAGCACATGTGAGGCAATGGGTTCAATTCTCAGCATTGCATATAAATAAAGGTCCATCAACAACTAAAAAATATATTAAAAATAAAAAAACCTAGAAATTAGACCAGAAACTTTGCAACTGCTAGAAGAAAATGTAGGCCCAACACTCCAACACATTAGCGTAGGAATCACCATCCTTAGTAAGACTCCTAAAGTGCAAGAAATAAAAGCAAAAACCAGTCAGTGGGATGGCATCAAATTAAAAAGCTTCTGCATGGCAAAGAAAAAAAATTAAGAGTGTGAAAAGAGAGCCTATAGGGAGAAGATCTTTGCCACCTGCTCCTCAGGGCATTACTATTCAGAATATATAAAGAATTAAAAAACCACACAAACACACAAGTATAATCCAACTAATAAATAGGCAAAAGAAATAAACAGGCACTTCTCAAAAGAAGAAATACTCTAGGCCAAGGGATATATGAACAAATGTTCAACAACTCTAGCAATTAAAGAAATACAAAATCAAAACTACATTGGGATTTCATCTCACTCTAGTCAGAATGGCAATTATCAAGAATACAAATAATAGTAAGTGTTGGTGACGATGTGGGGAGAAAGATACATTCATAAACTGTTGGTGGAAATGCAAATTATGCAACCACTCTGAAAAACAGTATGGAGAGCCCTCAAAAAACCAGGAATAGAACCACCATATGACCCAGCTATCCCACTCCTTGGTATGTATCCATAAAATCTAAAAACAGTATACTATAGAGATGCAGCCACATCAATGTTTATAGCAGCACAAATCACAATAACCAGGTTATGGAACCAGTCCAAGTACCCTTCAATAGAGGACTAGCTAAAGAAAATGCGATATACACACACACATTGGAGTATTACTCAGCATTTATAAAGAAGAATAAAATTGTGGCTTTTGCTTCTAAATGGAACTGGAAACTATTATGCTAAGTGAAATAAGTCAGACCCAGAAAGTCAAAGAACTATAAGTACATAGCAGAACTATCAGTAGAGTAGGAGGAGAGAACAGGGAATAGGAAGAGGGAGGGAAGGCAAAGTACTGGGTACTGAATTAGAGCAAATTATATAGTTATGTCAAAATGAAACCTAATGTTATATATAACTAAAAAGAACCAATTTTTAAAAACCTACTCTCAGGAGGAAAAAAAAAAAAAAAAAGAGGCACCTTAGTCTATATAGTATCAAAATTACCTTATACTTATTGAAAGAGTTCTTCAGAACAGATTTTTAATATAACATTATTGTACATACATAAAAAATAAAAACCAAGATAAATTAGTGGAAATATTTCTAAAATTTCTCCATGTTCAAAGATCATCTCTTCTAAATCACTTTCCTACAGTGAATCTTCAATCCAGGTTTGTCCACACAATATCACCCTCTATGCCAGTGGGAACACAGATGATCCAGCTTCTATTAAGGATAACCAAAAAAAAAGCAAGCTTCACTATTGCCTCCAAGATTTGTCCTCAAGCTGCTGATCCCCATTCTATAATAGATGCTGATCTTTATCAGAGGGTGTCAACAGAAAAGCATTCAGTTGAAAATCAGGACTCATATTCCTTTCTCAAAAGGTCCTTAAATGCCAGGAGTTGCAGATGTCCAGTCATATCACTTGGACTACCAGCCAAGTTTGTCATGCTGAGGTAATGACATCACAATAGCTGCCTGGCTTGCAGTGCCTACAAGATCCCATCTATTGTAAGATGCATCATGATTTCCAACTATGGGAGAAAAGAGGTGCCTTAAAATCAATGAAACAGCACATTTTATCTAAATCTATACACTTATTACATATAAACTTGCATCTGGAAAGGAAGATGTATTTGACTGTAATTTTGTGCCCAACTTATTGTTCCTCCCTCCTGAAGAGAATTATACACCCTGTCTGTTGACGTGTGACTTACAGTGTCCTTTTCTATGAAAGCAATAGCCAAAGAAATGTGCATGCAAGCAACCTGTGCACATTCATAGCTAAAGCTTTACAAGTCATCACATAATTAATTCTACCATGTCTGTCTCCTACCATGAGAAAGGCATGTCACAGATGAAGGGTATGGGATCCTTCAGTGAGAGCCAAAGCTGACCCATAGCAGATTTATAACCAAAATGTACTGGGGGAGAGTAATAAACTCCTATTCTCAACCACAGAGATTTCTGAGGCCCCTTCTGTCAATTTTTAAGACAGCACAACCTAAGGAAGGTTAAATAATACAGAAGGTTACTGATATGAACTATAGATTTTAAGAAATTATTTCAAAATGTCTAGGCCAGAAAGTCTCCTACAAACCACCATGTTCTCCACCTCATGCTCAGACTACCAGCAGCAAACCATTCCTCACATCACATTCCATGCTACTCTAGATTCTCCAGGAGAAGGTTCTCAATGCTAGATCTCCTCTTGCATTTTAATTTTGCCTCTGAGACATGATTCAAGAGACCATCTCCCCATGACTCCCCATCTAATTATTCCTATTATCTACTATGGCCCACCTTTATGTCCCCAGAACCCTGAAACTTTGACACGAACCGGTAGATAAACACTTCACCCATTCCTCAGGTATGAGGCTCAAAAGACCAAGTAGATTCTCTTCACTAGAGGTCTATCAAAAAGTACTTTAAAAATTCCTTTCAAACTGATGATGGTTCAAAGCAGAAAGGAAATAGATAACAAAGTATAATGCATGACTAGAAATGATTTCCTATCTTAAAGATGGAAAATAAATTCTGTAATTCTAGTAGAAATCCCATGGTTAATCATACAGTATCAATTTAAAATTATATACATGTATGTACAGTATTGGGAAATCAAAGATTATACTGGGGATATGATGGTGCACACCTGTAATCCCAGCTACTCGGGAGGCTGAGGCAGGAAGATTACAAGTTCAAGACCAGCCTGGACAACTTAGGGAAACCCGGAATCAAAATAAAAATTTCTTAAAAGGGCTGGGGATATTGCACTGTGTTAGAGTACTTGCCTAGCATGCATGAGGCCCTGGGTTCAATTCCCAATACAAGGAAGCAAGGCAGGCAGGCAAGCAGGCATATATCGGGAAAAGAATGTTTCCATTGAAAAAGCTTAGCGCAATTCAGCCAGTTGTGTGGGAGGATCCACACACAATTACTCATGCATACAATGTTAATTATGAGTTTTCTGTGGTCTACATGGCCCACATACACCCACATGATACTCATTCTATTTGGCCTTATTTCTCTATCTTTTATAGTGCCTGTGTACCTACAATATAATGAAAGGGTACTAGCCATCCTCAAGTCCAAAGTCTGAAAGAGAAGGCCTAGAACAGGACTATTTAGTGCCTCGGGAAAAAGATTTTGTTGTGATCTTAGACAATTCCATTAACCTATTCAGGCACTAGTGTTCTCATAAGGAAAAGTGGGATAACACCATTTTCCTCATGGAATGAATGTTAAGCTTTGAGACATTATGACAAACTTAAACCACTGACTGAATATAGGGCTCTTTTTTTTTTTTAAAGGCTGGCTGGATTTTCACTGAAAAGATCCAGTGAAGGTGAACTAGGATTTATGTCATTGTTCATGTTCAGAAAAAAAAAATAGAACAGATTAAAAAAACAAAACCAAAAAACTTGTTCAAGGTACCAAAGAATGACTAAAAACACATAAAATACACAGAGTCAAGATTCGGGAAAAGAGGGAATCTTCCAAAAAAAAAAATTTTATTTTTTATTTTAGCGTTTGAGGTCATGTTTCTCCAAAGAATGTGGGCTGATTACAGAAGAGGCAACTAAGAAACTAAAAGTTTATCAGTTTCAAACCAACAATAGGAGGAAAAGGATAAAACTAGAATATTTGTAGGGCCCACAAAAGAGATAAGGTTCCAGTAAGCAACTCTGGCTTTGGATTGGGACACCACATTATACACCAGGAGAAGAGTTAAAAGGAAATATACAAATCCTCACAGAGACTGAGCCCATCTCTAAATCCCTGACTGGGAAGAAGGAAGGATGAGCTAAGGGGGTGGGAGATTACTAATGTAACTAGACTAAAAGTCAGAAACAAATCCTCTCTAGAAAACAAAAAATATTTATTTTCCCTAGAAAACAAATATTTCTAGGGAAAATATTACCCTAGGCCTAGGCCTGAAAACTAAAGGATCTCACAAGTAATAAAAAGAGAACCAGAAGGAGTTCAAATCAGTGGCATCAGATACTGAAGTGGGAAAGAAAGAGGGAAGGAGGGGAGAAAAGAGAAAGGGAGGGAGGAAGTATGTGTGAGTGGACTAGAGCTTTAAAAAAAAAAAAAAATCCCAAAGTGAAGGCCTGAGAAGCAAAGTTCCTCCCTGACCTCCTATACTCAGGTCTCCTGCTTCCCTCCTCTGCCCCAAGTCACGGAAACTAGAATTTCTCTTCCGTAAGGCAAACCCATATAAGCTAGTACAACTTTTGTCCAAAGCAAGCCATAATGCCTAAAAATATTACCATAATCTTCCCCTACTTTTCTTTTTAAAGCTGAACATAGAGAAATTCTCTGACCTACTTAGTCTGATAAATCATAAGATACCCATTTCAGAAGAGGTCTTGCACATTGCTGGGAAGAAATGCTGCACAGGCAGACTCAAGAGACAGGCCTTGCTGGGCTTTCTCACTCAGTCTCTTAGCATACCCCTTTTAGTCCAAACATATTCTACATGGCTGTCCATGCTTCATTGAAAACGTAACCATAAAAACTCTGGGTTTTTAGGTCTTCATTCTGAAAGTCCCTATGTCACATAAAACTATGATCAAATAAATGTATTACGCTTTTCTCTTATAAACCTGTTTTTTGATATGATGGTATCAGCCATGACCCTTTATGATAGGCCCACTAAAGGAGATAATGTCCTTTTGTAGGAGGAAAGAAAAGGAAATAAAAGAAGGGAGGAATGAAAGGGAGGCAGAGGGAGACAGAAGGAAGAAAGAAAGAATCAAGAATTTTCCAGAAAATTTAAAATGCTAGTACTGGGGATCTAGCACAGTAACAGACTGTTTGCCTAGCATGCACCAAGTCCTGGGTTCAATCCCCAGTACCACAAAAACAAACAAAAATTTAAAATGCTGAAAAATTAATTTCAGAACTAGAAAATAATTAATAACTCAATTGACAGATTTAAAAGAAAATTATACTAGTCAACAAAAAAATTAATAAACTAGAAGATATGTCAGAATCAAATATCCAAATTAAGCACAAAGAGATAAGACTTGAAAACAGAAATAAGATAATAAGAAATACATAAACTGTGAATAGGTCTAACCTCTATATAATTGCAGTATCCAGGAAAAAAAGAAGAGAATAATAGGGTTATAAAAAATAACTAAATAAATGATGGTGGGATACTCAAAATTAATACAAAGATCAGATTCCAGATTCAAGAAACACTCCAAACCTCAACCAGGACAAATAAAGAAGAGTCATTTCTAGACAAATAGTAAAACCACTAAAAATGAAAGATGAACAGAAAACTCTTTGAAGTACCTAAAAAGAAAGAAAAAGGAGAAAGGAAAATTACAACGGAAGGACCAACACTATGACTTACAGCTGACTTCCCAGCAGAAACAGTTGTAGTCAAATGACAATGATAAGTATTTTCAAGATCGTAAAAGAAAATGTCAAATAAGTTTTCTATACCCAAAGAAAATATCAAGACAAAAGTGAGAATCTGAGAAGAAAGATTCAGGATATCCACATAGTTTTTGAAACCTTTTATTTACAAGAATAGAACTCTCTTCTTGTACAAGGCCCTATAAGTGAAGGAAAATTCCTGGGAGTAAAATCAAAATCGAACATTCCAGAGACAACAGACAGAATAAAGAGAAGGTCCAGGTAAAAGCGGGAGAAGGGAACAGAGCCAGGAAAAACCAGATAGTAAATCATTAAGTAACTTTAAGTAACTCATGAAAACAACAGAAGAAAAAGCTCAGTGAAGTATAAAAGCTACCTAACCTGTTTTTCTTCTAAAAGTTCAGGGAAACTAATTATATGTATATAAATAAACAACAAAACAGTATTAAGGTAAAAATCTCATGAATAGTTACAATAAGAAAATCCAGAGTAAGATTTACATTCACATTCCTACACACAATAAAAGCACACCAGAAAAACATGGCCACAAAATAAAACTGCAAACATCTTTCCAAAATGCTTAAAATACATTTAGAAAATTATTTAAGATGTGGAAGAATAACAAATCAGAATTATAAAAATGTACAAATGAGGTTATAAACTCTGGAAATAATGAAAATTAAAAGAAAAATCATATAATTAATTAAATTAAAGGAAGCACAAGAACAAAAAAACACAAACAAGAAACTGAAGTCAAAGTGGGGGGGGGGGGGGCAAATTGCCAAAGTAGTGAGAAAATAAAGGATTCAGAATAAAGTGACAAATACTAAAGATAGACCAAAAAAAAAAAAAAAAAAAACAGAATAATGAAAGACAAAAGAAGAAAACAATTGCAAGAAAAAATACAAAAATATATACAAATAAAACTCTTTTAAAGTAAAAAAAGGACTTCAAACTACATATTGAAAAAGCACAGGTACTTGTACCTGAGAATAATGACCTAGGATATCCAACACCAAGACACAGTCTAGTAAAATTACTTGGTGTTGGGTCATAGTACAATAATAAAGAAAGAGGATTCACCCCATCTGAACATAAAAAAGGAGAGAGGAAAAAAAAAAGCCAGCCAGACAAAATACATGAAGACTCAGTTTTCAAGCCACTAGACACAGGAAATGAAGGACAGGAGTCCCTAAGAGATTAAACAAATGCAGTGACCCACCTAACCAGCTAACAAAATAAAAGAAAGCTTCCTAACTCAGACATTGGGAGGGTGAAGCCAGAAGGACCCCAGCAGATTCTTCCAGTTGAAGAAACAGCTGATGGGGTCAAGCAAAATCAAGATAGCCAGAGTTAAAAGGACAAAGTACCAAAGAGGAATAAGCTGCACAGGGAACTCTGGCAACCTACAGATGACTCCCCTGGAGTATTCAGGAGAGTGCTGGTCTGCACATGCCTGTAGGAAAAGAACAATCTAAGAGATTTAGAAGAAATAGCACTCACACAAGGGCAAGAATAGTGGCTGTTCCTCACATCTAGATTGGAAAAACACTCTTGATTCACGGGGCAATGGATGGGGGACGGTGGGGAGCCATGCCTCACTAAAGGAGAATAATTAATTTGTCCCAGACTAAATGCTTCTCTGGTCCTGATTAACAAATCTTATAAGCAAAAGATCCAAAAGAATCAAATTGTTTCCAACTCAACAGAACCAAGTTCAAAAACATTTATAGGAATACAAAACATCCTCAATAGGGTAAACTCCACAATGTTTGGCATCCAATCAAAGATTATCAGACATGTGAAAAAGTGGGGAACTGTAGAAACCACTTCACTGCCTGAAAACTGGTAAAGGGATAGAAACAACTATTTATCCTGCCTTTGTGAACATATAATAGACAAAAGATAACAGCTGTGAAAGTATTCCTACTGATAATTAACAGATCTAAACAGTATACAACACTTAATACCACAAAAAGAAATAACTAGACATTATGTGCCTCCAAATGAAAAAACACACCAGTAACTATGTATTGTCAATGGGATCCATTGATAATAAATTCAACTGCCAATCTGCAGGTAATATGAAGCAAGGAACATTTTAAACTGCACCCTGAGCGCATACACACACACACACACACACACACACACATATAAATAAAATCAGGAAAATATAGACTGTGGAAAACTTACAAATCACATGACTAAAGTTAAATATCTAATTTAGTATCAATTTAAAGGAATACCCTAAAAAATTTAAATGAGCAACACTAAACTATTCTACCTATGAAAACATCTTTGAGTGTCAAAATGATAAACGAAAAAGAAGAGATTACTAAGAAAGCTAGGATTTGGGGTACTTTTAAGGGTGAATTGCGATTGGGATGGACCAAATTGAATTTATTCATCTGTTATAAAGGAATGCAGTGCTGATAAATACAACATAGAATGATCTTAACATTATGCTTAATGATAAAAGTCAGTCATGAAAGGTGACATATTGTATGATTCACATATATTGTGATTAACAGAATGGACAGACAGAAGGATGGGGTAGGACTACTAATGGGTATGGGATTCCTTTTTCAGAGTGTTTAAATGTTCTAAAATAAGACAATGGTGATAATTGTATAACCTTATAAACTAATAATCACTGAATAAGTATACTTTGAAATGGCAAATTTTGAGGTATGTTAATTACATTTCAATTTTTAAGTATTCAATGAAAAAGATCTTAAGACAAAGTGGGGTTGGGGGTGTAGCTTAGTGGTAGAGTGCTTGGTTCAATAAACCTTGGTTCAATCCCCAGTACTGTAAAAAAAACAAAAAACAAACAAAAAAAGACAAGCAGAATAGCTAGATATAACCGATCACTTCATAGTAAGAGGTACGATTTCCTAGGAAGAAATAATTCCAAATTTGTATGCGTCCCTACCAATGTCACCCAGATATTTAAAGCAACAATGGACAAAGATTTATATATAAAAGAAATTCACAATCATAGAATAAAAATTTTAACGTTTTTCTCTGAAACTGAAAGAACGAAAAGTCAAAAAAAATCAGTATAGGAATAGAAGAACTGAAAAAACTACACCTAATTCATATGCTAGAACACAGTAACCAATACGGTACAATATCAATTAAAACATCAAGGAACATTTACAAAAATTGACCAGACCTGGACAATAAAGCAACATATGGGTCAAAATCAAACTACAAATTAGAAAACATACTGCATTAATAAAACATTAATAAATCTTGTGTGATGCAGCCAAAATCCTGACAAGAAAGAAAACTATAGGCTTAACTTTGAAAAACATTAGAAAATAAGAAAGATTGAAAAGCCATGATGTAAGCCAGCGTAGGCAAATTACAGCCCCAAGATCAAATCCAGCCCACCTCCTGTTATTGTAAATGACATTTTATTGGAACACAGTCTTGCCCTTTGTTTACAATATTGTCTATGACTACTTTCCGACCACAATAGCAGAGGTAGTAAATAATTGCAGTAGAGATCACAAAGACAAAAAAAGCCAGAAATATTTACTATCTGGCCATTCACCAAAAATATGCCAACCTGATATGAGAATTCATCAAAAAGCATGAAAAACAACAGCAAAGTAAACCCACAGAAAATTAAAATAGGGCTGGGGAGATAGCTCAGTTGGTAGAGTGCTTGCCTTCCAAGTACAAGGCCCTGGGTTCAATCCCCAGCACCACAAAAAAAAAAAAAAGGAAAGAAAAAGAAAATTAAAATAAAAGCATAAATTAATGAAACAAAAGCAAATAACCAAACAAAATTAAATATAAAACAAAAATTAATAGTCAATAAAATACAAAGTTGGTTTTATTGGAAGAGTAATAAAATTGATAAATCCCTTCTGGAATAAATGTGAATGCGGATAGTCTGTGAGTTAGAACACAACATATCTGAAGACTTAGCATGAGAAAACAAAGTGGAATATCTCAATTTTATAATAATTATACGTTAAAATAATATTTTGGAAACATGGGAATAAAATGCCTTATTTAAATTAATTTTGCCTTTTTAATGAGACTTGGAAAATTTTTAAATTACAAATGTGATTCTCCATATGCTTTATGTGTTAGTATGCTAGACATTAAAAAGATTATTGGAGAATGTTACAAACTATTTTAACACCAATAAATTTGATCATGCAGATATGATTGACAAATTCCTTGAAAAACACAACTAAACAAAACCGACACAGGAAGAAATAGAAACCTGAATACTATCACTATTAAGGAAAGTGAATGACAGTCAAAAGATGTGTAACAAAGAAAACCACAAACTCCAATAGCTTAACTGGCAAATTCTTTCAATCTTGTAAGGAAGAAAACAACACCAATTTGACACAAAATATCTCAGAGAATAAAGAGGAACACTTCAGATTTATTAAATGAGGCCAATGAAGTCCTGATATCAAAATTTGAAAAAGAACAATGGAGGAAAGAAAAGGTTTATGCCTATCTCTCTGATTTACACTGATGGAAAAACTGTAAACAAAATTTTAGCAGAAGAAATCCAAGAATATATTAAGAGGATAATACATTAGAGCCAAGTTGAGTTTATACAATGAAGTTTATTCCAATAATGTAAGAATGGTATAAGTATTTAATGCCATTTACCACATCAACTAAAAAAAAAAAAAAAAAGACAGGAAATCAATCATGTGATTATCTCAATAGAAAAAGCATATATGCAACTCAACTTAATTTCATGGTAAAACAAACTAGGAACACGAAGGCAAATATCTGATAAAGGATATTTATTTTTAAGAAATGATGCCTCCCCTGAAAATATTCCTACAATGGGACTGCCAATCAATAAAAGAAAAACTTCTATGTGTAGAAATATAGGTGATTCTCAAATATATATGTGTGTATGTGTATATACATACTATATATATAGTGTGAGAGAGAAAGAGAGCCAAAACCAAAAGAATATACTATAAAATCTGCTTTATATAAAGTTCCAGAGAGCAAAATTAATCTACGATTATACAGAGGTTTGGGAACAACTGGAAAAGCATATAGAAAATTGATCTATATTTTGACTAGGATGTTAACTACACAGACACACATCTTTCAAAATTCAAACTGTGTGCTGAAGATATGTTCATTCTCCTATAAGTGTTTTATGATCAAAGAACTCAAATTTTAAAAAATTAGAGAAATAGTACATAAAATTGAAATGTTGGGTGTTTTCGCTCCAAAAGAGAGAAAAAGGCAGAAATTTCATTAGTCCCATTCAACATTATATTGCTAGTCCTGACCAATGTAATAAGAACAAGAAAGGAAGATACAATTAAATAAATAAAACCTACAGACATGCAGACATGATTGTATATATAAAAATACAGAATCTACAAATAAATTATGAGAATCAATGCTAGTTTAGCAAAATTGTTAAATACAAACCCAAATTTCAAAATTTGTTTCAATATATTCAGAGATATTTCAAGAATTATAAGAAGATACCAACCACAATCACAGAGAACTCCAAATACCCAGAACAGGCCTAATGAAAATGAATAAGACTTATACACAGATACATAAAGTAATTGATAGAAATAACAAAAGACCTAAATTAAATCAAGGGACATGTCATGTATGTGAAGATTATTATGTAAACAAACAAATCTTCCCATATTTATAGCAATTCAATGATATTGCAATCAAAATCATAGCAGTGTTTTAAGGAAATTAAGGACCCAATCCAAAAATTATGGAATTACAAGACCCAACAATAAGAAAAAAACTTTTAACGAAATAGGACTTAGTCCACTAGATATTAGAACTCATTTTATAAGGCTTCAATAATTTCTTCAGTAGGTATTGGTATAAGGATAAATAAATCAAGGAGGGGGACCCATGCATTCATTGATATTTGATTAATGCAAAGTGGCACTACAGAAAAGTATAGAAAAGATGATCTTTTCAACAAACAGTGCTGCTTCTGTTGAAGAACCATGGGGCAAAACAGTCATAATAAGCCCTATTCCTTATATCATAACAAAAAAAATCAATTTCAGATGCACAGTAGAGCTGCATAAGAACTGCAAAATTAATTTTAGAACTGTGAGAGAGAACATAGGAGAAAATCTTTAAAATAGCTAAGATAGGGAAAATATTTTAAAATAGAATACAAGAAGCACTAGCCATGAAGAAAATATTAATAAATTAAACTACATGAAAAGTAAAAACACCATTAAGAAAAAAACACCATTAAGGGTGGAAAGAAATGTTCAATGCGACATTATTTCCAAAAACCAAAATTAGAAATCAACAAAAGGACTGAAGTTGTAGCTCAGTGGTAGAGCGTTTGCCTAGCATGTGTGAGGTACTGCGTTTGATTCTCAGCATATAAATAATTAAAATAAAGGTCCATTGACAGCCAAAAAAAAAAAAAAAAAAAAAAAAATCAACCTAAGTGTCCATTAACGAATGGATAAAGACAATCTGATATGTACACCAAATGGATTAGTATTCAGACTTTGAAAAAAAAAAAAAAAGAGGCAATTCTGTAATTTGATCCAACACAGATGAACCTGGAGAACATTATGCTAACTGTAAAAAGCCAAGCACAGAAAGACAACTACTACAGGATCTCCCTTATACATGGAATCTAAAATCCTTGAACTCAACACTCAGAGGAGAATGATGGTTAACAGACTGGGAGAGATATTGTTGTTAGTCAAAGGATACAAAGTTTCAGACAGATAGGAGGAATAGGTTTTGAGATCTACTGCACCAGCAGGGTAACTGTCATCAATACTAATGTATATTTCAAAATAACAGTAAGTTTCAAATGTCTTACCACAGGAAAAAAAAGGCATGATAAGTATGTTAAACAGCTTGATTTCATCATTTTACATTGTGTGTGTGTGTATATATATATATATATACACATATATGTACATATATATTTATATTAAAATATCACATTGTATCCCACAAATATATATAACTTTGTTTTGTCTATCAAAATATTATTAATTTTTTAAACTATGGAAAGATAAGCCACGGATTAGAAAATAATTATATAAGGAAAGGTCTTATACTAAGAATATACAAAGAATTCCTTAAAAATAACAAGATAGCCAAATAATCAATAAATATATTAACAGATGAGGGGAGGACATGGGGAAGTAGTGGTAAACAAAATCTACCAAATTATGCTATGTCCATGTGCAAGCATACCACAATGAATCCCACTCACATATGTATTTACAATGCACTAACTGAAATAATAATAATAATAATAGAAGGGAGATTATTAGAATAGAGCAAATGGATCACAAGGAGGGAGATGGGGAGAGAATGTATTAGGGAATGAGAATGACCAAATTTTGTACATGTACAAATATGGCATAATGAATCCCATTACTATGTGTATTTATAATGTACCAATAAAACATTTAAAAAAGAAAGAAAATAAGTACTTTAAAAGACATTCAATTTCATTAGTAATCAAGAAAATGCAAATTAAAATCAAAACAAAATATACTACACAGTCACTCAGAGTGGCTAAAATTGAGACTTTTTTATTACTAGGGATCAAAACTAGGGCTTCAGTCATGCTAGGCAAGCACTCTACCATTGAGCTATTTCCCCAGCCCTGAAAAGACTTTTAATACTGTGTTGATGAGGATATGCAGCAAGGGGAACTCTGACACAGTCGATGGGGATGAAAACTGATCCAACATTGGAAAAGTACTTACAGTTTTACTCTAAAATTACACATATACATACATTATGACTCAGCAACCTCACTCCCAAGTATATACCTAGCTGAAATAGAAGTACATTAACACAAGATATATTCACAATGTCATAGCTGCATTACTGGAAATAGCTAAAACCAAGAAAAAAACATAAATATCTATAAACAGTAGTATCAAGGGACATTAAACAACAATGAAAATGAGCACATCACAAGTAAACACAACAGGGACAATCTCACAAATATAATGTTGAGCAAAAGAAACCAAGTAAAAAATAAAATCACCACTCTACATAACCCCATTTATATAATTCCATTTACATATGTTCAAAAACAGGCAAAAAGTGATGGATACTATTGTAGTCAAGATGATGGCTGTCTTTAGTGAGAATTGAGGGGGTAGTGACTTGGAAGGACCTGTGAGGAAAGCTTGCTTACAAGATGCTTAGCAGTGTTCTATTTCTTGGCCTGGGTAGGATGCTGTGGATGTTTTAACTTTGTGATGTCATAATGCTGTTAACTTTTATTTCTTCATTTTCTTGTCTGTTCCTACTTTTTATGTTGTAAAAAAGTTTTTTCTAAAATAAAAACAAAAATGATTAGCTGGAAAAAAAAATAAAGCGCTACATGTTTTGGCAGTCAATTTTCCTCTCCATCAATTCCTGGGGGTGGGGGGATGTGAAATTTCCTTTAATGATCAAATGAAGACCCTACTAATTCCTAATCATCAGGACATACTCTGAGCTTAAAGGGTATAACAGTATAATATATGGTTTTCAGAAATGGGTTAGCAGAAAATGTCATCAGCAGCTTCAATAGCAGTGAATATTATTCCTATCCTCCATGTTTAAATGTTTGACCAGAGCACAAAAATTAGCCCATTGTAATTTTCTATGCCTAAATTTTCAGGAAGGCATATAAAAGAATTTACCTTTCAAACTTTAAGAAGATGATTTGAATTAATAACTCACAATAATGGTTCTTAAAACAACACTCAAGCAGAACACAGCTATTTGTTTTTATCACTACCATTAAAAGAATAAGCACTTGATTTTTATACCCTTGACACAAATTGAGATATCTGAAGATCCTTTGCCAAGAGAAAAATAGATTAAAGAACTTATCTCCTCCAAAATTTTGCAAGCACCAAAAGAAGTTAATTTATTCAACACATAAGGATCTCAACAGAGTAATAAAGTGGTCATTGTTTACTGAGTTTTACCATGCCCTGGGCACTTGCTAAGTGTTAAGAAACTTACTTTATCCCTACAACAACAATCTAAGGAAGAAAGGATTATTTTCCCCATTTTACAGATGAGGAAATTTGAGGAGTACAAAGTCAAATCATTTACACAATTCGCACAATAAGTGACAGAGAAAGCATTCAATCAGTTATTTAGTGTGAAAGATCAGTTTTCTATTTATATTTTCTATTTGTGTCTTTTATCTTAAAATTTATAACCTAAGAACCATAAACTGCAGGGAATATGCACATACATGTACATAGATACACACAGGTAAGGATTTTTAAAATCCAGAACTGCACACACCCACAAGCCCTCTGTATAGCACTGCACCCGAACAGAGCTTAGGTTTGCTCCAGAAACAAAACGGACTTCTCAATGATAGCTGAGCAAGCCAAAGCACTGCATATAGTAAGTCCACAAAGCATTAACTGGATTAATTAGCAAGGGATTTGAGAAGCAGCTTGGAGCTAGGAAACCAAAACACTAAATTGTTTAAATACTTTGGCAAAAGATCAAGGTTTCTAGGCAGCACTGGGTCTCCTTCCATCCTTTTCATTCCATGTTTTAACACATTTAACCTGTCTGAGGTACTTTTCCATGAGATATGAATGACATTGTCAAAATACCAAAAAGAAAAGAGAATTTAAAAAAATACTGCAAGCTGTTACCAATTCTGCCAACATGTGAGAGAGCCCAGGCAACATTAATTACAAATCAATTGGTTAGGACATAAACGGCTCTTATCACTGGTAAACTCTCCCTCTAAAATAACTTGCTTTACAGAAAAAAAAAAAAAAAAGCAAACGTGTCTGCTATTATACTTGGTGAACTAATCAGGACAAAGGAACAAAATAAAACAGGAGAAAATGCATCAAACAGCAAATGTGAAAAAGGAATCCTAGCTAGATGAACGCCTGGAATGCTTCAGGCACAGCGCTACCATTTAGAAATAACGAAGAGGAAGTGGTAAGGGCAGGGACACTTGCTGAATGGATTTCTGGTTTCCAGGAAGTAAAAATGTTTACAATGCAACTGATTTTTTCACAAACACATAAGGCAGCAAAATGACAAAAGAAAGCTTCAACTATACAATCAAGGAGGCGAGGGCTGGTGGGGGACCTGTTGTAGCTCTGGTGTTAAAGGTAGTTCTACGATGGCACAGCACAGTCCACCACCACCACCACACACATATACCAGAGCATAAACTCAAAACCAAAGGGGAAAATGGAACCCTTGGACATGAATGGTGGTACTATAAATTAGTAGAGCCATTTTGGAGAAAAGAATGGAAGTTCCTCAAAAAACTAAAAATAGTATTACCTTGTGATCTAGCAATTTCATTTTTGCGTAGGAACCTAAAGGAATTGAACTTTGGGTGTTGAAAAGGTATCTGTAAATCAGGCGCGGTGGCGCACACCTGTAATCCCAGCAGCTGGGAAGGCTGAGGCAGGAGGATCAAGAGTTCAAAGCCAGCCTCAGCAACAGCGAGGCTTAGCAACTCAGTGAGACCCTGTCTCTAAATAAAATACAAAATAGGACTGGGGATGTGGCTCAGTAGTTGAGTGCCCCTGAGTTTAATACCTGGTACAACCCCCCTGTCCCTGCAAAAAAAGAGAGAGAAAGAAATCACTGCAGCATTATTCAAAATAGCCTAGTATAAAAAGCAACCAAAGTGCCCATCAAAGGATGAATAGATTTTTTTCTTAAAGTAGATATATGTACACAGGGAAATTATATTCAGCCTTTAAAAAAGCAAGGAAAATTGTGTCACAACTGTCACAGCAACATGAATGAACCTAGAAGGCAATGTGCTAAGTGAAATAAGTCAGGCACAGAGAGAAAATGATCTTACTCATATGTGGAAGCTAGAACAGTCAAACTCACATAAGTATAAAGTAGAATAGTAGTTACTGGAGGCTGGGGAGAGGGGAAGGACCAGGAAAGGGGAAGTGTTGGTCAAAAGATACAAGTTTCAGTAAAATAGGAGGAATAAGTTCTAGTAATCTATTGCACAGCATGGTGACTATACTTAATAATAAGACAAATTTCAAAACACCTAAACTGGGCTCAGTGGCACACACCTGTAATCCCAGCAGTTTGGGATGCTGAGGCAGGAGGATAGCAGGTTCAAATCCAGTCTCAGCAATTTAGTGAGGCTCTAAGCAATTTACAGAGATCTTATCTCAAAATAAAAAGTAAAAGGGCTGGGGATGTGGCTCAGTAGTTAAGAGATGCTGGATTCAATCCACTGGTACCAAAAACAACACACACACACACAAAAAAAGCCCACCTAAAAGAGAGGACTTTTAAAGCTCTGATCAAAAAGTACTGATAAACATTTGAGATGGTGAATATGGTACTTAGCCTGATTCAATCATTCCACCACATACACATGTATGGAAACATCACATCGCACCCATCAATATTTACAATTGCTGTCAAGTAAAAATTAAATTAAAAATCAAAGGCACCTTCCCAAAGTCTAATCAGGACCCTGCCCACAAACTACTAATTTCCCTCATATATCTTATCATGAATATCTTTGAATTTTCCACTCAATAGCCACAAAAGTTTAGAGAAAATCTAAGCACTGCTCTTAAAACAAAGATTCTCAAAGTGCCACACAACATTCCTCCTGCACACTTCTTTCCAATAGGTGAAAAGTAAATAGAAAATCACTAATTTCCCATCAAACTACACTGATTTCCTTTAGCTCCACTGGGTTTCTGCAAATGAAGGGCATAAAAGTGGGAAGAGCTTCACCTATGACCTTGGCAAAAACGTGGTTGGGGCAGTTTTCTTGGCCTTCATCAGTGAAATAAGAAAAGTGCTCTATCTTGCAGAGTTATGAGGATTAAAGATGCTATTTGTAAAGTACCCAGCAAGGTATCTGACACACAGTAGGTGTTCAGCAGTTACTCTTGCTCCTCACATGATACAAATAAGTTTTAAGTATAGTACAATTTCTTTTACTGAACCAGAAATTTAATGACAACTTCATAAACAAGTTATTTGCTGATTATGGTAAGGTACTATATGTTGATCTTAAGTAAAATTTACATCAGTACTTCCAAGGCACTGTGTCTCCAAAGCATTCGCATCACTCTCACATTGATGGTGCACCTTCCCAAAAATCACTAAGAGGAAAGACTAATGGGCAATAGTATCCCTGGGTTCACTGATGAATTAACAAGACTGAAGGAAGCGAGGGAGTGAACAGAGTATGGGTGTTTCATTCACTAGACTTGACTGCCTATAAAAGAAAAAAAAATATGTAGATTTATTTTTTCAAATAAAATTATAAAGTATGGTTAAAAAGAAAAAAGTGCTAGCATAGTTTTAAAAATTATTAAAGAGAGGATACTTAATAAAATATCAAAAGAAAAGTAGCAAAAAGATGATTAGGTAAAATGTATTACAGTTTGAGTCTAAGTTTTTAATATCTTATATTACAGGATTTTTTTAAAGTGAAAATATCACATACTATTCATCTCAAATTTGAGGAAATACTAAAATACTAATTTTTATACAGATGTAGTTTTTTAAAAAATATTTAATGCTGTTTTACAAACAGGAGTAGTTTATTCATATTATAAAATTCACCACACTTTTGCAATAGAATTTCCTGTTTCATTTAACAGTGGTTACTTTTAAAAAGTGATAATACAAAATGTCACAGAATATTTATTGCATAAAACAGATTACAACAGTATTGCTGTATTCTAGTTTCCTTACCAAATATTTATTAAATGCCTACTATGAAAAAGGCATGCTGAATTCCTCATATCACTTACTTATGCAACTAAATTCTCAAAATAATAAAATAGGTAGGTGAAGTAACTCCCTATTATTGACAAGAAATCTGAGATCCAAAAAGTTAAGTGCCTTGCCTAAGTCAATTTAGTGGCCAAAGGGCCAAAATTAAACTCCAAACCACACATAAAGCCTGCACTTCTTATACTATACATGATGCTTTCCTATGGTCCCATATTCACTATATTTAATCAAAGCAATACACCACTTCTCTATATTCACAGCCAACAGTGTCTCATCACTCAACAAAGATACACTACAATTTGCTCTCCCTTGCCTGCTCCCAAAAGGAGCAAGCATCTTTCAACAAACCAGGTCAAGTGAAAGGAGAAATACAACTTCGAAATAGTTTTGTTGCATCAGCACAATCCAGAAACAATGAGATACTCTTTTTTTTTTTGTTTTTTGTTTTTTTTATTTTTTTGTACTGGAGATTGAACCCAGGGGCAATTAACCACTGAGTCACATCCCCAGTCCTTTTTATTTTTTATTTTGAGACAGGGTCTCGCTAATTTGCTTAAGACCTCACTAAGTTGCTGAGTCTGGCTTTGAACTTGCAGTACTCCTGCCTCAGCCTTCCAAGCTAATGACTGGTCACAATAAGACACTCTTATCCAGGGATAAAAATATGGATACAAACATTATTTACATATACACATACACACACACATATGACTTCTCTGAACACTGAAAAACGACACCATTTTAAATTATGGTTCAAAGCTACATTAAAAAAAAAAAAAAGGTGCAAGCAAAATTTGGGAAACCTGGCTCTATTAATACCAATCTCATCCCAAATCTCAGAGACAGAACCTCCAAAGAAAAGACAAAACCTTGCTCAAACATAAAGACCAAGAAAAACAGTCTACTGACTTCAGGTAATGAGAGGTGTGACAACATGTAACACAAACCAATGTAAATTCTACATTATTCTGACACTATTCCTCTGTACCAAATGCCTTAGTGAATTTGCATTGCAGAAATAAATGTGGCAAAAGACTTACTATCTCTTTTATCCTCATCCTTCAAGCCTCTAAAATGGGCCCCATTAATAATCTCATTTTACCAATTAAAAACAAGAAAAAACAAACTCTCTGGGTGCGAGCCTGTAAATCCAAGTGACTCAGGAGACTAAGGCAAGAGGATTACCAAGTTCCAGGCCAGCCTCAGCAACTTAGCAAGATCCTGTCTCAAAATTTTAAGAGGGCTTGGTATGTAGCTCAGTTACAGAGAGCCCCCTAGGTTTGACTGCAGAACCAAAACGCGCGCAGGCGCACACACACACACACACACACACACACACACACACACACGGGAAGAAAAAGGAGGGGGTGAGATGAGTTCAGGGAGGATTAGCTAACTCTCACAGTCTATTATCACACAGCTTATACATAGCTACATTTGGAGAAAGAAAAAAAAAAAAAGAACCTGAATAAAAAGGACTATACCTGAACTAGAACTTATGTTTTTAACCACACTACACTGAAGTGAAACCTTGTTCCAACAGAGAAGTTGAACATTCCAGAAACACAATAGAAATAATACTTTTATTTATATATATATATATATATATATATTTTTTTTTTTTTTTTTAGTTGTAGGTGGACACAATACCTTTATTTTATTTTTATGGGGTGCTGAGGATCAAACCCAGGGCCTCACAAGTGCCAGGCAAGCACTCTACCACTGAGCCACAACCCCAGCCCCAGAAACGTTATTTTTAATAGAGAGATAGACATGGGCACACATAGGCATATTCTCTTGGAGGCAGCACAGTACAGGCCTAGAATCATCAGCAATCCACTACTAACTTTACTGCCTAAACGCAAGTTATTTCAAATCCATGCCTTAGTTTGAACTACCTATAAAATGGACAGAATAATTCATCTCTAATGGACTGCAGGAAGAAAAAATACCCACATAAGTATGTGTGTGTGTGTGTGTGTGTGTGTGTATAGCAAAAAAAAAAAAAAAAAAAAAAAAAAAAACTCAACAATATTAAGTTATATCTAATCTCTTCCCTTGAACTTTGATCCACATCAATATGGTATTTCTTCCTTATCCATAGAGGAAACTTAAAGACCCCTAATGGATGCCTAAATCTGAGAACAGTACCAAATCCTACACATATGCTACTTTTTTTTTTATTTCCTCATTTTTCTTGGTGCAATATAGTTGTACATACTGATGGGATTTATTGTTACATGTTCATACAT
Organism: Sciurus vulgaris; assembly: GCF_902686455.1. Classification (NCBI taxonomy): domain Eukaryota; kingdom Metazoa; phylum Chordata; class Mammalia; order Rodentia; family Sciuridae; genus Sciurus; species Sciurus vulgaris. The sequence continues at coordinate 80,049,645 of NC_136476.1, forward strand.
GCATATAATAATATAATTTGGCCAGTATCTCTCCCCAGCTTCCCCCCCCTCCCTCCACATCTCCCATCCCTTGGTTCCTTTCCTTTTCCGATCTCCATTTGATTTTTCGGATATCCAACCCCACCTTGTTTTTTCTTTTTCCTCCCTAGCTTCCATACATGAGAGAAAACACAACACTTAATCTTCTGACTTTGACTTATTTTGTTTAACATGATTCATTTTCCTGCAAAATGGCTTTCTTTATGGCTGAATAAAACCCCATTGTGTATATATACATTTTCTTTATCCATTCATCTGCTGATTGACACCTGTGCTGGTTCCATAGGTTGGCTATTGTGATTGTGTTGCTATAAACATGGGGTGCACGTATCACTGTAGTAAGATCACTTTAATTCTTCAGGGTAAATACTGAGAAGTGATATAGCTGGGTCATATGGTGGTTCCATGCCTAGTCTTTTGAAGAATTTCAATATTAATTTCCATTCAGTTATACTAATTTACAGTGTAAAAGTGTTCCTTTCTCTGCACATCCTCTCCAGCATTTAAGATTATTTGTATTCTCAATGACTGCCATTTTGACTGGTGTGAGATGAAATCTCAGTGTATTTTTGATTTGCATTTCCCTAATTACTAATGATATTTAACATTTTTTTCCTGTATGTGTTGGCCATTTTATATCTCTTCTTTTGAGAAGTGTCCGTTTAGTTCATTTGCCCATCTATTAAATGTGTTGATTTTGGGGGGTAAAGTTTTTTGAGTTCTAGATATTCTTGATATTAATCTTCTGTCAGAAGAGTAGCTAGCAAAGATTTTCTTCCATTCTGTGGGTTCTCTCTTCACATTCCTAATTGCTCCCTTTTGCTGTGCTACTACTGTTTTTTCTGTACATACATATCTACATACATACCTATAATAAAGTTTAATTTAAAAGTTAGGCAAAGTAAGAGATTAACAGGACAATTATAACAATACACTGTAAACATTATGTAAATGCAGTCTCTCTTTTCAAAGAGTGACAAATATTAGTATTTTTGGACTAGTTGACTATAGATAACTGAAACCATGGAAAGTAAAACCACATATGAGTATAGCAAGTATACACAAGAAAAATGATGATGATGATGACTGGAGGCAAGGGTGCACACTTGTAACCCCAGCAACCTGGAAGGCTGAGGTAGGAGTATCAAAGTTTAAAGCCAGCCTCGGCAACTTAGCAAGACTTTCTCTTAAAATAAAAAATAAAAATGGACTAGGAATGTAGCTCAGTGGTTAAGCACTCAGGGTTCAATCCCTGCTACTAAAAAAAAAAAAATAAGAAACAAGAAAGAAAAAGCACCAGGGATGTAATATGATGGCAGAGTGTCCCTGAGTTTAATCCCCAATACCCCCATCCCTCTAAAAAAAGAAAAAAAGAAAAATGCTGATGATGACATTGAGTAGTTATAGATTCTACTAGTACTATAATTGGGTTGTTCAAATTATTTTTTCAGTACTAGAGATTAACTGCAAAGGCTCATACATGCTATGCAAGTGAAGTGCTCTACCACTTCCTTAAACTGCATTAAATATTTTTTCCAATCATTCCATGTGTTACCTGGAAAGAAATCCCCAACTAAGAAAATCTCCTTTTCTTTCTAAATGCTACTTCCTCGCATAGTTGCAAACAGGATACAATTACAAATTTAGACCCTTAAGAGACCCAGCCTCAGAAATCTCATTTCAAGGGCTGGATGTGGTGGCACACACCTATAATTCCAGCAATCCAGGAGGCTGAAGCAAGAGGATCTCAGGTCCAAAGCCAGCCTAAACAACTCAGCGAGACCCTTACGCAACTTAGTGAGCCCCTGCCTCAAAATTTAAAAAATAATAAAAAGGACTGGGGATGTAGCTCAATGGTTAAACAACCCTGGTTCAATCCCCAGTACCAGGAAAAAAAAAAAAATGAAATCTCATTTCAAGATAAAATCATTCCAACTGACCTCGAGAATATCACCCAAACCCTCCACCACTTCATCAGTTTGCAAGTATTACAGGTGGTTGGCATACATTTTTATTTAAAGGGAAGTCCTTAGCACATTACATGAAAAATATCTGTTTTATTTGTATTATAAGGACCACAGCACCTGGACCAACTAAGTCATGTGTTAGACTCAACCTTCGGAATAGACACAGGAAAGTGTACCCTACTGGTGGGAAACCAAGCTTGAAAGATCATATAGACTTAGCAGGAAGAATGAAACAGGGGGTATCGCAATACCAGATCTTCAACTATACTACAAAGCAATAGTAACAAAAACGGCATGGTATTGGCACCAAAATAGACAGGTAGATCAATGGTACAGAATAGAGGACACGGACACAAACCCAAATAAATACAATTTTCTCATACTAGACAAAGGTGCCAAAAATATGCAATGGAGAAAAGATAGTCTCTTCAACAAATGGTGCTGGGAAAACTGGAAATCCATATGCAACAGAATGAAACTAAACCCCTATCTCTCACCCTGCACAAAACTCAACTCACAATGGATCAAGGACCTTGAAATCAGACCAGAGACCCTGCATCTTATAGAAGAAAAAGTAGGTCCACATATTCACCTTGTTGGCTTAGGATCAGACTTCCTTAACAGGACTCCCATAGCACAAGAAATAAAAGCAAGAATCAGTAACTGGGATAGATTCAAACTAAACAGTTTTCTCTCAGCAAAGGAAACTATCAGCAACGCGAAGACAGAGCCTACAGAGTGGGAGAATATCTTTGCCACTCATACTTCAGATAGAGCACTAATTTCCAGAATCTATAAAGAACTCAAAAAACTCTACCCCAAGAATACAAATAACCCAATCAACAAATGGGCTAAGGAAATGAACAGACATTTCACAGAAGAAGATGTGCAAGCAATCAACAGATATATGAAAAAATGTTCAACATCTTTAGTAATAAGAGAAATGCAAATCAAAAGTACACTAAGATTCCATCTCACCCCAATTAGAAAGGCGATTATCAAGAATACAAGCAACAATAGGTGTTGGAGAGGATGTGGGGAAAAAGGTACACTCATACATCGCTGGTGGGACTGCAAATTAGTGCAGCCACTCTGGAAAGCAGTGTGGAGATTCCTCAGAAAACTTGGAATGGACCTACCATTTGACCCAGCTATCCCACTCCTTGACCTATACCCAAAGGACTTAAAATCAGCACACTACAGAGATACAGCCACATCAATGTTCATAGCGGCTCAATTCACAATAGCCAGACTGTGGAACCAACCTAGATGCCCTTCAATTGATGAATGGATAAAGAAACTGTGGTATATATATACAATGGAATATTACTCAGCTATAAAGAATAATAAAATTATGGCATTTGCTGGCAAATGGATGAAATTGGAGAATATCATGCTAAGTGAGATAAGCCAATCTCAAAAATCCAAAAGAGGAATGATCTCACTGATAAGCAGATTATGACACTTAATGGGAGGTGGGAGGGGGACAAGAATGGAGGAAGGAGGGACTGTATAGAGGGAAAAGAGAGGTGAGAGGGGTGGGGGGGAAGGAAAAAAAATAATGGAATGAATCAAACATCATTACTCTATGTAAATATATGAATATGCAAATGGTATGCTGTTACTCCATGTACAAACAGAAACAACATGTATCCCATTTGTTTACAATAAAAAAAATTTAAAAAAAAAAAAAGATCATACAGACTACTTTGAACCCTTACCAAGATTAGTGTGAACAAAGAAAATCAGTGGAGAACAAAAGAACAAGCAAAGCCAGGATGAAAGAAATGGAGTCACTCTAGCCCATGATGTTCCAGTTCCAATTTAAAGCCAGTCCTTATGGAAGCCCGGCTGCATTTTGCTTCCTATCCTTCACTGTACAACACTTCTCTCCACCTCCAACCCTGCCTTCCTAAGCTTGTGTTAGTGAAACTTCAGTCACTGCATTCAAGAAAGCCATAAGAAGGACATCATTGCTTGGTACACTGAAGGGATACAAATAATTTTTTTAAAAAACAGAAACAAACCTTGATGTTAGATGGGCATTCCTATAGTTATAGTTCCCTCAACAGAGAGACCAAATTTCCCTTAATCCACTTATCAAGTAATTGTTCAGGAAATAAGTAGTATCTGATACAACATGACACTTTATTCTAATTTATCATCTAATAATTAAACATGCAAAGTTTATAAAGAAAGCAAAGCCCTGTAGTTCATATTGTTCCTTTAAATCAAATAATTTGGAATCCTGTGAAGAATTCCATTTACAGTATATTTCCTCATTCTTGTGCAAATACAATCTGTCTATCAACATATTAGCATTTCAATCGCCCTTGCTTTTTTCATAACTAGGAGAAGCAGTCTTCATTTATTCCTATTGAGCATCTACCACCTATGAATTATTTCTGAGGCTCAGCAGTAAAATAGAATTTAAATCCAAGTAAATGAGAAACTGAAACTATTTTCAAAACTAAATGCAGGACTTTGGTTCCAGTTACATACTCCCAAATACTATGAGTATGCTCTTCAATGACTAATTTACTTTAAGCTGAATTAAGTAATTAATTTACTTTTCTGAATTAAGTTGCTATAATAGTTGGAAATGGAAAACCACCCCAAGTTTTAAGAGCTGGCTTTTTTTTTTTTGACCCTTCTTATTTATTTATTTATTTTTAAGAATCCTGGATCAATTTATATTACTGGAGTAAATACATCCACTACTCAAAAAACTTTTTTTTCCCTAAGTCTCCTTTACGCATTTGTTTAAGGCACTGACCATAAATGGTGTAATTTGCCCTGGACATCATTAAAATGTAAAGTTAATGAGGATTCAGCTGAAAACAGAAGGAATGTAACCTATTTTCAGGCAAAAGTTCTAACACAGCAATCAGAAGAAAAAGCTCTTTGATGTTTCTTTGTCTCTTCTCATTAATTTTTTTTGTCTCAAAAAAAAAAAACTATTTAGACTTAAAAAAAAAAAAAGGCACCAAAGTTTAAACATGATAATTATAACAGAACTCCAATGAGGTCATTAGAATTTTTTTTATGAGCGAAATAAGAATCAGTCATATATACATGGGGATAACACCATCCACCTGGCAGAACTGTTAAAAGGCTTAGCTATTGAAGGCAAAGTATATAGCAGAATCACTGACACATAGAAGGTATTCGACATTATTCTCTTTTTGTATCTCTCTGGTCCCCAGGGACCTAGTACAGTGCTGATACAAAAATAGTACTCAAAGAGTAGCTATTATTATCTCATATGATGCATTCATTTTTCTATTGAAAAATTCACTACATTAACCCTAACCTTCTTTCTGAGATTTATGCAAGCCTCAGCACCTCCTGTCACTAGGCAGGTGGAGCATTATCCAAATAACCAGCATGGAGTAAACAGTCCCGAGTGACATTTTATCATGTGAAGTGTCTGCACAGGTATAAATATTATATCCTCTCTAGTTTTATTGCCTCATTTTACAATTATACTACTAAAGAGCAAAATAGTATGCAGAATGTTAAGTGGCATTCTGCTGCTTGGAATTTCTTCCCAAGGCTCCATTCAGAATAACAAATGTGGGAGCTATTTCATCTCTGCTCTATTGTGAAGAAAGTCATCACCTTTACTTGAATATATACAAGGATTTGCCTTTCTGCAACCCATTTTGTGCCAAGTGAAATCTTAAACCAAATGTGATAATTACCCGGAAGGTGTCATTTAGTAAGTATTATGTTGCTTTTCACAGAGACCTTACCCTATACTTGTTATTGTCATACAATTCCATAATCCTAGTAAACAAAGCCTACCTAATCAGCAATAAGTGGATCTATCCAAGATGATCTACGCTTAAAAGCCACAAGAATTAAGAATTCATTCTTCTTCACCCAAACAAAAAAATTGTAAATTCAATGAATTAAGCAGATTAAATGTTAAGAGACAGAATAATAAAAATTTCTCCAGCAATTTTCACTTTAAAGGCATTTTCACTGGTTCATTCTTTCCATAAATATTCATTAAGTCTTCTCAGTACTGAGCACTGGTCATATGGTGGTAAAGGAAATAGTAAGAGACCCCTACCTTCCCAGAGTTTAAAGTCCAGTAGAGAAGTTAAGGCAAACCAATAACCACACAAGCAACTCAATTATAAGCTACAGTAAATGCTAACAAGAGCAAGCAGTATTTGAGAACACATTTACCAAGAGCATCAGACAAGATTTCCCTGGGGATGGAATTTCTGAGATGAGATCTGAAAGAACAGAAGAACTAGTAAAGTGAAAATGATGTAGATGATGATAGTTGAGATGGAAAGAAACACCTAGGGGTTTTATTTGGGTTTTTGTTTGTTTTTGCAGTACTGGGGATTGAACCCAGGGGCCCTCTACCACTGAGCCACATCCCAAACCCTTTTTTGTTCTTTATCTTGAGACAGAGTCTTGCTAAGTAGCCCAAGCTGGCCTCAAACTTGTGATCCTCTTGCCCCAGCCTCCCAAGTCACTCAGATTACAGGTATGCACCTTGGGCCCAGTAGAAATAATCAGTTTTTAAAGACATTAGGGTAAATCAATCACATTTTTTTTCTGATACACCAAATATGAAGGGTTAGCAGGAAGGCAGATGACCAGGAAAAAGGCACAGAATTTTTTTTAACGTGAGGTACACTGGAAGGGGACCAGATTTTTCTTAAGGTTAATGGACACAGATATTTTGAATTTCAGATAACTTTGAGGCATCCCAACAGGTAGAGAGCTTAGAGATAAGGGCTCATATCACATGCATTTATTCAATATTTAATTCCTAAGAAACAATTTGTATCCAGTCCTATACTCCTCATTAAGAAAAAGGAGATGAACAAAATGCTGAGCTGCCCTTTTATTTATGTTTTTTGCTTGTTTGTTTTTTGAGGTACTGAGGACAGAACCCTGTGGTTGCTCTACCACTGAGCTACATCCCCAGCCCTTTTTATTTTGTATTTTGAGACAGAATCCCAATACATTGCCAAGGTTGGTCTCAAACCTGCAATCTTTCTGCCTCAGTCACTCAAATAACTGATATTGCAGGAGTGTATCACCACACCCATCTCTGAGCTACCCTTTTAAAACACAGACACAATGACAGAAGTGTAGAAGTTCACTGGAATTCAAAGAAAGGAGAAAGAATCTGCTTGGACAATCAGGGAAAAAAGGATGAAGAAAATTATCTCAAAGATAAATGACAATTCCTCAATTGCATTAAGAGAAAAGGTATTTCAGACAAAGGACCAGTATCTGAAAATAGCAGAAAATACTGTTCACAGTAGCTGTAGGTACAAAGTGTATGAGTGAGAGATAAAATAAACCATGAGGATCAAGGTTACATAAATAAAAAGTATTTTAAGAGAAGTCCATGAACAAATGCAAAGCAACAAATTAGATAAGTTAAATGAACAAATTCCTAGAAAACCTCAAACCACCAAAACTGAGTCAAGAAGAAGCAGAAATCTGAACAGACTTGCAACCAATAAAGAGATTTAATTACTAATTTGAAAATTTTCCACAACACAAAACACAAAAGACTTCACTGGTGAATTCTACCAAACACTAAAAGAATTAGTACCAATTCTTCATAAATTATTTCAGAAAGTAGAATAGAAAGGAAGAAAAATTTCCCAACTAATCCTATGAAGCCAATATTAAACTGATACTAAAAGCAAACTAACATATCACAAGAAAGTTACAGAAATTTAAAAAAATCATCAATAACCATACCAACAAAACAAATCTAGCAAAATATAAAAAGGATTATGTACCATGACCCTGTTAAGATTTATCCTAAGAAGTCAGGTGTGATAGCACATGCCTGTAATCCCAGCTCTGCAGGAGGCTGAGAAAGGTACATCAAAAGTTGGAAGACAACCTCAGCAACATAGTGAGACTCTATCTCAGAATAAAAACAATTAAAAAGGGCTGGGGATGTAGCCTGTAGTTGAGCACCCATGAGTTCAATCCCAGGTACCAAAATTAAAAAAAAAAAAAAATGTCCTAAGAATGCCAAGTTGATTTAACATCCAAAAACTAAAAGACTGATATAATAAACCATATCATGAGAATGAACAAAATCACATGATCACGGACACAGAAAAAGCATTTGACAAAGTCTAAATTCCTTTCATGATAAGAGCACTGAATAAATTAGGAATAGAAAGGAACTTCATCAATAAAAGGCATTTACAAAAATGTATATAGCTAAGCCAGGCACGGTGGCGCACGCCTATAATCCCAGTGGATGGGGAGGCTGAGGCAAGAGTTCAAAGTCAGCCTCAGCAACAGCCAGTTGCTAAGCAACTCAGTGAGACCCTGTCTCTAAATAAAACACAAAATAGGGCTGGGGATGTGGCTCAGTGGTCAAGTGCCCTTGAGCTCAATCCCCAGTACACACCCTCCAAAAAATGTATAGCTAATAATAATATGAATGATTCTCTTTAAGATGAGGAAGGCAAAGACATTTATTCCTGTCACATCTACTCAAAACTACACTGGAGGTTCTAGCCAGGATAATTAGGCAAGAAAAAGTTACTCAGAATGGAAAGAAAGAAGTAAAACTATCTCTATTTGTATCTCTATTTCTTTCTTTCTTTCTTTCTTTGGAGTGGGGAGGGTACCAGGAATTGGACTCAGGGACACTCAACCACTGAGCCACATCCCCAGACTTATTTTGTATTTTATTTGGAGATAGGGTCTCACCGAGTTGCTTAGCACCTCACTTTTTCTGAGTCTGGCTTTGAACTTGTGGTCCTCCTGCCTCAGCCTCCCGAACTGCTGGGATTACAGGCATGCACCACCACACCCAGCTGTATCTCTATGTATTAATACATAATCTTATATAAAGGAAATTCTAAGAGTGTCACTAAAAAATTATTAGAGCTAGTAAACTAGTTCAGCACAATTGTAGAATAAAAGATCAATATATAAAAACTGTATTTCCATACACTACCAATGAACAATATAAAAAAAGGATTTTAATTCTAACTAAAATAACATCAAAATGAATAAGATAAATGTAAAACAAACTTAACAAGAAAATTGCAAAACTTATACCCTGAAAACTATAAAAAATATTATGGGGAAAAAGTAAACATTACATAAACAAATGGAAAGACATTCCATGTTAATGGATTGGAAAACTTAATATTAAGGTGGCAATGCTCCCCAAGGGATCTACACATCCAATTATTCCTATCAAAATCCTAGCCAAACACCCAGTGGATCACCAAACCAGTCCACAATCACAGGGAGACACACCGCCTGACATCTGCAGGCTGTAAGAATCAGGGACTTGGCAAGGGCTACAAGTTTCACCACACTATTGGTGATTCTCGCCACGTAGCTCAGAGAAGGCGCAATACTCTCCAGCTCCACTGTTACCGCCAATGTAAGTATGATGTTTGTAAAGTTCATACCTAATAAACAATTTAGGACAGTCATGTCTGCTTAAAGGTGTTATTTGTCTGTTAAAACTAGTCTGCAGATTATTTCATGAATGCTTTGTCAAATTATGGAAGTTAAAGTGCAATAATGTTTGAAGACATTAAATGATGGTGTATCTTGTTTCTAATACAATAAACTTTGTCTTGCTTTATCTTATTAGGGAGTTATATGTCAATGTTTAAAATATGCTATGTGGTATAATAGGTGTCAAATAAATTCTTTAAAAGAGGGAAAAAAAAAAAAATCCCAGCCAACTTTTTTTTTTTTTCTGAGAGAAGTATCTTTTTTTTAATTTTTTTTTTTTATTTTTTGATTCATTGTACAAAAATGGGTACAACTTTTCATTTCTCTGGTTGTACATGAAGTAGAGTCACACTGTTTGTGTAATCGTATGTACATAGGGTAATGATGTTCGTCTCATTCCATTATCTTTTCTTCCCTCTTCCTCTCTCCCCCAATTTCCCTCTACACAATCCATCCTTCCTCCATTCCTCCCTTACCCCCAACCCCTCCCCGCCAACTTCTTAGAAAACATTGACAAACTGATTCTAAAATTCACATGGAAATAAGTCAAATAAGCTTGAAAATAACAAAATTCATACACTCAATTTCCAAATTAACTACAAAGCTACAGTAATCAAGACAGTATAGGACTAGTGTAAAGATATGAATAGGGTTGAGAGCCCAGAAAAAAAAAATATTGACAATTATAAATTTTAAATTTCAATTGGTTTTTTAACAAAGGAGCCAAAACAATTCAATGGTGAAAGAACAGCCTTTCAACAAATGGTTCTAGGATAACTGGATATCCACGCGCAATAGACTGCAGTTAGAATCCTTCTTCCCAACATACACAAAAATCAACTCAAAATGTTACCCAAATGTAAAACTTACAAAAATCTTCGGAGAAAACATAGTCTTCATAAGTTTAGGATGAGCAATAGTTTCTCAGATACAACAACAAAGCACACACAACAACAACAAAAAGATAAATAGGACTTACTTAAAATTTAAAACATTTGTGCTTCAGATGGCACTATTAGGAAAAGGAAAAGTCAGTCTCCAGAATGGAAGATCATAATTGCAAACCATTTCTCTGAAAGAGACTTGTATCCAGGACATATAAAAAATGCCTACAATTCAGTAAAGATCTCTTACAACTAGATAAGGGCAGGGGGACCCAATCAATAAATTGCAAAAGAGTTGAAGAGGTATTTCTCCGAAGGAAGATAAGCAAATGCTCAATAAGTACATGAAAAGATGCTCTACACATTGGTATCAGAAATATGCAAGTCAAAATTACAGTGGGATACCACTTCATGTCCACTAGGATGGATATAATAAAAAAGGATAATAGCAAGCAAGCCCTGAAAGGACATGGAGAAATTGCAAACCTCATATATTGGTAGTGGAAATATAAAATGGAGCAACTGTTATGGAAAGCTTTGGCAGTTTCTCAAAAAACTAAAAACAGAATTACCATATGATCGAACAATTCCTTTAGGTGTATATCCGAAGGAATTGAAAGGAGGAACTCAAACAGATTCCAAACAATAAATGACATTTTGTTCACTGCAGCATTGTTTTAGTTTTTTGCTGCTGAGAACAAGATACCAGACAAGAACAATTTAGAGTGTGGAATGTTTATTTTGGCTCACAGTTCCATAGGTTTAGTCCACTGTGGGCCAACCCCATTACTCTCAGCCAAGTTGAAACAGAACATCATGACAGAAGGGCATGGTAGAGGAGAAAGGTGGTGCAGGCCAAGAAGCAGAGACAGGGAGGGGGAAGGAGCTACACCAATCCTTATAGGGCATACCTCCACTGACTCACCTCCTCCAGCCACACCCCACCTGCCTACAGTTACCACCCAGATCATTTCACTAGGATGGACTGGTTAGGTTACAATTCTCACAATCCAATCATTTCAACTCTGAACATTCCTGCATTAACATAGGAGTTTTGGGGGTCACCTCATATCCAAACCACAACAAGCATTACTCACCATTGCCAAAAGTGGACACAATTCAAGTTTCCACCAACAAAGGTGTAAACAATATTCAGTATGTACAGACAGTGAGTTATTATTTAGCCATAAAACAAAATGAAATTCTGATACATGCTAAATGGTTAAACCTTGAAAACATTAAGTGAAATACACCAGACATGAAAAGACAAATATTGCATGATTCCATTGCCATATGAAGAACCTAGAATAGGCAGATCCGTAGAAACAGAAAGATTAGATTGGATTTACCAGGGGTATGGGTAAAAGGGGAAATAAGTTATTGCTAAATGATTATTAAAGTTTTATCTGGGGTGATGAAAAAGTTTTGGGAATAGTGATAATGGATGCTCAACATGTGAATATAATTAATGCCACTGAGTTATACACTTATGAATGGTTAAAATGGCAACCTGTGAGATACACACACACGCGCACACACACACACACACACACACAATCTCCACAATCTTATAATTCAAATAAATTAATATACCAAAACCACTGAATTGTGTTCTTTAACAGGACAAAGTACATGATATGTGAATTCTTTCTTAATAAAGCTGTTGAAAAATAATTAGAAATAATAATTAAACACAATAATTAAAAACAAAATTGATGGTAATTAGATACAGATGAAGACGGAACTAAAAGAAACTAAAAGTCATGCTATGATTTGAATATGGTTTGAGTATATCTCATAAAGGTTCACCTGCTAGATGCTTGGTCCCAGGTATGGCAGTGTTGGGAGGTGGTAAATCTTCAAGAGGTGAGGCCTAATGTAAAGTAATTAGGTCACAGGGACTTTGCCCCTAGAGGTAATGAGTCTCTCAGGGTGAATCAGTTCCCTTAGGGTAAGCTGGCTCCTGAATCTCTCTGGCTCCCAGTCTCACATGTGATATCTTTTCCATGAACTACTAGCATTGTATTGCCATCAGCCATCATGAGGCCAAACAGATGGATATTGAACTTTCAGTTTCCAAAACTGTGATCTAAATAAGCCTCTTTTCTCAGCTTCAGGTCTTTTGTTAAAGCAACAAAAACAGACCATGATAAGTAGTCCCTCAAACACTTGTTTAAATTAATAAGTATATGAAAAAAAGTCCAGTTTGTAGTGGATTCATCCAAAATATGCAGATAGATGTAACATCACATTCCCAGAGTACTTCTAAGAGAATCCTCAGTTAAAAATTTAGGAATGTTAAGCAATTAAAAACTAGAATGTCAGACTGGGGTTGTCACTCAGGGTAAGTAGAGCTCTTAGCATGTATGAGGCACTAGGTTCGATTTTCAGCACTGCATGTAAATAAATAAATAAAATAAAGGTCCATTGACAATAAAAATATAAAAATAAAGGAAGAATGCCCACCTTAAAGACCACAGCAATATACGGAATGAAACTCAGGACACTGCTTGAAAATAATTGCCCTAAAAACCTGCATTCTAATAGCCTAACAGCACAAAAACATTGGCTGATAAGAGTGAAACTGATTTTTTTTAAAAACTTTCAAAAGATAATTTTTTCATTGCATATTTCATTGTAAATAAGCACCCATGTTGGGTTATCAAAAGGGAAAGTAGAGTTGACTCCCCAGTATTGTGCAAAAGAAGAAGGAGGGAAAAAATATTTCATTTAAACCAACAAGTTCTAATAAGTTCACTGTGCTAACACTTGGGTTTTAGGAAAACATCTTTCTACGAAGTGTCTTAAGAGATTTCTTTTTTTGACACAGTAAGGGCCCAAAGACCACCAGGATCTCACTAGGGTAGCCTCAGGAAACATCTTTCTATAAGATGCCACCTTATCATGAGAGGCTACTGTCCTCTCACTGGGCTGGAACACTTCTATAGGATTAAGAAGCACTTCTTTTAGATAATTATTACAACACACCAAAATGATTCTTCTAAGATATTGTCGTGGAAAAATAATTATTAAATATATATGATCACCTTTAGATAATCACTTGTATTGTCAGAGCTTATAATTTGCAAGAAAAGAGAAAGCTTGAGTAAAACATTGAGTAGTGCTAACTGAGGCAGATGAAAGGGCTTGCAAATCAATTTTTAATTTGTTACATTACCTCAATTTGAACATGATCATTCTTAGCACTTTTCTGCCTACAAATCAACATTCCTGGTCTCTCCTAACAGATGGCAAGCAGAGAACATTGATTCCAGCCTTCAGCCAATTCTGCTACCCAGGAACTAGAGACTGTTCCTGAAAACCAACTGCAACCTTTGTAGGGAACTACCACACATATATATTATAGGGCCCACAGACTTAATTTGCCTCAGATCTTTAAAAAATAATAATAAAAAAATACACCCTGCCTCAGAACATGGTGGGGGGGGGGGGAGCACTTGATTCAATCAACTTCAGGAAATGGCTAGCTGTCCAAATGCCCTCTTCTGTCTCTTGGTCAAGCATATCCCTTATCAGCTAACTAGATAGCACTGGGCACTGTCATAGCCTGTTTGTAAGCACTGTGGTAATAAATGCAGCAGGAAAGAAAGAGAAGAAAGCAAAGCAATTCTTAATATACCCTAAATCTCTTTTCTACCTTGCTAGGAAAACCAAGAAGTCACTAGAGAGTCTCCAAAATTAAATGTAACCATAGGTAAAACTCTAGCCTAAAAATCATAATTATAACCTCCCATTTTTTGTAATGGGACTCACAAACAATTTATAACTACATTGTCTTGCTTATTTGGACACAACAAATTCCGCTTAATGAGAAATTCTATAACACAGAAATATTTTTCAAATGTCTCTTCCTTTAGCTACCTATTAAATATGAATATTCTTTAGTGAAGAATTCAAGCAACAAGGTTCCCACTCTCAAGAATAAAAAGGACAGTAATAATAAAATATGCAGCGGAGGAAAGAGGATTTAACCAAGTGTGTGAGAGACAGTGGATGAGGGAGGTAAGGGTAAACAGAGAAATGGAAGGACTAAAAAAGGCCTTCTAAAAGAAGTGGCATCTCATCTTAGTCTTGGTGGACAATGGAAGTAAACCAGGAAAAAAGAGGAGATGAGCAGGAGAAAAAGGATGATATAGAAAGCAGAAAGACCAGCTACTAAGATGTGAATGCAAAGGAGAATGAAGTGACTCAGAGCACAAAGTCAAAGGGTAGAGACAGGGGAGAGGAGATGTCAGTCAGGTCATGAAGGACCTTGAGTTCCGTGCTAAAAGGTTGCATACTACACTGTAGATAATGGCAGGCATCACCAGGGTTAAGCAGAAGACTGGAATGACAACATGATATTTATCACAAATACCATTCTGACAGCAGGACAGAAAATGGCTCCAGCCAAGGAAGCCAATGAAGTAGCAGTTATTCAAGGAAGAATTAGAAGAGTCAGAACTAAGGCAAAGGCAATGGAGTCTAATGTCAAAAGAAAACAAACATAGGAAAGAAATAAAGAAATTAGACTTCCCTATCTCTTCCTGACAACTTAATCCTGAAATCAAGACACACATCCACACTTGGTGAGAAATAGTCAGTGTTCCAGAGTCGGGTAAGGACAGCATTTACATGGGAAGGCTTGGCAACGTGGGGAGTCAGAGTTAAGGAGGATGTCCATGCTGTTAGGGGCAATCTAGCATAAAGCAACAGAACCTGAAAGTGACAAAAGTACCCTCACAGGAGAGTGAGCTAGTCAGGGGGAATCAAAGCCCCAGAAGGGGAGAAGTGGACATCCATTCATGAGGGGTAGCTGCCTAGATGGGGTGTCAGAGTCAAAACAGTTTGAGAAGAGTATGCACATTAACAGACAACCTGGTGTGAGGTGTCAGAGCCCTGGAGCAAGGTAAGGGGGCTTTTTATGCAGGAGTCACCTAATAGAGTCAGACCCCGAGCAGGATGAGGTGGGGAACAATTTAGAAGAGGGTGTCAGTCATGCACAGGGTATCAAAACCCAGGGTGAAGAAGGTAGGAACACTGAAGGACCAGCATAGCATGGTTTGACAAAACCCAAGTTGGACAAGGCATCCTGGTAGGAACGGCAGAGTAGTGTAGAGTAACGGAGCCCACTAAGGGTATGGAGGCCATCCATGGGGAAGGAATTAATCAAATAACAACCATTAAGGATAGTGAGATTCAGGGATTATTGCTGCTGGAAAAGAAAGTAACAAATATTCAAAGGGAAAAAAACTAGAATGAATCTTGTAGTATTGGTTGAAATTAGATGTGAACTCATGCTTTTCCATATACAGAAAGAGAGATGTAAATATATGTATGTCCACATATACAGCAAATGCTCTCTGGTTCTGTCCACTGAAAAGGCCTAGGAGCAGAAACACCACAATAGAAATAAGCACATAAAACATCCAAATTTGGGCCTTTAAACTGTATTCTACATTAAAAGGAATCAGGGCTCCTTGGAGAAATGGCAGATTTCGAGGCTAAGGAAAAGAAACAGAACATCTTGTGCCAGAAAGCAAAGAAGTATCTAAAGAATGATGAGGACAGATGAAAAGAACACGAGTCCCTTCAAACTGGCTCCTACTGATCAAAGATGGAACAAACTGAATACTACAATTTATTCAAATAGTAACTTGAACAATTCCATAAGTCTTTATTTAAAAAGAAAATGAGTCCAAAATCAAATAAACAAATAAATAAAATGAAAGTTTAATGAGGAATTGAGCATTTACATAATTTCAAGCACTTTTCCCCTAAAACACTTATTAATTACAAAGGGGTAAGTGAAGAATAACTTTTCCACAGAAAGCATGGGCACACACTGCCTTAACAAAGTGATCATAGAATTAATGGGACAGATTGAAATTGTGCATTATCTGATATAATAAGAAGAAAGTGAAGTTCAGAAAACTGAAGCACACTTCTGAAAGTACTGCTTCTGTGATATTCCTGCCAAAGATGCTTACCTTAAATCTAATGATAAGGAAACATCAGACACCCAAATTGGGGCTTGTAATCTTCAAAGGTCAAGGTCATGAAAGTTAAGGGAAGACTGAGAACTGCCACTGACTGAGGGAGACTAAAGAGACATAAATGCAATTTGAAATTTTGAACTGGCTTAAAGAATGTTGCTGGAACAACTGGCAAAGCTCTGAGAAGTAGATGGCAGTATGTCTTCATTTTGATGATTGCATCATGGTTATGCAGGAGAATATCTTGTTTGCCATAGAAACCATATGACCCACATATTTGAGGGTCAGGTTAAGAATTTATTCTCAAATGGAGTGGAGTGGGGGGCAGTTCTTTGTAGCATAATTAACTTTTCTATGAGATATTTAAATGTTTTTAAAGCTTGCTAAAAACATGAAAAAATATTCAGGTTTAATTAGACATAGGGTGAAAGTCTAGGATGACTTTCAGGATTTTGACACAAGCAAGCAATGGTTTAGGATTGGCTGTTCCGAATTTTTTTCTTTTTTGGGAGACCAGTATGGGGTAGGGGAGGGAGTTGGTGGGTGTGCATGTGTGTAATTCAATTTGAGGTGCCTGTGGGGCATCCAGGATCAGCTACCGGCAGAGCAAAGGATTCAGGTCTAACAATTAGAGTCTAGGTCAAAGATGTAGGCTGAGCAACTGGCAATGTGTAAGTGATAGACAACAACAGACAACTAAGATCACACTAAGAGTTTATACTCCACCACATCCCATAAACAACTTGAGATCACTTTCAAAACTACAAACAAATAAAAATTTTAAAAATACACATGAAAACCAAGGAAGTAAGAACAAAAGGAAAATAAAAGAAGGAAAAAAACAACATTAGGGATAATAATAGCATATAAAAATACACACAAAAATAATAGCATACCAGAAAAGTCATCTGTAGCTTACACAGCTGGGAGGCAAATATGGTCCTAAGGTTCTAGAAAGTTACCCAAGGAGAATATACATTGTAGCAGAACTTTTTTTTTTTTGGTCCCAGGGACTGAACCCAGAGATGCTTAAACATTGAGTCACATCCCCAGCTCTTTTTATTTTTTATTTTGAGATAGTAGGGTCTCACTAAGTTGCTGAGGTTGGTTTTGAACTTGCGATCCTCCTGTCTCAGGGTCCCAAGTCACTGGGATCGTAGTGGAGCATTTAAACACTGCATTTGAATATCCATGTAACATGTAGGATGTGTTCCTCTGCTAGCACTTACTAACAGTATAACCTGACATTTTCTACATGAAAGAAAACAAGGGTATGTTATTTTCTATGTTATATCAAAAGAGGTGTATGCTTTAAATTACATAAATGAAACCGTTCTGATGTTCTGTTTGTCATTAAAACACAAATATGTATCTATGACAGCTTTCTCTTCACTTATAGGACCTGTAATAAATTTTGGGTCTTAGCAGTAATATTTGCATAGTGTTTATAGTTTGAGAAGCATTTGTTTTCTATACATTATTTCATTCAGTCCTCACACCATCTTGTGTGACAAGCAAGACAGGTATAGACTTAATTTTATGGATTAGCAAATAGGTTCAGGGAGGTTAAATTACTTATCCAAAATTACATGGTTAATAAGTAGGATTCAGAGCAAATATTCAGTTTCCTGACTCCACAGTTCACTCATTCATTTATTCATCTATCCATTCAA
The DNA here is from genome assembly GCF_902686455.1 of Sciurus vulgaris. Classification (NCBI taxonomy): domain Eukaryota; kingdom Metazoa; phylum Chordata; class Mammalia; order Rodentia; family Sciuridae; genus Sciurus; species Sciurus vulgaris. The sequence continues at coordinate 80,067,692 of NC_136476.1, forward strand.
ATATTTATTGACAGCATCTCAGAAAACATTGACCATTCTGTATATTTTTGCTGTGAACAGTAAATAAAAGAACACAGAACACATCTCAGAAAGTACAAAGCTATACAAATGTTAGCAATTTTCAAAGCATCATCATTACATTTCCCATGTTAAAGATATTAACTTTTTATATTTTTCAAATATGATATGGAAATAGAAAACATGCATGAAAATTTTTTGGAACATGTTGGAAAATGCATATTTAGGAGGAGGGCGGGTGGCTAAGATGAAGCTGGATAGGTAGGAGATGGATCATGGAAGACCTCATTCCTCCTGCAGATGAACTTGATTTCAGCTTGGGGCAATATTGGACAATGTAAAGTCCTAGGGAGGGGAATACTGTGGTCTCCACTGTCTTTTTAAAAGATATCTCAAATGACAACATTAAATATGGTTGTGAAGGAAAGAAAAAAGACCAGTTAGGAGGCTATGGTAGTCAGCGAGGAAAGAGAAACATACCTGAGCTATGTCAGAGTGGCCCCTTAACTTTATGCTCATTTTAATATGCAGCTCTATGTTGTCTCTGATCTCTGTAGGCCTTGGAGAAACTGAGGTAGTCCAATAAGCCCTCAGAATAAATTTTAAACAACCCATACAATACTGTAAGGACAAGTAAAAAACTAAATCAGTATCCTCTCTGGGACTTTGTTTCCACAATGGAGTTAAGGTATAATTACTATTCTTATTAATCTACAGGGAGCCTACTTTAAAGTCATTAGTTCATTGTTTCTTTTTAATCTGAATGACTCACTGTAATTAAAGTTTTTATCAGTTACAGAATTCTCCATAGTGAGATAGAACAGCTGACTTCACATGCATTATGCTTTAAGCAAAAACTAACACTCATTAACAAGATTACCTGTTGTGATTAAATAAATACAAACTGTTTGCAAAGTTTGTAAATGAGCACAACAGCATAAAAGTAAAACTTACCACTTAGCACAAACCTTATTTTCTTAACTCTTCTAGTCCATGGAGGAAAAGAGCAAACCCTAATTTTGCACATCACCCATTTCCCCAGTGCATTGCCTAATAAACATTTATACTTCACTTTCTGCTACTTTAGTTTACTCAACTGTATCTGCTAATAATGCCTAAGCATGTGGAACCAAACAGGAGTACATAAAAGCAAACCTGCATCCTCTGCTTTACGGAGCTCTGCACCACACTTAAGAGTTTCTAATAATGTACTGGGTCATAATAGTTGTACATATTGTGAAATCTCAAGATGGCTCTTTTGTGGAAAACATATTAATTACATTTATTAAAAAAGCTCTTAAATCTTTAATAAAGGCTGCAATTTATTTATGGAGCCATGAAAAGTCTACAAAGGGTATCAGTGATGATGCTAGAAAAGGGGAAAGAGTTTCATCTGGTCTTAAACTGCAAAGTTCATGTCTAATTTGACTGTTAAGAGTCAGACCACATACTCTTTATTAAACTTGGAAGAGATCCTAAAGGTAGTCCAGTCCTAAGTCTACTCCCTGCTTTCAAGGTAAAAATCCCACGTGAGACCCTGACCAATGCCTATACAGTCTATTCTGCCATCTCCATTTACTTAAGAAAAATTCTCCTTCAAATATTCAAGTTTCAATTTGGCTGTTAATTTCAATCTGCAGTTAAAAGGCACTAGCTGTCAGTCAGATCTCTCACCCAGTTCCCTCCTGAAAAGAAAAACTGACAGATCACAGGAGCTTTCTTTTGTAAACCAATTCTGGAACTTTCATGCTTCTTATTTGTTAGGTTAAAGGTTAAATTGCTGACCTGTGCCCTCCTGCTTAGCGGCCTTCCCCTTTTTCTGTAAAGCTTTATTTTGGGGCTGTATTTACATGGATTAGTCCCTTTTCACGCTAAGAAGGAATCTGTTCACAGCCAAAGCCTTAGTTCTGGTTGTACAAAAAGCAGCCACAATTATTCACCACCAGACAATGACCATATTGTGGATTTACAAAAAACCCACCCCAGCCATGGAAAGATCTGTTCTTGCTGCACAAAACAATAGAAGAAAAATCTTATCAAGCATTCAAGAGAAAGCAAACAAAGCAAGCCCACTGTGAACTTGATGAAGATGTCAAGCTCCTTTAAAATATATATATATAAATCAACAAAGAGGGGTTTTCTTGTAAAGTCTTGGGAGTGAGACTTTTTCTACTCTTGAGTTTCCCTTTCTGGTTAAACACAGTCAGGAGCAGCAGACATTGACAACCAAGACCAGCAAATGCTGCCATTTTCTAAGCACACTTACAAACACTTTTTTTAAATGCACAATGCCAGGAAACTCTCCTCTCCAAATACACCCAGTGCAAATGCCAAGCAAAGCATTTTCAAGCTAGTATCACACTATACAAGCTCTTTTAGCAAAATCAAAATTCTTGTCCCATCCTCTAAGGAACAAACATAGGTTACCTCCCCAAGCCCGAACTTACTCATACATAATAAAATTTTTTTTCTTTAATTTAAAAGGCCATTGGGCTAATTAAACCACAGCCCCAACAAGTTTTCTTCATCTGACACCCATGAAGTATTATTCACATCCTGTCTATTTTGGGGTGGGTCTGAATGTCAATTCCTAGCCATAGAAACAAACTTTACCAAGAACATTTTATGTTTATAAGGTGAGGGTTTCACAGCTGCTTGCAAAAGCAAATTCCAGCCCTAGGTCTAGGCCACAGCTGTCCAACAAACTTCAGAACAAATTCAAAGAATTCCCCTGTCAACAAGTCCTTAGGTAGATGACTCCTATTCTCTTTAGTCTAATATGACTTAAATCCTCCATCAGCAGAAATGTTCCTCAAGTCATATAAAAAAGTAAATGAGCAATAGAAGCTGTCATTTTCAACATAAGAATATCTAAAACTTTACTTTTTTAAAGTAATAGTACTTTAATCATCATAGAGCAAAATACTAATTAACACAGTTAATACATTTTTTTTGTTCTCCAAAAAATGGCTCACTATAATGTTTCTTACAGATTTTGAACTAAAAAAAACTTTTCATCTGTAATATAGCTTATCTTTGACACAACCCTTCTCAGCCCTCTGTCCCACTACCTTCCTCTACACACACACATACAGCATCACCAAAAAGATTTGGTCACAAAAGTCCACAAAGGTAAACATAGTAACATTTATCTTATTTCAGAAAAAGCTGAATTTGCATGTATAATAATAGGGAGCTATATGATTAAACTGTAAACTCTGGTGCAGCCTCAAAAACTGAAGAAAATGTTTTATAATAAATATTAAGGTCTTGCTTTTTCTCATTTAAACTACACACCAACTGCAACAGTGTCAAATGAAAATATTCAAAACTTAGAATATTCGAAACTCAGAAATGTGGTGGAGGTAACTATATTCTCTCTCTTTCCAAACTTTCTGCAATATTTTGTCTTTTTATAGTATTTTCAGTGTAACAGTAAATTGTGTGAAAATGAGACAATTCTGGCCAATGGCTTTACTTACAAGACAATGTAATACAACAATTACAGAAAATATTTCTACATACAGCCAAGGTGCAATCCCAGAAGTTGGCTTACTTTGAATTACAAAATTTATGATCCCCCAAGAAAATTAAGATGGCACTACAAGGACCAGAACACAAAGTAGGAAGTACTTAAACTCCTCACCAACTTCTAGGAGGAACGAGATTAGGGCACAAGCTACACTCAGAGTCGATTCAAATGTAAATGTTCTGCTTCCTCTCAAACAATGATAAACTCCCTCAGAGTTAATAGTTTCTCCCTAAGAGATTCATCTCTCTTTTCAACTTAGAGGTATGTTTTGGAGAAAAGGAAGAAACACATGGTGGGGCTTAAAGCAAAACCTTTTAAATTCTTTGTCATAAAAGCTGCAGAGTAAACTACATTTCCTTTACTAATCCTTGGAACACTTGTTAAACTCGAGTGTGCTGACAACTTTGCCACTGCAATCACATTTTGGTTTCTAACAAGGAAAAAAAAAAAAACTTTGGTTATACTAAATTGTATTACCATCTTCCTTGAGCACCAAGTGAGAATTTATGCTGCCTTCACAAACTGTTGAAAGAGGCGCTCCCTAGGGAGAAATAACTTTTGGCACATTGCATAGCAAAGCTAAAGTTACAAAAGCAGGCTAAAATATCTCTTTCACCACACATACATTTTTCTTTCTTCTCTCCCTCTCTTTCTAAATATTGGCATAGGAACCTGACTTTAAGTTCATAGTCTGGAAAACCTTTAAGTTTGTATTTTTTTTTTTTAATGTAAGCAAAAAGTACCTTTTCCATGTCATTGGAAATATATTAACAAAACTCCATGTTGTCTCAGCAAAAAAAAAAAAAAAAGAAAGAAAGAAAAAAAGAAAAGCCTTACCAAGTGTTTCAAAGATGCTAGTCTTCTATACTATGAAAAATAATATAGCTGTCTTTTTGTGTCAAGAGGTTGAAGGAGTGGGAAGCAATGATTTGATGTGACAGGAAAAGAAAGGAAACTAACTAAGCACTGTTAATTATTTTATAGTTAGTATTTTATTTAATCCTCACAGCAACCCTCAAAGATAAGTACTATCAAACTCTGCAAATGAGAAAACTCAACAAAAAATATATATATATGAATAATTCTCCAAGGTCAGAAGGCTACTAGCTGCAGAGAGACACAACTCAAATTCAAGTCTCTTCCCACTACATTCAAGTCTGCTTCAGCTAAAGGAGAGGGTGGGGAAAATGCTTTTAGTGATACAAATTCCCATGATGCCAGACCACCAGGCAGTTTCCCAGGGGTGGCAGAAAAAGCCTAAAATGCAGAAAGTATGGGCTGCTGCTGAGGCCTGGGGTAAATGCCTCATTGTGCTCTGAGAAGTCTGATGGACACTTACTAAATGGAGAGGAAAAGGCATCCCGCGCCTGGTGAGACGAATGTGAACCCGCCTTCCTTTAAACCTTTCATCCTGAGCACATCTGCTCATAAAAAAGGCAGAATAGCATCTTCCAGAAAAATCACTGGAAAGAAAATGGGAACAGAACTCCTGACTCTAACATAAATGCCCTCCCCCTAGATGTACCCACAGATTTCCATTAAAAAAGAGAATAACACAAATTGAACAGCCATTCAACCCACTGGAAATGAGATATTTATCAACAGCAAAACTGCAAAGAATAATCAAAACATCAAGGTTCTTTGCATTAAGGTGGCATGATGCCAACTCATTCATTAATCCAACAAACATGTACCAAGTGTCTACTATGTACCAGTCACTGTTCTAGGTGCTAACAACACATCAGTGAATCAAATCAAGCTCTCTGCCCTAGTAGAGCTACATTCTTAAGGAGCAAGGTCACAACTTCAAGTTCATCAGAACCTGACTCAAAGTATATTTATTAATAAAAACCGAAATCAATATTCCTCCATGGCTTTGCAAATGGCTTTTCCTTCTGCTAGGATATCCTCCCCAATCTCCAGCATCTATCAAACAGTAAGTTTGTAATAAAAACTGTTAAATGGAGAAGGGTAACATTTTTAAAAATCTTTCAGGGGGCTGGATTTGTGGCTCAGAGGTAGAGCACTTGCCTAGCATGTGTGAGGCACTGGGTTCAATTCTCAGCACCGCATATAAATAAGTAAAATAAAGATCCATTGACAACTAAAAAAAATAAATAAATAAAATAAAAATCTTTCAGAACAAAAAGGGGAAAAATAACCATGGTCAGCCTACCAATTTGCTACTTAAATTGGATCTAGACCCAAGCTTTGATCCTGCAGCAGATCCAAAAAAGTCAATAAAACCTGAGTCTACTCAATCTCCATTGAGCAAACACAAGAGAAACTAGTCATTGTGCTCCAGGGTCCTCCAGGAATTACAGACTTTTAAAAAGTCTAATCTGGATTTTCTGGGGCTGCTGGAGGCAAAAACAAAACCTAGTAAAGCTTCCCAAAGTTCCTAGGCCTTAAGTGCCTTAGGACTAGTCCCAATGCCCTACTTCTACCAAGTGTGCAAAATCAGATACTCTACCACAAGAGGAGGTGGTACTTCCCCAATTCGGGGTCCTGAGAATTCTGTTTCTAGTTTGAAGGATCAAAACAAATTGAGCTCAACTTGTAATCCCAGGTACTCAGGAGACCAAGGCAGGATTATAAATCGAAGGCCAGGGCTGGGGTTGTAGCTCAGGGGTAGAGCGCTTGCCCAGCATGTGCAAGGCACTGGGTTCGATTCTCAGCACCACATATAAATAAATGAATAAAATAAAGGTCTATTGACACCTAAAAAAAACTTTTATAAATAAATAAATAAATAAACTGAAGGCCAGTATGGCAACTTACTCAGACCCTGTCTCAAAATAAAATAAAAAAGGGCTGGGGTTGTTGTTCAGTGGTAAGTGCTTGCCTAGGATGTGCAAGGGCCTGGGTTCAGTCCTTAGTACCTTAAAAAAAAAAAAAAAAGAAAAAGAAAACAACTAAATGCAACTCTTTTTTCTTTAAAAAACAAGAGCTATTGTGACATGTCCTGTGATTATTTTTAAATATTTTTTTCTGATTTAATTCTCACAATACTATGAGATATTATTATCATCATCCTTCCCATTTTACTGTTTAGGGAACTAAAAGAGATTAAGTAATTTCCCAAAATCACACAGGATATGTACTAAGTGAGAGAGCTCAAATTTGAACCCAGACAATCTGACTCTAGACACTATACTGTCAGATTTTACTAATTACATATGGGGGGAGTGCTATTTTGGAAGGGATAGATTTCTATTAACAAAAATATGTAGTAGAAAAAGAAAATAAATTTTTGCTTAGCTGATTTTCTACTTCATTGAGGACTGTGATGAAAATACATTACTTTTCACTTCAGTCTATAGAAAATCTTTCCCAAATACCTTCATCATTTTTTCTTTCATGATAAGTACAAGCCAACAAACTAATGGAAATTTCCTTTGATGTTCAAGAAGCCAATTCCATCAGTCTGAGTATCAGTGATCATTACTGTTGAGGACAGAAAACTGGGCTAAATATATACTATCTATAGACCATATTCCAGAAATGGGCTGTTTTAATAAATCTGATACTAGCTTATTCTCTTGGCATCTGGATCTTCTCACAAGTAGACAATTTAAATAAAAACTAGTTACTAAGAAGTGATCACAGAGTTCTTATTAAAATGTAACTGTGACACATAAGTGGAAGAAAAAATATACAGGTTGATCATTTAAATTATTCATGTGCCCAAAGTATGTTTTTCTGAGAACAATTCAGAATTAATCCTACATTTCCTGAAAAAGAAAACTGGTCAATTCAGACAGCTTTCTTTTCATCAAGTTTTCATATCTTTCATGTAATAATTACTATTATACTAATATTTGAACCCTTTCAAAAAGGAATTTCAATAAATTCTGTTTGATTTACTCTCTTAATGACATCAAAATTAAGAAGTTTTGCTGTTTGGTTTTGGTTTGGAATATAAGTAATGTTTTTTAACTTGAAGATATCTTAAATTAAGTCACCACAAAATGCTTTGTGCCAGTTCCTGTGTTAGACATTTTGATATATATTATCTCTAATTTACAAAACAACCTGCAAAGTAGATATAAGTCCCATTTAAACAGTGGACAAACTAAAATTTAGTTTAAGTAACTTTCCTAAGGTCAAACAATTAGTGGCAGAAGAAATCCGAACTTAAGTCTGTTGGATTTCAAAGTCTACAGATTTGTCACTGCATTGTTTTTATTACAAATTATCCCTGAAGTCACTTAATGACATTATTATAATCTCGACTGCAATTAATCTGAATCTATTTTCTCTTCAAATACAGTTTCATGATAGCAGAAATGTCTAATGCCTAAGAACACATTAAAGGTTAAAAAAAAAAAAAAACTCTCTTTAAATCGAGCAACTTATTAAAGTCTCCTGCTGGGCAAAGCAAACTCATGGTGATATCTTCAGTAAAGCTTTCTTTTTCTAATGAAAGCCTTCAAGCAGACTGCATGTTTTCAATGTAACATAAAGAAGGAAATGCAAAATGTGTTGTGAAATAATACCAAAAGAAGTTCAAAAGCTAAAATACAACTTCCTAAAGGTTTTTATTTTTTTTAAGTCTTCTATGCATTTTAAACATGAGGCCTAGCTCCCGTTTTATAAAGCTAACACTCCATTCTCTACAGTCTAGTACAATGTTAAACCTAAAATGAATGTTCAAAGAATAGGTAATTAAAGAATTAAATGCATGATAATAAGTCATGTAGACTCCTAGGAAATTAGGGGTTTGTTTGTTTGTTTGTTTTGCAGTACTGGGGATTGAACTCAGGGCCTTGTGCTTGCAAGGCAAAGCACTCTACCAACTGAGCTAGATTCCCAGCCCAAAATCAGTTTTATATGACAGTTTTCAAGGAAGTTGAAGATCTATAGTTTTAAACATTGAAATGTAATCATTTGGGCTGAAAATCTTTCCAAACTAGATAATATATCTCACTGACTTTTTTAAAAAGAATATTTTGAATATAATATTTTCTTGATAGCTTCAGTAGACATCTCTTGGCTGCCCAGCATCCATCCATTCTCCCTTTGTCTGGCAACAGCACCAGATTTTCCTCTGCAGAACTACTAGCCTGTCCTGTTCTCTGGCCATTGGAAGCAGGTGGCAATAACTCCCACACTCCCCCAAAACACCTCAGAGTTTGGTTCCTAGATGTGCACGTAACTCAGACAGGACCTATTACAATCAGTATGTGGATCTTGGCCCAAAATACTATAAGATATTCTTCTGCCATTTGGGTAGTTAAAATGGTAGAATATAAGCTTGATTTGTTAGTACCTATTTTTACCACTACAGTGGGAGCACTTGCCCAGAAATGAACCCAACACAGAAGACAGAGAACCTAGAGCTAAAGGCAAATCTGAAAACATGAGTAGGAAACTAGATCTGGCAAAACTCAAAACCAATTTACAAATTAATTCCCTTTTACACTCAAGTCAGATTTAGGTGGAGTTCTGCCACTTGTAATGAAAAAATCCTGATCAATATGATGATTTTAATGTCACCAACATGATCAGTAACTATGCAGAGCAATATAATACTGGGAAATCCTCAAGGCACAGGTTAACAGCTTTTTCATGAATAAAGGACTTCAGTTTTAATACATAGACTCAGATACCCACTTAAGCTAGTTACTTCTACTTACTTCCTATTTTTTAGTTATGTTAAACTAATAACAGCCGCTGAGTAAGAGAGTTCTGAGAGATATGAGCTCTAGCCTTAAACAAAAATAACTTACAATAATAATCCCCATTTATAAAGAATTTTTCATGTCCCATGCACTATGCATTCCTATTTAATCCTCTCATGAAGTAGGTACTATTAGTGACCCCTTTTTATAGTTGATAAAATGTGACTCTGAGATTGGCATTTGGAGGGAATTTATTTTAACAAACTTCAAAAGCACACACATAGCAATCCATTTAAAAAATTCAACAAACTCACTGCTTGCATAGATTTTAAAGCTTACTAGATCAATAAATTCCTGGTCCACCTAGAAGGCCAAAGGCCTAATAATGTGAATCACAACTACAATAAGAAGAACCACTATCATGAATAAACCAAATATTCTAAAATTCCCCTATAATTTGTACCTAAAGTATACACTTTAGGAATAAGAAAAAAAAAATTTGCTTCAAAAAAGTTAAGCATTAATTAATACATGGCTCACTTTCTGTTACTTCCTAAGAACAGCAATTCAAACTAATTTGATATAATCAATTTGGAACAGCACCAGAGTGTAATACAAAGCACAAGCTTCAGGCAGTCATACATAATTAATGAAAAATTCTCCTCAAAGGCAAGCAAATGGAGCCAGGTACAGTGGCACACACCTGTAATTCCAATAACTCAAGAGGCTGAGGCAGGAGGATCGCAAGTTCCAGGCCAGTCTCAGCAACTTAGCAAAGCCCTAAGCAACCAAGTGAGTTTTTTTCTCAAAATGAAAAGGGCTGGGGATGTGGCTCAGCGATAATGCACATCTGGGTTCAATCCCCAGTACAAAAAAAAAAAAAAAAAAAGGCAAATTGAGAAAGGCACAAAATGTTCTGTTTCTTCAATTCAGTGCCAGGTACATGCATTTTCATTTGTTTTTTAAACTTTATACAAACATATATTATGTAATTTGTGTGATAGCTTTGGTAAGTTTTTTTTAAAGAATATACTCAGAATAGAATTCAAGCCCCAACTCCATCAATTGGACAAGTCACCCCTTATCTCTAAGCTTTATTTTCAGTACCTAAGCTGGGTTGAAGCTCAGTGGCAGAGTGCTACACATAGCATAGCAGAGGCCCTGGGTATGATCCTCAGCACCAAAAAAAGTAAATAAATAAATTATTCAATACTTGAGGGTCTACTATTTGCCAGGCACTCTTCTATGTACTGAAATATATGAGTAAAACGAGACAATTTCTGCCCTCATGGAACCTTAGTTTTACATGTGTATAATTGGGATAATATTTTTCACTTCATTAGGTAGTGGGCAAAAGTTTTATTATAATGAATTCTCACTAGGCTCACCTCTAATTTAAAGAAATAATCATTATTATAAGAATCTTGAGAAAATGAGACAAGGCACACTATAATTCTCAAAGTTACACCTGACATTTTTAAAATCCATGCCTATATGCCAAATGAGACTTTTTCTAACTAGCATGTCAAGTTCTTAGGAAAAATTACAAAAATTGTTTGTTTTTTGATTTTAGTCATAGATGGACACAATATTTTATTTTATTTTTATGTGGTGCTGAGGATTGAACCCAGAGATTCACACATGCTAGCAAGTGCTCTACTTCTGAGCTATAACCCCAGTCCTACAAAAATGGTTTTAATATGTCTTTTGAGTGAATGACAATTTGTCCCAACTATGCTACTAAGAATCACGATCCACATAGTGAATTCATTTCACTGGAAAAATCAAGAGAAGAAAAAAGAAAAGTTAAAGTTTCATCAGAAAACTAAGAAGCTTTGCTTACCTCATTTATAAAACCACCTCTCCAGTGATTTTCTATAGAAGCCTAATTTCTCTTCCCTCACATTAACATTATTCAATTTTTCTAACCACTGCATGTATAGGTAATATCACCCAATAATTTTATGGAGGATGCCATAGATTGAAATTAAAATGCTGGTTTACAACTTACTGATTATCCAACCTAGGTACGTTAGCCTTTTTGAGTCTCAGTTTCCTCAAACCTAAGACCCACATTATTGAATTGTCCAAGATTGAAAAAGATAATATCAAGAAAAGTGACTAAGACATAGAAAGGACTCAATAAGCTAGCTCTTTCTTTACCATTGTTCAAGCTTGTTGTGACTCACTATCCTTAATATTATTGAAAAAGAATATGATGATAAATTCAGTTGATCTCTCAAGAATATTTTAATCTGGCTGGGCACAGTGGCCCACACCTGTAATTCCAGCAGCTAGAGAGGCTGAGGCAGGAGGATATAGAATTCAAAGCCAGCCTTGGCAACCATGAGGCACTGAACAGTGAGACCCTGTCTCTAATTAAAATACAAAATAGAGCTGGGGATGTGGCTCAGTGGTTGAGTGCCCCTGAATTCAATCCCCAGTACCCACCCCCCCAAAAAAAGGGAATATTTTACTCTGTAATAAAACTTAATTATCAAAAGAGCTTTTGCACATGTGAGCGCACGCGCGCGCGCACACACACACACACACACACACACACACACACAAACACACACCATACCAATTCAAAACAGATAGCATAGTTCAAGTCAGTTTTTTCAAATGTCTAATAATAGTGATCATCCTCTGTGAACTTAAATTCAGGCAAAGTTCCTCAACTACAATTACAAGTCCTCTAAAATCAAAGCTAAAGTTCAAACTAACTGAACCATATTCTCAGCCATTAAGAGAGATTTTAAGCAAAGGTTTTTTTCTTAAGGCTGCCTAACACCCAGACAGATGAACAACTCAGCTACCAAAACACAGAGGCTTATAAACTGCTTTCACAAAATCCTTAACTTGATTAATCCCTTCTTCTTAGAAAGTGACCATTGAGCTAATGCATTAAAAATGCTGCAAAGGGAGTGGACACAGGAGGAAGGGGTCTGCTGAGCAGCCCTGAAGAACCTGATATGCTGCCACTCTCCCAGTGCTAAGCATCTGCCCAGGAAGAGTGCCCGCAGTGGGCTCAGAGATGCCAGCTGTAATGAGCTATGGATGTTGGAAATGCATTCCTGAGTTTCTGCATGGCCAGCAACATCTGATCATGGGACCTTACAGGCTGATCTCTCTTGCAAGAGCACCCTCTTCCGAGACCTTTGGTCACACAGGCTGAATTCAGCCTTGGCAGCTTTCCAGAGTAAGTTGATCGCCTTGGAATCCTTATGTAAAGGTGAGTTGTTAAGCAAACACACCAGCTAGAGTATACAAAAATGGAATGTGGCAAAAGAAAGCATAAAAACAAAGCAGATCAAAGATCTCAAAATGATCTAGTTTCTGTTTAAAGCATTACAATCAGATGCCTTAATGGCAAGCATTATACACAAAGATGTTCACTGGTACCTTTTATGACAGAATCCTGGAAGCAATCTAAAGACCTAATCATAGGTAAATATAGCACATACATTTGATATGATAATTCATAGCAACTAATGATCTTTACAAAGCTATATTAATAATTTTAGGGAAAAAACACACACATAGCAACAGTTCAGAAAAAAAAATGTATATTTTATCTAAACATAATATTCACATACACACAAAAGACGATAGCAAACTGCGCACAGTGGTGCATGCCTATAAACCTGGCAGCTCTGGAACCTGAAGCAGGAAGATCACAGATTCAAAGCCAGCCTCAACAATTCAGCATCCTAGTGAGACCCTGTCTCAAAATAAAAAATAGGGGTTGGGATTGCGACTTGAGCACTTGCCTAGCATGTGTGAGGCACTGGATTCGATCCCCAGCACCACATAAAAATAAAATAAAGTATTGTGTTCATCTACAACTAAAAATATTTTTTAAAAATAAATAAAAACTAAAAATTTTAAAAAGGTGCATTGGAGATGGCTCAGTGGTTAAGTGCCCCTAGGTTCAATCCCTGGTATATTAAAAAAAAATAAAAGACAAAGACAACAACGACGACGATGATGATGACGATGACAATGACAATGACAATGACAATTGCAAGGAAATAAATACACCAAAACATTAACAGTAGGAATTACTGTAAATAATTTTTTCTTTATGATTTTTCAAAGATTTTAAAATTTGATGCATACTCAAGAATTAATCACTGGGCTGGGGAGATAGCTCAGTAGGTAAAGTGCTTGCCTTGCAAGCACAGGGCCCTGGGTTTGATCCCCAGCACTGAAAAAAAAAAAAAAAAAAAAAGAATTAATCACTAAACAAGCTACTAAAATTTGAATAGAAAACAATGCACTAGCATAATCTGCCAATAAATATAAAATACCCTAAGAAAAAATTTAGCATATATTCTTATTTACATGAGAATGTAACATGCCACAGTATGAGAAAAAGTGTAAGAATAAAACTCCCAGAGAAGTTAATAAAACAAAATGTATACTAAATCCTCCAATTAAAGACCCACAAAGTAGTTTCAGTGCTTTCTAACCTACCTTCTCACAGGAGAGATGGAATGCCTCTAGGGGGATGCAAACACACTTCAAAGAGAAGATTATGCCCAGGCACTAGTACTGTACAAAATAAGGTTTATATCTAAGTTTGCTCAGATACTTTGATACATATCAGAGATACAGATTAAAGAAACAAAGACCAATAGTAAGACAGATTCTTCACAATTATCTAAAATGGCAAAAATAATACATTAAATAATATTGGAAAAAGGCAAATATAAAAGTCTGGGTGGTACATGCCTGTAATCCCAGTGACTAAGGAGGCTGAAGCAGGAGGATTCCAAGTTCAAGGCCAGCCTCATCAACTTAGCAAGAGTCTGTATCAAAATAAAAAAGGACTGGGGATGTAGCTCAGTGGTAAAGTACCCACATATTCAATTCCTAGTACCAAAAAAAAAGTTATTAAACATAAGGTCATAAAAGTAGACAAAAGGTGTGTCTAAAAATCAAATATTCAATGACAGCTTAGTCACTGGTAATAGTAACTAGGAAATTTTACAAATTTCCAAATAAAATAAGCTGTATCATGAGTTTGTCTGTATAGTCACACTTTATTTGTACAATCTTTGGAAGGTGTTCCCTTCAGTGTTAGGGGATCTTACTACAATTTCTAAGACAGATCACATGTATCTTCCATGGGTGTCAAGAGATGTTGTTCATCAGAGCACAGAACCGTGAAGGACAATTTCACGTTTTCACTAGTATACACATTAGAAGTAATCAAAAGAAAAAATAACTATCTTTAAAGTTATTTTTTGGGGGGAGGAGGGTACCAGGGATTGAACTCAGGGGCACTTGACCACTGAGTCACATCCCCAGCCCTATTTTGTTTTTTATTTAGAGACAGGGTCTTGCTGAGTTGCTTAACACCTTGTTTTTGCTGAGGCTGGCTTTGAACTCTCTATCCCCCTGCCTCAGCCTCCTGAGCTGCTGGGATTACAGGTATGTGCCCCTGCATCCAGCTATCTTTAAAGTGTAATAATATTTTTCACCAGGCTTTCTGACATGTCATCTTTTAATATTAGCTAATTTTGTAGGTATGATTTGAAGTACCTGATTATTTTGTAAACTATATTTTAAGAGAGACATAGCATACCTTATCAATTCAGCTTTATTTAGTTTCCCAATTTTTACAAATCATGGATAAGGAATCAAATTTAGAGTTTAACTTTTCTAGATATTAATCAAGTAACACAAAACTAAAACCCTTGGTAAAGCTCTAAATGTGAGGGGATTTCAAGATGGCGGACTAGAGGGTTACTGCATCTCCTGTCGCTCCAGAACTCAGGATTCAAGAAGGGAGGTATAGAGAGACTCGGACCAACTCGGAGACGCTGGGTGAGATGCTCCCACTGGGTGAAGCTCTGCCCAGGTGGCAGGCTGGATCAGCGGGCAGATTCTCGGAGCAGGGCAGGTGGGAGAGGATCTCCCCAGCAAACCAGCTCCATCCGGGCAGGCCCCGTCCACGGCCAGCTTCTCCGAGCAGACCCGCCCAGGAAGAGGCTTTCCGAGCACACCCAGTTCCCAACCCCGCACCCAGCAGCGGGCCAGGGGCAGCTTTCTTCGGAAGCACTGCATTATCAAGTTCCTCCAAGACTTCAGGCTATTGAAGCTAGGAGGTGATATACTGGAAATCTATAAGCCAATAGAGGAAATCTGCAGTATCTCAGAGTCCCACTGATATCTGACCAATATGAGAAAACAAGGGAAGAAAATGTCCCAAACAAACCGAGATGCTATATCAATAAAATCCAATGATAGAATTGCAGAAGAAATGTCAGAAAGGGAGTTCAGAATGTACGTAATTAAAATGATCAGAGAAGCAAATGAGGAGATGAAAGAGCAAATGCAGGCATTAAATGATCACACCAATCAACAGCTAAAAGAGCAAATATGGGAAGCAAAAGATCATTTCAATAAAGAGTTAGAGATACTGAAAAAAAAAAAAAAAACAGAAATCCTTGAAATGAAGGAAACAATAAACCAAATTAAAAACTCCATAGAAAGCATAACCAATAGGATAGAACACCTGGAAGACAAAACCTCAGACATTGAAGACAAAATACTTAATCTTGAAACAAAGTTGACCAGAGAAGATGGTAAGAAATCATGAACAGAATCTACAAGAATTATGGGATATCATGAAAAGGCCAAATTTAAGAATTATTGGGATTGAGGAAGGCTTGGAGAAACAAACCAAAGGAATGAACAATCTATTCAATGAAATTCAGGGGGAAACCCAATAAGAATATCAGCAGATTTTTCAATTCAGACTCTAAAAGCTAGAAGGGCCTAGAATAACATTTATCAAGCTCTGAAAGAACACAGATGCCAACCAAGAATCTTATACCCAGCAAAACTTACCTTCAGATTTGATGACGAAATAAAATCCTTCCCTGATAAACAAAAACTAAAAGAATTTACAAAAAGACAGTCGGCATTACAGAACATTCTCAGCAAAATATTCCATGAGGAAGAGATGAAAAACAATGATGCATATCAGCAAAGGGAAGAACTAGCCTAAAGGAATAGCCAAATAAAGGAAAAACCAAGTCATGTCAAAAACCAAAAAAAAGCCAAATGACTGGGAATACAAATCATATCTCAATAATAACCCTGAAAGTAAATGGCCTGAACTCATCAATCAAAAGACACAGACTGACAGATTGGATTAAAAAGAAAGATCCAACAATATGCTGCCTGCAAAGACTCATCTCATAGAAAGAGATACCCACAGACTAAAGGTGAAAGGATGGGGAAAAAACATACCATGCACATGGACACAGCAAAAAAGCTGGAGTATCCATCCTCATATCAGACAATGTGGACTTCAAGCCAAAGTTAGACAGAAGGGATAAAGAAGGACATTTCATACTGCTTAAGGGAAGCATAAATCAGCAAGACATAACAATCATAAATATCTATGCCCCAAACAGTGGCTCATCCATGTACATCAAACAAATCCTTCTCAATTCCAGAAATCAAATAGACCACAACACAATAATACTAGGCGATTTTAACACACCTCTCTCACCATTGGACAGATCTTCCAAACAAAAATTGAACAAAGAAACCATAGATCTCGATAACACAATCAATAATTTAGACTTAACGGACATATATAGAATATACAATCCAACAAAGAGCGAATATACCTTCTTTTCAGCAGCACATGGATCCTTCTCTAAAATAGACCATATTTTATGCCATAAAGCTAATGTTAGCAAATACAAGAAGACAGAGATACTACCTTTTATTCTATCAGATCATAATGGATTGAAATTAGAAATAAATGACAGAATAAAAAACAGAAACTACTCCAACACCTGGAGAGTAAATAATATGCTATTATATGATGAATGGATAAAAGAAGACATCAGGAGGGAAATAAAAAATTCTTAGAGGTAAACGAAAACAACCATCATATCAAAATCTCTGGGACACTATGAAAGCAGGACTTAGAGGAAGGTTTATTTCATGGAGTGCATTCAATAAAAGAAGAAAAAATTAACAAATAAATGACTTAACACTACAGCTCAAAGCCCTAAAAAAAAGAACAGACCAACACCAAAAGTAGTAGAAGACAGGAAATAGTTAAAATCAGAGATGAAATCAATGAAATTGAAACAATAGAAAAAATTAACAAAATAAACAGTTGGTTCTTTGAAAAAATAAACAAAATTGATAAACTCTTAGCCACGCTAACAAAGAGAAGGAGAGAGAAAACTCAAATTACTAAAATTCGGAATGAACAAGGAAATATCACTATGGACACGAGTGAAATACAAAATATAATTAGAAGCTATTTTGAAAATCTATGCTCCAACAAATCAGAAAATCTCGAAGACATCCACAGGTTTCTAGAGACATATGAATTACCTAAACTAAACCAGGAGGACATACACAACTTAAATAGATCAATTTCAAATAATGAAATAGAAGAAGTCATCGAAAGCCTACCAACAAAGAAAAGTCCGGGACCAGATGGGTTCTCAGCCGAGTTCTACAAAAACCTTTACAGAAGAGCTCATTCCTCAAAGTATTCCATGAAATAGAAGAGAAGGGAACTCTCCCAAACTCATTCTATGAAGCCAATATCACCCTGATACCTAAACCAGACAGAGACACATCGAGGAAAGAAAATTTCAGACCAATATCCTTAATGAACATTGACGCAAAAATTCTCAACCAACTTTTAGCAAATCACATACAAAAATATATTAAAAAGATAGTGCACCACGATCAAGTGGGTTTTATCCCAGGGATGCAAGGTTGGTTCAACATTCGGAAATCAATAAACTTAATTCATCATATCAACAGACTTAAAGTCAAGAATCACATGATTGTTTCAACAGATGCAGAAAAAGCATTTGATAAAATACAGCATCCCTTCGTGCTCAAAACACTAGAAAAAATAGGGATATGGGAACATTTCTTAACATTGTAAAGGCCATCTATGCTAAGCCCATGGCCAATATCATTCTAAATGGTGAAAAACTGAAAGCATTCCCCCTAAAAACTGGAACAAGGCAGGGATGCCCTCTTTCACCACTTCTATTCAACATTGTCCTTGAAACTCTAGTCAGAGCAATTAGACAGACCAAAGAAATTAAAAGGATACGAATAGGAAAAGAAGAACTCAAACTATCCTATTTGCTGATGACATGATTATATATTTAGAGGAACCAGGAAATTCCACCAGAAAACTTTTAGAACTCATAAGTGAATTCAGTAAAGTAGCAGGTTATAAGATCAATGCTCATAAATCCAATGCATTTATTTTTTTTTATTTATTTATTTTTTTTTTGCAAATCACACAACGAGGTTTTATTAAAGCAAGCTCGAGCCCAGACCACAACCAGCCCCTCAGACCAATACAATGGCTGAGGGGAGGGAGCGGCCCTGAGGGTCGAGAAAGCCCTCTATTTAAGAGATTTCCAAGCATTCACACACAAAGACCTGTACGTTATTGGTTAACATTTGAACAGCTAAACATTAGTCCTCCTCTGGTTGGGTTCCAATGCATTTTTATACATAAGTAATGAATCTTCAGAAAGAGAAGTTAGGAAAACTACCCCATTCACAATAGCCTCGAAAAAATAAAATACTTGGGAATCAATCTAACCAAAGAGGTAAAAGATCTCTACAGTGAAAACTACAAAACATTGAAGAAAGAAATTGAGGAAGACTTTAGAAGATGGAAAGATCTCCCATGTTCTTGGATAGGCAGAATTAATATAGTCAAAATGGCCATACTACCAAAAGTGCTATATAGATTCAATGCAATTCCAATTAAAATCCCAATGATGTATCTCACAGAAATAGAGCAAGCAATCATGAAATTCATCTGGAAGAATAAGAAACCCAGAACAGCTAAAGCAATCCTTAGCAGGAAGAGTGAAGCAGGAAGTACCGCAATACCAGATCTCCAACTACACTACAAAGCAATAGTAACAAAAACGGCATGGTATTGATACCAAAATAGACAGGTAGATCAATGGTACAGAATAGAGGACAAGGATACAAACCCAAATAAATACAATTTTCTCAAACTAGGAAAAGGGGCCAAAAATATGCAATGGAGAAAAGATAGCCTCTTCAACAAATGGTGCTGGGAAAACTGGAAATCCATATGCAACAGAATGAAACTAAACCCATATCTCTCACCATGCACGAAACTAAACTCAAAATGGATTAAGGACCTCGGAATCAGACCAGAGACCCTGCAGATTATAGAAGAAAAAGTAGGTCCAAATCTTCAACATGTCGGCCCAGGATCAGACTTCCTTAACAGGACTCCCATAGCACAAGAAATAAAAGCAAGAATCAATAACTGGGATAGATTCAAACTAAATAGCTTTCTCTCAGCAAAGGAAACTATCAGCAATGCGAAGAGAGAGCCTACAGAGTGGGAGAAAATCTTTGCCACTCATACTTCAGATAGAGAACTAATCTCCAGAATCTATAAAGAACTCAAAAAACTGTACACCAAGAAGACAAATAATCTAATCAACAAATGGGCTAAGGAAATGAACAGACACTTCACAGAAGATCTACAAGCAATCAGCAGACATATGAAAAAATGTTCAACTTCTCTAGTAATAAGAGAAATGCAAATCAAAACCACCCCAAGATTCCATCTCACCCCAATTAGAATGGCAATTATCAAGAATACGAGCAACAACAGGTGTTGGCGAGGATGTGGGGAGAAAGGTACACTCATACATTGCTGGTGGGGCTGCAAATTAGTGCAGCCACTCTGGAAAGCAGTGTGGAGATTCCTTAGAAAACTTGGAATGGACCCGCCATTTGACCCAGCTATCCCACTCCTTGGCCTATACCCAAAGGACTTAAAATCAGCATACTACAGAGACACAGCCACATCAATGTTCATAGCTGCTCAATTCACAATAGCCAGACTGTGGAACCAACCTAGATGCCCTTCAATTGATGAGTGGATAAAGAAACTGTGGTATATATATACAATGGAATATTACTCAGCCATAAAGAATGATAAAATTATGGCATTTGCAGGCAAATGGATGAAATTGGAGAATATCATGCTAAGTGAGATAAGCCAATCTCAAAAAGCCAAAGGACGAATGATGTCGCTAATAAGTGGAGGATGACACATAATGGGGGGGAGGGAAGGGTTAGTGTTTGGGTTAGAGTTAGGGTTAGGGAGGGGGGCAAGTATGGAGGAAGGAAGTACTGTATAGAGGGTAAAGAGGGGTGGGAGGGGTGGGGGGAAGGGAAAAATAACAGAATGAATCAAACAACATTACTCTATGTAAATTTATGATTACACAAATGGTATGCCTTTACGCCATGTACAAACAGAGAAACAACATGTATCCCATTTGTTTACAATAAAAAAAAAAAAAAAAAGAAGAGATATACACAGCTTGTTCAAGATCCCCTAACCTTATATAAGACCCTGTTGTCCAGGAATACGTATTCAAATTGGACCAAAAGCTAAAGCCAGAGGAGGTGGTTCCTTCAAAGTCTCCAAAGTTCTTTTACCAGCAAACATTTGCTAAATTAAGTTCACTTTGAGTATTTCCTTTCAGTTTAGTGGCAGAGAATTCTCTACTATATTGTATACCATAACCTAATTCTAATCCTTGCTCATTAGCAAGATGACAACATTTCACATTAAATAGGTGACTTCCAGTCATCTGTGATAGATACAAACCAAGATTCAGTGATTATAATGAATAATGCCATACTTTAAGCCTGCTATGGCAGTGACTCAATTCAGCATATTCACTGTGCTTTTCTTCTTCATTCTTCCTAGGGTGATGTGGGCATGAAAAAAAGGGAAAGGCACATACATATACTTAAAGACAGATAAAAGTTTATTCACCTATTGTTCCATGTGCATGGCTATCTCATACAATAACAAAACACACCATATCATAATTGAACACGCAAAGTACCTGAAAGAGTGCCACCTGTCCGAGGATAGGCCACTTCCACATACACTTCAAAGGTGGTCTCTGGGTTTTGCCTACAAAAGAGACAGATTGTGATTACTGACAAGAACTGAGGCAGCATGCAGCAGAACCTATGGTCTTAAAATCATTAGCATGCAACTAAATAGCCATTGAACTTTGGACAAGCTACTCAACTTCTGCACTCACAACCTTCCTAATCTACACAATAAAAAAACAGCTAGCTAGAATTACTGTGAAACTTATAGAAAATAGCAAAAATTGCCTAGGCACAATGTCTGACAAATAATAAGTTGTCCATTACCATTATTTGACAAATGTCATATTTCTAATTTCCATAGCTGAATATCCAAAGCCATAAGGGAATTTTGAGGAAACACAGTAAAAAGGGGTCCCCTCTGCTTTATTCCAGAATAAAACACTCATATGACAAAATAAACTTGCTATTTATAGCTTTTAAAGACTGAAACAAGATAAACAGTATCAGTATCCTACCTCATTAGACTATGTGAAAACAGGATGCCAATGTAAATTTAAGATACTGTTCCCAAATAGTGACCTTCATTTGTATTGGCAATGGCAAGTGTATAAAAGTTCACTGTTGGTGCTGGGGGTGTAGCTCAGTGGCTGAGCATTTGCCTAGCGTGAGTGAGGCACTCGGTTCAATCCTCAGCATCACATAAAAAAAAATTAGTAAATAAAATAGAGGTATTGTGTCCAACTTAAACTAAAAAAAAAAGTTCACTATTATTTTTTACCTTTTTATGTCATATATTCATAAGTTTTTAAAAGATCACAGCACTAAGATACTTAAGAGTTATTAATTCCGGATGATAAAGAATATTATGGTCACTTTATCTTCATATTTTCTTTTTAATATCAAAACTACAATAAAAAAAGATTACTTCTGGGTTGAATGAAAAATTACTTAGTAGAAGAAAATATACTTTCGAAAGTCTGTAACTAAATTCTATTTTAAACCTAACAAGAAGTCAGGTAAGAAAACTCTAAGTTGCCTAATAGTGTCTAAGGGTTGATTTAAATCATGGAAATACTTTGAATTTTCCCAGTAAAGCCTACTTTTCAAAATATCCCATTTATCCCATTTCAGCTTCATCATAACCCTGAGATGTGTTGGACATTACTTTCAACATGCAGGTGAGGAACCTGAGGCAAAAATAGTCTAAGTAACTGGTCTGTAGTCCCATAGCTAATCAGAAACACAGTCAGGACCAGAACTCACAGCTCCTGGCCCTCAAATTCCATTTTTCATTGACTCTAAGGTGAACTCTGATCCTCCACCCTTTCACATATCTTGCAGCCCTTAGTATTTTATAATTCTAAATGGCGGCAATTTTTTCTTTCTTAGTAATACATAAAATAATAGTTCATCTTAGAGGTAAGTGCATCATAGAGTCAATAAAATATGGTAATATTTCCTCTACTTCCTTAGAAATAGAAAGCAAAATGTGTTTTGTGAGTCAGGAAGCTACTTATTTGTCTTGTGGAGGATCATCGTCTTTTCACTGGAAAGAAACATGGACTTTTGCTTTAAATACATGCCCAGAGGAGAAAAGAAATGACTGCTCTGAAATGCAAGGCACTTAAAGGTACCGTCTCAAATATAATTATTTTTAAAAATAAGACACTAAATCAGAATATCTTACTTTAAAAAAATAAAGTTTGAAGAAGGCCTTAAAAAAAATCTTGCATACCTTTTCCCTAAAAGAAGGTACAAAATGACCTAAAAAGTTTGCACCCTTTGGCAAATTTGTGGAAAATACCATATGGAAACATCCCTTTCATTCAGAAGATCTCAAGGTAGAGCATTTGATGAAAGGAGTGTTCTAATGTCATCTATCCTGAATAACAGGTAGTTTAATCTGAAAAGTATTAGAATTCCCTCCAAAACCTAAAAATATCTTTAAGACTATCTTGCAACTGGTTGAATTTCATCTCAGAATTTCATTCCTCTGCATTTAGAAAGCAGCTTTACGTGGTGGCACTTGACCATAATCCCAGTGACTCAGAAGGGTGAGGCAGGAGGACTGCAAATTCAAGACCAGCCTCAGCAATTTAATGAGGCCCTAAGCAGCTTAGTGAAACCTGTATCTGTCTCAAAATTTAAAAAAAAAAAAAAAAAAAACTTAAAGGTCTGGGGATGTGACTCAGTAGTTAAGTACTCCTGGGTTCAATCCCCAGTTTAAAAAAAAAAAGAAAGAAAGAAAGAAAGAAAGAGAAAAGCAAGCAAGCAGCTTTTCAGATGTATACCATGGTGACATGCCTGTAATCCCAGCAGCTTGGGAGGCTGAGACAGGAGGATAGAGAGTTCAAACCCAGCTTCAGCAATTTAGTGAGGCCCTAAGCAACTCAGTGAGGCCCTGTCTCTAAATAAAATATTTTAAAAGGGGTGGGGAAGTGGCTCAGTAGGTAAGTGTCCCTGGGTTCAATCCCTGGTATTAAAAAAAAAAAAAATGCCTTCCATGGGACCCTAGGACTCCATGAAGGGTCTTTAGAGTGTCCCCACTTTTTTTTAAATCTATACTTCCATTTTTTAAATTTTTACACATTTTTAAAATTAAAATAATGAACTCAAGCACATGAAGGTGTTACATGCCAAATTTTAACAAACTGGGGCAGCAACACATTAACCTGTGTCACAAGGTGTTTTGTACAGACCTAAGTGAAGAATGTCCTGCGTATACTCACCAGACATCTTCTGCTTCTCCCTTTCTCTCTTTAACACAGTTCAATCACGCTTCTGAATCCACCACACCACTGAAACTACTTGTCAAGGTCACCAAAGACACCCCTTGGCTAAAATATGCTAAAAAGCACAATTCTCCATGCTGTCTTAGCCTCTCAGCTGTTCTGACACAGTCCATCAATTGGTCCTGCTCCTTAAAAACACTTTCGTCCCCTTCCTTCCAGGACATCACTCCACTAGAACTCTTCCTTCCTCACAAGCTGCTACTTTGCTAATTCTCAGACATGTGAGCTCGTTGCTCTGGAACTTGGTCAAGGTACTACTCAGATGATCCCATTCAGTCTCATGGCTATAATTACCATCATATGCTGAAAAGTCCCAAAGTCATGCCTCCAACCTGACTTCCTCTCTGACTCTATGTTTCCTTAGCCTATTAAACATTCCAATCTGAAAAGCATTTCTAATTTAATAGATCATAATTTTCTTCCTCAAACCTCCATATCCTGAACTCTACCAGTTACTGAAATCAACAAAAACAATATTGTCTTAGACTTCTCTTTGCTCTATATTCCAGGATCAACCAATTGGCAAATTCTGTTATCTCTACCTTCAAAATGCCAGAGTACCACCATCTTACCTCAATTACTACACTATTCTCCTGACTGATCTCCCTCCTTCTACCCTTTTCCTTAGGGTTATACCTCAATTTAGTAGTCAATAATCATTTTATTTTAAATTTCAGGTTATATCAGTCATCTGCTCAAAACTTCCCCAAAGCTTCCCATTTGACTTGAAGTCAAGTCAAACTTCTAGTTCTGGAGATGGATAGTGCTGATGGTTACACAACCATATGAATGTACTTAATACCATTGAACTATACACTTTAAAAAGTGAGACAGAAAATCTCATTATATGTATATTACCACAATAAAAATAAGTGGGGGAGGACAGAAAAAGTCCTTATAGGACCTGCGTGATTTAGCCTCTGCATACCTGTTCAGTTTCATTCCAGACCTCCATTCACTTGCCCAAAGAACTCCAACCACATTGGACCTCTTTCTGTTCCTGAAACAAACCCAATTCATTCCTACCTTATAGCCAAAAGTTTATACTGATCTCAACTTAAGCAGTCTTTCCTGTCATTCAAAACTCAGCTTATACTTGCCCACATGGAAAGGACATTCTCCATCACACTATCACCTAATTTTAATTCTCCATGTTATTATAACTATCCCAATCTTGGTTATGGTCAGTCTTCCTTTTCTAAATGTAAGCAGTTGGAGAGCCTGGATCCTGTCTATCAGGCCAAGTAGTGTTTTCCTGGTAGCTGCCCAAACAAATATTGGGGCAGGGGCAATGGCATGCGCCTATAATTCCATCTATTCAAGAATCTAAGGCAGGAAGATCAAAAGTTCAAGGTCAGTCTCAGCAATTTAGAGAGACATTATCTAAAAATAAAAAGGGCTAGGGATATAGCTCAGTGGGCAAAGTAGCCCTGGGTTCAATCCCTAATACTGCAATAAATAAATAAATACTGGGAAGAAGGAAGACAGACTTCTGTCCCTGCCTCCAGAGTTTCTGGAGTAGGACCCAAAAATAAGCATTTCTACAACCACCCAGCTCATACTGAGGCTGTTGGACTGGCAAGCATACCTCAGAAACCACAGATCTAGTCAAATGGAATTCTTCCAAATAAGTTAGTGCATACAACATAAAATAGACATAGGTATATCTCAAGGATCCATCACTGCAACAGTGCTTTTGCAATAAAAGATACATTCCAAAGAAAAAAAGCATTTTTAGAAAAAAATGAAGCTTACTCCTTTCTTCTGCTCTCCATTGTTACTGCCTCACAGTAATGAGTAATAAATAATAAGCCAAAGATTCTTACTCAGTTCAAAGAGCTGGCAGAGTTCTATTACAAGGAGCCAAAGATTATAACAGTCTCTCAAAAAAAAAAAAAAAAAAAAAAAAAAAAAAAAGCAGCATCAAAAAGCTGACTAAAATGCTGAGAACAAATTGGTCTATAATTATAAGTTATAGTCATGCTTATCCATGATCGTTTACATGTTGCCTTATGGAAGAAGTGGTGACTAATGTTGTGACAAGTTATATAACATACCAACAAATATACACAAGTTATTTTAAGGGCCAGTGAAGTCAATGCAGATGGAAGTCTTTCACTGAAATCAAAAAATAAATTAAAAAGTGTTTCCTCTAAATGCAAAGGGCCAAGTAACCCTTACTTACTATTTTCATTAACCCTGTAAACAATAAAGGTTATAATAATTTCTAGAGGATCTGTGAGACTACCCTGAGATTGCATATTCCTCTATTACTTTTTGAGATACTCAATATTTTTAAGTACTTGGCTAAAAGAAATGAAAATCCTATTTCTGTCCTATTAACACTCTCTGCTAATTTAGAACACATAATGATGCTGAGCATACCATATTCAGAGCCAATTTTCCAATATGGACCCAAGTTTTCCCAGAACTCTTTATGATATATCTTAACATATTACCATGGAAATGTCCTTGGCTCTGCCATGATAGCCCTTATTAATTGCCTTATATTCCTATGCATTCCATGATCTGGAACCCTGCCCACCTGCCAAGCATGTTTGTTTGCCACTCACCCCACCTCCTGCAGTCTTGCACCCTAAGATCCAGTCATACACAACCACTTGTTGCTCTCTCAACAAACCATGCTCCAATTCTCTGATAATGGAACCATTACCACACTACAATCACCAGGGTTTCCTCTGTGCCAGGAGTGATCCTAAGCACTTTCCTTGTATTATCTCTTTTAATCCTCAATCCTATTGTAAGTACTATTAGCATGAAGTTAGAGATAAGGACATTGAAGCTCACAGAGGACAAACTGACCAATGATGAAGAAAGGAAGTGGCATAATGGAACTAACTCCAAAGGCACCAACCACTTTCCTGTTCTGTTATTACTCAGCTGCTCTTCCATAAGGACCATCTTTCCAGCCTTTTTTCTTGACCCCCTCATTCATTAGACCTGAGCTCAGGCTTCCTCTTCTTTTGGAAGTTTTCTCCCACCTCCCCACAACACAGGTAGCCCAGGTGGAGTTAAGTGCTCCTCTGCTATGCTCCCAGGGTACCCTGTCCTTCCCATTCTCAACCCTCTTACCACATTCAACCTGAGGACTACAAGGTTACCTGGGGAGCTTTTAAAAATCCTGATGCTCAGACTATACTCCAGACCAACTTAATCAGAATCCCCAGGCATCAATATGTTTTTTGAATTACTCAACCTGTTCTGAAGTGCAGACAAGGTTGAGAACCACTGGTGCATCTCTGATTAAATATCTCTCTACCCCACCAGAACCGTAGCTCCTTGAGGGCACAAGTGTGTTTTCTCATAACCCTAGGCCAACACCAGCACAATAAATGTGTCATGGATGAGTTTTCCTCCAACACCTGACATGTAGTTTCCAGCTTCTCTTTCTCTGCAAGAGGTAATTTACAGAATGCACACCTCTTTCACCTGACTACTACTCTTTAAAGATGTTTTCTTTTGGAGTCAAAAGTATCAGTAAGTCACACCTGCTGACAACAGCCTCAGCTCTTAAATACAGAAAAATGACAGGCACAAACAGTTAAAATATGTTTGAAAGAAGGGAAGTCTGCTCAGTTCTTGCTTCTGGGAGAGCGAAGGCCGAGAGTAAGGCACAAGAGCATTTCTATTCAATACTCTGCTGAACACAATTCTCCCTGATTCACTAGAAGGGCCCCGCTCAGGGCCATGGTCTCAAAATGATTAAGTACACTCAGCTTGAAGTCACCAAACAAACAAAGGCTTTGACAATATTCAGGCAGCAGGATAGCTTAATGGTTGTTTTTTCCCCAAAGCATCATGCTATTGATCACTCTGCTGGATCATCAGCTTTCAATTAGGATCTACTTTTCTTCAATTACAACATATTACAAGATTAGAAGAAAAATGTGACACTAACTCCTTGCAAAATGGATCTGGGCTGCATATGGTAACCAGGCCACAATGCTAAGCCCTTGTAACTTAGAACTACAGATCTGAAGCAAAGTATTAATACCCCTCATTTCACACCTTCACAACTTCAAGTCAGCTTCAGCACAGTGCTTCCTTAGTTACAAATTTAGATGCTGAGGGGGCTACAGTATAATGTTTCAAAATTCATACCAACAGCACTGTCTTAAAGTTGATAACATGGTCAACAGAAACCGTATACACTTCAGAACATGCTAGCAAACATCACCTAATAAGCATTGATTCCTTCAAGCTAGACAAACAAACAAAAAGGTAGTGTTAATATTCCCAACAAGTCTCCATTTGTTTCAGTGGACCCTGAAATTAAAGTCGTTTTTCCAAGCTGAAAATGCTGTATCAAAGGGTGCTTTCTAACCCATAACAAGTTAACACCTTCACAGGAGAATGCAGTCATTGTTGAGACTTGTTAAAAGTGATTAACTTGGTCATGTAATTATACAAACAAGTCATTTCAAGATTTTACACTTAACTTTTCATTTCTAATAATGTTCTCAGGATAAGACTAATAAAGATAAACAGATACTGCTATGAAAGGAATTACAAGTTTTACCTTCACATATCCCAATGATAAGATTCTTAAACCTGAATGTATAAGCAAGGTGACTGCATTCCCAGCAGAGACAGGCTGAGCACCCCTCTAAAGCACAGCACTCCATGTCGATGTTTTTTGTTTAGTTTGGTTGTTCCCAGGGGACACTGGGGATTGAACTCAAGGGCTCCTAATCACCGAGCTACCTCCCCAGCCCTTTTTATATTTTGAGACAGGGTCTTGCTAAGTTGCTGAGGCTGGCTCTGAACTCCCATCCTGCCTCAGCCTCCCGAGCCACTAGGATTACAGGAGAGTGCCACTGCACCCAGCTTTCATGTAGTTTTAATAAAATTCTCTGGTAGAACAAGCTGCAGTGTAAAATTCAGGCTCTTCAACAATAATAATGTATTTGCAAAGATGGTATCCATTTCATTATCAATAAACGTATTTATCCTTAAAAGAGTTTAAAACGTCCCCTTCCCTAACTTATCCTTTCCCTTTATGAACGATTTAGTCCTCAAGCTGTTAGATGAGCACAGCAAGGTGGATGTCCATTCTGGTGATAGCCCAATGTGTAGAGGCCATGAGCAGCTGAGGAACAGGTGACCTGACAAGGGATGCCAGCATATGAGCACAGCAGAAGGATATCCCTGTGAGGGGTGGTCTGGCATGAGACGTCCAGTCCAAGTGGATAAAGCAGGTGGTCACAGAGAACACCTGGCACGGGGAGTTGGAGACCTGAGAAAAGATGGGTATTCACACATGGAGCAGCCAGGCCTGGGTGCTGAAGCACAGGCAGAATGAGGGGGATTCCCACATAGGGGCAGCCCAACACAACACAGGGTATCAGAGCCAAAGAGAGTGACCATAAGCAAACATAAGGAGACCTTTGAGTGGGTATGGAAGTTCAAACAGGCATGAGAGGTGGAGGGGTGTGGGTATGCTGGAGTCAGAGTCCAAACAGGGCAAAGGGAGGCGAGGATACAGAAACACCAGCAGAAGCAATGTGATTCCCCAAGATAGCACAGTGAGAGGAGAGGATCCACATGAGCTGGGGGTGAAGGAGCAGTGTGCCTAATCTGTGCCCATGATAAGAAGGAAGCCTTGAAGTCAGGTGTGGTGGGGCACACCTGTAATCCCAGAGATTCAGGAGGTTGAGGAAGGAAGATTCCAAGTTGGAGGCCAGCCTCAGCAACTAAGCAAGGCCCTAAGCAACTTAGTGAGACCCTGTCTCAAAAGTAAAAATAGGGACTGGGGTCATAGCTCAGTGGTAGAGTGCTTGCCTAGTACGTGTGGCACTGGGTTCAGTTCTCAGCACCACATATAAATAAATAAATGTCCGTTGATAACTAAAAAAAAAAAAGTAAAAATAAAAAAGGGCTGGGGATGTGGTTCAGTGATTAAGCATTCCTGGGTTCAATCCCCAATACCAATAAAATAATATGTCTGATTTCTCATAGCTGACAAACTAGCATGACTTCTATGGAGTTGGATTTAAGTTGGTCATGAGTGTGAATTCAAGGTTTACAATAAACATTGATTGATAGAGAAATAAAATGCAAGTTACTTTTTTTTTTGTACCAGGAATTGAACTCAAGGGCACCTGAACATTGAGCCACATCCCCAGTCCTATTTTGTATTTTATTTGGAGACTGAGTCTCACTGAGCTACTTAGCGCCTCGCCATTGCTGAGGTTTGCTTTGAACCTGCTATCCTCCTGCCTCAGTCTCCTGAGCCGCTGGGATTATAGGTGTGCGCCATCACACCCTGGGCAAGTTACTTTTAATACATATTTCCTAGCTTTACTGAGAGGGCCTAGGAGAAGCAATCCCCCAATGGCAATAAGCACACCTAGTACCCAACCCTTGGCTTCTAAACACAATTGTCCTCTAAAAGAAACCTGGGCTTCTTGGAGAAATGGCCCATTCCAAGCTGGACAGAAAATGTAGCAGATGGGCTTGGAGCCAGGTGTGTTGGTGCATGCCTGTAATCCAGCAACTCAGGAGGCTGAGGCAGGAGGATCACAAGTTCAAAGCCAGCCTCAGCAACTTAACAAGATGCATCTCAAAATAAAAGATAAAAAGAACTGGGGTATAGCTCAGTGGTAAAATTCCTCTTGGTTCAATCTCCAGTACCAAAAAAAAAGACGTACTCGGAACATTTCCATGTGCCAGAAGTTAAAGAGGTAAAGAAGTATTAAAAGAATGGTGAGAACTAGCTTGAAAGGATCTCACTGGCCAAATCTAAGGTAATTTGAGCATCAAAATCAATAATAATATTAACAGATTTTAATCCACTGAATAAAATAGGAAGCCATGAATCCACACTGGTATGTCTAAATTAGAAATTTAATGAGAAATTGGATGATTGGGTATTGTCATAGTTTCAAAGTACCACCCAGTAAAATACTTATTAAATCCAAGAAGAAAAAAAAAGTAACTTTTCTAGTTCTATGAGGAACATCATTGGGATTTTAATAGGAATTGCATTAAAACTGTATAACATTTTTGGTAGTATGGTCATTTTGACAATATTAATTCTGCCTATCCAGGAGCTTGGGAGGTCTTTCCATCTTCTAAGGTCTTCTTCTATTTTTAGTGTTCTGTCGTTTTCATTGTAGAGGTCTTTCACCTCTTTTGTCAGATTGAGTCCCAAGTTTTTTGGTTTTGTTTTTGTTTTTTTTGAGGTGATTGTGAATGGGGTAGTTTTCTTTCTCTTTCACTGTATTCATTACTTATGTATAGGAGTGCATATGATTTATGGGTGTTGATTTTATATCCTGCTAAACTTTGCTGAATTCATTTATTAGTTCTAGAAGTTTTTTAGTGGAATTTTTTGGATCTTCTAAATATAGAATCATATTGGCAAATAGTGGTAGTTTGAGTTTTTTACCTATTTGTATACCTTTAATTTATTTCTTCTAATTGTTCTGGCTAGAGTTTCAATGACAATGTTGAATAGAAAAGGTGAAAGAGGGCATCCCTGTCTTGTTCCAATTTTTAGAGGGAATGCTTTCAATTTTTCTGTTTAGAATGATGTTGGCCTTGGGTTTAGCACATATGGCTTTTATGATGTTGAGGTATGTTCCTACTAGCCCTAATTTTTCCAGTGTTTTGAACATGAAGGAGTGCTGTATTCTGTCAAATGCTTTTTCTGCATCTCTTGAGATGATCATGATTTTTCTTTTTAAATACTGATATGATGAATTACATTTACTGATTTCTGTATGTTGAACCAACCATGCATCCCTAGGATGAATTCCACTTGATCATGGTGCACTATCTTTTTAATATGTCTTTGTATGTAATTTGACAGAATTTTATTGAGAATTTTTGCATCTATGTTCATCAGGGATATTGAAATTTTCTTTCTTTGAGGTGTCTTTGTCTGGTTTTGGCATCAGGGGTGATACTAGCCTCATAGAGTTTGGAAAGGTTCCCTCCTTTTCTATCTCATGGAATATGAGGAGTACTGGTGTTAATTTCTTTGAAGGTCTTGTGGAACTTGACTGAGAATCCATCTGGTCCTGGGCTTTTCTTAATTGGTAGGCTTTTAAAGGCATTTTCTATTTCATTACAAAATGCAAAATGATGCAACCATTATGGAAAGCAGTATGTGAGATTCCTCAGAAAACTTGGAATGGAACCACCATTTATTTGACCCAGTTATCCCACTCCTCGGTTTATACCCAAAGGACTTAAAATCAACATACTACAGTGATGCAGTCATATCAATGTTTATAGCAGCTCAATTCACCATAGCTAAAATATGGAACCAACCTAGATGCCCTTCAACAGACAAATGGATAAAGAAAACACACACAGCTTTAAAGAATGAAATTATGGCATTTGCTGGTAAATGGACAGAGTGAGAGAATATCATGCTAAGTGAAATAAGCCAAACCCAAAAAACCAAAAGCCGAATGTTTTCTCTGATATGCGGATGCTAATTCACAATAAGAGGGGAGCGGACAATAAGAGCGGAACAGATAGGGAAGAATACAGTTCTTTATATCGGGTAGAGGGGAATGAAGGGAGGGGAATGGGTAAGGGGGTAGGAAAGATAGTAGAGTAAAACAGACATTATTACCTCATTGTACATACATGACTGATGTGATCCTACAATATGTATAATCAGAAAAATGAGATTATACTCCATTTATGTATGATCTATCAAAATGTATAAATACATTCTACTGTCATGTAAACAAACTAAAACAAATTTAAAAAAGAAGAACTTTTCAGTGTAGAAATATGGCAAAAAACTATCTGAATCAAGTTATCAAAGCAATCACCATGAGGAATGGGACAAATTGCCAGAATGCACTGAGAAGAGCACAGAACCACTTCTATGATATCCCTATAAAAGGTAATTAATCTGAAAAAAAAAAAAAAAAACAGACAAACTCAGTGGGACCCTCTAAAAAGTATCTGGCCAATAATCTTCAAAGTATTATCATCCTGTAAACAAGGAAAGAATGAAGAATTGTTCCAGGCCGAAGTAAAGAGACCTGACAACTAAATGCAATGTGTGACTCTGAACTGGATCCTTTGGCTATCAAGAATGTTATTGGGACAAATACTGAAATCTGAATGGGATCTAAGCATTAGATGGAATAATGAATAATGCTACTTCTCTGATAGTGATGATTGTACTGTGGTTATATAGGAAAAGCACACTGAAATATTCAGGGGTTATAGGGCATCAGGTCAGCACCTCACTTTAAACTGGTGCTTTTTGCTTTTTAAAAGTTCTTTATACTATATTGACAACTTTTCTGTAAGCATCTGGTTGTTTTTTTTGAAGAATTTTAAAACAATACCAATCATTCATTAATACTGATATGTCTGACCTGCCTTTTACCAGGACTTTCTCACAGGATTGACATGTACTTCTATGGGAAGAACCCAAGACTAAACAATAGATGACTTGAGTTCAAATTCCAGATAGATCCCTTATTCACCTGAGATTAGAACAGCTGTTTAATCAAAGCATCAGCTTCCTCCCTATCAGGAGAGAATACCTGACCCGTTCAAATAAGAGAAAAATGTGAACGTGCTTTGTAAACTAAAAGATGCTAAACCAGTGTAAAGGGAATTATTATTTGTTAAAATGAATATCTTCCCTTTACAACTGACTTGTAAGTAAACTATACATTACTGTATATTTCAAAGACTCAAAACTACTAAGCTTTCAAATGCTGTTACTAAAAGCAATCCAGAAAACCAGGAACTATGTGAAGAAAAATGTTAGTCTGGGGAGCAAATGAAGGTATTTTAAGAATAAGGGGTAGATTGTGCACTCAGAAAGAAATTCACTTTTTACCAAACTGAAGAAGAGAAAGTCTCTCACCTCTACAAAGGAAAAAATACAAAGGCCATGTATGAAAATCAATAGTCTCTGGATATGCAACATCTATCCCCTCAGTAACACCGTGAGAATCTGTATAATTCCGTATGTTAACTTGGAAATCTCACAGGTCTCTGAAGGTGACTGTCAAACCTTTTCAGGTAGTAGGATAGTATTATTTTCCCTGTTGTACAGTAAAAGAGACCAAGACTAGAAAGTAAGTAGAATTCCAACTGAATTCTGACTTTCAGATTCTAAAACCTATGCCTTCCCCACCATACCATGCTGCCTATCTTAAAAACTCTTAGGATTGTTTTGAGTAGCAGATATTCACAATAGAGAGGCTGGAGAGGCTGGGGGATGGTGGGCACAGATGCCTCCAAGGAGTTCACAAAAAGCTTCACTTCCTCCCCAGAAAAAAGCACTTAAAATTTTTTTTACATATAATTTTAGGGAGTTCACAAAACTATTTATGGAAACATGCAACAAGAACTCCTTGTCTCATTGATGCCTTACTCACTCTTATTTAAGCCTCAAGCCAAGCCCATGAGAAGAAAGTTATTACCAGTATCCCATTTAATTAGAGTAGATACTCTGCATAAAACTAAGTAGTTTCTAAACCTCGCTAAGGATTACTAAATACTTAAATATGTATTGGTTATTATTCTAAGCACATTTCATATATTATTTCATTTATTCTTCCCAATAACCCTAGGAAAGAGCTACTATTATAATCATTCTCATTTTACAGATGAGAGGAAACTGAAATACAAGTAAGTTAAGAAGACTGAATATTGCCCAAGATTGTGTAGCTTGTATGAGACGAGCTGAGATGGGAACCCAGGCAGTATAGCCCCAGAGTCCATCCTCTTATTTTTTAAATTAACTTGATGCCTATAATGTACAATTGCATCCACACAATTGTATTATTCTAGTATATATACAATAGAATGCACTCATTGTAAGTGTAGAGTTCTATGAGTTTTGGCAACTGCACATACCAGTAATCCCTACTCCATTGATTTTTTTTTTTTTAATAAAACTTACTATAGGCCAATTATTTTCTTCCTACACACTTCCTTCAAAAACCACAGTGTCTAGCTACTGTTTTAGCACCTAAGGGCAACTGTAAAGGTCTCAGAACAGTGGGCTCAAGGTCCCAAGCACTCCATGAGCAGTCCTCTGGGCTTTCCAGACAGTCAAGCAGCTGAGTTCGGGAAGACCCCAAAACTACAAGGTGGGCCTGCCTTCCTAATGCTCCCTAGAAACGTCAGAGCACCTCTCTCCTTCGTGGTACTAAGCTCCCTTTTCTGAGATGAACTTGCCCCTCCTCTGGCACTGCTGCATTCCAACCTTAGTGATTTTTTATTTTTTTTTTAAACACAGATTGCAGAGCCAACATAGAATTCAAATTCTTAATAACTTCACTTCTAATACAACAATCCACAAGAATGTCAGACTGCCTGGAAAGCTTTTTGAAAATCAAAGTCTCAGGTTCTACACATGAAGACTGATTTACTAGGTAAGGAGTAAAGGCCAGGGAGTCTATTTTATTGATTCTAATGATCCACTGATCTACGAATCTATTTTCCCAAGTGATTCTGATCAGTTGGATTTGGGAACCACTGTGATACACAGTAGTTCTCAAATGTGCCAAGATGGCAAATTAGAAATCATGACACCCTCTGAAAGACCCTGAAACATACATTTTAAA
The DNA here is from genome assembly GCF_902686455.1 of Sciurus vulgaris. Lineage (NCBI taxonomy): Eukaryota > Metazoa > Chordata > Mammalia > Rodentia > Sciuridae > Sciurus > Sciurus vulgaris. Next base: position 80,103,171 of record NC_136476.1, read on the forward strand.
TAAAAGACAAAATAGTACTAAATCAGACCCCATCTTTTACAGGCAATAGCAGACATCAAAAGTTTAAATAAATGTATGGCAATTAAGTGGAATTCTATTTCCATTCAAGATGGAGTAACATTTACCCTCCCATCTGAAACAACCAAAATAACACCGACCGTGTATCTCCCAAGCTGTTTTTTTCAAGACATTGGCCAGGAGCAGTGATGCACACATGTTATCCCAACTACCTGGGAGACTGAGGCAGGAAGACCAGAAGTTTGAGACCAGCACGGGCAAGTAAGCAAGACCCTGTCTCAAAACAAACTTTTTCAAAAGGACTGGGGATGTAGCTCAGTGGCAGAGTTTGCCTAACATGCACAAGGCCCTGGAGTTCAACTCCCAGTACAAAAAAAAAAGAAAGAAAGAAAAGAAAAGGACACTGCTGTGGGACAGATAACAAAGCACAGTGATTCTTGAGAGACAGGAAACAAATTAGCTGAGCCCTCGGATCACCCCAGTTTACTGCCTTGAGAGAGCTTCCAGGCTGTGGTGTAAAAGGGGAACCCAAACAAACCATTCAAGTTGAGAAGACACAACTAAGAGTTCACGGAAACCAAGGGAATTAGAGTTTGAGCACAGAGTAAGGAGCAGAGCTAGCTGCACAGAAAGAGAATTAGAGATCTGCAAGGCTCCTCTCAGGTACACATATAAGTACTGATCAGAATGTGTATGAAGAAATTAACTTCAAGTTGTGAAAGCAGGATCAGGAAAGATTAGAGGTAACTGCACCTGGTACTCACACAGGTTTAGAAATGATGTCCACTGGGCTGGGGTTGTAGCCAAGTGGTAGAGCACTTGCTTATTAGCACAGTGAGGCACTGATTTTGATTCTCAGTATCACATAAAATAAATAAATAAAATAAAGGTATTGTGTCCATCTACAACTTAAGGAAAAAAAAAAAAATGTCCATTCCCAGCCAAGGTGGATAAACTCATAATTGTGGTGCACTGGACACAGTGTATAAGTAGAGTATTACCTTAGTACTGAGGAACAACTGCACCTGGACTGAGCACTTGTTTCAGTTCCACTCAAATTTTAAAAGCAACACTCAGAAGGATTAAATTCTTTCAAAGTAACTTTGACAAAATATATCAAACTATGGTTTTCAAGACATGGAACAACAAAGCACAGCAATCCCTTGAGATGGGAAACAATTGAGGTAAGACTATGACTGCCCCCAGCTTCTTACCTTGAATACACCCCAGAAAGTTCAACAAAAACAGCCAGGAACCAACAAGGTAAAATATACACTGACTCCATTCAATCAAAACTTACCAGGTCAGCAAAGAATAAGTCAGGAAAATATGACCAATAAGGAGGACACATAAATTAGAATTAGTAGAAAGGACATTCGAACAGCTATAACTGTGTTCCATGTGTTCAAAAATTTAGATATGGAAGATCTAAGAATGACCCAAACTGTTTTTATAGTACTTGGGATGGAACCCAGTGAAGCTCTATTACTGAGCTATATCCCGAGCCCTTTCTCCCTTCCTTCCTCCCTCCTCTTCCTCTCTCCCTTCCTTCCTTCCTTTTTTTAATTTTGAGATAAGTTGCCCAGGGTGGCTTTGAACTTACTACCCTCCTGCCTCAGCCTCCCAAATGGGATTACAGGTGTATACCACCAAACCCAGTCCAAATAGAATTTCTAGAGATTAAAAACAACACATGAGATGAAAAATGCACTAAATGGGATTAAGAGTAGGTTAATATTACAGAAGAATGGAATAGTGAACCTGAAAATATAACAACAAATACTATCTAAGATGAGATGGAGAGAAAACTCAAGAGCAAAACAAAACAGAGTACCATTGACCTATGGTATAACTTCAGGCAGTCTAACAGATTAGTAATTGGAATCTCCAAACAAGGAAGGTGAAACAGAAAAAAAAAAAAAAATCTAAAAAAATGATCAAAAACTTTCTTTCTGGGCTGGGGGTGAAGATCAGCATTAGGCATATGAGAGGCCCTGGGTTCATGCCTAGCACTGCAAGAAAAAAACAAAACAAACAAACAAACAAAAAAAACCTTTTTCCACATTTGATGAAAACTATGAATGTACAGGTACACAAGCTCAACCCCAAGCACAAAAAACAAAAAGAAAACTAAGACACATCATAAATAGTGCAAAAGTAGTGATAAAGATAACATCTTAAAGATGTCACACACACACACACTGAATTCAGAAAAACAAACATTAGCATGACAGCAGATTTCTTATCAGAAACAGAACAAATGAGAAAATATTACAGCATTTTTTAACTACTGAAAAAAACAATCTAGAATTGTATTTCCAGAGAATATTTCAATAATGAAGCAAAAATAAAGATTTTTCAGACATTATAAATATAGAAGAACTCATCAACAGATCTGTACTACTTTTAAAAGAAGTCATTCAGGCAAAAAAAGAAAGTGATGCCAGATGGAAACATGCATCTGCACCAAGGAACAGAGAACATGAGAAATGATAACTACCTGGATTAAATGAGAAAAGTCTAATACTCATCTTTTTTTTATTATTTCTTATACTGGGGATTGAACCCTGGGGTGCTTTACCACTGAGATCCATTCCTAAGTCCTTTTTCCATTATTCTGAGACAGGATCTCACTAGGTTGCTGAGGTTGGCTTCAAACTTGTGATCCTCCTGCCTCAGCTTCCACAGTCACTGGGATTACAGGCATGAACCACTTTGCCAGCTTAATGATCATCTCAAACAGGTGCAGATGGTTTTACTGAAGAATTCTAATAAACATCAAGAAGAATTAACACCAAACTACACAAGATCTTCCAGGAAACAGACAAAAAAGGAACAATTCCCACCAAAACCAAATACAGTACAAAAAATATATGTATATAAAAATATTACAGACCAATGTTGTTCACAAAAATCCTTAACAAATTATTAGCAAATAGAACTCAACAGTATTCACCATGAGCAAGTGGGGTTTATTCCAGGGATGCAAGGCTGGTTCAGTATTTGAAAAACCAATATAATCTACCCTATTAATAGGCTAAAAAAGAAAAATCGTAATTTTGTAACTGATGCAAAAAAAGTTTTTGACAAAGTTTAGCACCCATTCATGACAACTCAGAAAACTTGAGCTGGTAGTGTAGTTCAATAGTAGAGTGCTTGCCTAGCATGTACAAGGTCCTGGTTTTGATCCCCAGCATGGCAAATAAAAAAATCAAACAAAACCTAAAGGGACTTTTCTTCAACTTGATAAAGAACATCTATTTAAAACCTACGGTTGGGCTGGGGTCATAGATCAGTGGTAGAGCACTTGCCTAGCATGCATAAGGCACTGGGTTTGATCCTCAGCAGCACATACAAATAAATAAATAAAATAAAGGTATCGTGCCCATCTACAACTAAAAATATTTTTTAAAAAACCCTACAGTTAACATACTTAATGGTGACAGACTAAATATAAATATATTCCTTATAAGGGAACAAGGCAAGGAAAATCCAGAGAAATAAGACCAAAACAAAAGATAGGGACTAAAAAGGAAGAAATAAAATCATCTGTATTTATAGACAATATGATCATCTCTGTCAACTTTGGAGTTAAAATTGAGGTTATTCATTCTCTTTCATCTGTCTACAATTCTTCCATTTCCATCTAATCTCTGTCTTGAGAGTTGCTCTTTGCACTCCCTCCCTAATGGTGTCCAACGCCTAAACCATCAATTTGGATTGGTGAATATATAGGAGACCTCAAAAGCACAAATCATGTGAAACATTGATGGACATCAAAATTAAAAATTTCTTTTCAACAAAGGAAAAAACTGACCTAAAATTAAACCATTTTGTATATTTACTTATTTTTTTCACTGACTGGGAGAAAACTATCCAGCACCATTCAGCTTAACATCAACTCATGGAACACCAATGTGGAAATAAAGTTTGAAAATATACATATACAGCTCATAAGAGAAGACATCTGATAAGCAAAGTCAGTCAGATTTTCTCTCCCCAAACAGAGTTACAGAGCAGGTTATGGAACCAGTTCTGAGTCTAGGTCAATGAATTGTTTCATCAAAATCAACTGAGATACTTTTTTGTAATTCCTAATTCCCAGAGATTCTGATTCAGCAGTCTGGGTTGAGGCCCAGAAAAAATTTTGAGTTCCCCAGGTGATTCAGGTGCATAACCACGCCAGGTTTGCAACCCACTTAGTTAAACAGTGTCTAAAACCAAAAAGGAATGATGTTAGGCCATGAGAGGTAGGAACTGCCCAATAAGTGTGGAGCAAGATGTGAAAGCCAGAGCAGAGGAGACCAGACCTTGAAAACCCCACTGCCAAGCGTGCAGGCCCAGGCTCTCAGTGACCTGCCACAGATATTCAAGTGTCTTCTGTCTCAATATAAAGATTATTATCTAACAGGAAAACACAATCTTAATTTCCCATAAAATTTTCAGCTCTGGAAATTATAAAATGTATTTTTAATTCAGAATGTCTTTGCTTTTCATGTAGTTACTTGCTCTGGGTTTACAGCTATTCAAACTATGTAAGAAAAACCATCTTGGAATATCAGTTCAAGTCCAGACCCTCAGGTGCTCTCCGAGAGCACCAAGTCCAAGTGGAGAACAAAAAAACAATCTACACTCATCAAATAACCCTTCAGAGCAGAGCCAAGAACACATACTATAAAACAGCAAGAGAAGTAGTTGAAGGAGCGTAGGCCTGGAATAGTGAACACCCGTCTGCTTTCCCTGGTTCTGGCACAGAATTGGTTGTACAGCTTCAAGCAAAAACTAAGAGACAACGGCAGGCTGTGAGATCTGAAAAGTGAGCAGGTGCTGACTGTCCTTAAAAACTTCCCTCTCTAGTACCCAATTTCCTTGTCTCTAAACAGAGCGCTTAAAATCTTTCCAGTTCTGACGTGCTATGGCTCTATCATTCTAAATCATTTTCCCTACTTGTAAAATACTAAGTCATATTTTAGGTGTTAATATGAAGATTCATGATTTCTGCATCAAAACATACATTTAGATCAACATAAATGCTAACGTCCCAAGTTCCACAGGTAAAAGTTCTTTGTCCCGAACATCAATTCAACAAATAACATAAATGAGAGTCAGTCAGTTTAGGAAAATGGTATTTGGTGTGAAGCACATGTTTCAGAGGCCTTAGCAGGCTGGGAAGGGAAACTGAAGTGGCCCACAGATAGACCTATTTTTACTGTTTTATATGTCAAATAATTTCATATAAGATTTCCTCTGACAAAAGATTCCAGTTTTAGAAACAAGAGGTTCAAAGAACATACATGCAGACAAAACAAAGCAAACATACAGTTACTTTTATTACCCCGTTTACCAATGAAGAAACTAAGGTACATATATGGTTAAAGTAGTTGCCTGAAGGCAGGCACTTAGAAAGTGAGGCAGCTGGAACTAGAACCCAGGCAGCTGAGCTCCAAAATCTAGGCTCCTAACCACATACCAGAGCTCAGTATGCCACTATACAGTGACAAAAACAGAATAAATCTCCAAGTCTCCACCAATGCATTCAGAAGTTAAAAAAATTTTTTTTAAAAATTTTTTAAAAAAAGTCATTAGCATGACAGGCAAGACTATTTGCAGTTCCAGGACAGGAAACCTCTTCAGCCTCATTTGTCCACCAACCCTACCAACATCCACTCTCCCCATCAGCTAAGCCATCAGATCTCACCCACTTATATATATTTTCCATTTATGGAGCTATTTCAGAAGGGTCAAGTTTAACTTTATATACTGCATTCTCAATTTATCCACAATACAATGAGGTAGGGAGTTTCTGAGGCATTTAAGAAAAGTAATTGTCTCATACAATTTAAAAATCAAATAGCTTGCCCAAAGACAAATATCTGGAGTGGCCGCTTATGAACTCAACCCAAATCTGTTCTTACTTCAAAGGGGATGATCTTGATCACAGTTTCCCTGTCTAAAATGTGTTCTCTTATCAATGCCTGATTCATTCAAGATGCATCTAAACCAGCACTTGGCAAGTAGCAGGCACTTAAAGAGAGGTTTGTCAAATGAGTGGATAAGTGAATGAACAAATGCCTTCTCCTCTCTGGAGGCTTCTCTTAAAAAACTCACTTCTCTCTCCACATTATCACAAGGCTTGTTTCAAGCTCTATTATAAGGCTTCCCAAGTGGTATGCTATGCCTTCTACTTATATATTCAAGTTGCCCACTAGACTGGCAACCTTATTTCACTTTACCTCTCTATTCCCATGCCCCTAACAAAAGACCTGGCTTTTAACCAGTGGCTAGATAAGTTTGGAAACTGAACAAATTCCCTAAGAAGAGAGATGAGTAAGCAATTTACAAATCATATTACACTTTTTTTTTCTGGAGAAATAAACAACATTCCAAGCTGTGATACACTCAAATGAGTGCTCTATAAATATTTCTAGATTTCAACTACTATATGAGGCATCTAAATTTAACTCATTCAACACATATTTATGAACAATCTAAATACATATAGATAATGGCTCTTGAGCTTACAACCTAGTCAAGGAGACAAAACATAATAAAATGTAACGGCAAACAGGCAAACATGAGTTGTGATAAGGAAATAAATGATAAGGTGCTAGGTAACTGGTAAAACAAAATGCTGTGTGTTGCAAACTGAAGACATCATTCCAAGCTAAGCCCTGGTCCAGACTGTCGACAGTCTGCAATGAGGCCCTGTCCAGTCAGTAGCAAAATGAAAAATACAGGGACAGTACAGTGTGTTTTCCACATAAAGGCATTTAATTCAATTATAAAACCTGTCCATAATCTGACATGTTCCTCCTGTCCCCCACCCTGCGCTGGCGGTTGAACTCAAGGCTTCACACATGCAAGGCAAAAGCGCTCTGAGCGACATCCCGGCTTTCCTCCTGCCGCCTCGCCTTATTTTTTTTTCTGCGGGGGATTGGGGGAATACCAGGAATTGAACTCAGGGGCACTGGACCACTGAGCCACATTCCCAGTCCCATTTTGTATTTTATTTAGAGACAAGGTCTCACTGAGTTGCTTAGGGCCTCGCCATTGCTGGGGCTGGCTTTGAACTCATGATCCTCCTGCCTCAGCTTCCTCCTGAGCCTCTGGATTACAAGTATGCACCTCCACACCCAGCTCCTCCTGCCTTTTTGATGTGAACACAATTTCTTTTAAAAAAAATTATGGTGACAGGAGATAATCATTTTTAATGCAGTGACACAAATGTGGTTTTTCAGTTTTTACTGGCACAAACATTCCAAACATTTGGGAACCAGTGAGCTATAGCACTCAAGAGAAGCATCATGAAGAGGTGGAACATGAAATGAACACTGTAGGATGAAAAGGATGAAACTGGGTGGAGAAGAGAGAGGGGACTGTAAGCAGGGGTTACAGCCTGAACCACGCAGGGGTAGGAATGATCACGCAGAGTGTGAAGGACAGCACCAAAATCAGTCTGACAAACCTGGAAAAAGTGCAGCTGCAAATTCCATTCTGGCAATATGCCAGACTAAGTATGTTTCTGGCCCTCCGTTGAAAACACCTATAAATAATGGATTTTTTCCATCTTCTCAAATACACTTATGAACTTGCAAGAAAATAAGGAAAATTCAGAAGAACTCAGTGAAGACAGGAAGCTATCAGGATAACCAACACATAAAAACCAGCTTCTCCTGAAAGGTATTTAGAGTCCAATGCAAATGTCATTCTTTCAATCTGCTGGGCTCAAGGTATACAGATAAAACTAAGAGTCAACCTATGATAGAAAATCTAATAGATCTCTCTCTCCCACAATTTAAACTGGGACTACTAAGATGATCAAGAAAGAAATCCATCCACACACATCTCAGGAACTATAATAAAAACCACTAGTCTCCAAATTTGGCACTGAGAATGAAAGGGAACTATTCCCCCAAGCTTAATCACAAGCTGACCCTCACAAGGACTGCTACTGAGTGGTCCAAAAAAAGCTCAACCCAGAAATTTAAGTTGAAGTGGTCCCAAACTAAAAGTGGCCACAGGGTACTAACAAAGGAAAGTGTAAATCCGCTTTGGAAAAATTCACTTCAACCTTAGCCTCAAAAATTTACTCATAGAAAGTTCCAAGAAACATAAGCCCATGGGTAAAAACTAGAAAACCTTTAGCAAGGCAAGGTGATGCATGTAATCCCAGTGACTTGGGAGACTGAGGCAGTAGGATTGCAAGTTTCAGGGCAGCTTCAACAAAATAAAAAGGATGGGGATTTAGCTCTGCAGTAGAGCATCCACAGGTTCAACCCAAGGAAAGAAAGAAGGAAGGAAGGAAAGAAAGGGAGGGAAGGAAGGGAGGAAAGGGAGGGAGGGAAGGGAGGGAGGGAGGGAGGGAGGGAGGGAAGGAAGGAAGGAAGGAAGGAAGGAAGGAAGGAAGGAAGGAAGGAAGGAAGGAAGGAAGGAAGGAAGGAAGGAAGGAAGGAAACCTTTGAAGAAACAAGACCATAAACCAGAATCTTAGAAGTAAAAGATGGTCTTAGAATCAGACCTTCAAAGGTCTTCAAAGACTTCAGATACTGGAATTATCAGAGACAGGATATGAGATAAATATTTAATAAAGAAATAAAAGACACTAAAAATCAGTAAAGAAACTATGACATGACCAAACAAAATTTTAAAAGAAAATATTTTTCAAAATAAGAACGGAAAACTCAATAAATGGCTGAAAAGCAGAAAAGATACAACCATAAAAATAATAAGTAGGCTTAAAGAAATTCTACAGAATATAGTTCAGAAAAAAAAAGTATAAAAATAAATCCAGAAACAAAAGCAAAAAAATTTAAAAATAAAACAAAAGTCACAAAATGAAGATGCAGAAAGTATAGCATAAGACCAATCCGTTTTCCAAAAGGGAGAAGAGAATGGAGTACAATCAACAGTGGGTTTTAGAAAGATGCTTTTAATTCTGTTTACCTTTTGTAATTCCCACTTTCCTGCACTTCTTGGTCTAAAAATAACCTGAGAAACTTCCAGAAAAAACCACAGAACACATTTACACATTCAAGCTATCCAATGAACACATAGCAAGATAAATAAAAAGAAATCTAGAAGTTCTCATTCCAAGTAAAATGTAGCAGGCACACCCCACCCTGTCTCTCCACAGCTATAAAACACATCTATAAAATCAGGGCAGAATTCATGAAGCAGCTATTTGAAAAACTCAGGAAATAAATAATAGCAGGTAGATTAGAGCAGAAAACTAGAATTCAAAGTACCACCAAGCCAGTGGTAAGTTTACCATTTTTTTTTTTTTCTTCATTATCACTCAGCAGATTCAAGGCAGCACCAAAGCTGGAAGTGGGCATAGCGTGAACAGAGTTCCAAGAGAAGTCATCTGGTTCAGGCTCAAGGAGGGGTCTACAGGCTGCTGAAGCACCGAGAGAAGGATCCTTCTCCAGAGAAATGATGGCCTTAAGAGGATGGCAAATTCTCTCACATTCCCTCCCTCCTGCTTGTTCTCCTGCCCGCCTGCCCTCCCTCTCTCCCTCTCCCTATGCGTTGAACCCAGGGATGCTCTACCACTGAGCTACATCCCCAGTCCCCAACTTTCATGTATTTTGAGAGAAGGTCTTAAGTTGTCCAGGCTGGCCTCGAACTTGCAACCCTCTTGCCTCAGCCTCCCAAGTACCTGGGATTACAGGTCATTGTCACCAACCTAGCTGCCTTATTAATTTCTTTTCCTCTCTGTCCTCCCACTGCTAGGACTGGACTACACATATAGTCATGGGAGTGTGCAGCAGAGCATGACTGAAGCCCCAACATTCTGAATGCCAGAACAAAAAGAGGAGAACCCCAGGGAACTGAGGAGGTAAAAGAGAGAAGAGCTCAGGAAAATAACCAGAGTTGGTTTTGAACTCTGCTCTGAGCCTACTGGCAATGTACCTTTTTCCAAAGGTTCAAATCTTGAACCTCCACTTCCTATATCCAGTCTTAAAGCAACCCTCATAGCTTTATCTTTCTTATCCCAGTCAATAATCTTTATCTGCTCTTCCTGGTAATAGTGGCAGCTGACATTTATTGTCAGCCTTGCTATGTGACAGGCAGTAAGCCTACCTCCTAACTGCCTGCTGCATATTTCTCCTCAGCCTATCATAAGCTTACACTCCACCAAATTCATCCTTTTCACCTCAAGGCCAGTTCTCTTCCAGACTCACCAGTTTCTATGAATGCTACTTTAACGCTTCCAAACTGGAAATTGTGATAGAATCATTACCTTTCACGCAGCTTCTCTTTTCTCCCCCATATTCAATTAATTTAATGGTTCTCCAATTATGCAACTTTAAATGTGGGAGCTTTGGGAGCTAGACTAAGGTCCAAAAGTGGCCTTTTTCCAATTTGCATTTTAAAAATGAGGTAATATAAGTTTTCCTACCATAAGTTTTTCTTAATACTTCCTCAGCTGCTACTCTCTATTCTAGAATGTAATATAAAATAGTCTTGGATTTAGGGAGGGGAAATGTAGTTTGAAGTTTAATATATAAATATTTCATAGTACTCCACAGAATACCATGACTTTAAGGTATTCCATCACCTGAACATGTTTAAGCACCACTAAACTAATAATTTGCAACTTAAATTTCTGCTAAATTGTTCTTTCCTGTGCACCGTGAAACTTTTTCTATGAGGAAGTCAGACCAAGGTAGGAAAGGTCAGACCAATTTACCTGAGAAAATATTAAGAAGTGAGCCATCAAGACATTATAAATTTTTTCCTCCTGAATTCCAGGCTGTAACTACCTATCCTGTGGCACCAAAGAGAATAACCAGCTTACACAGAGCAAAAACAACTTTCAATGATGAGCGTAAGAATGACTCTGGATTCTAGTCACAGCAAGTAAGACACCCTAGGCTGCATTCTCCACTTAAACCAGCACTTTCTGGATTGTCATTCTCTGATGGTTATCAGTATTTACTCCACAGACAGAGTTTTTACATTGGCCTAAAAAAATAACAGAAATATAAATATTTATAATCCCAAAAGGGGTTGCTAAAACTACATAATATATGGATTATCAATTATGTGGAACAACCACAAACATAAATAGAGGCAGTTAAATACGTGAATGAAACCCAGTCAACATCAAACTTACTGAGTTAAACATTCATTTAGTTATTTAACATGCCATGTGCTGAGTGCCTACTATGTGCCACATTTATAAATCATTCAAGGTTTTAGAGTGGGCAAGACTCACAGCATCTCTCACTTAATGAAGCTCACAGACTCTAGAAAGACGATCAAAGAACAGCAACAGCCATGGCCCACGGGCAAAGTGCCTCCAAGTGCAGCAGGAAGGGTAAAGGGGATGCTCAGGGAAGGTTTCCAGTCAGAGGTCCACTTAAGCTTAAACAAGAAAAATGAGAAGTCACCAAAGGTATGTGCATATGTGCTCAGGGGTGGGAAGTGAGGGATGCTATGGTTGAGGATGGGGTCATACCAGCATGGATGAGAGAGCACACTCAGAGGGACACAGATCTCAGCTCCAATCCCCACTCCCCATACATAACGTGTGTGCCTCTGGACAAACAATCTAACACCTCTGACTTTAACCACTTCATTTGTAAAAGGCAGTAATAACGACTCTTATCTCATATGACTTCAGTGAAAATTAAATAATATAATGCATGTAAAATTATGTGCTTCCCATTTGTTAGCTCTGCAACCTTGGGTAAGTGGAAACCTCTCAGTATTTTTCTCATCTGCAAAATGGAGATAATAACAGTACCTTCTCCATAGGGTTATGTATGAGGGTAAACAAAAAGAATACAAAGATTTAATAAGAATAGTAAAAGTATTTAGAATATGCAATGGAGAAAAGACAGCCTGTTCAACAAATGGTGCTGGGAAAACTGGAAATCCATACAACAGAATGAAACTAAACCCCTATCTCTCACCCTGCACAAAAATCAACTCACAATGGATCAAGGACCTCTGAATCAGACCAGAGACCCTTCATCTTATACAAGAAAAAGTAGGTCCAAATCTTCAACTTGTTGGCTTAGGATTAGACTTCCTTAACAGGACTCCCATAGCACAAGAAATAAAAGCAAGAATCAATAACTGCTGGGATAGATTCAAACTAAATAGCTTTCTCTCAGCAAAGGAAACTATCAGCAATGCGAAGAGAGCCTACAGAGTGGGAGAAAATCTTTGCCAATCATACTTCAGATATATATAAAGAATATATAAAGAACTCAAAAAACTCTACACGAAGAATACAAATAACCCAATCAACAAATGGGCTAAGGATATGAACAGACGCTTCACAGATCTACAAGCAATCAACAAACATATGAAAAAATGTTCACCATCTTTAGTAATAAGAGAAATGCAAATCAAAACTACACTAAGATTCCATCTCACCCCAATTAGAATGGCGATTATCAAGAATACAAGCAACAACAGTTGTTGGCAAGGATGTGGGGAAAAAGGTATACTCATACATTGCTGGTGGGGTTGCAAATTAGTGCAGCCACTCTGGAAAGCAGTGTGCAGATTCCTTAGAAAACTTGGAATGGACCCACCATTTGACCCAGCTATCCCACTCCTCGGCCTATACCCAAAGGACTTAAAATCAGCATACTACAGAGATACAGGCACATCAATGTTCATAGCGGCTCAATTCACAATAGCCAGGCTGTGGAACCAACCTATATGTCCTTCAGTTGATGAATGGATAAAGAAACTGTGGTATATATATACAATGGAATATTACTCAGCTATAAAGAATAATAAAATTATGGCATTTGCAGGCAAATGGATGAAATTGGAGAATATCATGCTAAGTGAGATAAGAAAATCTCAAAAATCCAAAAGATGAATGATCTCACTGATAAGCGAATGATGACACATAATGGGGGGTGGGAGGGGGGCAAGAATGGAGGACTGAAGGACTATATACAGGGAAAAGAGGAGTGGGGGGGTGGGGGAAGGGAAAAAATAACAAATGAATCAAACATCATTACCCTATGTAAATGTATGATTACACAAATGGTATGCTGTTACTCCATGTACAAACAGAAACAACATGTATCCCATTTGTTTACAATAAAAATAAATTTTTAAAAAAAGTATTTAGAATAAGTATTAATGTTCAAAAAGTACAACTAATGTTAGTTATTATTTTTATATTAACAGGCAGAATTGAAGTCTCAAAGGGCCTAGGTGATAGGGGTGTAGCTCAGTGGTAGAGCAAGTGTTCAGCATGTGCAAGCCCAAGATTCAATCCCCAGCACCAAAAAACAAAAATAAAAAAAGGCCCTGTGTGTCATGTGAGGCATGTGAAGTTACCTGGAAGTGCAGGGTACAACTGAAAGATTTTTAAGCAGGGAACTAACATGGTCAGATTTGTCCTTTGGAAGGCTCATCCTGGCTACTGCAGAGACTAGACTGAAGAGAAACAAGATTGGCAAAAAGAACTGAGTCAGGAGGAATGTCAACTATTAAGATAGGAAAGCATGGTGACCTAGACCAACAGGACAGCAGTGGAAGAGGAAGAGACAAATGCACCAACCAACAAGACTTGATATTTGCATTAGGATGTAAGATGTCCCCACACACTTACTATAACCCAAATCTAACCTAAAGTTTATTTCTCAAAAAAACTAAGTTTCCTAATTTTTCATCCTGGCTCTGCCATGTTTCTCTCAGTCTACAAATTCTGGAGTCATCATTTACCTGGTTGTGAAGACCAGACCTCTGAATTTTCTGATAGTACTTGACAATTCTCACTGACAACTGGATTCTTGAAATGAAGACAATATCATGCAAAAGAAAATGCCCAAATCTCAGCCCTCATTACCTCTGTTCTATTATATCAGCCTAATTCTCTTTCATCTTCAGTCATCTTCCCACTTCAATCCTGCTTACACTCATGGATCACACACACACTCACACTTTAATAGGTAGGGGCAACTATCTATAATCTCTTGAATTACTTTTAAAGTTAGTTACACTGATTATAATAATTATACACAAAGAGTGTAGTGAAACTTGGAGATGAGAATAACTGATGTATACTCCATCAGAGAAATTGCAATTTCCTCTGTATGTCATTAGTTCAAAATATGACCATATCTTCAAGCAATGAGAAAATGAAATTTTACCTCAGTAGTGCAAATATCTCCTAGTCACTCAGAATTCAACTGGGAACAATGAACATGAACCAGTTCTTCAGCTACAGATCTGAAAAGGAGATCCAACTATCACCCACAGGTTCAAAGAACAGTGCCCATGGTGACCCATTCACTGCCCTCCCCCAACTCTGTTGTGGCAAACAGCATATCTACATGGAACTGTCCCTGCTCCCGGACATATGAAAAAAAAAAAGAAAAAAGAAAACCTGAGAACAGTGCAAATGGGGGAAAGGGACTTAATGTCTTGAAAGAAGAATATCTCTCTGAAAAAAGATTAAGAAAGGTGATTGAGGAAACTGACATCATTGAATAGAATAGAAAACAATATAGCTACTACAAAACTGGAACAGAAAGCTACAAGGGGCAATAAAGAGGAAAATGAGACAACAGGAGGTTAAAAAATAAAAGGCCAGCACGACCTTATCCAAAATCTGACAAGAACATTACGAGAAAAGGAAATTAGAGCTAGAATGTCTTACATATATAGACTTAGGTACACAGATGCAAATGTAAACAGAATATTAGTAAATTAAATATAGTAATACCCAAAATGGGATAACATGATCAAATGAATTTATTGCAGGAACGCAAGGTTTGTTTACTATTTGAAAATAATGTAATCCACTACTTCACAGGGGGAAAAATTTAAAAAATCATATAATCATTTCAAAAGGTACAGAAAAAAAATTTGAAAAAATTCAACATTCATTCATGACAAAAACTTTCAGCAACCTAGGAATGGCAGCAAATTTTCAACCTGATCAAAGGCATCAAAAAAAAAAAAAAAAAAAAAAAATTACAACTTAGCACTTTCCCTGAATTCAGATATAGAAACATTACATCTGTGCTCATTATGCCTATTAGTCATCATATCAGAGGTCTTACCCAAAGAAATGAGGTAAGAAATAAAAGGTATAAAACTTGCAGTGGCACATGCCTGTAATCCCAGCTACTCGCTAGACTGAAACAGTAGGATAGCAAGTTCCAGGCCAGCCTGGGCAACTTAGCAAGACCCTGTCTCAAAGTATGATTTAATTTAAAAAAAAAAAAAAAAAAAAAAAAAAAAAAAAGGAGGGAAGAAGAAGGAGGGAGAGGGAAGAGAAAGAAGGAAGGAAAGAAGAAGAAAAAGAAGAAAAAAGGCTGGGGATATAGCTCAATGGTAGAGCACTTGCCTAGCATGTGTGAGGTTCTGACTTTAATACCTAGTACAACCAAAAAAAAAAAAAAAAGAAAGAAAGATTGTCATTATTCACAGAAAGTATGTTATATTCACAGAAAGCAACAAAGTCTACAAATACATTAGAACTAACAAATTTATCAAGGTTGCTGCTTACAAGGTCAATATATAAACAACTATTGTATTTCTACAAACTAGTAACAATTTTTAAAAATTTTTTTTATTTACTTTTTTTTTTTGTACTGGGGATTAAACCCAGAGACATTTTACCACTGAGCTACATCTACAGTCCTTTAAAAAAAAAAAATTTTTTTTTTCTGAGACAGGATCTTACAAGTTGCTTAGGGCCTTACTAAGTTGCTGATGCCAGCCTCAAACTTTCGATCCTTCCTCTGCTTCCTGAGTCTCTGGGATTACAAGAGTGTGAAACTGCACCCAGTTATGTTAATAACAATTAAAAGATAAAATTTAAAAAGCAATGCCATTTACAGTAGCTTTTAAAATATCAAATAGTATGAATGAAACAAAAAATGTTCAAGACCCTACATTAAAAACTACAAAACACTCCTGAAAGAAATGAGATATGTGAGAGATGCCAACTTTATGGACTAGAAGACTGAATATTAATATCAGCTCTCTACAAATTAATCTAGAGATGCAATGCAATTGCACTCAAAAGTGCAAATTTGCAAGCTGATCCTCAGATTTACATAGTGCTGCAAAGGATTTAGAACAGTCCAAAGGATCTGGTGAACAACAAAAGTGAAGAACTTGTCCTATTAAATATCAAGACTTATTTTAAAGATACAGTAATTAAGATAATGTGATACTGGTATAATGGAAAAGACAAAGTCCAGAGATAGACAAGACACTCAAATGCACAAACCCCTGATTCATAAGAAAGATGCCATGAAAATGAATGAGGAAAGGATGATCTTTTCAAAAAATGGTGCCGAGTCAATTGGACAATCACACAGGAAACAAAGGAATTAATGTCACCCACAACTTAATCATACATAAAATGGATCATATCACAGAAATTTAAAATGTAAAATTCTGTAGAGGAAAACAAAGAGAAGTATATTCATGTCCTTAGGTTAATATTTCTTGAATTTCTTAGAACATATTTAAAAATTTTTTTAAATGTTTGATAAATTAGACTTATTAAAGAACTTTGGGGGCTGGGGTTGTGGCTCAGTGGTAGAGCACCTGCCTAGCATGTGTGAGGCACTGGGTTCGACTCTTAGCACCACATATAAATAAATGCATAAAATAAAGGTCTATCAACATCTAAAAACTTAAAAAAAAAAAAAAAAGGGTATATATATATTTTTCAGTACTGTGGATTGAACCCAGGGCACTCTACCACTAAGCTACATCCCCAGTCTTTACTTTTTATTTGGAGACAGGATCTCACTAAATTTCCCAGACTAGTCTTGAATTTGCAATCCTCCAGCCCAAGCTGCCCAAGTATCTGTGATCACAGGTTTATACTACCAAGCCCAACTAAGAATACTATTTAAAAAAATAAAAATCCAGAGATGGCTCTTTCTTTTCCAGTTTTAGGGGCTTTCTGCACTTTCGGCAGCACTGCAGATATGGCCAAGTCTAAGAACCACACAAAATATAACGAATTCCAAGATGGCACCAATAAGCCCTGATCGTAAAGATATTTTTTAAGGAGGCAGAATGTAAGTTTCTTTTTTTATATATATATTTTTTTAGTTGTAGATGGACACAATACCTTTATTTTATTTATTTATTCTTAATGCGGTACTGAGGATCGAACTCAGTGCCTCACATATATGTGCCAGGTAAGTGCTCTACCACTGAGCCCCAGGATCTAAGTTTCTAAGGACCAGGCCCAGATCTAGGCTGCCAAAGATGCCCAGGCTCCCATAATGGTGGCAAAACAGCTTTCTATCTGCCAACATAAGGAAAGAAATACTTACATGGTCCCTGGGCTGCTCTATACAGGGCTACTGACCTCCCTTGCTATTTTGCATAAATAAGTGAAAAGGGGAAAAATGTTTTTAAAAGAATTTTTTAATCCAAATATGAAAGAAAAGAAATTTAGCATAATTTTAAATTCTGGGTAGATTGTAAGAAAAAAGTTCATTCTCCTTCAAATGGGAAGAAATTATTATTTTAGCACCCTATCTGGTGTAGAGGAATTAAATACTTATATTTAATTATTCATAATAACGTTCAACTTGGAGAGTCAACCTAAGGATAAATGACTGAGATTTGGTTCTAGTCATTGATCAAAATGAAAATGACCTCATTAAAAAAAAAAAAAAAAAGTATACAAGGGCACAGAGGCACATATCTATAATACCAGCAAATCCAGAGGCTAAGGCAAGAGGATTGCAAGTTCAAAACCAGCCTCAGCAACTCAGTAAGATCCTGTCTCAAAACAAAAAATAAAAAAGACTGGAAAGGTAGCTCAGTGGTAAAGCACCCTGGGTTCAATCTCCAGTACCAAAAAGAAAGATAGATAGGTATAGCTTTTACTATAAAGAATAGACAAGAGTGAGCTAGGGTAATATCTCCCCCTTACAAATCGTGGAGTCAAGAGACACTGTTGAAAGTTAATGGAACAATAAAAAAAAATATAAATTAGAGAATGACCATTCTAAGAATTAAAATAATACAAACGTATATAAAAGCCTAGAATGGGGCTAAAGATGTAGTTCAGTGGTAGAGCACGTACATACATGCAAGGCCTTGAATTCTGCCAAAAAAAAAAAAAAAAAAAAAAAAAAAAAAAAACAGCAGCAGCAGCAGCTAGAGACAGTTGCTCTGGAGGCTGAGGCAGGAGAATCTCAAGTTCAAAGTCAGCCTCAGCAAAAGCAAGGCACTAAGCAACTTAGTGAGACCTGTCTCTAAATAAAATACAAAAAAAAAAGGGCTGGGGATGTGTCTCAGTGGTGAAGTACCCCTGAGTTCAACCCCTGGTACCAAAAAAAAAAAAAAAAACTGGACAAAAAAAAAAAAAAAGACAAATACTACAAAGGTACTCATTTTTTAGTTCAGGGACTCAATGGATACTGTCCACAATTAACACAGAAATTTATCTAAGGTTATGAGTGAACCACCAAAAGAACTAAAAATAACACCAGTTAACAGTATCTCCAAATGATGGGACTCAAAGAGCTGGGTAGAGGATTGTTGCTCTTCATCATGGACTCTTAAGAGTTGATTTGTTAATATGTTTATAACTTTAATTAAAATAATTTTTAAAGTCTGCCAGACTCTTTTGATGAAACTATACCAACAAACACTCCCATGTATGGGAATATGAACCAGCATAATCCTTACCAAATGGAATTTGATGAGCTCTAGCAAAATTACATATAAACTTACCCTTTTATCCCAACAATCCTACTTCTAGGAATCCATCTCAATAATATAATGGTAAAATGCAAAAAACACATACATAAGACTATTTGTTACCACACCATCTATGAGACTAGAAGCAACCTAAACATCCATCAGTAGGAGGCTGTTTAAGTCATGATCCATCCATCTAAAAGAGTACTATGCTGTCCTACAAAGAAATAATGATGATCTCTACATATTACAGGATTAATTTTTAAAAATGAGAAAAGTCAAGGGGGTAAAAGCACACAAGAATGCTACCATTTATCTGAAGGCCTAAAAAGAAGAGGTGTGAATATACCTATATATTTCCTTTTTGTTTGGTTTGGTTTTCAGTGGAAGGACAAACGAAAATCTAAAAATAAACTGCTTATCTATGGAGGAGGGAAAGGATAGAGTGAGAGGCTGGGATAAAAGTTAGACTTACAAATATACTTGTAGATTTGGTTTTGAAACAATATAAATATGTTATGTAATTATAAAATGAATCTACTTTGAAAGAACAATTCCAAAAGAGATTTTATATATATATAAATCCATATGTAAATCCATATATATACATATATATATATATCTCCATCCATATGACTCTGGAACAACTGGTCATACCAAAAGGCAAAGGAGCTATTAGAAACTACTGGAATTCAGGCTGGGGCTGCAGTTCAGTGGTAGCACACTTATCTACCATGTGTCAAGGCCCTGAGTTCAATCCCCAGCACCAAAAAAATAAACTAACAAATAAGAAACTACTGGGACCCTAAGGTCTTCCGAAGCTCACTTCAAAAAGTTCTCACTAAACAAAGAGAACAAATTAATCATCAATGAAGATCAAAAAACAGCATATACAATTGAATATATGCTTTTAAAGTGATCTTCTCTCCCAAAAAAGATCAATTAGTCACCTTTGAAAATTACTAGAAAACTAAAAACTAATAAAGGAAATCAAGCATTCACTCTGCCTTTACTAGATGAACTATACTTCAGGGTAATCAAATGTTTGATATGCAAGTTTTCCTTTATACAAGTATTCCAGTTAATATGAAAGAGATGATAGAAACAAAATATTACCATTTTACTATTCCTAATAAATAGATCCAAAAAAGAGATAACCACACATAATGCGCCTCCTGACAGAAGTACCTATTACCACTTTTCAGTATTCTTGCAAAGAAAATGAACTTAAATCTGATCAAGTCACTTAATCTAATTACTAATTTATAGGAACTAAAAGAGATAGAACACACTAAATAAACCATGATGATGTAATGGAAATTACATATGACCAATAATCCATTTCTTTAAAACACAAATTATAGGGTTGGGATTGTGGCTCAGTGATAGAGTGCTTGCCTAGCACGTGTGAGACATTGGGTTCTATTCTGGATACCACATAGAAAAATATATTATGCCCATCTACAACTAAAAATATTTTTTTAAAAAAACATTGCGAGGAGGGAAAAGTATTTATGATATACATATCAACCAACTGCAAAGTATGACCTAATTGATTCAAACAAATTTTATTTTTAAAAATTATAAAACTAAAAACTTTAAACACTGATTAGCTGTTTGGTAATATGAAGGAATTTGTTAATTTCTTAGATATGATAATGTTTTTTATTGTTTTATTTAAAGGAATTTTTTTTAGAGATACATATGGAAATATGTAAGAATGAGATATGCCATCTGGGATTTGCTTCAAAATAATCCAGGATTGGAGAGCAGAGAAGGAAGTTACAATCAATTACCTATAAATGTAACTAGATAAGCCATGAATTAATAAGGGTTGAAACTAGGTGGTGGGTACTTGGGGGCTCAGTATCCTATTTTTTTATAGATGTTTAAATTTTTTCAAAACAAAATGGTTTAAAAATAGTAATTCTAAGCATTACAGAAAAAGAAAGAAAAATTATGTTAAAAAGGTCAAAGAGTGGTACCAACTAAACAAATAAACTGCTGTAAATCTTTTATAAAACTGAAAAAATTTTCCAATGTACATGAGAGGGAAAATTAAAAGTTTTAAAATGTTATAATTCTAATTATTTGCATGCTTATCCTCTCTCTTTTAGTAGACTATGATTTCCTTTCTCCCCAACCAATAAGAGGAATAGTATTTTTCACATATCAGGATCTCAATCCTTCAAATAAATTCAGTAAAATATACTACACATCATCCTAATGTTCTCACTAAAAGGAAGGAGTTTATGCTTAAAAATAAAAAGGGAAGAAATAAAACTACAGCACTATAAAAACAAATAGAAATGCACTCATGCCAGGTGTGTAAGGTAGTACATAGCTGAAACCCCAACATGGAGGGAGGTCTAGGCAGGAGGATCATCAGTTCAAGGACAGCTTCAACAATTTAATGAGACCCTGTCTCAAAATAAAAAATAAAAAGGGCTGGCATGTAGTTCAGTGGTAGAGCATTTCTGGATTCAATCACTAGTCAAAAAAAAAAAAAAACTTTCTTTTGACTTTTTCTTTTTTAAAAAACTTCAGGTTTTAAGAAAACTGCATGCTTCTTCATCCTTTGCAACAATATTCATGATAGCTGCCATTTACCAGTCACAACTCTGCTAAGGATTAGACACAAGATCTCTCTTAATCCTCACAACCACCTTATAAGTAAATTATTTCCTTTTATAAATTTTTTTAAAAATGAGGCTCAAATTGAGAACTCAAAGGGGAATTACATGTAGTTCTCAAGACTCAAAACTTCCAAAACCCACATCCCCCATTCCTAGCTCCTCTCAAGCCCTGGAGTACAAGAACTGACTGCTTGGAATCAAACAGCATCTTCTCTAGATTCATTTCCTTCCTTCCATTTATTCATACAGCCTGGGCAAGATCAATGCAACATCCCTGAAACCTTTCCTGTGGCTAAAGTGAGTTCAAAAGTTGTTTTGTCTTGTTTTGTCTCACTCACTCTCTTTCTAAATCTACTGTGAACAGACTTCCCCTCAGCAACTTGATCCAGCCCACCTTAGTCTTAATTATCTAACAAAACACATTCACTATGGAGCCATTAAAGAGTTCTTCCTTTCTCATTGCATACCAAAACGCCTCCTTCCAGTTCTAATTTTTCACTTGTCCTCAGAAAAGCAAACACACTGCATAACCAGTCCTCACTTTACACATACCCCATTTATAATATAACTTTGCTAAGTTTGGGAGGTCATCTTTGATTCTTCTCTTGCCTTTTACATGTAATTTGTAACCAAGTTTTGTCAATTCTACCTAAAATCTCTCTCAAATCCATCTCTTTTCTTTCTACTGCTAATACCTTACTTTGAGCCTTGATCTTCCACAGTATACATCCGATATGTATCATATAAAACAATGCCTTACTATACTAATACAGACATTAGAAAACATAATTTTTTCCCTTTTTTTTTTTTTTTTTTTTGTGGGTCTGGAGACTGAATTAGGACTTCACACATGCTAGGCACGCATTCTACCACTGAGCTACACCCCCAGTCCCTAAAAGCAAAATTTTAAAAGTTTATACAAAAATAAATGTAAGCTCTAATATATTTTTCTCATGTTCTAATGGATCATCTTGCACAAGCCAGGGATCACTACTCCAAACTACTGCTACCCATGTAATCTACCTAAAAACCCAAATCTGATTGTATTACTTCCCTAACTCAACTATTCAACAGCATCATGTCCCAATGGCACAAACCCACAATCTGTATCCACATATACTATAATATTTCAACTGTATCTAATCTACCTATGACTTTTGCAGGGTTCCCTCTTCCTGGAATATCCTTACTCTTAAGAGCTGCTGATTTGTATTTAACAGAATCTCTAAATGCAAAGTATATTTCTAAATGCCATAACCAGGGCTGGGGTTCTGGCTTAGTGGTAGAGCTCTTGCCTAGCACACATGAGGCACTGGGTTCAATCCACAGCACCACATAAAAATAAACAAAAATAAAGGTTAAAAAAAAAAAAGAATGCTTTAAAAATTTAAAAAAAAAAATAAATGCCATAGCCAATTTACAAATGAGCTCTTAGAGTATCACCTGTCTTTTCAAGAGGAAAATAAATATTTAGTCACGTGTCCCCGGAGATGTGTTCTCACAAATGTGCCCTTAAGGCAGTTTTACTGTGTGAGTATCACAGAGTTTACATACACAAACTAAGACTCCCACACCACTGTTCAGTTTTACCGTCCTGGTTTCAATCTTCCTATCTACCTCATAACCCTCTCCAAGTTGACTGCAGCAGTTAACAGAATGATGGAGTAGTACCAATATATTTCCACAGAAGTCAGAAAAATGCAAGTGGCTGATTCTGGGCACTAATATTGTAGAGTCCAATCTCCAAGGAGAATTTTATTCCTCCATTCCAGGTCTTCCTGCAGATTCCTGTGGGGACTGGAATGCTGGGAAGAGGGCAAGTGGCAATAGAGGGAGAAGGACTGAAGTGGAAATCATATTTCCATTCCTAGTCTCACCACAAAGCAGATATCGGTCATCTGTCCTACAGGACAGGTGTTGCAAGAAATACCAAGTCTGCCCTGCACTTTGGTAATGGGAGCCATGCAAAAAAAAAAAAAAAAAAAAAAAAAAAAAAAAAAAAAAAACACTGGAGCATGTTATGAAGTCAAGGCTGGGTTGGGCATGGCGTGACATGCCAGTAATCCCAACAGCTCAGGAGGCTCAGAGACAAGAGAACCACAAGTTCAAAGCCAGTCTCAGCAACATAGCAAGGCCCAATCACAAAATAAAAAAGGGTTAGGGATGTGGCTCAGTGGTAAAGCATCCCTTGGTCCAATCCTCACTACCAATAAAGAAAAAAGAAAAAGAAAAGAAAAGAAATCGAGTTTGCTTCTCTGTACTTGAAAATAATTAGATGGGTTTGCAACCACTTTCAAGCCATATAACTTCTACTGTTCTTCCTTTGGGACTCCCTCCCTCCTTTCTCCAAGTTTCCCTTTTCCTTCAGTTTGAGTCCCAACATCTTCTAAGAAGCCTGATTAACTGTCTACTCTAGTTTTAGGTTTTCTACACCATCTATTCAAGCCAAAGCAAGGCCACAATGAAATACAACTTTACACAGAGTAGTGCAGCTGCTTTGGAAAACAATTTTAACAATTCCTCAAGATCTTAAACAGTGTAACTACATGATCCTGCAATTCCACTCTTAGGTATATAAGCAAGAGAAGTGAAAACACGTGTCTACACAAAATGTTCAGAGCAGCATTATTCATAACAGTGAAAAACAGGAAACAACCCAAACACCCACAACTGATGAATGGATGAGTACAATGTGGTACATCCAAACAATGGCATATTAATCAGCAATGAAAAGTCAAAAAACACTCATATATGCTACAACACAGATAAGCCTTAAAACAATTATGCTAAGTGAAAGCAGCTAGACACACAAAGGGTTACATGATTCCATTTATATGAAATGCCCAGAACAGGCAAATCTATAGCAACTGAAACTACAGTAGTAATTGACTAGGTTTGGGAGTAATTGACTAGGTTTGTGACCGGTAACAGGTATGGGAGGTTTCTTTCTGGGGTGATTAAAATGCTCTGGAATTGATAGTGGTGGTCAATCACACTTTTGTGAATATACTAAAAGCCATTTACTTTAAAAGAGTGAAAACTGTAATATGTGAATTACATCATAAGATGGTGTTCAGATTACCGTGACGTACAAGGCCCTGCTTTCTCTGACCTCGCCTCAAGTTTCTGCCATAATTCACTACTCAAACCCACTGGCGTACTGTCAGTTCCTGAAACATGCCCAGGGTTCTCTCACCTCGAAGCTTTTGTGTATGCGCTACCCTCTGCATCAAATAAAAAGTCTTGTCCAAACACATGCAGTTGTGCACACCTGAAATCCCAGCAGCTCAGGAGGCTGAGGCAGGGGGATTACAAAGCCAGACTCAGCAAAAGCAAAGTACTAAGAAACTCAGTGAGACCTTGTCTCTAAATAAAATACAAAATAGGGCTGGGGATGTGGCTCAGTGCCCCTGAGTTCAATCCCTAGTACCCAAAAAATCTTGTCCAATCTCCTGATATGACTAATGTCTCTTCATCCTTTAAGTTTCAGTTCAAATGCCATCTCCAGTGAAGCCATTCTTCACCACTCTTTCTAAAGTAGGACAGCCACTTCCATTATTTTCTCTTAGCATCTTGTTTCATTTATAACACACTCACATAGCTTTATGTGAATGCACTCAGTTTATCTGTCAGGTCTACCACACTGTAAGCATCATGAGAGAAGGAATCCATCAGTACAGATCACCATTACAATCTCATCTAACATAATTCCTGGCATTTGAGTACCTAATAAAATGTAACATTCTTACTTTCCTAATATGCCAAATCCTCATATGCTGCTCCCTCCATTGATACCACCGTCATCTTCACCACCTCTACTTTCTGACACCACCTTCACCCATCTCTTCCCTTAGAAACCTTCCTTTCTTCACCACCCTCCTGCAGAGTACAGTCCTTTCCTTCATCACCTGTTCATCATGGCTGCAGTGCCCCCATAGCAATTACCTTCTTATAATTGGGCTTTTTAGTAGGCAAGAGGTCTAGACGTTTTTGTTTTGCATTTATGTCTACTACTTTAGAAACCTTTAAAGCAAAGTCTTTTCTCTTTTGTGACCCTATAACTTAACACACTGCTAGGCACAGTAATGTTACTAATTACAATAACAATGGCTAACACTTATTAAGTGTTTAATATGTGCTTGACACTCTTCTTCTATAGAAGGGGAGTGAATGAATAAATGGACAAATTTCTTGGACTCTAACCGCAAAGAAATCACAGTCCAACAGGGACAGAAGACAGGTAGGTATACAGGTTAATGCAGAATTACACTACAAGGCCAAATCAGTTGCCCTGTTTTGTCCCTAAGCCTTCAAATCTTATCAAGTATGCATGTCTCTGAGACCATAAATATCAGGTCTCTTCAGACTCACTTAAAAACTTCCTTCGATTACTTACAACCCACTTCCTGTACTTGCTGCCTGAAAGCAATTTCTAGGATGTCACCACAAGCAATATTAAACTGCCACAGTTTCCTGCTGTGTGTCTACATTATCAGTTAAATTGCTTCATATTAACCACATTCCAGTCCACCGAGATCACTCAAATACTAAATAAGATTTAAACATACCTGTCAAAGACTGTCAGTTGCCACTGTTCCTTTGATCCCTCTAGAGAAATGTCTGCTGTGGCTTAAGGTTTAAGTTTAGGGTGCTACCTCTATACTGATGACCCTACATTTCTTCTGTCAATTAGACATTTGATTTGAGGCAAGACAACAGTCCTTTATTAAAATAAACATAAACTATACATACACTCTAGTAAAAGGAATGTTTGGCCTAGACCAGGGCAATATGGTTTAAAATTATGAAATATAACAATTCTTTTTCTTCAAAGGTTCAAATAGCAAATTATTCTTTTAACTCCAAGTACATTCAAATCAGTGAACTCAGAGTATTAGTAAAGATCTGCATTAAGAGCCAAGGCTGCTTCTCTGTACTTGAAAACAAGGAGATGGGTTTTTCTCCACTTTCAAGCTGTATAACATCTATTCTTGGGATTCCCTCTTTCCTTCTCCAAGTCTTCCCTTTCCTTCAGTTTAAGTCCCAATCTCTTCTGAGGAGCCTGTCAACTTTGATTTTGTTTTCTACACAATTCATTTGGTTATGCATTTCTTAAACACTTAAATGTATTTCATAAGCTCTTTCTAAACAACCAGGTTTCAGTCACTGAGTTTGACACAGAGAACTCAGACAGATAACAGAGTTTCTGCTCTCAAGCAGTTTGTGTCTAGCTTAGAAGAGAAACGAACTAGATTTGGCACTGACAGTGTTAAATACAAGGAATCAGAAAGGCAGGTAAGGGGCATACAGCCTAGGACTGGGGTAGAGATACAGATGGGTGGTAAGACAATGGGGAACTGGCATCAAGGCAGGTTTCCTAGGGATGACATCTGATCTTAAGCGTTATAGACGTCCTTTCTCTCATTTGAAAAATGTGGTTAATAAACAGCACCACTGGACAGTTGTGGGGATTTGATGAAATGGTTCATGTTAAGCTTACCATAGGGTCTGACATAGATAGTGTGTTCAATCGGTTTTAGCTCAAATCTGATCAAGCACTAAAACTTACTCACATGCTTTAATCACTGACCATATAACAGATACCAGCTACACAATTATACAAAGCATTGTTAATTAACTTTTATTTAAAAAGGGCAACAATGTTAAGTCCTACTCTGCACACTAACAGTCTAATTCCTTGATCATCGAAATTTTCTTCTCCATTGACTCAAACATACCTTTCTCTGACATTTCTGGCATAAAATATGCCATATGTTCTTAATCTTTTGATAAGAAGGTGTATAAGAAAACTAACAATTACCAAGTTGTTAATGTGGGCCTGGCATTTGGGTTGATAGTGCATTTACTATTCATAATGATCCTGCCACCTAGACAAAGTTGACTCCCTTTTGCTTTCAGGGAAACACAGGGTTTTAGGGGTACTCTGTGCAGTTTCATAGTTAGCATGAAAAAGCTGCAAGCTGAACCCAGATCTGGGTCCACACTGTCCTTGTAATGCCACAGGGCATTAGAGGTAAACAAGAGAAAACACAGGCAGTCATTGTGTTCTATTGCTTAGGGGGCCTCAGAGTGTTCTATCTGTCCCCTTCCCATCATCCTATACAAGGGAGTCTACACACTTAGCTTCCCCTACAGGTGAACACCTAGAGCTAAAGTCTGTTCTACCCTGACAGGATGGAATGACATGTAGTAGTCAAAGCCCTATTTTTTCCAACTAGGGCAGTACTTAAGTAGATGGTTTCCTCACCATTTGTCCATCCCTATTCCTGGCTGCAGGCGGAAGTTGTATAATCAACAGTCACTATAAATCACAAGTACTTTTCAAAACTTCTGTTTTCATATTCTCTTTCAGTCTCACCACAAGTTAACGTTTCCCAAGCCACAGGGCAGGCTAGCTTTAAGATCAATAAAGCTATTCTTCATACTAATTTCACGCTTAATACAATTTTATGCCTTAGTAAACTCTCTTGCCCAAGTGCTCAGATATTACATGATGGGTTCTGCAAAACACACAAAACATAATTGAAAAAATGTATATGTCAACATGCTGCTGTTGAGAGCAAGAGAAAGCTAGTCATCTGAACTCCCGCTTGTTGGATTTTAATGCTAGTTCTAACACACACTGCCTCATGTCAGCAAGTTTCTAAACTTTTCTGTAACAAGAAAGGTAAGCATCCTCATGCATACTCTGAGACTCTAAGGTGGCTCTTGAAGTGTTTTAAGTGCTACTGAAATCCAAGTTTACAATTCTTACTTGGAAACAGGAACTAAACTTGGAGTGTCTTCTTAATCCTAGTACTTCAAAAGCTAGTTTTTTTTTTTTTGTTTTGTTTTTTACCTCCCCATTCTCTCAAGCTCTTGTTCAGAACATGATTCTAACTTTTTTCCTCATTTCCACAAAAATAAATAAAACAGTGGGCTCATCTAATGATTCCATGTCATCATTAAAAAAAAAAAAAAAAAATTTTTTTTCTAGTTTCATTTAGCAAATGTCCCAGGGCTGCTGCAGCATATATTAAACATTTTGTAAATGAAAAGCCTGACCACTCAGGGGACTGCAAAGCTGGGCAAGGGTCACTCTGCATGGGCATTACCTGGACATGAGATGCAACGTTTGAATAATTATTAGATTTTGCCCTTGAGGCCCTTTCCTTGAAAACGTCCCAACTACAGTTCTCAAAACGCTAAATAAACACATTCCACAGACTTTCCTATAAGAGGGTTTAAAATGTCCTGTGAAAACTGTTTTACAGAAAAGCATATGCTGTCAACTTTGTTTTTAAATGCCCTTAAACAATTCTATTAGTCATAGAGTAGAAGTGAACATTTGTTAGTGATTAGAGATAAAGCATCTCATATTCTGGGGCTGAGGAAGGGAGAGGCCAGAAAAGAACTTGGCTGGGAGGGGAGATAGAGTCCAAAGCAACACGCCCAAATTGGACCACATAAAAGTTGCACTTTCCAAAGTCAACTTCTATATCTAGAAGAACGGCAACAATGTTTCAGTGGGTTCTGAAATTAGACGTATCAACAATTTCCCAAGAAAACTAAGCCCCCACTGGGGACTCCAGGTGAATGAATGAGTGAGGGAATGTCAGATTGGATTACAGAGCCTTTCCAACTATTATCAAGATCAGGTGCTCAGTTACAACACAGAGGTAGGTATCTTTCTTCATAGCCTTTGGCCCCTGCTGTGTGGAGACTTTTAGAGATAAGAGGCTGAAATAGGAGAGAAGAGCCTCCCCCACCCCACGCCATCCAGACCTTCAATCCACTAGGGGCCCCTCCCTTAAGAACCTCACACGACTTCTGTGGGGGCCCAAAGGCCTCAGGCAGGCAGGCTGCAACCTCTCCCGGACCTGCCAACTCTCGGGGGCGCCCCAAACACACCCATTTGGGGACTTGCTTCCGGAGATTTTCCACTCGCCCTCCTAATACTTGCCTGACCATTTTCAGGGGCCCTGTGTAAATCCGCGGAGGGGGCCACTTTGTAATCTCAGTTGTTCCCGCCCTCAGGTGAGGGACACCTGACCACCCGCGCCCCTCCACCCCGCGCGCACCCCGCCCCCGCGCATCGCCATGGCAACCGACCCCCTCCCCGCGTGACGCCTGCACGCGGGGCGCCCCTAGGGTCCCGGCAACAAGTCCCCCGCGCGGCCCGAGGCCTGCAGCCCTTGCCCGGCCTCGCCGCCCCGCGCCCGGCCCGGCTCCGCCCGGCCGCACTCACTTGATCCTGGAGCCCATGGTCCCCGGGCCTCCTCATGGGCCCGCGGGCCCCGCTCGGCGCTGCGCTGCGCTGCCCGCCCGCCCGCGGCCGACCGGCCTCCCTCTGGCGCTCTCCCCGCCCCTTCCTCCCTTCCCTCAGGCTGAGGCCCGCCCGCTTGAGGTTCGCTCGCTCCCTCGCCGCCGCCGCCGCCTCCCGGGGTTAATGTACTCGCGCCAGCCGGGCGAACGCCATAGTCGCCGGCGCGCGTGCCCGGCGCGCGCCGCCCCCTCCGCCTCTCACACTACCGCCCCCTCCCGCCCGCGCCGCCGCCGCCGCCGCCGCCGCCGCCGCCGCCGCCGCCCGCGAGGACTGCTGGGAAGTGTAGTCCGCTCTCGGGGGGCGGGGCCGCGGGGCCAGGAACCGAGTCTCCGTCTGCGCGCCTCTCGGGGCTCGTGCCTGCGCACACTCGGGTTTCCCGATGCAGGCCCATGGACCTCTGTCGCTCTGCCCTTTCCCAGGACCCTCCACCCACAGACTCCCCCATGAGACTGATCTATCGTGGGGACCCCCGGGGCCACCGGAAAAAACCTTCATCCATGCCTCCCCTGTGGAGTCCTCCCACCCAGTAGCTTTGACATAGAATGTTTCCACCCAGGCCTCGATGAAAACACAAGTTTTCCGTTTGAAACTCCCATCCCTTCCAGTAAATTCCTTCCAGACCCTCTTCTCCCTCACACCATCCACCTTCTCCCAAATGATCCTAGAGAAGGCCTCTTCCTCCTTTCCCAGATCTTTAAGAACTCCACGTGCTGACTGCCCCAGGAAAACTACCTACGGACATTACAGGACCCATAAGGTGGCCCAGCTCTGCCCTACCTACCTTTGAGGACCTCTGCTTCTTTTATCAGCCATTGTGAAGGCTCCAATACAGAAACCTCATGTGACCCCAACAGCCCCTAACAAATTCACTCAAGGCAAATAAAGGTATTTGAGAGCCAGATTGGCAACCTGCTACTACCCCTCCTTCCCCTTTGAGCTCACTTTGACACCCAATTTCATCTCATCTAGGCCAAGAAGGATCATAAAGGAAGCAATAAGTACAACTACCATTAGACAACTATCTTCAGCTCCCGTCTGTGAGGGGCCAGTGAATGCTCTCTTGGAACCAGCCGCAGTATTTCCTGGGCCTGGTAGGTGCCAGTCCTCACGATGCTCCTGAGAGTTTGTCCTCTCCATGAACAAAGGTGAAATAACTAGTAGTTGATGAAGCCAAGGTTAACTTTCAGGCCAATCAATTCCAGACACAAGTGACAGACATAGTCATACTTTAGGATGCCACCTTTGGCCACAAGTCAGAAGACACTATAAGCCTCTGGGGTCACTTTAATATTAGGCTTCTATTTTCTTCATCTTCCTTTTCTCCTCTTTTCTTTTTATTTTTTTCCACTTTCTGAAATACTATTCATCCCTACTGCCATGTTACCTCAAAATTCATGGAGTGTTTCCTCACCCTATTCCCAACCCATAGTCACTATAGAAATTAGTCCTAGTTCCCCAGAGAGGCAGGGAGAAAAGAAAGCTAGACGGGAGAGTAGAAGAGACTTCTCCTCTTGGAATTACCTTCTGGATAAAGATATTTTTTGTCTTGCACCTATGCCTCGGGGTGTTCAAGGTAAAGGGTGAACTTTTTTGAATTAAAAAAAAAAAAAAGTGAAAATGTCCAAACTGAATTCAAAGTCTTTTGCACCCAGACACCAACACCAACTTACAAATACCCCCAGGAGCAAAGCTCTGCTAGACAGGCAGGGACTCTGTGGTGTTTATTCACCTTGTTTCCTATGAACCCACTCCAAGGAACAGTTGTTATCAAGATCTTCCCTGGAATGAACAGCCAGTTCAAAAGCTCTGAGCAGGAGACTATAAATAAAACAAAGTTATTTGGTGGAGGGCAAAGAGCTGGCTGCTTTTCAAAGGAGGTTATAGCCATCCTGGCCACAAAAATGTCTAGGTGCCTGCTGGGTGGTGTGTGTGTGAGTGTGTGTGTGTGTGTGTGTGTGTGTGTGTGTTTGGGAGGAGGAGGAAGAGGGTGGGGGTTATGTGTGTGCCCAGGTGGCCTCTGAGACAGCAGGGTGGTCCAGGGAGAGAGCACAAGCTGGGATTTAGTCTGGCTTCTAATGCTGGCTGCAGTACTGACTAGCAGAGTGATTTTAAGCGAATAATTGAACAATAGCCCTCTTCCGTTTCCTTCTCTGTGAAACGGGTATAGAGGATGGTGAGAAGCTCACGTCATAAGAGAGAGAATATAACATAGGTGGAGAGAATATAATATAGGTATATAGGTGGAATCAGTTTGCCTGTGTTCAAATTTCGCCTCTCTCTTATTACATATGTGACTTTGGGCAAGTTATTTGCTCTCTCTGGGCCTAAGGTGGTTTGTCTGTAAAATGGAAATGATGATAATAATAGGCCTATTTTACTGAGTTGATGTGGAAATAAAATATCTTAATGACACTTTTAAAGTGGTGACAGCATATAGAAAACACTCAAAAATTGATGGCAACTATTATATACAAAACCCTTAGCACAATTTGACATTTATTATTATTTTTGTCTTTCGTATTGCTAGGAATCAAATCCGGGCCCTCTCACTTGCTCTACCACTGAGTTATATGTCTAACCCTGATATTTATTATTAATGGTAATAAGCATAATAAAATGTAGTTCTGTGCTTGGATCTAGGAGATTTGAGTTCCTAGCCCAAAACTCTTGTTTACATTCTGTGTCAGTTAGAATGCAGTTGAACTATAAATGATAGAAGATTGAAATAAAAGAGGCCAAAAAAAAAAAAAATAGAAGTTCGTTTCTCTTTCACATAAGGTGTGGAGATAAACATTTCAGAGCTGTAATGACAATTCCATAATTATCAAAGACCCAAAATTCTATCTTATTGCTTTCCCATCCTACAAATGCAGCTGCCCCTTCATGATCCAGTATGGCTGCTTGAACTCCAGTGCTCTAATCGGCAACCCCGGGCAGCAAGAAGAAAGAAGAACATGTCCCACCCTGACCTCTGACATTGAAGTATATTTCACAGGAGTTGCTCACACCACTCCCACGTTTGTCCCACTGGTCAGAACATAGTCACGCAACCACATTTCACTAGAAAATATGGTCTTTATTCTAGATAATCATGTGCTGAAGGGAGAAGTGGCATTTCCAGGAAAGAAAGGGTGGACAGATACTGCAAAACAGCCAGCTGTCTCAGTCATGCTTGGCTCTGTGACGTAGGGCCAGACACTATCTCTGGTTTTGTACATATCTCTGGGCCTCAGTTTCTCCATAATCGAAGTAAGAGAATCAGGCCAGATTGTTTCTCTCCAAAGTCCTTTACAGTTCTAAAATCCCATAATTCAATGACTCATCTTTTTTGTAAGTCCTTTAAACCTAGATGAATCTTATGCCATTCAAATAAAATGAGACCTCTCTGCCTAGTACATGGTATAATCAATTGTTGCAATTGAAGCCTTCCAGTCAGAAGGGATTTATGAACTTGGCCTTTCTTGATTGTTATCAAAATAGGCCAAGCAGATTAATCAGAAAGAAGTTCCACGGAGTGTGTGACACCACCTAATCTGACAGTTTGATGTTCCTCAGTTTTCAAGCTTGCCTTTGCATTTGGGTTTCCTGCTTAGGATTTAGGGGGCTGTGTTAATGAGGGAGGATAACACCCCCAGACAGCTCTGACGCCCCTAATTATACAGTATAAAGTGGCGAAACACATGGTTTGGGCCAGGCTTCAGTAATCTGTTGTTCTCAATCCACTAAATTGTCATCATATTCTTTTTTTTTTACAGTTAAGATATATATAGTTCATGTACCATAAAATTCACCCACTTTAATGTGTGCATTTCAGTGGTTTTTACTATAGTCACATCGCCGCTACCTAATTCCAGAACAGTTTCATCATGGCAAAAAGAAACCCTGCTCCCATTAGCAGTTGCTCACCTTTCCTCCTATCTCCCCAATCCCTGACAATCATGAACTACTTCCTTTCTCTATGGATTTGCCTTTCCTAGAGATCTTGTATAAGTGAAATCATAAACATGTGACATTTACTTCTGACTTCACTTAGCATGTTTTCAAGGTCCATCCATGTTGTAGCAAGTATGAGTCCTTTATTCTTTTTTTGTTGCCAGATAATACCCCTTTGGATGGCTAGACCACATTGTGTGGATCCACATATTGTTGACGGACATTTGCGTTGTTTTCTCTTTGGAGCTATTATGAGCAATTAATGCTGCTGTGAACATTTGTGTACAAATTTTTGTGTGGACATATGTTTCCAATTCTCTTGGGTGTTGTGGTTATATTCTGCAGAAAGAAGCCACAGCTCATTAATAGGGGCACTGGTTCCCTTCCCCAAGAAAGGAGGGAATTATGTAATTAAATAAGTTTGGGATATGCAGAATCCTAACAAATTAAATAGGTTTCTTATCTGTAGAACTTACTGCCTTTTTTTTTTTTTTTTTTTTTTTTTTTTTTAATTTTGAGACAAGTTCTCACTAAGTTGTCCAGACTGGCCTCAAATAGCCATGCTTGACTCTGTGACCTCCTGTCTCAGCCTCCTGGGTGTCTGGAATCACGGTCTGTGCCACCAAATCAGGCTAACTTATTGCTTTTCATGTTTAACAAAGTGCATTATGGGTCTCCTACAAGGAGAATAGAGATAGGATATACCAATTGCTAGGGGAATGGGCTTGGCAGTCAGGCAGACCCAAGTTGAGCGAGTTTAGAGAACATTAAAACTTTCTGAGTTTATTAAAATTTCTTCTTTAATAAGGAGATGCTAATACTCACCTCCTGAAGATAAAAGGAAATAAAGAATGTAAACATCTTGCTATATATTCAATAAGTAGAAATATCATTCTGCAAAATTATCAAATTGATAAAGACAGCAAACATATCAGGCTTATTCATACCTGGATCTCAACATTGAGTACAGAGCCTGGCATGCAGGCAGTGGCCACTAAATATCATTGAATAAATTAATAAATAAATATAAAACCTTCCCTTTGAGACACCTTTCTTTATAAGAATAAGGCACAAAAGAAGATTTGGAAAAATGTGTTCTAAAATTTGAACTTAGTATATCAAGTTAGTGTGTTCATTCATCTTCTTTTGTATGTGTATATACCTATAATTTTTTAAATTGTGGTAAAATACACAAAGAATACAATTGACTAATCATTGTTAGGTGTACATTTCAGGGACATTTAGAACCTTCACATTGTTGTGCAGCCATCACCACCATCCATTTCTAGAACTTTTTTCATCTTTCCAAACTGAAGCTCTGTACCCATTAAACAATACAATAATTGCCCCTCCCTGCCTTTCTTTCCCTCCCCCCATCCCCTGGCAACATTTGTCTGCTTTATGTCTCCTTGAGTTGGACCACTCTGATATAACCTCAAGTAAGTGGAATCATAAAGTATTTGTTCTTTTGTGATTGGCCTGTTTCACTTAGCATAATGTCTGGAAGGGTCATTCATTTTGAAGCATGTGCAAATGCCCTTCTTTTTAACAGTGAAATAATATTTCTTTGCATACATATATCACATTTTGTCTATCTACTCATCTGTGGATGAATGCTTGGGGTTGTTTTTCCCCAATTCTTGCAGACAATGCTGCTATGAACATGAGTGTACTAATATTTCTTTAGGACTGTGCTTTCAGTTCATTTGCTTACATATCCAGAAGTGAAATTGCAGAATCTTATGGTCATTCTATTTTTAATTCTTTGAGGAACTGCCATCCACGACAGCTGTACCGTTTGTGTTCCTACCGCAGTGCACTCGAGTTCTGATTCACCCATGTCCTCTTCAACATTTGTTATTTTCTTTTTTGTTGTTGTTTTGTAATGTTTTTTGTTTTAGTTTTGGGTACTGGGTATTGAACTCAGGGGCACCATGGAGTCACATCCCCAGCCCTATTTTGTATTTTATTTAGAGACAGGGGCTCACTGAGCTGCCTAGCGCCTTGCCTTTGCTAAGTCTGGCTTTGAACTCACAATCCTCCTGCCTCAGCCTTCTGAGCCACTAGGATTACAGGTATAATCCCACCACGTGCTCGGTTTGTAGGAGTTATTTATATACTCTGAATATTAACCTCTTATTTATGTGATCTGCTTTTACATTTTCTCTCATTCCATAGATTGCCTTTTCTCTCTGTTCGTAGTGTCCTATATGAGAAAAGCTTTTCTTTTTAATTTTGAGGTAGTCCCAATTATTTTCATTTGTTGCCTGTGCCTTTGGTGTCATATCTATGAAATTACTGCCAAATCTAATGTTATGGAGCTTCTCCCCTATTTCCTTCTAAGAATTTTATAGTTTTAGCTCTTACATTCATTTACAATAAATATTTTATATCAGGTATAAGGTGAGAACATTTACCTTTTTTTTTTTCTTTTCTTTTCTTGGTCCTGGGGCTTGAACCCAGTGATGCTTTACCACTGTGCTATACTGCCAACCCTTAGGGTCTCCCTAAGTTACTTAGGGACTTGCTAAGCTGCTTAGTGTCCCACTAAATTGCTGGGGCTGGCCTAGAACTTGAGTCCTCCTGCCTCAGTCTCCTGAGTTGGCAGGATTACAAGCATGTACCACCAAGCCTGACTTCAGTCTTTTCTTGTAGAAGCTAAAAGCATGGGTTTTGGCACTAGACTGCTTGACTGTGTATGTAACCTTGGGAAAAGTGTTAACCTCCCTCTGATTCAGTTTCCTCATTTGTAAAATGGGAAGAATAGTACCTTCCTCAGGGGTCATTGTGAATATTAAATGTGTTAATAAGAGTGGAGCACAAAAATTAGCCATGTGTTTTATAATAACTCAATATTAACTCATAATTATAATAACTCATATTTTCTTCTTAACAATCAACCAATCAATAAAAGCCAAATTCTAAGAACAGGCAGAGACGACTGGTGATGTGAGGCCTTCCTTCCTCTGTATAGCTGCATGCGCTAGTGTCATCTGTGATGCTGGTTTGTAATATAAAGCCCCAGAGTCCATAACCTGGAAATTTTCACTTAGAAGGAAGATCAGGGAATCTGTTTTAACAAGTTTCACACGTGATACAGATCCACAAATGGGGGAACCACTGATTTAAGCTTTACCCAGATGCCCATTAGTGCCATTAGTACCTGAAGGGCTTCAGCAGCCTATCTTCTTTTCTCCGAAGTATCACCAGCCTCCAGCTCTGGATCTGACATCCTGCTACTGGTTCTCTAAGACACATTTAAGTCAGTGCATTTGGTTGGTTGAGCATTGGTAGCACCTAAACCCAAGTTAGGTGTCATCAACAATCCATCCACCTATTTACCAGCTCCTTCCTCTGTGCCAGCTCCTGTGCTTAGGACTCTTTTTCACTCCCAGAGGGGACCCATTTCCTCTCCTGGCCCTGCAGTGTAGCATTCAACAAGCATTTCCTGTGGGTTTACTGTGTGCTTGGTTGCTCCATGCTTGGTGCTGGGGAATGGATATAATAAAAGTGTGTGTGGATTAAACAGTACAGAATCTGGCCTGGTGCATCCCCTTCAGCCACCTTGATTCCTTCTGATGGCTTATGTTGAACACTTTGTAAAAGGACATCTGTGTTCTTGAACTTTCTCCCTGGCCCCTGTCTTTTCCCCTGGTCCTCAAATCTCTGGCCTCTGCTGCTTATGACCTTGCCATTCCTTCCTTTACGTTTCTTTTCTCTTCTCTCAAGTGATAGCAGGGCTGAGGCTGCAACTCAGTGGTAGAGCACTTGCCTAGCGTTGCACAAAGCCCCAGGTTCCACCCCCAGCACTGCAAAACCAAAAACAATCAAGTCAATAGCAAACCATTTCACCAACCACCTCAGATATATGCATTGTCTTCCCAGACAACCTTGACCCTTCTCAACCCATTTTGGATATTAACTCTACTTGTCAGGACTTCTAGAAAAAAAAAATGTGTATGTATACATACATGCACACATGTACACATATAAATTTTTTTTCCTCATTTATTTGGACTACCCATTCTCTTAAGCAGGTAGCCATTTTTGTTTTAGTTGTTAGCAGAAAACTTAGTTGTTTGAATGCTAAAGTTTTAATCTAGTATTTCTCTCACTTGGCAAATCCAGACACACAAAATTAATAACAGTGATGGACTCAGCATCTGAATAGGATTGAGATCCCAGCAATCTGACTTCTTGTCCTGGGGAGAGTTTTTACTGGTCAGCCAAAGTGGTTATGACATTGGGAAGAAATGACAGAGTTTGATGACAGAGTTGTTTTTAATTTGTAAGTAGTTTACTGAGGTTCCCAAAGGAGATCCTGGCTCCTAAAAATAATGATCCAACTCCCTGTGAGGTGTGCCTTCTGCTGGCAAAAGTCAAACCTCTCCAGAAACAGTAGAGGCAGCCTTGACTGGTGGCTAGGGATACTGCCTGCCAGATGTTGAATCCTGGTCCCATTAGAACAAGTTATTTGACCTTAATTTAATGTCTTCACGTGGACATGGAGCTACTGTTAATACTTCATGGGACAGTAATGAAGATAAAATAATTATAGCTGTAGACACTGAGGGCCCAGAGATAATAAATATGTAATAAATGAATAATTATCACAGGTACAATTGGTGACCACTGATTGTATTTTACTCATGCTACCAATCATTTTTTTCTTTTGTTTTTATTTTTATTTATTTTATGCTGAATATTTACACATCATTTGTTTCTTCAGTCTGTCCTGTGAAACCTCCTCTTCTGGGTTAGGAACAATTCATTCCTTTTCAGTGAGGACCATCTCCGTGTGGCATTGGCATCTCATGGACGAGTTAATCTGACTGTGAGCTCTATGAGCACAGGGTTCATCTTGGTTGCTTTGTTCGCCTGGAGAAGTTCAATGGCCAGAGAGTCTACCTCTAAACCCTTTAGCTTAGCCTCACTCTGCATTGTTCAGTCAAAAATCAGCATCCTATGCTCGCTTTGGCAGCACATATACTAAAATCGAAACAATACAGAGAAGATTAGCATGGCCCCTGCGCAAGGATGACATGCAAACTCGTGAAGCGTTCCATATTAAAAAAAAAAAAAAAAAAAATCAGCATCCTTTTGGGACCACCAAGTTTATGTCCAGTAACATTGTTTGGACTGCGCCTATCCCCAGATGTACCATTTTTAAGGCCAGAATGGCACACATTGCTTCTTTAAAGTGACATCTTTCAGATGCTCGGTGAGTTTTCAGAGATGCCTAGCATCAGTGGCCTAGGCAGTTTCACAGGTGCTTTTAAAACTGACCATGAAGATTTGAATCTCCTGATTTTCACGATCGTGTAGGGTTTTCTGGGTCAAGTGAATAGTGAACCATTTCTCACAAATCCCTGCAGGCAGCTTACAGGAAGAGCTATTTTCAATCTTGACACCACCCCTGAAAGGTCCAGAACTGTATACACACTTTGAGAGAGGAGGAGTGATCTGCACACACACACCCTCACCCAGCCTAAAGCGGTAAGAGCTGGGGCTCGTGCTAAGGACAGTCTGAGTTCCAAGCTGCCTCTTCCAAAACAATTTATACCAAGCTCTCCATATTCCCTCTCTTCTCTCTCTCTCCCTCTCTCCCCTCAGCTAAAAATATCCTGAACAGCATCCTCATTAGCTAATATGCATAAATTATGGTTTTTTTTTTCCTTTTTGAACATAATTGGTTCATTCAAAGGAAAGACTTCCACCTACATGAAAGAAGCTGAGCTGCTCAGTGGAGACGCTTCTGAACTCAGCAAAGGTGCTGCTCACGGATGCGGCTCTGCTTCTGAGCTCGTGTCTCACTAGCTGGATGGCAGCAGAACAGAACAGAAAACAAACTCCCTTCATTCACACACACCTGGCACAATGGAGCCAGGGGACTTTGGGCAAGTCTCTTCCTGTTCCCCCCAAGCATCTATCTCCTAGCTGTTAAATCAAGACAGCAGAAGCACTTGCCCTATAGGGCTGTGATGGAGATGAAATGAAATCATCCTCAGGGCCTGACACAGAGTACGTGGTCCCTCAGAAACTGGTCGTCTCCATGAAACAAGCCATGGGCAGGAGGGCAGTGTAGCCTGGTGGTTAAGTGCATAGGATTTGGAGGCAAAAGGCTCATGGTTCAAATCCCAGCATGAACCATGCTCTGCTTCTGTGATAGTTTCTTTTTCTCTCCAGGCCTCAGTTTTCTTGTAGTAAAAAAGAAATAATACATGTAAAGAGTTCAATAATGAATGGTGGCTGCATTTACAGTAAGCCTCTCCAACCAGATCATCTCTCTAATAGCAGTCAGAGTAATTGATTTCTGTTTCTAGGGCAAAACGCACGCAGTCACCATAGAGTGTTCATCTGGGCAAAGAGCTAAAACCAAGCTGCCTGCCCCAACTTCTCCTGCTGGTTATGTGGCCAATGACAGCTTAATGGATTCTTTACCCTTGAATGCTAAGGTGAACATAACTCATGGCATTACAACATGTGACCCTGTCTGTACAGAGGTTAGAATTAGCCATTGCAATTACCCAAACCATTCATGTTTGTCAAATGCAGCCCTATCCATGTGTTTGTGTTGGGGGTGGGGTTTATGTTGTCCTGCATGGTCTGAGGCTAACAAAACAGAATGTG
Source organism: Sciurus vulgaris (assembly GCF_902686455.1). Taxonomy (NCBI): domain Eukaryota; kingdom Metazoa; phylum Chordata; class Mammalia; order Rodentia; family Sciuridae; genus Sciurus; species Sciurus vulgaris. The sequence goes on from NC_136476.1 coordinate 80,143,386, forward strand.
TATTGTGTAGTCAGTTTGTGATGAGAGGACTGTAAATGCTCCTAAGTTTTTGATTTCCAAGGATAAGTCAGTTCCTCTTGAAATGAATAGGTAGATACACACACACTCACACATACACAACTTTGTTGTCATACAGAAACTGGTAAAACATACAACTGTTAGAAAGCTGCATCATCCCGACCAGAAAGGAAAGGAATACCCTCTGTGGGAAGTCCAAACTTTCCTCAACCACATAGTCTAAAGGAGGAAGTGGTGAGTAGCAGCCACAGACACCTCAATTAGATAGCGAGGGAGGAGGACAGAGAGGACTCTGTGAGATAGTGGTGAGACCATGGACTTCAAGAGTCAGACTGGCCTGGGTTCAAGTCCACCATCCTGACTTTGGGCAAGTCTCTTCCTACCTTGGAGCTTCAGTGTCCCCAGCTACGAAGCACACTGCTTGGGGCTATGAGAAAGCAGACAACCATCAGGTAGGACATAAGGCATGGAGCCAGACTCCGGCTGGAGCTGGGCACAAGGTGGCTCTTCTCCCTCAGGAGGAAATCCAGGCTAGGCAGGTGTGCACAGTCCCAGCTCCCATGCAGCACAGGAATGTCCCTTCCAGCCACCCAGAGTCTCCCGAATAGGAAACGCGCGGAAGTGCACGGCTCTCCATCTGGCTAATGTCGGCTTGTGTTTCCTGCTGGAGAGCATCACTTTTTTCACCTCACCTGGTTTGTTTACCCAAACAAGCTGCTCATTAACAACATGAATTGCATTTTCTGCAATTCTGTTGACAGCACAAATGTCTGCAGTCAGCTTGGGAGTTTGGTGGGAACTGTCATAGGATCCCACCGGCCTAGCCAGTGCAGTTTCTGGGGAAAGAAGTCAAGGCCATTCTGGGGTCTGGGGGAGGAGGTTTGGGGGCCAGATGGGGGCCTGCTAGCAATTTCAGCCCAAGGTCTCCAGCTCCTGAGTGGAGACAAGGCTCTGGGCCCTTCTGGGAGAGATGATGTACTGTTTACAAAACCGAGGTAGACAGAAAGGAAATCTCAAGTGTCAAGTCAGGGGTGGGGGGACCCAGACATGAGAGAGTGAATGAAACCCCAGACAGCAATACAGAACTGTGGAGGCCCAGCCCACAGCAGAGACATCTTGAGAGGCGTCCTTCCTGGGCCTAGCAGGAAAGTGTTGCTGCCTTTAGCACCCCCAGCAACAATAGGGGAGAAAAAGTAATCACCCCTCTCCTTGGTTTGTCCCCAGAAAGGTTGAGCTTAACATGGTTTGCCGAAGCTCTGCTCTCTCTTCTCAGTTACTCAAGAAGAAAGGCGAAATTCTTAGTGTATGTGAATTTATTGCCTCCAGAATGCTTTCTGCCCGTTTCCTCATTCACTGTTTCCATTGGAGGCTTTCTAATTGCATAGCATTTGGAGATGGGGAATACGTGAAAATAAACACAACCTCTTACCCTCATGGAGTTTGCAGGCCAGTGGAAGGAATGATTCCAAATAACATGGCGAAAAATCACAACCACCCCAAAGCACAACGAGTTAGAGGAGGGCGAAGTTCAGACACCGAGGAAACATATAAGAGGGGTCCGGACTTCTGGAAGGGACTGTCAGTGGGGTCATAAGGAAAATGAAAGGTCTTTCCTTTCCCATCCCCAGGTTCGTGGCTGAGGCACCTAGAACAAAAAGAAAAGCATACAAATGCAGTATGTGTTTATGTGATACACTCCCTCTGCAAGAAAATGGAAACGTAAAGAAACTGGGAAATGTGGGGATTTTTTTGCTTTTCCTTTAGTTTTGGGGATGGGGTCTTGCTACATTGCCCAGGTTGGTCTGGAACTCAATCAGTGGTCTTCCTGCCTCAGCCTCCCGAGTAGTTGGGAGGACAGGCACATGCCACTGTGTCTGGCTAGTAAATGTGTGGTTTTTATACCTAAGTTTGACAAGGAGCACAGTCATGGAGAAGTGTGACTGGAGGACAAAAGGGGACCATCCAAAACTAATAAACCAGGGGAATGTAGCAAGGCCTGTCTGTGCAGAGTCTTCTTGTGGTTTCTGTTCTCAGAGATAAGGATAGTCCTTCCTTCTGGGCACAGGGAGGTGACCTCTTGGTTGAGGGACTTATTACTTGCCTCAGGGTGAAAGGACAAAGGGGAGGTGAGAGTGACCTTTCTGCTTCTGCTATTTTCTCAAACATCAAGGTGCTATATTTTAGGGCAACATGTCCTGAACCCCATTAGCGTCTTCTAGAAAATATGACTTTGAAACTGATACCCCAGTGAATCAGAGTAATTAATGAAGGGCAAGGTGCCTATGTGTTTGGTTTCAGATTTCAACAGGACACCAAAGAAAGTCTTCGTGTTTCTCTTCTGTCCATGGTTCAGTGTTCATGAAACTGGGAAGCAAAGAGCACCTGCTTTGTTGTTTGAGACAGGTTCCTCGTAGCAGGGACCCAGCCACCACCAAGGTGCCCGGCATCTAATAGAAGTGCAGTGTGCAGGGCTGGGGCTAGGGCTCAGTGGCAGAGCGCTTGGCTAGCATGTGTGAGGCACTGGGTTTGATCTTCAGCAACACATAAAAATAAATGAAGAAAATAAGGCATTGTGTCCATCTACTTTTTTAAAAAGAAGTGCAACGTGCATATTTTTTAATTAAAAAGGAAAAGAACAGGAAGTGGGGGTGGGGACTCCTTGCAGGGAACAGCATGTGCAAAGGCTCAGCCCATCCCTCCCCAGAAGACACTGGAGGCCCAAGGGCCAACAAGTCAAACATCAAGGTGCTTCCTTGCCACAGCATCAAACATTTCTCACTGTGGCTACTTTTCCCACTCCCCTAAGGACTGATTCACTCTGTAGAGCTGCTGGGTTCAACCAGGGGTAGGGAGCTAATAATGGCAGAGACAAATTGAGAGCTAAATCCTTGTCAAGCACTGTTCAAAGCTTGTTTCTTGTACTAACTCATTTCATCCTCACACTCACAAGGAAGACAATTGATCATCTCCTCTCTACAGAAGAAACTGAGGCCCTGAAATATTAAGTGACTGTGGACAATACTAATCATGCCTCTGCCTTCCATTGTCCCTCCCTCCTTGATACTCTCTGGTAGTGGATCAGCAACTGTTGACCCCGTCTAGGCACCAGCCACTGTGCATACATTGTTTCATTTAATCCTCACAAGGACCACCAGGTGGGATGTGGTTCCTGTCCCCATTTTATGGAGAAAAAGCTGAGGCTCAGAAACAAGTGACTCATTCTGCTCTTGTGCATTGGAGACCTCGAACCCAGCAGTACTTGATTCCAAACCCCATGTTCTCCCTCCAAACTCCCAAGTCAGACAAGATTCTAGAGGAAAAGAGTACAGAATCCAGGGCCAAATGCCCAGCTCCTCTTTCCAGTCCCCCATTTGCCCAGTCTCTGCCTCCTGCAACCCTCAGCCAGGTACTACGCCCAGGTGTGGTATGTTCTGAGTGGAAGCACCCCTCTCAAAGCTAGGGAATTTCAGGAAATGCAGGAGAAATTGCATTGAGCCTAGACCTCAATCCCTTCACTTGTAAGTGGAGATAAAAATCCCTACACCCTAGGACTGTTCAGTAGATTGAATTACTTCCTGTCTGTGTAATACTGGGTACATGGAGGTCCCTCAGAAGTCCCTTGCAAGCCAGGCACGGTGGCATAGTCCTGTGATCCCAGTGACTTGGGAGGCCTGAGACAGAAGGGTTGCAAGTGTGAGGTCAACCTCAGCAACTCAGCAAGACCCCGTCTCAAAATACAAAAATAAAAAGACTGAGGATGAGTTCAATGCCCAGTACCAAAAAGAACATGAGGAAAGAAATCCTCTTCTGCTCATTCCTCCCACCTCACTCTTCCCAGGCAACGCTTCTTACTTCCCATGGGTGCCCTTGGTCTGCAGGCAAGGAGGGATGTCCCTTGAGGCTAGAGACATTGCCTTGTGCTCCAGCTTCCTCTGGATATCAAGAGGTGCCGTGTACACCTACGGCCCCATACAAATAATCACTAAGTGCGGTAATAAACTGCCCAGGCTTCATTTGCCGCCAAGCACAACACATTCTGACACATTTACCTAGGAAGGCAAGCCCCCGGCTGCGCAGACAGGGGACTAGTTTTCCAACTGGGCATTTTCTTTGGAAGAACTAACATAGCCTGGTTTTCAGGAGGCTGCATTCCTGTCTCATAAGTACAGAGGCATCCATTGACTGGGGTATAACCTGGACTCAGATGGGACTCAGTGTCCAAGAGAAAGAAGACCCTCAACTCCAACACACACATCAGTTGGAGAGCATCATATAGGTGGGGAAACAGGCCCAGGGATGGGAAAAACAAAGCAACAATAATAGTCTTACCACCTAGCTAGGAACAATGGTAGACATGATCTCAAAAGGAAGTCTTCTTAAGCAGGAGGCAATCAGTCACAAGTTAGAACAATCTAAATTAAACCCAAGCATTCTCAAGATGACTGATGAACATTTTAGAGTTTTTTCAGAAAGTAATATGGTATATATATATATATCAAAAGCCTTTAAAACTTCCATGCTCTTTGATAAAGTTCTCTCCCTTTGGAATCTAACATTAAGTGATCAATAATGTAGAAAAAATAATTGCAACAATTACTTATGTGTCTCAATTTTTTATTGAACATTTACTGTGTGCCAGTCAATGTAGGTATGCCCATGGTTGTTCAGTTCCTTTCCTTCCTCAGGGGGGTAATATGGCAGGATAGAGAGGGCATGGGAATTGGAGAGACTTGAATTTTTCTCTTTTTTAGTTCTTTTTAAATTTTATGTACTTGCTCAATCATTCTACAGACATGTAAATATGTGAACATGGAATTATCATATGACCTGGCAATTACACTTCCACATATTTACCCAAAATAAATAAAAACAGGTACTCAAATACTTATACATAAATGTTCTTAATAGCCAAAAAGCGAAAACACCATGTCCATCAAGAGATGAATGGAAGTCTAGTAGTGATTGCACCTGAAGCCCCAGCCACTCAGGAGGCTAAGGTAGAAGGATCATTTTAGCCCAGGAGTTCAAGGCCAACCTGAGCAAAAAAGTGAGACTGTCATAAATAAATGGAAGAACAAAATACTGTGCATGTATATATATGGACTATTATTTGGCCATAAAAAAGGGATGAAGTACTGATACATACCATAGCATGACTGCACTTCAACTGCATTATGCTATGTGAAAGAAGCCAGACAGGAAAGATCACACATATGAATGTCCAGTATAGGTAAGTTCATAGAGAAAGCAAATTGGTGGTTACTAGGGGCTGTGGGAAGGAAGAATGGGGAACAACTTCTTAATAAGGAGATGTTGGAAGTCTTCTAGAACTAGATAGAGATAGTGACTGCACAACCTTTGGAATGTATTAATGTCACTGAATGGTACACTTTAAAAATGGGCATTTTACCATCCCAAATCCTTTTGATTTTGAGACAGTCTCACTAAGTTGCCAAGTCTGCCTTGAACTTACTATTTTCCTGCCTCAGTCTCCCAAGTTGCTAGGATTATAGTTGTTTATCAATACATGAAGAAAACTGGTTCATTTTATGTAAGGTAAATTTCATCTCATTAAAAAAAAAAACAAAACAAAAAACAAAAAACAAACCCATGTGGTATGCACTTGTTCTAAGCTGAGACAAAATCCGGGGTCTGGCAGTCAACAAATAAACAAGCAAAACAAAACCAAGATCATTTCAGCTTGTGATTCAAACAAAGCAAGGTAAGGAAGTGGCGGGTTGGTTGGGAAGGGCTATTTCAGGTCAGGTGCTCAGGGGAGGGCTCTCTGAAGAGGTGGCATTCAATAAAGATCTAAGGCATGAATACTGTGGGCTTCTGGAGGGGAGATCATTCCAGGCAGAGGAGAGAGCAGCCCACTGGTGCTGAAGCAAGGATGAGATGGACAGATTCTAGCTGAGCAAGGAGGCTGGGGTGGCCTCAGGGAAGCAGAGGGAACGAGGGAGGGCCTGCCGAGGGAGAGTCTGCAGCCTGCCCAGGATGCTTTCTCTGAACTGAGTCTGCATTTGTAAAAATGGAACCAAAGAGGCTGGAGTTGTGGCTCAGTGGTAGAGTGCTTGCCTAGCATGTGTGAAGCACTGGGTTTGATCCTCAGCACCACATAAAAATACATACATAAATTAAATAAAGGTACTGTGTTCATCTACAACTAAAAAAATTTTTTTAAATATTTTTTTAAAAAACAAAATCATGCTGTTACTCCATGTACAAACAGAAACAACATGTATCCCATTTGTTTACAATAAAAAACAAAAAAACAAAAAACGAAATCATATTCCTGATGTTGAAGTTCAGCTGCAAGGATGAGAAAAGATCCCAGGCTTCACCAGCCTGTGAGAACAAGTGCATTAGTTTCCAAGGCACGGTGACTTTGAGTCTTTGCTTTTTTTTTTTTTTCTTTTGCAGTGCTGGAGATTTGAACCCAGAGCCTTAAATGGTTGCAAGGCGAGCACTCTACCAACTGAGCTAGATCCCCAGCCCCACTCTCTGCTTTCTTGATTCAAGAAATCCAGACTTCTGCAGTTCCAAGCTGTTAGTTGTGGGATTCTCCAGGGAGGGGAGTTACTTGCCTGCATCTAAGTGACAGACCTGGACCTTCCCAACTGTCTCATCGGGAAGTCTGAGGCCAACAGGGCCCCACACCTGCACAGAGAGGTACTTCAGGCGGGCCTCGGGTCCTGAAGCTCAGGCCACCATCTAGGGGCCAGTGGAGCTGGAAAGCTGGATGCAGCCTTCAACACCCCAGTGAAGTGAAGAGCGCACACCCCCTGTTATGGGTTGGTGGAGGTGGGTCCCCACAGCAAGGCTATTTGCACGTGGCCTCACAGAATTAGTGTTATACTTGGGTTTTATCAATTCAAGGACACAGCCCTCTGTCCCCTGGGACACACAAACCTGACCAGGACAGTGGGGTCCCAGCACAAGTTTCATTTTGTAAAAGTCTTCCTCACAATTCCCAATGGCGTGGGCCTTCCTCCCTAGCCCTGCAGGGCAACTTTCACAGAATCTCTACCACCCTGAGTAGGTCTTGCCTAGATGTGTCCACCCCATTGGTGACAGGCTTCAGTGTGTGCTGGATGTCCTCCCCTGACTCCCCACGTCTGCTCTTCTTTCCTGGATACTGCTCTGTGCCGCACGAAGCTGAGCACTACTGAGGGCCTCAACTAGACTCTCTCACCCTCGGGCCTCCGGCTTGAGGTCCACCAATCAGAAGCACCGGCCGAAGGGCCGGAGGAGAGGGAGAAGGGCACTACTCCTATCCACTGTGGCTGGTCAGAAGCTGCCTGCTTCCTTCTGTGGCCACACCAGAGCTCGTACTGGTCACACCTGCCTATGATTCTTAATCCAATTCCAATAAAGTCTCCTTCTCCTTCCCTCTCACACCTAAGGGTAACAATGACTCCCTGCTGCTAATCCTGAGGTGCTTCCTCACCCTTAACCCTGTCCACACACAAAATTAGTCCCTTCCTTAAAAACTTTTTTTGTGTGCAGGGAGCTGGGGTAAGGCACTGGAGATTGAATCCAGGGCCCAGCACAGGTTAGGCAAGCACTCTATCACTGGGCTACATCTCCAGCCCTTTTATATTTTTTACTTTGAGGCAGGGTCTCACTAAGTTGCAGAGGCTGGCCTGGAACTTATGATCCTCCTCCTGTCTCAGCCTCCTGAGTTGCTGGGATTACAGGCATGTGCCACTGCACCCGGCTCTAAACTCGCTTTGAATGTCCTGTTTCCAAGCATCTCCTCTGTCCTCCTGGACCCTGGAGTGATGCAGTCTTTCTCCCAGGAGCCCCTCCATTCCCATGCAGGCAGTGGGTGTAGGCAAGCAATGTCACCAACTCAACCCCCTTTCCAGTCCAGATAGCAGTCTTGTTACTTGTTACTTGTAGGAATGAAGAGTGAGCTCTTCCAGAACCAGGTTAGAGATGAAGAAAGGCTAAGAATAGGCATTGGAGAGCCATCTGAGGGGTGCTCCCTACCAGGCAAGCAGAGCTTTGGAACAGTGACGAGTTTGGTTATGACTGGTGAAGCAGGGCTGGGTTCCAGCTAACAGACGTCAGTCTGGCTCCTTGATCCCAAGGTTCCAACCTACACTGACATCCTGGAATGGGGTGGGGGTGGGGGCTAGAATCCAGCTAAAAATCTGGATCTGATGGGGCGGGGTGGAGGGGAGAAAAGATGGGTTACTAGAAAGTTGAAAAGTCTCAAATTGAATAGTTCGATTTCTTTCAACTTTTCACAGAAGAAAAGAAGCAAAGGTGAGATGTTTATTTTCAAAGCAAGCAACATATTTCTTATGACAATATCTCCACTTAATGGCCCTGTCGTGTCTAATAACTTAGGAGATAAAATACGTTTCTTTGATCTGAGCTAGTCAAGAAGAATGACAGCTGGCAGTCTGCACAAAAATTTAGTGCCTTGTCTAATTATGTTGACTTCTCATTACTGGGAAGTCTCGCAACCAGTAGAGGATTTTTTTTTTTTTAACTTTATCAAATTGTTAACCATTTCCTGCCTTCCCCGCTGCAACACTCACTTGCAGTAGTTATGCCCATCTGAACCTGATAAATCACCTGGGCTGATTTTTAATCCGTTTGTGATTTTCATCCAGGCAGCAGGGATTATGGAACACTTGTGATTCATCAGGGTTTATATTAAGGAGTGGAAAATAAAAATGTACCAGTCTCTGTCCCTGCAGAGAAGGATCAGTATCCAGTAGGAGGGAGGTGCATACAAACAGCTGTGCTACTATGAGGACTGTATTAGGATCTTGGAATCTTGGAGATGTCACTATCTCTCTTTGAGCCTCACTTTCCCCAAACGCAAAAGCAGGTGCCATTTCGCCAAATGGCTGTGGTTGGCAAACCTGAGAAGCTATTAGGTTCACCTTGGTTAACTACAGGTCTTGGTTAACTACAGGTTGCTGAACTCCCGAGTATGATTCAGTAGATCTGGGATGATTCCTGAGAATCTGCATCTCAACAATCTCCCAGGGGATGCTGATGCTGTAGAGGGACTGCACTGAGAAGCTGCCTTGTATTTTGATGGTGAGGGTGTGTAAGTTCAGATAGTTCCTGTCTGGGCTCTGCTCAATAAGCTCCCCATATAAACCAGAGACCTATGAGCCTATTGGGCTGGGTGGGACAGAGGCTTCCCAGAGGAGGTGGTTTAACAAGGGCAGCCTGAAGGAAGTAGACTGCACATCTCATCTGAGGGCTAGCCAGCCCTTTCCTCTGCTGAGGAAGACGGTTCAGCATGTCCCCCTTGGGGCAGGGGCTTTCAAACCGTGTACTGTGACTCCCTGGAGGAATGGTATTTCACATCACAACCCTGAATTCATACGTGCATGTGTTCTAATGAAAACATGAAACAACCTGTTCCTTATCCTCGGTGATGTGTTCTAAGACCTTCTGTGTATTTGGCTTTAAACGTATTGATTACACAACTCATTGATATTAGCTAACTTACATAGATTCTGTAATAGAGTACACACAGCACGCATATAAGTCTGATTTAGAGAGGCATTTACATTAGAATTGGGGCTGGGGAGGGAAGAGGCAGGAACGTTTTTTTATAATGGTCAACCATGTGAGGTGCTTGCTCAATTACAAAATCAAACTGAACTCTAGATGAAGAGATTAAAACACACACACACACATTTGTGCGTTTGACTCGCGTAATCCTCATACCAACTCTCTGAAATTTTTCTCATATAATCTTCATCCTGTCTGTCTGAAACTGCCATCATCTTTATCCCCATTATACTGATGAAGTTAAGGGAACTGCCTAAGGTCAGACAGTCAGTAGGTGGTGGGCTGGGCTCAAGCCTAAACACCCAGCCCTGGGGCTGGTGCCACCAGCTGCTCTGGCACACTGCCTTTCTGTGCCAAAGGCACAGACTAGAAATCTCTCCCAGGAGAACCTGCTAGAGGCCCATCCACCGGGTCAACAAGTGACAGTTCTCTGAGTCCTACATGTTGGGAAGATCTAAAAAAAGTGATTAGTTTCTTACTGGAGTACATGCAAATTAGCTAGTTAGTTCCTTCACTTGTGTACATACTTCACATATGGTCATTACCACCTGCTCTCTGCCCAGCCTTGTGCTGCAGCAGCCTTGCCTGGGCCAGACTTCCAGGGCTTGGGGGCCCAGGTAGGATCAGTTTTGCATGCACCTAACTAGATCCCTCATCTTTCCCCTGAAACCATAAACAACAGAACCCTTTCTATTTCTTTTTCTCACAGTGTGGACACATAAAATGCCAGGCAAACAGGGAGATTTGCGTGGCGAATAAGGCCCCAAAATCACTGTCCGGTTTGGTTGCAGCAGCTCCGCTATATGCCCTGGGTCGAGGGAGCTGCCAGGAAACCCAAGTGAAGCAAATTCTGACCCTGTCTTTGGCCCTCGTCCTTCTGATTCCCAGCCTGCAATGGGCTCTGCAGCTAGGGAACAGCCAGTCTAGTTGGACCCTGCGGAGAACCTCTTCTGCCAGCATCTAAGCCAGAGCTTAGCTTGATTCCTTCACACGACTCCCCAGGTGCACCTTCGCCAGCCCAAGTCTCTTCCGACTGAACAGATTACCTGGGCTTGCTCTGTGGTTCCAGTAGATCACGCTGAGTCCGTACTCTAAAGCTGTAAAGCCAGTTCTCTCCGCTTTCGTCGTCCCCCACTCGGGCTGCTTATTCTCTTTGTGCTGATCTTATTCAGAACATTGGATTTCTTTCTGATAATTTCTTCATGAATGGTAAAGTCTAGGGCTTTAAGTCAGACAGACCTGGACTTGAATTCTAACTCTACTACCTACTGGCTATGTGTCCTTGGCCAGTGACATCATCACCTGAACCTCACTCTTCTCAAGGGGAAATAGAGACAAAAGAATGCACGTGAAGATCAGTAGAGGGGCCAAGGAGGTAGCTCAGTGGTAGCATGCAGGGGGCCCTAGGTTCCATCCCCAGCAACGAAATAAATAATAAATAAAATCAGGAGAGGCTGAGGAGACATAAAGACTAAATGCAATGTCACAACCAGGATTGAATCACAGGACAGGAAAAGGACATTAGTGGAAAAATGGATTCAATATAAATAAAGTATGTAGTTTAATTATAATTATCATGCCAATTAATTTCTTTTGACAAATGTACTTTGGTTATTATACCAGGTCTAACCTTAGAGAAAACTGGGTGAAGGCTACACAGGAGCTCTTTGTGCTATCTTTGCAACTTTTCTGTAAACCTAAAATTATTGCAAAATAAGAAGTTGAAAAAAAAAAAGAAAGAAAGAAAAACAAGGAAGCATGTAAAACTCTGAGCTCAGCTCAGTATCTGGACCCAGTAAATTCTTGAAAAATGTGTTGTTATTTCCATCACGATCATGGCCTCCTTTATTTCTCTCAAAAACCCCAAAAGGTAGTTGTCAGCCCTCTGTTGCAGATTTAGAAACTGAGACACAGAGAAGTAGAATACCTGCAGGTCACACAGGTAGGTAGTAGCAGAGCCCAAATTCAAACCCAGCTACTGTAGCTCTGATATTGATTCTCTTAGCCTTTGCTTCCTCTGCTTCAGTGCTATCATTATCACTATATAAAATATAATTTAAAAATAAGGAGGAGAGGGACAGAAGGGTGTAGAAAAAAACACAGAGTTTAGATCCAGAAAGACTTGAGTTCAAGAACTACCTCTGCTGTGGACCCTGGGCAAGTTATTAACCTCTCTGAGACTGAGATCCTTTATCATTAACACAGAAATGAACTCATGCATAACTGACATGGTAAAGGAACAGATGCATAATTCTTCTTCCACCATGTATTTGATCACCTCATTTGACAGCTACCTTGCTGCAGGAGCACAGCCCAGGGGAACAAGTTGGGGCTCTTACCTGGTTCTCAGCTCCCCCTGCCCTATATTCATTGCACAGCCCTGAACAAGTTGCTTTGCATCTCTGAACTGAGCATCAGGTTGTTCAAGGAAACAACTGAAGATAAAAGTCCCTGCCTCAGGAGATTGTTGAGGGCATGAAAGGATACACCTGAAAAACTCTCAGTATGATACCTGGCATGTGGTAAATGCCCAATGAATGGCAGATATCACTCAACAAATATTTTTTAATGTCTCCCCTTTTATGCACACAGGAGGGTTGTACCTCTTGGCCCCCTAGTGATTGGAAAGGTCATGACATGTTCTGGTCCACAAGTTATAATAAAAAAGTGGCACGTGTCACTTGTAGGCTAGAAGACTTAAATATCACTGGGAGACCATCCAAATTCCTCTATCCCATTGGACACAGTAACCATAAACAAGATGGTGGTTGCTCCCCCAGTCTGAGTCTATTTGTGATCACAACAAACAGCATCCCCCTGTTAACTCATGATGGACATGAACCATAAGTGAGAAGTAAACCGTTTTGTGTGTTAAACCGCTGAAATTACAGGTTGCTTTATTATTGTAGCAAAAGTTTGCTTACTTCGTCTGACCTGTATAGCAGTTATATTTAACAACTATTATAAATTTTACCTCCTATGGTTCTAAAAAGGAAGTTAAGTGACATGTTCATCATTCCAACAAGGCTGTGGTTTATCTCCATTTTATAAATGCAGACAATGAGGTCAAGAACACTTATCCAAGGTCACACCATGGGAATGTAACTGAGCTTGGAGTTGAACTTGGCTCCAAATCTCCAAATTTGCCTGTTTATAGCATGGTTCCCAGCCACAAGCTGTACCATTTAAGATGAGGTCAGGTTGGGAAGTTGGATCCTTGAGAGATTTCTGGGAGGGGAACTGTGTGCTAAGAGAAGTGGTGACAAAATTGAACTTACTTTGTTCTCTTTCCATCTCTGCCTCTCACATCTTGCTTTGCTTTTTCATAATTTTAATATCTGAAACCTCACACCCACCATGTTAAGTGATGTGAATGTTTTCAGGAAACATGTGCTGGGCATATGATCTCGGCTTAAGTGCTAGTGCTTTGGAATATCCATATTTTTTCAACCAGAGAGACGCTTCTCTGCCCTGCAGCTCCATTGGGTGTTGTGTCTTCCCAGGGAGGTTATTTTAGAGTCTTATTCAAGTGCTGCATCTTATTCTTCCCGTGGTCCCAAGTAAGTTACTTATCTATGCAAGTTTCATCTGTGAGGTGGAAGCATAAAACCTACATCCCGCGTCTAACTCAAAAGACAGTCAGAGGTGAAAAACCATTTTACAAACCCTGTGGAGTACTATATTAGCAAATATCTAACACTTCACTTATGCGTCCAACGGCAGACATTTATTGAGCACCTACTGGATTCTATGCTGGGGGCTGGAGATAAGAAGTGAATGTGATACTGTGCATGCCCTCAAGGAGGCAGTATGCTGTCATGGTTAAGAGCCCAGGCAGTAGAGTCAGAAAAATCTGGGTTCCATTCTGTCTTCTGGCACTTGTTTGCGCTCTGGGTCTTTTTCCTTCAATTGTATAATGATGGTGGTATGAATATTTACATCGAAGCACAGTTGTAAGGTTTGATGGAGATGATGCTTGGAAAGTGCAGTGCCTGATGGGTGGTAAACATCAAACGGGCCATTGGGATTCACCTGCATTCAAGAACAGAGTAGGAGCTCTGTAAATGCTTGTTGAAAGAAAGGGTGGAAAGATGTGAATGAATGAGTGGAGGTCCTGGTTTCCGGGAGGGATCTCGCCAGATTGACCTTAAAAGGAGTTAAGGTGAGGCTCCTGCGCTTAGACCTAGGGAAAGTCTCCCCAGGCTTGAGCCCTCCAACTGCAGAAGAAACCCAGGGGTCAGAAGCCCTGGAAGCCACCAGGACATTTTTGACCGTACCATGGTGGGAAAAACAAAAACAAAAACAAAAACGCAACACACTTCCAGCCAGCACTCCCCAAGTGGGCAAGCAAGTGTTAACATGAGCAGAAGTGAGAAACGAACATATGGAATGCCAATGGAACGCAGAACATGGGAGCAAACGACTCCATGGCACAGGGGCAGCCACACTCCAGCTATAGTGCTCCACTGGGCTGCTTCCTTCTCTCTCTGCTTACACTGGGACTTACTGCAGGTTCCAGTTTTAGAAAACAAGCTTCCAGGTGGTGAGTATAGCTCAGTGACCTAGTGTGTGCTTAGCCTGTGTGAGGCCCTGGGTTCAATCCCCAGCACCAAAACATAAAAATAAATAAATAAAAACAGCTTCTATCCAAGGTCTAAGGGTAAGGCCACCTGTTGGTGACCAGGACCAGGTAGATCCATGTTTGAATCCTGGCATATCACCTTCCCTCTGAAAGATCATGGCAAGACATGTCACCCCTCTGAACTTGGAGTCCTTCTTTGTCAAGTGGGGATGATTCCCTAATGGAGTTGTTATTATTCCCAGTCCCCAGCTGACAGATCGGGAAACCCAGGCCCAAAGCGACAACAGAACTTGCCCATTGCTGGGCAGGAGTTGAGTTCACATCTGACCTGTGTCCCTCTGACACCAGCACGCATACTTTTTCCACTCTGCCGTTAGAAGATCCTTGGCTCCTACTGCCTCCACTTCAAATACCTCTAAATCTGGGAAGACATGGGGTGGGGGGAAGGGAAGAAACCCAATTTTAAAAACCAATTTGAATAATTAAATTTGGCAGCAAAAAGCTCAGTACCGGAAACACATTTCACCACCCCATTGCTGAATCTGTTTAATGTATTTTGAACCAGCTTAGCTCAGCTAGTTAGGGAATAGAGCAGGAGTTTAAATTTTAAAACTAGCAGCAAGGAGTCACATGTCTCTGTGTTGTTCAAGGAAGTCTGTGCTAAGCCTTTGCTTCCCACAAGAGTCGCCGGGAGGTCACCCTCACCTCTGAACTCATCCGGGGTCCTTGGAAGTCAAGAACAGCAGAGAGAAGGCAGGAAGGCAGAGAAGGTTTGAAGAAAGCTTTGCGTCTCCAGCCATTTATTTCCATAACAAGCACTTTTCATCTTCAAAGCCCTTTACAAGCCATAATTAATCTTCACAACACCTTAGCGAGCTGGGTGCACAGCATTACCCATGTTTTATAGGCTGAGGTGGCCCAGGGAAGGCTTTTGGACAGTGAGTGACCCTGGACACCCACCTTAAAGGGAACAATTAGGCCTCCCCACCTCGGCCTGGTGGGCCAGTCTCATTTTTCCCAATCCCAAGCATGGCTTCAGAAAGCATTTCCTGAAGTGAAGGAAGGCAGGTAGAGGGAGAAGGACTTGGTGCACATGCAGATTGCAAGCCCTGGAATTATTGTCATTTAAATATATTTGACTGTTGAAATTATAAATTGTTAATTTTATTTAAATAATGGCAAATAAGGACAACTCACATTTGTATCTACATATTTAGCATTTCCAAGCCTCTCTTCTATGCAGAATCTCAAATGATCCTTAAAATAGTTGTTTTGTTCCTCACATATTTATTGAGCACCTACTTTGTGCCAGCCTGGGGACAGAATAGCAAAGAAGGCAGATATGGGTCTGCTCTCACTGGACTGCAATGTAGCAAGAAGTCCCTGCTGAGAAGAAAAAGTTGTTATTATTCCCCATACCCTATCTTTTTTTAAACAGATGTTGGAGCAGAGGTTTAAGACCACAGAGAGAACAGGTGGCAGAAATGGAACTCAATTCCACATTCCCTTGATGGTGCACCTTATGTTCCAGCCAAGTACAAGATGTTCGCTGCAGCATTGTTTAAAATGACAAGAACTGGAAGCAGACCTGTATGTTCATCGGTAGGGAAATGGATGAGTAAAATATGGGGAAATGCATGAGATGAAATAGTGCACCAATCAAAGGGAATGACTTCCTTCTACTTACAACATCAAAGGTAAGAAGAATTAGATGTAGAACATGACATCACTTCCACAAATGTTTAAAAGCACACTCAAAGTGACGCTAATGCTGTATTTACATATTGTGAATAAAGATATAGACAATGGATTGGAAGGCCACACGTTTGATAGACACAGTAGATACCTTGGGGGTAGGGTCAGGTTATGGATTATGTGGGAGACCAAAAGCCCTGGGGGAGCCACGCAGGCTGGAGACAGTGTGGAGCCACAAGCCATAAACCAAGGACCTGGTTGATAGACTCAATTCACGGATGTGCCTTCCCAGGGCCTCTCTAAAACGAACAACACCACAACACACACACATCCTCTGCTCTTTTACAGGCTGTGTTCTCTCCCTTCAATCTCAGTGTTGAAATTGCCTGTCGAACTTGAACCAGCCAAAAAATCTAAATGAAAAACAGGAATAAAAAGAGCAAAATTTGAAACCAACTCGAGAAGTGAACAGTGTCTGTTTGGGCTGCACATGGGTGCTGTCGAATGCGTGTGACAGCCGTCGTGGAGCGGAGACCGGGAGCAGCTGAGCCGTGAGCCCTTCCGCGGCCAGGCCCGACTCTTGGGCCAGCTCAGCCATGATGCCACAGGAGCCGAGGGACAGCAGCAGGAATTGTGGTTGGAGGTTGCCCACAGAACCTTGTTTACCGACTCCTCAAAGCCATACTTGCCTGCTTCCTTGTTGGTTTCCTGCCACGACATGATCGATTCTTACAGATACATTTTTCTAGAAGTTGAGTTGTGCCAGGCAAACCATGCCAAAGCAGCCTCATTTCCATGTGTGGTCTGGGTGGATTGGGGGGAGGCTGTAGGCAGAGCGATTCTGGATTTCAGCAAGGCACTTGGAAGAGTACCTAGCCCACCTGGGCCTCCCTGAAACACACCTGACCTTGTCTTTCCCCTGCTAGAACCTACGGCTCCGTATTGCCTGCAGGATGGACTGGCAACTCCTCAGCTGTACATGTAAGGCCTCAGTGATCCAGTCTCTGTAAAACCTCCCAGCTTCCTCGCTCCTCCAGCTATACAACTCTGAAATTCAGTCCTTGGTTTCCTCCTCCCCCTCCCCCCTCCTTCTTCTTCCTCTTTCTCCTCTTCTCTTCTTTTCCTCCTTTTGTAGTGCTAGGGATTAAACCCACACCCTCAAGCACCCTAAGAAAGTACTCTGCCATTCCCTGTCCTTTTTCTTTTCGTTTTTCTTTATCTTTTTTTCCCCCATTTTTATTCTCTTAAATTCTGCACAGACTGCACAGACTGTTGCAGCCAACCAAAATGCTCCTACCTGTCAGGTTCAAGACTCAGTTGGACTACCTCCTCTACACAGAACTTCCCCTCCTCCTGCCCTCCAACCAGGAAGAAAAGACACACAGACTGAATGATTCCTATGGACAAGTGCCGAAGACAGTAGCTTAGGGCTAGATTTGCCCTGAAATTCAGAATTTTTCAGAGTTTATAAAAGATATAAATTTTATAGACCATATTTTATAAAAGAGCTTGAGCAGAACATGAAGCAGTTCCTCACAATTAAACTCACTAATGATTCTCCAGGAAAGGTATGATTAGTCACACACTGAATGAAGATTATAAATAGTTTCACATCAGGTCAGGTGAGGTTTTGCCTCTGAAGGAAATGTTGGTGATGTTTTTATAAGGAGTTTAGGTTTTTGATTTGTTTTTTCTTTTTGTGCACACATGTGGTGCTGGGGATTAAACTCAGGGCCTTGTGCATGCTGGGCAAGTGCCACATCTCCAGCCCTAGGGTTCTGAAATTGTAGACCCGTATTATTATTATTATTATTATTATTAAGTCCATCCTTTGTTCTACTGAGGTCATAATAGCAACAATCCTTAGGACTAATACTACTATCCAGTAGTATTATGCAAAGAATTAGCATAAATGAGCCCATTCTTATGCTGCCATAAGGCAAAAAGCAGTTCATCAACTTGCCCAGTAAGTGGGAGAGCTGGAACTTGAACATGTAGCTTTTCCACACTGGCAGCCATGGCCCTATTCTACAGTTCCACACTGCAATTTACATATCAAAGAACTTACTTACCTCTTTTGGCTGCAATTTACTCTTCTCTTTTTTGTGGGGGGGTACTGGGTATTGAACTCAGGGGCACTGGAACACTAAGCCACATCCCCAGCCCTATTTTGTATTTTATTTAGAGACAGGGTCTCACTGAGTTACTTAGGGCCTCACTAAGTTGCTGAGGCTGGCTTTGAACTCTCGATCTTCCCGCCTCAACCTCCCGAGCTGCTGGGGATTACAGGTGTACGCCAACATGCGGCCTGACTTGCAATTCGTTCTTTATGAATTGAGCTATGAGCTCCCCAACCATGGGAACTGAAGTTGATTCACCTCTGCCTATGAATGAACAAATGAAATCATGTGCACAAGGTGGTGATGGGACAGTCATGGCTGATTGCATCCCATGTCAATGGGTGTACTGATACCTCCACATGTCCAGGCGCCAACACTGATTACCAACATGCCTGCCTGCTAAGGGTTCTGGAGTCAGGCAAAGAAATCAATCCAGGTCCCCTGCTCTCAGGGATTCACAGTCTAGGAGAAGAGAGATGATCGGTCTCCATGCCACGATAACACAACGTTAAGATAAATGAGAGAATATCTGCATAGTGCTTGGGAACAGGAGGGAGGAGAGTTGATCACCTGGAGATCATAGAGTGTTTTGTGGATAAATCCATCAGTCCTTATTGTGGAACACTATCCCAAAATTTAGCAGCTTAAAATAATAGGCAAGTATGTGCCAGTCAGGTGGTTCTGCTGATCCGGGCCTGGTTGGCTGACCTGTTCTAGGCTTGCTGATGTATCTGCAGTCAACTCGTGGATGGGAGGGAGCTGGCTCATTTAGGATGGTGTTGACTGGACAGGCTAGCAGTTCTCCATGTCGATGACTCCTCCTTCAGCAAATGGCCAAGGCTATTCATGTGGCAAGGAGTGGGGGAAGAGGGGAATAGAGACTATGGAAGTATGTAAGCAACTTGAGGCCTGAATTCCCACCTCACAGGTCAGTTGGGAGGACTAACTGAGCTGGTGTCGAAAAGGTCTGAGGCACACAATCGGACCACAGTGGACATAAGGGTCATGATGACCCTTGGCAAGAAGGTTATTTTTATCTTCTTTTTTGGAGAAATATAACAAGTTTATAGATTGGAAGATTCAATATTATAAACATCAATTTTCTCCAAATTAGCCTATTAATTAAATGAAATCACAATCAAAATATAATAGTTTAAGTTATTGATTCTCAAGTGTATATGGAATTGGAAAGGGCAAAGAAATATGAGACCCTTTTTCTTTTTTTTAAAATCAGGGTAAAACATATACACATACAAAGTACTATCGTCTTTTTTTTTTTCACGCTGAAGATGAACGTGAAGCCTCAAACACAGCTTGACTCTACCACTTAGCTATGTCCCCGGCCGCTGGAACCATATATATTTTTTTGTACTGAGGATTGACTCCAAGGGTGCTTAACCCTGAGCCACATCCCCAGCCCTATTTTGTATTTTATTTAGAGACGGGGTCTCACTGAATTGCTTAGGTCCTTGCTTTTGCTGAGGCTGGCTTTGAACTCAAGATCCTCCTGCCTCAGCCTCCCAGATCTCTGGGATCTCAGGTGTGCACCACTGCGCCCTACTCCCTATAACCATTTCTAAGTGTGTAGTTTGGTGACACTTAAATACATTCACAATGCTGCGTAACCAAGTTCCACAGCCTTTCCATCTTACAAAACTGCAACTCTATACTAACGAAGTAATAGCTCTCCATTTCTCTCTTCCTCCCAACCCTTACCAGCAAGCACAATTCTGCTTTCTGTGTCTCTAAACTTGAGCCCTCTGGAAAGCTTGTGTGAGTAGAATCATATGGTCTTTGTCTTTTTTGTGGCTGGTTATTGCACTGAGCTTGAGGCCCTCAAGTTTCACTTATGTTGAAGCATGTGCTAGAATTTCCTACCTTTTTTTTTTTTTTTTTTTTTCTCCAGTGCTGGGGACTGAACCCAGGGCCTTGTGCTTGTGAGGCAAGTACTCCACCAACTGAGCTATCTCCCCAGTCCCAAGAATTTCCTTCCTTTTAAGGCTGAATAATATTCTATTGTATGTGTACACCACATTCTGTTTATTCATTCATCTCTCCACCTTTAGATTATTGTAAAGAGTGATGCTGTGAACGTGGGTACACCAATATCTCTTCAGGAGCCTACTTTCAGTTCATTTGATTATGTACCCCAAAGTGGATCACATGGTAATTCTAAGGTTTTTGAGGACCTGCCATACTATTTTGCATACAGCTATACCACTGTGCATTCTTTTTATCAGGGCACCAAAGTTCCGATTTCTCCACATTCTCATTGACACTTTTTATTCTCTGTTTTTCGATAGCTGCCATTGTAATGGGTGGGAGGCGCTGTCTCATTATGGTTTTGATTTGCATTTCCCTAACGATTAGTGATGTTGAACATCTTTTCTTGTGTTTGTTGGCCACTTGTATATCTTCTTTGGAGAAATGTTTATTCAATTTCTTTGCTCAATTTTAAATCAGGTTGACTTTTTTTTTCTAAACTATTGATATATAACATACAGATGGGGAAATGGGCAAATCACAAGAAATAAGACCAATAACAGAGTGAGTACATTTGTGTCACCAAGCCCACTTCAAGATAATCAAACATCCCAGCACATGGAAATACCTCACTGTTCCCTACCTCCTCCCCCAAGGCAAACACTTTTCTGGCTTCTAGCATCATTGATTCATTTTGCTTGTTTTTGAATCTTTTATAAATGGAAGCATTGTGTCTGGCTTCTTTCACTCAGCATTGTACTTGTAAGTTTATTATGTTGCTGCTTACAGTGATGATTTATTACTCCTCATTGCAATATAACAGTCCATTATATGAATTTAACACAACTTATTGATCCATTCTAGCATTTTCATCACCTCAAACATTTACCATTTCTTTGTGTTGGGAACATTGCAAATCTTCTCTTTAGCTACTTTGAAATACACAGTGAACTTTGTTGTCACCCTCCTGTGCTACAGAATGTGGGACTTCCTCTTCCAATCTGACTGTATTTTGATACCCATCCTCCATCGTCTGTCCCTCCCAACCTCCCAGCCTCCGGTGACTGATTCTACTCTACTACAAGATCAGTTGTTTTAGCTTCTGCATATGAGTGAGAACAGGTCCTATTTGTCTTTCGGCACTTGGCTTATTTCACTTAACATAATGTCCTCCAAACTCATCCACGTTAACCATTTTTAGGTATACAGTTGGGTGACATTAAATCCCTTTGCACTGTGCTACCATCACCATGATCCACCTCTAGACAGATTCATCATCCCAAACCAAAATTCTGTACTCATTAAATAATAACTCTCCATTGCCACCTGCTTCCAACCCCTGGTAACCACCCTCCTACTTTCTAACTCTATGAATCTAGGGATGGTCTCGTGCCCATCTTTTGGCTCAATAATGCCAAGCATTTTTCTAGCATGACTGTACTAATTTACTCATGCACAGCAAAATGTAAGTGATCCGTTGCTCCATAACCTCACCAAGATGCAGATCAGCAGATTTTTAAATCTGTGCCACCCAGGTGGGTGTGAGGTGCATCTCACTGTGGGTGTGACTTCCATCTTCATGCTCCCTATTGGTGTTGGATACCTTTTCACATGCTTTTTGCCATTTAGATTTTTTATTTTGTCAAGTGCTGGGTCCAGGTTTTGGCATGGTTTTTGATTGGATTGTCTGTCTTTTTCTTACTAATTTGTAGAATTCTTTGCTTATCAGGTATAAGCCCTTTGTTGGATAAATGCATTCCCAAAACTCCCTTGGTGGCTTACTATTTTACTTTCTTCATGAGATCTTCTGATGAGTGAAAAGTTCTTAATTTAAGTGAAGTTTGAATTTGTCAAAACTTTTTTCATTATGGTTAAAGTTTTTGTACTCTGTTTAAGAAATCTTTGCTTATCACAGGTCACATTTTCTTCTAGAAGCTTCAATATTTTATCTTTCACATTTAGATCTGGTTAAGACCTCCTGCCCTGTGAATTTACTAACACCCCTGAGCCTAGCTCCCCTCCCTTTTCTCCCAGGTACAAAGCAAAATGGTGCCCCATCCCTTTTCTTCCTTATATTACCCAGCTGATGAGGAGCAAGATCCATCTTCCTTTCAGAATTCGGGTTGCTGGGCAAGGTGGTGAGGGAGACATTAGTGGGCTCACAGCCATTAAGGCTGCACCCGCAGTCCACTTGTCCATGGAGAGGCCAAGTCTGTTTTACCTCAGAGACATCCCTTCCCCACTTCAGCCTGGTTTATCTGAAGCTGTGGCCAGGGCTCCCCATGAACCGTGCAGGGTCCTGGGTGGGTATTTTTTCAGGCTTCCTGTTCGTGTAAACAATTTGAGTCACCCAACATTAGCAATTCAGCAGCATTCTGGCAGGGCAATCTCACAAAATTCTGCAAAAGAAATGCCACTTTGGCCAACAAACCTTCTTGGAGCTGGAGTCCATCTGGTGCACATAAACACAAGTCTTCAAGTTCCTGAGTGCACCTGGTTACGGGAGAAATAAGGTTCTATGGAGGTCAATCTGAACTCTCCACACAGCCAGCCTGGCCACCAGAAGGGGCCTTAGAAATGTGCAGAACCTCCAAATCATGCAAGTCATTGGAGATCAGGGTCTAAGGGTAGATCTGGGTTCAGTTACCAGAGTGTGATCAGAGTTCCCTGGGAAGCCCTCGCAGATCAAGCCTCATGCTCCAGTTTTCCAGCGAGTTCCTTTCCCTGCTCTCTCTTCTTTGGGTGCTGTGGCTCCTGGAAGTGCCATGGTCTTACTGAACTCGAGGTCTCTGGGCTTTCCAACTCATAGCTGTGCTGGAAATCATAGCCCTATTTCCACGTCTCCTCCAGTAATTGGCACATCCGGTCCTCTCTTCCTCTCTCCTCTCCCTTCAACTCAGTCCCTCCCTTTCTCTGCCTTCTTTTTCTTTCATTCTCCATCACACTCTCTCTCCTCCCTTCTTCCCCTTCTCCCTGCTCTCTCTTGCTTTTCTTCTTCTCCTCCCCCGCTGCCCCACCAGACACGCACACACACATACACACACACACTCACACACACCCTTTGAGCTCTGCAGCCCCCGAGTTCTCTCAGCTCAGCCCTTCTCCCAGCCAGGCAGGCGGGCGTGCAGACCATATGTGGTGCCAAGAACAAGCAGGAGCCTGGCGGATGTGGTGTGGCAGCCCGGGAACCATTTGTTTTCACCTGGTCCTCATGCTGCTAACATGTTGGAGCATCTCCATGATTTAACCCTCTTGCTGCCAGTAGCACAGTTCTGAGGAGAGTGGAGAATGCTTGGGATTCCCTAGTTCATTCATCCATTATCAGCAACCTGTGACTGGGCCCTGACCTGCCCTCATCCTCAAGGCCTGGCTGTTCCCAGGGGAGGCAGAGCTAAGGCAGGTGTGATACAGCCTGAGGAACAAGCTCATAGTCTGAGGAGGGAGACACAGAGCAAGACAGCTCCAATCCAGCCGGATGCCTGCAGTGATGGGGGTGGAAGAAGAGCCATAAGTAGGGCACCTAACCCAGCCTTGGGGTCAGATAAGCCTTGGCCAGGAGGTATTGCCAGAGCTGGGTTGTGAAGGTCAGCATGAAGGTCAGGTAGGGGCAGGCTGGGCAAAGAAGGGGGATAGAACAGTCTAGGGAAAGGGAACAACAGGTGGAAAGATAAAGATGCTTAAGAGAGCCTAGTGTAGCCAGGAAACTATTCAAAACGGCTGTGAAACTCTGTGTGTGTGTGTGTGTGTGTGTGTGTGTGTGTGTGTGTGTGTGTGTGTAATGAGGATGGAAGATACAGTAGGAAATGAGCCTAGAGAGAAGACAAGAGCCATATCACACTCAGGACTTCGAGTGCCAGGTAGACAGCCAGCGTTTTATCCTGCCTGTGTGAGGAGTTGTTAGCTAGAGTGGAGAGTCTGATTTGTGCTTTAGGAAGACTCCTGCGGCTTCAGGGTAGAAAAGGAATACAAAGGGGAGAAGTGGGTGGCAGGGGGACCACAAGGCATGACTGCTTCTGTCTCCAGTGCCCCTGTCTCTTCCAGTGGGAAAAATGGCCCCCTTTCCATTAGCCTCTGTCTCCAATTCAGGTTCGGTGTGCAAAGGCTAGTCAGTTCCTGGGTATTTACATTCCCTGCCCTGTGAAAACTTTCAGGTCTGTGAGGAGGGGCAGCACTAAGCTGACTTTCCTGGCCCCCTCCCTGCAGCCTCAGCTTCCAGGTGTCTGGCCCTGTCCTGACCAGGGTGGGGAGGTAGGGGTGGGCAAATGGGCCCCGGGAATAGTCTTTCCATCACCCATCTGGTACCCATGTGTCCAAGGCGTGGTTCTGAGGCCCCAGGCAGCCCCTGTGCTCAGGTTTTGAGCTGCTGACTGAGAGTCACCTTGGTAGGAAGCTTCAACACCTGCATTCTGACTGACAGCAGGACCTGGGCTCCTGTCCTGCACCATCAATGTCTGGCTGTGTGCTTGGGCACACCACTGCACCCCTGGGCCACTTTCCTCACCTGTAAGATGAGATTCTGACATGTACCCACGAGGCCTGGGAGTTTCACATGAAGATTTCAACATTTAATAACGTCAGACACTGGTGAGCACTGAGTGCACAGAGCTGTGATTGTCATCTTCATATTCTCTGATGGGTTGATTGGAGTCCTTATTGGTTGTGTGACTTTGGGCAAGTTTCCTCACTTGTTAGATGGGAATCACGCCAGCACATGTCGTGGGGAATTGTAGGTTAATCCAGGTAAAGGGCTTGCAATTGTGCATTGGTGTGGGAGTATAAACACATAGTAGTATCTTCCTACTTGAATATCTCACAAGAACTCTATTTTTACTCTGCTTTTGAGCTCATTACTAATAGTACCCTGAGGACCAGGTCCAAGCAGCCCCCAGCCTCCATATAGTACATTAATCTTAGTAATAACGAATGCTGGCATCCATTGGTTGAAGACTTGTTACGTGCCAGATCCTGAGCTGTATAGACTGCTGGGCTTCTTCTATGGGTAAAATGACCACTTTGCTTCCTGTCTCCATGGCTGGCTAGGCTTCCATTAATGTTGCTCCCTTCCCCTGCTCCAATTGATACCAGTTAGAATCAAGTTGAAGCTCATGATACCATATTGGGCATGGGGCATTGTGCCTCAGGACAGCCCTGGGATGTCGCAGTTCTCTGGCCTTTCCACTGTTCCTTTCCTGAGATACCAGCATGCTTTGACCCAAGCCCCAATGTGTCTTGGAAAGAGCCTGAGGACTGAGGACATCTATGCCCACTTAATGATCCCATCTCTGCACCTCAAAGCCAAAGATTTCTCCAGTTTTCATTTTCTTCCCTGTTCCTCGAGCCCCAGCTCTGGACACCATCTCAACCAGTTTTAACTGGTATGAGCTTGAGCCAACCTCCCTGCCTTTCCCCTTAGCACAAGGCCTTAGCTGTGGGAGTGTGCCGGCTGGCATTTCATCTGTTCCAACAAGTCTGTTGAGGAGTGAGATAAGGATTTTGTTCAGTGAATTACTCAGCTGAGCTTTACACCTGGTGACAGCCATAGGTCATTGTGGGTTGGAGAAAGCCATTAATTTATTCAGTCAACAAACGCAGAATACCTTCTTAGTGCCAGAAGGGGCTGCCCAGGGAAGTGTGCCGAAATCGCAGCTGCTTATCGACAAGCAGACGTGTTACTGAGTTTTCTTAGGTAGATGATGTCAGCAAACTCTTCTCTGCAAGAAGAGCCAAGAGTGAAATTATTTCTCCTCTTCCAGCAATTCCATATGATGCTTCCAGGTCTGGCAAAAGCATTCCCTCTGTTTAGAACCACCGAGCAGTAGCTTTCCAAGAGAATTCGAATGTAGCATTTTAGTTAAACTGCAAACAACCTCGTGAGGAAGAGAGTATCATATCCTTTCTAGAGGCAGGGAAATGGAGGCCTGTTGACCTACTCAGATCACTGGCTGGATCAGCCCAGCCCTCCCCACTGATTCACACACTGTACCAAGCTGATTTCTCCAAAAGCCTCCACCCCCTAATTACTGTGATTCTTTCTCTCTTATGATTCTAGTCCCTGGTGGAAAGATCCCCTTGCTGAGTGGTGCACATCTGTAGTCCCAGCGACTTGGAGGTTGAAAAATTGCAAATTTGAGGACTGCCTGGGCAACTTGGCAAGACTCTGTCTCAGGATAAAATTAAAAAAAAAAAAAAAAAAGATCCCACTCTTGACCACTCCTTATTCCAGGTGGCTGGATAACCTCCAGACTGATCCACCCAGGGCTGAGGAGGTGGCTCAGGGTAGAGCAATTGCCTACCATGTGAGAGGCCCAGGGTTTGATCCTCAGCACCGCATACGCACACGCACACACAAGATCGGCATTCATTTTCCCCCCAAACCTTTTATTTTTTCTTTTTACCAAGGTAGTGCAGGTCTATTTTTAACAATTCAAACATTATTGGAATGTTTAAAAAATAAAAGTCACAGGTATTGCCCTCCCCCCAAATAACAGCTGTTAACAATATGGGACATATTCTTCCAGTCTTTTCCTATGCAAATATTAATAACACACACACAAACCAGATACTTGTTAGTATTCAAGCATGCCATACACCTTTTTAAAAAATTTAACACTATATTGAGGATATCTTTCACTGCAGATTCATATGCCCTGCCTCGTTTTTTCTAGCAGGTACGTGGTTGTGGGTGTGCTACAGTCCACAGTCCTTCCTGTCACACCCCTTTGAATGGATATTTGAACTGCTGCTTTTTCTCCTGGCAACAAACAAACAAACAATAAATAAAGCATTGCTAGAAGGATTCCTAACCCTTGTCTTCCACACTGCCTGCTTCTCTCTTGAAATCCTCGACTGAGGATTTCCATAAATGGAATCAATATCTCTCTCCTCTACTAAGCTCTGTGGTTCTAAGGGAACCCAGGAGATACATCTGGGTGTTCTTGAGAATATCTCAGAGCCTGATTCAGTGCCTGGCACTCACTAGATCTCAATAAGTCACTTTCCATGCACAACCAAAGGAACTGAATGGATCTATGCATACTCGGGATCTATGGATATTCATTTTCCTGTCTGCAGGGCATGTTCCTCAAAGGAGAAATGTCATGTCAAAGGATGTGTGTATTGGAGGTGTTTATAAGAGCCTGCAAAGTTGCTCTTTGAAAACAGTTAACCAATGTGAAGAGATAAAAGGGCTGATTTCCTCACATTGCAAGAAAGACACTTTTGGAGGACATAAGGGCCCAGAGTTCTATTTCATTTTAGTCCCATCTAAGGTGCTAGGAACCCAGGACCCTGCCCTTGAGGACCTATTGCCTGCCATAGAGAGAAAAAGGGGAGATGAATCTGCTTTGCCCCAGCTGGTGAAACAGCCCCTCCACAAATCCAGCACATGCAGCCTCTTGGCTTCCCAACTGCCTGGCAACCAGCAGGTAAAGACAAAATCTTTGAAGTCTATATCTTCCCTGCTAGCTCGATATGGCTGATCATACCCTCTCAAAGGCAGGACAGGAGCAATGTCCAGACTAGTTTGTACGGCTGTGATAATACAGGGCTGGAGCTTGGGCTGTGAGCAGAGTCACATAAGCAAGGAGATGGCCCTGCAGGTCCTCTCTGCTTTCTTACCTAAAGGATGGCTCCATGGGATTTATTATGAATGTGTGCATCGAGGATGGGAATGTTCTAGATGCACAAGTATCTTGTAGCCTGCTTTGCAGGCATTCAACTGCAATGGATGGATGTGTGCTGGGCACTATTCAGAGTTCCAGCAAGAGCGCCGTGAACAGGCCAGCAAAGATCTGTATCTAAAGCGCTCCTGAACTTTATATTTTAGAAGGGATTGGCAGACTACAGGCATATAAGCAAACAAATAAGTTAAATAGCATCTTATGGAAAGTGTTTGAACATAACAAAGCAGGCAATGGGCTAGTGAGGGCATTGGGAGTTCCTTGAGATGGAGTGGGCCATCCCCAGGAGATAGCCTTTGAACTGAGGCTGGAGTGAGAAGAGGGAGCCAGCCCAGCAGTGAGTGGTCCAGGAGGAGGCATAACAGCCACACAGGTCCTGATGCAAGAATGAGCTGGGTGCACTTGGTGAGCCAAAGGACCAACAGACCTGGAGAGGGGCCAGTGGGGGCAGGGATGCAGGCTGGGGAAGGGTCTGGATTTCCCCACCTCATGTTGCCCACCTCGTGTGCAAGTCATTTTTGAGCTGTCACTCATTCATTCACTTGGTCACTCAGGTGGACAGTCAGTTAATGCTCCTTTTCAACAGAGATGAATGAGACACAGTCCCCACCTCACAAGGTTCATAGCCTAGTGGCCAAAATCAGTGTATATGGACTACAGTAAAACCAAAGTGATTAGCAGAGGGGTGTTCAAGGTGCTGGGGATCCAAAGCAGTGTGGTTTTTTATTTTTTCCTCTAAGTGGAAGGACCAGGAAAGATCTTCAAAATGTATGGTGTTTAAACTGATCTTGAAGCCAAGCATAGTGCTGGCACATGGAGATGCTTACTTTATGGTATTGAATAAAGAAAGGAGAGAGGAAGAGAAGGAAGAAGGAAGGATGGGAATTTGCCAAATGCTAAAGGAAGAGGCCATTTGAAGCAGAAGGAGCAGTAAGTGCAGAGATCTATCTACCTGAAGCAGTGGGAAGAGCTGACTGGACCTGCCAGGAGTCACAGGAGGCTTCCCAGAGGTTACATGTAAGTGCAAGACTTCCCACCTCCCATTCTTGATAGTAGATGCACAGTCAATGCTGAATTGATGGATGTGGTGGTACTGAATGACATTTGCCAATTACTTCAGTCTATGTGCTTTTCAGGCACAAGCTAGATTACACTTCTCTGCCACCTTTTAAAGTTAGGTGTGGTCCTGTGACTTGCCTTGGCCAGTGTCATATAAACAGACATAATGTGAGTCACCTGTGAACAAAAATTTTAAGAGCTAATGAATGATTTTACCACATCCCCTTTTCCCTGCCTCAACATCATAGAAGTATAAAGAAGGAGCCTCCTTCAGCTGGGATTCCTGAGGGAGAATGACATAATGTTGGGATCTCCAGCCACCCATCACTGAGCACAAAGAAAGAGTCACTGGGTTCTGGAATGGTTGTTATTGCAGCAGCATATGTCCTATCCTGACTTATAGAAGAAGTGAGTGAATGTCCCCCAGGGAGGATTTCTGAGTTAAGGCCCCTTTACAAGTCGCAGGTATGGCGAGGCTGTCAAGGAATGAGTCATCCTGAAGCTCGTTAAAAATATTTCTTGAGAAAAGAATATTGGGGCATGTTCTTAATTCAGCCGGTCATGGGGAGCTGGTGTATTCCTCCAGCACACTGGTTTCTTCCACTGGCTTGTGCTCCACTTCTTTCGCATGGACCGCACTTGGAGCTCCCTGTTACCACATCTCTAGCCTTTGTTCATGCCACTGGGTAATGACCATTCATTATGAATGTCATTCATTCCCAAACATACCTTGTGATCTACTCTGTACTGGATCTTGAGCTCAAGGCAGGGGATATTAAGATGAGTGAGACTTAGCACCTGTTCTCAGAAATCTCAGAGCCTAAAGAATAACAGGCATATGGCCCGGTGTAGTGGCACATACCTTTAATCGGGAGGCTGAGGCAGGAGAATCTCAAGTTCAAAGCCAGCCTCAGCAACTTATAGAGGCTCTAAACAACACAGTGAGGGTCTAAGCAACTCAGCGAGACCCTGTCTCTAAATAAAAATTTTAAAAAGGGCTGGGGTTGTGGCTCAGTGGTCAAGCACCCTGGGTTTAATCCCTGTACCAAAACAAAACAAAACAACAACAAAAACAAAAAACCCAGACACGAACAAAAACAAAAATAAAAAATAACAGACATGTAAATAAATGCAAACACACACACAAACACACACACACACACACACACACACACACACACACACACACACACACGACACCAGAGTCCCAAGTAGGAGATATTGAGCTGGCATCGCTGATGCTTGAGCTAGGAGCTGAAGAGTGCGCAAAAGTTCATCAAGTGGAAGAGGAAGGAAGAGTACTGCATGTGGCAGGATCAACCCGCCACAAGGTTATGGCAGAGAAGGGAAGCTCTCCCATGGGCAGAGTGGCAGGGGTGGGGCTAGGGCATTAGGCAGGGAGAGCTGGCAAAGGGCCTGCAGTGCCACACTGAAGGAGCTGGACTTTGTCCTAATGTCCGCAGAAAGCCATCAAAAGTGTTTGGGTAGAGGAGGGATTGAGAGCTGAGTTTTGCCTGTGTGAAGTACCAGGTCCCCAGTTTCCAGCTGGATGACTTTAGCAAGTGACGTAACCTCTGTGAACCTCAGTTTCTTCATCTGTAAAATGGGACTGATTGAGTACACTTCATAATGTCCTAAAGAGAGATATTCTAAGGAAAGCCCTTAGCAAGGCTGGCACACAGTAAGTCTCAGCAAATGATAGATATGATCTTTAGTCACAAAATATGACTATATAAGGAACAAGAATGATGTGTGTACTGCCCTGGAAAGGAGGAAGGAATGTTACATTTTCCTAGCCACATTGAAAACTCTTTGGATTCTCAGAGCTTGTGCCCAGTGGGTCTTGAATCTTCTTTCCAAGACCTTCATCTCCCTGGGTGCCAGAGGCTGGACCAGCCAGGTGGATGGAAGGTTTGCAGCAGGCATGCCTCCCTGAGCGCAGGTCTCAGCTTTGCCTCACTCTGGTCATAAACCCCAGGACCAGGGATGGGCAGCTTTGATGTACAGCTACAAAGGTCTGGCTGCCCCTGTCTGGATAGGCCAGGTCTATGCAGGTGATGACACTCCAGCCATTTCTAAGGATGCCTTTAATAAAGGATAATGGAGATGCCTGATTGAAAAGTCTCAAGAGTCACTTCTGGGATAAGCCTGGTTAATGTGGCCACAAAACAGACAAAACTCTGGTCACACCAAGTCAGGGAAGGCTTTTCAGAAGCAAGGACATTTAAGCTGAGACCTGAGGCTTGTGTAGTGGTTACATCAGCTGGTGGGGCTTGAGGAGGGGGCAGCAAAGGTGAAGGCTGAGTGAGAGCATGCGGGGAGGAGGAGCTGGAGGAGGTGGAGCACAGAGGATGGAGAGCCAGGAGCAGGAGAGGAGTCGGGGGTCCGGTCTTAGAATTTTTTTATTAGAGCATTACAATTATTCATAATCTTTGGGCTCCTTTTGACAAGATTACACATAGAAGGAATTTGATTTTAGCCTCCTTTCCCCCTCTCCTTTGCTCCCCTCCTCCCTCCTCCTTTCCTCCCTCCTCCACTGACCTTTCTTTCATTCCTTTATTTATTTATTTATTTTTGCGGTGCTGGGGATTGAACCCAGGGCCTTGTGCTTGCAAGGCAAGCACTCTACCAACTGAGCTATCTCCCCAGCCCCCTTTATTTTTGATCAGTACTTTCTACATATACATAATGGAGCTATTCCCTTTAGTACATTCCTGCATGTATAGAACATGAATCTGCTAGATTCCTTCTGTATTTCTTTTCCCCCCTACCTCCCTCCCATTCTCCTCTTCTACTCCACTGATCTCCCCTCTAGCTTGAGGGTGTCTGATCCCCTCCCCCACTGCCTTCTCCCTCTTACTTTGCTTTAGCTCCCTCATATGAGAGAAAACATTTGACACTTGATTTTCTGAGTCTGGCGTATTTCTCTTAGCATGATCCCAACTACATTTTTCAATGACTCATTGACCCAATGTCTTTCAGGGCAGGGAAGATGATTTCTGTAGATCTAATGTCATAGGGATTTCTGTGGCCCCAGCACTTCTGTGTAGTTTACCATTAGACGACCAGAAAAGGTGGACCCTGAGGCTGGGAAGGAGGCAGCCTCAGCTCTTAGAAAGCTCCAGAGTGAAGCCAGATATGGTTGCATGTATCTGTAATCTCAGATACATGGGTGACTGGGGCAGGAGGATTGCAAGTTTGAGCCTAACCTTAATAATTTAGTGAGACACTGTCTCTAAATAAATACATAAAAAGGGCTGGGGGTGTAGCTCTGTGGTACAGTGCCCCTAAGTTCAATCTCCAGTGTCAGAGAAAAGAAAAAGAAAAAGAAAGCAAAGAAGAAAGCAAGCTCCAGAGTGAAGTGGAGTATTTGCTGGGTTCTGAGCTGGAAGCCAGGGCTGTTTGGGTCTGGACAAAATTCTTTACGTCTCTGAGCCAAAGGTTGTTTTGTGTGAATAAAAAACTTCATGTGTAAGTGCCCTAGAAATTGTTACCCTTTTATTTTCTCCTGGAAAAAGGAGCTTATTTTGCCCAAAAGGGCCCACTCATGGTGGAATAAAACATTGATTGGACATGCTCAGATTCCACACAACTCCCAGCAGGCAGTTAAATGCAGGGCGGAGAAGCTGTCCCAGGGACTTTCTGAGATGAAAGGGCGTCCTCGGTGAGGATGGCTCCCTACTGGTGCACCCTCCCTGCCTGCCTCTGGCCCCCTCTCCACTCTGCCCAGAGGTCAAGCACGCCAAGGGCTTCAGCTTTCCCCCGTTCTCCACTCCATCTCTACACCAAGGGGAGTTTGAGAAGCCAGGTGCTGTCACCCTTGGGCTGAGTGTTCCTAGGCACATTGACTTCCCCATCTAAATATGGCAGATCGGGGCCTGGGTTTGAGCTACTTCCTAGCTGGATAGCCTGGGGAAGGCTCAGTTTCCTCACCTGGAAATTGGAAGAAATGACTCCACTGTGACTGTTGCACAGGACCCCACGTTGACAAGTGGACCTCGTTCTGCAAGTTGCCTGAGGCCCCATGAAGATGGTGGACCATGGTTTTTCAGTCTAGGAAGAATTTTAATTAGAATTAGGCAAAAACGTCAGCTTGTTTTTTTTTTGTGATAAAATACATATAACTTAAAATTTACCTTTAACCCCTTTTAAATGCACAGTTCAGCGCTTCTTCCCACTCCCAGGGTACTCCCGTCGCTGCCATCCCACGCTGGTTTTTATCCTCCCGGATGGAAACTCAGCATCCATTGAACATGGCTCCTCATTCCTCCCTCCCTGGGGCCCTTGGCAACCTCCATCTGCTTTCCCTATGACTTTGACTCCTCTCTGTACCCCACATAAGTGGAATCAGAGCGTTTGTATTCCATGACAAGTTTATTTCACTTAGCGGAAGGTCAAGATTAGCCCATATTATAATGGGAATATGTCAGAATTTCCTTCCTATTTCAGGTTGAAAAATATTCCATTGTATGCATAAATCATGTTTTGTTTATCCATTCATCCATCAGTGGACACTGTGTTGCTTCCATCTCTGGCTCTTGAGAATAATCCTGCTTGGGACACAGATAAGCAAATACCTGTTTGAGTCTCTGCTTTCAATTATTTTGTATATATATCTAAGAATGGAATTGCCGAATCACATGGTAGGTCTATGTTTAACTTTTGTACAATAAATTTTAAAGTTTCCATTTCTTCAGCTTAAACAGGAGCACCTTGGGCAGACGATGGAGCTCTTCTTTTACCCTTCCTTCCTCACCCAGACTCGGCCCATTGCCTTCTTGGCCACCCAACCTAAGGCTCCTCTGAACAGCGCTGTCCTCCATTGTGAGAGTCCTAGTTGGTGTGTTCCTGGCCCTTCAAGGACACAGGTAACCATTCGTCCCTAGTAGGACAGCTCTTGCTTCTGGCTCTCACTTCAGAGAGGAATTTAGAGGCCACCTCCTGTTTCCTGGAGGTCCCTGGATGAAGTGGAAGCACTGGCACCTTGGAGTAGCACCGTTAGGGAGGACACTGCTAGCCCTGAAGACTCCAGCCCAAGGGTATCTTCCCAGCTCCATCCCCAAGGGTCTGCATCCAGGCAGGCTGGTATCCTGGTTAAGAGCATGAGCTTCGAGGTCAGATAGATGTGGGCTCGAGTCCTGGTGTTGGCAGTTATCATCTGTGTGTGTTTCAGAAGGACATTCCTCTCCTCTGAGCCTCAGTTTCCTCATTTATGAAAGAGGATAGTAATAGACTCTGTTAATAGGGGAATTGAGCTACCTCGTGAAATCCCTGAGCCCTCTGCTGGCACAGAGCCATGGTCACCCAATGAAGCTGTCATGACCATGGTCATCACCTGGCTGGCACAGGACTGAAGGAAATGGTAATTCCACATCCCAGGGTGGAGGAGCAGTGAGGTACCTATGAGCAAAGTCCTCAGGGTCCCAGGTGAAGACACTTGGGAAGAGATCCCAGGCTGGCCAAACCAAAGTCTTCCCTTCCTCATGGGCCTATCATCATTTAAATTTCCTTTCTTTATTATGAGTCCCAGGTAGGAAAAATAGCAAGTATTTATGGAATACCATTGCACTGGTCTTTTTGGTCTGGAGGTCATTTTCTTTGCAAGTTGTGGTGGGTTGAATGGTGGTGATCACCCTAAAAGAATTATCCATGTCCTGGAACTTGTGAATGAGACCTCATTAGGAATAAGGATCTTTGCATACATAATTGAGGATCTTGAGATGGAATTTCACAGGTGGGTCCTAAACCTTTATAAGACACAGATGAGGAGATGATAGAGACACAAAGGAGGAGGAAAATATGTGAACCTGGAAGCTGATATTGGAATTGTGTGGCTACAAAGCAAGGAGCACCTGGGCTCACCTGAAGAAGAGGAATTCTTTAAGGACTCTCCCTGGGGGCTGGAGAGGTAACTCAGTGGCAGAGCACTTATCTAGCATGCGCAAGACCCTGGATTCCATCCCCAGCATGGGGAGAGGAAAGAATTCACCCTTAAATCTTTCAGAGGAAATGCAGCCCAGCTGACATCCTGATATTGGACTCTTGGCCTCCAGAACTGTGATAGAATTAACTTTTGTTGTTTTAAGCTCCTAAGTTTATGGTGATATTTTATGGCAGCCTTAGGAATTCAATATTGAGGTAGAGACCAAGGCCCTCAGCTCTGGCTGATCTTCATCATCAACCTTCTTAAGGATGGCCATACTAGCCTGCCCACTGGCCTCACTGCCTTGGACTTCACTCCCTCCACCCCCTCTGCTATACCATGACTGCCAGAGTGATGTTACTAAAGTGCATCACAGTGTCACATTCCTGTTTGAAGCCTCAACTAGTTAGAACTCTTTCCAAGTAATAGAAAACCCAACTCAAACTGGCTTAAACAAAAAGGAATTTATTGGCTCATGAAATCGAAAAGGCCAGGGGCTAGGGCTGGCTCCATCTTGGCTGGATTTGGGGCTCAAATGATGTCATTGGAACTCATTTTGCTCCATTGGGCTGTCTTCTGCTATGTTGGCTTTGATCTCCGAATCCCCACGGTAGGGAGATGGTGACAGAAGCCCCAGTTCCCACATCCTGTCAGATTAGAGACCAGCAGAAAGGAGGAGTAAAGACCTTTCCCTGGTCCTCAAGCAGAAGCCTTGGACTGGCTGCCATTGGACAGGATTGTCCATGTCTCACCCAATCACTTGGCCACAGGAGTGAAAAGCACTGATTAGCTTAGGAATGGGTCATGTGCTCCAGCCCCTGGAGTCATCCGGGAGAAGCCCCTACCAGAATCATGTGGTCAGTCAGAAAGGGAAGACTAAAGCAAAAGTGGTGAGACACAATCCAAAAAGAAAAGTCTCACCTCCCCAATTCCCCAAGCATAGCAAATGCATTGGGAGCAGCAAAGTAACAGTAATAATAATTTTAAAAATGTAATTTATTTATTATTATTTATTTAATAATAAATTATTATTGTTCAATAATAATATATTATATTATTAAATATAATTTAAAAATCAATGTGCTTACTCAAATGTTCTCCAAAGAGCCCAGATGTAAGTGTCTGAACTTCAGCCTCACCTTGACCCCAACTCACTTGATATCCCCAGGTAGATACTGCCATTTTTTGCCAATGTACCTTTGCTTGTGGTGGTCTACTCTGCTCCGAGCATTCTTTTCTGCTCCCCTTCCCCCTTATGTCACTAATTTCCATTTCTCCTTCAGGGCTGGGGATGTAGCATAGTGGTAGAGCACTTGCTTAACAAGTGAGTACCCAGGTTCTAATCTCCAGCACTACAAACTGAAAAAAAAAAAAAAAAATCAATCAAAAACTTTGCTCAGTGAGAAGTTTTGGATTCATCTCCACCCTGGGTCCCAAAGCATCCTTGAGCGCATTATCATGGCCCTTAACCCCTTGGACTGAACTTGATTCATGCATGCTGGTGAACACTCTACCACTGAGCCCCAACCCCAGCCCCTGAACTTGATCGTTAATGAGTCTGTCTCCTCTACTGAACTCTGCACATCGTAAGAAGGGGGATTTGTTTTTGTTTTACTTAACAAACACATATAGCCTTTTCCAAGGTCCGACCACCATTCTAAGCTCTTTATAAATATTAACTCATTAATCCTCGTAATAAACATGTGGTTTGTTATATTATTAACCCTACTTTAAAGATGGATCTTTGTACTGGGGTACAAAGATGTCAAATCTAATTCAACCACATATTTGCCAGGCCACGCCCAGGCCTAAGCACAGGGTGGGTGTTCAAAATATATGTGTCTTAGGGCTGGGGGTCAGTGGTAGAGTGTTTGCCTAGCATGTGCAAGGTCCTGGGTTCCATCCCCAGCGCAACAAAAAACAAAACCAAAAATGTGTCTTGCAGTTTGTTTCTCCTAATCTCTGTTCCTAATCTCACCAAGATGGTCATATCCTCAGACGTTCCCATTTCCCAAAGTGGCCCACATTCTGGGTCTTCCAGGTTGAAAGTGGGTGTGCTGAGGCAGTTGCTGCCAGAGCAATCTGAGCTGACCTCTCTTTGGTTGTGCAGTTGTCCAGGGTGCCACGAAGGGGTCCCAATCTGGACCCTTCAAGCCTATGAAATCCTCGTGGATGGAGGATGAGCCAGGGAGACCCCAGGTGGCCCTCCTTATCAGCCCCATGTTCCCAGAGCCCAGTCTTCATGGTCATCTACCTGCCCAGCTTCTGAGGAGCCCAGAATAATCCTAACCTGAAACTTCCTGGTTTTTAAAATATGTGCAGTCGGTCCTCACAGGAGAGACTAGTTCACTAAGACTGACCAGGCTCCACTTCTGTGGCTCCGCCTGATTTTCCTGTCTGCCTCCTTCCTTCCTCCATGGCCTTGCCAGGGCTGCCTCACTTTCTCTTCCTCAGAGACTCTCACCCCATCTAACCCCATCTGACCATCCATCTCTGCCTCAGTTGGCTTCCTTTTTCTTGGTCTTTTT
The DNA here is from genome assembly GCF_902686455.1 of Sciurus vulgaris. Taxonomy (NCBI): domain Eukaryota; kingdom Metazoa; phylum Chordata; class Mammalia; order Rodentia; family Sciuridae; genus Sciurus; species Sciurus vulgaris. Next base: position 80,180,522 of record NC_136476.1, read on the forward strand.
CTCTGTCTCTTTCTGCCTGACTCTTCTCTATTGTATCCCCTGGGGTGTGTCTACTTGTTCATGTCCCCTGGATAGCTGTCTGTCTTCCAGCTTATTCCACCCTATCCTTGGTTACCTGAGCTGTCCAGAAATGGGCCTAGGACCTCTTGTTTTCTCATCACCTTGAGAGAAGCCCTGTGTAGCGGGGCAGCCTCAGCACCCTGCCTCCATGACTCTTCCCATCCTCTGAGCCTCCCATTGGCTCTTCTTGCTCCTGAGGGCCCCTCTATTCAGCCCAGGGGACAGGAACCCTCAGGGCCACACAGGCAGGGTGGCTGCCTGCTGCCCCAAGGATCAGGTCTCTGTAGCTTCTCTTAATGAGTGTGCCTTCAATGACACATTCATTATTCCTGTTTGGTCGCTTCTAGTCAAAACTGATTAGTTACACTTACCACCGCAAAGATGTAATGATTTTATTGTTTATCTTCAATTTATTTTGATTAACATCTCCGTTCTTTTCATTGCAAGTGCAATTAGGTGCAATCTAACAGCGACTACTTTAATTTTGTTGAAATTAAGATGAATAAGTGACGGCTTATGGTGCTTTGTTTAACAAATAAATCATAGTTAAGAGGAGTGTATTAGTAATAAATGAAAAAAGACAGCTTAATTAAAATGCATGGAGCCAGCCTCTTGGTGTACATCCAAAATCCAAATCTGAATTCCAAAAATCAGGGAGAGCTGAGGGTTAGGAAGACCCTTGCTGTCTCTTGAAATGGTGATCAGAGAATGACAGTGTGGTTTGGTTTCGAGGATGCTCTGTAGACAAGAACAAGGAGCACGTCATGATCCTTGTAAGATGGTCACACCTTGTCAGCAAAAGCCACCACCAGGGGAACCCAGGTAGAAGCAGATGTAGGCGAATACAGGTAGAGAGGTCTCATTCCCTCAGGAGGATGCCTGTACCCTAAAACCTTGGGAACCACTGGGAGCAGGGGGCAGGTTCCTCCACCCCTGAATCTGGGGAGGAGCAGGTTGCCTGCTGGGGAGCTCCTCACCAAGCCTGGGACCCCAGGGCAAGTGTCTCAGTGAGATCTCCTCCCCACTGGGCTGAGAGGGACTTCCCCATCTCTTGATTTGGAAACAAAGTGCAAGAAGTCAGCCCTGGAAAGTTTCCCGTGTGAAGTTTAAAAGCGCCTGTGCTGGAGAGGCTGGCTTTGAAGCGGCTCGCTGGGCCCCTCGGCAGGCTCCTGCGAGTCAGAAGGCTGGCCTCTCCTCAGATCCGCCGCGCCTGCCTCCGCAGGGCTGGGAAATGGGAATTGTTTTTAAGTTGAAAAACTACTCGTGGAGCTCACAGAGCTGGCTCCTTTGGCTCCTTTGCCACTGCACTCCTTTTGTTCTCAGCCATCTCCTTCCTCTGCCTTCACCTCCCCTTTCACTTCCTCCTTCTGGTGAAGAACAGGCAGACCGGAGTTCAAATCTGAGTTCGGGCTCTTACTGGCTGTGTGACCTCAGGCCAGTGACTTAACCTACTGGCCTTTCTCAGAAAAGGGTGTGTAATGGTGCTCAGGAGGCTTGGTGCTGCAAAGGTTGACTGAGGTAACTGCACCACAGTGCTGGGCACCATCCTGACTGAGAGAAGGGGCTCAGGAAACATTTGGTCCGCCCGCCCTCACTGCAGACCTCTCCTGCCTCTTCCTGGTAGATCCTCTTAGACAGAGCTCCTCCTTCGCTTACTACACGCCTACTTAGCCTTCAGCCTTCTGCACGTAAACTTCACTTTTCTTTTCCGGCCTCTCAGTGTGTGTTACTGAGTACCCACCTTGGGCCAGGCACTGTGTCACAACCGAGGGACTGCCACACTAGGTAAGTGAACTCAGGTGGACCTGCCCTTCAAGTGTTCAGTCTCATGCCTCAAGTCCCCTGTGGGCGACTCCCTCATAATGGTCATCTTCATCCTAGGTGTTCTACAGTGTCCTCCCCACAAACTGAGTGCTTTGTGACAGCAGGGGTGTGTAATGCCACTTCAGGGTGGACAGTTCTGGACCAGAGAAGGGGGAGAGGGACAAGAGATGGCACCCCCGAAGTTAGACCAAAAGGAAATGATAAGTCTAGGGCCTGAACCTGGCTGCTTCTGTCCAGTTCAGAAAAGGAGAAATCAGGTCTCATGTGGTTGAGGGTTAATAAGAGCTGTTCCCAAGACTGAGGCTCAGACTCCTCCACTTGGTCTAGAAGGCCCAACTCCTCCGTGTTTGGCCCCACCCACCTTTCCAGTCTCTCCCACTTCCCCAGTCACATCGGCCTTCCTACTGGCCATGCTCCCCCTTTCCTCTGTCAGGAACACTCTATCCACCACCCTTTTTAGCAGTCCCTTCGACTTCCTGCAAACTGCAGTCCTGTCCCCACAGCTGGCTTCAGCTTTGATGACAGTGCACCTTGAGAAAAGACCTTCTTAGGGCAACTTCCCTGGATGTTTGGTCTCATCGTGGTACTAATCCTTCATGGCCCTTGTACACAACCGTCATGAAGTAATACTTCATTGTAGTTTAGTTTGTCACCCCAACTACAATGTACATTGCATGAAGGCAGAGAGCAGGCATGCCTGCCTCATGATTGCTGTCTCCTCCTCAATGCCAAGCAAAGAACCTTAATAGAAGCTAGACAGAACGAACAACCTTCTACAGGCTGGGCACATTATGCATACCAAAGATGATCCAAACCACAGTCCTTAAAAGGAAGGTGGTTATTGTTTCCATTTCACAGATGAGGAAACTAAAGCTTAGAATGGTGTGACTCACCTAAGTAAGTGGTCTCGAATTCACAGTTTTGACTCTGAAGCCACACTCCATCCAGGAGCTTAAAAGTCAATCCTAGTGTGGTGGGGGGAGGAGGAACAGGATTTCTCCTGCTTGGGTCTAAGGACAGAGAGAGCATTGCCCCTCTGCTTAGTATCACCCAGTAAGGAAACAGCAAGTGACAGGGCCTGAGGTGTTAGATCCAGTTCTGGGGTGTGGCCAATCACAACCTGGAGAGAGGTCAACCACAGTCACTTCTCAGGAGGGGGTTTGGGGCCCCCAGAGGAAATCAAACTGATTTCCCCTGCAGAGCTGGCCTTTTTGGTCCTTGCTTTCTGGGCTGAAGACAGGATCTTGTGGCGGACCCATGGCACTCAGTGTGCCCTGGTCGCCAGGCAGCTGCCACAGTTGACTGCTGCATTTGAGTAATGTGCAAGTTTCAAGAAGGGGGACCAGAGTCACCGAGCGCCTCCTGAGCCCCCCTCCTCCGCGCTCCTTACAACCATCCCACGAAGAGCTGCTTATTAGCTCTTCTTAAAGATAAGGAAACTGCAGCCTGGAGGGAAGAAGTGACTCGTCCGAGGTCCCAGATCCAGGAAATGACTTAAGCTGAATTCTGGGGACCACTGTTCAGAATAGGGACGGAGGAAGCGATAGCGAGTCCTCCTGAGCAAAGGGAGAAAAAGGGTGGCAAGTGAGGAGAGATAGAAAGAAATGAGAGGAGGGAGAAAATGGTGAGAGCGAGGAGCGGGGGGTAAGAGAATCCGCCCCACAGAGAGAAAGAAGCGCAGTGAGAAGAGCTGGGATCCCGGGAGAGACCGAGGCGGGAGAGCAGACCGAGCGCCACAGAGACAGGGGATGAAGAGGCACCGAGGGAGGCGGGCAGAGCCGGACGGAGAGCCCCGCGGCCGGAGCCAGTGACAGTCACAGGCGGGGGCGGGGGGCGGCGAAGAGCGCGGAGCGGGCGCGGGACGGCGGCGGGCGGGCGGGGCGGGGAGGCCGAGGGACGCGGCGCCGCGCGGCCGCCTCCTCCCGGCTCCGCCGCCGCTGCCCCCGCCCCGGCCGCCCGCGCCCGCAGCCTAATGACCGCGGCGCAGCCTGCGCCCCGGCCCGCGCCCACTCGAGGCGGCCGTCAGCTGGCAGCGCCGGGCGAGCAGGGACGGCGCGCCGCAGCCAGGGTGGCAGCTCCCCCGGCTCGGCGGGCCCTGATTGATTTGTCAGCCGAGGCGAGAAAACAGCCCCTCTGATCGGCGCGCCTCCCCGGCTCCCGGGCCGGCCCTGCAGGCTGGAGCGCCCCGCCGGCCCCGGGAGGGAGCCCCCTGTCCCCCGGCCCGGGCCCCGGCGTCCCTCCCCGGCCCCCCACAGCCCGCGCATCCGCTGGCTCGGCCCGGCCCGCCCGCAGGCCCTGGGGCTGCCAACTGCCCCGTCGCCCCCCCTGGGCACCGTGCCAGCGCCCCCGGCCCTCACCCTGCCGCTCCCCCCGAGCCCGGCGCCCCCGCCCCCCGCCCCCCGGCCGTGGCCCGGGGCCGCCCGCAGAGCCGGCCACACCCGCTGCAGAGGGCTCGGAAAGGTAAGCAGGCGCCTCGCGCGCCCCGGGGCCGCGTGGGCTGCGCGGGGTACGCGGGCAGGGCCACGGCGGGGACCCGCGGACCCGCACCGGTATCTGCCGCTGCCACCGAGCCGGGAACCCGCGAGGGCCCCGCCGGGGCCGGGAGGGCTTCGGGCGAGTTGGGATTGTGTAGCGAGGACTGGTGGGAATAGGGTGATAGTTACCAGTCTTCCTGTCCTGGGAGTGGGGGATTTCGCTCTTGGGTACGGAGATCTGTCCGTATCTTTTATCTTTTAAGGAAATCTCTTCCTCTCTCGCCATCCCCTGTCTCTGAAGGCATCATTTTCCTGTCTTTGCTTTTCTTTTCCCTCAAGCAGGGAGTCTCTTTGCATTGCTCTCCCCAGTTAACTATATTCTCTCTCTCCCCCATTTCGAAGGATTTTCTCCCTCTTTCTCATTCCCCAATATAGAAGGAAATTCTCTCCCCACGATTTACAACCATCTTCTTCTGGCTCACTCTCCCACGCTGAAGGCTAGACCCACTTCTCTGTTGCCCTTTTACCCCACTTAATCCTAGGTGTGCAGATTCAATTTGAGTCTTGCACTGGGGAGGGGGACCTAGTGTTTTTCTGGTGCAGGGGCCGGCTAGAAGGGAGGAGGGTCCTCAACCAAAGCAAGGTACCAGCAATCCATCTCTGCCTCTGGGAAGAGAACACCTGCTCAGTCTCAGCCCAGGTGTGGGGGGCATCTGTTTTCAAGGGGCAAGAAGGGAAGACTTTACCCTGAAACAAAGAATTAAAGCCTACTGAGACTGCCCCAGCCTCTTCCAAGGGAGAAGAATCCCAGTTTCTGGGCTGAGGGGCCACATCTAGCCCCCCTTCCCGACCCCTTTAACTTTAAAATAGTTTAATGAACACACAGAGAGAAATCATTTTTTTCCCTGCGTGGTGAGCAGTCTACAAAGAGAAATGGGAAAGGAGGGAGAGAGCTTTAACTCTGATCCCCGCAATTAGTTCCCTGGGATGGGGTGGGGGACCGGGAGCCTCAGTTCTTCAGATACAAAAGCATTTAGATCGCTTTAGACCGGTTAATCCTGAGTCTGGCTCGGGTCTCTTTTGTTTCCCAACTCCATTGTGGGTTTTGTGCAGTTTCTCTCTGTTCGCGTGATTGACTAGCCAATGGATGGTAATTATCCAAATGTCCCCTCTGTCCTTTGACTGACTTCTCTGTATTATGGGCAACTGTCATGCATTCTGTCATTCCATATCATATTACACATATTATCATATGAAGTCCCCCCTTAAAAGGAGGGAGCTTCAGCCCAGATGCTGCTGCTTTTAGAAAGAAGGGCCCCCGAATAATTTGTGTGACCACAGTTGGGAATACAGAACAGGGGACGCCCAAGATGGGAGGTTCTGCAGGTAATTTGTTTTTCTGACTGGGGTGGGGGTGGTCTCTGAGGTTGGGGTTATAAGGATGTCTGTGAGGAGCTTGGTGTGGGTTTGTCATTTGTTTTCTGGCCAGACCTTTGGAGTGGTTCTGAATAGATCTGGGGTACCTTATGGAGAAAGTTGAATTGGCTTTTTGACCTCAGCATATCAGAAAAAAATTGCAGGACTGGTGTCTTTTTGGGGTACCAGGTCTTAGTGGCACATGCTCAGTATACCAGTCCTTGGGACCCCAAAATACACCTCTTCTACCTGTGGCCCTTCACAGCATGGGTCCTTTGGACCCTTGCCCCAGTTTGCTGCCAAGTAGACTGGGGATGGAAACGCCAGCTGTGTCTATTTCAAACCCCCCCCCCTCATGCTGATACTAAAGCTCTGAGAAGGGACAAGCTTTTCCGATGACAATTTTGCACAGATAAACTTAGTGCCCCTTGGTGCAATTGTGCGTGCCATCACTTAAGAGGGAGGCAGGATTTATAACAAGGAGGCTTTGCAGACAGAGACTCTGGGGTCCTCTGAATCTGTGGGCAGGACTAGCCTTTCTTCTGCTAAAATGTGAAAAAAGTGTTTTATTATTGCAATGGATATGAAGTGCCACCCAGATGTATAGCCTCGCAGTTAATTACCTTGTTCTTCATCAAATATATGAGCAATAAATTCTCCAGGAAGGGAGGTGTGTGGTGGTGGTGGTGTGTGTGTGTGTGTGTGTGTGTGTGTGTGCGCGCGTGTAGATAAATGGATGGATAGATGAATGCAGAGTGAGAAATTCACTCTTTTTAAGACCACAGAAAGAGACAGACTATTTTATGAAAAGCTTGATATACTGCTGCAAGATGCTTTGAATTTTTCAATGATCAAATATACATGATCAAGCTGAGCATGTTAGGGTGTGAGGTGCGCTGACGGTCAATGGCTATTGATCAGGCTGTTAAGTATTTCTGCTCAGTTTTAGAAATATAGATAGATCCCAGATGATTTAAAGAATTAGATAGCTAAAAATCTAGCATTCTGTGTTTCTTTGGAGAAGGGGAAATGGCTTGTCAGTTACAAAACACCCCAACCATTGTTTACCCCCATTACTCTCCCTCTGAAATACCTTGTAAAATGTGAATTTCATTAGCAGGAGTGTTCAAGAATAAAAATATTCCAGACGTTTTGCTTGGGGTTTACCCAGAACAATCACTTTACCTGAGTGTCTAGCCTTGTTGATAGAGAGTTTGCTCCTGTCTTTCTTACACATATGCACACACATGCACACACACACACACACACACACACACACACAATTTTGTAATCACAAATTTGACCCAGACTGACATGCTGCTGCAGAGATAAGGAAGCATTTATGGGAGTGGGATCTAAGGTTCTTAAAACCCTCTGATTAGGAATCGGGTGAACCGGCCACATGGCTTTCCCCAATTAACTAATTTCTCACTAATCTAAAGATCTATTTAGAAAGGTGTGGAAGGGGTGGAGGATGGAGATTTAAAGATAACCTCTAATTGGTCTAGAGAAATTCCGTCGATGACACCTAGAAAACCTTTTCCTCTTTCATTCTCTCTCTTTTTCCCCTACCCCCTTCCCTATCTCTTTCTTTCATTTTGCCTTATAGAAATTAAAAGTGGACTTGAAAGGAAGAAGCCCTGAGAGACACTTGGGAGAGAGAAGGAGTAAAAGTGAACTTTCATAGCAATCTTATTTTTAATCATCCAATTAGCTATTTTGTGAAAGAATCATATTCAAGAAGATCAGCCTTCATCCAGATTGGGAAAACTTAAGCACACAGACAATTGATAGTTATGATTTCTTTTCACAGCTTGAAAATACAAGAGTGCAGATTTTTAGATGTTTTTATCTGCAGAAGAAAATTTTCTAGCTAAGTGTTCCTTACTGAAGGGGCTCAGGCAGGCATCCCTATTGATAAATTCCCCTCGAAATGGAACCAAAATTGGCATCCCTCAAAAAAGTTGATCTACCTAGAAATGGATGGATCGGCCCTGATTGGGTGGACATGCCCTTTCACCTCATTGTGTCTGACCTATCACTTAATTAATCTCTCCCAGATGCAAAGCTGTTGACAATGCCAAAGATAAGCAGTATTTTGAACAAAGCAGGAAGCTTTTAAAAGAACAAGCCACAGTGAGGGTTTAGGCTCTTAAAAATTTGTAAATCATCAGCATTTGGATGCACAGGCTTTGCTACAACACAGCTGAGTCCAAGAGATGGTCCCATCTTTTCTAGAAACTTTCTATGCCTTTCTTTAACCAATGATATCTATGTACATTCATTTTCTGCCTCTCGACTCCTTGCCTCTGGTTCCCTTTCTTCTGCCTCTCCCTCTTTCCAAATTCAGACTATCCATGGCCGGTTTCCTGAAAATTGTCCTCTGCTTTCTAGTCTTGTCTTTGGCTCTTAAGACCCTTTTTATAGTATTAGGGCTATCGAGGTGGTCAGTTCGAAGGCTTTGGGTGACAAAATATTGACTGCATTTGCTACCTATGGAGGAGGACGTTTGTGCTGGAGGCATCTTGGTGACATACAGGGAATAGTTCATTAATTAAAAGGCTTTCTAATTGTTGCTTGAATTACTGTACAGAGCACATGAAACAGACAGTTTATAAAAGATGACAATTTGAAGAATGAATTTTTTTCTTAAAACATTTTCATAAACAGGTCTAGAAAATGTATTCCCTTTACTCATGCCTCTATCGTCAACTATTCAATTGAGCTTCAATTAATGATAATATATGGTCTGGGATCCTTAGCTGGGCCTGACTGATGGAAGAGCTTTGTTGAATTTGGTGCAGGTGGCACTGTTTAATAAGCACAGGAAAGAGTGAATAATGTAGTGCTTGCAAAGAGAAGTAAATGCAAAATAGATCGCTCTAATTATGGCAGCCCCCAGAAATGAAGACGCAAGCTGAAATGGCCAACTAACTGGGAAATTCCAAATAGAACTGATTGTCCGCTGCCTTTTTTACTTTCAAGGGCTGACACGGTAGCTTAGAAGTAAATGTGGATGAGCTCATCTGACTCAACACAAGCACAAATTCAAAACCCGAGTCTGATGACCTATCAGTGTTTGCCTTAACAGTCTAGAATCCTTTAGAGACGGTCAAATGCAGTTCTAGCATAGGGCTATCCGAACATCTCTACAAGAGATCGGCACAAGCTCATTACAACTAGTCTTCATGTTTTATTGCAAAGTGTCAGGAGATTTTGGTTTTGTTTTGTTTGAATTTCTTTATGCTTGAGAAAATGAGTCTATAGGAAATCAAAGTGTGAATACTTAAGCAAACAGAATTTCCCATATACCTGCAAGGCCTCATAATGATTTTCATTCATGCAAAGATAATCGATGGGACATTAGTTGTTTTAATTAATGGAAGAATAAAAATGCTGAGGGAGGGGGTGCCAAGAGGTTGGGTTTGGTTAAAGCCTATATGGGAAAACTGTTCCACACCTGAAGAACAATGCCAACTTCCCAAAGACCAGTAGATTTGCTAATCGGCTCAGTGGAAAGTTGGGCCAGGCTACGGGAGGGTCTTACAGAAAGCACAGGTGGACAGATGGTAGCTGTGCTGGGCATTTCCCTTCTCTGCAACCTCACTGTTCCCCTAGGGAAAGTACCAAGTCCTAAATCACCTCATAGACTACTTTCAAGGAAGGTACACTTTGTTCTAGGAGCCTAGTATGCTTTGTGTCAATGACTGGGAAGGCAAAATTAGCTTGGATTATGGGAAGGCTGGGGCTGAACGGGTGTACAAGATATGGGATGATCTGTATGGCAATGGCTCTAGCAAGTGGGTACAGACTCTTGTCCACTGACCGGGGACCCAGGGAGGAACCAAGTCTAGTATCTTTAGGCAAAACCCCCTTTTTGTTCTGTGGAAATGTCTACCAAGCCCACCTCTAATCTAGTGAGCATTGGCTGGGCACCTGAGTCCATTAGTGCCAGTGTATGTGAAGCTCATAAAAAATTTATGAGGAAACTTGTGTTTCATAATGGAGTTTAGGGGTGTCCTGCAGTCAGAAAGGGATAGCAGAGATGTCTTTGGAAGAAGAAAGACTGGAAGGAAAATTTTCTAGTGTCAAATGTGTGGAGGTATCAGAACTGTTAGCTAGTCAGTCTCCCTCCTCCACCCCATCCCCACTTTTTCCTACAAAATCTTCCTGGTTCTTTTTAAGGCAACATGGCCTCCTTCGGAAAGAAATTTATTGCTCTGTGTGTGTGTGTGTGTGTTTGTGTGTGTGTGTGTGTGTGTGTGTGTTTCAACCTGAAAAACTTGTAGAACAGAGGCTACCAAAATGACCTTTCCAGGACTGGCTCTAATTCTGGGCTAGATTAAAAAGAAATTATATTTCAGGTACGAGGTATAGCTATAGTTATACCACTTGGAAAAAATGACTTCTCGTTGCAATATTTCCTTTTTTTTCTTCCAAGACAGTTTATATCTTTTTGTGAAAATTAGCCGTGGGGAGATGCAGTTACCTATTGTGTATTTTGTTGCAATAGTTCTTTGAGAATAATCTGATCTGACTGATTTATATTGTTGCCAGTGTGATTTGAGCAAAGGGCCCAGATACAAACTTTCTGCACCCTAATTGATAATGGTAAATCCTTTTGCTGAAGTGAACAATCTCTGACCTGGTATTCATATTTCTTTTACCAATTCCCTGTAATAAAATTGAACATTTTGTCACCACTTTGAGAAACACTGCCAAACACCTTAAAACACATGTCACATGCCAGCAGCCCCTCATTTCTCTCCTCCGGGAGCTTCTACATCTGGAATCATAATCACAGATAAAAACCTTGACAAAATTGCATCTGAGCACATTCTCTCTGCAGCCCTTACTTTCTCATAACATTTAATACAATATTAATACCTGCTACCGAAAGACAGGAGGGAGGAAAAGGGCTGCCAACCTCTACGTTTCCTGATGCATCATGTTCAAACCTGAAATTCACATTTCGTGTTTCATTTTAAGTTCAGTGCATTTAACAGGGCCCTAGAGAGAGAGCCCTGGTTAGTTCCCCAATCTGCTCAGCTGACGCCCAGGGAGTCGGTTTCAGAATTGTTCAGATCGCTGCAGGGAGAAGAGGAGGAGGAATTGGGCTACCCTCTGCCAGCAATGGGCCAAGCCATATCTCAATTCTAGTGTCACAGACATGGGAATCCCCTTGGAAATAACTAAGACCCCACCGATTTTTACTGTCGATAGTGGTGATCAGCAGATTTTCTGTCCGATGTGACCAAGGTAGTGAGTTAATTTCATAAAGAAGGATAGCCATGCCTGAGCAGACTTGCTGCTGACTGACGGCCTCTCACATCAGTATAAAACAATTCCCCCTTTGCTGAATGAAGCCCATAAGCCTGTGAAAAGGGGTCGTTGTTGAAAATATGGGGCTTTTCTGCCACCCTTATGACTAACCCTCACCCCACCTTTTCTTGGAGATGCCTACAACATTCCTGCACAGTGGCAAGGAATCACCAACCCTCTGCTGTACAAACTGGAGACAGAGGTTAGAGAGAAGGGAAAAGTGCAGGAAGCACACCTATCTGGGGGTGTTTCCTGGGGGCACAGGTGATATCCTGGAAATGGACTTTCAAATGTCAGTAGCTTTGTTTAATCAGTGCCCTCTCTAACCAGAATTAGGGTCAAAACAGGCGAGGTGTGGGCCCTCCCTTTTTTAAAAAATTAAGCCCAGGTTTCTGGAATGAATAACCAGCATCCCTAACAGCAACCTCAGTGTAGAGGGGGAAACACACACACACAGACACACACACTCACATGCACACTCACATTTCCCTGAGCAAGACCCACTTTTGTAAGCAAGGAGTGTAATTTGCTGAATAGTGGCAAGCAAGCTCCAGGCACAGGAGACGTTATACTTTACTCAGGGAATCAAGGCGGGCAACTAGCCCTGTGACTGCAGCCAACAGCTTCTAGAATACAGTCCTTTCTGCTTCAAGGCGGGGAGGAAACGTTGATTTTGCCTCTTTCTTCTTTGCAGTTGTTATTCAAGAGGTTACACTGTCCCCAAACCCCAGCAACCATCCTCAGAGTTTGAGGTTATCCATTGGCAGTACCCAAAGGGGGGCCCCAGGCAGGAGAGTCTGGGGCCAAAGAGGGCGGCTCCCCTGCGTGGAACCCTTCCCTGGTGGCTCCCAAATCCGGCATTTTCTCTGCCTGACTTTCCCTCGGGGGAGACACAGGAAGGCTGCAGAAATCTGGGCGCCCGCTCGCTCGCTTGTCAAGAAGCAAACTGTCTTCACATTCTCCAAGAGCAACATCCCTGCCTAGGAAGAGGAAGGAAGAGGCAAAATAAATAAAACCAGTTAATGTTGTAGTTAACTTGCAAATCAAGTAAATCTGTTGGTGCCGTATTTGAGAAATAAACCATCAGAGCGTCACAGCAAACACACACTTCTGAACGTCTTCATTTTGATTTAATGGTGTATCAGCGTCAACTATCGCTTCCTCTGCTGGTACACACGGCCTGATGCCGCGGGAGGAGGGTGCCCATGTTTATCACCGAGTGAGATGACTAATTACACCTTGTCAATCACCGGCTATGAAGACATAAAACCAGCGCGCACAATGAAGTAGTTGCCTGCAGCGTCAATTAGTTGGCGATTCCGAGGTTATTGCGTGGCCCTGCTTTGGCCGCCTCTAATAACGGGACAGAGCGCCGGGAACAGCGCGCTGATCAATCACCCTCCTTCCGCGGCTCCCCCGCGCCCTCCCCCGCTCCCCCCTCCCGGCCTGGCCTCACTTTCTCCGGGCAGCTTACGCTTCCTCCCTCCGCGGCCCCGGCTCGGTGGCGCCGGCAGCCCCGGGAGCCCCGAGAAGTTTGCGCGCGGCAGCTCCGCAGCCGGCAGCCGGGAGACCCGCAGCCTTCGGGGAGCGCCGGGGCTGGTGGCCCCTTTGTTGGAGGAGGCGTGGAGGGAGCGCTTTTGTTCTGAGTTAGTCACGGTGGCCGGCTGGAGGCTGCTACCTCATTATGCGCCGGGTCTGCTTCTCTGCGAGGAAGCAGATGGTAGGGAGGTAGGCAGCGGCAACAGTGGCCAGACCTGAATTCCGTTCACCTGTCACCTCCCACAAAAGGCAGGTTCGGGGGACTTAGGGATTCTTTCCCCCTGTCAGGGGGGAGGGGACGAGGGCTGAGGTTTCCGGTGCCTGCGAATGTTCCATTTACCTGTCGGTGCCCGCTCCTCCCCACCCCCTGCTTTCCCTTGGCCGCGGCTTCTCGCACGGTATAAATGTCATTAACGTGTCAGGATATGTGTTTACAGCCTGTTCCTCTCCTCATTTAGTCTCTGAGGACAGGATTCAGCGGTTGCGCGACGCCCCCCTGCAACTGGGGGAGATTAGCAAAGTTAAGGGCCTCTGAACCCGGGAGCCAGGGTGCCCAGCGGCGGGAGAGGAGCTGGAGCTTCTTACGGGCCCCGAGCGCGTCCCAGACTGTAGTAGAGAGACAGAGGAGCGCACGGGCCGGGAATCTTGACGGCCCGGGAATTTAGGGTCAATCCAGGGATGGAAGGGGGTAGCTCGTCCAAGAGGTGGCGACGGAATCTTGTATGGGGGGAAGCGAAGAGCTGCAAAGTGTGTTTCCACGTTTCTTGTGAAGCCCTCGGCAAGAGTTACTGTGGACAACCCCTCCAGCTCCTAAGGCAGCCCCTGGAGTTCTCGAAAACGTATTGTATCCAGCCAGCACCAAGGACGAAAACTCCAGCATCGTTATAATTTTTTTCTCCTTGCGCGACCTCCAGATGAACCCTGGCGACTCCCAGATTAGATTTTCCTTCCCCACTTTCTTTGAAAGAAATTGTCCCAGATGCCTCAGTACAACATGTCTGTGTATTCGTGTAGGCGTCCGCGTGCCTGGGCGCGGGCCGTGTGCAGGCGCTCAAGCACACGTTTGTGTGAACTCGCGCGCACGCGCGCCTTTGAATTTATGGTCCTTCCCTCTCGTTGGGGCATCTGTGCATGTGCAGCCTGTACACATATACTTGTAACTTCAAGAGTTTTTGCCATACGCAAACATAGCCTCCTGGGAGCACACTGAGGGATTTAAGTGAGATTGCCCAAGCAGGCAAGTGTAGTTTTAACATGCCGCCTTCCAGATGCTTCCTCCTGGCCGGCGCTGGACACTTACATGATAAGCATGTGTAGACCTTAGCTCTACATTAGTGCTGGCCGTGGTTTTGCTAACAAAGACAAATTCATGCTGACTGGATTTTGTCAAAAGAAATGATTATGTACATTTGCACACATGTGCATGTGCTTGGGCGTTACAAGCATACGTGTATTTATGTGTGAAAGTTTTGTATGTAGAAAGTATGACTTCAGTGCTACTTCAACTCTGCACCTTGTAAGATAAACTCAGAGATCCTTTCCCCTTACTGTCTTTACTGTCCTGGCAAGCAGGTCACCTCAGACTGAAACCCCTAACCTGCAAAACAAACGGACCCAGGAGATAGGACTCAGTAACTGACTTGCATATTTGGTGTTTCTCTACAATCACTTTGTATTTCCTAATTCCCACTTCACTGGATACCTGGGTGTTACCCTCAATTCCTCAAGAGACTTTAGGTTGAGCCCGAGTCTAGAGGCTGAGGCCGGCAGTTAGGATTTATCCCAAAGCCTAAGTTGTTAGTCCGTGGTGAAGTGGTGCAGCCAGGTGACTGGGTGGACTCTTATGTCACCAGGGTGGGTGGCATGGTGTACCCAAGAGGCAGAGCATGGGCCTGTCGTCTTTAAGAACCTCACTGATGCCAAATGTATCTTGGAGTGAGAAAGTATTTAATAGGAGAAGGGAAAGAGGGATTGAATGATTAAAGAATTTGGGGACTGACTGCCTACTACGCTCCAGACATTTTATGTCCATGATCTCTTTCCTTCACCACACCCAGTAGAGGGATCTTCTTGTGTTTCCTTGAAAAGGTCAGAAACAAGCTAAGGGAAGTTAAGTCTCTCGCCTAAGATTACACTGCATGTAAATGGCAGAGGTAGGATTCGAACTCTTTGCTTCTCTGAGTTCTTAAAGCCATGCTCGCCCCACTCTTCCGGGCTGGAGAGAGACCGAGAAGAGGGAGAAAGAACTACACGCTTGACCGTATATTGGGCCCTAGCTTACTTGGAGCAAGAATATGCTGGCTGGCCCCCTCCCCGGGAGTCACAGCTCCCTGCTGCTCTGGCCTTTAGGGCTCAGCTGGGTCCCCCGGAGGCCTGCACCGCCGGCCGCCCGCGGCAGGGAGCCCGGGACGCAGGCCGAGCTCGGCGGGAAGCGGCTGAAGGCTCTCGCAACTCTGCCTCAGGCCGGCCTTCTCCAGCCTCCCCAGACAGTGCCTGAGGCCAAGGGGAGATCGGAGTGAGAACTCCTCGAGCATCCTCTGGCTGCGCCTTCTTAGGATGGAGACGGCGAAGGGAGAGGGTTTAATTTTCCTTCCCGAAGAAATCGCAGGAAACTGTTCGTAGCTTAAAAATTCCAAACCCCGCGCTCTCCCTCCTCCCTCCCTCCCTCCCGCCTCCTCCTCCAGCCTCGCCCACCAGCTCCCACCATCTAGGCTCTGCTCTCCTCCTCTCGCCTCACCCCTCCCTCTCGGGTCTCCCGCCTTCCCGGAGCACGCGCTGCCAAGGCCTGGGGCGCCCAGCGGCCAATGGCACGGCAGCAGGACGTGATGTCAGGCGCGGCTGTAGAAAAGGCGCGGAGGCTTGCGCTGGCGCGGACTGCAGAGCCGGGGCTGGGCTCGGCGCGCGCTTGGAGAGCATTGCGCGCGGCTGGGCCCGCGGCCGGCGGCTCCTCCTCCCACTCTGCTCCTCCTCCTTTTTCTCCTCCTCCACCTCCTCCTCCGCCTCCTCCTCCTCCTCCTCTTCCTCCTCCTCCTCTTCAATTCTCCCGGTGGCTCGGCTCGGCTCGCTGGCTTCGGAGAAACCCTTACTCCAGTCGCCGACTCAGCGCCCAAGAGGGTCGCCTTGGGCAGGGGGCACACCCCAGGGAGAGAAGGGTTCAGGCAGCTTGGCCGCCGCGAGCACCTAGCTGTTCCTGGGTAAACCCCGACTGCAGCCGTCGCCACCTGGAGCAGAGTTTGCGCCCCTGTTTTGCGCCCTGGGCGCGGAAGCTGGGCGGGCGATGCCCGCGGCGTGAAAGCGCCCGGGGCGGGCGCCGACCTCTGCCCTCGTCTCCCGCCCCCCCTCGACCCGTGCCCTTGTGACCCTGGCTTTGGCGCCGCCGCCCAGGCGCCCCGCGATGTAGCTGCCCCCACGCCTCGGCGGGAGGCGTCCTGGCCCGCGGGCGCCCGGGACCCGGAGCCCGGCCTGGGGGCGCAGCCGAGCTCGGGCGGGGCCGGGGCCGCGGTGGCGATGCATAGGGCCCGTTAGCGCCCGGAGCGCCAGGCAGCTGAGGTAGGGGGCAAGCCCTTCCTCTGAGGAGCCGCGCCCCCGGCCCCGCCGGTCCCGCCGCGATGCTGTTCCACAGTTTGTCGGGCCCCGAGGTGCACGGGGTCATCGACGAGATGGACCGCAGGGCCAAGAGCGAGGCTCCCGCCATCAGCTCCGCCATCGACCGCGGCGACACAGAGACGGTAGGCGCGCGGCTGTGGAATCGGGGCTGAGAGCTGGGACCCGGCCGGGCCGGTCAGCGCCTCTGCTCCCCGAAGTTTGGGGAGAGTCCTTCGTGCCGCACGGGACTGAGCGCTGGGGATCCTCGGAGAGTATGCAAGGCCGGTAGCTCCAGAATCGGGGGAAACCCGGCTGCTGGGGCGGAGGAGGGAAACAAAATCTCGGAACCGGAGGGTAGAGGAGAGTGTTTCTCCCGAAGTGAAGCGAGGTCCTTCCAGCGTCCGGGGCGGCTCCCTTTTCCCCTCGCGGGGTGCTTCGGCTCTCTTCTACCACTCCGCTCAGGCTGCTGGCGCCGCTGCCCGCGCCTCCCGAGAAGGGCGAATCAGCCGGGAGGGAGCCCTGGGGTTCCAGCCGTTTTGAGTCACTTCTAGTCTCCCGGCAGCTGGGGCTCCCTTGCTAGCACAGTTTCAGGGGCTGAAGTCTTCTGGGCCAGCACTTTTCGTTGATGGTGTCCCCGCGTCCCTGGCCGGCTGGTCTTGCCCAGGCCAGGGCTCGGGAGTTCAGGCTCTGGCCTGGCTGTCGCGGAAGGAGACTACATTTGGATCTCTACACCTGGCTCCGCCAGCTCAGCCCCAAATAGCCAGTCCCTGGCCTCAGACCTCCCCGGGGGCAGACGAGCAGACGCTGCCCAAGCAGCGGGCCTAGAAGTGACCTTTAGAGACCGAGGAGGTGGGGAGCATTGGCGAAGCTTTTCTGCTCCGAGATTAAGAGCGGCAGCCAGTGGCCTCCCGGTCTCTGAGCCCTTTTTCCCCGGTTAAACCTTCCCACCTCTTCAGTACGGCTAGGAATGAGTTTGATTTGGGCCTGTCCTGCACCCAGGGACTTTGAGGACCCCCTTGAACCCCACTGACCATCTCCCAAGACTCAAGAGGGTCCAGCTGGTGTGGCAAAGGAGACAGAAGTTAGTTGCCCGACCTGCCCTGGCCTAAACCTTTGGTCTGAGGATCCAGAGATCACCGGGGCTGGAGGCCAGGAATTCTGCCGCCTTTCTGAAGTGAAGTCTGTGTGAAGGGTGACTTTTAATGGTCACCTTACTCCATTTCTGGGGCCCAGACAGTGGCTTCTTTTAAGAAAGTTTGTAGAAAGCTCTTGGAGGGCTTGAGTGGAATAGCTGCGACTGTCCCACTTTCTAACCAGCGGGAATTTTTCTGGGGAAAGGGCAGAGGGACAGGATGCAGGAGACATAAGGCCGGAGAATCACCTAGACCAGGAGTCCAGGGCTTGGGTCCGTGGCAGCCGAGAGCTGGGCGGATGGGCCTGACCCTTAGCCACAGGGATTTGGGCCTTTGGGCTGGAGGAAGCAGCTGCTCGCCCAGGCAGCTCTCTATGCGTTCAGGGCCGGCTGGGGCCACCGAGGGAGCAGCGGGTGCTTGATTTTTTGGTGGCGGCCTGGCCACAGGCTGACGCAGACGCGGCGGTCTCCCGCCTTCCTCCCTTCGCAGACCATGCCGTCCATCAGCAGTGACCGCGCCGCGCTGTGCGCGGGCTGCGGGGGCAAGATCTCTGACCGCTACTACCTGCTGGCGGTGGACAAGCAGTGGCACATGCGCTGCCTCAAGTGCTGTGAGTGCAAACTCAACCTGGAGTCGGAGCTCACCTGTTTCAGCAAGGACGGAAGCATCTACTGCAAGGAAGACTACTACAGGTAGCCCCCCACCAGGAACCGCCGGCCTTCAGGCCCCTCCCCATCTGAGGCCCAATCTTGTCCCTCTCTTCTCCCTCCAGTCCCAGCAGAGGTTACCCTTCTCAAGGACCTCCCTTTTCCAAACCAGCATGAACCTGGTGACATTTTAAAGCAGCAATTTGGGAGGCTCTTGGGAAGATTCACGAAGTGTAGAGGCCAGAAAAAATCAGAAACTGTCCTCCCCTCTGCGCTTAGATCATAAATAAGCTTGGGTGGGGGTCCTTCCATCCCTCTCCACTTGAAGTTTCTTGGGCCTGCCCGAGGGAATAGAAATAGACACCCTCAAACCCAGGCAGCCTTGGTTGGCTGGAATAAAGTTGGAGGAAGAGCTTGGGAAGTGAGTGTGCTTCTTGATCTTTTGGAGAGATGGGAGCTAAGACTGACCAGTGAGCCATAATCATGAAGAGGCTCCAAGGTCCAAGAGGCTCCACGGTTCCTGCTTCTCCTCTCCTAGCTTAGGGTTAGGGTCTGTTTATATTCCCTCTATGTGTCTTTGTCTCTCTTTCCCTGTCTCTGTATTTCTTACAAATTACAAAGGATTCCCAGGAGCTGGTCTGGAGGGCAGGGGCAAAGGTTGAGGAAGGGGTAGGTAGGTGGGGTAGTTTCTCCCAGCTTGCAAGTGAAGAAGGCTTTCTTGGGCTTGCTCAGACTGGGTAAAGTAGAAGCTCTGGTAGGCTGAAAATGGTTAAGGGAAACTATTTCAGGATAGGATTAGGCCTGGGTCAAAATCTAGTTCCCTCTTCCCCCATCCTCCAAATGAAGGCCGGATTGTCCATCTTGAGGAGGGGATTTTCCCCAGCAGCACAGCGGCACCTGGAGGAGGGATGTGGGGGGGTTACCCAACCATTTGTCCCCACAACCCCTCCTTCCATGGTCCCTACAGGCGGTTCTCTGTGCAGCGCTGCGCCCGCTGCCACCTGGGCATCTCGGCCTCGGAAATGGTGATGCGTGCTCGGGACTTGGTTTACCATCTCAACTGCTTCACGTGCACCACGTGTAACAAGATGTTGACCACCGGCGACCACTTCGGCATGAAGGACAGCCTGGTCTACTGCCGCTTGCACTTCGAGGCGCTCCTGCAGGGCGAGTACCCCGCGCACTTCAACCACGCCGACGTGGCGGCGGCAGCGGCTGCAGCAGCCGCTGCCAAGAGTGCTGGGCTGGGCGCCGCAGGGGCCAACCCTTTGGGTCTTCCTTACTACAATGGCGTGGGCACCGTGCAGAAGGGGCGACCTAGGAAGCGCAAGAGCCCTGGTCCTGGGGCGGATCTGGCAGCCTACAATGCTGGTGAGTGCAAGGCGCACGGAGCGCCCCCGTCGGGTTGGGGAAAGTGCGTGGCGACAACAGCCAGGAGCTGGAGTGAATCTCTGTGTGTCAGGCATAAAGAAGGTACCCTGGCCCTTAGCTTCCCAGGCCTTAAGCACCAGACGTCCTGAGAAGGGATATTAGCTCCCCTGGGCTTCAGCCGGTGGGTCCTGGGCTGGAGCGGTAGGAGAGGGTGCGTTAGTACTTGCTGCCCCAGGTGCAGGACCCCATCGCGGAGAAATTGGTTTTTGGAGGCGGCTTTTTTATTAGGACTCTCTCCAGCCTTGCTGGGCAGAAAGTATAGGAATAGAGAAAGCAAGGCGGCGCCGACACCAAACAGGCTCTGGGTTGACGCGTCCAAGGGCGGGGAGCTGGGGCAGCTGGAAAGCGAGGCAGTGCAGCTAGGGTCCCAAGAGAAAGGGTAGGCGGTGGCTGGGGGCGCCAAGCCGGGGCCTGGCGTGCGGTCGGATCGCGTGAAATGTCCTGAGTGCAGCAGGCTTGGGAACTCCGGCTCTGAGGTCTTTATTAAGGACCGCGGGTCCTTGTGCCGGGCTGATCCTTCTGCATGGCCAGGTCTCAGAGGTCTTCCCGAGCTCTTGCTCCGAGTTCCCGGCGCCTGCTGGGGTGAGGGCGCCGACCCTTGGAAGCCGGCGCCGGGGATGAGACCCGAGGCAGGCCTGGCCTCGCGCGGGGGTGGGGTGCGGGGCTCATTTCGCATTTCCGGCATCTTTGAACCTTGGGCCTTTCCGGGAGGAGCTCTGCCCCCTCCCGCGTCCTCCCAGCTCTGGACAGCTGCGGACGTTCTGAGACCCGACAAATTGAACGGCCAACATCTGCGCAAAGTCTGCAGGGCCGCAAAGGTTTATGACTCTCCGGGCTTCCGAACTAGAGTTTATTTGCAATTATTTTCTTTCTTTCGTTTGCGACAGAATCGGATTCGGAGATTTTTGTTTTCTTCCTCCTTTTCCCCTTAATGTAATACACAAGTGTGTGTGGGGGGGGGCGGGGGGCAAAACCAAAACAAACCCAAGACTGTGTGGAGGGCCGCGGTGGGGAAAGCGTCAGAGTTATTTTGATTGTAAAGAGTCTGAACCGGCTAGGGAGAAAATGAGGGGCAAGTGGAGTGAGTCTCTTTTCGCTCCAACGAAATTGCTTGTTAGAGAATCGTGGAGCCGAGCTGGGGGTAGGGAATGCAGCCTCCGATTTGGTAAATGGTGAAGAGGTGGTAGGTTCAGCGGGTTTAATATTTGTTGAAGGCACTACTTCAGATGCCATTCCCTAGAACTTTCATCCCTCATCTCCCACCATCCGGAAAATAAAGACCAAATCCAGTCCAGGCCATGTCTCCTAAAACCAGGGTGCCTCTAGTCATCAGGTGGGATCAGCATCCTTGGGAAGTAACCCCGAGAACCGGCTCCAGGGCACCTGGTGGCTGGGAAGTGATTTAATGTTTTCCCGGACATGCAGGTTTGGCACCCTGCATGGAATTGTGCAGAAACAGGGTAGAGGTTTAGAGATTTATTTTTGCTTTTTGCTGCTCAGTCTTTGCCTTCCCCCGGGAGGCTACAGGGAGATGAGGCTGAAGGCTGAATTTCAGGGGAGCTGACGCCTTTCTATAAGAGACCCCTCACTCAGCCATCGCATTTTCTCTTTGGCTTCCCTCTTCCTTCTGTTCTCTCAGTCCCCTTTCTCTCCGTGTCTCTCTCGGTGTCTGTCTGCCTCTCTCTCCTAGTCTTCTGTTCCCTTGCGCGGGTCTCTGGCCTTGGCTTGGGCTCCCAGTTCTGGGAGGAACGGCACTATGCGCTGCAGCGGTGCGGTGCGGCTGGCTTATTTGGGACTCCCGAAACAAGGTTGGGGATAAAGGGTGACTCCTGGTCCTCTCGGGACCCAGTCAGGCCTCCTCAGGTCTGGCTTCCGCCCCCTCTCCTTCTTCCCGGTGCTGGCAGAAGAGAAATGGCCGCAGTCTGGGCCTGGGGCAGCTGGGATTGGCAAGCGGGGACCCTGGAGGGTGCGGCAAGTGTCTGCGTGCGTGTGAGTGCATGCTTCTGACTGTGAGGACACCAGCTTGTTTGTTTAAGTGTCCCACATCCAGGGGCCCAGCCGCAAGGATTTCTTGCAAAGCCCGTAGTTCTGAGGGACGGTCCCGCCGAGGGCGGTGAGCTGGGGGCCTAGTGGGGAAGGGGCGCCGTGAGTGCGCCCGGCCCTCGGCTTAGGGAAGGGCAGCTGGGGCCGCGGCCACAGGGTCCCGGAAAGTCCTTCCGGGGCGGGGGCCACGACCGCCCTCCTCCCGCGGCCCCTCAGGTCGGAGCTCGCTGCCCCGGCCGCCCAGGCGGAACTGAAACCTCCCCCAGGCCTGAGCGGGGGTGCCGGACGAGGCCGAGCCGGCGGTGCCCGGCGAGCACTTTGCGCCGGGGTTCGCAAGCAGGGCGGCGGGAGTCGGGTGCGGACCGGCCGGACGCCGGCCTCCCCCAGCCCCAGCTTTGTGTGTGTGTGCCTGGCGGCGTAATTACTGATTCGATTCCAATCCATTATTTAGACAATTGAACCTACAATCTCGTCTTTAGTAAAATGAGGCGAAGTCAGATTTGATTACAGGTTCAGTCCCAGCGACAAGAGCTCGAAACCCGATGGGTTAATAACAGATCACGAGTAAATTATTCATGATTTTACGAGCTCTTTAGCTCCATTGAATCGGCCTAATTGAGAGAAAAAAAAAAAAAAAAAAAAAAAAAAAGGAGAGCGAAAGCCTGGGTCCTCCCCCTCCCCGCGGCCCCTCGCTCCTCCCCGATCCGATCTTGGGGAATCTCAAGCTGGCTCTGGGCACTGGGGACGGCAGTGAGGGTTCAGGGGCTCCGGCCAAACCTGTCCCCACAGCCGCCTCCCTGGCCACCCTTCCTTCCCCAGCGCAGCCCCCTGTCCCCACCGCTGGCCGGCCTCCGCCTGGCTACCTGGGACCACTCCTTCCCTCCCCTCCTCTCTTCTCTCCTGTCCCTTTGCTCACTCCCCGCTTGGCAAAAGTCCTTCCTCGCAGGACCCGTCTCTTTGAGTCCTGGGATTGAATTCGGCCACCCTCATCCAGCACCACACATTTTCCCTTATTTCCAGAACTCTTTCCCCTCCGGCTCTGACAGTGTCTTTCTTTTTTCTTTTCCTTCTTTTCTTCTTTTCTAGCTGTCCCTTTTGGGTTCTCCCATCTACATCGCTTTTCCCTCTTTCCTCTCTGCCCATCTCCCTCCCTACCCCCTCTTCTTTTCTTTCTCTCCATTCTGTCTTTCCGCTTGTTTTCTTCTCACTCTGCTCTTTCTGTTTCCCTCCCCCGAACCACCTTCCCCCACATAGGCCGCACTCAGGGCACATCTCTTGGGCCCACAGGGCGCCGGGGTCCCCACGGAGCTCATTAACAGCAGAGAGGCCCAGGTGGGGGCTGGGCGGTGGGATGGGCCCAGAGATCCCCCGTGGGGAGGCCTAGCTCACCCGGGTGGAGCTGGGGACTGGGAGAAAGAGAAGGGTTGATCCCCTTAGCAGGTTCAGCGTGCAGTTCCCCAAGATGGGATTCAGAGTCATGCTCTGATCCCCTTTAAATTTTTCACTCTGGGTGCCACTGGCGGCAACACAGGACTCTGGTGGATGGAGGACCTTGATGCCTAGATTCATGTGGAAAGGGACCCTGAGATGGTGTCCCCCCTAGCAGACAACTCCAACATTAGGGGCAAGATCTTTATTCTGCAAATACTTTCTGCAAGAGGCTATCCCCCACCTGCTATGGGGAGGGGGAGGTCACCAAGGGTGCAAGAGTACTTCCTAGGTAGTGTTGCCTGATGAAACACAGGGCATCCAGTTAAATTGGAATTTTGTGTAAACAGTGGATACATTTTTTTATGTAAATATATCCCATGCAATATTTGAATTTTAGATAACAATTTTTATTATATGTGTATCCCATGTAACATTTGCATTTTGAGCACAGATGTGTCCTGTGCAGTATTTGAACTTTAGATAAACAGCAAATAAAATTCTAGTGTAGGTATGTCCCACACATTTGGGTCATTTTTCAGTAAATTTATATCTGAAGTTCAAATTAAAACTAGGCAATTTGTACTTTTACTTGCTAAAGATATCTTCCTAGATCCCTACTTTAGTAGGACTGAATTTGAACCTCCTAGGAGACTTTCCCCAAAACAAGACCCTAAGGGTGTGATGACTCGATGTGTGATGAGAGAATCTTGAGACAGATTCCAGTGTTCTCATCAGCTGCTAGGTTGCTGAGCAACTTTGTGAGGTTCAAGATTCTACTCAGGCCCCTCACCCTAGGTAGGACCCTGCCTAGAGAGTCAAGGTTCATTCTGTCTCCCTTTGTGGTGTGGTGGAAGGAAGCAGGGAGGACACAGTGTTGAATCCGGGCTCAGTCATTACCAGTGCAAATGGTTTCATTTCCTTTGTGGTTGGTTTCTTCATCTCTGAAATGGGAACAGTAGTAGCTACCTCTCTTAACAGTGGTGATGGTACAATGACGTATGTAAAGCCAAAGCACAAGGTAGGTATCTGACACATGTTAATTTCTTCCTTCATCTTCTTTTTCTTTTCAGTAAGAACTCTACCACTCTCTCTGTGAGACGGCTATGGATCCCTTAACTTCCCTGAGCCTCGTTTGCTCCATTTGTAAAACTAGGAAATAACCACCTCATCAGGCAGTAGTGAAGATTAAACTATAAAATGCAATTTCCAATCTTAGACCCAGTGCCCAAGGCCCAGGGTGGCTCAGTACTTTGGGGTGTGTGAACTGATAAAAGCAAAATGAAAGTGAGTTTGTCAGTAGTGACTCCTGGGTGCCAGTGCCAGACACTGTAGGGGGAGACTGGTGATAGCCTTTTTTTTTTTTTTTCCCCTTTCCTTGAAAAGTACCAGGGAAACAGGAAGAGAGTGGGCCCGTGATCTGTGCTGCTGTGTCCACAGTCAGATGACTTCCCTTTCTGAGCCTCAGTTTCAACATCTGTAAAAAGTGAAAAATACTACCTATGGCTCATAGGATTGTTTTAA
This sequence comes from Sciurus vulgaris, assembly GCF_902686455.1. Taxonomy (NCBI): domain Eukaryota; kingdom Metazoa; phylum Chordata; class Mammalia; order Rodentia; family Sciuridae; genus Sciurus; species Sciurus vulgaris. The sequence goes on from NC_136476.1 coordinate 80,204,948, forward strand.
GGATCCAATGGAAATGTGCATGTAAAGCTCTTCAGCACATCATCTGGAGTCCAATAAGCCATCAACAAGTGGTAGCTGTTACTGCTGCTGCCGCTGCTGCTGCTATTACTGTAACACGATGGCTCAGAATGGTATTTGGATTCTCCCAGAGTTGGGATTGAATCCTGCGTTCCTTAGCACAGTGATCCTGGACAGGTTACGGTCTCAGAACTTCATTGTCTCCATCTGTAAAATGGGGTTCATATCCCGATCTCAGCGTGGTGTGTGCACACAGGGCGGTTTCCAGGATAGAAACGTTTGGCAATGGGTCCGGAGGGTGTGGACTTGGCATTGGCCATGTGAGCAGGGTCAGGAAATTCACCTGCCACCTCTGGCGTCCCTTCCCCAGCGCTGAGCTGCAATGAGAACGACGCCGAGCACCTGGACCGCGACCAGCCATACCCGAGCAGCCAGAAGACGAAGCGCATGCGCACCTCCTTCAAGCACCACCAGCTTCGGACCATGAAGTCTTACTTTGCCATTAACCACAATCCCGACGCCAAGGACTTGAAGCAGCTCGCGCAAAAGACCGGCCTCACCAAGCGGGTCCTCCAGGTCAGCCGGGGTAGGGGTGAGGGCGTCTGAGGCCGTCACAGCCTTTGGGTGGAAACTCACGGGGCCGTGAACCTTGAGCCTTCCACCCCTTTGTCCGCCTTTCTCTTTCTCTTTCTTCATCTCTTCAGTCTGACTCTGAATTTCAATATTTTTTTTCTAACTTTACCGTCTTCTCTGTTTTCACCTCTCAGTTCTGTGTGTGACCCTCTGTCCCGTCTCCATACTTGTTCTCTTTTCTTTCTTGTAAACAATTTGTAGTTACATTTATTACTCAAGGAACACTCAGACATGCTCACCTTATAAAAGGCTCACATTTCAGATCAATCCGGAGCCTCCTTTGCTGCTTCTCCCAGGACATCCATCCCAGGAGATAGCTCCTAGCTCCCTCCCACCAGCCTTTCCTCTCTTTGTTTTTGCCTCTGTCTCACTCCCCTCTTCCTCCTTTTTCTTCTGGCATCTCTCTTAGCTTATCTCCTTCTCTTTTATTGCTGACTCCCAGACTCTCCCAAAAGGTTTCATATTATCCTGGTGTATGGGTAGATCCCCTAGGTGAGTGGGGGACTTGCCTGGTGGGGTCTGTCCCTAGGGGATTGGAGGAAGTGGCTGGGTGTGGTGAGAGGAGCCCAGTTGCATTTGTATGTGAAGATGCTTTCTTGATAGACAGGATCTAGAACTTTCACCAAAGAATACTAGTCTGGGGGTGGGAGTGGATGCTCTCAGGCTCCTGGGTGACCCAATCTTGTGACAGCTTTGGCTCACCAATTCTCAATTCTTCTGCTCCTCTGCTCACTCATTTCATGGTCCTGAGCAGGTTGCTTAACTCTTCTGAGCCTCAGTTTCCTCATATGTGAAATGGACGCAAGAGATCATGCTACGGGGTTATTGGAGGAGCCACGGAGATCATGTCAGTGTCGACGGCAATGCCTGATACTGCCACTCAATGGATGGTAGCTAATAATCACATTAAGATTAATTAATTGGTATTAACTTATAAGAATGATCCTTCTGGTTGCTAGACTTCAGTGTCTGCATCTAGAAGGAAGGAGAATACCTCCTTTTCTACAAGTTTAACAGATTCATTCTTTAGGAAATGTGTTTGTAGTGCTAGCTATGCAAGAGACATGGTGAGCTGACCACTGTCCTAAAAGGAGAGGCACTGGGATTCCAGTTCTGCCAGTCTGACCCACCTTTCAACTCCTGGTCTTGGGCTTGAGGGCTTGAAGTGACATCGAGGGGGTGACAGTGACTGATAAATCTGCGGGACTGCACAACAGCAACCCTAAGAAAGTTCCTGCGAGTCTGTCAGCAAACAAAACAAAACTTTTGTGGGATGATGGTCTGGTGGGTTGAAATCTGAACCGGAAGTCCGGACGCAGGGGCCCTGTTCTCCAAGAGGGTCGGGGGCGGCTGGGCTGGTGGGACTGGGCGAGGTAGCCAGGGATGCAAGGGCCAGCCAATGGGAGGCTGATGCGCCTCTCTGGGCCCGCCCCTCGCGCTGGGTGCGTTTTGCCCCTAGTTCCACTGCCCGGGCTCTCCAGCGGGTGGCGGGCACTGCTTCACTGGTGCGGTCTTGGGTCCCCACCTCGTGCATTTCCTTTGGACTTTACCTTCTTGGGGTTAGGTCAGAGACCCTCGTTGGCGCCCCTGCCCTTCAGCCCTGGGCGAGTTTGGACTGAAGACGGGGGCGGGGGGGGGGCGGGGGTTGCCGCCTTTTCCCAGGTTAGTAGGATACTTCTTTCCTCCCGTTTCTAGATGTCCTGTGAAGTGTTTGGTGGGGTTGGGGGTGGAGGTGGGAGGGACTAGGACTCAAGCAGAGCTGGACTCAGGAAGATGTGGACTCAGTTCACTGGCTGTGTGTCTTGAATAAATGAGTTACCCTCTCTGAGCCATAATTGTCTCATCTGTAAAGACCAGCAGTAGGGCTCCAACCTCTGCCCAGCTATCCAGATTAAGTGAAATAGACAGAACCTATAGTTGAGTCTGTGCTGGTCTTGGGGAGGCAAGAGACTTGGTTCCCCTGAACTACAAACAAATGAAATTTTTAGCATAGTTATTTCATTCTTCCATCTGAATACACATCTATTGGCACTGGGCTCTGGGAATGAACTTTTCCTGGCTCTGAATAAATTCACATATTAAGCATAGACTCCCATAAATCCGTTTCCTCTTAGCGTCATTGGTTGTGTGTGTGTGTGTGTGTGTGTTGGGGGGTGGCAGCAGCTTCTGGGGGAGGGCAGAGGAGAGACTATCCACCTACCTGTCAAGAATCATGATCCCTCTTCTCCCACTGTACAGATGAGAACATTGAGGTCAGACCAATTTCTATTTGCTCAGTCATACTTTGCTAGTATAAGTAGCTGAACTGGATCCAGGCTTGTCTGACCAATGGTCATAGTTCTTCTCTGAATATTGAACCGGTATCATTGGGGCCTATATCCTGCACAAATCCTTAGTGTTCCCTAACAGCATAACTGCTTGGGGTTATGCATCCGTTTTCAAAGCATCTTTCTAGCCACGCACCTGCCTCACCTTAACGTTTTCCTGCCTGTTTTACAGCTGAGAAGCTTAAGACCTAGCAGCATGAAGTGACTTGCTCTAGGTTATAGGAGCAGGTGTTGGCAGGGTGGGACTTGTTCCCAGTTGTCCTGATTGCTTGCTGGGACATCTGGGAGATCTGGGATAGAAGCAGTTTGGGGCGAGGCACTTGGCAGCATGGCTGTGGAAGGTAAAGGACTGGTTCAAATCCTCTCTGATGACCAGCAATGTAATTTGGGTACTTCAGTTCTTCTCTGAACCTGATTGCTTATCCGTGAAATTAGTTTCTACCTGGAGGAGTCTGACCGTGAGGAGGGAAGACTCCAGCGTGGTGCTGGCTGGCACACACTAGGTGTTCTTTCACAGGGTGTGGGTGGTTCTAGACAATTACTGAATCTAATGCATGAGCCCCATCAAGATGGTAGACTATGTCTTGGTGGGAAGAAGGAATAGGTGGAAAAGTTCTCACTGCATGAAGGGTGCTCAAATTTGTCATTAGCAGCAGCATGACTGCCATAACCCTCACTCTCCATCAGTGGACAGATGATGGGGAGACAGAGTGGCCCCTGGACAGAGTTCTGTTATGAAGTTAAACCTTGCAAATGTGTAGACACTGTTTCTCAGCACACAGCTGCTTCTCTCCCTGGGGAAGAGGAAGGCAGGACATTCAGATGCCTTTGGCTTGGCGAGGGGGTAATGGGCTCATTGATTCGGGTGGGTAGGGTCTCTTTAGGGATTCCTGGTGTGACTTGGAAATATATTTTTACCAAGGACAGTTCTTCATGCTGGCTATGGTAGTGCATGCCTGTAATCCCAGCTACTGCAGAGGCTGAGGCAAAAGGATCGCAAGTTCAAGACCAGCCTTAGAAACTTAGGAGACCCTCTCTCAAAAACAAACAAACAAAAAACTTGTTTAGAATTCTGGGGTTCAATCCCCAGAACACAAAAATAAAACAAAAAAAACATTCTTCAGGGGCTGGGGGTGTAGCTCGTGGTAGAGTATGTAGTGAGTACTTGTGGGCCCTGGGTTCCACTCCAGCACCAAAAAGTTGACATATATACATAAAAAAAATTCTTCAGATGACTGGTTCGTCATCATTAACTTGTGAGAAAACGCAGGAGCTGAGAACACTAGTTCTCTCTTCACTAGCATGTGACCTGGATAGACTGACTTTCCTGCCACATGCCAGGTGGGGTGTGAGGCACTGAGAATTCAGCCGTGACCAGGACAGTGAACAAGTCCCTGCTGGAACCTACGTCTGGAGGGGGATGTGTAGCAAGGAATGTAAATAATTGAAATGGTGACCAGACTAAACTCTTTATTTTGGAATATCTTATAATAAAAGCATCTTTTAAATTATTCCAGGATGAAATAAGTCTGAGAAGTGCTAAAAACTGTGTTTTTCTTTTGGAGCATGTTAGCATTAACACAGGCATTGAGAAATCATTGAGAAATCTTTTTTTTTTTTTTTTTGTACTGGGGAGTGAATACAGGGGTGCTCAACCACTGACCTACATCCCCAGTCCTTTTTTTGTATTTTATTTAGAGACAGGGGCTCACTGAGTTGCTTAGGCCCTCGCTAAGTTGCTGAGGCTGGCTTTGAATTTGTGATCCTCTTGCCTCAGCCTCCTGAGCAGCTGGGGAGAAATCTTGAATAGACTCAATTTTGATATTAGGAATTGAACCCAAGGGTACTTTACCACTGAGCTATAGCCCTAGTTTTTTTTTTTTTTTTTTTTAAATTTCTTATTTTAAGGCAGGTCTTTCTAAGTTGCTGAAGGAGGGTCTTGCTGAGTGACTGGCCTCCAACTTGTGATCCTCTTGCTTCAGCCTTCTGAGTTGCTGGGAATACAGGCATATGCCACTGTACCTGGCAAGACTTGATTTTGTCTAATCTAATATTTCCCAAAATTTATTTGACTACAGAACTCTTTATTTTATATCATGTATTATTTTATTATTTATTTCATAATACTTATTATTTATATTATTTATTAAATATTGTGGGATTGAATATTTAATTCTTGGGAAAAAGAATTGAAGTGCTAGAAAAAAAAAATGCAGTTGCAGCGAGTGTGTGTAACACAGGCCCTGAGCCAGTGAAGGTGATAGGGAAGGCTTCCTGGAGGAGGAGGTGAGGTTTTAACTGGGGCCAGTTATCTCATCTCTTTGAGCCTCCGTTTTCCCACCTGTGAAATGTTCATTGTCTTGCCTGCCATTTATGCAGGACGGTGAGGAGTGGCAGATGCAGTCATGGCTGGCTGGCATTTCATGGATGATTTGACCTGAACTTCTCATTTTAAAGGAGAGAAAAACAAGACCCAGAGAGGTGGCGTGACTTGCCCAAGGCCTCACAGCAAAGTAGTTAAAAACCTGGGGCTGGAACTGAGGACTCCCAATTTCTAGTTCAGTGCTCATACTTTTGGTTCCTTAAAGAAAACTTTTTTTAAAAAGTTTACAAAATGACAGAACTGCCATACAGACAGGTCAGAAAAATAGGGGGAAAGTGTCCAATTATTCAAGTGTGTAATTTAGAGGTTAAGCAGGGGTCAAGGGCAAGAACCCAGCCACCGGTCCGTGTCTCAGTTCTGCCTCTCACTGACCAAGCCTGAGTGACCACATATGTAAACTGGCAATAACATGTGAACCTCCTTCATAGGATTGTTGTAAAGATGAAGAAGCCGTACTAGTAAACGGCTTAGAACTTTGCTAAGATAGTGCCTGGCAGTTAGCAAGTAAATGGTATTGGCCATCATGATTTTCTTTAGAATCACTGTAGCAGAGGACATGATTTTTTGTCCTTTTTTCCTTACATAACAGTTACCACATTCACCCCGTGGTTTCCTGGAGCAGCTGTGTCATGACTTCTCTTTGCCCCAAATGGTCGGACACTTCAGCTGTGGCCATCAGTCGAATGTGATTTAAAAATGCCATGATGGACATTGTGGGGCAGGGAACTTTCATCTTTGGCTGGTTTCCTGAGTGTCACGGGAGGTGCTTTTCTGGGTGCTCTGGATGTCCCTCTGGCCTTCTTGATGAAAGAACTCTGGGGAAGGAGGTTTGTGAGGCAAAACATTTTACAGCAGCTCCTGGGCACTGCTTCATCCACTCAGGACTTCTTGGGGGCCCCTCTCCGTGCCAGGTGGACACACTCTGCCTGGCCTTAGTGGTGTCCTGATGATTTTGTGCCTGAACTTGGCCTTGTTGTTAGCAGAGTGTGAGGAAGATGTATAGAGAGAGCTGTCCGTTTAAGAAGAGGGGGTGGGGATGGGGGGATGGAGTAGATCATCCCTGTCGCTTGCAGCTACCCCTGGAAGCCATAGAAATCATGTGGTGTGGCCCAGCCTTCTTTCTGTACGAGCAGGGAAACTGAGGCAGAACCGGAGGTAAGGGGGCCAGCCCACGCTCATGTTCTAGTCGGTGGCCCAGCCAGGAATGGAAGCTACACCCAGGGCTCTTTCCACTGCCCCTGGTTGCCTCTCAGAAGTTCACTCATTTACTTGCTGGCTTCCTCAGGGTCACAAGGCAGAGAGGATGGGTACTTTTTATGGCAAACAGTACTGGAGTCCAAGCTCAGCTTAACCTCTCTGTGGCCTTTGGCAAGTGACTTCACCTCTCTGAACCTGTCTGGATTTTAAATCTTTAAATTGAGAATAATAATAGAACCCACCTACTTGGTTTATCACAGGGGTAAGCTGTGATGTACATGGTAGCACAGTGCCTCATGCAGCGAAAAAGGCACACACGTTAGCAGCACCATTCACTTAACTCCTAGTACTGATTCTTAATCATGATAACTTTGCCATATGCCTGGGGTCATGAAGATGATTTGAACAGGGTCGCTGAACCAACAACCTCTTGGGAAGGGACTTTCTGTGGGTGTGTCACTGGGGATTGAACCCAGCAGCCCTCTGCCACTGAGCCACACACACACACTTTTTTTATTTCGAGACAGGGTCTGGCTAAGTTGCTGAGGCTGGCCTTGAACTTGCAGTTCTCCTGTCTCAGCCTCCAAAATTTGGGATTATAGGCATGTGTTGCTACACCCAACTGGGAGGGGATAATCTGAAATTTATCTAGGAGAGAAACTAGCGAAGCTCTGCTTAAGGAGAAAAAAAAAAAAAGCCCAACACAAAACCCCAGTGCCACCTGACTTTTAGTTGAGTCGCTGGATTTTCTTCTACGGGATTTCCGCACCTCGGATCCTGTAAGCGGAGCAGGCAGTTGTGGAGGACGGTGACATTGTTTACAGATGCACTGTTACAGGCAATGCCTGAGAAATAGCCAACAGCTGGCAGCTAACTGGTTGCAGACCTTCCCAGGGTCTTAGAGCCCCTGAAGGATGAGCTCTGTACCACCCCCAGCCTCAGGTTGCCTGCTCCTTCTCATGGGTCACTGGTACACAGGCCAAGAAGATGGCCAGGGTGATACCAAGACACACGCAGGTCTGCCTTTCTCACAGCAGACCTGCGTGTGTATTTGGGGAAGTTGTGTCCTCTCTCTGAAGCCTCTGGCGGCTTTCTCTATTCCTTTTCTCCATCAGCCAGTCCCTGGATCAGACAGATACAGAGTCTCATCCCTGCAGATTCTACAGCTTGCCAGGGAAGGACCTCTCTACCCCAAGAAGAGTATATGGAGGGTGGTCTTAGACACACTGAGCTCATCTGCAAGTCCCTGGAGGGGGCGATGGGCTTCCTTTGGACAGAGAGCCAGGGAAAAGGTGCTTTTCCCTGGGAAGACCCAGCCTGCTGGGGCAGGAGCTTTCTCCCTCACTTCACAGGGTCCACATCTCTCTCTTTACTTAAAGACTGTGACTCTGCTTCTAAATTGAGCCCAAATTGTGTCTGAGGACCAGAAAGGGAAGCTTGAGGCCACAGGCCCCTGCAGCGGGGGTGGTCCCAAAGGAAGCGGGGAGCTAGGAGTCAGCCCATCCCATCCCTGCCTGAGACACTGGGAAGACAGACAGATGCAGACACATCTGGAAATATGCAACTGGACACCCTAGAGTCTGTAGAATTCCCCAAGGCCCTTGGTTTTATGGGGAGGCTTCTGGCGGGGTTTCCTCATTCGAGGAAGTTCAGGGGCCCTGCCTTTCAGGCTGTTTTTCTTTGGGAGGCACAACCCCCACCCCACAGCAGCCTAGATTTCCTGGGCTTACAACCAAAGCACTGCATGGTCCTCAGGGTATAGCAGGGCTCTGTGTGTGCGTTCAGGTGAGGGGCCTGTGTATGTCTTCATGATGGTGCAAGGTGGGGGTATGGAGATACCCAAGGAGAAATTCAAGTATACCCCTGCTCTGTCTCTCTGCTGTCCACAGCACGCTCCCTGAGTTCTCACTCTGCACCCTTCCCACATCCCTCACAAACGGATCCGAGGATGTGACAGGATGTGACAGGATGGGAGGGGCGATCAGCACCTTACAACCTCCTTGGTTTTGCTTTAATCCGGCAACCATCCTGACTCTGCCACAGGGATCCACCTCCACCTGAGGTGGGGAGTAGGGTGGGTGCCTCTTTTCTTCCTCTTAGTGACCACTTATTCTTATTGGCTTATTTCTACATATTTTTTGTCTCATTCCCAGACTGACTGACCACGAGGCACTTAAAACATTGTACCCATAAGAACCCGTGGGATCTATTGTCTGTTTAAGAGGCTGCCAAAAAAAAGAAAAGAAAGAAAAATTGATTTGTTTGGTGTTCAATAGAAATGCAACATAAACCACATATTTAAAGTTGCTAGCAGTTACACTGAAGAAGTACAAAGAAATTGGTAAAAGTAATTTTAATACTATATGTTGTTTAACCCATTATGTCCAAAATATTATCGCTTTTGACATGAAATCAATAAATTATTTCTGAGATATTCCACCTTTTCTTTCTTTTCTTTTCTTTTCTTTTTTTTTTCCATTCTAAATCTTCCAATCTGTGGTACTTCACACCTACAAACCGGCCACATTTGGCTAGTGACGTTTCAAGGTCAGTATCAGTATTGTGGCCAGCAGCTCAGTTCTGGAACCTTCTAATAGAAACAGAAACTCAGTAAAACCCCGGGGAGAAAATGAAAAGTTTTCTTTGATCAAGGACAGAATATGGCCACGCCTGACTTTCTCGACCCCCCCCAACCCCCGGCAGAAGGCAGATTAGCGTCTCCGGAAGCAGGAGAGCTGGGCCGCCTGCCCCTAACCGGCTCTTCCCTGTCGCCCCACGCAGGTCTGGTTTCAGAACGCCCGGGCCAAGTTCAGGCGCAACCTCTTACGGCAGGAAAACACGGGCGTGGACAAGAGCGCGGACGCGGCGCTGCAGACCGGGACGCCGTCGGGGCCGGCCTCCGAGCTGTCCAACGCCTCGCTCAGCCCCTCCAGCACGCCCACCACCCTCACAGACTTGACTAGCCCCACCCTGCCAACTGTGACGTCCGTCTTAACTTCTGTGCCTGGCAACCTGGAGGGCCACGAGCCTCACAGCCCCTCACAAACGACTCTTACCAACCTTTTCTAATGACTCGAGGCCCCCAGCCCCACGATTTCTTTAAAAAAGAAATTATCTTTAGTTGAATTCCAAGTGTATTTTAAAATAGAGGCTTTGAGCAACTAACTAACCACATTTTAGGATCTCGCCTGGAAACAGAGGAAAAAAAAATTGCGTCTGGCTAAAGCAGTGGTGTGCACTGAGGAATTACTTGGAAGATCTATCCGCAACACAACATTTGTGTCCCTGTACAGTTTTGTGGACTGAGCGAGGAAAAACAACAAATAATTTAAGTTGGCTAGAGCTTCTGTATTTTCAAAGACTGCCACGTGCCTTAGGAATACTGTTTTATCTCCATACTTTGAATGACTTGTTCATTTTTCTCTCCCTCTTTTTCTCTCTGTATATTTATGACCAGAGCAAACATGTAAAAAACAAAAAGCAAAAAACAAAAAACAAAAAAAAAAAGTTTGTTACTTTGAATAGTCCTAAAAAAGAAAAAAAGGAAAAAAAAAAAAAAGGAAAAAAATCAAATCCCCTCCAACGGTCGCTTTGTTGTTTTAGAATTTTAAGGTGGAAGTCTGTTCGAATATCAGAATTTGTAAAATCTAACCAGTAATAAAACCACTTATCGAAACTATTTGGTACTGCCGCCATTGAGTGGGTGACATTCACAGGACTGAAGAGTTTTACTGAAGCCTAAAGATAAATTCTGGGTCTTATCAAATATGCTTGATCCCCTTCTCTCTGCCAGGCTTTGGACTGGATGTCACTCTCAAGGAATTCAGAGTAGAGACAGACAAGAGATAATCTTGATGCTTTTTAAAATATATATATATTTTTAGTTGTCCATGGACACAATAGCTTTATTTTACTTATTTTTATGTGGTGCCAAGACTCGAACTCAGTGCCTCACACTTCCCTAGGCGAGTGCTGTACCACTGAGCCACAACCCAGCCCAGTCTTGACACTCTGTGATATGTGCTCAGGTGGAGGGTGTGTAAACAAAGTGCCATTCATTCATTCATTCATTTGTTCCTTCAAACATTCAGTGAGCACCTGGATGCTTTCCCTGTGGAGGTCAGAGGCCCTCATGGCTCCTGGTGGGAAGGTGTGGCCGGCCATTGTAGAGGCCTTCTGAAAAAATGTGCCACCTTTTCCCCGAGGAGGGAAGGCCGTCACCCAAGGGTAGCTGAAGCCCCACTTTTCCTATTGACCCAGAATTTTAAAACTTCCCAAGAGGGCAAAAGCAAATGGATTTTGTACCTTTACTAGGGCCTCCAAGGGAACCAAAGAGAAGACAGGACAGCAGCTTAGAACCAGGCAGAGGAGGCTGCAAGTTCTGTTGTTGAGCAGTGTGAGCGGAGGGCAGTCATTTCCCCTCTTTGGGCCTCAGTTTCCTCAGCTTGAAGATGAAGATGGCGACCCTTACTGGCAGTGAGGGCAAAGTGAGGTATGTTACAGGGCATAGCTGAGGGGTGGCATATGATAGGGGCTCTGCATTTTATTGAATGACAGGTGACAGGACACGAGGACTTTGCAGGTGGAGTGCAGGCATGTGTGTATCCAGGCATTGCCTGGCACTGCTGCATGCCCTAACCAGGTGGGTGGGGTGTCAGGACATCTTCCACCCCTCGTTTCCTACTCTGAGTCCTTCTGCGGAGGACTCATTGGATGCTGCAGTTACCCACCGACTTGCCTCAGTGGCTCACCAAAATCCAGAGGAAAAATCATGACCACCTTGAGGGAGGAAAGAGGCAGGCAAGATTGGGGAGGGGGACAATCCAGCCCAGGACTGGGGTCTCTCTCCCTCCTCCCTTTGCCATCATGGCTGGGACAAGTTGGAAGGAGGGAATGGGGCACGGATGGGCCAGGGATGCTAAAAGCCTAGACTGAATCACTTTTTGAAGTGCTTTTTTAAAAGTGCACACACACACACACACACACACACACACACACACACACATGCTCACAAAATTATTGCTATTTAATGTCTAGCAAATAGTAAGAACCTAGTAAGTTTTTGGTAAACTTATATACTGACATACACACATCCAAAATACACAGTCTAGTTAATGTTTTCCTAAGTAACACATTCATGAAACTATCACCCAAATCAAGATATAGGCCATACATTACGGCACCTGGAAGTTTCCCTTGGTCCCCCTCCCCGTCAATCCTTTCCAAGGTAGCTCCTATTCTGACTTCTCACACTAGAGATTAGTTTTATCTAGTTCTGATCAATAAGTTTTTGCTGAATGACTTCAGGAGGCTTGACAAGATTAGCTAACTTGCCTGGAGTCTCACAGTTAGCTACCCAGACCCCAGATGGCAACCTCCAGCAGACACTTAGGTCTGTGGTCATACATTCAAGCAAAGGGGATAAGAGCCTCAACTTTGCAACCCGTCCAATGGAGCAGTGGGATCCTATCTCAGTCATGACTACAGGAGGGTGTCAGCAGATGGCCTGGCCCGTGGACAGTCCATAGACACATGGTGGCTTCAGTTATGCCCAGGGACTCATTTATGTGTCCCCCACCTGTACATTCTCAGGGCACCCACGGGAGAGAGACCACAGGCCAAGGTGCTCACACCCAGACAGCACCTCCCAAAGACACACAGGCCAGATGCTGCAGACAGACGTAAACAGGCTCAGACGCTCGCGTAGACCCAGACACACACCCAGACCACCCCACAGGGGAAGGCCTGCGCACAAACCCAGACGTGCAGCCTGCAAACGTTGCAGGCACCCAGACGCCCCCGCGTAGCCTGACTGTGCCCCTTGCTCAGGCCCAGACAGAGCTGAGCCTGATCGCTATCTCATCTGTCAGCACTGCCACCCAGATGGAGAGGGCCCGGAATGATGCCCGGGGGTCCCCCGCCCCTGCTGTTTAGAAGGCAGGCCTGTTGTTGGACCAGAGATGGGGACACCACATGGGAGATGGTGCTCTCCCCAGATCCAGAAACAGACACACAGAGACTTAGGAAGATGGAGACAGGGAGAGGGGGAGAGAAAAAGAGACAGAACTTGGGAGACACAGAAAGAAAGCACAGTGACAGATACAGAGACAGAGACACAGAGACAGACAGTAGGCAGAGAGACACGGAGAGGAAGAGACACCATCAAAGACATCGGGAGGGAGACAGTGAGGCAGAGAGAGATGGAGAAGGGAAGACCCAGAGATCCTGGATGGGCTCAGAGGCTGAGAGAGGTCAAGACCAAGGGACGGAGCAGGACAGATGGAGCCCCCTGGAGCTGGCAGAGACCCAGGGAGGGAAACCGGGGACCAAGGATGAGACTGGAAAGGCAGGCTGTCCACCCTGGTGAGAGGGAGGGAGACACTGCCGTCATCTTGTCCTCTGCAGCTCTAGGGACCTAAGTGAGGCCCCCTGCACACAACTACAAGCTCTGTGGACCTGGGGATCCTCCTTGTTCTTGGGACCCATCGCCAGGCTGAGTGTTAGGCAGTCAACAGGGGCTGGGGTCTCGACCATGGCCCTACCTCACCATGCCAGGTGTCCCCTTTGGGGGGATCTGGAGCAGATGGAAGAGACCTTCCAGTCTTCTCCACCCTGAATGGTTTGGGAAAGCTACTTAGCCATTCTGAACCTCAGTATCTAAATCTGTAAAATGGGGCCGAAGGGTATTGTTAGGATTCCACAGGAACATGTGCCTGCTTTATTTGTGGATTGACTAGATGCTAGGTGAGCCACAGGGGAGGTTTGAAGAGTTGTCTGGAGAAGTCGAGAGAGACTCAAAGGAGTTACTTGGGCTCACAAATGAACAAAAGGTGACTGGGTGGAGAAGGGCAGCCAGGAGAGTTTCCCAGAAGAGGAAAGAGATCGACAGGCAAGAGGTGCCCAGAGGCTCCAGAGCGAACAGCAGCTGTGAGTCTGGGGTGCCCCTGCAGGGGCAGGTGTCCAGCTCATGGGGGCACTAATGGGGGGACCTTGGTGAGATTCCTCAGACCAGTTGGGGTGGGGAGAGAAGGAGCGGGGAGACCCCTTAGAGGCTGGGGAGGCTATCAGGGCAGGTGATGAGGCCAGGGGTGGTCCAGCAGGACTTCCCTGCTCTTTCCTGGGCCTCTGGCCCAGGACACTGCCAAGCAGGCCCCTGCTCCATCCCTGCATGCATGCTGCAGTCCTGACTGTGGCCTGTGTGTCCTGCTGGCAAGAATGGACACCTCTAGGCTGCATCTGCCAGCTAGGGCCACAGGGAAGCCCTGTCTGGGCTCTCCAGGCCCTAGGGACCCCAGGAGCGCCAGCAGGTCCTTAAAACCTTTACATCTGCCCCATCCACCTTCCCTCCCCTTGGCCCAATGCTGGGCCCTGGGGACTGGGGATGTGGAGGTGACATGGCCAATAGCATCTTCCTCCCACTCCTGAGCTCTCTGGGAGATAGTTGCAGTAGTAGCCAATAGCTGTCCAGCATGAGGGAAGCTGGGGGTTATGGGAGCCCCAAGGAAGAGAGTCTGGCTCTGCAAGGGGTAAAATCTTGCATGACACTCCACAACTTGCAGTGCCTTTAAAAATTTGTGGTCTCCTTCAGTACTTCCCAGACCTGGGAGGTGGGGATTATCACTTCTATTCAAAGAAGGAAGCCAAGGAGAAGCCACCAGCCCAGCATCACACACCTGTGGGCCACCAAAATATTTGCATGGTGATTCAGTTGGATGCAGCTTGCATGGATTAGTCCCCCATCGGGCCAGGCACTGTGACTGGGGGTGCCCACTCTGGGGTCCTGCAGAGCAGACCAGGTGGGAGGCAGTGGGAACTGGGCACTTGACAAGTGGGGACCCTGGAAGAGGCTGATGACCCCAAGTGGTGTTGAGGGGACTTGAGTTGGAAGATCAGGTGATTGACATGAAGTACTTGAGGGGCAGAGGCACATGGTCAGGGTGTGACATTTTTCACCAGTGAATGGTACCCACATGGACAGCAGTGAATTGCTGCTGGCTCCAGAGCTGGCAGCGGCCTGGAGATCTCCCAACGGCTGCTCCTGACAACCACTCCAGTGGCTTTCCCACACCCGTCCTGGCTCTCCATCACTGACTGGGGTGGAGCCCCACCCGGGGCATCTTATCAAACGCTGTTACCATGGAAAAGTTTAAGCATATACAAAGCAAACCAAAGACATGATGAAGCCCCAGGTACACGGTGGTCGGTTGCCATGGATGTCCACGTCCTCACTCTTGTGTCTATACCTCTACCCACTCCCCACCCAGATACAGTGACGACGATGGTGATCTGCACACTTAAAAAGTCCCTCTGGGATTCTGATATAAAGCCTGGGGTGGGGATTGCCTCCAGCCCCTTCATTTCTCGGAGAGCTTAGTAAACTCAAAGAGGGGAAGGGACATGCCAGGCACCCCACCAGGAAGTAGCAGAGCTGGGGTCATTTGACCTGAGGACACTTACTAAGTGCCAGGTGCTGTGCTGGGCACAGCGGGTACCAGGGAATAGGATGATCTCTATCTTCATGGAGTGCAGCATCTAGCAGGGAAGACAAATGTCAAACAGTCTCCGAAGTCACTATTAAACAATGTCTGGATGATGTCATGAAGCCTATGCAGGACCACAACACAGACACAGGGGAGGGAAAGGACAGCTTTCTGAAGAGGATATAATTCAAAGTGAGTGGGAATTAATTCTGCAAGTGGGAAGGAGGTGAGATTAAAAGAGTAAACTGCATGTGCAAAGGCCCTGAGGCCCAAGTTCCAAGGCACTAAAAGGTGGCAGTGTGGCTGGAGCTCTCAGAGCAAGGGCCAGCATGGTGGGAGGTGCAGCAGGGGACCTGACAGCATGCCTGGGTCTTAATTCCAAGAGCAGCAGGAAGCTAGGGATGATGAGTCATGGCAAGAGGACAAAGGTGGGTATGAGGGGACTTTTCAAGTCAACCAAGTAATAGGACCTCTGTTGGGGTGGAGGCAGAGAGGTCAGACTGTCTGTGGAAGGAGGGAGAGCTAGAAGAAGGCAGGACAGCTGGATGGGTGGTGGGACACTTCACTGCAAAAGGAAAGGCGTCAAGAAGAGGAGGAGGGAGACGTCAGGGGGTCTATGGGGTTGAACTTGTTGAGTTTTCCATGCCCTTATGACATCAAAGTGCTTCCCCTCAAGGGGCTCCCAGGCAGGTGGGGGAGGCGTGAAAGGGACCTGGGACACTGCTGCATTGCTTTCCTTCTTTGCATTTCCCAAGCTTCCGGAGCAAGCTAGTCCTTAATCTGACTTTGAGGCTCAGTCCCCTGTTGGTCCCTGTCTACCTCTGTGCAGATCTTGGGACGTGCACATCTCTGTGCACCAACTCATCAATGCTTTGCATGCTGGGGGATTCTCTGCCTGGGGGCCGGTGTCCTACCCTTCCTTTTTCCTTCAGAAACTCCTCCCAAATGCCCCCTGCTCCCTGAAGACTTTCCCCTCCTGTAGCGTCTGCCGTGCTCAAAACACAGGGCTGAAATCGTTTATCCCACCCCACCTGGTGCTCCAGTAGGGCAGCCCGGGGCTGGCCTGTGCCTGCCGGCTTCATATGCCAACACAGTGCTGGGCACACCGTTCCTAGTAACATCTTCAGAAGAGAGCAGATTAAGGGTGACTCTGCGGGAGCGTGTTTTCACAGTATTTTACCCCCTTTCCTGCTGCTGTGAGCCCGTGTCTCTGTCTTCACCTTACACCCAGCATAGTGCCCGTGTCACATGGCAGGTCCTTAATAAATATTTCCTAAGTCCTGGAGAGAATAAATGTTAGCATGGGCGTTTGCTATAGTTGCGACTCTAGTCCTAGGAGCTTTGGCATGAGACTGTCCTGCCACTTACTGCTGTGGACTCCTGGGCAAATCACTCAACCTCTCTGAGTTTCTAGTGTTTGTGATGTGTAGAACCGGAGTAATAATAGTTACTTCATAGAATTTTCTCGACTTTGAATGGTTTAACTCAAGCATTGAGTGCCTGGACATAGAAGGGCTCTGTTCCCGAGTGCTGTTGCTGTTAATCATCTTTCAATTCGGCCACCTTTATGAGGCTTGCTTCAAGAAAAGAGGAGAGGGAGGGGGCCCGCTCTGGGATGGCCTTGCTGGTTCTCAGAGCCTGGGCGGGGGAGCTTTGGGGCGGTTCCGGGCAGAGGGGGCGGCTGCGGGCCTGGAGCGGTCGAGGAGGCCGGGCCCTGGGGACTGGGGAGGGGGCGGCAGCCGGAGCCGAAGTAGGATCCGGCAGTGTGCGGAGACATCCTGCGGGGGCGCCTGCCGCCGGACCTCAGCAAGCTCCCGGGGCAGCCGGCCAGTGCATCGCCGGCATTGGAGGGGCCGTCGGGTCGGAGCTGCTGAGCCCCCGCTGGCCGGGCGGAGGGCGCCCCCTGGCGGTGCACCGCAGCATTGCCCCGGGCCTCCCACTCCACCCTCTGGGGTCTGCGATGAAAGTTCTTGGGGGACATCAGAGGGATCTCTTCCGGGCTCTGGACGCTATCCTCAGCAAAATCGGGAGTGACGATCTGGAGTAGCTAGCGTGTGCCAGCTACTGCGTTAGGACGAGGGCGACTGCGCCGGATGAATGTGCACCCACTGCACAGGGCTGGCACCCAGGAGGCCCGCACGTGCCTTCCTTTGATTTAGGCTCATTTCTCGGGCCTCTGGGCAGAGGTGCTGGGCTCAAACTTGAGGGGCTCCCCAAGAGCTGCAGGTCCAGGCTCCAAACCTGGGCACTCCCTCTGCCCCCCAGTGGCCTCCCCAAGGATTGGAGTCTGGGGGCGCGTTATGGTGGCCGGTGGTTGTGACTTATATAGGTGGTGAGGGTAGGTCCCCGTGTCTAGGTGTGGTCGTGTTGGGGTGTGTGTGTGTGGGTTTAGGGCGTCGTGTCCATGTTTGTGTTGTCTGTCCACACAGCAGGAGAGTCAGGCATGCGTGGGTCTCAGTGATCCCTGTTCATGTGATACAGCCCAGCGTGTCCCTTGAGACCAAGGGGTGGTTTGGCCGTCCAAAGAATCAGTGACAACAGTAATCTCCTTTCTTTTTTATTTATTTTACATTTTTTGGCACTGGGGATTGAACCCAGGGGCATTCTGCCACTGAGCTACATCCCCAGTTTTTTTGTTTGTTCTGTTTTGTTTTTTGAGATAGGGTCTTGCTAAGTTTCTGAGGCTGGCCTTGAACTTGCCATCCTCTTGCCTCAGTCCCCTGAGTTGCTGGGTTTGCAGGTGTGGTCACAATGGCTGGCTCCCTAATCATCTTTTCACCCAACAGAGGGCTGGCTGAGCCCCTGTCTTGTCCCTTAGTCCAGTCCCAAGAGTACCAATATTTTCCTTCCTGGCCCTCCCCTATCCCCTAACTGCTCCCGAGTATAGCATTCTACTTCATTTGAGAAATGAGAAAATCCAAGAGGGACTGGCCCAAGGACACTTGGCCAGAAAGCACAGAGAGCTAGGGCACTGGCATGACTCCTGACTCCAGCCAGAATTCTTTCCTCTCCCAGGAGGGCCCTGGGTGCCCTTTGCCCAGCCTGGAGCGAGGGTGGGACAGGTTTCTGGGCTGGGCTGGGCTGTGCGGGGAGCAGGACACAAAGGCCCAGTGTCTGGCCCTGCCTCCCCCTCCTGGCCCTGCCCTGCTCCAGGAGCCGAGGGGGTATCCAGTGCCAGACTAGCCAAAGAGGAGCATGTGACATGACACACTCAACCAGGGGCCCAGGCCCAGCCCCAGCAGTGGACGCACCTGCCTGCCCCAGCCCATGGGCTGACTTGCAGGGTGGGACAAAGAAGCTCTGCCTGAATTTGGGGCTCCTGGCGCCAGCTCGTACTTGGCACCTGCCCAGGCCCAAAGCGCTTCAGCTTGCCCTGCTGAGAAGGGATTGATGAGTAATTAAGATCATGATGATATCAACACAACGTATTAATAGAAGCATAATAATGGCTACTGTTTGCTAAAGCCTGACTATGTGTGGTTACTACTCTTTTTATTCTGGTTCTGGGGAGGCAGTGAACTGACATGGTTAGGGCCTTGAGCTGCAGTGCAGCCAGACCATCAGGATTATTTCGTGGCAAGGCTTTCTAGCTGTGTGACCTTGAACAAGTTGCTTAACATCTCTCTGCCTCAGTAGAATGACAGTAGTTGGGTTATACAGAAAACAGTGAAAGCTCCTGCCCGACAATGAGGAAATGTACATCAAGGACCAACTCTTATTTTCGTGATCTCCTTGACAAAGAGAGCTGGTTTTTTGTTTTTTTTTTTTTTGTTTTTTTTTTGTCCCCACTTTATGGATGAGGCAATTAACACTGAGCCATTTTTTATAGGTCACAAAATAAGAGAGTGTCCACTCCAGGTCCTGACCCCAGGCCTGATACCGAAGCCTGTGTCTCAGGCTGTTTTCCTACCACTCGCATTGACAGATTAGCCCACAGCTGAGAGGATTAACCCTCTGATAGTCCAGAAAGGGCTTCAACATGAATCAGCTTGACTCTGACCAGAGCCTTAGGAAGGGTGTCTAAAGCATCTCCTTTGGAGAAACAGGGAAATTGTGGCCCAGAGACAGATAGTTCTTCGCCTGAGGTTATACAGCAAGTGAGTGGCAGAGGCAACATTTGATTTTTTTCTACTAATAAGAAGTATCATTTTACATAATCATGGTTTTGGGGTGTACCTACTGTGTCAGGCTGCCGCTCACACTGTGCCCACATGATCCTTTGTAATTCTGGTAACTGTCACTTCGATTCCAATTCCCTGGGTTTCTTCACAGGTCCTTGTTCTGGCTACACATCTATCTCCACCCTCCCAGGCTCGGATCCTTAGAGTACATGCCCCAGAGTGGTTTGCCTCTGGGTATCCAGGGCCAGCACCAGGTCTGGCGCCCGGTGACTGTACTTCTGGTGGGGCAGACCCGGTTTTGCCAGCGAGGGCAGCTACCAAGATAAATGGATCGATGGGAACTTGTGAGGAAACATACTGGGCACCTGATTCAAGATGGAAAGGCTGGGAGAAGCCATCCTGAAGGACAGTTATTGTGCCCAGAAAGAAAGGGCGAATGGGAATAATATGCATGCACATATCATTTACATCTGTAGTGACATGTTTCGGTGTGCTAGACACCACATTGGCTATGTTTAAGGGTTTTGTATTTTTTTTTCTTTTAATCCTCAAAAGGTCTCTCTAATTCTCAAAACTTGAATGGGGTGCAAGTATTAGTCCCCTTTTACAGAAGAAGAGGTTTGCAGATAAGGTCCAGAGGATCTGCAGCTGGCTGAGGTGGATCTGAGCCCTGGTCGTCCAGCTCCCTCCAGGCAATGCTGGCGCGAGATCCACTCTCAGTTGTCTCATTTCGTCCTCCCAGCAAGTCCGAAGGTCTGCCCTGGCTCTCCTTCTGTGTTCAAATCAGGAAAGGAGGCTCCGTGGGGAGAATGCCCCCTAATTTCCTCTTGGCATATGTCGGCTGTGCGGTTCTTTCCTGGTTCCCATACCTCCTTCACCCCCGCTACCCCGAGCAGGGCCGGGCATGCCGCAGCCACTCACCGAGGGGTGCTGATGGATGCCTGGGTCGGGCCCTCCTGCGCTCTGGGCCGGGCCCCGGGCGGGGCCGAGCCAGGGCTGCCGAGAGGGCTGGAGAACCAGCTCTCGGCGGCGGCCTCCCGCGCGCTGGGCCCGCCTGCAGGGTGGCCTGGGCTGGGGGTGGGGCGGGTGAGACTCTGGGTGGCCCCCTGAGAGCCGATCTTCCCGCACGTGGGACCCCCAGAGTCAGCCCGAGCCCCGGGAGCTGTCGGGACGCAGCGTCTCCGGGGTGAGCCAGCGTCTGGGGCCCGCGGCTCCCGAGCAGGCCAGGAAACGCCTGCCGGTGCATCTGTTTTTCCATCAACAGGCGGCTTACGTAAACTCCTCGCCGACTCCGCGGCTGCCAGCGCGGGGGAGGCGGCTTATCTGATGGGGGCCGCGCCAGGGCCGGGGTTCCCTGCGTGTCCCGGCACAGGCCCCGCCGAGGGAGCCCGGCGGTGGGTGGGGGGTGGGGCTTGGCACCCGGCTTCGCCCCCCGGGTGCAGAACCGCAAGGCTGGGACCTCCCCCCCAAGGCGCAGCCCGGACCTCAGACCTTTCCTAGCGCCGGGTCCTGAGCGCGCCCGCCGGAAAAGGCCCCGACCGCGCGCGTGCTGTGAGGGACCCGGTGGCCCTGTCCCCAGAGTCCCCTGCTCCCGAATCCAGTGTTGCGCTGGTCCAGCGGTGCTCAGAGCCCGGTGCGCATGGGGAAGAGGTTGGTTCAGAAGCCTCAGCTGGGGTGAGGTCCAGGAACCACCTTTTGGAAAAACAACGAAAGTCACATTTTTATTTTGAAAACTTCAAAATCACAGAAAAGTTCAAAAGTAAAATAAACTCCCATATGCCCTTTCTAGATTCACCGGTTGTTAATCTTTTATCACTTTTGCACTCCCCCAACGTATTTTTGAAGTGGGCAATGTAATTATTCCCACTTTACAGATAGGAAAAGTAAGGTTTAGGGGCAGAACTCGTCCAAGGAGGTAATGGAGCTGACATTTAAACTTCGATGTAAGAGGCAAAATTTTAATTTTGGAGGGGCTTTCTTTGCAATTTTTTTTTAGTTGTAGATGGACACAATACTTTTATTTATTTATTTTTATGCGATGCAGAGGATCAAACCCAGCGCCTCACACATGCTAGGCAAGCGCTCCACCACTGAGCTACAGCCGCAGCCCCTGAAATTTTTTTTTTCCTAAGTTAAACATACCACCTCCCCTTCCCGTTTACAAATAGTATGTGTGCTATAAAGCACACAAGTTTCCCGACCTGGGCATCCTTACAAAGGAAGTTCCTTGTGTATCTTTCCAGAGACAGTCTATGCCTGTGAAAGCAGGCCCATACGGTATTTTTTACATGAAATGTTTTGTATTGTACACAGTGTTTTGCACTTTACTTCCACGCCCTCTGTTCCTTAACTACATATCACAGAGATTTTTCCATGTTGGAAATACAAAAGCGCACCATTCTTTTAAACCAGTGCGTAGTATTCCACTGAACAGATGTTCTGGAATTGATTTCTCTAGTCCCCTGCAGATGTGAAATGAGGCTTTTCCAATCTATTGCTATCATAAGCAAAGCTGTGATAAACACACACATTCAAGCGTCAATTTGCACATGTGCAAGTGCATTCGAATGGTAAATTCCTAGAAATGAAAATTCTGGGTTAAAGGGTATGCGGATTTTTAATTTACTCAGATATTGCCAAATCACTCCTCAGGGAGGTTATACCAATTTGCCCTCCCACTTGTGATGAATGAGACTGCCTGTTTCCCACACCCTTGCCAACACAGCATGTTATCAAACTTTTTGATCTTTGTCAATCTGTTAGATATAAAATGGTATCTCGTAGCTGTAATTTCATTTCTCCTGCTACAAGGGAGGTTGACCATGTTTTCATATGACTAAGAATCATTTACATTTCCTTTCCTGGGAACTGTTTGTTTATATCCTTTGCCTATCTTTTAATTAGGTTGTTTTGTTTTCTTCCTAATATGTAGGAGCTCTTAAAATAACAAGGATATCAGCCCTTTGTCGATAACATATGTCTATAATATATGTCTTTTGACTTTGTTTATATTATTATTTTTGTGCAGAATTAAAAATAATTTCATGTGGCCAAATTTAGCCATCTTTTACAGATTCAACTTTTAAAAATTTATACCTTAAAAGACCTTCTTTACTGTCAGGATACTTTTGAAAATACTCTCAGGTTTTCTTTTTCTTTTTTTTTTTTCTTTTTCTTTTTTGGTACTGGTGATTGAACCCAGGGGCGCTTAATCGCTGAGCCACATCCCCAGCCCTTTTTATTTTTTATTTTGAGACTGGGTCTCTCTATGTTGCTTAGGGACTCCTAAGTTGCTGAGGCTGGCTTTGAATTTGTGATCCTCCTGCCTCAGCCTCCTGAGTCTCTGGGATTACAGGCGTGCACCGGTGCACCCAGCTACTGTCAGGTCTTCTATCATTCCAGAATTCATTTTGGTATAAGATGTGAGGTAGGAACCCGGCCATTTCTCAATGGATGTCTGTCTAGTTGTCCCAGCACTATTTCTTAAACAATGAATCTTTTTGTTATTGATTGGCAATGTCACTTTTGTTTCCTGTGGGCATTCGTTAATCTGTCAGTTTTCCAGGGCCATCAGAACAAGTGAAATTCATCCCCCCATATCCTTGGGAGACATGTTTCAAGACCCTCACGGATGCCTGCAACCACAGATTGTACAGTACATGTACCATGTTTTTTTCCTATACATGCCAACCTATGATAGGGTTCAATTTAGAAATTAGGCACAGTAAGAGATTAACAATAACTAATAATAAAATTGAACAAGCACAACAATAGACTATAATAAAAACTGCTTAAGAGTTATGAGTTATTTCTGAATTTTCCATTTAATAATTTCAGACCTCAGTTGACTGAACTCAGGTAACTGAACTCATGAGAGCAAAACCACAGATAGAGAGGTCCACTTAAAGCAAGAGAAACTTGTTCTCACTAAGTCCTGAAGGCTGGAAGTCTGAAATCAAGGTGTCAGCAGGACCAGGTTCTTCCCGTGGCTCTGAGGGGACAGAGCATGGCACGCATCTCTCCCGGCTCTTGGCGGTGCCTCGGTCCTTGGCATTTCTTAGTTAGTGGTGGCTTACCCGTGATCTCTGCTTCTGTCTTCACGTGACCTTGTCCTCTCTGTTCTTGCATCTGTGTCCAAACTACACTCATCTCCTAAGGACACAGAATCATTCCAGAATTCGTTTTGGAACAGGGCCAATCTGGTATGACTTGATCTTAATGTCATTTTATCTGCAAAGACTGTGTCCAGGTAAGACCACATTCTCAGTACCAGGGAAAGCACGGGAACAGATCTTTTTGGAGTGTACAATTTTAAACACCAAAAGTATGCTTTCTCATACACCATTCTGTTTTTTTGATCCACCTGCCTATATGCACCCAGCATTTAAAATACTAGAGATTATACTATGTTTTAATTTCTGTTAAGACTATTTACCTCTTATTACTTTTTGTACTCAGGATTTTCAGAATCTCCTTGTTTATATTGCCATATGGATTTTGGAATCAGCTTATTATTTTTAAAAAACCTGTTGATATTTTTCTCAGAATACACACACACACACACACACACACAGAGACAAACACAAACTAGGAGAAAATTAACATATTTATGATGTTGAGACATCCTATCCAATACCATTTTACATGATCAGGTCTTCTTTTGTGCCCTTCAGCAATTTATTAAATTTAATTTCTAATGAATCTTATATATACATTTCATTTCTACGGAAGTGATTTCTAAATTTTTAAATTTTTTGCTATTTTAAATAAGAACTTCTCTTTCATTATCTCTTCTGACTGGCTGTTAATATTGATGAATATTATTAAATTTTAGCATATTAATTTTTTTACCCAGTCATTTCACTGAGTTCTTACTTATAGTGGCTTTTTGGTAGATTCTATAAAAAAAGATCAGTTTTCCTCCTACCTTTTCATTTTTATTTTTTTATTTTTTTGGCATCTAATCATGTGGACTGGTACTTCCAGAACAAGCTAAATAACAGTGTAAAAGCAGAATCTTCTTTATTCTTTATCATAGTGGAAATGCCTGCAGTATTTCTCCTTTAAACATGTGGCTGACTGTGGGTTGAAATAAATACATTCTTCTGTGTTTAAACATCTTGCTATTTTATCAAGAAAGTTCTTTTAAAATGTTCTCCTCTGGCCTTCTCCACATGCAGCCTCGACCTGGCTGAGGACACAAATGGGTCATGTTCACGCTCCCTACCCGCTGCCCCTGCTGGTCCCTCTTCATGGTACACCCCCCTCCTTTCAAGCAAGGCCCAGAGAACTGTCACCTCCTCTGGGAACCTTCCCAGGCAGTCATTCCTGGAGAGGACAGAGACAAACCGAAGGCCCAGTTGCTGTTTAGTGGCAGACTGAACCCCCGAATGGCTTAGGAGGTGTGAGTGGACAGAGTTGATGTTTCCAGTCACGTGGCTGATGGGTCTTGGCAAGCCCAGTGGCTCCTCCCAACAACGCTCCTGGGAAAGAGGCCCCAGGAGAGAGGAACAGTGATATGAGAAAACTGGGACTTGGAGAGATGGTCGAGGAGGTGGGTGACGAGTGGGAACCGGAATGTCCTGCCTCCATCCAGTAGGCCGTGGGTAGCTGAGGGGCGGGAGCCACCTGGAGGCAGAAAATTCTGGCTGATCCATCCTGTCTTGGGACAGGGAGTGGGCTTTCAGGCCCGCAGACCCTGAGCACTGTGCTCCGGACTCTCCTGGGGGGAGTTGCAGCAGCAGGACAGGCAAGGCTCATCGGAGAGGGCTTGCTGGGCTTGGGAGAAGTCCTTCCTCGTGACATCTCTGCAAGGCTTGGGGTTTCTCCATGTTGTGGCTGGGGCTGGACATTTGGGGATAAAGGGGGAGAAATGTCCGGCCTTGGGGGCAGAGAGATTGGAATTTCTTTAAAGACCTCTGTACTTTTGACTCCTAACAAAGAGGATATGCTTTTTAGTTGTTGTTGTTTGGGCTTGTATTATTTTAAATTAAAAATTTTTGCATATGGCCTTCTACACATAAAGCATACACGTAAGTGTATAATTTGATGATTTCTTACATATGTTTACCCCCCCTTGTAACCACACCCAGATCAAGGTAGAGTCACCTCCAGCGCTCCAGAAAGTTCCCTTTCTTCTTTTCCCATTGTACATGTGCCCCCAGAGGAAACCACAATCCTGTCTTCCAGCATCTTGAATAGGTTTGCCTGTTGAACATTGTATGCATGGAATTAGACAGAACTCTTTTGTGTCTGGCTTCTTTGGCTTAGTGTAATAATGGTGTGATTCACGGGTGCGGTTGCACACACCAGTGGCTTATTCCTTTTCCATTACTGTACAATCCTATATGTTATAGAAATGTACCATAACTCATTTATTCAATATCTTGTCAGCAGACCTTTGAGTTGTTTCCAGTTTTATGAACAAGGCTTTGGTGAACATGTGGGCCCGGGATTTTGGTGGCCATATACACTCATGCCTTAAGATATATCTAGGAATGGAATTCCTGGATTGTAGGGCAGGTGTATTTTTTAGCAAAGCATGTTCTTACTACTTTTGTTATAATAGAAATGTGGAAAAATTGACAAGTGATTTTTCATAACTTTTTTCATCAAAAGTTCTATGGGAGGCAAGCACAGAGCTCTCTGGGACCCCAGTCCCAGCTTCGGGAGTGCATTCCTTAGATTCCGGAGGGGAAGGTCAAGCACAGGCATTGGGGGTGGGGCATGGAAGGTAAGACTGTGCCTGGGCCTTCTAAGACCCCTCCCAGGAAAGGGAGCACAAGTCCCACGACCATGCTGTCTCCAAGGGCAGGTCTGGTAGGCAGTCCTCTACAGAGTTGGATGTGGGTCCTCACTTTTCCTACCTGTGCATGGACCAGAGCATGGGGGACTCAATGGTCCCCAGCCTCTTGGTGTCTTTGGGTACCTGCCTGGGAGCCTCCTGTTTTAGCCACTCCCCTGAGACCAACAGAATTTTGTGACAATATGGATTCTGGCAGGTTTTAAGGAATGGAGGAAGTCCCCCGAGCCCCCAAATTTCTACCAGGGTGAACTCTGTGATCAGGGCTCCTCCTTCCCATGTGCTGGTCCCAGCTGTGCCTCAGGCTCCCTGGGAACTCGGGGGAGGAGGGCTATTCCATGAAGTCAGAGCAGCTGCTGCCTAGAGTTTGGGAAGTTGCTGAGCTGCCAGTGGGGGCCTCAAGGGAAATGCCAGAGCCAGGGCCCTGGCCATGGTTGGGTGATCAAATCAGCCCCAGATGAGCTCAGGACTTGCCCCTGTACCCAGCAGCTGAGCAGAAGTTCTGACCAGCTCAATCCATGAATTCTCAGCAGTGGTTTCAGTGAGTGAGTGGCCCAATGGCAACACTCACTGGGCCAGTTGAAGTCCCTCTGAAACCTGGAGCAGAACTCATCAGCCGACAGCAGCTTCATTCATTTGGAGGAAAAAACAGAACAAAAGAAAAGAAAACAAAAAAACCCACAACTAATCGAAAAATCTCAAAATGGCTCTGGGTTCATAGCCTGGCCCTGGCCTTCCTTTTCCACGGTCTCTTCTGTAGGGCTGACCATTTGCTCAGAGGTTTCGCTGAGAGGATCCAATGTGATAAAATGTTGACAAGGTGCTTCTTGTGATGATTGGCACGTGGTGGGCTTTCAGCAACATTTATGGAGGGTCAGCTATGCACCAGGTGCTGTTGCACTTACTGTGGCCTTGGAGAGGCAGTCCTGGGAGATGGGGCTCCAGCCAGGGTCGGCATCTGGGAACAAAACGCACAAGCTTCATGCACAGCTGGGACATGACCTGAGTCTTCGGAGCTCTCTTCTGGGGTAACTTTCAGGTCCTCCTTTGGTTGTGCTTTAAAAAGCTCTGACTCACACCCAGATCCCTTCCTCCTGCCTCCCACTGTCCCTTTATCAACCACGCCCACTGTTCAGTTCTCTCTGGGACACTGGACTTGGGCCCTATGTAAACAAGTGATTAGCATGTGTTTGGAATTGTGGTGAAACTGCTTATAATATAAATACAATTACGTCTCTGTCTGTCTGTTTGTTTCCACATCACGAACAAGTAGCTGTATGAATTGTCTGGAAAGTATGTTCATTATGGTCCAACTCGGGGTCCTCTGCATTCCTTGGAGTGGCTCAGGATGTGGGGGCAGAGGGCAGGTTTAAGACCTGGGCAGGTGTCTCCCAGTGATTCTCAAATCAGTGGTCAGTGACCGGCTACTGCTTACTGATTGGAAGGCCATCTCTATTGAAATGGCACAGGCAGAGAAAACAAGTGGATTTTAAATGTGAGCTCCAAACTGGCTGTCACCAGGCAGACACTTAACATGGGTGTTAATTGTGATCAAGCTGCTTCGAACACCAACAGCTCTGCATAACTTCTATGTGATAAACAGAAGGAGGCAGGAATTGAGTATTTTGCTATGCGTAATTATCTCCCCAGATATGCAGGAGAGGCCAGTTAATAATAAATTAAAACTTTCTCACCCCCTGACTTGCTTTCTCTCTCCTCCTCACTTTTCCACTCTTTCTTGTGCACGCCCTTTCTCTTTTCCTCTCATTTTCTCTCTTACCCTGCAGGGAGACACTCTGTTTGCTTAATAAACTCCCTTATGTGATTTCCCGGGTCCAATGTGGTTTTCGTGGGATTTTCCTTACATTGGTGCCGCGACTTGGGATGGGTCCTTCCACTGTCTCTTAAGCGAGTGGAACCCCATCTAAGCCCCAGTGCCCCCAGACACGGCCCCACCTTCCATCTGCCTGGACGCTCTGCTCTGCATTCATCACCGGACTTCAGGTTGAGGAGTCCTCTAGGTGGGTTCCCCTAGGCCGGTTTATCCGGGACCCTCGAGGCGGCTGAGGGTTGGGGGTACCCCAGCCACAACTTTTATAGTTACGGCTGGCCCCTACAGTCGGTCTTATCTGCCGGGTGGATTCCTGATTTTGTGGTGGTTGACGCTCATCTCGTGCTCGCACTCGTACTTGAAAACCCTGATATCAGGTCCTCAACCCTTCTCGGCTTTTGCCTGGCCCCACATGGATGTTTGTGTGATGACACCATCTATGTGCCACCTTCTCATCTCCAGTCGACTACTCTGTGGCCTCGGGACGCCGGGGCACGACTCGGCAGTATCAGCTTCCACCATGGGACCTGGGACCTCCAATCTGGCAGATTCAACCCTGGGAACCCTTCTCTTGACCCCGGCTTAAAGCCATCAAAATTCCTTTGCGTAATGGCACACAGCTTCCGTGAGCAAGCGGGCAGATGGAAAGGGACTCCTTATCTTCAAGTCTCTTCTTTCTTGCGCTTCTCTGCTCTTCCTGCAAACTCCAGCGCCTCCTTCTTCTCCCCCTCTTAATCCCTCCTCCTCCTCCAACTTCGACAGGGCTGTTTCTGCTTTCATTCCCCAGCCCATCCCACCTAGTCCTCCTGCCACGACGTCCCACATACGCCGGTGTGGAGGGAGTAACCAGCCCAACCATCAGTGGCATGTCCCAGTAAGGAGTATGATATAAGCAGCCCCATTCCCCACAAGTAGTGGGAGATAATTGTTTGACAATTTTCTGCGTCCAAACCTGAATTGAAGTGTCCATGTTAAATTTCTCCTGGGCTGCAACTCAGAATACTTCTTCTCTCCCTTTCACCTCTTCTTTCCTTCTCATTTACTCATGCTTTAATTAATTATTGTTTTTCTATGCCATTATTGTTTTTCTTCTAGGACTTTTGTTTTTCTTAAATGTATATTTTTGAGCTCACAATTTTGATCCTACATACCTAGGTTAATGATTTTTGATCAGTTCTTTTTATCCAACTTTAGAGTTATTTTTGAACATCTGTTACATTGCAATGGAGATAAGCATTACAAGGCCTTTACTTTTGTGTTAAATATAAGCGCGCATAAAATTAAAATTTAAAAAATGGATCCAAATACTTTTAATTCACGTGATTTAAAAGTTTCAATATAAATTGGGTAAACTAATAGAAGCAAAATGTCTTTAGAATTAACTCACAAGTCTCTAAGTGGTCAAACTCATTAAATGTTGGTGTTTATGAAATGTCTAACATCAATTTTTCTAGGACTTTTCTTCCACAGGAAAGAGATGGCAAATACTGTTGGTACACTTGTCTGATATCTTTTTTTTTTTTATTAGCGTCAACATGTATGGGATTACTCAAATGTGTTTGTTAGAGACATCTGATTAATTTATAAAGTTATCCCATGGAGTAACATACTTAAAAACATTATTCTTTGTATATTAAATGTGTTCATATTTTCCAGGTATACAAGCCTTTAAAGCAGAAAATTTATCAAGCTGCTATTCTCCAAATTAAACTTGTCTGTAGTGGTAATTTTAAACTCATCATTTAATGTTCTATTATAGGACTTGTCATCAATAGGATATATGTAAAATTTGTTACACTGAGACAAAAGAAATTTAAATGTAAATGTATTTCTAAAAATTAGTGAGAGCCTGATTTGTTTAAAGGTTAATATTGTGAAACATGAAAACATTTTGCCACTTTGCCACACAAAAGGAAAGTTAAAAGCTCTCAGCCTTTCTTTGATTCATGTTTTAGATATAATGTTAAATTGTGTTAACTAATGTTCATATAGACTCAGGAGTCAATATATGTAAACTTCTTAAAATGACATTTAAGAAAGAGTGTAATGCGCAGTAGCAAAAATGGGACAACAGTGACTGAGACTGGGGTCTCTGACCTCATGACTGTGGCATGCCTGGTGCCTGGGAGTGCGCAAGATGCCTAGCTGCTGTGGCAGTACATTGATCTCAGGCACACAGCTCTTGGGCAGGAAGGAGGAAGGAATTCTTTTGCTAGATAGCCAGTGTTTCATCAGCTTCCTTCTCTGATTCCTGCCCACCTTACAGTAACTTTGGAACCTAACATTGCACATATATAAAGATTGCTGACCTAACTCTTTAGATCTGCGTTTCCATCAGAGAACAGAGCTCCATCTGATCTCAGCTTAATCATCAAAATCTGTGTTTATAAACCTTTATTTTCTAATACTCCTTTGCCCCTCATTGAACTTGAGAATTTGGTCATGCTGGTCATGACAAAAGAGGAAAAATTAGCTTCAGGATTAGAACATTTTACCTAAGATTTGTGAAAAGCCCCGTCTTACCTGAGATAAGGCTCTGCCTCACAACCCTGCTGCACGTTAGAATGGCTCCAAAGTAAGCCAGACTTTAACTCATTTAAAGTTGTGTTCAAAAGTTTGATGTTTGTTGTAAAGACTACTGTGATCTCAAACAGGGGATATAATGAATAACTCAGTCAAAATTCAAGATAGCTATTGCACAAACTGAATGTTTTACTGTTGGTGATTCCATTTTGTATTTCCTTATAAACTCTAACTATTGCCTGATATTTTGCAGAAGTACACCGTAGATTAACTTGAAAAGCCATCACCTATAGGACAGATAATGTAGACCCCAATTAGATAAAAGGGGGTAAATAACTGTAAAGTTATAGACATTGAAGCTAAAGCCCAGTACTCTTACTTAATGACTGGTGAGACTGACTTGCTTGATGGTTAAGATCAAACTTAGAGATTGAGATTAAATACAGAGGTCAAGAAAAGTTCATATTTGGGTCTTGCCCTCAAAGTCAGCCTAAACCCAGGGAACAAGAGGACTTCTCTAAGGAGATTTGCAACTCTGGGTCACACAACCTTCTGATCAAGGAGAATTATGAGGCCACTAGAGGAAAAACCACTCAGTGCACCTGCTGCAGAGGAGGGTCAAGGAAAAAGGGAGACATCCCTGGTGCTTTCAAGGGAAGCCACCTCATCGAGGAGACCCTGCCTAACCAATAGCACTAATGGAGCTAAGAAGCTGCTCTTAAGTTCTCTATGAGTGACCCCTGTGGGAACTCAGTTAACTCTTTAACAGACAGGAACAGGTCACTTTGACCAGCTTGATCTTAAACACCTAGCAAAACAGTTAAAACCAAAATATAGACATTCTTGGGCATTTAAAAGAAATAATGCTTAAATGTAACTTAAGATGTACACTTGTGTTAGCCCACTAGAATAAAGACTAAAAGCTACAAAAGAGGTTCTTAGGCAAATGTGCCTGATAACTATCAAGAGAAACTGCCAGAGTCAGAAGTTTCAGTCAGTTTAAGGCCGACAGACACAGGTAGGCTTAATCTACGTTTGCTAGTAACAGAAGTATAGAGATCTCTACTAAATGTTGTGTTTACATTCCTGATAACCTGGACAATGTTAAAGTTCCCAAATAAAGGTCTTGTCCTCTCCAGCCTTTGCTAGGCCTTGTTATGGGAACAAATTTTCAGTTCTTCCACCCCCTGGTGAGGAATTATTGACTTCTGTCATCTTTATGTTATTCATCGGCATGTTCCAGATTCTGCAACATTTATATTGTATCAATCTCATTTCAGTACTCATGTCTTTTTGTTCTTCTCTCATAGAAGCACCCATCCCCAGATGCCTTTCCAACCTGCTCTTCCCCAACCAAACTTCTACCATGGACCCCTTGACTAACCCAATTTCTAAAAAGGGAACTCCAAACTGCTTGACCCACGCTGTCCCCTTCCAGCTCGAAGAAGCCAGATCGGTCCTCACCCCTTTCCCTATAGCAGTGAAGGAGTTCCTAAAATTAGAGGGGTGAATGAAGTCAGAATGGGGGACAGGCAGTTAATGTAGAAATAGGGATCAGTCAAATCGAGGAAATGAAGTCTTTGAAAACCATCTGCCTTTGGAAGTCTGGAAGGAGAATGGACTTTTTACATCTCACCTGCAAAACCAGCCCCAGTCACTTAGGCAGGAAGGAGAGAGAAAGCTTTGGAAAGAACAGGAGAGCAAAAGATTTTCTTATAAAAACAGAAATGGGGGAATGGAATGTACAAAACTGCTCTCCCCACCTTTCCGTTGCAGCCATTTTCCCCGCCTCCCAACCACTTGTCAATCTGTGAACATTCTAGCTAGCTATTGGCTCTTCAGTCAGCTTGTAAGTATCCTTCTCTGATATTGGTCCCCTGTTAGCCTGGAATTCAACCGCCATCTTTTCTCTCTTGCTTTTCTCTCCCCTGACTTGCTTTCTTTCTCCTCTTTGCTTTCCACTCTCTCTAGTGCGCGCCCTTTCTCTTTTCCTCTCATTTTCTCTCTTACCCTGCAGGGAGACACTCTGTTTGCTTAATAAATTCCCTTATGTGAAAAAAAAAAAAAAAAAAAAAAAAAAAAAAACCAACTTTCTCGGTGCCAGGCACTGGACTGCCTTTCATCTCTCTTACAATAACCTGGGTTCTCGGGTGAACTAATTGAGAGAGCGTAAGTAACTGACCCTCTAGTAAGGGGCAGCTGCAGGATTAAAACCCAGGTTGCCTGTCAGATGGTAAAGACTGAGCTTTAAATACCTAGCCTACACCACATCTTACCTTGAGACCCTACAAATTCATCTGGTTCAAAACTCCCCCTTATTTTGTCTAGAATAGAAAGTGAGAACATTGGGTTTGCTAGATATGAGATCAATAAAGAAAGTCCAGACTGTTGTTATCTACCAGCAATGATCAATTAGAAAATGTAAATGACCAAAGAAACAAACCAAAACTCCATATGATTTCAAAACTACAAGGGCCTAGTAATAAACTAACAAAAATATGTAATCTAGCTGGGAAGGTGTGGTGGAGTACAACTGTAATCCCAGAAACGCAGGAGGCTGAGGCAGGAGGATTGCAAGTTTGAAGCCAGCCTCAGCAACTCAGAGAGACCCTGCCTCAAAATAAAAATAAAAAGATCCAGGAATGTGGTTCAGTGGTAGAGCACCTGCACCCCTGGGTTCAATCCCCAGTACCACACACACACACACACACACACACACACACACACACACTACATATACCTAATATACATAATATATGTATTGTGTGTGTGTGCATACATACATACATATACGTATTCTACAGAGAAAATGCAAAATATTATTGAAAAACACACAAACATACACAAGTAAAGATATATACCATGTTCATGAAAAAGAAGATTCAAAATTATAAATAAAAATTTTCCCAAATTAAGTAATAAAATCAGTATAATTACAATTAAAATTCCAGTGAGATTTCTCACTCAATCAGTTTAAACTGATTCTAAAATTTGCACAGAAGAGTAAAGATACAAGAATTGCTAAGACATACTTGAGATAGAACAAGGTAGGGATCTTGCTCTAGTAAATAGCCTGGTTTACTACAAAACTTTAATAATGAACATATAATGCACATATCCTGGTTATTCTCTTAGGTATGGGCAAATACATAATTGGAAAGTAAAAAACTGCCCAGAAATATGCCTAAGTTACATGAATGTTGGTGTCTGGTCAAAGGCATTGCAATCTGTTGGGGAGGCATGTGGGCAGGTAGGGTACGTGTGCCTGTAGTCCCAGCAACTTGGGAGACTGAGGCAGGAGGATCGCAGGTTGGAGGCCAATGTCAGTAACTCAGCAAGACCCTGTCTGAAAATAAAAATGAAAAGGGCTGAGGATGTAGCTCAGTGGGTTCAATCCCCAGTACCAAAAAAAAAAAAAAAAAAAAAAAAAAAAAAAAAAAAAAAAAAAAAAACCCAAACAAACAAACAAAGTGGAGGCAGAGGAAAGAAGAAAAAGAAAAAACAAAGAAAAATGGTACATGGACACAGATTCAGAGAGGGGCAACCACTCAATGACACAGGCAGAGATGGGGAGATGCAGATGCCATCTAAGGGACACCAAACATTGACGGCCACCACCAGTCATGAGAGCAGGCCAGGAAGGGTTCATCCCAGAATCTCAGGGGGAGCCTGCCCCTTGATTTCAGATTTCAAGTTCCAGAACTGTGAGAGAATCGGTTCCTGTTGTGGAACTCACCTAGTCTGTGGGCCTTTGTTTCAGCAGCCCTAGGAAACTAATATTAAAGTTGAAAAATTATTAGTGTAATGCTGTGTAAAATTTCAAAGCACACTTGGCAATACCATATATTGTTTATGGGCTTTAAAAAATAGGCTGGGAAGATACAAGCCAAATGCCTGAGGACAGCTGCTCCTGGGCAAGGGAGGGTGTAAAAGGGACTTCCACATAGAATCGTCGACATTTTTTTCTTTTGTAAAAATTGCCTACAGAATGGGAGAAAATCTTTACCACCTGTACCTCAGATAGAGCACTAATCTCCAGGACATATAAAGAACTCAAAAAACTTACACCAAAAAACCAAATAACCCAATCAATAAATGGGCTAAGGAACTGAACAGACACTTCACAGAAGAAGAAATATGATTGGTCAACAAATATATGAGAAAATGTTGAACATCTCTAGCAATTAGAGAAATGCAAACCAAAACTAAGATTTCATCTCATTCCACTGGGAATGGTAAATATCAAGAATACAAGCAACAATAAATGTTGCTACATTGCTGGAGGGATTACAAATTGATGTGACCACTATGGAAAGCAGTGTGGAGATTCCTCAGAAAACTTGGAATGGAACCACCATTTGACCTAGTTATCCCACTCCTCCGTTTATACCCAAAGGACTTAAAATCAGCATACTACAGTGACACAGTCACATCAATGTTTATAGCAGCTCAACTCCCAACAGATAAACTATGGAACCAACCTAGGGGCCCTTCAATAGATGAATGGATAAAGAAAATGTGATATATATATGTGTGTGATACATGCAATGGAATATTACTCAGCCTTAAAGAAGAATGAAATTATGGCATTGTCTGGCAAATGGATGGAGCTAGAGAATATCATGCTAAGTGAAATAAGCCAATCCCAAACAACCAAAGACCAAATGTTTTCTCTGATATGCGGATGCCAATTCACAATAAGGGGTGGGAGTTTAGGGGGAGGTACTTGGATTAGACAAAGGGGAGTGAAGGGAGGAGAGGGGTATGAAGGTAGGAAGGACAGTAGAATGAATTGGACATTATTACCCTATGTGCATGTCACCAGCATGATTCTACAACCTGTGCAACCAGAAGGAGAAATTATATTCCATTTATGCGTGATGTGTCAAAATGCATTCTATTGTCATGCACAACTAATTAGAGCAAATTAAAAAATGTCTGAAGGCAAAAATGACAAATCGGCACCGTTGGTTAACCGGGTGGTAGGCGTGGGTCTTCGCTGCGCTGCCCTCTCGGTAGGCTGTTCCTGCGGAGTGTGCGTCTGTGTACGCGTGTGGGCGAGCGTCTCTCCGGGGTCCTGCCCCTTCCGGATGCTCCCGGCATCTGCTGCGATGTCAGCTCACGCAGTGACCCCAGTGACCGTGGGTAGCAAGTCTGGCTCCGTGGTGTCGTGGAGACCTGCCTGCTTCCTGCTTCCTGCCTGTCCTGGGCAGCTCTCGGGGTTCCTGGACAACACAGCTACCTCCCCATCGGGACCTGGCAGGGGCTGCCCGTCGGGAGCTCCTCAGTGGACTCTGAATAACTCGATTCTTAGAAGCTAGGCCCACAGTGGACAGAAGCACCGAATCATGTCACCCCAAGAAGGGAGAAGCCAGCTGGTGCCAGAGGAGAAGGGCCGGGGCTGGCAGGGTCTGTCCCCGCGTCAACGGTCTGCTCTGAGCCATGAGCGAGGGGCGCCGTCTCCAAGCCACACACTGTGAGGGGTGGATGGGAGCAGGTTACCCAGTGTCACGCTCCTGTGTCCCTGGACGACATCGCGAAGGATCATAGCACCCGAAGAATCACAGGTCTCCCGAAGGTCACCTCTGGCTAGACAGGCCTCGGGGTTTTTCCTTTAGAATGTTCTGGGACCCCAACCTCCGGGTGGCAGTAAAACACCCTGGAAGCTCCCAGTTGCCTCATCTGGAAAATGGGGATGACAGTTTCCGTCCCTCTTGGGTCGAGGCCACCACTGGACTAAAAGATGTCGGAGACATGAAATGCGCTCAAGGGCCAAACCGAGCCCTGCCAGAATGAAGAGGCTGGTACAGTGACTGGGAGCTTCCCAGCCTATCCTCCGTGCCTCTTCTGTCACCTTCTCCCCAGGCTGAGGGGCTGCCAAAACAGCTCGAGCAGACACTATGCCCGACACATTTCACTTGGGCACACCCAAGCCCCCAAAGGTTAAAGAAACGAGGATCATAATAAAAAGCAAGAAGTATGTACACTTTGCCTCTTGTGGGCTGTATTCTAAGAGGTGTACATATTTCATTTAATGCTCAGAAGCACCCTATGAGATAGGAACCGTTAGTGCTCTGTGTTGTACAAGAGGAAAACTAAAGCACAGAGTGGTCAAGTCACTTGCCCAAGCACACACAGCTAGCACGTGTCAGAATAAGGGTTTGGACTCAGGTACTCCTGTTTTTCTTGCCTTTTTCAGTGTGGATGATGCCACTTGTATTTCACAGAGGATTGAGCCCTGGAGAGGACAAGGGCGCAAGTTGGCTAGACGACCATAAGAGCGGAGGTGATGTCAGTCCGGCCTGCCTGCTTTCCAGTGGCACCATCCCAAATGGCCCTGGGCCCTTCACACTCCAGGAGGAACTGCAGAGTGCAGGGGCTCCAGGTCACCGAAATTCCAGGCAGAGCTCAGACCCGCTGCCCCCGGGGAAAGGGTGACGCTGCCACCGGAAGGTTGGAGGTCTCTGGAGGAGCCCAGCTGGCAGTCTCTTCCGCTGAGCGGGAGGCAGGGTCTGAGGTTGCCAGTGTGCCTGGGCCCCCACTTAGTGTTTCGGGCTGCTGAGCCTCGTGCTCATATGGATGCACCCCTCCCAGACTCACCTGCTGCCACTCACCGACGATCAGTCACCACGTGACCCACCCACACCCAACCCACACCCTTGCACGGTCTCAGGCCCACGCTTGTGCGCCTGTACGCCAGGGGGCACCAGGGCTGTGAGAAGATTCTGGCTCAGGAGCCACCCAGGCCCAAGGTCAATGCCAGGACTTCTCAACTACGTGACCCTGAGCAGGACACTTCCTTCCGCTTGGCCTTACTCTCCTCATCTGCAGAATGGGTGGAATAACCAGTAGACACCTCTCAGCTAGTCTCAGTGGTTCCAAGGAGCTGGTCAGGTCATCAAAGGCTGGGCTAAGAAAGAAACTCATAAAACAGACGCACGGACCCCTGAACCGACGGGGCAGGCCGGAGCCTTTGGTTCCTGGCTTCTGGCTGGTGCCCTGCGTCCTCTGTTTTGACTGAACCCACCCAGCATTGCTAACGATGGCTGGTTCTTTTCAAGTGGAATGCAAGGACATTTGCGAGGCGATTTGGAACTCTACCTTGTTAGTATCCCCGCCTGCCCCATAACTCTCCCCAAAACCAAATCGACGGTTTTATTTTTAGCAATTCATTCTTATTGTATATTTCCAAAGCCTTCAGCTTACTTTTTCTCAAAATATTACTCTGCTTTTGGTAGATTTCTTTTTTTTTAATTGGGCTGAACTTTATCATTGCAATGCTAACTACGGGGTACCCAGGGCTCCGTGGTGAGGGAGGGGAAGGACCTGGCAGGCGGGGAACACGGAGACTTGGCGCCACGCGGTTCTGGGCAGGATCGTGTGTCTTGGCTGGAGGATGGAGGGAAGCCCTCTGTCCAGGAATGAGATCAAGACAACCTCTACTGGCCCATGTCACAGGGCCCCCGGGAGGGTCAGAGACAACGCCCTGATGAACTGGAACTCTGACAGCTGTCCTGCCTGGCCTGGTGCGGGTTGCCATGGCGCTGGCAGCCTGGGCCCCAAGCCGGTGGCCGACGTCCTGCGCTGGGGGCTTCTCGAGGGCAGGGACCGTGCCTCTTTCCCCTCTGCGTCTTCAGGCCCGGGCTTGGGTAGATACCAGGTCTAGCTTTGAAGTCACCACCTCACCTCTGCACACACACACCTGTGAGGGGCAGGGCTGGGGGAGGCGCTGACCCACGCCAGGCAGCCACCTTGCCCTGAACGGTCCCCTGTGCCCCGGTGGGGCCTGGCCCTGCAGCTCAGGTTGGGGCACAGGCTGAGCCCACGTCACAGCCGGAGCTGTGTTATCACCCTGAATGGGGGACAGGAGGCAGGTGGGCCAAACCCACCACCCAGGCACCCCCATGGTGGTCCCTGAGGTTCACGCCCTTCCTGCGACCTTCCAAGATGGCCTGCCCTGGGCTGCCCCTGAGGGTCCCTGAAAAGATGCCAGTAGCTGGAGGCAGTCTGGGACAAGGCAGAGGGGCCCATTATATTCAAGAACCCTAGCCTCCTTCCCTGGGGAGTGGGGGCTGGTATTGTTGAGCACCCTGTCCTCCTGCCCGAGGCCAAGGGGGCGTTGGCCCATGTTGGTGTGGGGAAGGGAGAGGGAGGAAGAAGCGCAGGTAGATCTGTCACTCAGAGAGGGGTGGTTGTTCATTTGACCTCTAATTATATAAATGTACACATATATATGATTATAAAAATAAAATGCACTTGATAAGCACATGGAAAGATGCTCAGTATCATTAGTCATTGGGGACATGCAAATTTAAACCACAACGAGAAATCATTTCACACCCACTAGAATGGCTGTAATAAATAATTCAGATGATAACAAGCGCGAGGGGAGTGTAGAGAGGCAGGAGCCCTCGCATGCTGCTGTGGGAACATAAATGGTGCCACTGGGGAAAGTAGTTTGACAGTTTCTCAAAAAGTTAAACGCAAAGCTACCATATGATCCAGCAAATTGACTCCTAGGCATCTTCTATCCAGAGTGTTGAAAGATCACATTCACACAGAGACTTGCAAGACAACAGTCATGCGCTATAGCCCTGGAATGACCTAAATACTCATCACAGTGAATGGAGGAAGAGACTGTGGTATATCCATGTAATGGAATACTACTTAACAATGAAAAGGCAGATTTTGACTCAAGCGATTTCATGGACAAAACTCAAAGACATCATGCTAAGTAAAAGATGCCAGATGCTGTATGTTTCCATGTTTCTGGACACTTTTGTCCAGAAAAGAGAGAACTATTGAGACAGAACATGGATTTGGTCATTTATGACTCAGGGAAGTGGGACCAGGGATTAAAGGAAAAAGACTGAGGAATCTTATGTAGAGGATGAAAATGTTCTAAAACCAATTCATGGTGATGGTTGTACTTGGCAAAGTCACTAAAAGTCATTAGATATACTATTGAAATATGTGAATTTTTAGATATGCAAAATATACCCCAATAAAGTATTTAAAGGGATAAAACATATTGATGGTAGAAAACACAAACATCACATAACCATGTGCTAACCATCACTTGTTGCATTTACTGTACGCTGGGCCACACATACAAGGTGGTTGCACTAATAGGTAGTTATACAAGGTGTTTGCATTAATTCCTGTTTTATGGATGATGGACTGAGATACAGAGGGCTAAGGAACTCACCCAAGCTGCTGAATGGTGGAACAGGGGATCCAGCTATTGGTGTCCTAGGAGTACCAATGACCAGCAGAGTGACTTTGGCAAGCCATTTGACAATGGTCTGTCCATTTCCCCTCTGTAAAATGGGTATAATGCACCCCAGGGAATGATGGAGGTTTGGTGAGAAGATGGAAGGAGGTCAAGGAATATAGAGGAGCCCCTCATGCTCACCCAGCTGCCAGGAACAGCATGATTGTCCCTCACTGTCCCCTGCTGCCAGGAACCCTCAAGGCGTCCAAACTATAATCTTGGAGGATAATGGGGACCAGGATGCGCACTTTCCCATCTGTGGAACTCTGGGTCCCTCTTGTCAACTGGGCCTGGAATCCAAAAGGGACTCTTGTACAGAATGGGTTCAAAGGATATTTTGAGTGGTTGAATGAGTGACCGGCAGATGCTGGTAGAAGATGTTGGTAGGAGATGGACACGTGAATGGGGGGTGTGGATGGGGAGATGAAGAGGAAGAATGGGGGACAGAAGCACGAATGTGCGGAGGTGTCAAGATTCTGCTCACGGGACTCCAAAGGCAGGCCCTCCCGGGGGCTCCCCTGCCTCCTAGGGAACCTTGCAACTGGACACTTTCTCTTCTGATTCACCTCCCCGCTCCATGTCACCAACCATGCAGGAGACGCCTGGAGCCCAGCTGTGGGTCTGTTTGCCCAGCTGCACACCCGGTAGAGCTCCGTCCACCAGGAAGGGCACCTTCCTCTCAGGCCCACCATGTGAATGTGGCCCAGCTCAGAGGGCCACGTGGCTCAGAGGGTGCCTTTCCCTAATTTGGATGAAGACTTCCCTGCACTGCCAGGTGGCCCGTCTCCAGCTCTGCCTTTCTGCCCTCGCTCCTCTTTTTCTTCCTCTTCTCCACTCCTGCCCATGTCTCCTATCCCCTTTCACTCTTTTCCTCTGCCTTGTTTTGGGGGAAAGTGCCAGGGCTTTTGATTTAGATGGACTTGGACTTGAAGCTGGCCGTGTCTTTGATCAAGTCACTGCACCTCTCTGAGCCTCAGTTTCCCCAGCTGCAAAATGGCACAATCAGTTCCCAAACATCAGGGTTTTGTGAATCGAATGATTTAATGTGTTCAAAGTACCTGCCCCAAAACAAAGGCAGCAAAAATGGCAGCTTTCGCTTTATCTACTGCATTTCATCTCAGCTTGCCCACATTTACAAATGTTGCAGTGCCAAAAAAAAAAAAAAAAAAAGAGCTGTTTATATGACACACCGAATCGGCACTGGTCACGTTCTCTCTGCCCTGGAGGCCTCCTCCTCCTTCTTTGTCTTTTTTTATATTGATTTTTTTTTTTTTTTTTTTTTTTTGTGGTGCTGGGGATTGATTTTTTTTTTATATTGACTTTTAATCTTTGACACGTCTTTTAAATAAAATGCCACACCCAAGCTTAGGCATCACAAAATAAAGAGAAATAAAATAAAGGTTTTCTGCTTCTCAATACCTGATACACCTTCTCTCTATGGCTACTGAGAGAGCATAGTGACCCGTCTCGTGTTAGTGAGGTGTGGTGATGGGGTCCGCTGCATGTAACTTGGTGAAATCGGGGCTTGGTGGGTCCTTGGTCTCTGTGGCTCCAGTGCTCAGGGCAGGGCCTGGCCCAGGGGCTCTCTTGAGGATTCCTTGGATGTGGAAGGTGTAGCCAATGGGCAGCAGCATATGGCGTGGGCACCCTACCCATCTCTCTTTGGCCTCTCCCGAGGTCACCTGCAGACTGTTCCCTACCAGCTGGGACTTCCTATATCCCCCCACCTGAGGGTATTCTCAGCGCATGCTCAGCCCACCCGTGGGCAGTCAAAGTGTTAGACGGATTGCCTTGGCATCGGTCTTCATATGAAGGAACTGGTGGATCAATAATCCAGTTCTCTGGATCCTTAGCTGAGCATGCTGAGGCCCGTGTCATGCAATCTCTTGCAGATCCTAAGTGGAACCAAGCCTCAGTTGCCCACGGTGGTCCCCCCTAAGTTAGTACCCCCTTATTAGCTATGTTCTTCCTGCCTCACTTCTGTATGTTCTCACCACATTTTTGGAATCATCTTCCAAATAAAAATTGCACACAAATCATTGTCTTGAGGAACAAACTAAGACAAATGATAGCGAGTTTTTGTTGAATCAGTCAGTGTAGAAAAGTTAATTTGTTGGCACAGTTGTGAATCAACCCATTGTTCTAGAGGACAAAATTAGTCCCGGTGTTCTATCTTGGGATAGATTATCTCCCTATCCTCTAAATGCACTAGCACTTTTCTGTATATAAGATGTTGGAACTAACCTGACCCAAATTATTATAAAGTACATTTTAAGTAAATATCACAGGATCACTTGAAATAGCCCAAATAAAGTGTTTTCAGCATGGCATTGTATGAGGAACCGTGAGCACAGGTACAAACAACAGGTTACCGGAGGACGGTGGGAACAAGGCGGATTCTGCATTCAGATTAGCCTGGAGCGAATCCCAGCTCTGCACCTACCCACTGGGCTTTGGGCGGGGACGCCAGGCCGCTCTGAGCCTCAGGATCCCTGTCTGATCAGAGAGAAGGTGAATAATTCCAACCTCAGGGCTGTTGGGAATAATCAGGGCAGATGTGGAAGTAAAAGCTCTTTAAAAACTGCAAAGCCAGATTTACCATGATCGTAGAATATCAAGGCAATAAAGTAGAGAGCAATGGTAAAGACCCTCTTGGAATCACGCGGGCGAGCTCTAATGGTTGGGTGACAGATGAGAAGGCCCTTGGTCTCCATGAGCCTCAATTTCCCTGATACAGTTTAAGGTCTATAATCCAACTAACTTTTAAAAGACTGCTACTTGTCAAGTTTGACATGGAATCAAAGAATAATGTTCATCAATATCTTAAAAACTATTAAAACAGACTTCTTCCTTTCCCAGCTATATATATGCATGAGACCAGATTATTTTTCCATATATTTGTTTCATGAAATCCACTGGTTTATCTTGCCCATTTTTCTTTCTTCTCTCTCTCTCTCTCTCTCTCTCTCTCTTTGCAGCAAACTGAACCCAGGGCCTCAGGTCAGCTAGGCAAATGCTCCACTTCTGAGCTGCAACCCCTCCTACTTTGGCCCTTTTGCATGAATCTTTTACCTGTGTGTGATTTGGTAACATCATGCATTGTCATTTGGAAAATATCGATGGGCTGAATTATGCAGATCTTCCCAATATTGACACATCTCACTATGCAATATCAAGAAATAATCACACTGGAGGCTGGGACTGTGGCTCAGCGGTAGAGCTCTTGCCTAGCATGTGTGAGGCACTGGGTTCAGGTCTCAGCACCACATATAAATAAATGAATAAAATAAAGGTCTATGAACATCTAAAAAAATTAAAAAAAAAAAAAAAAGAAAGAAAGAATCACACTGGACAATACCTCATCATGCTTGAAGCACAAGGAAAAGATCAGACTCGGTTTTCCCTTGAAAGCTCCAGTTTTACTGGGGACCACAAATGACAGCAGTTGTTCTCCTTAAAGTGAGAGTCTCACTTCTTCCATTTTGGAGAAAATATCTGCCAAACACTCCAAGTCTGATTAACTCTAATTCATCTGCTAGTGGTTCTTTGAAGGGTAACTGGTGTTCTCTGGAAGTGAATGTTCAGCTCACAACTCAGGTGATTTCACAGATGCTTCTCCTAGAGACAACCAGTGCACTGGAATTTGTAGCAGAGGGGCATGATATGCACTTCTTATTTTTTTCCACATAGAATATCAAAAAGATGTGCACTCCACGGTTGAGATACAACAATATTAGTAATATTTACTGATTCATTAGGGACATCTTTTTTTTTTTTTTTTTTTTAGTTCAGTGTTAAGAGTGTGTGATCAAGAAGAGCATTATGTTAAAAGTAACATAACTGAAATAATATATTTTCAATCAGTTAAAGTGAGCACCTGTACCTTATGTAACATGGAGGCTGGTTTCTATGGGGGTATCACCAGCAACAACATCCTAGAGCAGTTAGTTACAGGGAAGGACACAAAGAGTAAAGGAGTTACTGCGGATTCTATAAACTTGTGGCCATTCAAAACTTTTGTGAATAGCAGGAAAGCACTCCTTTTGTTTGTTTGTTTGTTTGTTTGTTTGTTTGTTTTATGGTGTTGATGACCGAACCTAGGATCTCACCATGTGGGGCACGTGAACTACCACTGAGCTGCTCCCAGCCCAGAAAGCCCTTCTTGTTTGAGTTCACTTCCAGTCCTGCCTATTGTCACATCTCATATCACTAATATGTCTCAACTCCTTCCTTCCTTCTTTCTTTGTTCAGACATCTCTGGGAAATTTGGCTGGCGTGCTGGTCCTTCTTGTGTTAATGTGCCCAATCAGATTACTTCCCCAGCATCCAAGGCAATCATCTCAATGAGAGTGAAGGAATTTATTTGGAGGTCAAGGGAGAAAAAAGAAGTTATTTTAGAGACTTGGGTCACCAAGAAACAGAGAAAGTCTGGTGGATGCTTTGGGTATCAGAGAGGTAGTAGGACTTGGCATTCAGAGAATTGTTGGCCCAGAAAAGGTGGAGAACAAATCTCAAAGACAACTTGGCTGAATTCTATGAATTACTAGAGGTCTACTTCTTAATTAGGCCTGTAACACAATGCTTTACTGGTGCCATTCTCTCCCTTTGCTTCTCTGGGGACAGGCTGGCCTCTGGGCCAGGGACCATCAGTTACTGTGCAGGACATTGGTTCAATAAACATTTCTTCAGACCCTTTTCTGTTTCAAACTCTGAGTTGGATGCTGAGGATACAAATGTTGCTAAGTCTTTCTTCTTGCCCTTCATGAGTTCTTGATCTCATAGGAGAATCAGATAATCAATTTTAAATTGCCATGGTAAAATTTAGGACCAAGGGATATCCAAGAGGCTGTGAGCCCAAGTTAGCTGCTGTATTCCACAGAGGACCTGATGGTAAAGTGGGATCTTGAAGGATGAATAGGAGTTTGGTAGGCAGAGAAATGTCCTTCTAGGCAAAAGCATGTGGCAGCCAGGTGCAGTGGTGCACACCTGTAATCCCAGTAACTTGGGAGGTTGAGGCAGGAGGATCGTGAGTTCAAA
The DNA here is from genome assembly GCF_902686455.1 of Sciurus vulgaris. Lineage (NCBI taxonomy): Eukaryota > Metazoa > Chordata > Mammalia > Rodentia > Sciuridae > Sciurus > Sciurus vulgaris. The sequence goes on from NC_136476.1 coordinate 80,249,574, forward strand.
GCCAGCCTCAGTGGATTAACAAGGCACTTAGCCACTCAGTAAGACCCTGTCTCTGAATAAAATATAAAAAAGGACTGGGGATGTGGCTCAGTGGTTAAGCATCCCTGGGTTCAATTCCTGGTCCAAAAATATAAAAAGAAAAAAAGTATGTGGCATTGTGAAGCAAAGACTTACTCAGGAAGAATGAGAAATTACAAGATCACTGTTCATGGGAAGAGATGGGGGTGAGCATGAAAAAGTAGAAAGAGGCCTGAATGTGAGACACCTTGAATACCTCTGAGGAGTTTGGACGGGGTGGAGAGACCAGCTGTACAGTAGGGGTCAGACTCAAGCCTGGGTTTGCTGAATACTCAAGGCACCAACTTAAGAGGGAGAAGTCCCCTGCCCTGACCCGGGAGCATCTTACATACTTCCTGCTGGAGGAAAACAAAAACAAAAACAAACACAATTCCAGAGTGTAGGAAGTAAAGGGCAAGAGTGAGGACAGAATGCTTCAGTGCATTCCCTGCAGGTGGTCCTCAGCTTACGAAGCGGGTTTGTCTGATACATCTACTGTAAGTGAGAAATACTGTACTCAGTATTGTGTTTGGTACCCCACCTGCACACCATGGCTTAGCCAGCCTCACCTTAAACACACTCAGAACACTCACTGAGCCTTGGCTGGGCGAAAGCATCTAACACAAAGCCTATTTTGTAGCAAGCGTTGAAAAACTCATGTAATGTGGGGAACACTTCACTCAAAGCGAGAAGCAGAGTGGCCGATGAGCACACTTTCACACCTTTGCAAGGCTGGAAAATCATGAGTCGACCCATGGCAAGTCAGGGATCATTTGTATTTATTTAGCTCCTACTGTGTGCAAGATGGAGACTGTGCTCAAGCCACAGGTTCCAAGACGGGGTCCTCACACCAGCTCCACCGTTGACTTTCTGCATGGACTCGGGCAAATCGCTTCTCCTGTCTGGATCTAAGTTTCCCTGCTGGTACACGTGAAAGTTAGACTTGAAGATTCTGACTGTGACATCCAATGCTCATGTTGTGACCCTGACTTTCTTGTCCTTGGTCAAGCCCCTTCTCCTCTCTAGGCTTCAGTTTGCTCACCTGCAAAGTGAGAGGCAGGCACATTTGGCTCCAGATCCACAGGGCTGTGAGGCGGTCACCCAAGCCTCCCCTCCCGGCCCAGGTCCCAAGCCACCCCCGGCACACTACGCTTCCTCTACGTGTCTCATCAAGATGCAACATACTTTAAATAGCATCTGCATGACTGGCTGGTTTTTTTTTTTTTTTCTTCCCAGAGAAGCTTTCTACAAAGTGTGCCAAGTGGCAGCTGTCAGGGCCGAGGTGGCATTTCCCTCAGTGATGCTGACAGCAGCTGTCCCAGTGCAGGCTGAATGGAATGGAAATGACATCATGTTTATTCAGGAAAGACGTTCCCAGACCCAGATCAGTGTCAGCAAGATGCCGGGACGCTCTAGGAGGGAACACACGCCCGAGACCAGTCACCAGGTCTCCTCTCCTGTTGCACACACTGTGCCACATGCCACACGACTCAGCCACCCCCCACACCCCCGGCTTATGCCACACTCAACACAAACAGACCCGCACCTGCACCACCCCCAACAGACAGGGACCGACACGTGCCACGCTCTACACACCCCCCCGCACACGCCACAACACAGATCAACATGTGCCACAGTGACAACACACACACACACACCACGTGCTCACAGGCACACAAACTCCCAGAGAGGGACACCCAGATGTCAGCGGGCACCCTGTTCTTCACATAGACAGCCTTGTGTCACAAGGATGCTCAGGTAGGGGCTGAGAAGCTGGGAGTGGGAGAAGCTTCCGGAAACTTCATTTGGTCATTTGGTCTTCCTCCTTTCCCCTGGACTGTTCTCTTCAGTCCCGGCGCTGTCTCAAGGGCTGAATGGTAGACGCCTGTCTTGGGCTGCAAGGGCCCAGGTTCTGGACTCAGGCGGCCCTCGAGCCGAATCCAGACTCCAGGAATTCTGGCTGCGCCTCGGCTTGCTACTGAACCCTCCTCAGTCCATTCCCACGTCACCGACGTCACCGACATGCACCGTCTTAGATGCCATTGCTGCGTCACAGCCAGCCCCCAAATTTGTAGCTTTAGAACAACAGCTATGTCCCTGTTTTCTCGGGGACCTGTGGGTTGCCCAGGCAGTAGTCCTGCTCCATACAGGGTAAGCGGGGCCCTGGGCGGCACGGAGACCCAAAATCACCTCGCCTACCCAGGAGGCAGAGCTGTCGGTAGTGAGGCCAGAGCATCTGCCAGGGCGGCAGGCCAGGGACCTTGCTTTTCTTCCTCATGAACCTCTCCGAGTGGCTCCTCGGGCTTCCCTGTGGCATTGGGAACAGGCTCCGAGGAGAAGCGTTTGAAGAGAAGGAGGCAGAGGTGGAGGCGGAAGCTATGGGTCCCTTAAGGCTCAGCCTAGGAGATCACTTTGTCACTTCTCCTGTACCCTATTAGTCCAAGTGAGGCATGGGTCAGGCAGGTGGTAAAGGTCCCACTGGTAGTCATTATTATTCCAGTGCCAGGGCTGAATTGGAGTCTAGAGGGGACACCCTGCCTTCCCAGCTCTGGGATGTCATGGCCACTGAGATGCTACAGAGGTGCAAGATCTCTGGACTTTTAAAGAGGCTCCACGCCAACCAAGTGGCCCTCCTCCCAGAAGGGTTGGTCCTCCCTTCTCTGCCTGCTGACCACTCCTGTGCTTGAATTCACCTGCAGATTCTACAATGCCCCTAAAAAGTCAATATGACTTTCCTGCTGTTAAAAAAGAATTAATGGCCACCATTTGTAGAGCCCCCACACATGCCAGGCGCTGGTACTATTGCATCACTGAAGCGCCACAGTTATCCTGTGAGGTAGAGCCTTCTTCCTACTGGACACATGAGGATACTGCCCAAGGTCACAGTCAGCCGTGGCAGGGCTCCTGCTTTGGACTCTGCAGCGTCATCCTGACCCTGGCAGCTCTTAGCCTCTCTGGCTCAACACTCATTCCAAGATGGGTCACCTGGTCTGTCTTGGCAATGGGGGATGGCGGGAGGCATAGGGTAGGGGCTCGGGGTCGCTGGTGGGAACGTGGGGCATCTTCTCTGCTCTTCGAACGTGGGCAGCTGAGAATAGTGTCAGAATGTGACTTCCAGAATCAGGCAGTCCTGGATTTGAATTCCGGCATTGCCATCTCTTGGGCAAACGGCTGTACCTCAGTGATATGGGGCTAAACGACAAGCCCCGCGGCTTGTTGTGAGGATTCAGCAAGATGCACTGTGTGAGCCTGGTGGTTAGCACGGTGGGTGGGGCGTGTAAATGAAGCAGGTTGGCTAAGCACCTGCAACCCGTGGAGCTGGGGCCAGGGGTCCATCAACCCTCCTATCTATTCTTGGGTATGAAAGAAATTTCCCATAAAAAAAGACAAGTTCAAATGGCACCCCCTGCCTGCCATGATCATGGCTGCTCTTGTAAGTGGAGCCTGTTTGAGGAAGCTGGGGGAGTGGGGAGTGGTGAGGAGGTAAGGACCCCCGTCCTGCCCCAGCCCGATGGGAGGAGGCCAGGGTCACTGTGATGCCAGGTTTGCTGCCACTTTAAGACTGGTGCAGACGGAGATAGGGACAACGGTTCAAAGAATCCTCTGGGTCTGGTCTCGTCCTCGTGCCACCAACCTCCCTACTCCTGATACGGTCCCTCTTGTCCCTGCCCCCACCTCAGCTGGTCCATGTCCTCCCCATCCTCTGTCTCGTCACCCGCCACAAGGCACCAATGATGCTCTGGTTTCTTTCCCTCGTGTTCATTCTCATCTGTTTTCCTTTTTTCTTTTTAACAATTTTATTGAGATGTAACTCACACATTGACCATTTTGTGTCTCTTCCTTCCTTCCTTCCTCCTTCTCCCTCGCCTCTTTCTTTTTTGTACTGGGGATTGAACCGAGGGCTGCTTTACCAATGAGCTACATTCCCAATCCATTTTATTTTTTATTTTGAAACAGGGTCTCACTAGATTGCTGAGGCTGGCCTTAAACCTGTGATCCTCCTGCCTCAGCCTCCTGAGTTGCTGGGATTATAGGTGTGTTTCACCGTGCCTGGCTTATATATCTTTTTTGAAGAAATGTCAATTTAGGTCCTTGGCCCAAGGGTGTTTGGTTTTAATCCAGTGCTGGGGATTGAACTCGAGGCTCTGTGCATTCCAGGTGAGTGTTCTGCCACTGAGCTGTTCTCCTTTTTTTGACTTTAAAAATTTTGAGGTAGGGTCTCGCATCATTGCCAAGGCTGGCCTTGAACGTGCAAACCTCCTACCTGAGCCTCTCGAGTAGCTGGGACTGCGGGCAGGTGCCACCCTGCCAGGCTGCATGTGGTTTCGATTTGCATTTCTCTGATGGCAAATAAGGCTGAAAATTTCTTGATATGTGTTTGTAATTTGAACTTCTTCTTTTGAGAAATGCATCCATATCACCATTTCCTCTTAAGTTGGAGTCTGTCCAAATTTCAGCCTGATCTCAACTCTGTTAAATCCTTGAAACTTCCCTGGGAAATGCCACTTTCTGACTGTGTGACCTTGAGCAAGTAACTCAACCTTTCTGAGCTTCAGTTCTCTCATCTGCACAGAACAGGCAATAACACCTGCCTTCCTGGGTCACTGTGGAAATGGTCATGTTAAATAAGTGGAACCATATTTTAAATGTAGTTCCCAGCAGCCATTACAATCGGAAACTTCTTTCATGCTATTTAAAAATTGCTAAGGTATTACCATTTGGTAGGAAGTCATTTGCCTAATGTAAATTGCATGACATTAAATTACCTTATACTAAACGACTTGTGAGAAGCCTTCGTTATTTAGAATCTGTGAAATGTAGCACGCCAGCCCGCAGTCACTCCTATTGGAACCCAGGCATTCAGCATTCCCAGTTCGGGTGGACCAGTAGGCCTCGCCTTTGCTCCCTATGGCTCCTGATGCCTCGCCAAATAAAAGTGGAGACCTTTACAAAGAAATAAGTCCACAGCAACCAATGTGGGAGATGGCAGTTTTTTCCATCTTTCTCTTGAAACGAGAGATTTTAGAAATGTGTGAAAGGTGGAAAACAGATGGGAGTGGGCTGATGGACGGGAGGGCTCAGCCTAGAATATGCTCCAGGAAGGTCACAGAGGAGGAGGGAGTGGAGGCCCCTGGAAAGACCATGCCCTGGAGCCAGTGGCCTTGGTGGAGGACAGAAGAGAAGAGGGGCCGAGGCGGGCATTGCCTGCAGGTCTCTTATGGAATCCCAGCTCTGGTCTCCCCAGCCCAGGCCCTCACCTTAGGGAGGAAGCAAGCTACAGCATCTGCTCCCAGGCCCAACAGCAGACAGTAGTGTCTAAGAGAGCCAGGCGGTCATCTGGGGAAGGTAAGGCTCCTGGAATGCATTTTGGTGACCTACACTGAAGGTCTCCCTCCTTTGGCATTTGGGGGAGCCTCAGACACAACTGGCTCTTGTCATCCTTGCCTTGAAACAAAGTCTGCCAATCACATAGCTCATCCTGTCCCACACAGACCAACAGAATCTTCAGTAGATGAGAGGCCTAGTAGAAAACAAATAATACTTATTACAAAACTGCAGAGGAAGCCCACACGGCTACCCAGTCCTTTTATAAACATGAACAACCTGTTATGGTTTGGATATGTTAATTCAGGAATATTCAGAAATGCAATGATTAGGTTACGAGAGCTGAAACCTAATCAGTCCATCCTAGCTTGAAGGTCCAACTGGGTGGTAACTGTACACAGTGGGGTGAAGCTGGAGGAGGTGGGTCACTGGGTGTGTGCCCTGTAGGGGTACATCTTCCTTGTGGAACACCCACACACACACACCCTGTTTTCTGGCTGCCAAGAGCTGAGCAGCTTTCCTCCACCACATGCTTCTGCCATGATGCTCTCTCCTCAGGCCCAAAGCAATGGAGGTGGCCAATCATGGACTGAATCTATAAAACTGAACCAAAATAAACTTTTCTGTTTCTAAGTTGTTCTTGTCAGTTATTTTGGTTACAGAGACACTAAGCTTACTAACACAAGACCAACAGATTCTTCTTAAGATGAAGAGAATTAGGCTGGGTGTAGTGGCACATGCCTATGATCCCATCTAGTCAGGATGCTAAGGCAGGAGGATCTCAAGTTCAATGCCAACTTGGGAAACTTAGCAAGATCCTCTCTCAAAATAAAGAAAAATTAAAGGACTGGGGGAATAACTTAGTGGTAGAGTGCTTGCCCAGCATGTGTGAGGCCTTGAGTTCAATCATCAGCACAGAAGAGGAGGAGGAGGAGGAGGAGGAGGAGGAGGAGGAAGGAGGAGGAGGAAGGAGGAGGAACAATTTCATTAAAGAAAAAAATGAAACTAAATAGAAAGTTGACCTGGGAGGAAATAGAACTAATTCAGATTAGAAAATAATATAGCCATAAAACAAAGACAGGCTTTTGTAAGAAATGAATAATTAGGAGAACAGAGATAATGCTAAAGAATGAGAACTGTCATTGTGAAAAGAAATAAGTCAGAAATTCTGGACCATAAAGTGAAAAATTTCTTCCCATATATAGGACAAAATGTCAAAGGGTTAGAAAATTTACAAAAAAGGTACGTTCTCTATGGACTCATCTCAGCCTCAGAAAGAGCAGAAAAACAGTCAAAGAGATAGCAGTAGGGAATTCTCCAGAACTGAAGGAGGACTGAGTGTTTACAGTGAAAGGTACCCAGCATGATGGATGAGAAAACACTCACATCTAGACACATCTTCATGAAATAGCTGGGTAAAGAGGAAATCCTAAAGATTTTTCAGAGAGAAAAGGCAGTCTACACACAAAAGAATGGAAGCAGACTGGCACTAACCACTCCATCAGCAACACTGGACTCTAAAAGATGAAGGACAAATAATTTAACACTCTGAAGGAAAATGATTTTCAACTTTGCTTCTATACCCATCACCATCAGTCAAATGTGAAGGAGAGAACATTAAACATTCAATAATTCACAAAAATTACTTTGTGTGTTTCCTTTTCTTAGGAGGTTATATTAAGATTTATTCTAGCAAAATAAGGAAATAAAAGTAACAAGAAAAAATAAGCCAATAAAGAAGACAACATGGGACCCCTGGAATGGTGGGTCCAACTTGAGATTGCAATGATTGGGAAGTCCCAGGAGACAGTGAGTTTGCAGTGTTGGAGAACAACCTGTCCAGAAGGGGAGTAAGAGATAAATGGGTTAGGAAAGGAAGTTTTATGAACAAATGGGGGAGTTTGATTGGTTAGTGGAGAATAAAATGTTTGAAAATACAATGAAGTGTAAGAGCGAAAAGAAAAGCAATTAAAACTCCAGGAAATGAAAAAAAAAAAAAAAAAAAAAGGTGTCATCAAAGTCATGATCCAAAGACAAAAACTAAAATGTAGCAATGTTTTAACTGTTTAATAAGTATAAGAAAAGGGAATCAAGTAGACCATGATGCCAGGAAGAGTGTCCTGCCAGGCATCCAGGATCTTAAACACTGAACTTTAAGAAACGGAATCCTAAGCGCCTAAGGACTGAGCAAATACATATAATGTTTACATGTGATAAGGGAAATGCTATTTACTGATTTGCAACTTTTAGAATCAAACTATGGAGAAAGCACAGAGGAATTGGTTGTGGTTGAAGGTCAGAACACAAAAACCAGTGACTACCTTCACATGTGAAAAAAGATGGGGCTGAAAGCAAGGAGAAGCTGATGAGAGGGGTGCAAAAAATCCTCAATTTCAAAGTTGGGGAGATCAAGAAAGTTCTCTAAATGGTTCAAGGGTCATGAATATGAAGCAATGATTTTATATTTATTTATATATCGCTTAAAGTTTCAAAAATAACAGACAGATTTAAAAGTAATTATTTAAATTTCAAATATTGGGAGCAAGAAAAGAAAGGTAGACTAAATGAGCTAAACCCCTATCTTAGATCATGGAGTTGATATCCTATAAAGATGATAAACCAAGAAATAGAAAGAAAAGGAAATTAATAGAGATTTGGAGTTACCCACCTGAGAGTTAAAAAGAAACATTGTTAAAAAAAAAAAAAATGCTTTTCCAGGGTTGGATGGGCCAGAGGTGGGGGAGGATAGGAGTGGCGGGAAGACAGCTGAGTTTCCCCATTTGAGCTGTTACTATGCACATAGGGGGCTATGGTTCAAAGAGGATTATTTCACAGAAAAAGGTACCCAAAGAAACCACTCAAGGGGATGTAAGCACTCTCCGTCTGCCATGGCTGCCTTTCGAACAATTTCCCCTGCATTAAAGTCCCAGCTTTACCTCCTGACACATCTTTGATTTGGGGCATAGTGCTTCTCCCTGCCATCATTTTATCCCTGTACAAGGGGGCAATGCCCCCCACCGGCCAGGTTGTGATGATGTAGAGTTGATGATAATGTGTGAGGCTCCCGGGCCTTCCTTCTTCCCTCCCTGCCTGCCTTCCCCCTCCTTCTTTCCCTCCATCCTAGGCGGGTGTTTGGAACCCGAGGTGTAAGACTGGCTTAAAAAATTCAATAGGGGGGAAAAAAAAAGGCTTGGGTCCCTGAGAAACATTCTTTGCGGCACAGCGGTGAACGGATGTTTTGCCTTCGTGCCGCTCCTGCCTTCCAAGGAACGGCCTGGACCAGCTGGTGTGTGTGTGTGTGTGTGTGTGTGCATGTGAGCCTGTGTGTATGTGTGTGTGCGCGCGCATCACAGTCTAGTGGTCCCTATTTAATACTCGGGAAGGGGGTGTCAGCTGGAGGCTGCTGTGCCGCTGAAAACCGAGGGCAAGGGGGTGCCTGCTTAATGACTAGATGTTAAATGTTCCAAACAATTTATACATTTAGAATCCTAAGTTTTCAAAACTCTGCCCGCCGCGCGGTTCTGCAGATCTTGTTTATAACACATTCGGCTAAAATTATCTCAGTGCATACTGCACCCCCTATAGCACAGATGCTCCGGAACCTGCAGCTCTGTTTTGATTCCAGATATTCCTGCCGAAGCTATTTGTGTTCGCCGTAAATGAAACGCGAAACCGAGGAACAGCGGCTCTGGTGATTTTTATAAATATATGCCTAATCTTCACAGCGGGCACTGGGGTTCAAGTTTTATTTATGTGTGTTTCTGCCTCCCAGGGCCCCAAGGGGCTTGTTTTCCCTTGTGCCTACAGGGGCTTCTGCCTGTTCAAAAAGGAGGAGCCAGGATGGAGCAGAGTTTGATTTCTGATGACTCTGTCCTTGTCCAGGGAGGCAGCTTAGAGCAGGCAAAGAATGTGACTTTGACCCTGGCAATGCTCGCTGCCCCCAGCCTTATCCTTCCTCATCTGAGAAGTGGGGACGCTATTAGTTCATACTTCACAGGGTTGGTGGGAAGATTATATGAAGTACTCAATAAATGCTGCCTCATTCATTTAATGGGTATTACCTGAGTGTTAGACCAGGAATTTTTTTAAAGAAATATTTTTATTAGCTGTTGATGAACCTTTATTTATTTATTTGTATGCGGTGCTGAGAAGTGAACCCAGTGCCTCACACTTGCTAGGCAAGTGCTCTACCACCGAGCCACAACCCCAGCCCAGACCGGGAGTTTTTAAGCCCTACTGTGGATCACGTGGAGAGCTCTATACTACCCAGACAGCCAACTCCAGCCCAGGGCAAGTCCACCGGACTCTGTGGGCGGGACCCAGGCATCAGGAGAGTTTTTAAATCCCACAGGTGATTCCAGTGTGCAACTGAGTTTGAGAACCACTGACCTAGATAAGTGCTTCCTAGACTTTATGTGCATGCACATCCCCTGGGATGTGCAAAAGTACAGATCATGGCAGAGCAGGTGGGGGGAGTGGGGTTGCTAGAGCTGCATCTCTAAGAAGTGCCTGGGTGCTGCTGCTGCTGCTGATGCTGCTGCTGAACCAAACATACTTGGAAAAGCCAGGTTCCAGGCATCCTAGCAGGTCCTGGGGGCACCAGGTTAGGCAGATCAGAGGAAGCTGCTGCCCACGTAGATTTTTTAAAAAAAATTTTTAGTCATTGATAGACCTTTATATTATTTAGCTATTTATATGTCGTGCTGAGGATTGAACCCAGTGCTTCGCACATACTAGGCAGGTGCTCTACCCCTGAGCCACAGCGCCCTCCCCCGCCCTGTGTAGATCTTACAATGAGTATAGATAATTAAACGGGCAATGACAAAATGCTACCAGAGAGGTACATGGATCAATGGGAGCATGCAGGGGACCACTGGACCAGGCTCCAGGGTGGGCATGGGAGGTGGGTGGGAGCCACTTCCTGGAGCAAGCTAAGCATTTACAGGAAGGGGGCAGGGAGACGAATGCAGGCAGAGGGAGTAGCATGTGCCAAGGCCCAGAGGCAAGAGTGCTAGCAGATCAGGGTGGTGGGAGTTTCTGGTGACGCTGAAGCTGTTGCAGGTCTTGAGTCAGAAGGCCCGACCTTTCCAGGTGGCTATGGACAGGGAAAGCAGCAAGATATTTAGAGGGGTGTGATTGGCTTTCCTCATAGGCTGTGGCTCTTTGCACTTGCCCCTTCTGCTCAGTAAGCCATCTTTCAGCAAAGCTTACCAGCAGAATAAAATTGGGTTACCACTGATCGATGAGATAGGGACCATGCAAACCAAAGGGTCTGAGAAGTTTTCTGAGAGGAGGAGGAGGAGCTCAGGAGGCTGGAATGACTTCAAGTGGTCAGAGAAAAGAAAAAATTCACCCCAGAGGCAGTGGCCTCAGTCTGGGCATCTCTGCCAAGAGACTTGTGATCCAACTAACATGACTCCATGAAGGAACGGGGGCAGGGACCAGCTCTGCCTTCGACACCATTGATTCCTCAGTGCCTGGCACACAATTGATGTTTGTTGAGCGAATGTTGAAAGTGGGTGGTGTTATGAACTGAATGCTTGCATCCCCCCAAATTCCTATGTCAAAGTTCCTGATATGATGGTGTTTGGAGATAGGGCCTTTGGGTAGTCATCAGGATCAAACAAAGTAATGAGAGTCGGGCCATCACAGTGGGACTAATGCCTTCATAAGAAGAGGCACAAGAGAGCCAGTGCACTCTACCACGAGAGGGAGAGGAAGGGAGAGCCCATACTCTCTCGCCATCACGTGAGGACACAGCAAGAAGGTGGACATCTGCAAATCAGGAAAAGAGCTCTCCCCAGGGACTCAATTGACTGGCACCTTGATTTTGGACTTCCCAGAGCTGAGGACATGAAGTTCTGTTGTGTAAGCCACCCAGTCTCTGCCATCTTGTTGTGGCAGCTCGAGCTCTGGCACAGGGGGAGTCTGGGTGGGAAGGGTCTGGCTCTGCAGGTAGTTCTGCTGGCAGTCAGGGTTTATTCTCATCTGGCACCTTCTTAAGATATCATAGCACTTCTGTCCAATTGGGAATTAGTTGCTAGCCACACTGCCACCCTTGATACCAGGCTACCCTGGCCCTGCCCTGAAACGTCTGGTCCTCTACTCTTCAGCAACTCAAGGGTTAATGTTCTGAACACCAGAGGCCCTATGAAACCCTATTCCAGGGTTGACGCTACTAATCGTCACAACCCAGTTGTCAAATATTGAGACTCTCACTTCTGGCTGCTAGTAACAGCAGCTACCTCCGGAAAACTGAAGTCCGAAAGTGGGAGTGGTCGAAGGACCTAACTGGCTGGTTGAGGACATGGAGCCAGGCTAGGGAATGTTCTCTCTGTCCCATGCCCTATAAGTCTCTGTACTTGTGATCTGCTCTGCCCTCTCTCTAACAACTGACTTTTTCTTCTCCTGGATCCATGTGGCAGGGCTTGACCAACAAGACCTCTTGCATTTACAAGTCCTAAGTTTCCACCATCCAAAGGGCCTGACCCCTCATTTCAGTTCCAAGCCCAAAATTCCAGGGAAAGCCTCTGATTGGTCCAGCTTGAGCACTTACTTGTCCCTGGAGCCAATCATCTGTGGCTCAAGGTGAAGTCATGTTGACTAACATTGTTCACACCATAACTCTGTGAATGTGATGTGCGTGCAATGTGTGCATGTGTGTTAGGGTTTAAGGAGAAATTTCCAGAAGGAGCACAGGAATCCCAGGAATGGGAGGAGGCTGGGCAACCAAATTATAAGTGTTCACTGCACTAAAGTAAGGAGTATGGGCTTTATAACTAGGCCATGAGGAACCAGGGAAGGTTTGGGAGGCCTGGCATGATCAGATTTAGGAAAGATTACTCCAGGAGTGAGGTAGAGGAAGCATGGAGGAGACAGGAGAGGCTGCTTCCCTGGAGAGAAGTGATGAGGACCTGCAAGAAGGGTAACGGAGCAGGTGGGAGAGGGACACGGAGACCCCATCCACGGTCTCAGTGACATGTGTCCATTCATCATCTGTGGACATTGCTGGGAACTAAACATGGAGAGAGCCAGCTTTTGTCATTTGGAGTCACCCGAGTCCCTTCCCAGTCGCTGAAGGGAGATGTGAGCGTGCTCCCTTCCCAGGCAGGCAGCGCTTGGTGTGCTTTTGTGAGTCCTGCTGAGGGACCCTGGTCCTGGTGTCTTCACAGCTGTCCTCACAGCTGTCTTGAGGAGCTCCACAAAGCCTGGCCTGCCTTCTGCACCAGGGGTTGGCGGCTAGGCCTATCTTGTGAATATGGTTTTATTTGAATGAAACCCCTCCCATTCATTTGTGGATTGTTTTACCTGCCAAGCCTAAACTATTCACTAGGTGTCCCTTCCTCCCAAAATTTGCTGTCTTGTTCCATGTCAGTTGACCTCAGCTTCCCTCCACCTCCAGCGTCGCCAGGCCCAGAGCCAGGGACCACAGATCACTTCTTCCACAGCTGCAAATCCGACAGCCTTTGTCTCCGTCTTTAATTCAAACCATGAGTCCTGGTTTGCCAGGGCCCACCTGTCAGTTCTGAAGCCTTTTCTAGGTGTATCCCAGGAGGCCTGGCGAGCCCTCGTTTAGGTAGGTTCCTGGGTGTCCCCCACACGGCAGCATCCCCAGCAGCACGGGGATCCCATGGCTGGCATTTCCCTTGAAGAGTGGCTGTCAGAGGATTCACAGGGAAGCCGAGCCTGGTTATTAAGCAGCAGATGGGACAGGATAGCAGACTGGCAGAGAGGACATACTGACAGAACAACTGGGAGGGGCCGACGAGGAAGGGAGGCACGGCGGGGACCTCGGCGCAAACACCTGGGGCTGCCGCAGCTCAGCCTTGGTGGGTTAGGAAGGATTCTGGAGACCTCCAAGAGGCCTGAACGTGAGTTGAAGGTTCGAAGGGCAGGAGCCCTCAAAGCTTGCGAAAACGTTCAGAGCAAACTGAAGCTGCTGCAGGGGCGAGTGGAGGGAAACGTGGAGACCGCGACTTGGTGCAAGGATGATATGAACAGAAGACAGATGCTTCCTGCGTTCTTCAGAAAGGAGAAGAGCTACTTAACAGAGGGGCTTACCAGGTGCCCACCAGGCTTTAGGCATCCCCCTTGTTATCTTAAAATTGGTTGTTGAAGTTAAGCAAATATACAAAAAAATGAACACATTTTAAGTAGACCAACCAATGGCTTTGCTTTGCACGGACTAAACAAGCCCATATATACACACATGCATACATATATACAGCTGCATGCAGACATGCACACAGGTTTACGCAGAGACACATTTGCATACATATGCACACACCGTTACACATACACATCTACACACATGTGCACACAGGTGTATGTATACATGCATATGTATGCAATGGTACACACATTCATAAGTACTATACATATGCACACACACACACATACACACACATACATCGCTCTGACTTGCTCGCATGAACTAGAGAAATTCTTGCCGTCTCTACTGGGGAAGCCCACAAGGCAAGGAGCTGCTGGAGGTCTTCGGACAACAGCCAGCAAAAAGCTGGGGTAATCCAGCCCTAGAGAAAGCACTGTGCCAACGCTGGATGGAGTCCGGAAACAGAGCTCCAGATGAGGACGGCCTGGCTGCTTCTTGACTGCTTGGGACACCAGGCCAAGCAGAGGGTGTGGCTCAGCCAAGTAGGACTCCTGACCAAGGAACGCAGTGGGATCATGAATAGGTGCCGTTTTAAGCCACTAAGTTTGCGGTGATTTGTTATGCAGCAATAGAAAACCAACAGCCGGGGCACACGTGAGCTTGTGCGAGGTGTGTGGCTGCGTGGGGTGTCAGACCGTGTGGACTTGGATGGCGTGTGTTTGAGCATGTGCCTGGGCATGTGTGTGTGTGAGCATTTGTTGTAGGGCCAAGGGGTGTGAATGCATGTTCCTGAGTGTTGGTACATGTGTGTGTCTATGCATGAGCAAGTGTGTGCATACACACGTGTGCAGTGACCCTCCTCCCTCCTCTTTTATTACTTCCTCCCTAGGTTTGATGTTGTGGGTGAATAAAATTTAAAGAGCTCTAAATTTTTTTAAAAGAGCCCTAAAGGGAGTGGAGCTTTTGGTGCGTGAGTCATTACCAGGAACACCTGTGAACTGTTGATTTTAATTGGGCCACAGCTGTCAGGTTGTGGAGAGGGAGGGATTGGTCCCTTGGCTGGTCTGTCCCCAGCCCCCACCTCCTATCAGATCCTTGGTTAGGCAGTGGGGGCAGGAGGGCGGGCTGGCCCTTGAACCTTGGTGTGACCGGCCCTTGTGCCCCCAGGGAGGAAGAGAGAGGGAGTCTGGGCCTTTGGGAGAGGAACTGGCGTGGGTGCAGCCTTGGCTTTTGGCTTCCTGACTCCCTGCAGGCCTTGCCTTCCTGAGACCCGGGCACCCCCACTCCTGCGCAAGGGCACACACGTGTGCCTGTACATACACACAGACACACGAATGCTCATGTGTGCAAACTCATACTTCAGTTAGAACAATAGCTGACAGAGTACTTTGCGTTACACCCACTCTCCTAAGTACCCTCCATCCACCATCCCATTGGATCCTTACTGTATCCCCACTTTATGGATGAGGAAACTGAGGCACAGAGGAGTTCAATAGCCCACCAAGGCCTCGCACTTAGTAATGCACAGTCCCAGGTGCGCCCGTCTGCACACACACACAGGCATGTACATGCCTGCCCTCTCCACTTACACTCCCACGTACTCACACTTAGAGACACGCATATTTGAATAAAATAAACAAATTGTAGCTGGGCTTCGCAATACTGCTCATATGCACTGCCAGGCACGTGCACACACACAACTACACATGTGATTTGTCCCCAAGCACACGGGCGTGCCCCCACCCATGTGCAAGCACCCTGGCCCTTCACCCTCAAACGCAGACAGGCGCAGCCCTCCAAACGCCTCCCACGCCCACTAACCACAGGCCCGCCACACAGAACGCCTCTCGGGCTGCCAGCTGTCCTTCAAACAGACAGACGTCCTCCCAGTAGCACTGTACCCCACATGCAGGTCCACACCCCTGACCTACTCCCTTTGGGCAATGGCTGTGCTCATTTCTTTGTGGCCCTACTGTGTGCCATGTGCAGAGCGCACAGTTGGGGGAGTGTCTATTGCTCTCCCGCTGGTTGGTCCACAGAGGTTGGAGTAGGAGGTGCCCCTTAGGGCCCTGGGGACGCTGGACCCTGTCCACCATCTACACCAGTCCGGTCCCTTGCCTTTCATGTCTTTGAGATGCAACCTCCTCTCTCCCAATGTCACATGTATGGTGTCAGCCTGATATGTGGCCCTGACAGGGAGGCACAGGCTGAAATGCCCGGACTTCCTCTCTCACTCAGGAACTCAAGCAGAAAATGAGTGGGAGTGACGTCATCATAGAGATGCCCCTAAACCACGGGCTGGTGGCTCATCCTTCGTGCCATTCAGGGGCCTCCACGCCCGGCAATCCTGGGATGCCCTAGCCTTACGCCTAAACGAGTGGACACTGCATGGCAGGTAGAGCTGCCCTCCTGTCTCTGCCCCTACATGGGTCCTGTCCTTCTAGGTCACCTTGTCTCTTTCCTTCACTTTAATGGCCAGTGGGATGGTCTCAAGCCCACCTTGCTTCCAGTTTCTCCACGGCTCCGAGTCTTCATGCCCAGCTCTCTCTGGGTCCCCACCCTCCAGGGCACAGGGCACAGCATGGCACCCTGGCACTGCTGTCCCCTTCCCTCCTTCTGAAAGACCTACTTGCTTAAGGCTCTTGGGGGTCACAGGCTCTGGTGGTTGAGGAAACAGTGAGGGGGGCCCAACCCAAGCAAGAAGGTCCCTGCAGAGCCTCTCCCCACAGAGCCCTCCCTCCCAGCACTGGGTCTGCTCTGTACCAGGAGCCATTTGTCTGCTCTGGGACCTGCCCCCAGCCGCGCCTGACCCAACTGCCCCTCGACCCTCGTGGGGCTGTTTCCCTTCAAGCAGAAGGAGTCCTCTAGAAGGGCCGGCCACAGCTCTGCCACCCTTCGTCAGCGGCTCCTCTCATGGCATCAGTCACAGCGTCACAATGCTGCTAAGAAAGACCGGTCTGTCACCCACTAGAGGCCACTGCGAGAGGTGGAGGAAAAACGGGCATGAATGGTCACCCCTACCCGCAGGAGGGGCAGCAAGTCTGTACCCAGCAAGAGGGCCACCGATGCCAGGGGAAAGTGCAGCCAGAAAGGTATCACAGGCTGAAGGAGCACTCAGAGACTCCTCTGTCCCAGGAGAAGGGGACAGGGACGAATCCGAGGCAGGGATATTATGGGCTCTGCGGAGAGCTTCCTAGTCCTAGCGGAGGAGTGCAGAGGGCAAGAAGTCCTGGGCACCCATGTCTCAGGGGCTCTCGCAAATTCCAGGCCGAGGGCAAGGGGCCTCCCTCCCTCGTCCTGCAGGTCTTCCACGCCAGCTTTGAACTGACTGCCCAACCCTGCTTGCCCTCCTGCCCTCCTGGCTTCCCATGCCTGTGAGCCTGTTGCGGGTCCCGCCGGCAGCCCTCCCCATGGGGGAGGCGCGGTGAGTGGACTCCTGCCTCCCTCCTTTCCCCACTCAGGACCCACAGAAGGTGGGGTGACTGCTGGCTGAGAAATTTAAGAAGAATAAACTGAGCTTGGTGCTTCCTTTCCTCCCTGGGAGCAGGCTGTCCACTGGGAACAGGAATGCTCCTCTCCTTCACGCCATTGTGTTTCCTGGTTTGGGACTTCCCAGGGGATACACGAACCTAATTCTGGGACTCAGCTCACAGGCCCAGTTGGCTGTCACCTAAAGCACAAGTCTTACCCCAGCCTCCCAGGAACCGATGTGATACTTGACCTTTGCCAGTCTTCTTGTTTCTTAAATTGATTAGAATCAGGTGGGAAGACAGTGGTTCTTTTCTTTTCCTTTTCTTTCCTTTTTTTCTTTTTCCCTGAGGCAGCATCTCACTCTTTTGGCTAAGTAGCTGAGGCTAACCTCAAACTTGCTATCCTCCTGCCTCAGCCTCCGGACTGGCTGGGATTACAGGTGTCCACCACCACACCTGACATCTAGGTCATCTCCTGAATGATCACTGCCTCCTCCCTGGTCCCCGTGCCCACTCTCTGTGCCCCTTGTCCTGTCCTCTCCTGGCCAGGTCAGAGTGGGCCTCTCCTCATGGGCCCGCCACTTGAAGAAACAGGCACATTCTATTTAGAGGGGAACACTCCCCACGGCTCCTCCTTTTTTTCTCACTTTCTCTCTGGACAAGGAATCTATTTTTATTTTATTTTATGGAATCTGTCTTTTGAAATAATTAACCATCTTCTTGCAGTAATTTTTCTTCACCCAGGAATGCAAAAATCACATAACACATTAGACTATTTCTTAACACCCACTTTAAATTATGCAGTCGCTGTATTGTGATAACTACGTAGATGGGGCAAGTTGGGGTAATGTGTTCCCAGCCTGGAGCTGGACATCCCTCATCCCAGTTCACAGAGGATGGCGGGGCTCAGCCAGTCTCCCCTGAGTAGACAAAAGTGAGAGGTATTCTAGGCTCTTCCCTCTGCAAATCTGAGACACAGGACACAGTCCATTCAGCCAGGCCATGGCTCCCTTCTCTGGGTGGCTCCTTTATGTGCCTTATTCATACTCCCAATACTCTCCCAAAGTACTGTTTAGGGCTGCAGTCTTATAGGGACTTGCCCAGGGCAACTTGGCTAAGATGTGAGCTGTCAATCCTCCCAGCAACCCAGAAATCTTTCTGGTCCTCTTTCTCTTCAAATCTCTCTCTCCTCCTGCTCAGTTGATGACCTCCCCTTCTTATTCCACTGAGAACATAAACATGTAACAACCAGTTTTCTGGATAAAAAGTCCCTGTGTAGTTTAGCATTTGCCAATTTCCATGGTGTAAATGCCCCCCCCCCCAGAGCCTAAAGCCCTAAAACTCTAACCATCTGCTATTCCCAGCCAGCTCCAGGACACCCCCAGGCCGCCTCTAGCCACCCTGCCTCTCAGACCTTCCTCATTGGTGGCCTCACCTGTTCTCTACCTTCCCCACCCAGCGTCTCTGCTCCTCAGTGAGGCTGGTGCCTTCAGGGGAAGACCCAGAACCTTCTCCTCTTGCCCTGCAAGGAACCAGTCTCTGCAGGTATCTCTTCTCCTTCCTGAACCATCTTTTCTCTTCCTGCCGAATCCATCCCATCACCATTCAAAGTGCAAGAAAACCTTCCCATGACCCCTTGCTCCCTCCCTCTGTGGACCACCCCATGCATTTGATCTCCTCGTCAGCAAAAATGCTTGGAAGTTGTCAGCAAAAATGTGTGGAGTTGCTGTCTCCCTTTCCTCTCCCGTTCGCCTACCCTGCTGGGCCCCTGTGCCTATACTCTAGTGGACACTATCAAATTCGCCAGTGGTGTCTGGGAACCGTGGCATCTGGCTTTCGCCCCTGCACTCTGGAAGGGGCGGGAAAGCAGCTACAAGCCTGCCCAAGCTCCTCCCTCACTGACCCCCTTCAATTCCCGAAGCGTGTCTGCCTCTGGGCCTTGTCCCCGCTGCTCCCCTTGCCAGGGAGGCTCTTGCCTTTTGCCTCCCCCACTCTTCTTTTTCAGTGTCATCTCCCTGATCTGGAAAGCGTCCCTCCTTCCTCAGGGTCCTTTTCCTTGTTTCATTTCTCCCCGGGGCACTCGTTGTCATCTGACAGCACACATGGACGTATGGATTTGCTTATTGCGTGTGGCACAAGGTGAGCTCTGAGAAGCCAACAGCTTCCTGCTCGGGGCCCGAGGTGCTCCTAGTGCCTGGAACATGGCACATAGCAGATGCCCAGGAAATATCTGTTAGCCGAGTGAATCAATGAACATATCCATAAAACGGGAGGCTAATACTCAAGTCCGAGCTGCCTGTGCTCGCTGCTGCAGGCCCTCAGGAGCCAAGAGGCCATAGGAGACCACTTCAGATTTGGTTGTGGTCTTTGTTAGCTTTTTCTCCCCTTTTGGGCACCTATAATTAAGGTCTGTTTCTTGCTTGCTTAGAATTTTTCATGATATCACCTGGAAAAATATTAGGAGGAATGTAGAATCTCCAGCCTGGCATGTGCAGCCCTGTCCTTCAGATCCAGGTGTCCTTCTCAGATCTTGCCCCTCTGCCCTGACCACAGGGACCTCACAGCCAGTGCAGCACCTGCAGCTCCCGGCATGCCAGGTTCTAGCATCGTGTGTCAGTTTGCTTGGGTTGCCATGACAAAGGCCAAAGACAGGTTGGCTAAAACGAGGGAGGCTTACTTATCTTCACACCATTCTGAGGGTTGGAAGTCCAAGATCAAGGTGTTGGCAGGGTTGGCTCCTGAGGGCCCTGCAGGAAGGATCTCTGCCAGGCCTCTCTCCTTCATGAAGATGGCCACCTCCTGCCTGTGTCTTCACATCCTCTCCCCCTGTACATGTGTGTGTTCAAAGTTCCTCTGAGAGGAACCAGGCCTGGCACATGTCTGAGGAGAGGAAGAAGAACACAGAGGCAGAGAAGAAACAGGTTGTTGAGGGGTTTATTCCTCTTGTTAAGACCCCCCTGCTTCTCGTTATCTCCAGAAGCAGCACCCTGGGGTGGATGAAATGACAAACTGCTGAGGATGATGACACCTTTCCTGCTCCTGCCAACTGTGACAGTGCCTTCCGGCTTTTTCTGGGGGCACCTCACTGTGTTTTCAGAAACCAAGGCCACTGAGACCCCTTGGGCTTAATTTTCATTTTTGTTGTCCTTGTTGTTTTGTTTTTATTTTATTTTTTGTGGTGCTGGGATGGAACCCGGGGCCTCAAGTTTGCAGGGCCAGTACTCTACCACGGAGCCACAGCTCCAGCCCCTTGGTTTGAATTTGGAATGTTTTTGCTAACTGGCTTTGTGAGCCTGCTTTGCAACTCACACGATCAGCATGAGTTTCCCTTTGACAAATGAATGCCTTAACCCTGCCTGTTTTGGGAAGCAGACGGAACGATGAATGGCGCAAAGTTTTGAAAACCTGTACTCTGGGCCCAGGTGGGGCTCAGTGGCAGAATGCTCGCCTAGCATGCGTGAGGCCCTGGGTTCCATCCCCAGCACTGCTGGAAAGTAAAAAGACGAAGAAAACCTCACTGTGTTCTGATGAAAGGATTATATGATGCCATGTTATTATTATTGTGTTCTGAATGTGACATGGCAATTATTTCCCTTGAGTATAATATATATTGCTGTTAAATAATAGAACTTTCCTGATTTGGATTAATGGAGGGTGTCTGTGAATTAGTGATAAGTCTGACTTATGGGACATTGCAAAAATTTTATTACTTTCAAAGTAATATGAATTAATGACTAACCCTTTATTGTCAAGACATGGTCCCTCTGGAGGCTTACTTTAATGAACAGATAGGAATCACTAGTAATTAAGCACTCACTGTAAACAAGGGGGTTCAAACTGGGTAGTTTAAAAAGTATTGGAAAACTTTTTCTTAAAAAAGCAAATTATTCTTCCAGTACGAGTGGTGTGCTTGGCCAACTATTTCACAATTCCCCACCTAAACCAGGTTATGTGAAATTAGGAGCAAGCAGAATTTTAAATCACTGAAGCATAATTATTCCCAAAACGACAGGCTGGGGATGCAGCTCAGAGAGGCAGGTGCCAGCAATCAGTAACCTGTGAGTTGCCAGGGACCTTCCAAGCCTGCGGATGGCTAAAGGGCTGGCAGCATGTGCACAGCTGCACACGTACACAAAACCTTATATGCACAACCATTTCTCATTTGCACATATTTTTACACAATTACACACATACTTCCATACCTATTTCTGCATTCACAGGCATACATACACAAAATCTCATGAGCATGTGAGATTACACACACACACACACACACACAAGAATAACCACAAAGGCTGGACATTCCACTGAGGATCCTAACTCAAGGCAAGAGATAATGATTCCCAGAGGACTGGCCTCAGGAGCTAAAGGGCATGCTCCAGGCATGGAGCCCCGCCCCCCCGAGGTGAGAACACACCTGGTGGGCTCAGAATGCAGGTGCACTCTGCTTCAGAAGCGGGAACAGTCGCTTGGGGTGTGACCTTCTTCCCATCTTCCCACTTGTCAGAGGGGAGGCAGAGCATCCCTAGAAAAGGACAACAGGAAGAAAATCCAGGAAACGGAGAGCCCATAACGGCAAGCTGGTGACGGGCACTTACTGTATGCACCCAGGCTAAGACCTCTGCTGCAATTCCTCCTGGGCTTCCTGCACCAGTCTTGGAGGAAGGGGACACTACCATTACCATTTTACAGATGAGGAAATGGAGTCTAGAGAGGTTGAATGACTTGCTGCAAGTGCCCTGGCTACTGAGTGCTGAGCCGGGATTCCAACCTAGACTGCCTGTCTGTCTTGGTTACCTGCCCTCTTACCAAAGGGCTGAGTGAGATTCAGAGCTGGTAGACATGAACCAGACCAGAACTGCTGAGAGCAAGAAGTGAGGACAAGTGCTACACCAAGTACAGAAAGAGAGAGGAGGATGCTGGTGCCCTGGGGGGTACAACAGCCCTGGAAGCCGGAGAGAAGCTGGGCCTTCCGGATGTTGCTGAACGTGTCAGGACAGCACCTCCTCTGGTACCACCAATAACCTGATGGAGGAGACACAATTATTAACTTCACTTAACAGGTGAGAAAGCTTAGGTCCAGAGAAGTTTCAATGCCACAGAGCTGGCGAGTAACAGAGCTGGCATTTGTACCCAGGTCTGATTGTCCCCAAGTGTCCTGAACTTTTTCTGCCATGAGTGTACCTGACTGGTCCTGTTGGAAGATGTGTTGAGAGTTGTCATCGCTTTGAACACATCCCTTCCCAGAGTGACAGGGACTGAGAGATTTGGGAACTTCTTCCTCCACATTGTCAGACATGGAAAGGAAGAAGAAGGAGGCAGTAATTTTTTAGGTGTTGAAAATATTTGGATTTCTGGACAGTGGTTTATGAGACTGGAGAAAGCTTGGTCACCAATCAGCAGTCAGTAAACACCATTGTGTTTTGTTCTTGATTTTTAAAAAGTTACAATTCTACTTTTTAAGCTGAAACTCTTGTGCCCTACACAAAAGGCGCTCAGTGGAATTCTACGAGGAAAAAGAAACCTATCTACTGACCTGGGAAAACAGCCTTGATCTTGCTACTGCACCTTAAGCCTGGTGACAGGCACTGAAGAGAGAATCATGAAAGCACTTTAACCAGCCCCATCCCTGGAACCTCTGGGAACCGTGAGGTTGCAGGGAGAGAGAACCGGAGAGTAGAGTCTTTATCAGCACCGCGGACAGCAGCCAGGCAGACTGAGTGGGGAGCTGTCCTGAGTGCTAGGCTAGGACATTTATCAAGCTGGGACATTCATCAAGCGTGCCTGTTAGTTGCCGGGCACCCTTCCGACGTCACCTCACTTAATATGCCCAACGGGCCTGCACCATAGGCATGATTCCCCTTGTTTTACAGATGAAAAAACTGCAGAGCAGTGACAGAGAGCATTTTATCCAAGTGCACGCTATGGTAGAGCTGGAATTTGAACTGGAATCATCTGGCTAGTGAGTTAATCATTCTTTCCTGCTGCCTCCACACATCTTTAAAAACCTCCCACTTGCCATTCTCAGCAGGATGGGGGGTCCATCCTGGGTCTCTCTAGGACAGTCAGCAAACACAACTGACACAGGTCCACATCTAGCAAGGAGCTGATTTGCAGGCCTCTTAACACTGGAGCAGGACTGCAATGTCCTATTCACTCCACCCACAGATCCGTCTTCCAACCGTGGTCAAGGCTTTGGTTGTGGGAGATGGTGGCAGCCTTAACTGATAAAGAGGAGGTGATATAGTGCAGACCGCCTGCAGTGGAGCCAGAGAGATCCCACCCACCTTCTCTGGCCCCCATTCTAGCACCCCTTTCAGGACAGTACAGGTTAGGGTGTCAGCACCTCAGCCCCCTCCCCAGTGGGCGCTGCCTCATGCATATCTTACACCACCCTGAGCCCTGCTGCCCAGCCCACCACCTGCTATGGGTGAGATGAGACTGTGGAGATGGGCTGAGGAATCTAGATTCTTCCCCACAGACAATATAGAGCCACCTAAAAGTCTCCGTCCACTTGTAAAGCCTTGGCTGAGATTCAGGCATGGTGTGTGGCCATTCCCACCTGCTTCTTGGTTCATCTTCATTGCCACCTTGTAAGAAACCACCTGGAGGTGGTTACAGTGGTCCCATTCGGACCTGTGATGAAACCGAGGTTGACAAGGGAAGGGACTTATCTGAGGCCACAGAGCTGCCACAGAGTATCAGAATGCAAACTCCGGTCTGTATCATTCCTAATCTTGCCCTCACCTCTTGTGGGCAGGAATCTGTTGACCCTCTGAGAACCAAGGAACTAGGACTCAGGAAAGACCTGAGCTGGGGACTGGTGAGAGGGTGTACCCTTAGGGCAGGCATACCCTTAGGGCTGGAGTCACCACAGTTGCAGCCAGAACAGGAAAATTATTTGGGACCCATTAAAATTAATGGCATTTTCTAGAATTCCTAGATTTATTTGGGGTCATCTACATAGGCATGAGGGTGCTCTGGACTCTCAGGGAGGACTCAGCTGGGATTGTCATGAAATAAAGCAGAGGAGTGCCTTAGAAGTCACTCCAAAAACCAGAGGGCCCTGCCAGCCAAGGGAATCGTGACTCGGAGTCTTTGAGTGCCAGATCCCTCCATCTCTCAGATTCTCTCCTGCCTCCCTGAGCTCCTGGGACTGTCCTGCCAGGCTGCTTTCTCCAGTCATTCCCAGAGGCTCCTCAGGGCTGGCTCTGGACAGAGCACACACACAGGGCTCAGTTTCTCCTCTTATGAAGTGGAAGTAGTGAAGTCCAGCAGTGCCACCTGTGAGCCAGATGTAGCCAGTGGTTTGGGGGTAGACAAACCCTAGGCTGCCCAGCAGCCACAGGACAAGGAACCAGGGTCTGGGTCCGAGAGAGCTTCTGTGACTGTAATCCATGGTCTGGTGGCCATGGAAAGGAGGCCTGAATTTTGTGACTGCCCTGGCCCTGATGGTTCTAGCTTACCCTGCCCAGGAAGGTCCGGTCTCACAGGACACAATGCACCCCCTAGCCAAGGGCTTTGATTACTCGCAGCCCCTTCTGTTCCCCTCTGGTCAAGATGACTCCATTGCAAGTCCCCAGAGTCCTCTCACTTCCGGGACTTTGCATGTGCTACCTTTGGCTATGGCTCTTTTCCACCCTGACTTGCCTGGCTAATGCCTGTTCAACTTCAGGTGATGAGCACAGTGGAGACACCTCTCCCTTCAGGAAGCTGTTCGTGACTCCAGGCTCCGTAGGTAGGTAGTGCTGCTTTGTGCTCCACACAAGCTACGCAGGTGACTTGGGAGGATGAACGGAAGCTGAGGCAGGAGAGGTGGGGATCATTGCTTCCATAATCCACACCTGTGTCTGGAGAGGGAGTTGGGAGCAGCAGGAGGCTGGGCTGGGGCTGGGGAGTGCCACGGTGGAGGCCACCTGGAGGTTTCCTGAGCTCAGCCTCTCCTGGGAGGAGCCCAGGTGTGGTGTTTTGTGATGCTGGTCCCAAGGGTGGCTCTGCTTACCTGCTGGGTGGGAGCAGGAGGCGGCAGGCTGTCCCTGGAGGAACTGAGCCACCAGCTGGCAGGGCTCAACACAGCACAGCCCAACCCCCAAGCCCTTACCTGCCAAGAGTTGGTGGGGCAGGCAGGGAGGGAGAAGGAGTCTGTGCCAGGACCCCGATCTGCTCCTGGACTTAGTTCTGTACATGTTAATGTCAGGAAGCTCAGTGTGTGCGATTGCAGGTGACTGACACCAATATGTGTGTCTTGAGTCTGTGCTGGTATGTGTAGATGTGTCTTTGTGTTTCTGTGCACAAATACGCCACATAGGTATACATCTGTGTGCATGTGTGTGCCTATATGTATACATCCATGTGTCAGGACATGTGAACTGTGTGTAAATTCCCATTCCTGTGACATATGCAATGTATATTAGCAAACAGTCTGTCTGATAATTATACATTCCGACCTTGAACTTTCACCTACTGAGATTCAAATCCCAGCTCAGCTTTTTCCTAGCTCTGTGAACTGAGGGCAATTATTTTATTTTTATTTTTTGTGGTGCTGGGATGGAACCCAGGGCCTTGTGCTTGCTGGGCAGGTGCTCTACAGCTGAGCACATCCCCAGCCCCATGGCTTCACTGACTGGAGACTTGTTTTCTTCATCTGTAAAATGGGGAGAAAATCATGTCTATCCTGACTGATTTTTGCAAAGAGACAAAACAAAGCAATGCATATAAAATACTTAGCAAAGCACCTGGTTCCTAGGAAACACCTAATAAATATTGGCAATTATTGTTTGTTGTGTGTGTGTTAAGGGTATGTGGTTGTCTGTGCGTTTATATGTGTATCTAAACATGTGTTTATGGTCCAGTCCAAGGTTAAGTGCATAGGCTTGTGTGTTTTAAGCCTAAGTACCTGTGGGTATGTGTCTTTATTTCATCTTTCTTCAGTTTTTTCAACTTTCTATGGTCCTCTGGAAGCTCAGACATTCATGAATGAGATATAAGTTCTTGACACTTTAAAATCTTCTTCACTGATCCCTGGTCTTTGAAATGAGATCACTATTCTCTCTCAAAAAAAAAAAAAAAAAAAAAAAAATCGAACTTTGAGTTGCCTGGAACACAGATTCCACATTCTGAACCCTCCACACCCAAGTGATCTGTATGTGGTGTGCACATGTGTGACCACACACATTAAGATCCATCCTTACCCAAAGTCCATCTGTGAATCCACAACCCTCAACCCAGGAACCAGCGCAATGTGGGAAACAGCACTTATTGACTAAGTGACTCTTGAAAGGGGATAGAGTCTTTGCAAGCCGAAAGAGTTCCAAGTGAGACAACTAATGAAAACCGGAGATGGGCAGGCCCTGAACCTGCCTCTAACCTGGAGGCCAAAGAGGGCTATTGTTACTGTGTGTACCTTACACCAAACAGCGCAGACTCAGAGCCAGATCCGTGTGGCTTCAAGCCCCTCTTCCCCACTGGTCCCTCAGACCTGGGGGATGAACTTGGCTGCATTTCCTCTAAGTCCCTGGCCTGGCCTGCCCGGGCCTGCCCGCCCTCGTGCTGCAGATAGAGGAGACTCAGGAGCTCTGGATTCCAAACAGGCCACCCAGCAGGTGGTGACAGCTCAGGAACTGTGGAGTGTGACTGGGAAGGGAGGGAGTCCAGGTCCTGGGTTTGGGAAAGGTAGAGGTTGGTCTGCTAGGGGCATGGCCACGGGTGCCGTTGAACAGTCAGGCCTGTTCCATCCTGGGGGATGGATTATGAAATGGACTCTAAGTACTTGGCAAACTGACAGAGTAATTTGTTTGTTGAATCTAATAATTTTTTAAAATATGGCTCTTTTATTTGTATACCAGTGTTCACCGTAGCCACAGGGTGGAAACCACCCCCGCGTCTGCGGAGTGATGAATGATGAGCAACAGGGTCTTCAGGAAGAACGGCACCAAGTACTGACCACAGCATGGACAAAGCTTGACAACACTGTTTATTCGCAGAACCTGGAATAGTCAAACTCACAGAGAGGGAAAGTAGAACAGTGGCTTCCAGGGGCTCAGGGGCGGAGGAAGGGAGAGTTAGTGTGTCAAGGGGACCAAGTTTCAATGTGGGATGACAGACAGTTCTGCTAGTGGCTAGCAGTGGTCGCACAGTGATGTGAATTTGCTTGATGCGAATGGAACCTGCACTCAGAATTAAAATGTTGAATTTGTTTATCTTACCACAACAAAAAACCAAATGCACACACCCACTGGTTCAGAACCCAGCAGGAGTCAGTTGACACTCTCAATGGAGATGAGGAAAATTCCAGCAAAGGCCTGTTTGTAAAGGTGAGGGGGAGGCTAAGGGAGGCCAGCAGGCAATGACTAAGCTCTGGGGGGCTGGGCATGGTGCGGAGGGGCCATTCCTTCCTCCTGAAGGATCACAGAAGTGAGCAGTCTCAGGTGCTGGGAAGAGTTGCCCTTTTGGAGAACACTGCCCAGAGGAAATCGAGGCAGTGGGGGACGGACGAGAGCAACCTTTGCCATCCACGGGCTGCTGGGAAGGGGCCAGTCCATCAGGCCCCATCCGCCTCTGATAACCTGGCCGGGCCTCCTATTGGTCAAACCCAAGCCAGACAGCTGAAGGGCCAGGAAGCCGATTGATCTGCTCCAGGGATCAGCCTCCGTGGGGCACGGAGTCGGGTACAGGGGATCAGAGGGGCAGCCAGGGAATGTGTAACTCCGCACACAGGAGAAGATGCCGCATTTCACTCAGTGACTGTCGCAGGCACAGAGATGCGCAGTGCACACGCTCAGGTGCACACAGCTTAGGCTTCAGGCACGCCCAGTCGCCCACAGGCCCACACCAGCGGAGGAGGAAGGCTGAAGGCCTGGGCCAGAGATGAGCGCCTCCCCCTCCCCCTCCCCCTCCCCACCCCCACGCCAAGCCCAGGCCAGCTCTTTACTGAGCTCTTTGTTACTCTTGGCAAATACCAAATCCCAGCGGGACAATGGGCTGGCCAGGCCTGCACAAATCACCCGCTCTTTGGGGGTCTTTCAGAGGCCTGGTCGGCCTGAGTGACAGCTGAATTGGAGCCAGATTGGGCGGTGGAGGCGCTCCTGCAGGCAGGCCCCGCAGCAGAGCTGGGAGGTCTCAGCTCCGCGACTCCCACCTCCACAGGCCCCTCCCCATCGCACCGCCTCCCTGAGAGGGGCGCCCAGCCCAAGGCAGGGCAGCCGGGACCCTCACTCCATTCAAAGCCTCACTCCCTACCCACACCTGGAGCACGCAGATCCTGCCTGGTTTACTTTTTCATCCCATTACTACCAACGCCTTAGTCTAGGACTCCTCTTTTCTGGCCTGGACGCTGCAGGAGCTCCCTGCCTCCAGGAAGCTGCCTCTCCCAGCAGGAGGAACTTTTCTGTCATATAAATCAAATCATATTTTCCTCCTATTTAAAACCCTTCAAATGTTCTCCAGATAAAGTCTCAACTCAATCTCCAGCATCTGCACCATCTGGTACCTGATCCCATTCTGAGCCTCACAGTTCAGCAGCACCTTCCCCAGTCCATGTTCTCAGTTCTCTCGGTGCCCCTGGGCCTTTGCATGTGTGACTGTCTGCAGAGAAGCCTTTCCTCAGTTCTTCATCAACGGACTCTCCCCAAAACTAGAGTTTCTAGACTAACAAACTAGAACCAGGGTTTTTCCTTTCTTCCAATCCATTGCAGACTTTTTTTTTTTTTTTTTTGTAAAATACAATGAAAATGAATTATTAGAAAAGAGTGACACGTTAAAGCAAAGTGAGGTAGAACTGCCTGAGTAGCCAGCTTGCTCCTTTCCTAGGAAGTTGACACTCCCTTACCATATGGCCCAGCACCCCCATCCCCAGTGTTTAAACAAGAGAAATGAAAACAGGTCCACACAAAAACCAGGATGTGAATATTTTCAGTGGTTTTACTCATAATTGTCAAACCCTGAAGCAATGTCAATAGTGAATAAACCATTCAAGGGAATACTACGTGGTAACAAAAAGGGAAGAATTATCCACACTCATGGCATGGTCGAATCTCAAACACATTGTGTAAGTGAAAGATGCTGGACACCAGAGGCCATGCTCTGCATGACCCATCTACGCAGGCTGAGCACCCCTAACTGGAAAATCTGAAATTTGAAAGGTCCAAATATCAGAAACCTTCTCAGTACCAACATGATCCCACGAGTGGAAAATTTCATGCCTGGCCTCATGCGATGGGCCAGACAGAACACAGGCATGGTAAAACTATTGTCTAAAAGCTTCAGGCATGGGTATGAAGGATGTCTGAAACAAATGAATTCTGTGTTTAACTTTGGGCCCCATCCCCAAGATAGCTTATTATGTGCATGCAAATATTCCAAAATCTGATAAATCCCTTGTCCAGAACACCTCTTAGATCAAGCATCTTGGAGAAGGGATGCTCAACACGTCTGATATTTAGAAGAAAACAAAACCATAGGAACTGAAAACAGATCAGTGTTGGAACTGTTGGAACTCATGGTGAGAAGTGTGAGGGAACTTCAGCGGGTGATGGACATGTTCTGTGTCTTGACTGTGCTGACTCTACCTGGTTGTCAAAACCCACGGAACTGTATACTACAAAGGGTGAATTTTACTGAATGTAAATTATATCCCAATAAACGTGATGGTGGGCGCGTACATCTAGGGGTGTGCACACCTGCAGTTGCATCTCGAGCGGAGCTGCATGCGTGTTCCTATATTTGTGCATGTATGTGCATCTGATCTGTCCGCATGGACAAACTTATGGTGTGCATGTGACCACGTGTGGATCTGTGCATTTTTAGTGCATTTCTACGTGTTCTCCGGTGTGCGTTGCAGCTGTGTTTGATGTGTCCGTGTGCATGTTTTGGGTGGGTTCGACTGTGTGCGGCCAGATGGAGGGAGAGGCCTGAGAGTTGCAGGCACAGGAAACTCCTCCTCAGTCTCCCAGGCAGCCAACATCCCAGAGTTGCTCCTCCCAGGCTCTCCCTTGGGGGCCTCTTCAGAAGCCTTACTTCTCCAAAGGGACCTGTTCCCGGGAGTTCCGCTTGTTTTGTTCAAAAAACATTACCAGATGGGCCCTTGCGGCCTCCATCTTTACCCTCTGGGATAGTCCCTCTCCTCCCATGCCAGGATAGCAAGAGGTGGCCTCCTCGGGCTGAAGTCTCAGGACCTGCAATTGCCTGGAATATCAGATAATCTTCAGATAGCAAGACCCATTTGTACTAAAGGCTGTGTACTAGAAAAGTATGAAACCCAGAAATTATCACCAAAATGATCAATGGATCCAACTCTATAAAAGTAAAATATTCTATCTAGCAAAAGAAATCACTTAAAAGACAAATTCACTGGAAATAAGTATCTATAATTTATGTTATAGACAAAAAGTAGTATCTATAACAAGTAAAGAGTATCCACAAACAAATAAGAAAATACAGCATCCCAATAGTAATATGGGCTAGATATATGGTCAATTGTTTCAACAACAAATGTTATAAATGGCTAGTAAATAGATAAAGTTTAAGCTCTGAACTAACATGAAAATTAAAATGTGGCAAAACCACTGTTTGTCCAACAGATTTATTGAACTAAAAACATAATATTCAATGATAGAGAGTGTGGGGAATGAGCGTACTCACATACTATTGAATGGAATATAAATTAATATCACCCAGAGGGGACAATTTAGTAATATCTATCAAAACATAAAGTATGCATATTCCACACCCCAGCAATTCCACTTGTAAAAATATATCTTACAAGATTACCAGCTTACGCATGCAAAGATATGTCTCTAAGGTTATTCCCTAAAGCATTAGCTGTAATGCAAAAATATTTAGAAACAAGTTAAATGTCATTCAGAGAAGTATGACTGAGTAAATTGCAGTATATCTGTATTCTGGAATACTGTTGCCCTAATAAAAAGAGCAAAGAAGATCCATATTGCTGACATAGAATCCATAATAACTTTTCTAATATAAAAAGCAAAATAGTGTTAGGGATGTAGCTCAGTGGTTGAGTGCTAGCCTAGCATGCAGAAGGCTCTGTGTTTGATTCCCTGCAACACACACACCAACACACACACACACACACACACACACACACACACACACACACACACACAAACACACACACCATAAATAAAAAACAAAATAAAAAACAATATGTATTAGACAATCCCACTTGTGTTTTTGGAAAAACTGTGTAAATGGGCTTGGTATCTTGAAAGTTACTAATATACTTTTCATTTTATTTCTGTGTATACAATGTTTGCAACAATAGGTCAGGGAACATCCATTGACCTTGAGGGATTAGGAATGTTATAAAAGGAATAAAAAGAGGAAGGTAAACAACTTCTAGCATTCAAAAATAGAATTTGGCAACCAGAAAGTGGTCAACTTCCTATTGTTCTCTTTCTTTAATTTAAAGATGGGGTCTTGCAATACTGCCCAGGATGACCTTGAACTCAGGATTCTCCCACCTCAGCCTCCCACGTTGCTGGCATCACAGGTGTACATGACCATACCTGGCTCCTGCAGTTCTTGTGTGTCAATTAAATTCTCAGCCATGTGACCCGAGCTCGGGGCAAGGGATGAGTGGGAAGAGCCTGCCCTGAGGTGGATGGTGGGGAAGAGAGGCAGGCATTAAGGCCCCTGCTTCCATCTTTCGGGGCTCAGGTTGGAGGAGGGTGTTGGTGAGGGAATGTCACCCTAACAACAGAGAGCTACAATCTCCACTTGTTATTTTTGCCTCAAAGATCACCCAAGGACACTACCACAAACCTTGGCCATGGTAACCAGCTTCCAAGACAGTCCCTAAGTGGGCAGTCCTGGTGGGACTCAAGTCTCCATGGGACTTGCTGCAGATTATTAGATTGTGTCCTCCAGAGTTCATTTGTTGAGTGCTAACCCACCGTGTGCCAATATTTGGAGGTAGGACTTTTAGGAGGAAATTGAGATCAGAAGGGTGGGGCTCTCATCTGATAGGATTGGTGGCTTATAAGAAAAGGAAGACCATTGTTCTCTTTCCCTCTCTCCTCTTATGTGAGGACATGGTGAACAGGTGGCCATCTGCAAGCCAGGAACAATGCCCCCAGCAGGAACCACATTGGCTGGCCCTTGGATCTTGAACATAGAGCCTTCAGAATCACAAGAATTACATTTCCATTGTTTTTGCCACCAGTCTGTGGCACTTGACTTTGGCAGCTCAAACAGACTGGGACAGAACTCTCATATTTTGGCAGGACTTGTGGGCAAGGTGTGACAGCCCTTTGTTCTGAACTACTTTTGTGAGGGTGTTCGTCACAAGCAGCCTCGAAAGATAAGCATGGTATCTCCTTCTGGAGCCAAGAGCTGGTGTGCTCAGTGCCCATTAGAGACTTGGACTCCCCAGTCCCGGTGCCTCTCCTGGGACGGGGTGTGCAGGTCATTTCCAGGTTTCTGCACACTGCTCTGTGGGAAGGTAGGCTGGGGAGCCTGGAAACATGCTGACCCTGTGCCTGCTGCTGTGAGTCACACACTTCCCTTTGTTTCTGACCCAAAGACTCAGATCTTCTACCAGCAGCTGAGAAGCATGCAGGCGACTGGCTCGAGGTTAAGCAGGGCAAAAGATTCTACACTGAGGCAGCGCTGACCCTTGTGGTCGACAGAATATGGTGGAAACGAAGGTGTGTGACTTCAAGACTAAGGCCTAAGGACCACAGAGCTTCGGCCTGGCTCTCTTGGGATGTTCACACTTGGATCCCAGCTGCCATGCTGTTGGGAAGCTCAAGTTGCTCTGTAGACAGGTCCATACAGAAAGGAGCCCACAACCAGCACCAACTTGTGAGAAATGTGAATCAGCCAATCTGCAGCGGATCTTCCAGCCCCAGGCAAACCTCTAGATCACTGTAGCACTGATGTAGTACTGAACTCTCAGGAGCAACTCAACCAGGGTTGCCCAGCCCAGCCACCTCAGAGAACCCATGAGCCGGATGAAATGGCTGTTGCTGGTAAGTCATTCTGCTGGGTGTTGATCGATCACACCTTGTAGATCACGAATACCTGTGACCTCATCCCTCGAGCTGCAGTGGCCTCCAGCAGAGGGAGGCTCTGAGCCTCCCTGAATCCCCACGTAGTTAGGAAGCTGAGGTGAAAGCCAGCCTGGCAGGAGACAGTGACCTGGAGCAGAGAGAGACTGGCCATGGATGGCTGGGCACTGGGCTGGTTGGAGGATGGAAGAGGCTCTGGGCCAGCGGGGAGTTACAGCAAACTCACACTGTAGCCTGAGAGCTGGAGGTCACGCTGCCACCAGGGGAGAAGGACATGGCCCACAGAGAGGCTAAAGAAGGCCCGGGCTCTCCCGGCCTCCACCAGCTCCCCTGAGCCACTCTCCTCCCTGACATCCAGTTGCAACCACCGAGAAAGAAGCGGGACCAGGAAGCTGGACACACAGGGACAGCACGATGATTGACTTGGACGCACTTTGGAGCACACAGGACGGAGAGTTCAGTTACCTGCTGGCCAAGGGTTGTGGGGCTCCAGAAGAAGAAAAAATAAAGAAACCACTTTTATCTGCACTTTCCAGTTGAGAGGTGAATCTGCACGTGGACCGGGTGGGATGTGCACACAGACACGTGCAAAAACATTAACAATGTCAGGAAGGTTCTGTGATCAACTGAAATTAGTGGCTATGCCTGGGAGATTTTTAAAACTCTATTTATTGACTGATCTTTTTTGCTAAAAGTATTGGGAGGTGGGAGAGAGGGGGAGAAACACATGAGTCTATGAGTGACTACTCCTTGAGTCTGTAGGGCTGGGTTCGAATCTTGGCTCCACCACTTACAAGCTGTGAACGAGAGGGCAGTTTATTACCCACTCTGAGCCTCAGTTTCCCCACCCATAAAATAGGGGATGCTCTCAGTGTCTCTTCTGAGAACTGTGGTAAATACTAATGAGTTAATCCATGGAAAGCCCTGGGCACAAGCACCCGACAGTGTGAAGTTAGCACAGCAATGCTAACTTTTTCATATAAAAAATTCTGTCATGAGCGTGTATTGCTTTTGTTTAATTATTTTGAGATTAAAAATTCAGGAAAATCAAAGGATGGTATAAGAGTCATACATAATCATACCACTTAGATTAATAGCAAGTAACTGTTTGATCACATTTTCTTCAATTCTTTTAAAGAAAGGAACGAGGAATGCATGCGTACATGTTCTCTCTGTTAAAAATGGACCCAGGAATGGGGATGTGACTTAGTGGTTAAGCCCTTGCCTAGCATGCATAAGCCCTGGGTCCCATCCCCAGCACTGTAGAAAACAAAACTAAGCAAAACAAAAAAACTAACTTTCTTTCTTTCATTCAGGGGATCAACCCCAAGGGCCTTCTACTACTGAGCCACATCCCCAGCCCTTTTTATTTTTTATTTGAGATAGGGTCTCACTAAGTTGTTGAGGTTGGCCTTGAACTTGTGATTCTCCTGCCTCAGCCTTCTGAGTCGCTGGGGTGTCAGGCATGTGTGTGCACCTTGCCGATGACCTCTGAGGTCCTCCAGCTAGCTCCCCACTTGCTCCCGCCCCTGGACAGGCCTCTGCAGGATGCGGCTCATTTGCCTCTGGTCCAGTTTTTCCCCAGCTCCTGCTCCTCATGTGTGGGAGAGGCAATGCCTCCAGCCCCCAGTGATGCACTGGTGGAGGCGCCTGAACAGGCCAGGAGCCCCAGGTGAGTAGGAGGTACTACAAGGGGACCAGAGCTACCTGGGAGGAGGGAGCCCCCTGGAGCCACATAGGGCTTCCGCAGGGCTTTGGGACTGCTCTGGTCTCCTGGCATGTCACTAGTCATGGTCAGCTGCTCACAGTCCCGTGGCCAGTTGCAATGCCCCCTGCAGTACACCTCTCCTCCCAGTGTCACCTATACAGTCACAGGGTCACACTGAATACCACCTGCACGGTCAGTCCTGTCACCATGTCAACCCAGCATGCACAAAGCCATCTGCCCCTTGCAAGTCTCCTGAGGAACAGCTGACATTCACGCAGGGGGTCATCTGCACACCTGTTCACAACCAGTCCCACCACCCGACACCACATGCACGGTGTCCCCAGGCTCCGTCGCACCACCCCTCAGAGTCACCTGCTTATGACCTGCCACACGCAGTCATCTGCCGTCCCATCAGCTGTGCTATATGACGGGACATCACAGATGATGTCACACAGGCAGACCTCCTTCAGTGTACCTCTGCTCACAGACCTCAGTGTCCACCGTGTGCCCGCCAGCCCACCTAGGGCCTGGGTTGTCCTGTCCAGAGGCCTGGCCCCCGGCTGCCTCTGCCAGTGGGCCTGGGATTTAGGAGGAGCCACTATTCAGGAGCATGTCTGGCTCCATCTCAGTGGGCAGAGGAGGCCCAGCGAGCCATGCTGCCACCCGCCCCCCAAGCCTAGCAAACGCAGAGAAAAGGCTTTGTTCTTTGTGGGTAGGTCATTAAGGGGAGCCAAGCCCCCTGCCAGCCCCTCCCTTCCAACGAAGGAACAAAACAGCAGCTATTTTTAGATTCGTGTCAAACTCTCCCTCAGACCCTGGGGTGGGGAGTCCCGCGAGAGGCATCTGCGAGGGCTCTAATGAGCCGCAGCAGTCTTGCAGGCTGGCTCTCCAGGCAGCTGGCCCTCGTCTCCGCTGGGGGAGGAGCGAGCCCCGGATGCTCTGGAGACAAAGAGAAGGCCAAGACAATGAGAACAATGCCTGGGACCCTGAGCTGCCTTCTTCCCAGGGAGCAGCCCCCTCCCCGGAAGGAGATCCCACTGGGCACAGGGCAGGGCCTCTAGACTCAGGCCTTCCTGTTTAGCCCAGGCACCTCCCTGGTTCCATTTCCCAGAGGAGGCCAGGCCACTGTCTCTTTCCACTATGCAAGCCCCATGAGATGGGCAGCTTTGGAATCACCCAGATCTGGGTCTTTCTCCAAGCTCTGCCTGTTTCAGGCTCAACTCGGTTTCCTCACCTGCAAAATGGAGATGAGAATTCTTACCTCCCGTGGTTGTTGTGAGGAGTACCAGGAGTTAAAAACCCTGCACGTAGTAGGTCTTCGGTCAGCCCATGAGCCTTGGATCGTGTGAGCTTCTTGATGAGCCAGGCTCTGTCTTGTTCAACACTGGATCTGAGAGCCCAACACATTGCCTGGCATATAGTAGGTGCTCAATAAGTGTTCGTTCAAGAGGTTAATGAAAGGTCCCTCCATCCTTTAGCCTTTCAGGCTTCCCCCAGCTTAAGTAGCCTTTTTTTTTTCCAGGCTGTGCTCCCCACTGTCCTCCCTGCTGGCTCAGCCACATGTGAGCAGGTGAGAAGCACCTTCCCAGGTTGGGAGCCCTGGAATGTGATGACAGAATCTAGCCACAAGGGGGCGCAGCGTCTTAAGATTTCCACACCAGCGTGGGTCCTTCCTGCCAGGCAGGGCCTGGAGGGCTGGAGAGACCCCAGCCCAGCAGAAACCCTGGGGGGGTTGTTCTCCTGAACTCTATGGAGGAGCAGCATTACAACCAAGTCCATCATCTCATGTTTCAAAAGAAGCACTTCATCAGATCTGACCTGCCTTCCATCGGTGATTTTAACCCTTTTTTCAGTGTCCTGGCCTCAGACTATGATGGTCCCATGCTTGCCTGCCCAAACTTCAAGATTCCCTGTTGTCACCCTACTCCTCCCCCACCCAGGGAAGCCCCAGAAAGGCCCTCTGGTTGACCCAATTCTTTCCCGCCCCATTTTATAGATGGTAAAACCGAAGCCCACAGAAAAAAATAATTTTCTCAAGGATCCACAAGGAGGAGTCAAGTCCAGTGTCAGGCCAAGAGCAAAACCTAGGTCATCTTTTCCTGCTCATGCCATCTCCCTCATGAACTAAGTTTTTCTGTTGTTCTCGGGGGAGGAAGACCTCTGAGGCCTTCATATTTGCACTGGGCCCTGGACATCACTCTTTTCCTGTACTATCTCACTAAATCTACCAGCCTCTTGACATTTATGGACAAGAAGTGTGAGGCCTGGAGAGACTGTCCCAGTTGCACAGCTAACAAACCACAGCTCTGGTATTTGTCCCCGGGACTGTTTGATTCTCAGCCCACATTCTTTCTGGGGTATTAAGTTGAACCACATGAAATTGCCATTCCCATTGGTCAAAAAAGTTCAAATATCTGGTATGCGCAATGTAATACTAGACCAAGGAGACCCCTTATCTTGCAGGAAGAAGTCATTAATTTGAATATTTTAGTGGCAGCGGGGCATGAGGAGATCACAGTTGCTGGAGAGTTTCTTCCAGCTCCCCAACCCCAAAGATCAGCACTGGGGTGGCCACATGGCTGTAGAAGCCCATGCTCAAGGACTTCCGGCTATAGGGGTGATGACGCTGGGCAGGAGGGGACTCAGGCGCAGGGTCCCCGGGTGGGGTTGTGGTTTCTCCAGCTGTGCCAAGAAGGCACCTTGGAAGGAAGACAAACTCACATGGTATAAGTGTAGAATGTCACAGAATGCCACAGAATACCGTGCCTCGAATGCCATGGAGCGTGGCTGAATGTCAAGGAATGTCGTAAAATGCTCTGGAATGTCAAAGAATATCACAGGGCATCGTGAATTCTTGTAAATGTCAAAGGATGTCACGGAATGCTGTAGATGGTTGTAAATGTCATCTTATGTCAAGGACCCCCTTCCAATGTCATCATAGAGTGCTGTAGATGGCGGTAAATGTCATGGAATTGCGCCGAACATCATCCTAGACTATGGTAGGCTGTTACAGAATGTCAGCATCACAGACTGTCATGGAAACTTTGAGCCGCCAGGAAAAGATCTGGGGGCTCACGTGGATTCACCTGCTCATTTTGCAGGTGGGAAAACTGAGGCCGGGTGATGGGAAGAGCCCTGTGTAATAAAGCTCCCACAGTCATCAGCAGATGCTGATTGAAAATCTGGACTCCCCAGCTAAGGCCACTTCCCTTGGCTCAAGGCTCTTGGGGACTAATTAACCCTGTGATGGAAACAGTGGTGCCCCAGGGTATTGAGTGACCCTCCCAGTTTTGGCTGGCACTTGCCCTCTGTCAGGATGGGGAATTAATTCCACATGTGGGGCTTTCTGGTCTAGAAAGTGAAATAATGAGTTATTTGCACTGAAATCAACAACATTCCTGCTCTGCGGCAAGAGAGCCTGGGTGTGTTGGGGGAACCCCAGGCCCTGTGCCAGGAAAGACACCCTGACTTTCCTGGGGAGGCTCCTTGCATAGCCAAGGACTCAGAAGTGCTCACTCTTGTCCATAGCTTTTGGCAGAGGCCCAGGGGCTTGGGAGGCTGATCGTGGGCATGAGAGGTGAGGGGGCAGAGGAGGGACGTCCAATGTCACATTGGGTCTTTGCAGCCATATGTCAGGCAGGTGCGAAGTGCAACTCTTTGACTGAACTGGTCACAGTGAATGGGGTGAAGTTTATAGTTCCCAAGAAACTCTCAAGCTATCTGGGCAGGGGTGTCACAGGGCGAGAGCAAGATCACAAGGTGGAAGGGGTTCTGGGGGTGACCTGCTCTGCCCCTTGCATCTGATAGGAGACTCCACCCATGATAAGACATACTCTGCTTTGTCCTTTTGCCACTGAGTCTCCTTTGGCATCTCTCTTCCCTTTCCTCCTGCAAAGATCTACAGAACCAGCCTCGCCCTCCACCCCTAGACTCCTGTGTAGGTCCCTTGGTCCTGGACCCCCCTGCAAATCCTCTGATCTATACAGGTAGATGGTGCCCTGGAGCTCCCTGCCCTAAAGAGAAGGTGACCAGGAGAATCCCAGGAGCCCACCCAGTCCTCCCTGATGCAGAACCCCCTTCTTCTGGCTGCTGGCTGGGAACCTTTCCCCAAGCAGAGCCCAGAACCACCCCAAGTGCTCCCCACCTCGAGGACAGTTGGCAGCAGCACAGAGCCAGCCTGCCAGGGACAGTCCCTCTGGCAGACCCCAGGGCTGGTTGCAACTGACCAGTGTCACCATCCCAGTGGAGTCGGGACTTTGTCCCTGGGGAGCTGGGCTGGCAGTGGCTCAGGGCATCAGGCATCAGCCTCCTAGCAAAACTTCCCTTCTCTCCAAGAGTTTGCTCCCTGCAGCTGTAAAAATAACAAGGTCCCAGCAGAGCCTGGTGGCAGAGCTGAGTTCAGGAAGGGTGAGGATGTGCAGGAGGGGGTGAGGGGCAGGGGCAGGCCGTGATACTCAGGGTCCCAGAGGGAGGTTGGTGGCTGTGGAGGGCCACCCAGGGGAAGGAACAGTGGGCGTGAGCCCCTCTCCCCTGTCTTTAATGAAGCCTTCCTAGCAGGGCACACAGCGTGTGTTGCTGGAGACTCTACGTTTGTGTGGACACGTGAGCGCAGGTGTGTGGGCTTGCGTGTGTGTGCTCCTGTGGGTGTCTGCAGGATTGCTGCAAGACCTGAGGATAAATATGGTAATGATATGCAAATCACGCATGAGATGTATGTCAGAAGGAAGAGCTGGGAGCTGATGTACCCGGTCCCCTGTGTACATGTCGGGCGGGGTATTTATTCACGTGCCAATGTCATGTACAGTTCCTCCCCTGCCCCACCGTTTGCCAACCTGGTTCCCATGTCGAGCAGCAAAGAATTAAGGATGGTATTGACAGGTGGAAACGGAGAGGAAGGAAAGGGGACAGGGGAGGGGCTAAGGCCATGAGGAAAACAGTAGCGGAAGGGGGTTCTTGGGGCTTTGGCGGGTGAACGGAATTGGGCAGAAGCAGGCGTGAGGGCTTGGGGAACAGAGAGGAGCTTGTGAGATGCCATTGTGAGTTCTAACGTGGATCCCTTTAATGTTCTTGGAATTCAGGGCAAGACCAAAACTCTTTTAAAATTACTATTTGATGGTTGTCTTGTGCCTTTGAGGTGATTCTGTGCTGACCAAGACCATCTGGGCCACAGCCTGTGGTCTCCAGGGGAGATGGCTTACATATGGGTGTCCTGAGAGAAGGGGTCATTTTGAGCCAGGTGGATACCTCCAGAAGGAATCTCCACTGAGGGGCACTGCTGACCCTTCCTCTGGGCACATGCTTCTCTGCCCTCCCTAGGGAGACAGGAAAGCAAGGGAGGACCTGGGACCTGGGCGTTGGTCAGGATTTCCAAGCTCCATTTGGATGTGGCTCATTTGCATATGGTCTTTCTCCAAGAGCCTATATGCTAACAGGGGACAAAGAAACCACGTGTGGCACGTGGAAGGTTTTATTCGGGGAATAGTTTAAGGATCAAGATGGCATTTAAGAAAGTCCCCTGCCCATGGGGGGCAGTGGGAGGGGAAGGTGGCAGGAAGGGCAGGCTGCAACGAACTGACAGCTGACCTTGCTGAGCATGGCCTGCCAAGCACCATGGAAGCACTTTACGCACATGACCTCCTCTCCCCTTCTCTACAGGCTGGGCGAGGTCAGCACCCCCACTGCCCTGGTGAAGAAACTGAGACTCAGAGCCCAGGTGGATTTCTTAAAGTCACGACCTGCAGATGGCCCCTGTGATAGTGGCACCTGGGCCACCTGATCCCAAGGGCCTTCATGCTCGGTCTGCAAACCTGGGGAGAAGCTCAGGGGCTTTGCAGTTGTCTTTACCACTAACGGCCTCGTGACGTTGGGTGGCTGGCAGAGGAGCTGGCTGACTGAGCTGTTGCTTCTCCCTGTCTCGGCCTCGCTCAGTGCAGTTCCCTGTGTCCCCTCTCTTCTGTAATTCCCACCACCTGGCTTCACTGTGATTGCTTGCACCATGACTTTCAGCTGCCCAGCTTACCTTTCCAAATTGCTGCAGCAAACACCCTGAAGCCGAGACGCCGAACCTGAACCTTTGTGCACTCGGGCACATCTTGTTATAGGGCATGCCATCCTCCCGCCACCACTCCTGGGCTGGGAACCAGGGGTCACACTGCAGGTCAGCCTGCCCAGCCCTGAGTTGCTCCTTGTCCTTCCCAATCTGAGCCTGATATGCTCTGCACCATCCAGAGACCCCTTCCCATTCGGGCTGGCTCCTCTCTTTCCTCCCCACAGGCCAGATTTCCGAGCTCCAGGGTACTTTGGGTGCAAAGCACAACGTGCACCTTCTTCTGAGAATGTGTTTGGGGTATTTACACATGGAGAGGAGGCGGTGTCACCAGTGCTATTTGTGGCACCCATCACATCCGCTCGGCCCACCTCTTGCTTCACCTGCGGCTGCGGTGGACAATTTGGTTTTTTCCAAGGCAGCTGGGACATCCTAAGGAGGTAATAACGGCCCTGTGGTCAACTTTCAGCCAACAGGATGTGCAGGAGGGAGCCAGTGACAAAGGTCTCTGTTGCCTTTTGGGGACACAATTCCTAGTTCTTACAGTTCTACACAGTTCCTTAAAGAGTCCCCAGCAAGATGGACCGCCATTGGTCAAGTCCCACTAGCACCTTTGTCTGGCTTCACTCCTTCTCCATCTCGTTTCTCCTTTGCTCCAGTTTTCTGGTGTGACCTTGTTACTAGACTCCCAGACCCCTAGTCTCTGTCTTGGGTTCTGACTGGGGGGATGCAAGCTCAAACACATAGGGCAGCAGCTCGGTAACTGGTTAATCAGAGCTCTCCAGAAGTGGGCAGCTGACAGAACTACCCCAAAGGGGCCGACGATTGCTGGACCTCCCCAGTCACGATAACCTCCCTTCCTGGGAAACAGGATGTGAATCAGGTGCCCATCTCCTGCCCCCTGGAACAGGGAATTTAAACTTGGAAAAGAGGGCTTGTCACTGAGATGAGAACAGTAGGATGTTTACTTCAACTGTTCCAGGTGATGTCACATAAAATCACCAGGCAGGAGCCTGGAACCAGAGGAAGGAGACCAAGGAAAATCACCTTCGAATTCACCTGGAGTAAGTGGCAAAAGGAGAATAGATTTCAGCAGAAGCCCAGCAGAGCTGGTTTTTTTTTTTTTTTTTTTCTTTTAATGCATTCACTTTTTTTCTTTAGTTGTAGATGGACACAGAACCTTTATTTTATTTATTCATTTTATGTGGTGCTGAAGATGGAACCCAGTGCCTCACACATGTGAGTTAAGTGCTCTACCACTGAACCGCAATTCCAGCCCAGAGCTGGTCTTTTTTAAAATGATTTTTATATTTACTTTTTTTGATTCATTTTTAAACTTATTTTTATTAAGTTGCTTTGACAGAAAAGAGTTGTTATTCATCATCCTAAAAAGAGATCATTTTATCAAAATCACTCCAGAAAATGAATGGAAAAAGGAACCCGAAACTTGAAAAAAAAATAATTCATAGTTGAATAAAGACAAATGGCCAGTACAGAATGAAAGGGTGTGAATTTTTTCTAGTTAGCCAAAAACTAAGTGCAAAAGCAAGATGACAAAGTACCTTCACCCTCCTACCAAGCTAGCAAAGATCTTAAAATGTTAGTCTCTGGCAAAGCAGCCAACTTACTTATTCCCTCCCTATTCTTTCTTTCTCCCACAGTTGCAGGGTTTCAGGAGGCTCATGGACACTCAGGTAATTACTATTTCCCAGATTCCTTTGCAGTGGGCATGGCCATATGATTCAACTCATCTACAGAAACTGCCAGAAGTGATGTGTTCCATTTTGGTTCCATTTGCACTAATTGGGTCCCAGCAGGAATGAGATAGCACCCTCAAATGAAGACAGCTGAGGAGAATTAAGTAAAGAGACAATTTACAAAGGTCTGGGCAGTGTGTCATGAAGAACGGCTTGGTCTTTGTTCCTGGGAGGGAATCTTCAAATCCTGGGGATTTCCTGAGTGATAGGAGAATCTTTGTTGTTCCCAGTAGGCCCCTTGAACCACATCAGATTGTCATGCAAAGGAGGTGACATATGACCTCGAGACAGTTTATAATAAGATGACTCAGGACAGAAGCTGACCATGCCAGAAAGTCCAGCCATGTGATTAGAGAGTTGGGACTTTGAGACATAAGATATGAGCCTTACCTTTGGGGCTAAA
Source organism: Sciurus vulgaris (assembly GCF_902686455.1). Classification (NCBI taxonomy): domain Eukaryota; kingdom Metazoa; phylum Chordata; class Mammalia; order Rodentia; family Sciuridae; genus Sciurus; species Sciurus vulgaris. The sequence goes on from NC_136476.1 coordinate 80,292,481, forward strand.
GTTGGAGTTCAACCACTCAGCCAAACATCCAATCAATCTTGCTTATGTAATAAAACCCCATTAAAAACTGGACACTGTAACTTAGCTGAACTTCCCTGGTGGCAATACTATGCATATTGTCACACACTGATGTGATGGGAGGTTAGTGTTTGGGACCCTTTCAGACCTTGCCTGACACATCTCTTTCTTTGATTTTTATTTGTGTCTTCTTGTGAACCATACATATAATGCTATCCTGGGTTCTATGAGTTGTTCTAGAAAAATTGAATCTGAGGAAGTAGTGGAAATCCCCATATTTGCAGCCATCTGGATGGAAATAAGGGGGTGCTGGGAAATCAGAACTTGAAGCTAGTGTCTGAAGTGAGGGCAGTCTTGGGGAGGACCTTGTCCTTAAGCTGCAGTCTGGACGAAATCTGGGTGCTTGGTACCAGAAGACATGGCAGACAGGATTTAGGAGAAGCAGCCAGCAAGGACGCAGCACCCTGAGGCTGGTAACAAGGGGTACTTTTCCTCCCTAGGTCTTACAGGCAGGAGGAAGAAGCAGTGCCAACCTGAGAGAGTCGAGAATGGAGTAGATCATCAGACAGGAGATGGCAACTTCCATAAAGGGACTCAGGCAACTCCCAGCAAAGAGAGAGTCAGAGAACTAGACACTGATCTCGTTCCTCCACCCTCTGGCCTCTTGTCCAATGGCTGAACTAAACTGGAGGTTGGAGGGCAAGCAAAGCTATGGAGGCCAGTGCAGCCCAGAGCAGATCAGGAGGGGCTACCATCAGTTCATTTGCCCAAACAAAACTAATTAACACAGACACTAATTCCATTCATGAGGGCTCTGCTCTCATGACCTAAGCACATGCCAAAGGTCCTAATACCTCCTAATACCATCACATTTGGGATTAGAATTTCAACAGATGAATTTTGGGGCAGGGGAACAAATATTTGATTTATAGCACCATGTCATTCTTTCACACTTGCCTTTCCCAGTGCCCAAATTTGATTCTGATTTCCTGTCTCTGTGACCTACTCTGTCTTCATGCTGTCCCAAACCTAAAGGTGTGCTATAGGTTGGTAACCTTTGGTTCCCTGCCCCCCACCCAGGTTCACGCATGATTTACAGGATGTTTGGTTGCTCACTCATAGTTTCTCTGAAACCAGCTCCCACAGTTACCTGGGCTCTGGACATAACAAATCCTAACACATCCCTTTCAGAATTCTTTACACCCTAAACTTACCTTTTATCATCCCTTAGAAGAATCTGGGTTCTGCTTGTCTACAATGTGCATCTCTGGCAACTATGGGAAATTTGGTCCATGTGAACAATGGTGGCTGGGTGGAAAGTGGCAGGGACCAGTTTTCAGCACCAAGGAGAGCTCTGGGGTTGCTGTGCTCTATGATGCTATGCTCTCCTGCTGACAAAAGCCTTTTATCCTGGGAAGCCATGAGCTCCCGCAGGTCACATTCACAGAGAAAAATTGTTAATACTTAGGAACTCAAATAATTTCATCTATCATGCCAATTAGTAATTGATGGGTAGTGGCTACCCAAAGTACTCTATTGGGGAGAACTGTAAAACCTTTTGTAATTTGATAGGAAATTTTTCCAAGATTGATTAATGATGTCTACCAAAGGTGGAAAATGAGTAAGTCCTGGATGTTTGCTATTCGTCTGTCAGTTCCTGTCTACTCCTTAAAGTATCTTGATTCTTAGCCAGATAGAGCAACCTGTCCCTTCAAGAATCCTAATTCTCCCAGGGACTTGGGAGGCTGAGGTAGAAAGATTACAAGTTTGAGTCTAGCCTAGACAATTTGTTGAGACCCTGTCTCAAAAATAAATAAAAAGAGTTGGGTATGTAGCTCAGTGTTAGAGCACCCCTGAATTCAATCCCCAGTGCCAAAAAGAATTATTTATATTCAAAGGGTCATCTGGCATGTATCTTGCTGAAACTTTGAATCTGTGCTTCACTTATTGGTACTCTTCTCCCTTGTCTTCCATTAGTCCACAATGTGTCTGCCTGACTCTAATACTCTGGCCCCCTGAACATAATCCACTAAGTTGAGACCTTGGAGTTCTACCTTGGCCTTGACATTCTCTTTTCCTAGGTGTAGACATTGTCTACAACTGTCTACCTTCTGAGAGTGATCCTACTTCAGTCTAGATAGACACCCATGACCACCACCACAATTTTAATAGCCCTTTGTATGTCTTTGTTATGTCAATCAAGGGATTAGGCCCTGGAAATATCAATTCCACCCAAGACCAGCACTAAGTGCCTAGGTAGTTTGGGATTCTGATTTAATGTTCTCCCTTCCTTCTGCTTTAATTTTCCATTGTCTTTCCAGTCATGACCCTGCTGAGTCCTAGCTGTCTCTTGCCTCCTTTTTTCCATTATCCCTCAGTAATGAGGATCTCCAGGGTAGGAGGTTATATTCAGCACACACTGCAACCACCGCTCATCTGTCTCCTGTCTGGACTCCAGGTGGGTTGCTCAGACCACAAACACAAATACCTGCCTCTTTGCCTGGCACTATGAGACAATGACCTCATGGTCTCAGTTCCATTTCTGGTTCCCTGTAGATACCTACAGGGACTTCCTCTTTGCCACAAAGAACTCCTCTCTTGTCCCATTCACTGAGAGACCCTCAGGGAGTATGTGGGACAAGGATCTTCCCTGTAGAAGGAGAGAATATGGCATGGATCTCCAGCCTATCATGGGTCCTTCTCCCCTTCATGTGTGATTAGTGACTATGATGTTGTCTTGACTTCACAATTGCAATAAGCAAGATGAGCTATTGATCAGAATGGAGAGCCATATCCTGTGAGTGTCCGGGTACAAGTCTGATCAGAGATGCACTGCCATCCCCGGCTCCAAATTCCACCTGGTCTTGCTGTCTTCCCTCCCCTCCTCCTCCCCCTCTCCTTCTCCCCCTCCCCCTCTCCTTCTCCCCCTCCCCCTCTCCTTCTCCCCCTCCCCCCTCTCCTTCTCCCCCTCCCCCTCTCCTTCTCCTCCTCCCCCTCTCCTTCTCCCTCTCCCCCCTCTCCTTCTCCCCCTCCTCCTCTTCCTTCTTTTCTCTCTCTTTCTGAACTCGGGACTTTGTATCATCCTTCCTTTTCTTATTTGTGCTCCCTGTTCTCTTCCACTGTTCCTCTTTCTTGAAAATAACTTTTAATGAATCTCGTTCTTATTTTAAAGTGATTCATTTATTTAGAAAATAGAAAATATAACAAAATATAAGTAACTGACAATCCTGTCGTCCAGAGCCGCCCACTGCTCCTGCCCCCTTCCGATATTCGCCCTCTTCTTTGTTTTCTTTTCCCTTTTTGATAGAATGATTTCAGATACTTAAACAACAGCAATAGAGTAAAATTTGAGTGCTCCATTCATTCTCCTCTAACTTCAAATCCTTCTCAGGGGTAACCAGTGTTCTCTTTTATTTATTTGTATTTCTTTAGTTCTTTATTTACTTGGTGCTGGGCATTAAGCCCTGAGCCTCACCCAGGTGCAATGTTCCAGCACCACTGTTATCTTTTGGGCGTGTGTAATCTGGTATTTAAGTTTTATATGCTGATGTCAGTTGGGAATTGTGCTCAGTCACCAGTAAGAGAGATTGAAAATTAATAGTGGCATAAACAAAGTGAGAGTTACTGTTATCTCACATGTAAGTGTTCTAAACACAGGCTCCACCGTCCTCAGGGATCCAGACTCCTCTGAACCTTCTGCTCTGCCATCCTTAGCTTCTACTCCCTCTTGGTCCCTGGTGAGTGCTGGAGTTCCAGCCATCACATCCCTGTTCAAGACAGGAGGAAGGAGAAAAGATGCAATGAGAAAAAGAGAGCACATCATTGTTCCCCTTTTAATGAACCTTCCCAGGAGACTGTCCTAATAACTAATTTTTACATATTATTGGCTAGAACTTAGATATATGGCCACTGCCAGCTGCAAGGGAGGTGGGGATCTATGGTCTTTTAACTAGCTACATTTTACTTCTATTACTAAAGAAGAAAGAGAAAAAAAAAGATGCTGGCTAAGTAACTAGTCCTTTCTGTCACAATATGTATTTTGTAAATTTTTATTTAAATGCGATCATATTATATTTATAGATTTGCAACTTGATTTTTTCATTCAATATATCAAGAAGATGTTTCCAATGTCAGGCTGAAGAGTTCTCTCTCAACCTTTTTAACTGAGCTCCAAAGTTTCATGATAAGGTTATATTATGATTTGTTTAATTACTCCCCTCCTGATGAAACTTGAAGTGCATAAACTTTGGTCAGTGCATGATTCTGCAGAACTGGAAAAGAAATTGTTCTGTCAAGTCACCTCAGTTCAGCTATCTGTTTCTGGATAGATAATGCCACATTGAAATCCACAAGTGTCTTATAACTTCATAGATTTTTTTCTCTCCTTATTCTTTCCATCAGTGGATATCACTATTTTATAGTTTAGAAAAATCTCATTTATTGTTTGCATTTTTAAAAAATGTACTGTCCATATTCCCCCCACTTCTCTGTTGAGAAGTTAATTTTCAATCTCTCTTACTGGTGACTGATTTGTAGTTCTTTATATCTACTGGTTATCTTTTATCTGTTGTATATGCTACAAATATCTCTCCCATTCTATTAAATTTCTTTTAAGTTTATTTGTGTTACATTTCATAATACGGAAATTTTTTTCTGTGCTTTGACACATTTATATTTTCCTTTCAGTTTTTAGACAGTTTCCTGCCATAAAATTATGAAAATATTACTCTTTTTAAAGAAGTTCTTTATTTATGTATTTATATATGTAGAGTACTTTTCTTCATATAGGCCTTATATATTTCTTAAGTTTCTGAACACTTTATGTTTTTTATACTATTATGAGTGGGATTTTCTTTGGAAAATTTTCTGATTGGTTAGTCTAATGGCAAGGAAGACCATTAATTTTGGGGGGGCTAAGGATACCAGCGATTGAACTCAGGGGCATTTGACCACTGAGCCACATCCCCAGCCCTATTTTGTATTTTGTTGAGAGACAGGGTCTCACTGAGTTGCTTAGCACCTCACTTTTCCTGAGGCTGGCTTTGAACTTGTGATCCTCCTGCCTCAGCCTCCCAAGGCACTGGGATTACATGTGTGTAGGACCACGCCCTGCAAGGCCATTAATTTTTGTATGTTGGTTTTATATCCAGCCTCCTTACTGAATCCTCTTATATGTCTATAACAACTTTTCATTATTTTTCTCTTGGATTTTCTACCCTTGTCTTAAAAAGGTGGCAGTTATTCTTCCCTTTTCAATGTTAATATCCAACCATCAATCTGTCTTCTATTTCATGTTCTTCAAAGTAAGCCCCAGGCTTGCCTAGCCTTAACTTGTGTTCAAAACTAGTTTATAGTTCTTTTTTTCCCTCTGAAAAAGCAAACATATAATATAAAGTGAAAAGGAGAAATCTTCAGTGTGCCTTTGCATGAATTTTGATCAATGCACATGCCTAGGAAATATGGCCAGCATCCAAGAGAGTTCTCTCATACCCCTTCCCAGTCAATCCCATTTCCACCTCCCTTTAGGTAAACCATCAATCCTACTCCTTTTAACCATCGATTTGTTTTCTTATAGAATTTCACATAAACAGAATTACACAGGGTGTACTTTTTTGTACAATGGCTTTCTTCACTCAATTAAAAAACTCATGTCTTCATAGTTTGTTCCTTTTTAATATGAAATAATACTTTATTATATGAACATATGATATTTTATTCATCCTCTCATTGATGGACACATGGGCAGCTTTCAGTTTTGAGCCAGTCGGAATCAATTTTCAACAAACATTCTTCTACGTTTATTTTTGTGGATTTTCATTTTTATTTCTCTTGAACAAATACCCAGGAGTGAAACTGCAGGATCATCAGGAAGAGAGATATATGTTAAGTTTTGTAAGAAACTGCTAGAACTTTTTCCAAAGTGATTATTTTAAGATCTTATTTTTTTAGAGCAGTGTTAGGTTCACAGCAAGGTAAGAGGAAGGTGTGGAGATTGCTCATCCACCTTCGCCCCCACATCGGCACAGCCACCCCAGTGCAGACACCCCATCCAGTGACACCTGTGTTACAACTGACGAATCTACAGATACATCATCATCATCCAGAGCCCAGAGTTCACCTCGGGGTTCATTCTTGGTGTTGGACTCTCTGAGTTTAGACAAATGTATGATGACATGTATCCACCGTTATAATAACCAAGTATTTTCACTGCCCTAGAAATTCTCTGTTCTGACTTTTCTCCCTCTCCACTCCAGTCCCTGGCTCCTGCTGATCTTTTTCCTGCCTCCTTCATTCCAAAGTGATTTTGACATCTACCACCAACCACACAGGAGGGTTTCAGTTGCTCTGAACATTTCCTCTAGAAGCTTTATAGTTTTAATGTTGATGTTTAGTCTTGTCATCTATCTCAAATTAATTTTTTTTTTTTTTTTTGATGCTGGGGATTGAACCACCCAGGGCCTTGTGTATGTGAGGCAAGCACTCTACCAACTGAGCTACATCCCCAGCCCCCTGAAACCCCTCAAATTAATTCTTGTGCATAATTTGAAAAGGGGTCAAGGTTATGTTTGATGTAGATATCTAGTTGCCCATTTCCTTTCGTTGGAAACATTTACCTTTCCACATTAGATTCCTTTGATACCCTTTTTAAAAAACTAAATTACAGCTCTCTATTTTGTTCCATTTATAATTTGTTGATCTTTAGGGTCGTACTGCCTAATCTTGATTATTTGAATCCAAGTAAGAAAACCTTGCAACTTTGATCTTGATCTGTAGTGATATTAATGTATCCATTCCTGCTTTTTTGTACTATTTTTATATTTACTTTTTCATGGCATAATTTTACATTCTGTTTATTTTCAATCTATATTTAAAGTGGGTCTCTTATATGCAGTATATTGTGGGTTTCATGTTTTTTTATCCATTTGGGCAGAAGGCTTTTACTTGTAGGGCTTAATGAATTGACATTACTGTAATTACTGGTGTGATTAGATTTAGGTCAAGAATTTTACAACTTGCTGTATATTTGTCTCCTCTGGTTTCTTTTTAAACCATGTTTTAGGTTGATTTAATTTGTTTTAGAATTGTATTATGATTAAGCTATTGTATTTGGGGCTATATTTCTTACCATTATCTTTAAGAGTTATGATACAGATTGAAGTATCATCTTCATTTAATTTCCTTCGCAACCATATGGGGTGATTTACTCCCTTTCCTTCCATTCTTTATGCTAACAGTTGTCATAAGTATTACATCTACATTTTTATAAGCTCCATAGTGAAATATTATAATTTTTGCTTCAGATGGTCATATGTACTTTAGATAAATCAAGAGGGGAAAATAGTCTTTTATATTTACATTTATGGTGCTCTTCATAACAATCCATGTTTTATCTGGTATCATTTCTCTTCAGCTGGGGAATTCCCGTTAGCATATAATGTAGAGCAAAATTCGTGATGAATTCTCTCTCCTTTATTTCATTTCTTTTTTCTTTTGGTGCTGGGGTTGAACTCAGGGCCTCACCTTGCAGATGTTAAGCATGACTTCTACTATTGAACTATGTCCCAGCCCTGTCCTTTTTAAAAAATATGAGCATATCTTTATTTTACTTTCATTCTTAAAGCATCTTTTCACTAGGTATAATATTCTAGGTGGATAGTTTTTTCTTTAAGCATTTCCTCCAGTGTTATCTGGCATCCATAATTTCTTATAAGAATTTAGTGGTTCCCGTATGTGGATTTTGTCAGGTTTTCTGCTCCTTTAAAGATGTTCTTTTTCTGTTCACAACAAAGAAAAGATGACACTTTAAATCATCGTTTCTTCAAATATATTTTATGCTCCTTTTTCTCTGTCTCCTTCTGGCACTTGAGTTACACAGGTATTAATCTCTCTGATATAATCTCTCAGATACCTGAGTCCTTGTTCTTCAAATGGGTTACTTCCTATTGGTTTATCTTTAAATTCACTAACTCTTCCCTTATCCCCAATAAGTTAGTAAGTCTTCAATACATTTTTTTAATTTAAAAGATTATTGTTTTAGTAGCGGAATTTTTATTTGGATCTTTTTCATAATGTCTATTTTTGGCATAATATTTTCTATGTTTTATTCATTATGAGTATATTTTCCTTTATGTTCTTTAGCATAGTTATAACAGTTGTTTTAAGATGCTTGTCTGCTAATTAATTCCAACATCTGGGCCATTTTAAGGTGATTCTCCATTGATTATCTTTTCTCCTGAATGTGTAGCATGTTTTCTTACTTCTTTATGAAGTAATTTTGAATTGTATCCTGGAAATTGTAAATAATAATCTGTAGTACTTTAGATTCCAGTGTGTTCCTCTTAAAAGTACTGGGTTACTATCATCATCATTATGATTATTCTAAAGCATGAAGTTCCCTTGACTGAATCTGAAATGTAAATCCTGCCTTCATTGTGATAGATAGCAGCTAAAACTTTATATCAAATTTTTTAGTCTTGGATGAGCTGCTTGGAGCCTTCCCAATGAAGGGGTCATCTGGAGATCTGAGCAATTTACACAGAATTTGAAGGCTACGTTTGTATGACTTTCTTCTTTCTAGGACTTTCCCTTCAATTTCTATCTACTCTTAGTCTTTTGATTCTTAAGACTGATTTTTCTAAGTTTTAGTAACTCTACATAGTGCTGCGACTTTCAAGCAAGAGCTATTGAAATACACAAATCAACCACAGCCCACCTTTCAAATGTCTCCAGTTTCTGCCTGCCTCTGGCTGCTCAGCAGTGCTCAGCAATTGGCTGTTGAATTTTGTGGAGTGTGCTATTGTTCCTGAGGTACGAGTGGTTTGATAGGAACTCAAACTACTCAGTCATTGGCAAACAATGGAACATATTTTACTTCCTTCCTTATTCTCTTAGTTTCCCAACAGATCTTGTCTCTTGCATGCCTGGTTTTCATTGATTGAGAACTGGGTATTGTGCATGAAAAATTTATGGAGATAATTTGAGGCTCTGGACAATTCTATCTTTCTCTAGAGAGGGTGTTCTTTTGCTTCTGCCAGGCAGAGAAGCTAGAGACAACTCATTTCAATCAGGCAGAGATTGAAATAATGCAAAGTTGGGCTTCAGCTTTACAATTTTGTTGTATGTTTTAAAACAGTGAATCCAATTTTCTCAACAAATCTAGAAATACTCAGATTTTCCCTTTCTTCTTCTTCCCTTTTCCTCCACCTCTTCCTATTCTTCTTTTTTAAAAATCAATTTCTTTTTGAGTGAGATTTAATAGTTGATGTCTTTCAAGAAATCTGTTTCATTTAAGTGGTTGAAGCTATGAACATGTGGATGCTTGTCAAATTCTTTCTCTGTTCTTTCTGTGTTTGGAAGCAGCTGAAGTCATAGCTTACCTTTCATCCCTACCACTTATAACTTGAGTTTTCTCTCCTTTATTCTTGGCCAATTTAGCTAAAGATTGATGGATGCTAACAATCTTTTCAAAAACTTACTTCTAATTTCATCTGATCACTTTTCTAGTCTCGATTTCATTGATCTCTGTGCATGGCTTTTTGTTTCTTTTCATTTGCTTTATTGTGCTCAATTTGATCCTCTTTTTTGAGTTTATTAAGTTAGGAGTTTAGATATTTGATTTGAAATGGTCTTATTTTCTGATATAAGGATTTTATGCTATGATTTCCTCCAAGTACTGCTTTAGCTATATTCAACAAACTTTGATATTAATATTTTCATTTTATGTTATATTTTAATTTCTATTCAATTAATTTTTGGTGATGGGGATGAAACCCAGGGCCTTGCACATGCTTAGCATGCACTCTTAACACTGAGCTATACCACCAGCCCCTCAATTAGAAATATTTAAAGGTTTTCCTTGTGACTTTTTCTTTGAAATAAGTGTTACTTATAAATGTGTGAATTCATTTCCAGTCATTCTGGAGATATTCCAGTTACCTTCCTATTTTTAATCTTTTCTTTCTTTTTTTGTATTTTATTTTATTTTTTCAATTATGGATCTTTAATTCAATTCTATTATGAACCAATAACATTCTTTATATGAATTTAATTATTTTAATTTGTTAAGATGTTTTCCCCAAGAACATTATTTATATTGATGAATGTTTCTTGTGCACTTGAAAAGAATATATATTCTTCTGTTGCTGGGAAGTACATTATTTAAAAATTGACTAGGATGGTTTGGGGATGTAGCTCAATGGTAGAGATCTCACTTAGCATACGTGAGCCCTCAGTTTCATCCCTAGTACTTTGAGTAAGTTTGTTAATAGTGTTGTCTGATTTTTGTCTACTTCTTATTTTTCTCACTGAGAGAAAAATGTTGAAATCTGCAAACATAAGTGGATTTGTCTATTGCTCCTTTGGATTCTACCAAATTCTGCTTCTTGTATTTTTGAACTTGTAATCTTATGTGTTATGTCTTCTTGATAAAATGACTCCTTTATCCTTATAAAATGTCCTTCTATATCTATGGCAATATTTCTTTTCTGAAATATATTTGATATTAATACTGCCACTCTATTTTTTCTTTTGATTAGTATTTGAATGGTATATCTATTCCCACTTTTCTACCCTGGATATGCTTTTATACTTAAAGTGGATTTCTTATGGACAGAATGGAGTTGGTTTTGCAATATGTTTTAATATCATCTGGCAGTCTCCTCTTTACTTTGTATATTTAGACTGTTTGCCTTAGTGGAAACATCGAATTGGTTAAATTTAAAAATAACATTTTGTTAGCTGTTTTTTTTTTTTGTTTTGTTTTTTTTTGTTTGTTTGTTTTTTTTTGTTTGTTTGTTTTTTTTTGTGTGTGTGTGTGTGTGTGTGTCTTTTCCCCCTCCATTCCTTTGGATTAATTTTTTATAATTCTATTTTATCTTCACTATTGGCTTATTATTTATACCTCTTGAAATTTTCTTCAGAGAAAATTCTGTTTGTGGTTGCCCTTGGGTTTATACACATGCATAATTGGTGTGTCTATTTCAAATAATATGGTACTGCTTCATGTGTAGCATAAGAATCATACGAAAGTACACTTTTAGTTCCTCTCTTCCATCCTTTATTATTTTGTCATCCATCCTGTATTATTTTGTCATGTACTTTACTTTTACATATTTGTAAACACATAGTACATTGAATTTTATGTTTAATTTAGGCTATTTCCATTGCTCTTCATTTCTTACTGTAGATCCAAGTTGCCATCTGTAACTTATTCTATCTAAAACCCTTCTTTAGGGCTGGTGTGTAGTTCAGTGGTAGAGCACTTGCCTAGAATGAGTAAGGCCCTGGGTTCTATTCTCAGCACCATAAAAACAAAAAATGAAACAAAACTTCTTCTAATGTGTCTTTAGTATGGGTCTGCTAGTAATGAATTTTCTTAATTTCTTCAAAATTGCTAGATAGATCAGTCTGGGTTGACAAGTATTTTTTCTTTTGATGCTTTAAAGATATTCCTCTAAGAGTTTCTGTGTTGCTTCTGAGAAGTCTATAATCCTCATCTTTGTACCTCTGTTGGAAAGTGACTTTTATCTTTAACTGCCTATAAGACTCAAGATTATCTCTTTATATTTAATTTTAAGCCATTTTAATATGATGAAACTTTCTTTTCTTAAAAAATAACTACCTTCCTTGATGTCCTCTGAGCTTCTTGAATCTATAATTTGTTTTTGTTGTCTTTCATTAATTTTGGGGAATTCTCAGCCATAATTCTTTAAATGTTTCTTCTGACTCCTTCTTCTGTCTCTTCTACTTCTGGGATTCCAGCTACTTGTATATTAGACCCTTTCATATTGTCTAACAGCTGCCAGTCTTCAGTTAGTTCTTTTTATCATGTTCTGAAGCATAACAGGAGTTTAACTCCATTTATCCCTTTCTGATCTTTGTGGTGTTGTTTTTGTGTGTTTTTCTTTTACATATGTTACATGACACATTTGTATCATTATTATTTTACAGTGTTTAAAATTATTTATCTATTTTCTACATTCTCTCCTGAAGTTGTAATCATCCATCTGGACTCATGTTTCTGATCTAAGGATGCCTTCTTTAATCTGAAAAACTGCTGACAATGAATCTGCCAACCTTTGTTTATTTGAAACATTGTTATTTAATCTTTGGTTTTAAAGGGTGTGTTTACTGTGTGTAGCGTTATAGCTTGCCAGAGATTTTCTTTTTACTGTTTAAAGATTTCATCCCACTGTCTTCTGGCTGCTGTGGTTTCCCATTGAAAGTCATCTGTAAGTCTTACTGTCATTCTTTGAAGATGTGGTAATGAGTCTTTCCTCTCTGTGTCTTCCTCTGTTAAGATGATCTCTATCTTTTGTTTTTAACAATTTGTCTATAATGCCCTTACATGTCATTTTCCCTTATTATTTTTTAATCTTCATGGCATTTGCTAAATTTCCTGTATTTGGGGGTTACTCCTTTTCCTAGGTTTAAAAAAATTCTCAGCCTTTGTCTCTTCAGATATTCTTTTCCATGCCATTTTTTCTCTTCTCTCCTTCTGGAATTGTAATTACACAATTGTCATGGAGAGAAGCCGCTCTGCTCTCACTGTATCCCATATGTCTTTGCCTCTTTTCTGAATTTTCCATTCTTTTGCCTTTCTCTATGCTTCTAACCTATCTGAATATTTTCTTCTGACATTTTCACTAACTACCAATTCGGCTGCATTTATTTTTTATTTAAAAATATTTTATTTGTTAATGGGCATTTAATTAATGAATTTATTTATTTAATTATTTATATGAGGTGCTGAGAATTGAACCCAATGCATCACACATGTTAGGCAAGTGCTCTACCCCTGAGCTACAACCCCAGCTCCCTGTTCAGCTGCATTTAAAACCTGTTTTAAGTCACTTAATGAGTTTTTAATTTTAGCTTTCTTTCTTTTTTGTTGGGGGGGGGACTTCTGGGGCATCAAATCTAGGGCTACAATGTTCTTTGAATGTTCATTTGACTATGTTTCCAAATTTCAAATAGCTATTGGGTTTCTCCATCTTTTCACTCATTTTGTCCATCTTTTAATGATTTTATTTAATACTTTAATCCTTACTTTAATTCCTCATATGTTAACTCCAGTATCTGTGTCCATTTGTGAATTGCTTCCATTGTGTGGGGGTTTTTTCTATTGATTATTGGTTACATTTTCCTTTTCCATGTATGTCTAACAATTTAGAAAAACTATGTCATACTTGTGCAACAAAGAATCATAGAAGCTCTAGATGAAAGTCTTCTGTTGATTAGATACAATGGTAAGCTTATTTTTTATTGACTAATTAATTAATTAGAAAGTTGGGGGGTCAACCAGAGCCTTACCCATGCTAGGCAAGAAGTTCACTGAGCTATACCCTCAATGCTGAGCCAGGTGCTTCAAAACAACTACAAATTGAGCTGAGTCAGAACTAAGTTGCACTTTTAGTAAGTCACAGCCCTATGTCTGATTCATGCCTCTTCTTTGGGAATAGCTCTTCTTGGCCTTTGAGAGAATGGGAGATTTCAGTCTTCTCAGCACTAGATAACTGAGACACACAGTTCCTCCATTTGAACTTAGTTCTTTAGCTTCTCCTTGAGGAGCGCATTGGTGTTTGCTACAGTCCCCTCTCGTGGGACTAAGCATAGTGAGATCACAGAAGACTCCATCTTCCAGAAAGCTTAGCCACTCAGCCTCCAACAGCTCCAGAATTTAAAACAAAACAACAACAACCAAAAACAAACAAACAAACAAACAAACAAACAAAAAAAAACAGAAAGTGCTGCAGGGAACAATGGCTATGTGGTCAGGAATTCTTTAGTTCTCATCACACTGGGCACTACGATACTACCAAAAGCTGTCAGTGACCTCTCGTTCCTCAGCAGAGCTTCGCACCTCAGCCAAGCAAGATCCTCAAGTTGCAGACCTGGAATTGAGGGGAACAATGATGGCATCAACTCACATAGGAAAATTCTTCCCTCTCTAGGTTCATCTTATTTTCATTACCACAACTCTGTGATATTTCTAATAATAAGATTTTGCAGTGTATCTCTCTCTCCTTTTTTTTTTTTTTTTTTTTGCCTAGTTAATGTAATGAGAGCATTGTCCTGCAGTAACCTACTACATCCTGCCCAGAAACAGAAATCCCTTCTCTTAAATGTTTACACATATTTTTACCTGTATCTTTCCATATATGTCTACAGTTGCTCAGTAACCTATAACCCTGTCCTTGCACTGTAATAATATTTTCACTCCCAACCCCCCACTCCTGAATGCCTCACATACTGAAGTCATCTGGGGCTTTAGATCCTATGTTGCTACTGTCATTGCTACTGCTGCAGTGGTTCTTATGTATTAAAAGTTAGACTTAACTATGAAGTTTTATGGTTTTTAAAATCACTGTTTCCTGTGCCCTATGTCTTTTTATTTTTCTGTCTCTTATTTTTCCCCCCTGGACTACAGTCATGCACTGCATAGTGATGTTTCAGTCAACAATGAACCATTTGTTTGATGGTAGTCCCAAAAGACTATAATGGAGCTAAAAATGCCTATCATTTAACATTTTGTCTATATCTTTTCCTATCTTTAGAAACTTACCATTACCATAATACTTACCATTGTGCTGCAAGGGTATTTGGCACAGGAATATGTTGCTCAGGCCTGTAACCTGGGAGCAGTAGGCTGTACCACAGGGCCTGGGTGTGAAGCAGGCTGCGTCATCCTTGTTTGTGTGAGTGCTCCCTATCATGTTCACACAACAGAAACCCCTAATAAATCATTTCTCAGCATGCACTCCCATTGTTAAGTGATGCATGATCCTTTGTTCTTTTTTAAAAAATATATTTTTTAGTTGTAGGTAAACACAATATCTTTATTTTATTTTTATGTGGTGCTGAGTGCCCTACCCGTGTGAGGCAAGTGCACTACCACTGAGCCACAACCCCAGGCCCCCTTTGTTCTTGGTTAGTGTGTGAGCAGTAAAATTGTCCACAGAAAGCCTGTCCAAAACATGTTCCTATCACTTTTGAAGGCCAGTTGGGTTAGGTATAAGATCTTAGCATCAAAGTGAAATAAGCCAATCCCCAAATACCAAAGATCGAATGTTCTCTCTGATCTGTGGATACTAACACACAATAAAGGGGTGGAGGTGGGGAAGAATAGAAGTAGTTTGGATAAGACAAAAAGGAATGAAGGGGAGGGAGAGGGATGGGAATGGGAAAGACAGTAGAATGAATCAGACATCGCTTTCCTGGGTTCATATATGCATACACGACCAGGGGAACTCCACATCATGTACAACCACAAGAATGGGAAGTTACACTCCATGTATGTAAGATACATTCTGCTGTCATGTGTAACTAAAAAGAACAAATAAAAAGTTTTTAAAAGATCTTAGCATCAAAATAATTTTCTCTAGAAATTTGAAGTTCATTTTCCATTGTCTTCCAGTATTGTCAAAGAGAAGTCATTTGCCAACTAGGTTCTTCTTTCTCTAAGAGTAGTCTCCTCTCCCCGACCCTTCCCTATTAAAATTTTGCTCTCTGAAATTTTACCACTGTATCCAGGAGTGAATTTCCCCCCTAACACCACTTATTTATTTTGTTTAATACTTGATCAATCTTCTCAACCTGAAGACTTTCACATTTCTTCAGCTTGGAGAAATGTTCCCCTATTGACTGACTGATTATTCTCTTTTCTCCATTTTCTTCTCAAGGAGCTCCTATTAAGCACTAGATAAAGGTTGAAACCTCTGCATTTAGTCTTTACGTCTTTTAGCTTTTTTTATTCTTTTTCTCTCAGTCATTTTGCACTATAGTCTGAGAAAATCCTGCAGCTTATTTTTAACTCATTAATTCATTCTTTCAAAAACAGTTTTGAAATAGTTCAACAATAAAAAAATATAAGTAATAACGGACACCTGATGCTCAACACCACACTGTCAGATCTTAACATTTCCCCAAATTTATTTTCCCTTTCTTTTCTTTCCTTCCCTTTCCTTCTTTCTTTCTTCTTTTCTTCCATATTTTTATTGGTGCATTATGATTGTACACACTGGTGGGATGTGATGTTACCTATTGTACATGTATACAATAAAACAGTAGAATTCATTCAATATCATTCCTCAGTATTTCCCCTTTCCATCCTCGTCTTCTCCCCTGGTCCCTTTCCTCTGTTCTACTGAACTCTCTTTGATTTTTATGATATTCACCCACCTAACTTTTATTTTTCCTCTCTAGCTTTCATATGTGAGAGTAAACATACAATCTTTGACTTTCTAAGTGTGGCTTATTTCTCTTAACATGATGTTCTAAAGTTCCATTTATTTTCCTGCAAATGAAATAATTGCATTCTTCTTTATGGATGAATAAAACTCTATTGTGTTTATACACCAAATTTTCTTTATCATTCATCTGTTGATGGACACCTAGGCTGATTTCATAGTTTGGCTATTGTTAATTGTGCTGCTATAAAGATGGATATGCATGTATCACTGTAGTAAGATAACTTTAATTCTTCAGGATAAATACAGAGGAATGGTACAGCTGGGTCATATGGCGGTTCCATGGCTAATCTTTTGGGGAACCTCTATACTGATTTCCATAGTGGTGGTACTAATTCAAAGTCCCACCAACAGGGTAAAAGTGTTCCTTTTCTCTACATCCTCTCCAGCATTTATTATTGTTTGTATTCTTGATGGCTGCCATCCTAACTGGAGTGAGATGAAATCTCAGTGTAGCTTTGATTTGCATTTCCCTAATTGCTAAAGATGTTGAATTTTTCATGTATTTATTGATCTTTTCTATTTCTTTGAGAAGTGTCTCTTTAGTTCATTTATCCAATCATTAATTGGGTTATTTGGGAGGGTATTAAGTTTTTTGGGTTCTTTATGTATTCTGGGTATTAATCCTTTGTCAGAAGAGTAGCTAGCAAGGGTTTCCTCCCATTCTGTAGGTTCTCTCTTCACATTTTTAATTGTTTCTTTTGCTGTGCAGAAGCTTTTTAATTTGTTACCATTTCATTTATTAACTCTTGGCATTATTTCCTGAGATTGAAGTGTCCTATTGAGAAAGTTGTTGCCTGCACCTTTATGTTTGGAGTGTTGACCCTTTTTTTCTTCTAGGAGTTACATAGTTTCTGGTCTAATTCCTAGGTGTTTGATCAGATTTGAGTTGACTTTTGTGCAGGGTGAGAGATAAGAGTCTAGTTTCATTCTACATGTGGATAACCAGCTTTCTCAGCATCATTTGCTAGAAAGGCTATCTTTTCTCCAGTATATGTTTATGACTCCTTTGTCAAAGATCAGATGACTGTTGATGTGTGGGTTTGTCTCTGTGTTCTAGTCTGTACCAGTGATCTATGCATCTGTTTTTATGCCAGTACCATGAAGATTTTAGTACTATAACTCTGTAATATAATCTGAAGTCAGGGATTGTGAAGCCTGCAGTATTTCTTGTTTGGCTTAGACTTGCTTTGGTTATTCGGGTCTTTTATTCTTCCAAATGAATTTCAGGACTGTTTTTTCCTAGTTCTATGAAGAATGTCACTGGTATTTTGTCCCCTTTGTTTTTAAGAGACAAAATACTTCCACTGCAACTGAAGTTCTGCATTCTCCCAACTCCCCAGCCTACCCCTCCCTTCCTCTTTGGGGGAATAGCTATTTGGAATTTGGGAGTAATGGTTTTTAAATACCTTTTTATTAAGATATCATTTTTATACAATGGAATTCATTTGAGTACACCATATGACAAATTTCAGTAATTGTGTAGCCACCATCAAAATCAAAATAGATAACAATTCTGTAACCAAAAACAGTTTTCTTATTCCCTTTGCAGTTGATCCCCTCTCCTTCCCTGGCCCTGAACACTAACTGTTTTCTGTCAGTGTCCTTTTGCCTTTTGTAGAATTTTCTATAAATGGGAATCATGCAGTACATAGTATTTATGCCTAATTTCTTTCACCTAGTGTAATATTTTTAGATGCATCCATATTTTGCATTATTCATGTTTCATTGCTATTTATTGCTGAGTAGTAGTCTCAAGTATGAATGTACAATAGTGTAGTTTTCCATTCACTGTTTGATGAGCATTTGAGTTGCTTTCTGTTTGGGGCCTAAATAATGCAACTATGAACATTTGTGTACCAATATTTGTGTGCACATGTTTTAACTTCTCTTGCATAAATACTTGGAAGTAGAATTCCTGTGTTACAGGGCAGGAGCATGCTTACCTTTATGAGATGGTTTTATACTGTTTCCTAAGGTGTCTGTGCCTTTCATGTTCCCATCACCAATCTGAGCGTTCCAGTTGCTCCGTATCCTTGCCAACACTGGCATCGCTAGTTATTTTAACTTTAGTATGCAGTGGTACTCCATCATTATTACTCCATAATTATTTTAATTTTGTTCATATTATGACTAGTAGAACTGAGCACCTTTGCATGTGAATATTGACATTCAAATATCTTGTAAAATTTCTGTTCAAATCTTTTGCCCAATTTTGTTGCATTGTCTTATTATCACATTATACAAATTCTTTGCATATTTTGGATACATAACTTCATATATTTTAAAGTGAATTTTATTTAAGTATAATTATCCATGTTATACTTAATGTGTCAAAAAGGTACATAGTTTTGTCTTCATGTTTTTAGCATTATATAACATATATTGTGCAAATCTATCAACATGTGACTCTTTCATTTCTTATGGTAGGCATTGCTTTTTAAAAATTTATCCCTGTGGATACATGGAGCTCTATGTAATTCATTTTACCTGTTGTATAGGATTCTATAAATGGGATCAAAACATGATTTATTTATCCATTCTCTTTTGGATTATAAGTTTTTTCCAATTTTTTGCTATTACCAACAGTTCCACAGTGAGTTCTCATACATATTTCCTTACACAAGCATAAGCGTCTCACTATGCAAACACCTAGAAGAGGCTTAGACGTTGCATATCTTTAGATTTTCTTGCAATTTTCTCCTTCACTATATTCATTCTACTCTTTAGCTGACATACCGAGTTTCAAATTTGAATAATTATTTGAAATTTCCAAGATTTCTCAGTGATTCATTTTAGTAACAGCTCATTCTCAATTTATGGGCATGAAATCTTCACTTTCCCCAAGGATGGCAATTACACTACTTTAAAGTCCTCTGTTTGTGCTTGCTCTCTGGAGTCTACCCCCTTGGGTCTCAGGTCTGTTAAGTCTGATGCCTCTCGTTCACAGTGTTGATTTTTCTCCATGACTTCAGTATTCTCGGTTTTCTGCTCGTCTTTGCTTTGAGAATCCCTATCTGCCTGTCTCTGAGGATGATTTTGACCACAAGGGCTTGCTTCTGATAATCATCGTGAAGGAGTACCATGGTGCTGTGTGCTGGGAGGTGGCCTTACCATTCCTAGTGTCCACAAGATAGCCCAGGGCACACCCAGCCTCTCAGACCCAAATATTCCCACTCACTA